>NC_133503.1:62952500-64238750 GCF_049354715.1 Callithrix jacchus | reverse complement strand
GAACTTTAATTTTTTTATCCATTATTTTCAAGTTGGATGAGTGTCCTCCTGATGTATTAGATCTAAGACATAAGAGGAACCTACCTTGTTTTGGCTAGGAGGTACAGACTTTCTTACTTACTAAAAGGTGGGTGTATTTCCTAGAACAGCATTTTCTGTTGAGTAGAGACTGTTTTTCAGCAATATGGCTGGTCACTTAGCTTCAAAGTAATTGTTGAGTGTGAAAGTAGGCAGTTGTAATACCCTTTAACCACTATCTGTGCTCTTAGAAATGGAAAACAATAATTGTCTTGAGACTGGAAGTTCCCAGTCCTGGGATGATCTGAGAGTTGAGACCTCGTATTAGTAGATATTGGCAGTTGCTTCACACACCAGTTTGGGTGATACCTAGGATCAAGCTATCTCTTCCTGTATTCTGTTCTGAAGCAAATAGTGTAAGGTATGAAGCATAGTGAAAAGTACTCTTGTTTCAGAACTGGATTGAAATCTTGGCACCAACCCAGCACTATGCAATTTTGGATAAGTATGTTACTTCATCTCTGAGCCTGTGTATCCTCTTCTTAATGCTGGGGAAAGTAATGTCTATTTTATAGGATTATTGTGAAAATGAGATGTGATATCCTTTATAAAGTATTTAGCCTGATGTTTGCATCTAATAAATAATAAATACTGGCATCATTCTTTATATCTCACAGTATCTACGGTATATATTATGAAGAGAAAATCTTGGAAATCTAATCCTCAGAGGGTCCGTTAAAAATCTTTTCCTGAATATGCAAGTTAAATAACAGACTTCAAAAAGCTTTGAAATATCAGACTTCTAATAAATGGTTAATGTTTAAAAATCAAGTTCACTGAAAATCTTCTTTATGTTGATTGTTTTCCACATTATTGGTATTGATTAAATTATTAAATGGTTAAAAATCCTTGGGAATATAATTATCTTTCTAATCTGGGCTTAGTTTCTTCACCTCTAATCTAAAATCAGTGGTGGGAGGTTACTAAATAGTCTTTAAAATGCCTTCCTGTTTTCACAATCTAAGTTTTTGATTTATTGAATGTGAAAAAAAGCCTTTTAAAAAGTTTCAGATTCCAAGTTATTAGCAGAAGCTAATCAATAATACCTTATGCTTTCATGGTTTTTACCCTTTGAGGCAAATACTATTTTTTTTTTGAGATGGAGTTTCGCTTCTGTTACCCAGGCTGGAGTGCAATGGCATGATCTCGGCTCACCGCAACCTCCACCTCCTGGGTTTAGGCAATTCTCCTGCCTCAGCCTCCTGAGTAGCTGGGATTACAGGCATGCGCCACCATGCCCAGCTATTTTTTTTTTATTTTTAGTAGAGACAGGGTTTCACCATGTTGAGCAGGATGGTCTCGATCTCTTGAACTCGTGATCCACCTGTCTTGGCCTCCCAAAGTGCTGGGATTACAGGCTTGAGCCATCCTGCTCGGCCTGAGGCAATTACTATTAACTCTTGAAGAGGGAACCTGACTTTTTACTGAATGAGTAAAAATTGATTTACAGATGAACATTGGTGTTAATATGATATTAGTTGCTGAATCCAGATATAATCCTTTTTTTGTTGTTGTTGAGGTAGGATCTCACTCTGTTGCCCAGGCTAGAGTGTAGTGCTGATATCTTGGCTCACTGCAATCTCCACCTCCCAGACTGAAGCAATCCTCCTACCTCAGCCTTCTGAGCAGCTGGTACTATAGGTGCATGCCACCATGCCTGGCTAATTTTTGTATTTTTCATAAAGGTTGGGTTTCACCATGTTACTCAGGCTGGTCTCAAACTCCTGGGCTTAAGCAGTCGTCCGATCTTGGCCTCCTGAAGTGCTGGGATTATAGGCGTGAGCCACCTCACCTGGCTAGGTATATAGTCCTTAAACTCTCTTTTTTGCCCATCCACTTGTGATATATGCTGATGTAAGTATTCTTTTATTAAACATGTATGAGAATATCTCCAGATAGTGTTTGTTATAGTGAAAGAGAAAGTTTGTCAGGTTTACTTTCTAGTCCTAATTCTGCCATCAATTATTAGCCCTTATTCCCCTGCCCCTTGGACAAGTTGCTGTGTTTTTTTTGTTGTTGTTTGTGTGTGTGTTTTTTTTTTTTTTTTTTTTTTTTTGAGGCAGCTCACTCTGTCTCCCAGGCTGGAGTGTAGTGGTGTGATCTTGGCTCACTGCAACCTGATTTCTGGGTTTAAGCAATCGCCTGCCTCAGCCTCCCACGTAGCTAGGATTACAGGTGCATGCCACTATGCCTGGCTAATTTTTGTGTTTTTAGTAGAGACGGGGTTTTACCATGTTGGCCAGGCTGGTCTTGAACTTTTGACCTCAAGGGATCTGCCCACCTTGGCTTCCTAAAGTGCTAAGATTATAGGTGTGAGCCACCGCTCCTGGCCTATGTTGCTATTTTAACAAATCAGGCTCTCATTTTTCCTTTTTAATTAAAAAAATTTTTTTTCTTAATTGAAAAAAAATTCCATGGGACTCTGCTTGATATCTCTTTCCTAATCTTCAGTTTTCTCATCATAAAATGGAATAATACCTATTTTACAAGGGTTATTGTGAGAGTTTACTATCTCAGCTGTCTAGCATATAACAGAATCTTGACAAATGGCAACTACTTTCATTATTTTATGCAAACAGCATCTTTTATGTGTTTGGCACTCTGATATGAAAGTGTTGGGGCAACTAAATTTCTGTGCCTGGAGTTTCAATGATATATTGCCACTGTATTGGCGATGGTAAGCTTTGGAAGTGTGTCATTTTCATTGCTGCCAGAAAGCTGCTCAATTTATTTTATTTTTTGCGACGGAGTTTTGCTGTTGTTACCCAGACTGGAGTGTAATGGCAGGATCTCGGCTCACTGCAACCTCTGCCTCCTGGGTTCAAGCAATTCTCCTGCCTCAGCCTCCCGAGTAACTGGGACAACAGGCGCGCACTACCATGCCCAGCTAATTTTTGTATTTTTAGTAGAGACGGGGTTTCACCTTGTTGACCAGGATGGTCTCGATTTCTTGACCTTGTGATCCACCCTCCTCCACCTCCCAAAGTGCTGGGATTATAGGCGTGAGCCACCGCGCCAGGTCCTTTTTTTTTTTTTTTTTTTTTAAAGAGACGGGGGTCTCTCTTGTTGCCCAGGCTGGAGTGCAGGGGCTATTCACAGGCGCAATCCCGCTACTGATCAGCACGGGAGTTTTGACTTGCTCCCTTTTCAGCCTGGGCCGCTTCACTCCTCCTTAGGCAATCTGATGGTTCCCTGCTCCCGGAAGGTCACCATATTGATGCCGAACTTAGTGCGGACACCTGATTGGCATAGTGCACTACAGCCCAGAACTCCTGGGCTCAAGCTATCCTCCCACCTCAGCCTCTTGAGTAGCTGGGACTACAGGCATGCGCCACCATGCCTGACACTGCTCAATTTTTTATTCCATTTGATTCCCCTGATTTTGTACTCTTTTTTTAAAAATGCCTTTTCTAAGTAATCTCAATATTCCTTGTATTATAGGTGAAATTTAAGTGGCAGATGGTAGAAAGGAACCCAGGTCTCTAATTTTAAGCAACGCGATCTTTGTCTGTATTGCAGCTGGGTGATCATAGAATATCTCCACCGAACCAGAACACTTTTGAGAGTTAAAGTTATGTGGGGACAGTATCATCTAGGACTGTCTGAGGCAAATCTTGGCTATTCTGTTATAGCTAGAACAAACAAGTGTATGAGCTTGGATCCAAGACTTTTGGGATGTTTTGGTTGAACCCAAACACTTGCCTTTAGTTTTTTTTGCATGATTATTGATTTTGCCATAGTAAATTAATTGACTTTAGATCTGAATGATTGAACATTATGGTCTAATGATTATTAAGTAGTAGCCATAATATATATGTTCATTTTTATATTTTACTTTTTTCTTAATCCCTTTAAAACCAGGAAGCTTTTAGAAGAGGATGGGAAAAGCATTTTAATTCTTAGTCATGTCAAACGAACTTTGTAAACAAAGTCCAAAATGAAAATCATGACATTCCAGTGTTTTTTCTTTGGGAAGACAGAGATGTGGATGACACTGAAAATCAGATGCATTTTTAATCACCTCTTTTATTGCTTTTATCAGTCTGTCACTCATCTTTCTTGTTCTTTTTGCCTTATTCTCTAGGTCTCCTGTGATTTTACCTTAGGGAGGTGCAAAACTACTCGCATGATAAAAGTTGGGGTGACCTAAGTTTTCATAACTTGTGGAAAGAGTGTGGGTTTTGGTAGCAGACAAATGAAAGTTTGAAATTCTAGCTCTCCCCTCCTTTGTTGTGTGTCCTTGTGCAAATCACTTAACCTCCTAGCCTCGGTTTCTTTACACTGTGATATGAGGATTAGAGAACAAATGTAAAGTGCTGGTTCTTAAACAATGAGACAATTATGGTTATGTGACATAGACCAGAAACTGTGACACTGATGAAATTATGATCAGCAATCTCACCACTAATTTTGTTTTGCACTCAAACTTTCACAGTTCCCTTTAGTGGGTTTTTGTTTAAACATTCACTCTCTCCCTCTTGACTCTGTTCACTATATTCTGAGAAATTAGTGGTTGGCAGCAGAAACCTCCTTTCCATAGAACATCAAGTGGGCCCTCTCCCAAGGTTTCAGTAAGCTGTCTGGGACCATCCCTAACCTCCAAACTGCCAAGGGTGCACCCCCTGCCCCAACTAACATTCAAGTTGCCTGTGTGAAGGAGTGATTTGTTGCGGCCTCTAACTGCTTCTTCTCTTCCTTCCTTTTTGTCATCCTGCAGTGTTCTGTGCCAAGGTCTTTGTGGCTAGGCTGCGCCAACCTGGTAGAGAGCATGTGCGCACTGAGTTGCCTGCAGAGCATGCCCAGTGTCAGATGTCTCCAGGTGCCTCTCTTCTTTCTTGTTGTAAATGTGTTTTTACGTATGCCATGAACATTTGTTGAAACTTGCAGTAGTGTGTTTAATCCAATGTTAAGTCTGCTAAATGTTCTGTGTAACCCTCTGCTTTCCTCCAGCCTGGGTGCCCCACATGGAGGAGTTAGTACCAAGAGGGGCCCTTCTGAGCAAATGGGTCTTTGGCTGGGCCCTGTCCTCCCCTTTTCTGCTCCTGCTTTTTACTCTTTCCCCCTCACCTTGAGGTTGTAATTCTCATGTTTAATAGTTGTGCATGTGCCAAAAAAACAAAAACAAAAACAAAAAACTCCTGACATTTTCCATTTGGCTACCTTTAACAGTACTTTGTTGAATTGGGAGGGTTTCATAATTAAAGTGGTGATTTTTTTTATTTTGAAACTCATCCTTTTGGCTTGCTTTCTCTCCCCTCTTCAAAAAAGGAGCGGGGAGGGAATCACTACTGGTATAAAGCCTCAAATTGAAGTTTATAAAGATCATAGCTTTATGCTGCCAATAACTTGTCAGTTGGGGCCACCTCCCAAAGGCCAGATCTGACACCTGTTCTCAGGGTCCACCCAGTTTTCCAGGCCTGGGCCGGCAGAGAATTCCACAGATAAAAGTAACACTTTTTGGGGGTGGATGGGAAAGGATTGCTCAGGATAGAACTGTTAGCAGGAGTGCAGCTGGTGACCCTCTCTTGTTGGGGTGGCTTCTAAGAGAGCCAAGGAAGAAAACATTGGAGCTTTATTTGTGAAGCTCTGTTTAGAGCAAGCATGTGTTTAAGTATGGTTTCAGTAGCAGTATTCAGTTTTCATCATTGCACATTCCAGAGAGTTTGATATATCTTTAAAAAGCCATATTAAATTCCTGGCATCCAGTTGAGACTGTCCTGTTTTAGGAAAGCTGTAAAATTAGGCATTGAGTTAGAGGGATATTATTGATGGTATGGGTGACTTTACTGTTCTCAAGGTTATTTTTCTATTCATGTTTACAGTCTTAAATGGAGCTGGGGAGCCAGGAAGGAGGAAAATTTTCTTCATATTGGGGTCAGGCATTTTATTTACTTATTGGCAAACATTCTGAGTAGCACTGGTGTGGTTATTGATTCAAATTGCTTTCTTTGGAAACTGTACTGGAACCTCACTAATACAATTAACTGTAGAGTGGGTTCAATATAGGGCCCAGTTGTCTTTGATTCTATATATAAAGGTGGGTTACAAGTCTTAACATACAAGACTAGGGTGCTTCAGTGAGGCTCAAAGTGTAATGAATATATGTTTACTTTTGGAAAAGCAGCTTCTGTGCATGCGATGTAACTTTAACAAAAGTGTTCTTGAAATGGCCGCCATTATTTATTGCATGTGCACTCCTTGATGTATATAATGGATATTTGTGTTATTATAATAGTGTACATTTTTGTCTCTATTTTTCTGGAAAAAAAAATGTTACAGTTGCTTTTTAGTGGGCTGACCCAGTGTTTTCCAGAACTGGAGATTTAAGTAGGGGAAGAATTGTAGTTGTTAATGAGGTCTTGAAGTGCAGATTCTTTTCATTGCATTCATTTAAAAGTAACTGGCCAATGGAAGGCATCATTCAATATATTTTAGTAACAGTATTGTGAGTTCTCTGGAGGTGGGGTGAGTGGGTGGAAGTACGGGTTCCTACCTTGTTGAAAATGGAAATCCAAATTTGTTAAAAGTTCTTTGACTCATCTTTCTCAGTGAAATTCACTTAGGAAAAAAGAAAAAGAAACTTTGCCTTGATTGGGTCTTATTTCAGTGAGTGGAGCAATATTGTCTTTAGTGGTGTGTAGAGTGTTTTGTTTACTTAGGCTTTAATTTTTGCTAGTATATAGTTGAGAGCATGCAGCACAGTAAAATGAAGTAAGTACTCAGCTGATAGGAATTAGCAAACCATTACTCTGTTTTGTTCCACATGTGAATGGAAAGTAAACATGTATTAATATTAATGAACCTGGAAGACTTCCTTCCTCTCTATAAGTATTATTTTAATGCCAGCATTCCTCCCTTTACCTCCAGTCTCCAAACAGTGCTAAAATTTTGTGCCTTAATTTGGGTTCTGGCTCTCAAAGAACGCCTATTGCTTATATGCTACATCTTTGGGTTTTTGCGAAGATGACTTTCCCTTTGCACACCTCTTAGTAACCTCATATTAAGCAGGCCTGAGAAGAGAAGGAATAGTTAGGCTACCTGGAGAGAACGGAGCATAGTTCTTTCCGGATCTGTGGAGTTCCATGAAAGAGCCCCCTTAAAATTGTCGCAGTGGACCCACTGATAGTTGTAACTTGAGCCCATTGACCTGTTTATATGGCTGAATTTTAGTATACCTTTTGAAAATGGAGAAAGGAAGGTAGTAGTTGCCCTTAGGCATAATTTACCCACTCCAGTTTCAGCCATCTTTGAAAAGGGAAAGCAGATACCAGAGACTTAAAAATTACTCATTACCAACTGCTGCATGGTGCTTCACATATATTAGCTTTGTGACAACCCTGTGAGGTAGGTGTTCTTATCTCCAATTTTCTGATGTGGAAACTGAGCCTGAGGTGACTATTTGGCTCAAGATAATGTTTACATAAACTGTAAAGTGGTAGGGCTGGCATATCGAGCCGCATACTTGCCTGATTCCCAAACTGGTTTTCTTTACTCTGCTCTGGAATGCTGCCTTTGTAGTTTTCCATGTTAGTTTTATTTGTAGAAACCTCACTATTGATACCTGGTATATGGTTTGTTTTAGTTATTCATCTTATTTATTTGAAAATAAGAAAAGAAAAACCTGCTAAATTCTATTAGAAAAAAAAATGCTATTCTCTTTGCCAAAATGAGCCCTCCCGAATCTCATAGCTAGTGAGGTTCCTGAGTGGACTCTGCAGACTTAATTCCATGAATATTTACTGAGCAATTGGTATGTGCCAAGGTCTCTATTGGATACCTCTGAACCAAGCTGAACTGTAGTCAGTATTTCATTTGCCTCAGATATCCTGATTCAACCAGTTGATTGTTATAGCAAATAATCAGGAGTTCAAACCATGTGGATTATTGATTTGCCCAGACTCCTGTGACATGAGAATAGTATCAATGTTAATAATAGTATATATCATTTATTTTCCACATTCTTTCTATGTGTTGGACTCTAGGAATTGGATTATCTCATTTGATTTTTTATGGAAAAGTTATTAATCCTAGCATTTTTGTATATGAAATTATAGAAGTGAATTAACTTGCCTAAGGTTACATATTAATGGAAGTAGCAGAACTAGGTTATGAACATAATTTGCATGACTGCAAAGCCAGTGCTCTGGTCACCAGTCTGTAGTGACAACCACCATTTTAACTTGTAACTGCCATTTTTAGGTTGAAACAAATTTCCCTTAATTTTTGTAGTTAAAAATTTGAAGCTAACACACTAGTGTGATGTAATAGACTCGCAGGTTTTCTTGGGAATGCCATTTGCAGCCTCTGCTGGGGGAGAGTGTTAGTGATAAGCCATTTGCAGGGGCAGGATTGATTCCTTGGAATGACTATGAGAATCATGTGAGTCGAGTTTGAAGTGCCTCCTTCCAAGCTCTAGTGCATATAGTGCTGGGCAGTAAGTAATGCAACTTCTTAACAGCTTCCCTTTCTTGTTTCTTTTTTTACTTCTAATAGGTGTAGTGGGCCATAGCGGTCTGAGAATGCCACAGAACTCACCAGAGCATTTGACATAAGAGGATTTTTTTTTAGAGGAGGGAGATAGCTTGGTAGAAAGAATCCTGGCTTTGCAGACAAACCTCAATTCTAGTCCTGTTCCTGCTACTTAATGACTGTGATACTGGGAAAGTTATTTTCCTGAACCCCAGTTTCTTCATCTTTAAAAATTTTATAGTGTTTTTATGAGGTAGAGAAAGATAATTGCCACCTCTTAACTGATTCTTACTGTTGGGGGAGTGGGGGGAGGGCGGGGATGGGATGAAAATTTAAATTTTTTAAATTTACTTGCCCCTGATTCTCTATTGAAGAGGGAATTTCAGTCCTGCAGTCTGTGATTCCAGGGCTAAGTAAGGATTAGCTAAAAGATCACGCATATGATAAGGCCTCTTTTGTTCAGGGTCGGTCTGTCTGTCTCAGGTCAGACATGGCTGTTTAAAATCATAGCCTCTGTTTCTTTTCTAATGAGCATTAGGTATTTGTCATTTCTTGCTGATTATCCTATAGCATTCTGTGTCTGATAATGTAAAACCTTTTGGATTTCTCAATGGTAGATCTGTAGTATTTTTATGAACACTAAAACCTACATTTTTGGCTGGACACAGTAGCTTACCCCCATAATCCCAGTGCTTTGTGAGGTCAGGAGTTTGAGACCAGCCTTTGCAACATAGCAAGGCCCTAGGAAACATATTATTTTTGTATTTTGTCTCTACAAAACAAAATAAAAAATTAGGTAGGCATGGTGGCATGCGCCTGTAGTCCTAGCTACTCTGGGAGCTGAGGTTGGGCAATCCCTTGAGCCCAGGACTTGGAGGTTACAGTGAGCTATGATCGTGCCACTGCACTCCAGCCTGGGTGAAAGAGCAAGATCCTTGTCTGTAAAACAGGGGTGTCCAGTCTTTTGACTTCCCTGAACCACATAGGAAGAAGAATTGTCTTGGGCTACACATAAAATACACTAACGATAGCTGATGAGCTTAAAAAAAAAAACAGCAAAAGAAAAAAAATCTCATAATATTTTAAGAAAGTTTACAAATTTGTTTTGGGCCTCATTCAAAGCCATCCTGGTGGCCCGCAGGCCACGGATTTGCTTTAAAAAATACATAAATAGGCTGAGTGCAGTGACACATCCCTGTAATCCCAGCACTTTGGGAGGCCAAGGTGGGCAGATCACGTGAGGTCTGGAGTGTGAGACCAGCTTGGCCAACATGGTAAAACCCAGTCTCTACTAAAAATGCAAAAATGAGCCAGGTGTGGTGGTAGGTGCCTGTAATCTGAGCTACTTGGGGAGGCTGAGGCAGGAGAATTGCTTGAACCCAGAAGGTGGAGGTTGTAGTGAGCTGAGATCATGCCACTGCACTCCAGCCTGGGCTACAGAGGGAGGCTCCGTCTTAAAAAAGAAAAAAAAAATACACACACACGTATACATACATGGTTAAAAAAACACGTCTTTCCTCTTTATAAGAAAATTTTCAAAACAGAGTTTGAAAAAGAAGAAAAACTTTATTAGTAGTAGCCTGAGCACCTACCACCGGGAGAGAACATTTGTTGCTAATTTAGGGTTTTACTTCCTCCTGTCTGTTCAGTAGGGAAGGAATCCATCAAATTGTGTAGTTCTCTGTGTTATTATGCTGCTGCTCATGATTTTAACAATGGTATTTTTACTGCTCTGTGGAACCCCAGCTTGACTTTGGAGTCACTAGAGAGATAAAGGAGGGGCTAGCACAGTGCCCTTTTTACTTTGATCTCACTTAGAATAGCTCTGGATTTATCCATTCTACATAATGAGGCTCTAAGGAAGATTTCATTTTAAAAACTTTGTCCTGGCTGGGTGCAGTGTCTCAGGCCTGTAATCCCTTGGAAGGCTAAGGTGGGCGAATCACCTGAGATGGGGAGTTTGAGACCAGCCTGACCAACATGGAGAAACTCCATCTCTAATAAAAATACAGAATTAGGGCCGGGCGCAGTGGCTCACGCCTATAATCCCAGCACTTTGGGAGGCCAAGGTGGGTGGATCACAAGGTCAAGAGATCAAGACCATCCTGGTCAACAAGGTGAAACCCCGTCTCTACTAAAAATACATAAATTAGTTGGGCATGGTGGTGTGCGCCTGTAGTCCCAGCTACTCGGAAGGCTGAGGCAGGAGAATTGCTTGAACCCAGGAGGCGGAGGTTGCAGTGAGCTGATATCCTGCCATTGCACTCCAGCCTGGGTAACAACAGCGAAACTCCGTCTCAAAAAAAAAAAAAAAAAAAAGAGAATTAGCTGGGCGTGGTGGCACATGACTGTAATTCCAGCTACTCAGGAGGCTGAGGAAGAAGAATCACTTGAATCCGGGAGGCAGAGGTTGCAGTGGGCTGTGATCACACCATTGCACTTCAGCTTGGGCAACAAGAGCAAAACTCTGTCTCAAATATAAAAACAAACAAACAAACAAACAAAAACACCTTCCTTATTAGAAATAAGAGAATTATTTAACTTTACCTCCGTTTTCAAAATTATGCTCATCTTAGTTTAGTGTTTCTTCAATTTGCTTTTCCTAGGGCATTTTAAAAGCAAATCTAAAGTGCCTCAAAGTTTTACAAACCACTGTTTCATGCTAGCATTTAAAACATTTTAAACAAGATTCGAGAAATTAAAAATAAAGGCCAGGCATGGTGGCTCACACCTGTAATCCCAGCACTTTAGGAGGCTGAGACAGGCAGATCACCTGAGGTCAGGAGTTTGAGACCAGCCCGGGCAACATGGTGAAACCCTGTCTCTCCTAAAAATAGAAAAATTAGCTGGGTGTGGTGGCATGCACCTGTAATCCCAGCTACTTAGGAGGCTGAGGCAGGAGAATCAATTGAACCCGGGAGGCAGAGGTTGCAGTAAGCCGAGATTGAGCCCACTGTACTACTCCAGCCTGGGTGACAGAGTGAGACTCCATCTCAAAACCAAACCAAACCAAACAAAAATTAAAAATAACATGGCTGGTACTAAAGGTTATATTAATAAAAAGACATGTAAAGTTTTCTTTGACCCCAGGTCTCACTCCCCAAAGTATCACTTACCAGTTTCCCATTATCCTTTTAGACTAAAGCTTGAAAAATGTGAATACAACCATATTATACATATTATTTTTCAATTAACATACATTGACCATCTTTGTATATCAGCATGTAACACCAAAGAGAACTCTCCATCATAGGGCTTTCAACAAAATAGCCAGTTTTCTCTTTTTTATTTTGTTGAGATAGAGTCTTGCTCTGTCACCCAGGCTGAAGTGCAGTGGCAGGATCATGGCTCACTGCAGCTTTGACATCCCAAGCTCAAGTTATCCTCCCACTTCAGCCTCCTGAGTAGCTGGGTCCACAGGCATGTGCTACCATGCCCAGCTAATTTTTCAGTTTTTTATACAGACAGAGTCTTAATATATTCCCCAGGCTGGTCTCAAACTTCTGGGTCAAGTGATCCTCCCTGTTCAGTCTCCCAAAAGTGCTGGGTTACGGGTGTAAGCCACTGAGCCCGGTGGCAGCTAGTTTTCCTTTTGAAGGGCTTTTCGACTACAGTTGTTTTTTCATTTTGGTGGGTATCAGGTACTTCAGTAATTTCATTGCATATGTATCTTTAGACTTGCATGATTATGTCTATGGAATAAGTTCCTAGGAGTGCAATTGCTTGGTCAAGGAATATCAGTTTTTTGTTATGAATTAATTTAATTATATACAGAAAAGTTTAATAATCTCTCCCTTCTAATCCCTTCCTCCCTGCTAAGAAACAAATGTTAACATTTTGTTGTCTGTCATTGTATATTTGTTCTCTTTGTTCATAGGAGGATATGTAATCTGACAACTATAAGAATTCCCTCATTTTAAAACAAATTTTAAAATTTATTTATTTTTTTGAGACAGTCTCACTCTGTTGCCCAGGCTAGAGTGCAGTGGCATGATCTGGTCCTACTGCACCCTTTGCCTCCCAGGTTCAAGCAGTCCTCCCGCCTCAGCCTCCTGAGTATCTGGGACCACAGGAGGTGTGTGCCATCACGTCCAGTGACTTTTTTTTTTATTTGGAGTAGAGATGGGGTTTCGCCATGTTGGCCGGGCTGGTCTTGAACTTCTGACCTTAGGTGATCCACCTGCCTCGGCTGCCCAAAGTGATGGAATTACAGGTGTGAACCACCGTGCCTGGCCATTTTTTTTAAAATAGAAAAAAATGGGCTCACCTTAGAAAAATCACAATGCAACATCACTTATTTGCTTTATTTACTTAACATTATAATATAGACATGTCCCCAGATTAGTAAAGTCCAACTCTTTCATGCATGGTACTCTTATCATCCCTAGATTTTGGGGGTGGATGTGAGAGTACAGGTGTTTTTTAAATTGTTTTTTCATTTTTGAAGTATAAAGTGTATATAGAAAAATTTAGAAATTTTAAGTATATAGCTCAGTGATTTCTCTTAAAGTGAACAGTGCTTTATTTTGGTAGGTTTGGCTAAATTGCTTTCATGGAGGATAAACCTGTTTATATTCCAAGCATTGCTATAACTCCTGAATATAATTTAAAATGTTTAAGGTGTACTTTAAAAGTATTACTAAAAATAACATACTTGTTCAAAGTCAATAAATAAAAACTGGCAAATAGTAACATGATGAATCAAGATTTTCTGTCATTTAAAATCATTGTGTAATATTACATTTAATAAATATATTAATTTTAAGAAAATTTCCCTTCTATATTAAGACTGCTTTCAATTTTGAGACATTTTAAGCCTTTTGGAGTTACACATCATTGTAATTAAGTCTTTGTATACTTCTGTGATCATTTTCTTAGATAGATACTGTGCACATTTAGGTTGCTAGCTTGTGCTTTTAAGAAGCTGGGTCAAATTAACTTTAAAAAGCAGCACACCAGAGACGCCCTTTTCGTATACTCCAGATGACATTGAATATTTTAATTTTGTAGTTCTTTGACATTTTGATGGATGAAAATTCAAAAATGATATCTTGTTGTTATAATGTACATTTAATTAATTGCTAATGAGATGGAATATATGTATACATAAAAATATTCATTGGCCATTTCTGTTTTTCTATTGACAGCCTCATTTAAAATATCTGATTTGTAGGAACTCTTTGTATATTAAATATATGAACTGTTACTTATTGCAAATATTTCTCCCAGTTTGATATTTGCCTTTCAGTTTTTAAATAAGGGTTTTAACCATGTGAAAGTTATGAAAAAAAAGTTTACTTTTTATGTGGCTATACTTATTCTTTTTTTTATAATATTCTAGTGGTTTTTAGCATTATATTTTGCATTTAAATCTTTCATTTTCTCTGTAATTTATTTTGCTATATGCTGTGAATTAGGGATGCACATTCCTTCTAAATGACCAACCAGTTTTCTGCATACTATTTATTGATCTAGTGCTTTTTTCATTGATTTGATCTCATATGTACATGTTTCACTTCCTCGCATCCGATGATGTGCAGTCACAGAAGCCTTGTTCAAGCTTTTATTCTTCTTCACCTTCCTATTATTATCATCAGCCATCAGCCTTTGTAAGCTCATGGTCCACAACTGTATCATGCTGTCTTTTATACATAGTACTAGTTTGAAAGTGTCTTAATGATGATAAACATTATTCCTATGCATTGAAATTTCCATGTTGTGTTTTCCGAAAACAGTGAGGATGACTTGGTGATGTGAGAATTTGAAGCAGCAGAAGAACAGCAAATAAATTAATATTTTAGAGAAAGTTTTAATGACAGCACAGGGCCTGGCACATAGTACTAGCGCTAAGAAATCACATTGCCTGTTGAAGAGAGCCTGTGCTATGGGAAAATGAAAACTATACCTTGCTTTACTAGCAGTTATAATTTATGGTTTACAAAACAATGTGTATGATAGATTACAGCTCCATAGTCTAACTTGAGGATAGGGACATGGGTAAATAGAATTCAGAACACATTAAAAAATGTCTTTTTACTTGAACAAAAATGATGTCATGTACCTGATACTACAGATGTTTATTATGTTGCTTATAAGAGTGCTGGTTTTATTTATTTCTGTTGGTTTATATTTACTGTTTGTTCTGTTTATGAAAGTAACGTTTTTTGGGTTTGATTTTTGTTGTTGTTTTTCAATTAAATAGAAACAGGATCTCCCTATGTTGCCCAGGCTGGTCTTGAACTCCTGGGCTCAAGTACTTTTCCTGCCTTGATCTCCCAAAGTTCTGGGATTACAGGTGTGAGCCACCATGCCTGGCTAGTAACACTTTTTTTTTTTTAATGGCAAAGATTTTAGTCAGTGGAGAAGTATGAAGAAGAAATTAACCAGTCAGTCATAATCTCACTTCATTTAGTATCTGTTCTTTGTTTTCTTCTGACATTTTATTTCAATGTAGATATGTAGATAGACATTTTGTATATAGTGCTCATTTTGTGTGTGTGTGTATTATATGAAATGTACATATATAAATATATAAAAATATTTATTTTTTGTTTTTAATATAGGCTTATACTCCATACACTCAATTATAACCCAATTTTAAAATTGAATGGTGTGAACAATATGGTTCATATAGGTTTACATTTTTAGTTTTAAAAATAAAATTTTTATTTTTTTGAGGTGGGGTCTTGTTCTGTTGCCCAAGCTAGAGTGCAGTGGTGGAACATGGCTCATTGCAGCCTCGACCTTTCAGGCTCAAGTAGTCCTCTCACCTCAGCCTCCCAGGTGTGTGGGATCACAGACACCACACCAACCACTCCTGGCTAAGTTTTAACTTTTTTTGTAAAGATGGAGCCTCCCTGTGTTGCCCAGGTTGGTACATTTTTAGTAATTGCGGTTTCATTGTCTGGGTAGACAATAATTTAGTCAGTCTCTTAATAATGGACATTAAGGACATTAAATTTTAGTGTATATTCATGCTTAATTTCTTAGATTATCTTATTCATTGAAAAAATTCTGAGTCAAAGGAAATGGACTTTGTTTTTTTCCTAATAATTGCTATGAGGCCTCCCCGTGTTGCTCAGGCTGATCTTGAACTCCTGAGCTCAAGTGATCTGCCCACCTTGGCCTTGCAAAATGCTGAGATTACAGGTGTGAGCCACTGGGCCTGGTCCTGGACTTTAAGACTTTTAAGCTTCTAGCAAAAACATTAGTCTAGTTTTTAATATCATCAGCAATGTATGATTATAATAGAAATAAATGCCCAATGTAGAAAACTGGGAAATATAGGAAAGCACAAAGAATAAATAAAAAATCACTCTTTTGTTTTTTCTTCATGCAACAAATTACTTGTGATGTTCTTACTAATGTGTTAGGCATAGGGCCTGGTAATAGAGGAGTGCACAAAACAGACAAAAAGCCTTGCTGTCTTAGAACCTACATTTTAGTAGTAAAAGAAAATGAGTAGAACAGCCAGGTGTGGTGGCTCACGCCTGTAATACCAGCACCTTCGGAGGCTAAGGCAGGCAGATCACTTGAAGGCAGGAGTTCAAGACCAGCCTGGGCAATATGGTGAACCCTGTCTCTACTAAAAATACAAAAGTTAGCCAGGAGTGTGGTGGTAGGTGCCTGTAGTCCCAGCTACTAGGGAGGCTGAGGCTGGAAAATTGCTTGAATCTGGGAGGCAGAGGTTGCAGTGAGCCGAGATCTCGCCACTGTACTCCAGTCTGGATGACAGAGTGAGACTGTCTCAGAAAAAAGAAAATGAGTAAAATACACAGTGTGTTAGATGGAAATACGTTCTGTGGAGAAAAAGGGGACTAGAGCACTCCAAGGTTTGGGGAGGGCTTGTTTTAAATAGAGGGATGAGAGAAACCCATTTGAGCAAAGATCTGAAGGAAATGAGGGTGCAAACTGTTCTAGAGGAAAAGAATCCCATGTAGAGGGGAACAGCAAATGTAAAATAAGCCCCAGAGGTAGGAATGTTTGTGGCTTGTTAAAATAGCCTGAAAGCTAATGTCTGGCTGGAGTGTGAATTGAGGGAGAAAGTAGTAGGAGATGAAATCAGAGAGGGAAGGAGGAAGGCTGTAAAATTATTTGGGTCTTCTAGACTTTCCTAGGCTTTGGCTTTTATTCTGCATGAGATGGGAAGTTATTAGAGAATTTTTACCAGAGGGGTCATCTAACGTCTTGACAGGTTCATTCCACCTGCTGTGTAGACATAGAAGGAAGAGATGGGAGCAGGGAGACCAACTCTAAGATTGACCAACATGTCAATCAGTGTTCTCTAGAGACACAGAATCAATATTAGATAGATATTTTAGGAAACTGATTCCTAAAGTGACCATGGGGGCTGGCAAGATTGAATTTTGTGAGAGAGGCCATTAGGCTGGAAACTCAGGCAAGATTTCCCTGTTGTAGTCTGGAGGCAAAATTTCTCCTTCTTTGGGAAACCTCAGTCTTTTCTCTTAAGCCTTCAGTTGACTGGATGAGGCTTACCTACATTATGGAGGGTAATAGAATCAAAGTCTACTGATTGTAAATGTTAATCATACCTAACAATACCCTTACAGCAATATATGCTAATAGATTAGTATTTGACCAAACAACCGGCCATATAACTTAGCCTAGCCAAGTTGACACATAAAATTTACCATCACAAGCAGATTGGGAAGAGGCCAAGCTTTGGAGTTAGGGATTCAAAATGGAAACAGTTCATGATGAAATGAAAGAAAAGGGGAGTATGAGGTTAGTAAAAATATTAATCTTGTCAAGTCAGTATCATTTATAGCATCAGCATTTAACAAGAATTTATTCAGAGGTGATTTGGACTTTGGAGCCTTGGAATGATTGGAAGATAAAAATGTGGTATGTTTCTATTTGCAATGGTGAAATAGTGCTTTGTATATAGTGCTCAATTTGTGAAAGAACTATGAAGTATGTAGGGAGCTTACAGTTAATGAATACCGCATGCCTAGACATGTTACTAAGCTCTTTCCCATATATTATCTTTCTTCATAAAGATAGAGACTTTATAAACTTTTTAAGCTATGCACTATTCTATCTGTTTTATACATGAGGAAACTGAACTCAGGGAGAGAGAGCTTGTGACTTGCCTAGGGGTATATACCTTCTATATATGGTGGAGCCAGGATTCAAACCTAGTCTTTCTAGTTTTATTATACCTCGCTGCCTCTTAAAGTAGAAACTATTTTCATAGGGATGATTTTTATATTTTAAGTTGTAAATAGACTTTTCTAAATCTAGGGCAATTATGCAATAGGAATGCTATTTATGTTATACCAGTAGCTTGCATGATCAAATATGTCATCTTCAGAGAGACCTCTGACCACCCAATCTAAAATAGCTTTTTGCTTTCCACTCTGTTATTTTACCTTGCTTTATTTGTTCCTTTATAGCACTTAGCACTGTGTGAAATTATATTCTGTGTTTCTTTTCCTCCTGTCTGTTGTCTTTTTCCCCCACCAGAATCCAAGTTCTCTGAGAAAAAGTGTCATGTCTTCTTTTTCACTGCTTGGTAAATACATCTGTTTCTAAAATAGTCCCAGCAGGTAGTAGATACTCAAGAATTATTTATCGAATGAAGAATAAGCATAATAAACTGGAATGTGAAGGAAAGGCTGTTTCTAAGCTTGGTTAGGATTATATGGTATAATATTATTTGCTGTCATAGTTAGGACTACTTTGGACTTCTTTCTTTGAATTCTGTGAAATATTCCTGTGAGTTGAAAGAGTATCTTGAAAAATACTGATTTTGATTTAAAGACTAGCCTCTATTTTTGTTTTGCTTTTTTGATTATAAAATGAATACTATATATTATTTTTTCAAAAAAATATTCTTTTTTATTTATTTTTATTTTTTGATATGGATCTGGCTCTGTTGCCAGGCTGGAGTGGGATGGCGTGATCTCGGCTCACTGCAACTTCCGCCTCCCAGGTTCAAGCAATTCTCTTGCCTCAGCCTCCTGAGTAGCTGGGACTATAGGCAGGTGCCACCACACCCAGCTAATTTTCGTATTTTTAGTAGAGATGGGGTTTCACCATGTAGACTGGGATGGTCTTAATCTCATGACCTCATGATCTGCTTACCTCAGCCTCCCAAAGTGCTGAGATTACAGGTGTGAGCCACCATGCCCAGCCATGAATACTGTTTATTATACACCATTGGGGTAAAATTGGAAAGAAAAATGAGAAACCACAGTTTATGGAGTGCCATTCTTAATATTTTTGGCATGTTTCTTTTTTATGCATATGTTTTACATAGTTGGGATTATTATGTATAATTTAAAAATTATATAACAATTATATATACATACCTATAAATATGTATAATTTTATTTTACTTTTTATGCTTTGTATACTTAATAGAATGATTGTGTTAATATATTCCTGTAATTTCTCATAGCATAACTTGAAATGGTCTTATAATGTATTTTATGAACTTTCCATAACTTGTCATTTCTTTGAGTGCTTAGAATCTTTATTCTTAATTATTTAAAAAGCTAATCACCATCCTTCTGCATAAATCTTTGGGTTCATTTTGAATTAGCTAGGATATATTCCAGGAGATACATCATCTATATCTTGTGAGATTGTTTTCTGGAGTGTTTACATCTCATTATACCTTCTCAAGGATTGAACATTTTCATTTTGACAGGGTTTAGCAAACCTTTTGCTCTAAATGATTTAGTAGCATGCTATAAATTCCAACCTCTTTTCAAATGGCAACTCTTTTCTCTGAGTAGTTTGAATATATGTTGAGTCAGCGAAGGCATGGCCTACTAAAAGATCTACTGATATGCTTGGCCGAGAAAAGGATGTTAAGAGACATCCAAACACCTAACAACCGCCAGCCTATGCCTTCCTATTGAGTTGCCTGGCTGCTATGACTGGAGTTCAAAATTCAGATCATTCACTTAGAATGAAGTTACTCAGGAACTACTTAGCAAAACAGAATCACTATTATATCTTGTACCTATTTATATACTGTGGTTACGGGTACCTACTATGTGCCATGTGTTATGTTACATGTAGAGATCAAGCTGCCAATTGTTGGAGAAAGATTGCATATGAACACTGTCTACCCTAATATAAAGAAGGTTCCTCTCTTTAGAAAACCAGAGTCACTTATTGGCATCCCTATAAAGTCTTTACATTATAGTATGCATCTTAGTTACTTTAATTTGGAGTAAAAGCAAATGTTAAATCCTTCATCTTTAAGACAATAAGAAATGAAAAATTGAGGGTTAAAGTAATTAATTCATTAATCTTTGAGATAAAGTCTTACTCTGTCACCCAGGCCAGAGTGCAGTGGTGTGATCACGGCCCACTGCAGCCTTAACATCCTGGGCTCAAGTGATCGTCCTACCTCAGCGTTCTGAGTAACTGGACTACAGGTATGTGCCACCACGCCTGGCTGGCTTTTTTATATTTTTTGTAGATACAGGGTTTCACTATGTTGCCCAGCCTGGTCTTAAACTCCTGGGCTCAAGTCATCTGCCTGCTGTGGCCTCCCAAAGTTCTGATATTACAAGTGTGAGCCACCACAACTGATTTCTTTACAGTTCTTAAAAATGATGTTTGTGGCTGTGTAGTCCAATTACTGGGATCAAGAGTCACTTGGGTTAGTTTTTACCCCCTTCCATTAAGTATGATTATGTTATTCATTAGTTTCTGCTGATATTCCATCTGTTTTTCTCTATTCTTGGTTTTTTGTTTGTTTGTTTGTTTGTTTTTGTAACAGAGTCTCACTCTGTCACCCAGACAGGAGTTCATTGGCACTACTATCTTGGCTCACTGCAACCTCTACCTCCCAGATTCCAGCAATTCTCGTGTCTCAGCCTCCCAAGTAGCTGGGACTACAGACATGTGCCATCATGCCCGGCCTGGCTAAGTTTTTAAAATTTTTGTAGGGGTCTCACTGTGCTGCCCAGGCTGGTCTCAAATTCCTGGGCTCAAGAGATCCTCCTGCCTCAGCCTCCCAAAGTGTTGGGATTACAGGCGTGAGCCACCTACTGTTCCTCATTTCCTTTGTTTTGGATTTTGAATCATAGTTAGCACCCTTTCCTTATATCTAGGTTTTAAAGGAGTTCACCCATGTTTTCTTTCCTTTTTCTTTTTTTTGAGTTGAAGTTTCTCTCTTTCATCCAGGCTGGAATAAAGTGGCACGAAATTGGCTCATTGCACCCTTTGTCTTTGGGTACAAGTGATTCTCTTGCTTCAGCCTCCCAAGTAGCTGGAATTATAGGTGCCTGCCACCACACCTGGCTAATTTTTGTATTTTAAGTAGAGATAGTGTTTTGCCACGTTGGCTAGGCTGATCTCGAACTCCTGACCTCAGGTGATCCACCCAACTTGGCCTCCCAAAGTACTAGGATTACAGGTGTGAGGCTACTACCCCCGGCCACCCATGTTTTCTTCAAGTGACTTAGCAGTTTTACTCTTTAAATTTCTGATCTATTTGCAATCTATTCATGTACACTCTATTAAGTATGGATCCAGTTTCATCTTTTTCCAAATTGCTGGCCGGTTGTCCTAGCATTAAAGAAGTTTCCCAGTGATTTGAGGTGCCACTTTTATCATGTGCTAAATTTTCATATATACTTGAGTCTGTTTCTGGGCTTCCTATTCCATTAAGCCAGAATTTGGCAAACTGTGGCCTGCATCTCAAACCTACCCGTGTTTGTTGCTGTTGTTGGTTTTGTTTTTTGACAGTCTTGCTCTGAGGCTGGAGTGCAGTGGCGCAATCTTGCTCACTGCAACCTCCGCCTCACGGGTTCAGGAGATTCTCCTGCTACAACCTCTCGAGTAGCTGGGACTACAGACACTTGCCACTACACCTGGCTAATAATTTTTGTATTTTTAGTAGAGGCGGGGTTTCACCACGTTGGCCATGCTGGTCTCAACTCCTGACCTCAAATGATCCCCCTACCTTGGCCTCCCAAAGTGCTGGGATGATAGGTGTGAGCCACTGTGCCCAGCCCCCACCGTGTTTTTATAAATAAAGTTATATTGGAGCACAGCCACACTCATTCACTTACAAATCATCTGTGGCTGCTTGCATTCTATAACGGAAGAGTTGAGTAGTAGTTGTGACACAATCTATGAGTCCTGCAAAGGTTAAAATATTTACGTCTGACCCTTTACAGAAAAAGCTTGCCGATTTTATTCTGGAGTAGTTGTGTATTCTTGTGCTATGAAAATATCTCACTTTTCAATAGAGAGGCTTATTTGTAGTATATTTTGATGTCCGGTAAGACTGATTCCCCACTTCTCTTTTTTTGTATTTTTTCCTGAGTACTCTTATGAGTTTGCTTTTGCATATGAACTTGAGTGTCAGTTTGTCTAGCTCCATAAAGACTTTTTTTTGGTGGGATTATTGGGGGTATGATAAACTTATAAATTAGGGAGAACTGACATCTTTAGAATGCTGAGTTCTCTTATCCAACAACAGTTATAAAGAAAAGGGTAGAGAAACCTGTCAAAGAACTAATCCAGAAAAATGTCTCAGGTCAACATGGATTTACAGAGAAGTCTACCAAACCTTTAAAGAATAAATAGACCAGAAGCACTATAAATTGTTTTATAACATTGAAGGATTTTTTCCTGGGAATTACTTTTAGTTTTATTATCTTTTGATCAGAGACTCTTATTTTCTAATTTTTCTTTTTTACTGAACTTAAGCTTTCAGAAATTTTTTGCATGTGCTGGAAAAGCAAGTTTAGTCTGTATAAACAGTGTAAAATTTCAGATCTCTAAGATCTACCTGCCTTATTGGTGTTTATTCTTCTGATTTTTTACTTTTTGCTCTCTTGAGAGTAGTGTGTATAGTGTATTTATATCCATGTCTCTCTGTATTTCTTTTACTTTGTTTCTTTTCACGATGTTCTTTCTTTGCTCTTCTATTTTTGAAATTTCTTTTTAAAGTTAGAAAGGTTTGTATTTTTGCTTTTAATTATAATTTTTGTAATGCTTCTCTTTCCTGCTTTTTTTTTTTTTTTGGAGATGAAGTTTTGCTCTTGTTACCCAGGCAGGAGTGCAATGGCGCGATCTCGGCTTACTGCAACCTCTTCCTTCTGGGTTCAAGTGATTCTCCTGCCTCAGCCTCCTGAGTAGCTGAGATTATAGGCATGTGCTACTATGCCTGGCTAATTTTTAAGAATTTTTTTGTATTTAGTAGAGTTGGGGTTTCGCCATGTTGGTCAGACCAGTCTTGAGCTCCTGACCTCAGGTGATCCACCCACCTCAGCCTTCTAAAGTGCTGGGATTACAGGTGTGTACCACCACGTGCGGCCTGTTTTTTTTTTTTTTTTAAAGAGCCAGGCTTTCACTATGTTGCCTAGGCTAGAGTGCAGTAGCATGATAGTTCAGTGTAGCCTCAAACTCCTGGGCTCAAATGATCAGGGCCCACTTCAGCCTTCTGAGTCATTGGGACTGTAGGTGTGGGCTACCACCTGGCTAATTTAAAAATTTTTTTAGAGACAGAGTCTTGCTGTGTTGCCCAGCTGGTCTTGAACTCCCTGGCTTGTGGGATCCTCTTATTTTGGCCTCCCAAAGTTTTGGGATTACAGGCATAAGCCACTGCACCTGGCCTGCAGTTTTAAAGTTTTGTTATTTCTTTGTCTGAATGTGACATACGATTCTTCTGTTCAGACTTTTTTGATTCTTAAAGCCATAATTATTTTAAATGTTTACCATTACTTTTTTTTTGAACAATTTTTTTTGCATCATCTCTGGATTACTCAAGAAAACCTTTTTTTTACCTTTTATTTTTTTGAGATGGAGTTTCGCTGTTGTTACCCAGACTGGAGTGCAATGGCACGATCTCGGCTTACTGCAACCTCCGCCTTCTAGGTTCAAGCAATTTTCCTGCCTCAGCCTCCCGAGTAGCTGGGACTACAGGCGCGGCGTGCACCACCATGCCCAGCTAATTTTTGTATTTTTAGTAGAGACGGGGTTTCACCTTGTTGACCAGGATGGTCTCGATCTCTTGACCTCGTGATCACCCGCCTCGGCCTCCCAAAGTGCTGGGATTATAGGTGTGAGCCACCGCGCCTGGCCTTACCTTTTATTTTCTAAAATTTTGGAAGATGCTGCTCCACTGATGCCTTGCTTTGTATGTTGTTTCGAGAAGTTGATGCCAATCTAATTAATGCTCTTTCTCTTAAAAGGTTTCTTCTTAAATTAAACAAATTTTTTGGGGGTGGGAATTGAAAACATTCTTTCTTTATTTTTAAACTCTAATAGTTGTCTTAGGATATCTCTTGGAGTTTATTGCTCTGGGTCAGTTTCCTCTATTACCTGGAGGCCCTTTCAACAGTAGTTCAGGTTTCCTTTTATCTCTGGAAAACTTTTTCAATTATAGTTTTTTTTTTCTTTCTAAATAACAGCTTTATTGAGACATAACTAAAATATTACACAATTTAAAGTACATAATTCAGTGATTTCAGTGAATACATATCTGTGATTCAGTCACAGTTGTATGATCAGTGCCACAGTCAGTTTAGAACATTTGCATCACCCCCTAAAGAAACACTCTACCCTTAGGCCATCATTCCCTATTTCCCTTGCCCATCCAACCATAGGAACCCCTTGGATTATAGTTTTAAAGGTTATTTTTGTTCTATTATTTTATTTTTTTTCTTTAGAAACTCCCAATTATATATAGGTTGGATCTCCTTTGCTTTCCATGTTAACTACTTTCTGTCTGTCCCGTAGTGCTTCTTTCTTCATCTCATTTTTATTTTCTTGGGCTGTTTTCTTACTTTTCTTTAATGTTTCCTAATCATTTTCAAAAAAAAAAATTTTTTTTGAGGCAAGGTCTTGCTCTTACCCCAGGCTGGAGTGCAATGGTGCTATCTCGGCTCACTGCAACCTCTGCCTCCTGGGTTCAAGCAATTCTTGTGCCTCAACCTCCCAAGTAGCTGGAACTACAGGTGCGTGCCACCACACCTGGCTAATTTTTGTATTTTAGTAGAGATGGGGTTTTACCATTTTACCTAGGCTAGTCTCGAACCCTGACCTCAAGTTGCCTGGGCCTCCCAAAGTGCTAGAATTACAGGCATGAGGCAACTTGCCCAGCCTAAAATTTCAGGTTTTAAAGATTTTCATTTGCTTTATCTTTTTGGGGGGCATTGTAATGTGTTCTTGTTTGTTATAATTTTGTTTTTCTTTCCTGAGTTAGGTCAATTCTTGTTTCATTTCTTTCTGTTTTTGGTACATTTCTGTTCTCAAGTTTTCAATTTCTGATTCAGAGTGTTTTTAAGTAACATCAAATGTCTTTTTGAGCATGTTTAAATCAGTTTGCAGTCAAACAAACTGTTTTTTCAAACAGGTGTCTTAAAAGTAGTATGCCCTTACACACTAAGGTATACTTGTATATAGTGAATTAATATCTCTCATACATGACAGGAGTGGTACTATGTACCATTCTTAGGGACATTAAGGTAATAGTCTGCAAATTTACTCTTATCAGGGCTTAATTATCTCACAGAACCTTAGTTAAGAAAGGTTTGTTTGGGATGTTGTTTAGTTTTCTCTGTTTTTCCCTCTTACTCCCCCACTCTTCTTTCATATGTAGGAGTTGCATTAACTTTTCCGGCATTTTTTTTTTTTTTTTTTTTTTTTGAGATGAAGTCTCACTCTTGTCACCCAGGCTGGAGCGCGATGGCTCACTGCAACCTCCTCCTCCCAGGTTCAAGTGATTCTCCTGCCTCAGCCTCCCAAGTAGCTGGGATTATAGTTGTCTCCTACCATAACCAGCTAATTTTTGTATTTTTAGTAGAGACGAGGTTTCACCATGTTGGCTAGACTGGTCTTGAACTCCCAACCTCAGGCCATCCGCTCGCCCTGGCCTTCCAAAGTGCTGGGATTACAGGTGTGAGCCACCACACTGCCCTCTTTTTTTTTTAAATAGATGAAAATTGCATGTGTCACTACATTTTTTTGAGACAGGGCTGGCAATTTTAGATAGTTTAAGTTTACAAGATTCCTAGGTTTAGAGCATTCCTTGTCAAAGTACTGTTTCTTTACTGCATGGCTTTCTTTGCAGGATAAGCAGGTGATGGTGGGAGGAAAGGCTTTGCATCCTTTGGATGCTTTTAAAAATGCTTTTCTTGCAGAATCCTAGAATCCTTCCTCCCAGGATTCTAGGATCCCTCCTACTCCATACACACACAACCTCTTGTACTATGGGCATCCCATACCACAGGGATAATGTTTGATACAATGGATGAGCCTACACTGACACACTGTTATCACCTGAAGTCCATAGCTTATATTAGGGTTCATTCTTGCTGTTGTACATTCTTTGGGTTTGGACACATTTATAATGACATGTATCCATCATTGCAGTGTCATACAGAATAGTTTCACTGTCCTAAGAATTCTGTGTGCTCTTCCTATCCAGCCTTCCTGATAATCACTAATTGTTTTAATGTCTCCAGAGTTTTGCCTTTCTCAGAATATCATCTAGTTGGATCAAATGGTGTGTAGTCATTTCAGATTGTCTTCCCTCACTTAGTAATAAGTGTTTAAGTTTCCACCAGGTTTTTTTGATGACTTGATACCTCATTTCATTGGATGACATTCAATGTCTGGATGTACCACACTTTTTTTTGTGTGTATGTGAGAAGATCTTGCTTTGTTTCCCAGGCTGGAGTGCAATGGTGTGATCATGAAGCCTCAACCTCCTGGGCTTAAGCAATCCTCCCACCTCAGCCTCCCAAGTAGCTGGAACAGCAGGTGCATACCACTTTACCTGACTAATTAAAAAATTTTTTTTTTTTTGTAGAAGCAGGGTCTCCCTTTGTTGTCCAGGCTGGTCTCAAAGTCCTGGGCTCAAGAGAGTCTCTTGACTTGGCTTCCCAAAGTGCTGGGATTACATGGATGAGCCACTGTGCCTGGCACTACCACAGTTTATTAATTCACCTATTGAAGAATATTTTGGTTGCTTCCAAGTTTTAGCAGTTATGTATAACTGCTTCTATAAACAGCCATGTGCAGGTTTTTCTGTGGATTTTAGTTTTCACTTTATTTGGATAAGTAAAAAAGAGCATGCATATTGGATTGTTGGGCAAGAGTGTATATATAGCTTGGTAAGAAACTGCCAAATTGTCTTCCAAAGTGGCTGTACCAGAGTAGGGTGACTGTAGTTAAAGAAAAATGTGTTGTACTTTGATGATGGACACCCTAAATACCCTGACTTCATCACTACACTTACATGTAGCAAAATTTCACATATACGCCATACATTTGTACAAATTAAAAAAAAAATAAAGTGACCGTACTAGTTTATATTTCTTCCAGCAGTGAAGTAAAGTTCCTGTAGCTCCACATATCTTCTCTAGCATTTGGTGGTATTTGCATTTGGATTTTGGCCATGCCGATAGATGTGTTGTGGCATCTTGTTTTAATTTGTATTTACCTGATGACTTATGAAGGGATGCTTCATATTCTATGTTTATTTGACATCTGTATATCTTTTCTGGTGAGGTGACTGGTAAGGTTTTTGGCCAATTTTAAAAACTATGTTGTTTACTTTTTTGTTGTTGTTGTGTTTGAAGAATTGTTTCTAGGCCAGGCATAATGGCTCATGCTTGTAATCCCAGCACCTTAGGAGGCCGAGGCAGGTGGATTGCTAGGGCCCGGAAGTTTGAGACCAGCCTGGGCAATGTGGCCAGATGCCATCTCTACAAAATATATAAAAATTAGCCGTGCATGGCAGTGCACGCCTGTGGTCCCAGCTGCTTGGAAGGCTGAGGTGGGAGGATCACTTGAGGCTAGGGGGTTGAGGCCGTAGTGAGTGGTGATTGTATCACTGCACTGCAGTGTGGGTGACAGAATAAGACCCTGTCTCAGAAAAGGAGAAAGAAAAAGAGAGACAGAGAAATGGTTTCTGTATTTCGGATAACAATCTTTTGTCATGTATTTCTTTAGCAAATGTTTTCCCTTGAGTTTGTGGTATATTTTTTTCAGTTCTCTTGACAATATATCTCAGAGTAGAAATTTTTAATTTTAATGAAATCCAGCTTCATGTATTGTGCCTTTGATAAGTCTAAGAAAGTCATCAACAAACCTAAGATCATCTAGATTTTCTCCTATGTTATCTTTTAGGGGTTTCATGGTTTTCCATTTTCCATGTAGGTTTGTAATCTGTTTTCAGTTAATTTTTGTGAAATGTGTAAGGTGGGTGTCTAGATTCATTTTTTTGCATATAGCTGTTCATTTGTTGACAAGACATTTCATTGCATTGACTTTGCTCCACAGTCAAAGATCAGATGACTATATTTATGTGAGTCTATTATCTGGGCCCTCAGTTCTGTTCCATTCATCCAGCTATGTATTCTGTTGCCAGTACCACACTTGCACTTTTGTGAATATTGTAGTTTATAGTGCCTTTTGAAGTCGGGCAGTATCATTCCTTGAACTTTGTTCTTCTCCTTCAATTGTGTTTGTTATTTTCATTAATTTATTTTTAGCCTCTCTATGTAAACCTTAGAGTCATTTCAATATCCACAAAATAAGCTGCTGAATTTTGATAGAGATTGCATTGACTCTGTAGATCCAGTTGGGAAGAACTGATGTCTTGACATTATGGAATCTTCCTTTGCATGAACATGGAGTATCTCTTCATTAATTTAGTTCTTTGATTTCCTTCATGAAGGTTTTATAGTTTTCCTCATGGATATCTTGTGTATATTGTTAGATTTATTCCTAATTATAGGTGTTTATATAAATGGTAAGATTTTTTGTTTCACATTTTATTCATTCATTGCTGGTATACAGGAAAGTGATTGACTTTTCATATATTAACCATGTATAATGCATATATGCTATAATCACTTATTAGTTCCAGGGGCTGTTTTGTTAATCGTTTCAGTTTTTCTACATAGACAGTCATGTCACCTGTGAACCAAAACAGTTTTATTTCTTTCTTCCCAATCTGTATATGTTTAATTTACTTTTCTTATCTTGTTGCATTAGCTAGAACTTCTAGGATGATGTTGAAAAAGTGTTGAGAGGGAACATTCTTACCGTATTCCTGATTTTAGTGGGAAGGTGTCAACTTTTTCCACCAAGTATGACATTAGCTGTAGGTTTTTTGCAGATGTTCTTTATCACATTGAATAAATTCTCCTCTATTCGGCTTTTGTTTATACACTTTTCTCCTAAAAACTGATACTTTTCTTCTAAAAACTGATCTTTTGAAGACTGCCTTTTTGCTTCTTGCATCTTCTTTTTAAGTCCTTTATTTGTAATCAACTCTGAAATAGCAAGAGACTTTTAAAGTATTTTCACACTTAATGTGATTGTATGTTAGTCTTTTATCTGCTGCTTGTTTTCTTCCTTTTTCTTCTGCACAGTTTTCCTGAACTGCCCTTGATATTCACGAAGGTTTATGGCTGGAGCATAAGAATGAATGTACTAGGATTTGTTTAATTTTCTACTTCTGTTTTGTGCCTTTTAGTTATGCTGAGAGCTTGAGCTTTATGTAGCTTCCTTTTGTTGTAGTCTTTGTGTCCTGTGAATTCATTAATATCCTATCACTTATTTTGTAGATTCAGCAGGGTTTTCTAGTTAGTCTATATTCTTTTTGTTATTAATGTTTTCTTTTTCTTGCCCTGTTGTATTGACTGTAACTAGTGAAATTTGTGATTTTCAATTTCAAACGCACAAATTTATTATTTATATATTTATTTACTTATGTTTTTGAGACAGAGTCTCACTCTGTCACCCAGGCTGGAATGCAGTGGTGCGATCTCAGCTCACTCTAACCTCCACTTGGGGGTTCAAGCAATTCTTGTGCCTCAGTCTCCCAAGTAGCTGAGATTACAGGCGCACACCACCAGACTGCCTCATTTAAAAAATATTTTTAGTAAAGATGGGGTTTCATCATGTTGGCCAGGCAGGTCTTGAACTCCTGACCTCAAATGATCTACCCGCCTAAGCCTCCTAAAGTGCTAGGATTACAGGTGTGAGTCACTGCGCCCGACCTATTTTTTTATTTTTTTAAGATAGAGTTTTGCTTTGTCACCGAGGCTGGAGTACAGTGGCATAACCTCACTGCAGCCTCCATCTCTCAGGTTCAAGTGATTCTCTTGCCTCTGCTTCCCAAGTAGCTGGGATTACAGGCACGTACCACTACACCAGCTAATACAAAAGTATTTTTAGTAGAGATGGGGGGTTCACCATGTTGGCCAGGCTGGTCTTGAACTCCTGACTGCAAGTGATTCACTGGCCTCTGCCTCTCAAACTGCTGGGATTACAGGTGTGAGCCACTGCACCGGCTCAAATTCACAAATTTGAATTCACACCAGAAGCGTGAATAGATGTTCTCACTTTCTCCTTCAGGACAAGGGGAAAATGTTCCGCCTTTAAACATTGAGTATGATATTAGGGTTTCATTATATGACCTGTATCATATTGAGGAAGTTGTCTAATTGTTTTTAAACATGAGTAGATCTTGAATATTTTCAAATGCTTGAAATGCACGTATTATAATAATCTATTCTGTCCCATTGATACATACATATGTCTTTATACTAGTTCCGCAGTTTTGGTTACAAATAACCTTGTAGTAAATTTTGAAACCAGCTTTTCAAAGCTAATTGAAGTCCAATTTTATTCCTGTGTTTCAAGATTATTTTGTCTGTTCTGAGTCCCTTGAAATTGCTAATGAATTTTATGGTTGATTTTGCTATTTCTGCAAAAAACATCATTGGAATTTTTATAGGGATTGCAGTGAACCTGTAGATCGTTTGAGTGGTACGAAGATCTTAATATTAAGTCTTGCAATCCATGAACACGAATTGTCTTTTCTATTATGTGTGTCTTTGATTTTTTTCTGCAATATTTTATACTTTTCAGTTAGTCATATTTTCTAGAAATTTAAAGAAAAGAGATTAATGTATATGCACTCTAATTTTTACTGTTTTTCTCCTCATTCTCTTCATTTGCGTCTTCATTCCTTCACTAAACTCAAGTTTTCTTTTGTTTTTGTTTGAAGAACTTGAACATTTCTTGTAGTGAAGGTTTGAGAACTAGGTTAGAGTCCTGGAAGTCAAGTGAATAAAGCATATCAAGAAGATGGAAGTGTTCAACCTTGCTTATAAGTGAAGAAATAGGAGGAATGAGAATTGACCCTTGGATTTAATAACGTGTAATATAAAGTCTTTTATGATGAAAACAAATCATTAGTAGTCAAGGAATTAGCAAAGGAAGATATTTAGGTCAGCCATCCACTTATGAAACACACGTTCTCTTGGATCTCATGGATTTCTAAATTTGACCAAGAGGTCATTGTCAAAGTAGGCATGAAGGTTCATTGCAGTGTTGTGTTTAACAGTAAGACCAGCTTGGGCAACATGGGGAAACCCCATCTTTACTAAAAATACAAAAAATTAGCTGGGCGTGGCAGTGTGCACTTGTAGTCCCAGCTACTCAGGAGGCTGAGGGAGGAGAATTGCTTGAACCTGGGATATGGAGGTTGCAGTGAGCCAAGATTGTGCCACTGCACTCCAGCCTGTGTGACAGAGTGAGACTCCATCCCTGCTCCCAAAATGAAAATGTAAAACTACAGTGATTTGGAAAGATCTGAATGACACATGGAAAAAACAGTTACTGAAGAGCATGTTTTAAATAATTTTCACTTACACAGATGCAGTTTTCAGTCTGTGTACCAAAATGATATAGTGGTTATCCCTAGGTGTCATAGGTGGCAGTATTTTGATTTTTTCCTTTTTAAAAAAACTTCATTTGTGTATTTTCTCTTGTGATGTGCCTGTGCAAGTCTTTTGCCCATTTTAAAATTTGGTATGTGTGTGATTGATTTTTCCTTGATTTGAAGTGAGTTAAAAACGATTCTGCTTGTATTGCCACTCTTTTCTTGCTCTGTGGGATGCTCTTTTTCTTTTTTCTTTCCTGTTTTTTTTTTTTTTTTTTTTTTTTTTAAGATGGGGTTTCACTCTTGTTGCCCAGGCTTGAGTGCAATGGTGTAATCTTGGCTCCTCTGCCTCCTGGGTTCAAGGGATTCTTCTCCCTCAGCCTCCTGAGTAGCTGGGATTACAGGCATGTGCCACCATGCTCAGCTAGTTTTGTATTTTTAGTAGTGGGGTTTCTCCATGTTGATCAGGTTGATCTTGAACTCCCAACCTCAGGTGATCTGCTTGCCTTGGCCTCTCAAAGTGTTGGAATTACAGGCTTGAGCCACCAAGCCCGGCTCTGCCTTTTTCTTTTTTCTTTTCTTTTCCTCTTCTCTTTTCTTCTCTTTTTTGAGGTGGAGTCTCACTCTGTTGCTAGGCTGGAGTGCAGTGGCATGATCTCAACTCACTGCAACCTCTGCCTTCTGCGTTCAAGCAATTCTCCTGCCTCAGCTTCCTGAGTAGCTAGGACTACAGTTGCGCGCCACCATGGCCAGCTAAGTTTTTTTTTTTGTATTTTAAATAGAGACGGGTTTCATCATGTTGGCCAGGATGGTTTTGATCTCTTGACCTTGTGATCTGCCTGCCTCGGCCTCCCAAAGTGCTGGGATTACAGACATGAGCCACTGCACTCGGCTGCCTTTCTTCTTTTACATCTAGGTTCCTTTGGAAGAATTGAGATATATTGTGGTATATTTTGCATATCACAAAACTAATCCACATATGTAGTCCAGTGATGTACCGTCACCATAAATCAGTTTGAAAACATTTTCTATTTCTGTTTTCAGTGAACAGAATTATTTTAATTCTGTTAAATAATTAAATGACTTCCTCAGTGGTGCCATTCTTCATGACTAAGTATGTTTTGGCTGTTTTTCTGTTACTGCTTCTAAAGTATTTTCTTTTCTGGCTTCTTCAGTGAATGTAAAAAGTTTTACAACTTTTGATTTTAAAGCCGTCTTCAAAGTATGAAGCCCCAGGAGCTTGTATGAGCATGCTCTGCCCTTGTTTGCTTTCCCCGGGAGACTGTAGCAGACTCATATCTGTCCTTCTTTTGGATTTTTTTTAAAACACTCAGATAATAAATATTCTTCTTTTATATACTTATACTTTGGAGGAGGTAAGGATGATTATCCATCTGAAAGTAGACTTTGTTTCTTACCACTTTTTGTGAGGACCAGAATGGTGTTGCATGTTTTCTTCCCTTCTATTTTGAATTCTTGCTCACTGTAGACAATTTTGGAAAATGAGGGAAAGGAATAAAGTAGAAACCAAATGACTACTTTTTCACTGTGATTAAATAATAGGAAGATTATAGTAACTGTAGCTAATATTCATCATTAAGTATTTATTATACTTCTTACGTAGTATGCCAGGAATTATTCCAAGTACTAAAGATACAGATTGAATAAAACAGCCAAATATCTCTGCCCTGTGCAGGTTAAATTTGACTAAAGGAGCCTCTATTAGTCTGTTCTCACACTGCTATAAAGAAGTACCTGAGACTGGGTAATTTGTAAGGAAGGGGTTTAATTGGCTCATGGTTCTGCAGGCTGTACAGGAAGCATGGCAGCATCTGCTTGGCTTCAGTTATCTCAGAAGGTCAAGGGGAAGCTGGCACTTCACATCATCGGAGCAGGAGGAAGAGAGGGATGAGGTGCTACATACTTTTAAACAACCAGATCTCCCAAGAACTCACTCTTGCCATGACAGCACCAAAGGGGATAGTGTTAAAACATGAGAAACTGCCCCCCGATTCAGTCACCTCCCACCAGGCCCCCCCCTTCAACATTGGGGATTACAATTTGACAAGAGGTTTGGGTGGAGACACAGATCCAAACTGTGTCAGAGCCCTTCTTGGGTGCTAGGATTATTTTTAAAAATTTTCTCACTCTGCCAGGGAGGTCCCTTTTTCACTTCAGTTTTATGGACGAAGACATAGGCACAGACAGGTCAAGTGGAGTACAGCACTGCTGGACCTTTCAGTAAGAGTTTGTTTCCCTAGACTACCTATATCTGGGGTCTGTGAATCCTTTGCTTACTTTTTAAACTTCCAAATCACTTTTCCTTGCTGTTAAAAAGATATAGGTCTACTTTAAGGAAAATTTAGGTAGGATATGTAAGCAAAAATAAAAATTATAGAGATAATATTGTAAGCACATGGTTGCTTTTGTAGATACTAAAATACATCTTATTTGTAAAGATGAGATTGTACAGATATATTTTGACTTGCTTTTTTCCCACTTAAAATAGTTTAGACCTTTTCCCCTATCATTGTTCATCTAAAATAGTGTTTCCCTGACTTTAGGCAGTTAAGTACAACTCTCCCAATTTTTGACACGTCTGCATACCATTTGCTTTTTTGTTTGTTTGTTTTTTTACGTACTGACCATGTTTTTAAAATATGCTTTTTAAAGTGAATCAGAAAAAGGAACTATAATCACTGCATGACTGGAAAATCAGTGGTGCTTACTGGCATAGATTAGTGTAAAAGTAAATACCATTAAACAAACCCCAACCTGTGCAACATACTGAGATCTTGTCTCCATAAAAGAAAAATAAAAAAATCAGCCAGGTGCGGTGGCATGTGCCTGTTTTCCCAACTACTTGGGAGGCTGAGGCTGGAAGATTGCTTAAGCTCCGGAAATCGAGGCTGCAGTGAACTGTGATCGTGCCACTGCTCTATATCCTGGATGACAGGACATGACGTTGTCTCAAAAAAACAAACCCCAAACCAAAAACCCATATGACATTTTAGCCAGATGGAGTTTTTTTTTTTTTTTTTTAACAAAATTGAACAGTAGGCCAGCTTTTTTTGTTAAAAACAGACAATAGCAGCAGGTATTAGAGAGATGTGAAAATATCTTTTGATGGAATTAGAATTGAAAGCAAACTGAAAAAGTGGTAACTTTTGCAGTATGGAATTTTTATACTCTACTAACCTTTACCAGGGTTTTTCAGGGGTTTTCAAAGTAAATGAAATTTATGTTTATACCTAGTGTACATGAGATGTGTATTTATTTGTGTGTGTGTGTGTGTTTGTGTGTGTGTGTGTGTATAGATAAGCGCATGTGATGCAGGATTTTTTCAGTGCTGCTTCTCTAGCTGGTGACCTTTGCAACTGGCAGTGCCCCGCCCAGGGCCTCGCTCCCTCCTAGCTTGCTGTTGGTGGTATACCTGGCGGGCTGCTCTTGGCTTGGCCCTGGCCCTGGTCCCACCCTCAGTCTGCGCCTCGGCCAGGTGTGCTGCAGCCTGCTTCCGCCTTGGACACCGGCATCTGGACAAAGTTTTGGAGACCCAGCAATCGGGGGACCCCAACGTGGGTGTTACAGCATGTCACAGCTCTGGCTCAGGGAGTGCCGAGGTCTGGGTCCCCAGAAGGGTTGTAGCTTTTCTCTCCTTCCCGTAGCTCCCCCGGCTGGGCAGGGGCTGGTGGCGGTGGTGTTGGGGGTGGGGGGCGGCAGGCGCGGGCGTTTTAGCCCATTTGTTACAGCTCACTTAATCCCGTGGCCGCCTGGCGGAGGACTATAGTATTACAACCTTTTTTGTACTGGATTCGGTGGGTCCTAAGTTCCTGTCCTGCATTCAAGAAGAATGAGGTTATGCTCACAACCTGAGAGTGAGCAGGATAGAGAGTTTTGTTGAGCAAGGGAACAGTTCTCAGCAGAGAGGGCACCCAAAACGGGTAGTCCACTACTCGAAGTCGGGGTAGTCCCCTAGTGTGGCTGAGTTCGAGGCTTTTAATAGGCACAGAATGGGAGAGGTGTGGGCCAGAGGTAGCACTGAAAAAGGTAACGTTTGATTGATTAAAAAGCGTTATTCAGAAAGAACCAATTGGGAAAGAGCTGGCAAACAGGAATAGAAATTCTTACCCCGGGTCTTGGGCTTCATCCAGAACCAGCAGCTGAGTCTTCAGGCTTCAGGCTGTTTTTAGCTTGAAGGTGGGATTTCACCGGGGACCCACCCCTTTCCGTCTAGGATTTGGTTTGCCTCCTGCTGCTATCACGTGTGTATGTGTTATGCCTATATATTCAGGAAAATTGCTGCCATTTTTAATTGTAAGATATTGATGATAAGAAACATCTCTTTCAGAGATGTTAAAATGTGAAGAAAATGCATTGTGTAATTGAAGTAGAGGATATAGTATATGCTGTATTCTACTTAAGCTTTTTTTTTTAATGCTGGTTATCCCTTAAATTGATATTTTAAACTATAATGGATTGCAGTCTCGAATTGGAAAAACAGGGACTTAAATTTTAAAAATGTGAATCTTAATTTCTGCTTTATTTAAAAATCAATAAAGATGAATTTTAAATGAAAATGTACAAAGTAAAATAAAACTTTTAGGTGTGGAGGAACATCTTTATGACGTTAGGAGAGAAAAGATTTCTTGAGCAAGATACAGAAAGCATACATAATAAAGGAAATAATTGATATATTAAACTTCATTAAAATTCTGTTTATCAAAAGATACCATTAAGAGAATGAAAAGTTAAGCCACAGATTGGGAGAAGACCTTTGTAATAATATATTTGAGAAAGAAGTTCATTCTAGTGTGTGTGTGTGTGTGTGTGTGTGTGTGTATGTATACAATTTCTAGAAATAGTAAGAAAAGTCTAACTAAAAATTGGTTAAAAGCTTTGTTATCCAGGCTAGGTGTGGTGACTCAGCCTGTAATTCCAGCACTTTGGGAGGCTGAGGTGGGCAGATCACTTGAAGCCAGGAGTTCAAGACCAGCCTGGACAACATGACGAAAACATCTCTACTAAAATTACAAAAATTAGCCTGGCATGGTGGCGCACGCCTGTGGTCCCAGCTACTTGGGAGGCTGAGGTACGAGAATCACTTGAACCTGGGAGGCAGAGGTTGCAGTGAGCTGGGATCATGCCACTGCACTCCAGCCTAGGTGACAGAGCAAGACTCTGACACACACACACACACACAACACACCACACACCACACACACATGATTGATGACGAAAAGAAAAATGTTCTTCTACATACATTCTTTCAGATATTTGTAGTATTATTTCTTGTTAGAAATTTCAGTAGAACTACAATTTAGATTAATTAGAAGAAAACTTACTGCACTAAAATAATCCATGTAACAGGAATTTTAATCAAACTCCCAGTGGATTTAAAATTTATCAGTAGTTTACATTTTTATGAGATGGCAGAAAGAAAATAACAGCTATGTTCCTATATTTTAGCATTTTTCTGGAGGAAGGAGATTTCCCGTCAGGTTGTTTGATGGTGATTGCGTTAATGTATATGCATTTGGCTTGCTTTCTTCTGAATTGCCATATTTGTATGAGAGATAGGGATTGCTGTTTTGGACAAATTTGTCTCTTCTTTTTCAAAATGAATGCTTAAAAAAAAAATCAAAATGAATGCTTCTGGCTTTCTGGTGATTTTAATTCCCAGCAATGCGTTGGCAAGTTGTAGGCTTTAGGGGCCTAGGTATAGGTAACAATAACAATAAAAAAGTGTTTGGTTTGCCTTTGCCAGTCCTCGTTCTATGTATTTATCTTCGGAATTCACAGCAAACAGTAATTGGTTGAATATATTTGGATTTTTCTGCTTGGCCTAATATTAAGTGTATAATAATATCCTCCTGATTTCTAACTATATTTGGGATTTGTTTTTGTGACCTAAGGATGGTATGTATATCAGGTTTTACAAAATGCTCCATGGATAATTGAGAATAATATATAGTCTTGTATTGGATAGAAGTTTGAGATAGATCTAGTAAATTAAGCCCTTCTTTTTCCCCCTCCCTCATTTCTTTCTTTCTTTTTGGTCTTCATCTATCAAAGCTGGAATGGTATTTAAAAAATAAAATTTCCAGCTTTCCCCCTTTATGTACTGTTGCTTGGTGTGGTGGCTTACGCCTATAATCCCAGCGACTTGGGAGGCTGAGATAGGAGGATGACTTGAGCCTGTGCAACATAGCAAGACCCTGTCTCTAAAAAATTTTAAAAAATTATTTGGGTGTTACACTGTGAGCCTCTAAGTCCAAGCTGCTCAGGAGGTTGAGGTGGGAGGATTGCTTGAGCTCAGGAGTTCGAGACTGTAGTGAGCTATGCATCATGCCTCTGTACTCCAGCCTGGGTGACTCTTAAAAAAAGTGGAACCCTGACTCTTAAAAAAAAAAAAAAAAAGCACTCTTCTTTTTGAACTTTGCTTTTCAGAAATTTAAAACATAACGTATTTTAAATATTTAATTAATTAAATAATAAATATTGCTGTCCTTGCAATAAAGACCCTTGCTTTCCTTTTAATTCTAATTTTTCTGCTATGTTTTTGCTCATTTCTTTCAGCCTTTTTTGTATGAATTTGTTATTATGCTTACCTTTTTGTATACAGGGGTCTCTTCAATTCAGCTTCGTTTTATTAAAACATACTGGTTGCAGTATTAAATTGATTTCATAGGCCAAAACCAACAGTTGGAAAATATCCAAGACATATTTTTCTATATGGAAAGTACATTGATTTCCGGGTAGAACAGACTTAGGTCTGAATCTTGTGTCTCTCATTTACTAGCTGTGTGACTCTTAACTGTTAGTTACTTAATGCAGAATTTGCAGCATTTTTAGAGTAGGAAATTGATTCCTCATATAACTCTCAAAGTAAGGAATTTTGCAATTGAAGTATATTCTGTGTTAGTTCGTGGCTCCTACTGGCAAACACGTATTACTGCTAAGAGCCTGTTGTACCTATACATAAACTAAATGAAAATGGAGGCTAGGTCATTGGAACCAGCCTACCACTTCTATTGATTAGTATGAAAGTGAGAAGGGAGGGTGTGCAGAAGAGATTCTAAGATTATTGAAATGCTATGAAGAAAGAATGAGTTCTAGGTGGTAGCTGAGATTCCATAGCAGACGCAGTATTGCTGTGCTAAATTACCAAGTGGATGTAAACATCTTGACAAGTTTTCAAGTCACAATACTGTGTGATTTTTTGTTTGTTTTGGAATAATGATGCAATGGGTACAATTTCTCAGGCTTTGTTTGGTTTTATATAGAATTCAATTTCAGATATGTAATTTACATCTGGGCATTTATTTGCCTGGGTGAGGCCTTTTTGTATTGGGGTCGCAATGTTCATGAAAATGCACAGATAACAAGGAAAGTTACTTTTGCTAACCTGTCCATCATATTAAAAAAACCACACTATATGTATTTTCAGTTGTTTTTTATTTTTTTTTTCTTATTACTGCTTTTTTATAGAGATGAAGTTTGCTCTGTTGCCTGGGCTGGAGTGCATTGGCACAATCTTAGCTTATTGCAGCCTCAAACTTCTGAGATCCTCTCACCTTAGCCTCCTGAGTAGTTAGGAGGCTTGGCTTATTTTTATATTTTTTAAGAGATGGAGTCTGTGTTGTGCAGGATTATCTCAAACTCCTCGCCTCAGGCTACCCTTCTACCTTGGCCTGGGATAACAGGAGTGAGCCACTGTGCTCAGCCCTTCAGTTTTTTTATTTTTAATCGCAGTGTTTAGAATTTGATTATTCTTCCCATCCTCTTTTCAGTGAACATATTTGTGATTAGTGATACGAAATTTCCAAATCTGACTATCAGGGTAAAAAAATTATGGTTTCCATAAGAGAATTTTCTATTCTTGCCATCACCACTTATTCCTGTGACCCTATATATGGAATTAGTATCCCTTATCTGCCTGGGGCCGAAAGTGTTTCTGATTTTAGAAAGTAAACTGGTTGGAGACCTGACTAATTGAACGAACCAGACAACCATCCAAACCCATCATCCTTAGAATGGAAACTTATGCTACTTCCAGTTATGCTCAGAATTCAGTTTATGAAGACAGAGTAACTGTTTGTGCCTGTGTTTTCTTTTCTTTGAGACAGAGTCTTGCACTGTTGCGTAGGCTAGATAGAGTGCAGTGGTGCGATCTTGGCTCACTGCAACCTCTGCCTCCTGGGTTCAAGTAATTTTCCTGCCTCAGCTTCCCAGGTAGCTGGAACTACAGGTGCATGCCACCACACACAGCTAATTTTTGAATTTTTAGTAGCGATGGGGTTTTACCATGTTGGCCAGGCTGGTCTTGAGTTACTCACCTCGTAATCTGCTCACTTTGACCTCCCAATGTACTGGAATTACAGGTGTGATCCACCGCGCCAGCGATAATTTTTGAGCAGAGATAGATCAAAATTACTTGGAAAACTTGAAAGAAAAACACATGTCTAGGCTCCTTCTGTTCCATGGTCAGCTGTATATATGTGGCTTCATGTTAATTATAGTCCTTATTCAGACCCCGAGTCCATGGACCTCTAGTAAAGAATCACTGATAACCATGGTTTCCAAATATGAATTTAATGGCAAGCAGGACATGCCCTCGAATTTAGAAATCAACATACTCCGTGAATTACCCTACGATGGTGAGGTCAGGGTGTATATGAAGAGCATGGCAGACTGTCAAAGGGGCCAAGGAAAGATGCCTATGGAGAAAGAAGGTCCAGGCTTGAGATGGTAGTGCTTTAGTATATTCTCCCATGGCACAAGTTTAGGAGCTCACATCCCTAGAATGCTGGTTTTCAAGTGGAGAGAGTGATTTAGCACACTTCCTTGGGACACTTGGCAATCTGGATCCATTTTTGATTCTCACAGTCGGAGATGTGGGATTCTCCTGGTATAGGTACTGGCTAAGGATGCTGCTAACATTCTATAATGCACACCACACTCCACACAACAAAGAAATATCCATCTCAGAATGTCAAAGTACTAATATTTGATCTGCCCGAGAGACTAACTGCTTTTTCCTAGATTGTATCTTTGATTGGTAGTAGTATCAGAGTAATAGGAGGGTCTGCATTTTAATCTGTTTATATGTGATGTGCCTTGGTAGACATAAGAGGAGAGAAATGATGAGAAGGGTAGAAAGTAAACGGTTGGTATTTCAAATAACTTTTCCTTCTCCTAAGTGTTGGAGATTTAAAGAGGATTTCAACTCTCAGATTGGCCATGGTTTTACATGAGAGTTTGGATGTAGGGAATGACCTTTCTTTTCTCTTGGGAAACTCATTGTTTTTTCTTACCTCACCCTTGAACCTGTGACCTTTTGTCTCTTGCCTTTAAAGAATAAAATTCACAGTGAAAATAAATTATGGCTTCCATAAGGGAATTTTCTATTCCTGCCATCACCACTTATTTCTGTGACCCTATATATGGAATGCGTATCCCTCATCTGCCTGGGACCAAAAGTGTTACTGATTTTGGAAATATTCAGATTTTAGAATATCTGTATTATACTTTTGGAATTAGGATTTTTGCATGTGGGATGCTCAACCTGTAGCAGGCTGAGAAAGATGGGGAATAGGAGAGGACTGTATTTTATTTACCAAAGTGGGTGTTTCCTTTGTCCTCCAAAAGTATTTGGTGGAAAGGGAGGAAGGAATTATGCCAGGCTATTGCTGTAGTCCAGTGTTTGCCAATATGTGCTGAGCTATTATTAATAAAGATTATTATAAAAGGGGGGCTGTCATTGTCCAACAAACTTGGGAAAGTTGGATTAAATGTATTTAACCTAATTTTTAAATAATAGTATATTATAGAGCCTTTTGTATCCTAATGGAGTGTTTTGTAACCTCTGAGGGACAGATATAGATATATCTGTATAGATATATAAAATATATATCTGAATAGAATATATACATTTATGCATACACACACAGCGAGAGTGAGAGAGAGTGCACGTGTGGCATTTCTCAAACTTAGACTCTTGGATGCTTTTTTCTCCAGACATCTTTTGTATCGCCTGGAATCCTCTTTGAAATTTATCCTCTGGTCAGAGTAGCTTGAGAGCAGCATTTTCCCTTTGGCGTCTTCTCCTGAAACCTTTATAAAAGAAGTTGAAAAGTATGTAGGATGGGAGAACTATTCCAGCACCCATGCTTTATTAAAAACAATTTTATTAAATTGTATGTGTAGCCCCTTTTATGTAGCCTTAGAGAATAGTTGGTATTTTCTTCAGGGGATTGTTTCCTTCTCAGCTGTGTAAGTAAGCATCATTTCTCTGTTTTGGAATCAATGAAGAATGAAATTTTCTCACTGTAGAGACAGTTGTTTCTTGTGTAGTGTACAGGGACTTCTGACATTTTTTTTGTTTCCTTCTTAAAGAAGAAGGAAAGGTCTTAGGTCACAATAGCTCTGGAGGATTCTGGCTCCAATATTTCATAAGCTTTTAGTTTAAAACATATATACATCCCTCATTTGTTACCTCTGCAGTACCTGGAGACATGGGGTGGGGACTGATTTCTCATCTCTCTTCCATTTAATTCCTCATTTCTTACCATGCTTTGCCTTTCATGTTTCCAGCCATTCTTTCTCCTTACCACTCTTAGAACACAGACATTGTAACTACCAAACTCAGGGGATGTAGTGCTGAGTCACTGCTTCCCCTTTGTTTATTCCCCTGAGGAAACATGCTGGCTTTAAACTCTTAGGTCCCTTCAAGATAGCAGTAAAAGAAGATTATGTGGAGAGACCTACATAAATACTTTGTCTCCCTGTTCTTCATCCTATCAGGATTACTTACTGCTTTCAGGACTCCAGCCCTGTTTTGGACCCTTGGACACACTGCCTTTCTCTCTAGCTCATGGTTGGTTTTTACATAGCACCTCCACCTACCTTTCCCTCTTTTTCATTGTGGACCTTGGTGCTGTGAGAGTTATAGGATTTTACTGAGAATGCCAGGTGATTTTCCCCATAGGCAGCCATCTGGAGCCATCCTGTCAACATCTCTGAAATCAGAAAAGCTTAAGAAGATAACACAGGCGAAAAGTAGCATCTTTAAATCAGAGTGAAGTACTGTTTTTGGGAATACCCATTATGCACTAAGCATTGTACAGGGTAGTCTCCATCCCCACAACAACTCCGTGTTTGTATTTGTTCCAGGGGTAAAAGAACTTGCTCAAGCTCACACACACACACACATTGAGTGAGTGACCAAATCAGGAATCCAACTTCTCTTTGACTTCAAAGCCTTTGGCTTTCCTACCCCATCATACTGCATCCCTGATCAGAGCCAGTTGTGTGACCTGTAGAGTGGCTAGTGTTCAGTGGTGATTCTTATGTCTTTGCCTACATGGATTGTTTGGAAATACTGGGTAAATAGTTCAAACATTTTAGGATTTGAAGAACATAAATGAAAAATAGGGAAAATTTGAGAGAGGCTTATTCCCTAAAGGCAATAAACAGGATCTTATAAACACTGATAACTTAAATAGCTCTATAGTATCCTTCTGAATAATGCTATGAGATTAATCTTGCTTAAATTTTATATCCCCATCTTACAATTTTAGGTTTTGGAAGGAATCTTAGAGAGACTGCTATCCATAAATGAGTTGTTAATCTTTTCAGAGCACAACTAGCCCACTTCCCCTTCTCATTAAGTTTCCATTTAGCCATTAGGTGGGAGCTTCAAAAGGGAAAATCCAATCATGTATAATCTCTAGTTAATGGGCATCTATTGAGCGACTAGGTCACCAGAAAGAATAATTACACAGTACCTCTTTGTGCAGTAAACACAAAAATCAAAAGCTAATGCATTCCCAAGGCAAGCCAGATTGTTACTGGCTAACAGCATACTCTTCTTCAGGGAGAAGGTTGGGGCACCCACCATGCTTGCTAGGGAAGATTGCAAAGCCAAGGGAGGAAAGACGAAGGCAGGGGGCCTTCCAAGGCTTTGCTACTTCTAATTGCTGATTCCTTGGGGTGCATTACTGAATAGCAGACCTATTAGTACATGTTTTGTGCAATCATCAGAAACTTCATGGGTCTTTGGAATTTCTTGCCACAAGTAAAAAAAACTGAGGTCGAGCTTCAGCCTAACTCCCACAATTTAGCCTTTTTTCTGAGCACACCCAACCTTTGTAAATAATGACTTTATGTTTGCTTTTGTCTAACCACTACATTGATTTGTGAAATATGAGCAGATCTCCCTTGACTCAAAATGGCATGTGTTAGCCACAAAGCCAAAATCGTTCTTGGGTTTGTGTTGGTACACTGTAGTTTGAGTTTTCAAAATTATTTCTTATAGTTATTTAGGATTTGCAAAACTTGGTATAATTCAAATAACCTGTTTTTCCCCCCTTAGAACACTTCAGTTATGGAAGATCAAAATGAAGATGAGTCCCCAAAGAAAAATACTCTTTGGCAGGTAGGAATGACGGCGCACAGATTAGATAGCAACTGACTTACTGTAGATAGGATGTTCCCTCAGTTATTGTCCTCAGCGGAGTCAAGAGCCAAGCATTTTTGTTTTCTTTTGTGCAGTTTTTCTAGTTTCAGAATCCACCCCAATTTATTTTCATTTCCTTAGGGAATTGCCATTACAAATATACTAAAGAATTTTGGAGTTTCTGCAAAGATTCTGAAGTGGCTGTAGCCTAAAATGTTCTGTCTATGGCCTCTATGTAAGCCAAAGATGGACAGTGATGGCATCCTTTGTCACCAGAATGGCACCATGCCACACACCAGTGAATACATGGATGGCCTTTTCTCCTTTTGCTCTGGACCTTCACTCTTCTCTTTCATTTCCATGTCCTTTTAAGCTCATCTCCTTCTCTCTTGGCTCTGTTTTAAGGTTTGCCAGTTTTCTTCCCAATTCCTGAGAGGTTTTTTTTTTTGGTGAGTGGTCAGGGGTGTGGGGAGCAAGCGAAGTTTCATGATTTGGTGTTTTATCAACCGTCATGGTACACATGGCTTTCCCCTTCATGAAGACAGGATTAAAAGCAACAGAAATCTAAATCCGAAGATGATAATGTAAAAATAAGTTCTCTGGGTTCATTTGATTCGAAACTAAAAAGATAGATTAGTTAGCAGGAACAAAGTGCACCCAACCCATTTAAGATGAAATGAAGCGAAGCAAAGCAAAACAATGCTAGGAAGAGCTTGCTGGGCTGAGCACGTGGTTGGAAATAGAATATTGAAAATGTGCTATAGAATAGTGCACATGCCATTAGTTTCTTTTTAACATTGTGTGCGGACTGCATTTTGTACCCTCCTTCAGGTTTATTATTTTGCCGTGGGATGCTCTTTATTTACTATGTTTTTTTCAGTTGGCAGTGCTTCTTAACACTTTAGCTTTCAGTTTTTCTTTCATCTATCTTCCAGTCAACTAGTTAATAGTTATACAAGCACTCTAGGGAGGCTAGATGATTAGGAATCTGCCTGTAAATAAAGTAACACTTTTGCTTATCAAATGAATCAATGCCAATGAAAGTGCTTTGTAAATTATAAAGCAGTATACAAATGCAAGTTGTTATCATTACATTTAACCTGTTATGAATCATTATTTTGGCAAGTTATTTGAAAGAAAATATAGAAATAAAGGGGGGAAGAAAGCATACTTTGTTTTCTTTCTTAAAATAAGGCATTTTTGAGATTTTGATGTATATCCTTTACTGTGTCATGGTATGTTCCCCTTGTCATGAATTACTGTTATCATAATGCTTTATAAAATCCTGGATCTTGCCTTTTGTTTCATAATATTATTTCATAAGCATGTTCTGTTGTTATAAAAATACTACTTTTTTTTGGAAACGGAGTCTTGATCTGCTCTCCAAGCTGAAGTGCAGTGGCGTGAACTCGGCTCACTGCAACCTCCGCCTCCCAGATTCAAGCATTTCTCCTGCCTCAGCCTCCCAAGTAGCTGAGATTACAGGCGCCTGCCACCATGCCTGGCTATTTTTTTTGGTATTTTTAGTGGAGACGGGGTTTCACCATGTTGGCCAGGCTGGTCTTGAACTCGTGACCTTAAGTGATACAGCCACCTTGGCCTCCCAAAGTGTTGGGATTACAGGCGTGAGCCACCATGCCTGACCAAAATCTGACTTTATAAGTTAATTTTAGTGGCTTTCATTATAGCTCTTAATGTTGATGTGTTAGAACTTGTTTTAAACAGTTGCCTATAATTGGGCAGTTATTTCTAACTTTATTATATTCTGTTGGACATCCTTATGCTTAAAGCAGCATAGATGCCCCTTATTACTGCCAATATGCATCACAGCAAAGACTTCACTTCATCACTATTTTTGAACTCTTAGTTTTTGGGTCTGTTAAGACTCAAATGTCTTACTACTATAAGCAAAATTGAAAAATCCTTGTTCAATGCTTCCCCCTGGTGGTAACTGGTGTCACTGAGCTTTTCCTCATCCAAGATACGAGGGAAGAAACATTCCTAGACAATGGGGTGGTAAGATAAATTGAGTGGAAGATAGATGCCTTCCCATCTTATAACTCTAAATATGGACATAAGAACTTCAGACATGAAATTTATAAGTTTTTTTTGTCAAGGAAAACTGAAGACTCCTTTGGATATTTAAAAGGATGTCTTCTCTGGGATGGGTTTAGTCTACTTTAAGTTGGGGGACATACTGATAGTGAAAGCTCTTGGTTCTTTCTATGCAAGACTCCTGAGATAAGTCCTAATGGAATTAATAGGTATTTGTAATTCAACTCTCAGTCCTTAGAATTATCTTTTGTGTTATTTTTTTTCTGGTATTATGTATGAGGAGGCTATCAGAAGAGTGAGACAGATTGCTTGACTAATATTTGACAAAAGTATTGAGTTTATTTTGTTTTTAGACAGGAGGTTACTGTGCCTCATACTAGTTGTGGTTTGAGTCTAGTGACTGAGATTATTTTTAGTGTTACCGTCCAGATGCAGTGTATGTAGTTTCAGTTTTAAAAAATACATACTGCTTTTATGTAAGGACATGTAGAAAGATTTGATGAGAAATGCCTTGTTAGTATAAGAGTCTGTGAGTTGTCCATAAAGCACCCACGTAAGATGCAGAACTTTTCAGGTATACACGGTTTATTTGGCTTGGGTTATTTTCCGAGTAGGTAATTAAAAGAAGGATGGGAAAGTCTAAACTGTTTTCCCAGATTAGTAGCCCTGGGAAACAGTATGGAAACAGTATTGAAACTTTTGGGTAAAATGAAGCTTTTTGGATTGAATTGCTTTCAGGTTTCAACACAACACAGTTTATCTTTGTTATATAGATCAGTGCTTCTCAACATGCGGTCCCTAAATTCTTGGGCTCCACTCCAGACCAATAAAACCAGAACCTCTAGGGTGAGACCCCGCAACCTGTGTTTAACAACCCCTCTTGTTATTCTGAGGCTAGCTTAAGTGTGAGAACCATTAGCATAGATGTATATAGCATTAACTTCCAACCTTGAGGAAGTAAAACAAACTGTTAATAATCAATCAGTTGTCACTTTACCAAGTTGAGCAGTTTCTCTAAGATGGTTATCTCCAGCATAGTTCACGGTTGGAGATAACTCATATATATCCTGTATTTAGAGATCCCAGTATATATCTTTGGAGCATCATTTTATAATAAGCATTGGAAGATGATGATTTAAAGTGCCTTTTACAAATAGCTGTAACTTTGGCATTTCTTGTAGTGACTAATTTATGGACACATAGCCTGAATACATTTTTAACTACTGAATGAATTAATAAAGGAATGAGTTTGGCTTTTGGGTGAAAGTGGCATTTTAAGATTAAATGCACAGGGTGAAAAATGTTTCTAATGAAATATTAACTAGATTTCTTTACTTATTAAACTAATTATTTTTTATTTTTCTAAAATAGATAAGTAATGGAACATCATCTGTGATCGTCTCCAGAAAGAGGCCATCAGAAGGAAACTATCAAAAAGAAAAAGACTTGTGTATTAAATATTTTGACCAGTGGTCTGAATCAGATCAAGTGGAATTTGTGGAACATCTTATTTCACGAATGTGTCATTATCAGCATGGACATATTAACTCTTACCTGAAGCCCATGTTGCAGCGAGATTTTATTACCGCTTTACCAGGTAACTGTACTTGTCTTTTCAAAAGCTGAGCAGTGGAAGAAAGCCCAGCCCAAGGACCTAGGTGGAGCTGGGTGGATATTTATGAAATGAATGAATGAGTACTGTGTGAGGCAGCATTTGTTTTGGACACATACTTTAATTTATGGAACTTGAGGAATTATAATTTAGTATCTAGGAAATACAGTGAGTGTCTTTAATAGCATTCATTACTGGTCATAACTGTTGCTTCATTTGGTTTATTGAATGAGTTGATGATATGCCTTTTATTTTGATGTAGTTTAGAGTGTACACCTTGCCTTTATATGTAATTTTAAAGAACACGGCACTCTTTCTCCTTCAAACATGGTTTGTATGTTTGGGAAGTGTCCCAAAGTTTAGGACATTCATTTGTATTTGAAGTGACACTTAAGGAACGGCAAAAATATATTGGGAAAACTGGTAACATGTCTTTATTATATTTCTCAAAGCCTGTTTCTGCATCCTCTCCCTCACTACCCTCTTCCCATATATGTCTCATACACACATAGGTGTGTACACGCACACACACACATACACACATCTGGTTAAGTTTACTTTGATTTTATTTTTTTTAGAGCAGTTTGAGGTTCAGAGCAAAATGGAAGGGAAAATGCAGAGAATTCCCATATTCACAGAGCCCGTTCCCTCAGCCTGCTCCACTGTCAGCATCCCACAGCAGAGCAGTACATTTGTTACAATTCTTGAACTTACTCTGACATATCATTATTACCCCAGATTCACAGGTTACATTAGGGTTTACTTTTGCTATTATGTATTTTGTTGGTTTGAGCAAATGTATAATGACATGTATCTACTATAAGAGTATCCTACAGAATGGTTTCACCATGCTCCACCTATTCATTCCTCTTTGATTTTTAAAAAATAATTTAAAATTTGCTCTATTCTGTACCACCTTTTAACTTTTTCTTAACAAGGTGACGTCTTGCTATGTGGACTAGGCTGGTCTTGAACTCCTAGGCTCAAGTGTTCCTTCTGCCTCAGCCTCCTGAGTAGCTGGTACTACAGGCATGCACCACTGTGCCCAGCTCTCCTTTGAATTTTGATTAGTCATGAATTTTTTTCTGTTTCTACTTTTAAAAAAGATTCTTAATTTAAATTTGGCTTGGGTAAGATGTAGAGAATGCTGGCCAGAATGTTTTCCTCTGATGTGTGGCCAGTGTAGTGTGGTGGTTAAAATTGCCATGTTTTCAGAATAAGCCTAGAAGTAGCCAGGGATGAGCCAGTACCATTGCCACAGCCCTACCCCTTGTCAGAGTTACAAGGTAGCTGCTTAAAGAGTAGCTCCTCCCTTAGCCTATCTGTGATTCTAGAACATCAGGACTCCATGTTCTAAGTACTTCCAAACCAAACAAGAGCCAGGCTCAGGTCTCAGGCCTGAAACCTGGGGCTGCGAATTGACAAGCCAGCTTCTGATTTCTAATCTCTCTTCCAGAGCTTGTAAGTTTACCTTCTACAGTGGAAGTTTTAAGGATATTTGAGAGTTAGCATAGAAACATCTGACACTGCGTCCCTTTTATGCTGAAATATAGGATGACTTGCTCATTTCTTCCATTACAATCTTTGGAAAAGCAAGATATGAACCCTCTGTTTCTAGAATTGTACTATTTAATTGCTGAAGGTGATCTTAGCTATCACTTAGTCCTGTTTTTCATTGAGTAGATTAGGAAGCCAAGGAGAAATTAATTGGGTGAGATACCCAGAATCATACATCTTGGTTATGGTGGTGGTGGTGGTGGTGGTGGTGGTGTGAGTGATGGTAGGGGTTGGTTCAAGAATTAGTACAAAGGCTAAGGAAAATTCCTTAAATCGGCCCCAAGTATTGAATGTAAGGATTACAACTCAATTCAGTAATACTCACTTTTAATTATGAGGGAGGGATGCAGGGAGGAGACAGAGAGACATGCTTTTGATGGTATGAGAGAATTGTAGGTGAATAGAAGTAAGGTGAGGCATGTGGACACGGTGCAGTTGTTCCATATGTACAGGGCTGGAACTCAGAAACCGATGGAATCAGGCTGCATCTCACACCAACAAATGACAGAGTTGTTTTTTAAGTTGGCAATTGTAGTTTATTCCTCATATGTGATTTTAACTGATGACATGATGCCTTCATTTTTCTCAAGCAATTTCATTTATTATTTGTTTTCCACTGTTTTGGTTTTATTTTTTTCCCTGTAATTTGCTTCTGAAACGTTTTAGTGCGCCAGGGAAATCACTTTATATTTTCAGAGTAGCCACAAGGTGGCACTGTTGAAGTTCTCTTGATTTGCAACGTGTAGTTCAGCGGCAACCCCATCTCTTGGGGAGTGTACAGCCTTGGAGAAGAAGCAGAACAGATGAACATGTGTTATGTATATAAATATGGTTAGTATAATTGCATACAATTCAGTTTTCATTACAATGAATGTTAAGGCATTGTCCATATCTCTGTTAAAGTGGAATTTTGTGGTATTGAATATTACATGAAATGAATGGACCATTGGCTGGGGCATGGAAATACTTTCGTTAAAATGCTATTTGTTTTAACAGGACTTGATCTGAACATATATACATATGTCAATATACATCATACATATGTATCTAATAGCTGAGGGCAAACTGGCCAAGTCGATTGTGTTAGTTAATATCTAGTAGAGCTAGATTAAACATGGCATTAGTTCTTAACACAGACTCTGCCTTAAGAGCATCACAGGAGAAACAGGTCCATGTCCATGGTGATACTTAGATTTAATAATGTGTGGGACAACTTACCCATCATTATACTAGTTAGGTGTTTAGTTTTTTCTGTACATCATCTTGATTTTGAGTTTTTGCTCTGTTGAAGTTGACAGGCAACTTATGACTTCATTTGATTGTGAAAACCATTAATTCTGTAAAAATTATCTATAATTTTAGCTTTTAAATGCTTGCTGTGAATATCATACCTGTCAGCATAGGGAAAATGGAAAATGTTTGTGGTCTCTGGCTCCTTTTGGCTCAGTGGAAAAAGTGATAATTATGATACGCCTTTCTAAAAATCATAGTAAATGTTTAGTCTGCAATGTCAGTTTCTGCAGGCTGAGTTTGCGGTTTGTAAGAGCTGTCGTTAATGGGAAAATTCATACTATGTAAAGTAGAGAAAGATTGTACTTCAAAAAGGACGATAAGCATTGGTGATCTGTTTGTTGAGGTGTCTAAGCAATTAAGAGTTTTGCAACACTTTCAGGCCCTGGTTTATTCAATTCTCTTATCACCAAGAAAGGATGATAAACTATTATGGACTGTAAATGTGGCAGATTAGATTAAAGGTCCTAGGAGATGTGGAAGAACCAGAGTATAGACAAGGCTTTAGGTTGGGTACATGGCCAGAGACACCCAGCGTGACAGTGGGAAAAGCATGGGTGCTGGATTCACACAGGCCCTTGTTTTGAATCCTAGCCCTTGCACTTTGTAGCTGTGTTATCCCACTTTTTGGAATCCCAGTTTCCTCATCTGTGTGGGAATAGTAGTAATAGTTTATTGCATGAGGATTAATGATAATGTGTTATGCCTGGCATCTATTGGGTATTCTGAGGATGGCAGCTTGAAAAAGAACCCAGAGAGGCAGGAAACACCTGCTTCTCTAGAGGTAGTAAGATTTATTGCTTGGAAATTTTAATTATTCACCAACTGATTTCCGAGTTGATTCATCCTGGCATCATATAGTTGTGTGTGTCACTTTGTTGTTTTGTTTCCTGGGTGTTTTATGGAAAAAGATGTTAGACTTTGTGACCTGAGCTGCTTTTTACTTCATTTCTGTATGAATCCTGCGATTGGTGTTTTCCAAGTGAAAGGCATCCATGGAGGGACTGCTGCTGTTAGCAATTGCATTGTTTTCTTTTAAAATGTTTAGAATTTCAGATTTTACAACTAGATTTGTGACTAGGGAGGGAGAAGGGATAGCAGGGGTGGGTGGGAAAGGAATTTCTTTGCAGCTACTCTTTGAAATGCATTTCTAAAATATAAAAGTTCTGTAATTGTATGATCTAAGCAGCTGTGCTAAAAAACTGGTTGTAGTCAAGGGCATTGAACTGACATTTGAGTTTCATTTTGATACAGTGTTATTTACATGTTGAGCTTTGAAATTTGTGCCTTCTAATTGTTTTAATTTATTACTGAAAATTTTCCAGACTTTCATCTGGTTCCTGTAATTAGCAACAGCAGCATGTCTTCAGCACTGTGTGCCAAGTGTTATGGCCTCGATTTTCTGAGGCTATAATGTGTCCTCTTGTTGCCTTGGGAAGAGGGGTGGTGGTGGGAGATGGGGGAGTCTCAGCATGATAGAGTAATGAGAGCCAGACATAGGTGCTTCAGAAAATGCTTAGTTTTAACACCCCATAGCACTTTTTAGCCCAGGCAAATGGACCACTTTATTCAGTAACCTCTTTGGCCTGAATAGGCTTAAAACCAGAAAGTTATATGGCCTGCATGGCTCCTGAGGGTGGCTACTCTAAGGTGCCTGAATAGAGATTGTGTGATTCTTGTTCTTCTCAAAACATTTAAGGGAATATGAGACTTACATTAAGAAAATAGAGGGGCTTAACTTTTTGCTAGAGGAGATGTGTAATAGTTTTTCTGCAGAAAGTAACAAGATTATTCTGTAGCGGCCCTGTCCATTGATCTCCACCAAGGGGATTTTGGGGAGAAGAGAACAAAGACTGACATTTCTTGAGTAAACCTGTTATGTATCTGGCTTCTTATGTATGCTGTCTTATTAACCTTCCCAATAAGACTGGGAGATTCCCTCTGTATAAAATGAGGGCATTTACAGTACCTATCTCAGAAGGTTATTATGCAGATTATATGACATGACTTATTTCAGACATTTAATATAATTCCGATATTATGGAAAACTGAGATCCTAAAAGACAAACTGATTTGCTTAAGGTCACACAAATAGCAGTTGACAGAACTGAGATTCAACCCAGTTTATCTGACTTTACAGGCAATACGTTCTCCACGAGACTAAACATGCTGCTTCACAGAAGTATGAAGTGCATTTAAAGTATTAGTCAAAGGAAATGGGTCATCTCAGATATCACTGAGATGTTGCTTAATTGGACTGATGACATTTGAAAGAAGAAGAAATAAGTATTAGTAAGGGACTTATTTATGTAAAAACTCATTGATAGCCTAGTTGTGAGCAACTGAGGGGGGAATTAAAGAGGACTAAAAGGGATATCATTGCTTTAAACCAACAGTTCTCAGTATTTCAGCGTTATCTTCTTAAAAATATAGATTCCTGGGCCTTACCATCTAGAGGTTCTGATTTAGTGGGTCAGAAGGAGATTGGGAGGATCTTTTCTTTGTTGCTGTTGTTTTGAAAATCAGTAACCCTAAGTTGAGTCAGGTATAACCGCACAGGCTCATAGACCACCCGTATAGGTGGAAGGTTTGGGTGCTGCTTTGCCATCACAGATGATGGGGATATTGCAGGCTTTGAGGCCTGAAATGGCAAGTACCTAATGCATTCTTATTATTTATTTATTTTTAAAGACAGAGTTTTGCACTGTTACCCAGGCTGGAGTTCAGTGGCACAATCTCCACTCACTGCAACCTCCATCTCCTGGGTTCAAGTGATTCTTATGCCTTATCTTCCAAGTAGCTGGGATTACAGGCCTGTACCACCATGGCTAATTTTTGAATTTTTAGTAGAGATGGAGTTTTGCCATGTTGCCCAGGCTGGTCTTGAACTGCTAGACTCAAGCGGTTCACCTGCCTCAGCCTCCCAAAGTTCTGGCATTGCAAGTGTGAGCCACTGCAACCGCCCCTAATGCATCCTTTTCTTGCTGTTTGTTTCACCTCTCAGAGAACAGAGGGTTCTAGAGGGGGAAGTAGTTAGGGATGTATTTATAACCAATTAGGAAGATTTGGGTTAATGATATGGAAATAATATAAACCTTTAAAAGTTCTCAGTCTGGGCAACATAGTGAGACCCTGTCTTTTTAAATTAGCCTGGCATGGTAATGCACACTCGTAGTCCCAGGTATTAAGGAGGCTAAGGCAGGAGAATTACTTGAATCTGGAAGGTTGAGGCTTTAGTGAGCCATGAACATGTCACTGCGCTCCAGCCTGGGCAACAGAGCGAGATGCTGTAATTAGCTATGTTCTGATATTAAATTTAGAAACAAGATAAGGAAGATAAGTACCCTGCCATTATTAGAAAGATTGAAAGAGCTAAGTTTGTTAGTCCGTGGCTAGAGACGCTGAAGAAAAATGTGATTAGGGCTGAAAGATTCTGCAGTTTGAAATTCTGATAAATAATTTGCCAATTCTAGTGATGGAAAGGCAGAAGTAGAACCCCATGTGATTATCCTTGGATTTCCCTGATTTTAAGTAAACATAGAAGATGGAAGAGAGGCAGCCAGGTGCAGTGGCTCACCCCTGTAATCCCAGCACTTCGGCATTACAGTGATAGGGCAACACAGTGAGACCTCATCTCTATAAATAATCAAAAATTAGCTGAATGTGGGGGCACGTGCCTATAGTCCTAGTTACTTGGGAGGTTGAGGTGGGAGGATTGCTTGAATCCAGGAGTTTAAGGTGGCAGTGAGCCATGATTCCGCCACTGTACTCCAACCTGGGTGATAGAGTGAGTTCCTGTGAACCTTTGAGAATGGTACCAAGAAGATCAAACCCCAGATAATGTAAAATTGTCCAAGATGTTGAAGAAGTAAACTGAAAGAGTTGAAGACAAAATAATTAATTATTTGGAACAAAATTATAAATAATGAAGTGATCGTGTGGTCAGCTAGATAGCATAGTGATAATAGAAAGAAACAACATATTTTCATTCTCATGAATATAATTCCTGCCCCCCCCCACCCCCATGGATAATGGCTTTAAAACAAAGGTTAGAAAAGTTATATTTGAGAAAGATGTGAAGATACCTAGGAATCACGTAGCTCCTATAAACAAGTAAGCCTAAATACATTGTATGCCTGGATGATGGCAAAACCTGTGGTTGTGATTTTTGGGATTGTAGAACATTGTGAAGTAATTGAAAACCAGTATGCAGAACTGTTGGGCACAGTTGTGCCCTGTATAGCTTGTCCAGTTACACGTGGCAGTCTTGCATGATAGCACCAAAGATGATTGACATGAGCAGACATCCTGGTATTAAGAACTCGAGGAGGTGTTTTCAGGGGATTTAGCTATTCAACTTGATGCTGCACTTCAGCAGAATTCTTAGATGAGTTTCAAAGGCTAATTGTGTATGGTTGTGTAAACCTAGAAGGATGTATAAGACTGTTAAAAGTTGTTCACGTCTCTGGGAAATGGGATTTAGAGTCTTAAAAAATTTTGTGCATCTACACTTTATAATTTTTCTATAATGAATGTGAACTAGATATGTTTAAAAGGGATACAGAGCAACTAGCGTCAACATGTAAGTGAAAAATTGCATTACAGCTTTATGTAGTAAACCCCAGCATGGGAACGTGAAAAGCAGGTATAACAAACTCACTTTATTTTCTTTTTGTATAAAAGTTACCAGGCTAGTAAGTGGGTCTGAAGAATGATGTAAAGATGGCAATATCATCACAGGTTGGTTTTTCCAAATACCCCCGAGGACAGAATGGAGAGATGTGGGCTGGGCAGGGGCACATACAGATGACTACAGACTGGTGGCTTAGTGTGGGTGTCCTGGGCATATTGATGAGTGCATCAGTGTTAGCCTGGAGGGAAATACTATAAAATAATAGCTACTAATAGCTAGTGTCATGGGTGCTGTCCTTGGTTCTGACCCATTTAATGTGTTTACCAATACGTTTTAACATGTTTGCCTTAGTACTTTAGCCCATCATGCAGGTCTGGTATGGAATACCCACTCTTCTGGATGTGACAAAAACCAGAATTCTAGAGACTGAAATGGATGGGTCAGACAAAGCTTTGAAGGTGAATTACAGTAAGGATAAATATAAACTCCACAAAGCTGCCTGCCCCCCCCAGCTTTACAACTAGCTGTACAAATAAAGCATTAGGGGAAATTGTTTTAATAGATGTAATAGAGGCCTAGGATTTTATTCTTAACTTACTGACGTCTTAGGTGTCTTCTGATATGACTGTCAGATGAAGACAGTGCAGCCTTTGACCACATTAACTGTAATATAAATGACATGTGGAACGGACAGTGGTCCCAGTATAGTCTTTATTATCAGACCATAGCTTTGGTCTTCGATCTAGTCCAGAGTAAGAGAATTTTAGTATGTGAAGGACTTGGAAATCATAATACCAGTGTAATAATAGTCATTCTTAGAGTTGAAGAAACTTAAGTTAATAAAGCATTTTTAATGCATCATCTCATTTTGATATTTTTAGAATCAGGTAGAGATTATTATCGTAATCTTATACAGATGAGGAAACTGAAAGCTTGATAATAATTTACCTACATCAGGCCTTTCAATACTGAGTTTAGTGCTACTATAGTACTACTAGTTATTTTGAGAAAAAAGAACAGACATTAACCTTGTAGAGTGCTTTCTTGTCTATAAAATGTTTTCATAACACTGTTTAATTTGATTCTGACAGTGTGAGAAAGGACAGTTGTTACTGGTGATTACTGTTTTGTATGTTAGAGCACAAAAATTCCAGGCACGGGGATATTTCAGTGTTTGTTTCATGTCATAGAACTAGCTAGTAAGTGGTGAACCTGGGACTTGAGATGGCAATTTTCTGACTATATGTTCTGTGTTCTTGTCCCTACATAGAATAAGCCTGGGGATAAACTTTATTTCTTGTAACTACAGAAGACGTGCTTACAAAAACCTCTAAGATTCTAGGATTTGTAGACATGGGTTTATTGCTTTTGAGGATTTTCCCCATCTGTTTAGGAACAGAAAATGGATATTCACAAAAGGTAGATGAAAAGATTGACAAAAATACATTAAAGCACAATCGACTTTAATTATTGGATTGTCATTTAACTTTTCATACGTTTTTCAAGATGAGTTGGTGTTTTGACTTTTGTCTTCTGAGCTTCCAGGGATTCACAGGGGGTATGGATTAATGGGGATATGATTTGTTATGAGAGACAGTGAATAAGATGGGAATGAACACAAACTTTGAAGCAAGAAATCTGAGTTCCAGTCTTGGTTTTACCAGTAGTAAAGCCAAGGTAGTATATAATCTTGAGGTCTTTATCTCTCTGTGCTTCTTCTGTAAAATTTGGGCCATCATTGTCCTATAGAAGTGCTGTGAGAGTTATATAAAATAAAATGAAACGTCTTTTATCATAATATTTCACAAATACATAGCTGTCCAAGATCAGCTTTTACACGCAGAGAAGAGTTGCTGTCAATTGTTTTATCATAAAAATCAGATCCAAAAAGAAGTGTATATGTTTATGTACTCATGAATTTGAATATCTGTAGAACTTTTGTTATTACTAAAATATTTTACCTGGTTCAGGATTTCTTTATTCCTCTTATCTTTAAGGAAATGATGGCTGGTACCTTTTCCTCCATTCCCATTCCCTCACACCCTTTTCTGTTTTGTAGAGCAAGGCTTAGATCACATAGCAGAAAACATTCTTTCATACCTGGATGCCAGGTCTCTGTGTGCAGCAGAGCTGGTATGTAAAGAATGGCAGCGAGTGATCTCAGAAGGAATGCTTTGGAAGAAGCTGATTGAACGAATGGTACGCACTGATCCCCTATGGAAAGGACTTTCAGAAAGAAGAGGGTGGTAAGTACTTGGGTTGCTTGTTCCCTTGAAAAAATTTCATTGACATAGAGTCAGCTTGATTACTCAAAAAGGCAATTATACTTGTAAGTGTGCTGGCCTAGTTTTAAAAAGGCGGGGGGAATGAGTGGTCAGAAGTTGGAAGAAAAATTTAAAGTCATTAAAATTTCTCCTTCTGAAATGTGTATTTCCTTTATTAACTGTACTATGTAGTTTGAATGGGAAATTTATGCTTTTATGCTTTTTCCTTCACATTTTTCCTAGGTCATGATACTATGCATTTATGCTTTTTCCTTCACATTTTTCCTAGGTCATGATACCATTATCAAAATATAGATATGAAAAAAATATGAAAAAGTCAAGTAGTGCCATTTTGCTGTTTGCTATTACTTATAGTTGAGGAAGTAATAACAGTGATAGGATTTTTCGGAGAAAACTCATAACTCAGATGCAGCTTTATAGCTAGCTTTATGCTGTATGGCCCAGTTATCACAGAGAAAGAGAGAGCTAGAGACAGAGGTGCAGAGATGGGGCTGTATTTTCCTTATGAGTGAGGGTCAGAGCTGTATTTTCCTTATGGGAAGAAGTTTGATGTGTACTAAGTTAGATTTTTCACAAAGCTACATCAGTGCTTTTTATTAAACTCTATGGAATGAAAGGCTAGATTGTTGTGTATTAGTACTGAGAAAACAGAAGACTACGATTATGTTAGAGAGCTGTGAATTGAGCTAAACTTGTCTCTAACATGTAAATTTGTCAGAAATCCCCCTTTCGAACTGTTAAAGCTTAATGCAAGTTAAAAGACATGAAAGATAAATCTTTGTCAGCACCATGTTTAAAAAAAATTCACCCTTTTATGTGCAAAAATGTAACATCTGTTTGTTTTTATTTGCCAGGGATCAGTACCTGTTTAAAAACAGACCCACAGATGGCCCTCCAAATTCATTTTATAGGTCATTATACCCAAAGATTATCCAGGATATAGAGGTAACTTTATGATTTATCTGTTTTATGGGCTCTTTGCGTCTTGTTCTCAACTTTTTATGTTGCCTTAGAGTATTCTTTTGTTCTAAAATCGTAGAACTAATAATTTTTTTTAAAAGTTGAGCTTTTGAAGTAAATGTGTCACCATGTATAATCTGCAGCTATTCTTCAGAGAAGATGATGTCTTTTGCAAAGAATGTCTAACTTTTCTAAACATGAAATGCTTCTGCAAGGCTGCCAGTTAACTCAAACCTTAATCTAAAATCATCTTTTTATTCTAATCTGATAAATTTTCCAAAATCCAAGGCCCTGTTTTTTTAAGTAAGCATCTTTTTACATTTTTGAGCCATCTCTAGAGAACTAGAGACGGCACATTGAATTTCCTCTGTACATTACTCATAGTTTTTCATAAAAATGACTCAGATATCATTCTAAGCAATAGTTAAATGGATTTTATAGGGCAAATTATGCTCCTGGACTGTTTTGGATTTGAGCGTAACTTCACCAGACCAGTAAAACTCTGTAAACTTGATGAGAAACATTGGAGATGTTTGATACCGTTCATGTGTTCTAATTAGTTCAGTTTTACTATTTAGCCTTTTTCCTTGAACCAGGAAAGACATGCACAGGCATTTCTCATTAACTCTTTCACATGTGTTCTTGGCAGGTCTTGGTTACTTCACTGTTTCCTCCTTGGCAGAAAAGTTTAGCCTTTGCTAGGCAATGCAATATCACCCATAAAGTTATACTCGGTTTCCCAAATGTGAAGTAATCCTCTCCCTCAGGTGATAGACATAAAAGTAATTGTGCCAGAATTCATTAACAGAGAAACATGTGCTTTTTTGGACCCCCTCCCCTCTTCCAGGCAGATGTGAATAATGGAATCATTCCATTAATAGTAAATCTGAATGTGACTAGAATATCATTATTTAAAACACAAACTGTCTTGAGTAATCTGCTCTCTGAAATGATCTATAAAGTAACCCTTTAAGGACGTTAAATAAAAGCTTTTGCTAGATAAATCATAAAGTTTAAGATGTAATTGACCATCTGCAATTCAAAACTTAGAATAAGTTGCCCCTACAGTTGGTGTTAACTTTAATCTTAGGTTGATGTGTGTGTGTTGTAGGGGAGATGGGGCTGTCTCTTACCCCAAGGTAGTTGTTCTAAGGCATTGCTTATGTACACGTCTTAGAAACTATATTACCTTCTGTTTCTTTTTCCCTTGATGAGGGGCAACTACAAAGTTATCTGCAGACTTCTTTGAATAATTTAATCAAGAAATTCTTTGAAAAGAATAATGTTTTAAGTTAATTATGAACAAACAGGAACCCTGGAAGAACTCTGATCAGGTTGAAGATACGGCAACATAGATTATTTGATTGAATCCTCATGGCTGCTATTCTGATTGACAGTGTGAATTCAATATTCTGTGGCATGACAGTATGTGACACCACCTGCCATCATCATTTCCTCAGGCTGAAATGATATTGTAAAGTGGGAGAGGAGGCAGATGTGAGGGGAAACAGCTCTGGGGGAAAACCGTATGTGACACACAACCTCTACATCATGGTGGTCTACCCAGTGGTTCTTAAAGTGTGGTTTGGAAAAACCCACTGGTTGGCCACAAAAGTCTTCTCCAGATTTTTGTGGGCTGGACCTCTTGATATAAGGGATGATGTTTATACTTTGGTATATGCACTGCTAGTAATAATAATAAAAATAATGTACCACTAATAGCATTTACTTGTGCCAGATACTTTGTTAAGTACTTTATAATGCATTTTCTCATTTAACATTTTGGACAAAACCTGCAAGGTAGGCCAAGTACTTATTTAAATTTGAGGAAATCTTAAAAGATTAAAAAGGTTAAACAGTTTAGTCAGGATCACACAGCTATTGGGTAATTGAGTCTGTGATCAGCCATATACCCTTCTCTCCTTAATACGAGTTTTTCACAATAGACCACTGGCACCACATCAAAATAGATTTTTTTATTTCTGTTTTGAGAGTGTGTTTTATTCTGTCCAGAATAAATAATATAGAGAGTTCTATGTAGAGAGTTCTTTCAGTGATCCATGGATCAAATGAGAGACTCTAATGAGCTTGGCTCTGTCCATATGGCTGGTATGAAATCCTCACAAGCAGACTATAATAATTACAAATACCCACTTCGAGTCCTTGCAGTGTATCAAACTATATTGGGTGATTTACATAGATTATTGTTTTTTATTCTTAAAACAAGGTGCATGTTATTATCTTTATAATAAGGGGAAACTGAGACTTAAAGTTTTAGAACTTGCTGTGTAATTAAGTAGAAGAGATGGGATGGGATTTTTAACTGAGGTCTCTCTAGCTCTATCTAGGCTGAGAGTTGTCATTTTCAGAGTGGAAAATTCAAGAAGTATGGGAGAAAGAGGCATCTTTTATGCCCGCTGAATTTCAAGGTGGTCTTTACATCTTTCTATAATTGTGTGAATATTCAGTGTCCTTGGCTGTTTGTTAAAAAAAGGGTGTGAATTAAGATCTGATTACTGGGCCCTGTTTTAGTTCAGTTATGGGAAAGTAGTAGGGTTTTAAGCACATTGCAGAAAGATAAATTGCACTTGGAATGTCAAGTGGCTGTTTATGTCCCCCATCCCTCCCCAGTTGCCTGTACATAGCTTCAGAGTCTCTTATGTTTTTTTCCCTTGTACTTTGCAAGGTTGCCAGTTCACAACACCTTTTTTTTTTTTCTTTTTTTCCTTCTTCCTCCACCTCGACAGCTTGGCTTACGTGCCAGCTCCCGTAATCTGTACATTCTCAGATTTGGCTCTGATGAGCAGATAGGAGGCGTTCATCTTTTGAATCTGCCCTTCTACATTGACCCACCAAAAATTGGATTAATTTTAAGGGAAAAATAGAGAACCTGGCGTAGTGCAGCCAACTCGTGTTATTCAGGAAATAAGGATGTGAGAAATGGAGTCTGGGGAGAATAAATATGTATTATAAGCTTTCTGCAAAGGTTCATCTCGCCTGGGTGTTCTTGCCACACATAGAGAGGGTTTAGAGGGTCTCCGAATTGAGAAGGAATTCCTAGAAAACCTGAGGCCCACTCCTAGAGGAAGCAGCCATATTATCCTTTGCTGTCTAAAGTCTTAGTTGTTGTTATTATTATTATTGTTACCATTAATGGTGGGCTGACTGCTAGATACTTTGCTGCAACTGATTTAGTTTAATCCTCAAATTGTCAAAGCTGAGATTTTACTCCAAAGCTCATGCTGTTTTCACTCTAGCTTGTCCCCAGGTGTCCATTAATAGAGAGATGGGAGTTGTTATAATGGCCATAGAGTTCTGGTATTCTGAACTTGGATTTTTCTCTTTTGCCATTTGAGTAGTGATAAATTCCTTCAAGTAATCTACCTTCTTCCTCTCTTCATTCATTGCATTAAAGCCTTTGAAGTGCTCTTCTTGGACAGACCACTGGGAAAATGATGGTGTGTTTTATCACACCTTTTAATAAGCCACATTTTATTCAGGGAAAGCAGGGAGCTTTTTTTGTGGTTTGCGAACCTGATATTAACATTGTCCTGACCAGAAAATGTCAAAACTTGCCCACCCACCCAGTTGTGTTTAGGCTTCTAAAAATAATGTTATTCCTCTATACTCAGACATCTGTTTTCACTCTATTGCCAATTTAAATGCCGCTGTATACTCTGTGTATCATGGCTACTTTCCCAGTATTTTGAAAATTTGCACAGGGTAAGGGGATTTTACAAGTTCTCAAAAAACATGAAATATTCCTCTACAGTAGCCATACCACATGATGGCTAAGTGAAATGATAGGTATCCACATAATTAAAGAGGTGCACCTGTGTATGACCTCTATTCCTGCTACTGACATTAAGATAATAGTTGGATTCCATTTGAAGGCTGAGCCTGTCTTCCTGGGAACGTTGAGGGAAGGCTAAGGCATGTTAGCATTAAGTATCAGCCTAGACTGAGGCAATAGTATCTGGCACCTTTGTGAGAATATATATGTATTTGTTGTTGCACCTCACTCTTATTTTTTGGTTAGTGTTATCAACAGCTGAAGAAGAACATAACTGCTACCATTTGCTGGCACTATAATGAGAGCTTACAGACATAATCTCATTTGAACCTTACAGTGGTTTTGAGGCAGTAGATACTACCATTCCCATCTTTACAGAGAGTGAAAGGCCTTTGCCAAAGTTGCTATTTGACCTAGGTATTTTTTACTACAGAGGGCTACCTGCCAGTTTTAAAGATCTAGTTTTTCTTTAAAAACAAAAACAAACAAAAAAAAACCCTGGCTTATAAGCATTCAAGTAAGAGTCAAGGTCATCAGACATCATGGCATAGTTTTTTAGGTCAGTATAGTTGACAGGAAGTGCTGCTTTCTTGTGCAGGTAGCCTTGGGAATTGAGAAGAGGAACTACCCAGGGTTGGTGCACAGCAGAGCGGTCATCTCCCTCATCTGGCTCCATGTCTGTTTCATGGCTTTTCAAAACAAGCTATACTTTGGGATTCAGGAAACTAATGATTTTTAAAACAGTCCTAGGTGAGGACTTTCTAAAATGACACATTAAGAATTGGCTGACAAACTATTTGTTTTAAAATGCAGAAACTTATTTGAGAAAAGTAGGCTTTTTATAAGTATTGAGAAGCTAAGCCATTTGCTAACTGCCGTTCAACTTAGAATAAAAGTCTGGTATCTAGCAGAGCTTTTGAGAGGTCCTCTTCCCTAGCTCTTATTTGAGGGCTGGGGATGGGGATATAGCCCAGCCTTTAATGTTGTCATCCTCTGTCCAGACATTTCAGCGGACTGATGTATCACAGGCTGAGTATGTAGACTGACCCTGGCTCCTCTGTGTAGTCTTCTGTGCTGTATCTTCTGGGTTTTGGGTATACAGTTAAAGATTGTAGCCACATCACCCACTTCTAGGAAACATTTTATAGTAGTGGGAGAGCATGTAGGAACTTCTTTTTGGTATAGGGATTCCCCCCACCCCCTCTTTTAAATTAAAATAATTGTTTCCCCCTCAAACTCCCATGTGATAATAAATGTGCTTTTTCTAGTAATTGAAATATAGAGCGTAACAAAGCTGCTTACGGATTCAGTGACCTTTTTAAAAGCAATTATATACCTCTTAAACCTAAGACTGGCTATATGAATTTTAAAAATAACACCTGATATATATGTAAAGACATGCTCTGAATTCATCACTGTAATACTTTGGGTTCACATGAAGTCATAAATTCACTAAGAGTCACTGGCCACAAGTTAGGCTTGTTAGCAGTACATCTGCCTCCTAAGTCAGTATTTTCCTGGAATGCTTAGCATGTTGAGATGGCTCAGTCACTATCTAAAAATATATTGTTTCTTTAAATAATTCCAAGCATTGAGTTCTGCTTAAGAAATGCCTGTATTCTAGACCTCTTTTTAAAAAGTTGCTTATCCAGGTAGATCTGTTGTCTACCTTGATAGAGGTAGCAGAAGTGGGTTGGGTTAGTTATTTGTTGGTTTTGAAATATGCCTTTTATTTATCCAACACTTTACCAGGTCATTAGAGACAATGACCCAGGCTAGGAAGTTCTGACTTACTGGCAGATGGACAGATGAGTATTTCCCCTTTATAGGCATCTCCATAGCACCTCCTTGCATCTCCTGAGTGTTAGAAATATGCCAACCTTCCCCTATGGATGTGTATGGGAGTTCCTTGAGGGAAGATACTATATTTCCAGGACTGTTCTTAAGCATTGGGGCCACAAATGATGGAAATACTCCCTTTTTAAGTATATGAGTGTCGGTATCTCCAACCCTCCATTTCCTTTTCTGTAAAATTCAAACAATGATTCTTGCCTGAGTTATGATTAAATTAGCTACAAAACATATAAAGTGAGTGGCATAGTGTTAGGAAAACATAGTGCCTGGCATATAGCTTTCAGTAAATTTTAACATTTTAGAGTGCACAGAGGCATACTGTCTTCAAAATAAAAAGAAATACAATTTGTTAGCTGTCAGCAGAGCCAGTAATTAAATACCTATTACCTATTGTGAATATCTCCTTTCTTCAACAAAGCAAATAATTAGACCATAGAGATAATTAGCTACTCAGAGAGAAATTGTATCCTGAACTGAAGTGTAATAGGTTATTGCAGTCCCTGTTGTCCCCTAATTTCAGGGATCAGGAATTCAGACTTTGGTTACTCTTAGTAGTGACATTTTATCTTTTGAGCCTTAAAAATCACTCATGTCTACTACCAGAGGTTAGGTCTTCTGGTGCTCTGGGCATGACCTACTTCTTCAGTAAACTTGGCCCAGTGGTCTCAGGCTATAGAGCTCATTATCTCCCTTAAGCCCTGCAGCACTTAGAATTCTTATCACTCATTTGGCACTTATATTTTATCTGGAATTGTTGCTGATCTTTTTATGTTCTGTGTGCACTGCCTCAAGAGGCAGGCCCATCTTGCTTTGTAGGTATTGAATGTTAGCAGCAAAAGCATGGGCTCAAAGTCAGAACTGAGTGTGATTTCCAGCTGGTCTGATTACTGATTTTGTGGCTGCAGGCAAATTGAACTCTGTTTTCTTGTTGTACAAAGGAAATACTAAGAGCTTCCTTCCAAGGTTATTGTGTAGATCATTTAACCAAATAAACTTAGTTCAGTGTCTGTTTAGATCCAGACACTATGGGCCTAGGTATTGGAGTGCTGCCTCCCTGAATGCAGTATGCCTCCTGTTGTTCTTTTTATCCTTAATTCCCAGCACCGTACCTGGAATATATAAACATCTCAGCAAATGTTGAATGAAAGATAAGAGGAACAAGAATCCAGGGCCAAAATGAGATATTACAGAAACATTAAGGAGGTTAAAAATGATAGCAAATAAAATTTTTCCTATTTAGTTGGCTTATAGTAGTTACTCATTATCTTTTCTCATTGATCAAGACAATGCTTTGTTTGGATGCATAGATTGTCAACGTATGCTTAATGATGGTATTTTAATTGGGATTAGGGAGCGACCCAATGAGTTATTATTTATTTGCATATTTTGGGTGCAAATGGCATTCTTTAAACATACTGAATTCTGTCTAGGCCAGTTTTTTCAAGCCCAGTCCAAAACTCATTGGAAATCTTATGACAGTTGCCAAATGGGCAGGGAAAGTTTAAGAAAAAACATTGTTGGGTTAATGTCTTACTTGGAAAAGAGCATAATTCCTATCCACAGACAGTTATACAAACCAAGATTGGGGTATCGGTGGTATGCTGTTTCTGGAAGCAACGCCAAAGTCTGAAACCTAGTAGAATAAGTTGATTCACAAAAACTCATCTCTTGCCTCCTTTTTCCCTAGACTATAGAATCTAATTGGCGGTGTGGACGACACAACTTGCAGAGGATTCAGTGCCGCTCTGAAAATAGTAAAGGTGTCTACTGTTTACAGTACGATGATGAAAAAATTATCAGTGGCCTACGAGATAATTCTATTAAGGTGAATGACTGAATTTTGTATGTGTTATTTTTAGAATCGTGGTTATGTGTTAGACACTAGATGTGACAATCTTTCCATTTACTTGAGATTGGTTTTTATCTCTTCCACTCAATCCTGGCAGCTCTCAGCGTAGTTCTAAAGAACTAGAGCCAGAGCATTTCCTCGTAACTAGTACAGGACCCTGGATTGTCTCACTTCTTATTCTTCTCTAAGCACATTCACCCTGTATATTCCATATTAGGTGTAAATAGAAAATATCCCAGTATTACAGGGCTCTTGATTACTTTGCCAGCTGGTAAGAGTATTGCTAGTTTTTAAACCAAAGCTGTTACCTTTTATAGTTTCTGAGAAGGACTTAGAGAGTAATACCATAGGGTAATAGAGCAACTTACATTGTTTTCATTCAGTTTTCAATAGTAGATAGACTGGATTATTTCTCCATGTTTAATCTGTTTGATGGCTGATCTGATTTGATTTTATTTTACATTGTTTGTAGCTTATGTCCTCATATTTAAGAAAACATTGAGCTTTTTAAATTTTGTAGAAAATATTTTAACTCAGAAACAGGGAAGTTTGCTCTTCTGTTGTATAATTCTGTGAATTTTGATAAACACACAGAAGTGTATAACTGTTACAACAATCAAGATACGGAGCGACCCTCTCATTCCCCCAGTTCCTTTGTCCTGCCCCTTTCTTTTCCTGGGCTTTTCTTTCTCTTTCCTGTACTTACCCATTCACCTGTTGAAGGACGTTTGTGTTGTTTCTAGTTTCTCACAATTATGATTAAAGCTATCATAAATATATACCTGTAGGTTTTTTGGGGAACATCAGGTTTTAGTTCATTGGGTGAAAACTGAGGAGTGAGTTGCTGGCTCATACGGTAAGCATATGTTTCACCTGCTAAGAAACTGCCCAGCTGTTTTCCAGAGTTCCTCTGCCATTTCACACTCCTATCAACAGTGATGAGAGTTTTGCTTTGTTGTTGCTGTTTTATTTTGAGACGGAATCTTGTTGTATCACCCAGGCTGGAGTACAGTGGTGTTGTGATCTTGGCTGCTGGGTTTGAGTGATTCTCTTGGCTTCCTACCTCAGCCTCCTGAGTAGCTGGGACTGTAAGCACATCCCACCATGCCCAGCTAATGGTTATATTTTTAGTAGAGATGGTGTTTTTCCATGTTGGCCAGGCTGGCCTTGAACTCCTGACCTCAAGTAATGTGCCCGCCTCGGCCTCCCAAAGTGTTGGGGTTACAGGCGTGAGCCACTGTGCCCAGCCTGAGAGTTGCTTTTGTTCTGCATTCTTGCCAGTCCTTGATAGTCTCAGGTTTTTTTGATATTAGTCTTTTTTTTTTTTTAAAATAGAGATGGGGCTTCACCATGTTGGTCAGGCTGATCTTGAACTCCTGACCATGTATGTGGTTCTCCCGTCTCTGCCTCCCAAAGTGCTGGGATTACACGTGTGAGCCACTGTGCCTGGCGATATTAGCCATTCTAATAGGTGTGTGGACATACATCATTTTGCTTTAAATTCACATTTCCCCAGTGATGATAGTAAGCATCTTTTTATGTGCTTACTTGCCATCTCTATATTCTTTGGTGAAGTTTCTTTTCAGATCTTTTACTCATTTTCAAAATGAGTTCTTTTTTTATAATTTTCAGAGTTCTTTATGTAGTCTAGATACAAGTCCCTCGTCAGATATGTTTTGCAGATATTTTTCCCAATTAGTGAGTTATCTTTTGATTTTCTTAATGATCTCTTTAACGGCGCAAAAGAATTTAATTTTTTTGTTGTTTGGTTTTGGTGTGTGTTTTTTTTTTTTTTTTTTTTTTAAGAGATGGAGTCTCATTCTGTCACCCAGGCTGGAGTGCAGTGGCACAATCTCGGCTCACTGTAACCCCCACCTTGGAGGTTCAAGTGATTCTTGTGCCTCAGCTTCCCACGTAGCTGGTACTACGGGCATGTACTATCACGTCCAGCTAATTTTTTTATTTAGTAGAGACAGGGTTTCACCATGTTGGCCAGGATGGTCTTGAACTCCTGGCCTCAGGTGATCTGCCTGCCTCAGCCTTCCAAAGTGCTGGGATTATAGGCGTGAGCCACTGTGCCTGGCTGAAGATTTTAATTTTGATGAAGTCCAACTTATCATTTTTTTCTTTTATGGATCATGCTTTCCATGTTACATCTAAAAATCCTTTCACCGGAGTGTCTTGAATCTGTAAATTTACTTCTTTTATTCATTACATTTCAGAAGTCTTCAGCCATTATTTTTAAAAATATTTTTTCTGTATCAATTTCTTCTTTTGTTCTGAGACTCTAATCACATAAATATTAGATCTTTTGATATTCTTCCATATTGTTTTCAGTTTTTGTTCCTTTCTTTTCTGGATAATTTCTATTGGCCTATCCTCAAGTTGACTGAATTTTTCATCTCTTCATCTCTATTCTCCTGTTACTCACCCCGCTGCCATCAAGTCATTTTTTATTTCAGGTATGATATTTTATAGTTTCTGTTTCTCTGCTGAGAATTACTCTGTTTTTCATTTACCTAAAGCATGTCTATCTTTATCCAATGGAGTATAGTTAGTTGCCTAACGTCTTTAAACATGTCAGCATCTGGGTAATCTTCAGCTTGACATGGAGTGGTTGATTGTCTAGTCCCTGAGAATTGATCCTTTTCTTGGTTTTTGTATGCCAGGTAATTTAGTATTTTGGGCATTGTGGATATTATGTTGTAAAGACTGTGGGTCCTGTTACGGTCCTCTGGAGAATGTATTTTGGGTAAGTGTGTTTTTAACCAGATAGTCAACTTAGGGTTCAGAACACAAGTCCTGTCTTGACTTCATCAGAGAGGCTGGGGGTATGGTTCGAATCTCTTTTCCACTGTTCAAAACCTTTGCCAAGCCACTTTGGGTCTGTCATGGGCTTTCACTACTCAGAGGTTAGTCTGAGGCTTCAGCAGTGCTTTAAATGTCAGCTCATTTAGACAGCGTTTGCTGTGCTGGTTTGGTCTCTTCTGTGCAAGTGCATTTCAAGGGTAAGCCCAAGTCATGTGTTGTTTGGGTTCTTTTATTTCCAGCTCTTTTCTCTTGGATTTCCCTAAGTCTCTTCAGCTCATAAGGACATTTTTTTCCCCCTTTCCTCTGGCCAGAAAAGTTGGGTCACTCTTGGATTTTTGTTATATTTTCCACTGTTCTGCAGTGTGTCTCCATGACTGGGGCATGAGCCCTGTGAGAAAAGAGAGAAAAGAAAGCCCCAGAGATCTTTTTCTAGCCCGTCTGCCTAGAAAGGGGGATTTCTTTCAGAATTTTAGCTCCATGTATTGCTATTTCACTGTAGAGCTTCCCGGTCAGGGCCTGCCTTTGAGCAAAAGCCACAACAGGAAGAAAGGGGAAAACTGGGTGTGGTGACTCATGCCTGTAATATCAGCTCTTTGGCAGGCCATGGCAGGTGGATCACTTGAGGTCTGGAGTTCAAGACTAGCCTGGCCAACATGGCGAAAACCCATCTTTACATAAAATACAAAAAATTAGCTGGGTGTGGAGGTGGGCCCCTGTGATCCCAGCTGCTCAGGAGGCTGAGGCAGGAGAATCGCTTGAACCCAGGAAGCAGAGGTTGCAGTGACCAGGGATCCCACCACTGCATTTCAGAGCAAGACTGTCTCAATTTAATAAAAAAAAAAAAAGGAAAAGAGAAAACAACAAACAAAAATAATGGTAAATTCACTCCCATGCAGATTGTTTCTTCCGAGTTTAACCCATTGCCACATCTACCTTTTAGTGCCTCTCTCCCCTTACTTTTCAGAGTTCTCAACTAGTTTTTATCAGGAGTCAACTGGAGAGAGATAGATTGTAGCGGGCTTTCTCTATCTTGGCCCTGTTTTCTGTTATTGTTCTACTTTGGGTAAAATGTTTTTTTGCTTTTTGTAAATAACTTTTTATTTTTTGTTTTTTAAAAAGTGAAATAGTGGAATTTTAGTAATTTTAGCTACCTAGGGCAAAAGACACTCTGAATTATAGAATATAAGAAACTGTTCTGGTGAATCTAGAGGATGTTAGCAGGCAGTCTAGACAGAGAATAATGCTCTCCAAAGAAGTTTAGATAACATTACACAGTGTATCTTCAGGTTAGAAATTCACAGGATACAGTAGTATATGAAGGCTTTGAGAAGGCCTACAATAGAGACACTGTTTCCCAAGTTCCAAAACTTATTTGACCACATAATTTTATTATTTTATTTTATTTAATTTTTTTTGGGAGACTGAGTCTTGCTCTGTCACTCAGACTGGAGTGTAGTGGTGTGATCCCAGCTCACTGCAACCTCCACCTCCCGGGTTCAAGAGAGCAGTTCTTCTGCCTCGGACTCCTGAGTAGCTGGGACTACAGGTGCCCACCACTATGCTTCTAATTTTTTTGAATTTTTAGTAGAGACAAGGTTTTACTATCTTGGCAAGGCTGGTCTCAAACACTTGACCTCAAGTGATCAGCCTGCCTTGGCTTCCTGTACTGCTGATATTACAGGTGTGAGCCACCATTCTTGGACCACAGAACCTTATTTTTATGTATACTTGATAGCCCTAACCTGTGGCCACCATACTCTAGAAAATGTGACATATGCTACTATTTAATCCTGGTGGTTTTTCTTTAAGGAGTTGATAAGAATGGTTTATATCAACCTTGCCAAAGCATTCTCTGGCTGTGGGCTTGTAATTCATTTACACTAGATGTGTTTTCTAAAGAATTCTCTTTATTGAGGCATGAGGCACACCCATTTGACTTAGAAGACATAGAATAGTAGAGCAGAAGTACACTTTAAGGAGATTATCTGGGCCAGTGGTTAGAAACCTTTTTTATTGTGCTCTGCAACAATCTTCGATCACTAATCACTTTAAAAATAACCCAGGTTACGTTAGGTCAGAAGTGAAAAGCAAGCTTTGCTGTCATAGAAGGACATTATACTTCAATGTCTACAGCATTTATAAAATCTTGATCACTTACAGTAAACTGTAGGAACACTGCAAATTATGATGGGATTGTTGTACATGTCAAGAAATAGGTCCCCCGCGTCTGTTTTTAATAGTTCAATCTTTGAACAAATTAATTCCCATCTCTCATTAGATATGAACAGTATTGATAACTTGGAAACACTGGAAAGATTAAAAGAAGGGAGCGGGTTTGGTATATAAGAAGTTGCTTCTTGTCCTGACAAGTAAAAATCTGAACAAACTGAAAAATGAACCGTTCTACTTAGATTCATAAGAGAATCTAGAGGTCACAGGAGAAGCTGCTGCCCCACAAATTGGAGAGATAGACAGATACAGAGAATCATAACTCACTGGAGCAGAAACAGCTGGGAAAACCAGTGCCTGGGTAGGGTAACCTGAACTGTAATTGAAATACTGCTGGAAGCTTAGTGTGAGGCAAGTCTGAGAAATAAAAACTGAGGAGGACCCAGTCATCGGGGATCCCCACCACACTTTTGTGCCAAGAGCTCTACCAGGTTCCCACAGTGATTATCACAGAAAAATCTTGAGCTTCCAGCAGGGGGAAGGGAAAAGAAATCTTTTTTTTTTTTTGAGTTGGAGTCTCGCCCTGTTGGCCAGGCTGGAGTGCAGTGGTGTGATCTCAGCTCACTGTAACCTCTATCTCCCAGGTTCCAGTGATTATCCTGCCTCAGCCTCCTGAGTAGCTGGAACTACAAGTGTGTGCCACCATGTCCGGCTAATTTTTGTATTTTTAGTAGAGATGAGGTTTCACCATGTTGGCCAGGATTGGTCTAAATCTCTAGACCTTGTGATCCGCCTGCCATGGCCTCCCAAAAGAAACCTTTTTAACTATACCAGAGTATTCTGTATATCTTAACAAAGTCTACCTTTAGTAGAAACTGCTTAGCCAGAGCCTAAAGTGCTGAGATTTTATAGAACCTAACTGACCTAGGGAAGGGAAATACACAATCCAGCCCCTTCATCCATTTGGTCCCACCTCAAGGGGTGAGGGAGAACTGAGAAGTACTTGTAAAGTCGAGGCAGAGGCTCACTAAAAGACTGAAGAGATCTAGTCATGGAACTATAGAACACTTCTCTTCTTTTGAAGGCCTGTGTATAGCATTTTCTTTTGTCCGGTACTTCATGACTGCCTATCAGGAAAAAAGTTACAAGGCATAGTAAAAGACAAAACACACACACCCAACACAGCGTGAAGAGAGGAAGTGTCAGAACCAGACTCGGATAAGATATGACAGGGCTGTTGTTGTTATCAAACTAAGAGTTTAAAAGAACTTCGATTAATATGCTAAGGGTTTTAAGGGATAAAGTTGACAGCATGCAAAAACAGATGGGCAATGAAAGTGGAGTGATAGAAATTCTAAGAAAGAACCAAAAAGAAATGCCAGAGATAAAAACACTGTAACAGAAATGAAGACTACTTTTGATAGGCTCACCCTGAGGTTGAGGATAGCTCAATAGAAATCTCTAAAATTGAAAAGCAAACAAAAAAGACTAGAAGAAAAAAACCCCCAAAATACACAAGAATTATGAGACACCTATAAAGGATATAACACACACTTAATTGGAGTACCAGAAGGAGAGATAAGACAAGAAATATCTGAAACAGTAGTAACTGAGAATCTTCCCAAATTGGTATCTGATGTCAGATACCAAACAACTGCAGAGCCAGATGCTCAGAGCACACCAGTCCGAGTAAATGCCAAAAAACAAACAAACAAACAAAAAAACCCCCCAAAACCAGTATGTAGGCATATCATTTTCAAACTACAGAAAAACAAAGATAAAGGAAAAATCCCGAAAGTCAGAAGGAAAAAAAAAAACTGATAAGAGGATCAAAGATAAGAATTACATCTGATTTCTCCTTAGAAATCATGTAAGCAGAAGAGAGTAGAGTGAAATATTTAAAAATTTGAGAGAGGCAATTCACCTAGTTATTCTTCAAAAGTGAAGGAACTGATGGCAGTGATTTGATGGAAGTAGGGAGGGGTTAAGATTATTTTTAGTATTATAAGATACACTATCTGTGAAGTAGTGTACAATTATTTGGAAGTGGACTTTGATTAGTTGCAAATGTACATTGCAAACTCTAGGGTGATCACATTAAAAAAAAGTATAACAGATGCTAAGAAAGAGAAAATAAAATCATTTTAAAAGCTCAATTAAAACCAGAAAAGACAGAAAAAGAGTAAAAGACAGAAATAGGAACTAAGAACAAGGGCAACAAATAGAAAACAGTAACAAATATGATAGATACTGATCTAACTATATTTACGATCACTTTGAATGCCAGTGGCCTAAGTGTACCAATTAAAAGACATTGTCAGAGGGGATCAAAAAGCAAGACCCAACTATGGTTGTCTACAAGAAACTCATTTTAAGTATAAAGACACATAGAGATTATGTAAGTGAATGGAGAACGATACACCATGCTGATACTTCATGAAAAGAGAGCAGGAGTAGGTATATTAATTTCAGATGTTCAAAGAATTGGTTCCAATCCTTTTGATACTATTCCAAAAGATAGAAAAAGAAGGAACCCTCTCTAATTCATTCTATGAAACAGCATTACCCTAATACCAAAATCAGGAAAGGACATAACCAAAAAAGAAAACTACAGACCAGTATCCTCAATGAACATAGATGCTAAAATCCTTAAGAAAATACTTGCTAACCAAATCCAACAATGTATCAAAAAGATAATCCACCATGATCAAGTAGGTTTCATACCAGGGGTGCAGAGATGGTTTAACATATGTAAGTCAATAAATGTGATACACCACATAAACAGAATTAATGATCATTTCAGTAGATGAAGAAAAAAGCATTCGACAAAATCCAGCACCCCTTTCTGATTAAAACTCGCAGCAAAATTGGCCTATAAGAGACATACCTTAATGTAATAAAAGCCTACAACCAACATAATACTCAATGGGGGAAAGTTGAAAGCATTGCCTCTGAGAAATGGAACAAGACAAGGATGCCAACTTTCACCACTCCTCTTCAACATAGTACTGGAAGTCCTAGCCGGAGCAATCAGACAAGAGAAGGAATCAAAGGGCATCCAAATCAGTGAAGAGAAAGTCAAACTGTCACTGTTTGCTGATGATATGTTTACCTTGAAAACCCTAAGGACTCCTCCAGAAGGCTCCTAGAACTGAAAAAAGAATTTAGCAAATTTTTCAGATAAAAGATTAATGTATAGAAATCAGTGGCTCTTCTGTACACCAACAGTGACCAAGCAGGAAATTAAATCAAGAACTCAACCCCTTTTATAATAGCTGCAAAAAAATAAAAAGGAATATACCTAACCAGGGCGTTGAAAGATCTCTTCAAGGAAAACTATGAAACACTGCTGAAAGAAATCATAGATGACACGAACGAATGGAAACACATCCCATGCTCATGGATGGTAGAATCAATATTGGGAAAATGACCATATGCCAAAAGCAATCTACAAATTCAGTGCAATCCCCATCAAAATACCACCATCATTCTTCAAGAATTAGGAAAAACAATTCTAAAATTCACATGGAACCAAAAAAGAGCCCATGTAGCCAAAGCAAGACTAAGCAGAAAGAACAAATCTGGAGGTATCACACTTAAGCAGCATTGTACTGGCACAAAAATAGGCATATAGACCAATGGAACAGAATAGAGAACCCAGTAATAAACCCAAATACTTAGAGGCAACTGATACTGATCTTCAACAAAGCAAACAAAATCACAAAATGGGGAAAGGACATCCTTTTCGACAAATGGTGCTGGGATAATTGGCAAGCCACATACAGGATGGTGAAACTGGATCCTCATCTCTAACTTTATATAAAAATCAACTCAATATGGATTAAGGACTTAAGACTTGAAACTGTAAAAAATCTAGAAGGTAACATTGGCAAAACCTTTCTAACCATTGGTTCAGGCAAGGATTTCATGAACAAGAACCCAAAAGCAAATGCAATAGAAACAAGAGAAATAGCTGGTACCCAATTAAACTAAAGAGCTTTTGCACAGCGAAAGGAACAGTCAGCAGAGTAAACAGACAACCCATATAGTGGGAGGAAATCTTCACAATCTATACATCTGATAAAGGACTAATATCCAGAATCTACAGTGAACTCAAGCAAATCAGTAAGTAAACAATCCCATCAAAAAGTGGGCTAAGGACATCAATAGACAATTCTCAAAAGAAGATATTCAAATAGCCATCAAACTTATGAAAAAATGTGCAACATATGAAAAAAATGCTCAACAAACATGAAAGAAATATCAGAGAATTGCAAATCAAAACCACAATGTGATACCACCTCACTCCTGCAAGAATGGCCATAATCTAAAAACAGTAGATGCTGGCATGGATGTGGTGAACAGGGAACACTTCTACACTGCTGGTGGGAATGTAAACTAGCTATGGAAAACAGAGTGGAGATTTCTTAAAGAATGAAAAGTAGAACTACTGTTTGATCCAGAAATCCCACTGGGTGTCTACCCAGAGGAAAAGAAGTTATTATTCAAAAAAGATTCTTGGACATGCATGTTTACAGCAGCAGCACAGTTTCATAATTGTGAAGTTGTGGAACCAACCCAAATGCCCTTCAATCGACGATTAGTTAAAGAAACTGTGATAGACACACACACACACACACACACACACACACACACACACACACGAGATAGAATATTATGCAACCATATAAAGGAATGATTAACAGCATTTACAGTGACCTGGATGAGATTGGAGACTATTATTCTTTTTTTTTTTTTTTTTTTGGAGACGGAGTTTCACTCTTGTTACCCAGGCTGGAGTGCAATGGCGTGATCTCGGCTCACCGCAACCTCCGCCTCGTGGGTTCAGGCAATTCTCCTGCCTCAGCTTCCCGAGTAGCTGGGATTACAGGCACGCGCCACCGTGCCCAGCTAATTTTTTGTATTTTTAGTAGAGACGGGGTTTCACCATGTTGACCAGGATGGTCTCAATCTCTTGACCTTGTGATCCACCCGCCTCGGAGACTATTATTCTAAGTGAAGTAACTCAGGAATGGAAAACCAAACATCATATGTTCTCACTGATGTGTGGGAGCTAAGCTATGAAGACACAAATGCGTAAGAATGATGCACTGGGCCGGGCGCAGTGGCTCACGCCTATAATCCCAGCACTTTGGGAGGCCAAGGCGGGTGGATCAGAAGCTCAAGAGATCGAGACCATTCTGGTCAACAAGGTAAAACACTGTCTCTACTAAAAAATACAAAAATTAGCTGGGCATGGTGGCACGCACCTGTAGTCCCAGCGACTCGGGAGGCTGAGGCAGGAGAATTGCTTGAACCCAGGAGGCGGAGGTTGCGGTGAGCCAAGATTGCACCATTGCACTCCAGCCTGGGTAACAAGAGCGAAACAACATTGCAAAAAAAAAAAAAAAAAAAAAAGTTGCAGTGGACTTTTGGGGACTTAGGGGGAAGAGTGGGAGGGGGTAAAGTATAGAAGACTGCAAATACAGTACAGTACAGTACCCACCCGAGTGATGGGTGTACCACAATCTCACAAATCACCACTAAAGTACTTACTCCTGTAAACAAATATCACCTGTACCCCAATAACTTATGGAGAAGTAAAAAAAAAAATAAATTTTAAAAGTCAATAAAAAAATAAAAGGCTAGAAAACTAATACAGTGACCAATCTCATACCACAGTGGACTTAAACTAGAAATCAGTAACAAAAAGAAGCTGGAAAAGTGTCTAAAAACTTTAAGATTAAGTAACGTAATTCTAAATGACACATAAACAAAGAAGAAATTTCAGGAAAAATTTTTAAAGTATTTTGAGGCTGGGCACAGTGGCTCACGTCTGTAACCCCTGCCCTTTGGGAGGCTGAGGTGGGAGGATCACTTGAGCCCAGAAGTTTGAGACCAACCTGGGCAACATAGGGATACCTGTCTCTTAAAAAAAAAAAAAAAAATTAGCTGGACATTGTGGCATGTGTCTGTAGTCTTAGCTACTCAAGAGGCTGAGGTAGGAGGATCACTTGAGCCCAGGAGGTTCAAGGCTGCAGTAAGCTGTGATTGCATCACTGTATTTCAGCCTGAATGACAGTGTTAGACTCTCTCTTCTTCCCTCCCTCCCTGTGTGTGTGTGCATGTGCATGTGCATGTGTGTGGGTGTAACTAAATGAAAATGAAAACCCAAGTTATCAAAATCTGTGAAATACAGTGAAAGCTTAGAGAGAATTTTGCAATTTTGAGTGCATATATTAGAAAAGAAGAAAGACTAAAATCATTCATCTAAGCTTCTACCTTAGAAAACTAGAAAAAGAGCAGATTATATCCATAGTAAGCAGAAGAAAAGGGTTAATGAAAATTAGGGCAGAGATCAATGAAATTGATAACAGGTAATCAATAGAAATAATTATGGAAACCAGAAGATTTGTCTTTGAAAAGATGAGTAAAATTGATAAGCCCCTAGCTATGTAATGTAGGAAAAAAAGGACTCAAATTTCTAATACAGAAATGAAAGAGGAGATCACTATAGATCTCATGAATATTAAATGAATAATAAAAGAATATTATGAACAACTCCATGTCCACAAATTTGATAATTTATCTGAAGTGAATTAATTCCCTGAAAGACACAATCTGCCAGAATTGTCATAAAAGCAAATGGATAATCTGAATAGGTCTTTATCTGTTGAAGAAATCAAGTCAATAATTAATTACCTTTCAAAACAGAAAGCACTAGGCCCAGATTGGTTACTGGTGAATTCTGCCAAACATTTAAGCAAGAAATAACACCAGTTCTCTACAACCTCTTCCAAAAGATAGAAGCAGAGAGAATATTTCCTTGCTCATTCTATGAGGCCAGCATTACCTTAGTACTGAACTAGACACAAAGACATTATAAGAAAAGAAAATCACAGACCATTATCACTCATGAGTGTGGCCACAAAAATCCTCAACAAAATATTGGCAAGCCCAGTCCAACAATATATTAAAAGATGCATTAAATATGAACAAGTATTTGTCCTAGGTATCCAAGGTTTACCTTCACATTTAACCTTCAAGAATCAATTAATATAATCCATCATATCAATAAGCCAAAAAAGAAAATCACATCAATAGATGCAGAAAAGGCATTTGACAAAATTGAACACTTACTCATGTTAAAAACCCTTAGTAAACGATGAATAGAGGAGAACTTTCTTAACTTGATAAAGAGTATCTACAAAAAAACCTATAAGATCAGGAATAAGGCAAAGATGTCTCTACTCACCACTACTTTTCAACATTATATTAGAACTCCTAGATAACACAGTAAGACAAGAGAAAATAAAAGGTATACAAATCAAGAAGGAAGAAGTAAACCTGTCTTTGCTTGTAGAGGACATGATTGTAGAAAAAAAATAAAAGCATTAGCAAAAAAACCTCCTAGAACTAATAAATGATTATAGCAAGGTTGCAGGATACAAGGTTAGTATACATAAATCAGTTGCTTACCCATATACCAGCAAGGAACAAGTGGAATATAAAATTAAAAACACAGTAACATAACTGTGAATGGTGGCTCATGCCTGAAATCCCAGCACTTTGGGAGGCTGAGGCGTGTGGATCATTGGAGGTCAGGAGTTTGTGACCTGCCTGGCCAACATGGTGAAACCTCATCTCTACTAAAAGTACAAAAATTAGCTGGGCCTCATGGCATGCACCTGTAGTCCTAGCTACTCAGGAGGCTGAGGCAGGAGAATCGCTTGAACCTGGGAGGTGGAGGTTGCAGTGAGCCAAGATCGTATACCTCTACACTCCAGCTTAGGTGACAGAGCGAGACTCCATCTCAAAACCAAAACAAAAAACACAGTAATATTTATATTAGCATCCCCACCCAAAACAAAAAATACAATAATATTCCTATTAGCAACCCCCCATCCCAAATGAAAAACTTAGGTATAAATCTAACAAAATATTTATGGGATCTGTGTGACTAAAACTGTCAAACTCTGATTCAAGAAATCAAACAACTAAATAAATGGAGAGATATTTCATGCTCATGGGCAGGAAGACTGTTGTGAGGATGTCAGTTATTTCTTCCCAAATGGGTCTGTAGGTTCAATGCCCTCTCAGTCAAAAACTCAGCAAGCTATTTTGTGGATATCTACCAGCTGACTTTATATGAAGCAAAAGCCAGCATGGATATTGAAGGAAAATAAAGACAGAGGATTAACACTACTTTAGGAATTACTGTAAAACTGCAGTAATCACGACGGTGTGGTGCTGGCAACAGAATGGACAGCTAGATCCATGGAAAAGAATAGAGAGCCCAGAAATACATACCTTCACAAATATAGTCACCTGATCTTTTACAAAGGTAATACAATGGAGAAAAGATAGTCTCTTCAGCAATTGGGCAGAAGCAACTAGACACCATATTGCCTCCTTTACTCCCAAATAATACAGACACAGATCCTATATACTTCACAAAAATTAAATCAAAATGGATTAAAGGCCTAGATGTAAAACAGAAAACCATAAAATTTGTAGAATACAATATAGTAGAAAACCCACATGATCTTGAGTTTGTTGGTGACTTTTTAGATACAATGTCAAAGGCATGCTTCATTAAAGAAAGAATAAGCTGGACTTCATTAAAATAAAAAATTTCTGTTCTGTGAGAGACATTGTCCAGAGAATGAAAAAACAAGCCACAGACGAGAGAAAATATATGCAAAAGACATAGAAAGAGCTCTTGAATCTCAACAGTTAGAAAATTAATTAACCTATTAAAAAAAAAAAATAAGGCATAGACCTTAACAGACATGTCACCAAAGAAGATACACAGATGGCATATAAGCATGTGACAAGATGTTCCACGTAAGTCATCAGGGAAATGTGGATTATAACAATGAGACACCACTGCACACCTGTTAGCATGGACAAAATCCAGAACACTGACAACACCCAATGCTGGCGAGCATGTGGAGCAACAGGAACAGGAGCTTGAATTCACTGCTGGTGGAAATACAAAATGGTACAGCCACGTTGTAAGGCAGTTTGGCAGTTCTTACAAAACTAAACATACTTTTACCATATGATCCAGCAGTTGTGCGACTTAATATTTACACAACGGAATCAAAAACTTATGTCTACACAAAAGCCTGGACCCAGATGTTTATGGCAGCTTTGCCCATAATTGCCCAAACTTGGAAGCAACCAAGGTGTCCTTCAGTAGGTATATGGATAAATAAACTGTAGTACATCTAGACAACAGGGATAATTTTCAGCACTAAAAAGGAACGTATATCAAGCCATGAAAAGACAGGGAGGAAGTTTAAATGTGTATTACTATGTGAAAGAAGCCAATCTAAAAAGGCTACATACTGTATGATTCCAACTCTGTGACATTCTAGAAAAGACAAATCTGTGGAAGCCGTAAAAGAAGCGAGAAAAGGAACACTCAGGAGTATGAAAACAACTATTAATAACAATTTCCTTCCTTTAATCCTTTTTTCCTTTTCTGCAGTATATACATAGTCATTGTGTCACTTTATAATTTTTATTCTGATTTTTAAAAATGCTTAACTTTGTAATGAAGCATGATATTTTCTCATTAAAAACTCTTCATAGTTTACTTTGAGACTTTTATGAAATGTTGGACATTTTATTTTTGTAAACATAGGGGTATGCATTTTTAAAAGGTCTTAATAGTTATGTTGTCATGTTGCTTTCCAGAGATTGAGCCACTTCTTTATTTTTACGAGACATAAAATAAAATGGAAAAGCAGGGTCCTGCCTTGTCACCCCGGCTGGAGTACAGTGGTGTGATTGTGACTCACTGCAGCCTTGCCTCCTGGGCTCAAGCAATCCTGTCACCTTAGCCTCCCGAGTTGCTGGGACTACAGGCAGACACCACCATGCCTGGCTAATTAAAAAAAAAAAAAAAAACATATATAAAATTTGTGGAGATGGGTTTCCCAGGCTGGTATTGAACTTCTGGGCTCAAGTGATACTTCTGTCTCTGCCTCCCAAAGTGTTGGGATTACAGGCATGAGCCATAGCACCCAGCCAGTGAGTGACTTCTTTTCACAGATTTTATTTTTTAAAAGTTCCCTTTATGAGGCCATTGGTAAGTGTAATGAGATTAATAGCTAAGGGTTCAAATTAAACAAAATAGCACATCTATCCTAGTAGTTAACCACTATTGTCTGTATTCCTACTTGTTTCTTACCTGTTTGATATTCAATGTTTCTTATTTACTATAACCCAAGTATTTCATTTTATAATCAGAACATAAGGTGGGACAGTAATATTCATCAAAATATAGTATAATAATAAATCGTTGTTTGTGGCTAATCTTGTCTCAATAGATTTGGGATAAAACCAGCCTGGAATGTTTGAAAGTGTTAACAGGACACACAGGCTCTGTCCTCTGCCTGCAATATGATGAGCGTGTCATTGTAACTGGCTCTTCAGATTCTACAGTGAGGTGAGTGATCTGGCTTTGTTGATCTTGTAAGCCTTCCCTGAGAAAGTCTGTGATTGACATCCTCCTCTGGGAGAGGCATACATAAACTTTGCATACATTTTTACAGGCTGTGTTTCAAACTACTTTTGTTGTAGATATGTTTGAGCAAATTAGGCAAAACAGCTAATTTAAGAGTGTTGCTGTTCATTTTAGAGATGATAACATGCTTTCCTGTACGAGCACATACCAAGTATTAGTCTGGCTTTTTCCTTTTGGGAAACTGTGGTCCAGAGCAGAGAGGAGGAAGGCAGCTATTCTAGGAGTGTGGTGGGCACCACCTACAAATACTGAAAGACTCAAAAGCAGTTTGCAGAATCTTTTCAGCAACACCAGGAAAGTAAAATGTGAGAGCGGATAGTATACTCGGTACTCTGTATCATTTTATCAGTTCTCACATCAACCTTTCTGAAGAGGCAGATGTTACCTCCATTTTTGGAGTTGTATTAGGAAACCAAGACCAGAGAGATTAAATAATTTGCTCAGAGTCACAGAATTAATAAATTTTGAACCTTGAATTGATTCAAGTCATGACTGTATATGTAGCCTTGCCAGTAGTGGAAGCACTGATTTTCATTTGTCACTGAGTGGCAGAATGATGAAGATGAAAGTGGCAATGTTCTGCAGTACAAGGAAAGCAATGACGTTTGGGTAAGAGGTGAGCGAGTAGAAAGGGAACATTATTGATATCCATTCCTATACCTCTGGGATAAACGCATTTTTTTCACACCAGATGGGCTTGGGAGTTGGGTGTAGTGATGAGGCCATCAGAGCTGTAGGTCACACAGGAAAGCCTCAGCAAGACTACTGGTATCTGGAGGAAATGTGAAAGAGAAGGAAACAGCTCTTCTGGGTTGGGTCAGATATTTGAAGAGGATTGTTTTACAGGTACACGAGCCTAAGCGATTGGAATGGTCACTGAGTCTGTCTTTGGATACCCACGTTCTCCCCTTTTCACTCCTCTTTATGTTAGTTGTTGTTATTAGCCTCTCACTTCACTCCTGGACACTCTCACCACCCGTTTAAAGCACGCCTAGTATCCTCCTCTGGACTCATTGCTTCTGTACCACTGCTTCTGCCAGAGATTGTGTCTGAGCCTCAGAGGCCTGAGTCTTTTCTCCTCTGCCCTGTGTGAACTTGTCCTCTAAGGAAATGAGGGTTACAAAAAAGCCATGATGTGGAGGTGCTGCCCCCAAATCCCTGGATGTACAAAGCAGTTGCTAGATCCTGGCTTTGTCCATAAAGCAGCCGGATAAAGAAGTGGATGTGATGATTGATGAGGCATCATGACTTACCCAATTTGCAGTGGATAAATAATAGACTCAGAGGCCTGTCAGAGGTCAACAAGAACTGGAAGCTTGGAACTATTCTCACTTCTTCAGCTGTCAAGATTCCTTCTTCCTGTCATCTCAGACTCACTGCAAAATTTACTTTCTTGAAGGAATCGTCTTTTCTATCAGCACAAGCCTGCAAACACCATCTCTGAATACCTGACTGCTAAATATACCTAAACTCGAGCAGAGCCAGAATTAGCCACCTTGTTTGAAACCATCTTAGCACCTCTTAGCAATAAAGACATTACTTTTAGGGCCTACTTTTAATCATGTTGTTAGGTTCATTAAGAATGGGCTCTGTCTTTGTCCATTTATGTTGCTATAAAGGAATACCTGAGGCTGGGTAATTTATAAAGAAAAGGGGCTTATTTGACTCATGGTTCTGCAGGCTCTCCAAGAGGCATATACCAGTATCTGCTTCTGATGAGGGTTTTGAGCTACCTCTACTCATGTCAGAAGGCAAAGGGTAGCCAGCATGTGCAGATTACATGTGAGAGGAAAGCAAGAGAGAGGGAGGAGATGCTAGGCCCTTTTCAACAACCAATTCTCTCAGGAACTAAGAGTGAACTCCCTCTTATGAGAATGGCACCAAGCCATTCATGAGTGATCCACCACCATGACCCAGACACCTCCTGCCAGGCCCTACCTCCAACACTGAGGATCAATTTCAGCATGAGATTTGGTGGAGTCAAACCATATCCAAACCATTGCAGACCCAAGCAGAGCTCAGATACCAGAATCATTTCCTGGCTGTCTCAATAATTAAGCATCATGCTTTTCTTTTCTCTACTAGAGTGTGGGATGTGAACACGGGTGAAGTTCTTAACACATTAATCCATCACAATGAGGCTGTACTGCACTTACGCTTCAGCAATGGACTGATGGTGACCTGTTCCAAAGACCGCTCCATTGCTGTGTGGGACATGGCTTCTGCAACTGATATCACTTTACGCCGTGTCCTGGTTGGCCACCGGGCTGCTGTCAACGTAGTAGACTTTGATGACAAGTACATCGTGTCTGCCTCTGGCGACAGGACTATCAAAGTAAGTGTGTCTGCAGTTATAACCCTACCTGCTCCTGTCCCTTTTAGAACAGGGAAAGCAGAAGTGGCTTATACCAACCGGGTACCTGGAAAGATCTTTATTCTCCTGTGTGCTCATGAACCATCTGTATACCTCTAGAGTCGTAGGCAAGGTAGGAGGAAAAGCCATGGGTCCAGAAGAGAGAACAGTCTTCTATTTAATGAAATGACATTCTTGATCACTTTTTTAAGGGGAAGAGAGCTAACCTGTTGAGCATGTATTGTCTTGAGAGCTTTACTTTACTGTCTCAGTTAACACTTCTAGCACTCTTTTGAGGTAGGTGTTGCCTGATTTTACACATGTGGCTCAGAGAGTAAACGATTGTGTTGGTGATCATCACAGCTAGTTAGTGGCAGAGCTTCGATTTAATTTTTTCACCATGTGGTGGACTCTGGGCTGGATGCTAGGGATGTGATGATGAAGACATGTCCTTGCCTTCAAGAAGCTTAGCATGCAGTAAAGTGGGAGGCAGACTTGTGACAAGGAGCTGAAGTCTAGGGTGATCCCTAGGATATGGTAAACGCAGTCCTGATTCCAATATCCAAACCAACTCTTTTGAATTTTTAGCTTTCTTGTGTTTTTATAACAGCTTTACCGAGGTTTAGTTTCCATACCATAAGATTGAACACTTTAAAGGGCGTAATTCCATGCCCCTTAGTACATTTGCAGTGTTTTATAACATCACTCTTGTCTAGTTCCAGAACATTTTCATCACTCTCTAAAACCCCCACACTCATTAGCAGTCAGCTTGTGTTTCCTCCCAGTCTCTGGTAATCTCATCTGTCTTCCGTTTTGGGATTGGCCTATTCTAAACACTTCATAGAAATGGAAGAATACACGATGTGGCCTTTTCTTTATCGCTTCTTTGACTTATTGTAATATTTTTAAGATTCATCATATGCCTTGTAGCATACAATCAGCTTTGTTCCTTCTGCTGTTTTTTTTTTTTTTTTTTTTTTTTAAAGTAGAGATGGGGTCTTGCTATATTGCACAGAGTGGTCTTGGACTCCTGGGCTCAAGTAGTCCTCGGCCTCCCAAGGTGTTGGGATTATAGGCATGAGCCACCATACCTGGCCAGTACTTCGTTGCTTCCAGTGGCTGAATAAAGTTTCATTGTTTATCTGTTATTAATTGATGGACATTTTAGTTGTTTCCATTTTTTGACTATTATTAATGATGCTGCTATAAATATTGTAGAAGTTTTCGTGTTTTTAATTCTCTTAGGGTGGTAACTCTGTGTTTAGCTTTCCTTTTCTTTTGAAGACAGGGTCTCACTTTGTCACCCAGGCTGGAATGCAGTGGCACAGTCATGTCTCACTTCAGCCTTGACCTGGGGTCAAGCAGTCCCTGAGCTCAGGGACCCCAGAGGCTCCCACCTAGGCCTCCTAGAATAGTTGGGAGTATAGGCACTACTATGCGTCCCCTGCCACCCCCCAACCTTTTTTTTTCGTAGAGATTGGGTCTCACTTTGTTGCCCAGGCTTATGTTTAGCATTTGAGGAACTGCCAAACTGTTTTCCAAAGGTGCTGCACCATTTTACAATCCTGCCAGTGGTATATGAGAGTTTGAGCTTGTTCAAAGAACCTCCTTTTCATGAGCAGCATTGGATAGCATTCTTATAATTAACCCCACAAATCACAAAGTATGTAGCATCACGCTTTAGATGGGATAGTTGGGAAGCTAACAACTAGGATTTGTATGCAGTGACTTACTCCCACAATCACACCAGTTGGTATGAGACCAGTGCCTGGAAGTTGAGAGGGTTTGAGCTTTATTACAAAACAGCTGTTTCATAATATCAGCCTGGAGGATTTCTCCATATCCCTGCCAACACTTGTTATTATTTGTCCCTTTATTTTATATGCCCTATATGTTCAATGGTATTTCTTTGGTTTTGCTTTGCATTCCCTTATTACTGATGATGCTAAACAACATTTTGTATCTTTATTGGCCATTTGTGTAGCTTCTCTAGAGAAATGTATATTTAAATCTTTTACCCACTTTAAAAATTTGTCTTTTTATTGTTGAGTTATAAGTTCTTTATATATTCGGACACAAATCCCTTCTGCGATACATGATTTGCAAATATTTTCTGCCTTTCTCTGTAGGCTGTCTTTTCACTTTTTTGATGGTGAAAAGTGATGCACAAATGATGATGTCCTCTGATGCACAAATGATTTTAATTTGGATGATGTTCAATTTATCAAGACTTGCATAGTTTCAGTGCTTACGTTTAGGTCCTTAATCCATTTTGAGTTAAATTTTTGTCTAAGGTATGAGGTAGGGGTGCAATGATGTTCTTTTACATGTGGACATCTCTTTTTTATCCCATTCAGCTACAAATGCAGCTGGTAAGATAGTTCAGGGCACTCTGGTTGCTGTGTGTCTCCTGTTTTGTCTAATAATGTGTTAGGATGTCTTTGAACACGTAAGTCTTTCAGATGATGTCACAAAAGAGGGTATTATTCTACACACATACAATTAGAAGTAATGTGTCAAAACAAATGGAGCTGGTCAAGAAAATACGCTGGAAAAGAGGATGACATGAAAGGTGAAACTTTTCATTTATTTTTTGGGACGAGTCTTGCCTTGTCACCCAGACTGGAGTGCAGTGGCACAAACATGGCTCACTGCTGCTGGGCTCAAGCTGCTGGGCTCAAGTGATCCTTGTACCTCAGCCCCCTGGGTAGCTGGGACCACAGGTGCATGCTATCACACCCAGCTAATTTTATTTTTTGAAGAGATGGGATTTCACTGTGTTTCACAGGCTGGTCTTGAACTGAGCTCAAGCAGTTCTCCCGCCTCAGCCTCCCTAAGTGCTTGGAATTAGGTGTGAGCCACCATACCCAGCTGGAAGCTCTTTTATTACATTAGCTCCATTGAGTTTGACATGTCAGCTGATATAAAAACATAAAATCTGGCCCACACTGTTTCCTCCAGGTAAATGAGTGTCCGAACCATCCAGAGACACTCTCTTTGTAAAGATCCCAAAGACTGAAGACTTTGCTTCCTTCTGTGTTTTATTCCAGTGTTATCACTCAGCAGCCAAGGAAATTTTATGCCGTCTGGTCTATTCCCCACCCTCCCAGCTTTGAGTTAGAAGACACTGTATTTTATAATCACATATTTGGGTCATTCTTAGAAGCTCATAATAGAAAGACATATTATGGGAGGACTTTTCTGCATTCATTCTTTAAAATACTGTTAATTTGTTACACAGGTCTGGAGCACGAGCACCTGTGAATTTGTTCGTACTCTCAATGGGCACAAGCGAGGCATAGCCTGTCTCCAGTACAGGGATCGGCTGGTTGTTAGTGGATCATCAGATAATACCATCAGGTGAGTAGAAGGTGGTATGCTGAAAGAGCGGGCTTATTTTTGCCACATTGTTGATTGATCTCATAGTAGTAATGCTCAAAACAACTCAGAGTAAATGGGATGTTTCAGATAAGAAAGCTTTAGGTAACTTTTAGAAATTTATTTGGCTCTGTATACTTAAGTGGGAAAACTGGGTGTTCTTCCAAGATTCCCCCAGTACAGAAAGTTTTATAACCTCAGCTCCACCCAGGATCACTTAATACCAGAGCTCTTCAGGACAGACTAGGGTGCTGCAGCCCAACTGGCTTGGATTTCCCTCACCTGTGAATTCCCACCTCCGTACCTCACACATGGGAGTATACTTTATTTTTCTCTCCCAAGACTGCATTATGGAATCATCCATTCCTGTCAAGTCATTTACCTCCCTTTTTCCTTGCTAGCACTCAGCCTCCCTTCTTTCTAATAAATCTGACTAGCCTTAGACATTTTGTATCTTATTAAGAACATCCCTTCAACATCTACTTGGAGTCATAGTGGCAGTACTGAATGGCTTTGATCACAGATTAGAGATGCTATCATCACGGATACTAAGAAGATTTGCTAAGGGCAGCTGTAATAAAATGTTCTTTGGATGTATCGTAGGAATTACTGGTAGAGAGGCTAAGAAAAAGTTATGATAGAATTAATTTGCTCACTTTGTTTTGTACATGCTAGCTAGCTATGTTTTTTTTTTCCTACAAATACTGTAGAAAATTAATAGGAAAAAATAAAAAAATCCCTAACTCGAGAATTGTTATATAAATCATATGCAGAGAAAAAGGCTTAGGTGTAGTCAATGGGTTTATATTTCCAGCAGGACACTGCATGTACATAATAAGTCTCCCACTCTGATCTTATAAACCGTCAAATCATAGTATTCGGCATATCGTATCAAGGAAGGGGTATCCCCAGGCTTCATCAGGAGAGAGCCACCTCCCCTGCTCGTCCACCAGTTCTAACCTCAGTGGTCCTCATGGACTACACTGGGCTAGAAGTGCCTGGGGGGAAGCTTAACCCCCTGACTGTATGTGGTATCTCCCTTCCCACCATGTCTCATCCATGCTTTTTCTCTTTTACCACCTGCAATCCCTGTCTCCCCAGAAAAGTCCTTCCTACGCCATTTGTTTACATGTTTTTTTTAACTCAGACATCAAGAGAATGCCTACGAACTAAATAGAATTGAAGTTTCTTGTTTGTTGATTTTATTGAAATAGTAATACAGACACATGATTAAAAACAGTTTCAAATCATATAAAAGGAAATAGAATAACAAGTAAGGCTTCCTCCTAGGTTAGTGCTTGGAAACACACAGATGGTATAAATGTATACATATAGCTTTGTATGTGTGGTACAGACTGGAAGTGAGATAGAAATAAAGAGCTCCAAGATAGTAAAAAATTGTATCTGTATGACACAGATGTAAAAATATAAAAAACTTACAGATAGTGTGACTCATGTGTGGGAAATCCTTTCACAGAGGTCTGTTTTTCATTCAAGGCTTTGGGATATTGAATGTGGTGCCTGTTTAAGAGTCCTAGAGGGACATGAAGAACTGGTTCGATGCATCCGGTTTGATAACAAGAGGATTGTCAGTGGGGCCTATGATGGGTATGTCTTTCAGATTTTCAGATGTACTGCTATAACTATATCAAGATGAAAAATTAATGTTGTCTATTAAGCAACTCTGTATGTACTAGGTCCTCTGGTAGGTTTCTGTGTAATGGTGGTTGGCAGGTATTATTATACCAGTTGGTTAGGTGAGGACACTCAAGCCCAGTAAGAAGAAACTAAATCTTGCCTCAAATCACACAGAGGTAGAGCCACTGTGGTTCCTAAACTATGCTTTTTTTCACTCTTGTTGCCCAGGCTGGAGTGCAGCGGTGCAATCTTGCCTCACTGCAACCTCCACCTCCCAAGTTCAAGCAGTTCTCCTGCCTCAGCCTCCCAAGTAGCTGGAATTACAGGCATGTGCCACCACGCTTGGCTAATTTTGTATTTTTAGTAGAGATGGGGTTTCTCGATGTTGGTCAGGCTGGTCTTGAACTCCTGATGTCAGGTGGGTGATCCGCCTGCCTTAGCCTCCCAAAGTGCTGGGATTACAGGTGTAGCCACCATGCCACACCGCTAAACTTATGCTTTTAATCACTGTAAACTCCAGCAAGAGCTTAGCTGTGGGGGTATTTACTTCTTTGCTTTATCCCTAAATTAAGCCAGGCTCCTGTGTGTGTGTGTGTGTGTGTGTTTGTTCAGTAATAAGTTTCTTCTTTTTCCCTTTTGGCAAATTGAACAAACCCTCTTTAAAACACCTCACTACATTTTAAATGAGCAAATGGCAACTGTAAATCTTTCCAGATGACCTTATGTATACTTTCCAAATGGGTTAGTTGGTCTGTTTGTACTCCGATTACTAACTTGCAGCATTTGCTTAATTTGGAGAAAGGTATCCTTGGAATTTCACACAGAGCCCTAGCTTCTGTCAGCTGCACCTACTCAGCCCTAGAGAGTCCCCTGATGAATGAATTTAGTGACATAGGTTATCAAGCCTGGAACTGAATTTAGATGACCTGAAGTTGTTTTCTTATCTCCCTTAAAATAATATTTCTTTGAAATTTCAGCAGTTCTGAGAATGTGTACGTTTTTAATTTTTCCAAAATCAAGTGTAACTGGTTCAGATAATTTGTAAAAACATAAGCATGTTCCCCATTAGCTTTTATAATAGGCAGTTCAGATGCACTCCTTTTTGTTAAGGAAATGTTTGGCAGCATATAAATTGTTCACTTTTCCACTAATTACAATCTTATTTTCCTTTCTAGGAAAATTAAAGTTTGGGACTTGCAAGCTGCTCTTGACCCTCGAGCCCCAGCAAGCACGTTGTGTTTGCGCACATTGGTGGTACGTGATCTCTTGAGATGGGAATTGGTTCCCTGTGCTGGAGAATGACCATATGCAGATAGCCTTGTCTAGGTGTATCACAGGAGAGCTTGTATGTCTCACAGTATGCCTTCAGAGCATTTCACTGTTCATTTTGTTTGCCAAAATCAGAATATTTGATGTTTACATTACCGTGAGCACTTTCCTAAGGGGAGACTTAATGTAACTTCAGATATGAAGGCAGGCTTCCTGATTTGTAGGGGATGGTTTCCTCATAGGGCAAGCAATATTTCCTTCTTGTAGGTTTGGAAGGTTTCTTAATGTGGCCATTTGTAGTTATGTTTTAATAACAGTACATTTTTATACTATGTATAAGTACTGTTAAATTTTTGAAGAGATAGTGTTTGAAAATATTGATAGGTTAAAAAATTTTTAGTAGTTTGTTATTTCTATTTCTTCACTTCTTGCATTGACTAGAACATGCCGAACTGTGTTTTTTCTTGATTTTAATGGGAACCCTTAAAATATTTCACCATGAATTTTGATGCTGGCAGCAGTTTGAGGTAGATCCTGGTCATGTTAAAACAAACTATTCTTCTGGTTCTAGGTTTTCCAGTGGATTTTTAGAGTGTATCAAGAATGGGTATTATATTATTGTTGTTTACTTTTCTTTTCTTTTTTTTTTTTTTTTTTTTGAGTTGGAGTTTCGCTCTTGTTACCCAGGCTGGAGTGCAATGGCGCGATCTCGGCTCACTGCAACCTCCACCCCCTGGGTTCAGGCAATTCTCCTGCCTCAGCCTCCCAAGTAGCTGGGATTACAGGCACACACCACCATGCCCAGCTAATTTTTTTTTGTATTTTTAGTAGAGACGGGGTTTCACCATGTTGACCAGGATGGTCTCGATCTGTTGACCTCGTGATCCACCCGCCTCGGCCTCCCAAAGTGCTGGGATTACAGGCTTGAGCCACCGTGCCCAGCCCTATTGTTTACTTTTCTAAGGCCCGTTGTGAGATGATCTTTAAACTAGTGGTAGATTAGAGTCTAGGATACAAAGTTTAATGAAAGAAAAGGCCTAGCAGGAAAAGAAAGAAGAGCATTTGTTCCTGGGATGAAGGACACAACTCAGTGAGTTCCGAACAGCTGCTTAGGAAGTCTGTTTAAGTGGCTGCATTTTCATTTTCTGCCAAATTTCTCATTGTGAGATATCAAGGACTGTAAAGATCTCATTTTATTCATCAAGTTGTTATATTTCATAGGAACATTCTGGACGTGTGTTTCGGCTACAGTTTGATGAGTTTCAAATCATCAGCAGCTCCCATGATGACACTATTTTGATTTGGGATTTCTTAAATGTGCCTCCCAGTGCCCAGAATGAGACCCGTTCTCCCTCCAGAACATACACTTACATTTCTAGATAACAGTCTGCACTTTCACCCGTTTCAGGTGAGTACTGTCCCCTCCCCTTCCAGTTTTGCTGATTGAATTCACCTTCCCTTTCTGGAAATTTGGTGATTTGGGTTCCTTGGTGATATCAACCAAGGACTCTTTTAGATGTCAACTTTTGCAGAGTTCAAGTGTAAGGCTAGATCTTTATAGTCACACCCATACAAGGTCTAAGTTGGAATCCTGCTTATTTTGTGGGTTTTCATATTGGCAGATGATGGACATGGTTCCTGTTTTTAAAAACTGTGTTCGTAAATGATTTTCTAGGGTCATATCAATTGAACACCAGTAAGATTCCTTGTATTTTATTTTGGGGTGCAAGAATCTTCTTTTTCTCTTTCTTTCTGTCCTTCAATTCTTTTATTAAAAAAAAAATCATCTGACAAAACATCCAAAATCCCTTTCTTCCCCATTAACCACAGTCCACCTAGCACCATCGTTCTTTCAAGGATGAATCAAAGAAGAGTATCTGTTGAGAGATCCCTAAAACCTATTCTGCTTCCATGAAACACACAGATATGCTGAGAAGCAAAGTCCTTTGCTCTGGTTACAGGAACACTGAGAGTCATTATAACCATTGATGACAGAATGTTTTGATTTTACTAAGGGTGTGAAGTCTGGAAGATGAGAAGTCTTACTTGGCTGTGTCCTAGGAACTGATGACTTAGGAAGAGGATTGACAACTCATTGTGTTCTGCCGAGGGCCAGTGAGGGCTATACACATTAAACTTCGTAGATTGAATAAACATGTTTATACATAATCATACTACTATGAATAGATGTATACAAGGACTATTGTAATTAATAAAATTTGTTTTTATTTAAAATCATTACTTAATTCTTAGTGGCTTTGTATCATCACCTATTTTCCTGTTCAGTGAATTTCAGAAGTTTAAGAAAGTCCATGTGCAGTATTAGGAATTTTTTGATGGAGAGATTGAGAACTCCTGGTACCTAGTCAGCAAGTTACCATCTTTTCAGACACTCTACCAGGAAGTTTGTCTTACCTAGAGGTCAAGAAACTATATATATTAGCCAGGGGCCAAAATTGACTGCCTGTTTTTTTTTTTTTTTTTAATTAGTCTCTGCTTATCCATTAAGTTTTTCCCCCTGTCTCCACAGGCTAAGAATAGTTTTTACATTTTTGAATGCTTAAAAGAAATTAAAAGAGTATTTTTTCATGACATGTAATAATTATATGAAATTTAAATTCCAGTGTCCATAAATAAAGATTTTTGGAACGCTACCATGCTCATTCCTTTATGTGTTGTCTGTGGCTGTTTTTGTGCTTCAGTGGCAGAGTTTAGTAGTTGCAATTGAGACCTTATGGCCTACAATGTCTGAAATATTTACCACATGGCCCTTTTAGAAAAAGTTTGCTGATTTCTGGTCTTGCCCCTGCTACATCTATTAGCAGTAAACCAAGGGTCTGCATCAGGAATGGCAAATAAGTATTTTCTCCATGCTAACTCAGTTTGGTCAGTAGTGACTGGTGGGAGTGCTGACTTTGGAAGGATTCTGGGACCCCATGTGGACCCCAAAGGACTGGTTATGATTGGTTATATCTGCCTTGCAGGAGTGACCTATAAGCCGCTTACCTATTTGCTGTTTGTTACTGGTCTCCAATGTATTCAGACTGTTCCTGATCATAATAATCTTCTGCCTTGCTGCTTTCTTTCTGGAGAGATTCTTCTTTTTTTTTTTTTTCATTTATTCTCTTTTCTTCTTTTAAGTACTGTCTTCTTCAATTCTTTTTTTTTTTTTTTTTTGTTTCTTTCTGGATAGATTCTTCATAAATCAGTTGAAAAATTCACATGGCGAATCATTATAATTAGTGAACAGAGCCTTAAAATAGGAATTACAGAGGCAGGAGGCAAGCATCTCTTGAGTGATTGCTCCTCCCCCATCTCCCTTCCCAAGAAGCCTAAGAAAATATAGGGAAGGAGGAATGGACCCAAGTAGAAACTGCTTAAAGAGGCGTATGGCAAAATTTAAGACATCCATATTATGGCTTTTTTCGGTGTATTTAATAGATGAATTGACAACATCTATATATTACCTAAAAGTGCCCTGAACAAGATTCCTTTGGTTGAGAGATGAAGGAGTGATCACCAATGCCTTTTCTTATTGGCTGTGGTAGAAAGGAAACTCCTGTTACTTCCTCCAGGCCTTCCTCCTACCCACCTTTTTTGGAAACCTCAGAACAGCTGCCTTGTGATCAGTTATAAGTCAATGGAAAAACCTTAACCTGCTTAAGGTGGTGGTTCCCTGTATCCCTGCACAAGCAGTGATATCCCAAATGTATTTGTCTCTTCAGATTGAATTAGTTTTGACAACCTCGGCAGTCAGCTTTACAGATTTTACTGCTCTTTTCTCAATCCGCACCTCCCCCCCCCCCCCGCCCTTTTTGAGACAGTGTCTTGCTCTGTCACCCAGGCAGGGAATGCAATGGCACAATTTTGGCTCACTGCAACCTCCGCCTCCCAGGCTCAGGTGATCCTCCTGCCTCGACCTGGCAAGTAGCTGGGGTTGCAGGTGCTTAGTCACCACATTCAGCTAATTTTTGTGTTTTTAGTAGAGACAGCGTTTCACCATGTTGGCCACGCTGGTCTCAAACTCCTGACCTCAAGTGATCCGCCTGCCTCAGCCTCCCAAAGTGCTGGGAATACCAGGGTGAGCCATCGCACCTGGCCTCAAATTCTTTTCATTTATTGTAACATGAAAAAAACTATAGCCATGTGATATTGTAAGATTTATGCATAATAAGAAACACGACCCTAATGATGATTTATCCTTGCAGTAAAATATTCACCTGTAAAATATCAGGTGAGAATATCTTCATGTCTGGAGATGCAACAATAGATTTATTTGTGGAGTAACTTTTAAAAAATTACTAACAGCTAAGAGCTGTATGTACAGCTGTATATACAGCTAAGAGCTGTATATATATTCAGTAGCTCAAAATTTATTGTTTTTTTTTAATTATGAGACAGTATAAGACCATTATTAGATTCCCTTAAATATCTTTCATGGGAAAACAATGGCAAATGAAATGGAATCTTGAATTCATTGAGAAGACTTACTAAGATTCTTGATCTTTATGAAAATTGACACTCTTTTGGGAAAAATCACCTTTATAAAAAGCATTCAAGCTTTATAAAGTCTCTCACTTTTTTTTTTTGCCACCTAAGGTGACTTTAGACTTTCTAGGTCAGTGGTTTAGTGCATCACTGATTGTGACATAATCTGAGTGGGTTTTGACTTGTTTCTTTTTATGATAGAGAATAGTCTGCATTGTACATAAAAATGATAAATGTGAATACGAATATTCTCATGAATATTCTGTTTTACATGGGTGTGTGTGTATACTTATTTACATATGTGAGGAATGTAGAAATTGTGATTAAAATGTGTTTCTGATTCAAAGCCATGGTCAAAAAATTAAGGAACATTCAGGGGCCTTTCTCCCCACACTGTTATTCTTCTACAAATGATTTATTTATTAAAAAGGAAGTAATTTCTGATTACTAGCATTCTGATTTTGAAAGGCTAATTTTTGCATATTTTTGTTTCCTAGTGATCGATGAGGGCTCTCGTGATATGAGTCTGGCCCCATGTAGGTTCTCAATATCATAAAAGATTATATTAAGTATAAAATCAAATGTGAAGCATCTTTTGTTACATGTGTACTTTTTCAGAGCAGCATTGAGAGATGATAGGTTATAGAGTCAGCCCTCTCCTCGAATCCCTTCTCTTGTCACTTGATGACTCTTTGAAGTAAACATTTAGCTTTTCTTATTTCTTAGCCTTAGTTCTCTTATTTGGGAAGTGGGTGTCCTAATAGTTTTTTCCTCATAGGCTTGTTTTGAGGTTTAAATAAATGTCATACCTGGTATGTAGTACACTCAAAACAACTTACAGCTTCTATGGTTAATGCTAATAAGTTGAGAAGTAGTAATGTGTTAGGGGTACGCATGTAGATGTGTGCATGGGGATGGAGTGTAGTGTGTATATCCTTATCTAAACACAATATCCACCCACACTCCTTTTGTTTTTGCATTGTTTTCTCAGGGTTTTCTAGTCTTGAACTACTGGCTACATGGCTACCAAATGCCTAAGGGAGTTCGTTCACAGCTGAGTTATGAAGCTGGAATTGGTTCTAGACGCTGGGTAGATGCAAAGCAGCCTAACTCTTCAAGTACCGACATTTCTCACCACTGATTCCAGCTCTACTTTGAGAAGGATACCTTAGCTCCACCGACTTCAAGTAGAACAGAAGCCCATTTCCTTCCCTCATCAGTGAAAAAAATCTAATGTTTCAAATGTAAATTGTTTATAGGAAAGGAGCATAGAATCTGTTTTACGGAAATAAATCGACTGTCAAGAGAAGACGTGGCCTCTAATTTATATTGCTTTGCACTTTGGTTTGATATTAAGAAACAGCATTCTTCTTCAGTGAAATTTTGGGTGCCAAACACCTACCCAGAATGTCCAGGGCTTTCCTTTTCAAAAGTTAGCATTCTCCTTTTGACCATCCAAGTCATTATGAATTCTGACTTGTATTAGGGACATGTTGGACAATGGAAAAGTCTCTCTGGATTGTTTCAGTCATTTGTTTTGGATTATACTTCCTTTCTGTACCAATTTCTTTTAAAGAACTATAAGTCAGTTATATTATCTCCCAACAGGTAATATAGCTCTTTTCTTTTATTAACTGTTCTCTGTCCCCCAGCCATCTCCTGATATTTGGTAGAGTAACACCTTTATACGTGTGCTTGCCTCCTAATTTAAAATACTGTATTCGCATGTAGATATAATGTACATAACAGTTTAACCTCAAAGTTGCTGGAGTCAGGGCCCCCTGTGCTTGAGACACTAATACAGAGTGTGTTCGCACTTAGCCATGGGCTGGGCTCAAGAACCTGATACCAGGGTTGATGTGGATGACCTAGAACCCTTCCTGCAGTAGTCATACAATATTTTTATTTTGTTATTGTTATTGTGTGTGTGTGGTTTGTGTGTGTTTTAATGAGAATCTTGTTTTAAAATGTAATTTCTAAAGTTTAACACAAATGTTTTATTTGTTGTGCAGTATATATTATACAATAGAGAGGTACCTTAAACACTTTTTGTTCTTATTCTTTTTCTCATAAGTACTCCTGAGTACTAGTGGTCACTTTCCATAGTATTCAGTTGGCTTCACTGTCAAAAATCATTATTCTGTGCAGTTGTAGCCCTGGGAAGGGGAAATAAGAAGGCCCTATTGACGGTCTGTCCTGGCTCCGGAATCCATGCATCCTGGCCTTGCCAGGGTTCTGGTAGGGCGCACTGGTGTGTTGGAGCCTGCAGGGCAGGTCAGGCTGATGCAGAGGCCCATGCTGAGGGGAGGATACTCCTAAGTGGTATAAAGCCTCAAGCCCATGAATCCCACCCTAGTCATCTCTGGTGTCACCTGCTGCTGTGGCCCCAGCAGGTCTGAAAGCTCCCAAGTACTCCTGGCTATACAGCGCAAATGTGTAAATTGCACTGTCGTCTTAGTGGTACATGGAAAGGACGTTGGCATCCAGTTGGCACTCCTCCCTTATTCGATATTAGGTTTGATTTGCCCTTTGCCATTGTTTCCAAAGATCAAGGAATGTCAATAACATTTTAAAGGACCAATAGACAGCCTCCTATAAATTAAACCTCTTCCCGTGGAAGCACACTCTACTACTAAAGGGAAGGTCCGTGGGCTCTGATTTGTCCTTTGCATTGAGAACGGTGTGGGGATCAATGTGTGTGTATGTGATTTGTTTATCGAGTTGGCTTTGCTTTTTTAGTTTCTCTTTAAAAAAAAAAATCTACCTTCCCATGTTACTAAATTAATTGATGTTTTTGAGAGGTTGAGTCTGTAAAGTGTAAATGATAAACCTCCATTCGTAAGGTGGATGTTGTAAGCTTGGTGGTGGTTGTGAAAGTGATTAGCTTTGACCACTTTTCATCTTAGGGCTTCAATATCAAACTGGTTAGGAAAGCCCGGGGGCAGGGAGGGGGCAGGGAGGAGGCAGTTCTGAATGAATGAATGGATTTTTTGTTGTTTTTGCATGTTTAATATAGAAGTTCCCCTTGTTCCTTGGGAGATCATGGCCTTTGAATATGCACACAACCCTTGAATTGTGCCTACTAAATTATAGCAGGGGACTTTGGCACCCAAGGAATTCTGACTTTCTGGGATTATAATAGTAATTCCCAGCCATACTCTGGACTTTATTTTGCTAACCATAATCAAGCAAATGTAAATTACTGCTATATTAATGTTTTAAAGCACTGGGATAGTCTAATTCTAACTTGTAATTAATTATGTTTGCCAATTATCTGTTTGAAATAAATTTGTGTCTGAACAGCTATTGAAACTGTTAAATTGTACAGATATTATTCATGACAGCTTTGTACTGTGGAATGTGCTTAATAAAAAACAAAAAAGTTTGACTTTTGTCCAATAAATTGCTAAGTAATGTCAGTAAATCAAGTATGAGTATTATGCAGTGCAGCTAATCTGGCCTCATGCAACTGTTACTTCAGCTACTGACTCAAAGCCAATACTCTTAATAAAGTGTTGCAATACTCTGATGTTCTGTTAAGAAATTTTTCAAAAACACTGTTAAGTGCTATTAGGAATCCGGTGACATACAATTATAATTTATAGATTTTAAGAATCATCTGCTCTATAAAATGAAGTTGAAGGCAAACCGGTTTTGGCCTGTGAGAATGTTGTAGAAAATAATATTTCCTTGTCTTGGGCTTTTGCGGAAAGCTAGCTTGAACCTCAGGAGTCAGCTGGGGGACAGCTAAGAACTCTTTCCCCGCAGATCTGCTTCCCACACATATTTAATTGCTTCATAAGTTACTGTCAACATGAAAATGACCTCTGAGACATCCCAAGAGGCATCAGGTATGAATGGATCCTCCCCTTTTTAAAATTTATATTTATTTATTTTTTGAGATGGAATCTAGCTCTGTCACCCAGGCTGGAGTACAGTGGCATGATCTTGGCTCACTGCAACCTCCGCCTCCCAGGTTCAAGCAGTTCTCTGCCTCAGCCTCCCGAGTAGCTGGGATTATAGGGGTCTGCCACCACACCCTGCTCATTTAAAAAATATTTTTAGTAGAGACGGGGTTTCAGCATCTTAGCTAGGCTGGTCTTGAACTTGTGATCGACCCACCTCTGACTCCCAAAGTGCTGGAATTATAGGCATGAGCCATCGCGCTGGCCCTGCCCTTCTTGAAGAAGGGCAGTGGAGGTGTGAGAGGTGCAGTTTTGCAGCCCTCCACCATAGCATCAGATATGAGTAAGTTTTTTGTGTGCAAGTGCATCACTGGTAGAGTACTGAAGCGAAAAGAATCCAGTGAGTATCTGTAGGATTCTACTCAGAAGTTCTACTCAGAAGAACTGAGTAGAAGCTGAGTTTTTCAGCTAGTGAGGCTAGACTTTCCCCATTAGTCAACACAATTGGTAATGCGGACTTTTTGCATGAGATTAGAGTATTTCTATGTAATTGTTCGCACCCATTTTTCTTGTAGAACATGTTTTTTAAATGTGTCATATGTATGTGGTTAAGAGGACTAATATGCAAACCACAAAAAGTACAAAGTAATTTTTCCTCTCCCTCTTCACTCCCAGTCCCTTAAATGATGGTTAACCAGTTTCTTTCATGTCCTTTCATAGATACCCTCTTTTCTACCTACAGCTTGCAGCTGGGGAAGACTCCAGGAGCTTGTCTTGTAGGTGCTAAGATCTCGAGGCTCCTGCTGCCTCATTGCGCAGAGCTGAATCCAACACCTTGTAGGCAGTCAGCATCTGTGGGATGACTGAGTATATGGCCATCTCAAGGTGTTTGCCTGCCCACAGATAGGACGGTGGACCCTGTACATCAAATGCACTAATTCAGCAGTTAAAAATCATATTGGTTAGGTACAGCCATGTGAAAGATTTGTAGGGCAGATCATCAGTAACTTTTTATTAGTTAATGTGTTTTTTAGAGTGTTTTAAAAATTTTTTAAATTATACTTTAAGTTCTGGACTACATGTGCAGAACATGCAGGTTTGTTACATCGGTATACACGTGCCATGGTGGTTTGCTGCATCCATCACCCCATCATTTACATTAGGTATTTCTCCTAATGCTATCCCTCCCCTATCTCCCCACTCCCTAAGTAACTTTCTGTGCATGTCAGGTAAACTGGAAAGTAGAATCCTATAAATGAGATGGTATTGTTCTATTATTTCCAACTTTGTGGTCATCTGCTCATCCTGTCTCTAGGAATTGTTTGATTTTATTGCTCAGAATATGTGAGTTATTACTGGGCTGGCCTGGGAGAACCTGGAAGTTACAAGGCCAAGGACTTGAGTGGGGAGAGAGAACAGCTTAAACCTGGTGTCTGGTGAGATCTCAGTGTGTACAGCTCAAGCTCTCTCTACCCTTCACCACCACCTTTAGATTTAATGGACTTTGCCATTTCTCATTCCTTGCAGGCAGTGTTTGTACTTCCAAATCCCACCAAAATGGGGGACTGGGAAAGATTATTTTTTTAAACGTCTAGCTCTGTTGCCCAGGTTGGAGTGCAGTGGCGCAATCATAGCTTACTACAGCCTCAAACTCTGGGACTCAAGGGACCCTCTTGCCTCAGCCTCCCAAGTGGCTGTGATTACAGGCTTGAGCCATGATGCCCAGTGGAAGGGATGTTCTTAGAACACCATTGAGACCATTCTACGGGGGCCACTTGTCTACCAGATGTCAGAGAGGAAAGAGCATGGGCTTTGGGGCCCAGAGACCTAGCTCAGGATTGGAGCCCTGCCACCTAATTGACAGCAGGCCCCACGGGCAAGGGCATTGATTATTCTGAACCCGAACTCCTCGGCTGGGAAGTAGAGACAGTGTTTTAAGATTACTATGGGGATTAAATGACATCTCTAAAGTGCCTAGCACAGTGCCTGGTAGCTTCAACTTAGATGTTTAAACAAAGGGAACAGAATGCTCAGAGGGGAGACAGGGACAGGAGTTAGTGGAATCTGGGGTGCCATGCTATGAAACCAACATACTCAGGCAATCCTGAAGCCAGTCTGGGCCTCTTGAGGGGAAATGCAAGAGCTGATCATCTTCCCTGAGGACTGGTCCCAGTGAGAACTTGAGTCTGTAACCAGGGCCTAGGTTGTTCAGTGGGTGGAAGAGAGGGATGGACCAGTGAACAGGTTTATACTGAGTTATATTCGTTAGTTTTATTATAAATATAAAGGCAGTCAACCTATCATATCCCCAGCTAGTATTTCTGGGAAGAGAATGAGGTCTAAACATGTCACTCTCCTAGGTGAATTGTATTGTCTCCAGAGAGGTCGGGAGAATTTCATGCCTTCAAGGTGTGTATAGCTGGTGGATGATGCAGGGAAGAGGTTGGATCATGTCCACTACAGCAAGAATGAACATAAGTGAGTGAATAAAAAATAAAGATTCATGGGTGCCAGGCTGCTGGTGAAGGCTTTGTGTGCTCCCATCCTCACAGTAGCCCTGCATGATTTGTTCTTACCATTTTACAGGTGAAGATACTGAGGCTCGGGTCTGTCTTTGGGAGCAGCTGGGTTTAGCATTGATTCTGGTGTGTCTTGGTGGCCACAGCTGGCTTCTTAACACGCTGCCCTAGCATCTCCCTCTCCATGCCCCGTGGGCCCCTGGATGCCTAGAGTCTCTCTGAAGAGCCAGGCTCAGACTGTGGTCCCTTGGCACCCACAGAGCCTCTGCCCTTCTCTCCTCCCCTCCACTGATATGTCCCTGGCATATATTCTTGGTGTGTCTTCAAAAGTGCACGAAGTGTGATGGAGTGCAAGGGGCCGGACAGCAAGAGCCTGACTGTGGCTGGCCCTGTGGGCCAGGCTGGGGAGTGGGGGCTCCATCTTGGGAGCAGGGGCAGCCACTGGCTGGTTTTAAGCTCAGGAGTGACCAGTTGGAAAGCTAGAGTTAAGATTCAGGAGAGAGAGGGTGTTGGGAATTGCAGGGCTTGGTGTGGAGGGAGCTGGAAGCTCTGACAACAGCACTCATACTTGGTGCGTGTCTCCTGGGCGCCAGCAGATGGGGCTATAATGGAAGAAGACACAAGGTGCCTGCTCTCAGGAAGCTTACATTCTAAAAGAAAGGAAAAATGCACAATGATTGACCGTGTCCACAAACATGAATTTACAAGATAAATTCAGACGATGTTGACTGCTGTGATGAGGTTACACGGGGAGGTGGTTAGGTGTGGCCTGGGGGACATTGGATCCAAGTTTTCAGTAACTGGACCTGGTCATGTACTGAGCTGGGACAGAACGTTCTAGGCTGGGGGCATGAACATGCCAAGACCTTGAGATGGGGATTTCTGGAGTGGGCAACAGGCTGGAGGGGTCTCCAGTCTCCCAGATAAGGGAATTGGGGTTGATTTGATCCAGGGGGTAAAAGGGGGATGCGTTTGGATGTGGACATTGGAGGGGCCCCAGAGAAGTTCCAGTGGAGCCCCTGGGCTGCCTAGAAGAGGAGACAAGTGGTGGTTTCAGAAGAAAAAGCCCAGAGGAACATTGCATTTAGGAAAGGGGCATGGGAGGACAAGCCTGTGACAAAGGTGGGAAGGAGCAGCGGGAGAGCCAGGAGCGTGGTACCCAGCAGTCTTTGCAGGGCCCGTGGATGCTCTCAGAACTTGAAAACCCTCTTTTGCAAACACTTGCCTCCAAGCTGCCCAGGCCCCCTGGGGAACAATGCCTGTCCACTAATCACACCGAAGGGACACCTAATCCTGCTCCACACTTCTTCCAAGACAGCACCGCACTCTCCTAACGGCCAGGGCTCTGGCAGCAATAACAAAACAGGCGCCTGGGAATAGCTTCTCCACTCCGGCCCTTGCCTGGCTTGTCCTTGGGAACACTCCCTGCCGCCCATCTGCACAAACAGACGGGGGCCAGGTCTGTGCCTCAGGAATGAAGAGATAAAAGGGACCATTGGGACTTTTTCCACCAAAGGCGAAAGTATTTTATAGAACGGGCTGCGAGTTTTTCTTTCAGGAAATTTCATCATGTCTCCAAGAAGGGGAGGGGGAAAAAGAGAGAAAGAGAGGTGAGCAAGATGGGGGGAGAGACAGAGGGAGAGAGAAAGAGAGAGAGAAAGTTAATTGGCCTCAGATTTTCTCACTCCCTTTTCATGATGGTAACACGAGGCAGCCCAGGTCAGATTCAGGTCAGCGACGTTTGGGCTCTTTAGTGCCCCTCTGTGAATACCTCATTTCTGTAATAGTTTTTCCTTTAAAAACAGCTCTGCCTTCTTTGGCAGATGGTGACATTCCATTAGCATATGGAATATTTTTCAAAACACATCCGAAAGCATGTCTCTTACGGAGGAGACTGGGCAAAGCGAACGAGTGTCTGAAAAGTATGTTGGGAGCAACTCAACATTTAACAGAAGGCCCCACTCCCGCCTTTGCCCCGGCCTCTCCATCATCTCTCCTGGGTTGTTACCTTAACCAAGAGGAGACAGGAAGATGTTCCCCAAAGCTTAGTCTGTTAGCTTTACTGGGACTGTCCCAGTACACAGGGTAGCTAGAGAGAGGCTGAACCCAGGATGAGAACATGATACCTGGCCTGGGCTGGATGCTGGCAAACCCACGTGGATATGGCTTTGGGGCAGCGATGGATACCTTGTGCACTGAGCACCTACTATGTGCCAAGTATGTGCCAGATGCTGTGGGTAACATATGTTATTGTTGTTCCTGCCGAAATCCATCTAGCACACAGTGAGCATGTGTCAGGGTATGTCACTGCCCTGCCCAGCACTCCCCAGTGGCTGCCACTATGCTTAGAATCAAGTTCAAACTCCTTGTTATGGTCTTCAGTAACCTCAGCCCCCCTCTTCCGTGTCATGTTATGTCCAGCTTTCCTCTCTCACTCCCACTCCGCGACACGAGCTTTCTTTCCGTTCTTGTTACTACTTCAGGGCCTTTGCCTGCACTGCATGCGTTTCCTCAGCTCTCTGCTCTGCTGCCTCCTCATCATTCAGGTCTCAGCCCAAGTGCTGCCTCCCCAGAGGAGACTTCTCCGAGCAGACGATCTAAGTTGTCCCATGTTCCCCCGACTGCGTCCTAAGTTCCGTTTACTCTACAGTACTCACCATTACTTTATTTGTCAACTTGTATTTATTCAAGACACATTTACTGAAGTGCTAAACTAGGCAGTGACAAAACAGACAATTATTCCCGCCTCCAGGAAGCCTACATGATGATACCACAAGGCAGATAGAAACGTGCCATGTTTCTGACTTCCCTTGCCAGAAATGTAGCCTTGAGAACCAGGGCCAAGCGACGCCCTCCCTTCGCTCTCCACGCCTGCTCTCTGGCTGTCCGCCTGCACCGCTGCCCGCCCCGCCACGTGACGGAACAGGCAATCTCCTTCGCCGAGTACTTCCTGGCCGGAGACATCGCCGCCGCCATCTCCAAGACGGCCGCAGCCCCGATTGAGCTGGTCAAGCTGCTGCTGCAGGTCCAGCGCTTGAGCAAGCAGATCGCCGCCGACAAGCAGTACAAGGGCATCGTGGACTGCATCGTGTGCATCCCCAAGGAGCAGGGCGTGCTGTCCTTCCGGAGGAGCAACCTGGCCAACGCCATCCGCTACTTCGCCATGCAAGCCCTCAACGTTGCCGTCAAGGGTAAGTACAAGCAGATCTTCCTGGGGGGCGTGGACAAACACACACAGTTCTACAGGTACTTTGCGGTCAACCTGGCCTCTGGCGGTGCAGCAGGTGCCACCTCCCTCTGCTTCGTGTACTCCCTGGATTTCTCCAGAACCCGCCTGGCAGCCGGCGTGGGAAAGTTAGGCAGGCAGCGTGAGTTCCGAGGCCTGGGACATGGCCTGGCTAAGGTCACCAAGTCCCACAGCGCCCGCGGCCTGTCCCAGGGCTCCAGCGTCTCCGTGCAGGGCATCATCATCTACCGATTCGCCTACTTTGGTGTGTACGATACTGCCAAGGGCATGCTCCCTGACCCCAAGAACACACACATCGTCGTGAGCTGGACGATTGCACAGAGAGTGATGGCCGCCGCTGGTGCGTGATGATGCAATCCGGGCGCAGAGCAGCTGACGCCAGGTACACGGGCACCGTCACTGCTGGAGGAAGACCTTCAGAGACGAGAGGGGCAAGGCCTTATTCAAAGGTGCATGGTCCAGCGTCCTCCGGGGTATGGGGGGCGCCTTCGAGCTGGTCCTGTAGGACGAGCTGAAGAAGGTCATCTAAGGGCCTCAGAGGCCTCCTCCACACGCACCAAGGGAACCAAGAATACCACGTAGAATCCTCAGCTGTGCGGACCATCGACCTTTGAGAGATTCCAGTTGTCTTTTTCCCAGCCGGATCCTGCCTGTCGACAGCCAGGGAAGGCTCTGAAAAGGGGTGCGTTGTGATCCACGTCTTGATCACTGCGGGGGGGGGGGGAGGGGAACCATGGCGTCCTTGCTGCAAGCGGGTGAGACACTCCAATACTCAGACCCAGAGTCCAGATGTTTGTAGGGCTCAAGTCGTGTTTAAGTATTTATTTAAAACAGGAGCACCATGTCTCCCATTTGTACTTAAGCACTAGCCCCTCTTTTGCACAGCTGAGTACTTGCAGTTATATTCCGTGGGCATCCTGATGCGACACAATAAACAAAAAATGCAGGGCGTGGTGGGGGGGCGCGGAGAACCAGGACCTTGTTTGTCTTGTTCAGAGACTATTTTGGGAAGTGGCGATCACAGAGCTCAAGGAATTGCAGTTAAATGAAGAACTGAGCCCACATCTTACAAACAATTGCATTGAGGCATAGGCAGGAAGTGGCTTTCAAGATGGCCCCGCCAGTAAAACAGCAGAGCCAGGATCTGAACCATGCTCTGTTTGATGCGGAGGCTGGACATCCATGACGCCTGCCCAGCCCAGGCATCTTGCCCTGTGCTTTCCGCACTGCTTCCTTCTCCTCAGCCCAATATTTGGGTCCTCCCGCACTCCCCATGCCCCACCTGGCTTAACCCTGGGCTGTTCTCTAGCATCCCGTTTTCAGTAGGGCTACTTGCTCTCTGCAACATGTTGGTTAATATCCTTTGACTCTCTCAGCCCGTTTCCTCATCAAAATGAGAATCTGAGCCACAGTATATCTGCTAAGGCATGTACAACTCTATTATCCTGCCTTCTGACTAACCCATCGGTAAACTGCGTTCAATAAGAGGTGATAAATAAGTGGTTAAAAATTTATTTTGATTTCTGCAGTCCCAGCTGAATAGCAATGATCCATGTAGTCTCAGCTGCTACCTTTTCTCAGACCAGCATTCCTAGCTCTCCGCTCTGCTCACTGTATTGATCCAGGGCTAGAAGTCCCCTTCAGCTGGCTTCTGCAAAGAAGGGTGTTTATTAGCTTGTGTCACACATAGCCCAGGAATGAGCTGGCCACAGGCATGCCTGGATCTAGGAGCTCCAACTGTGTCATCAGCTCTTGGGGCTCACCCTCTTTGCCTCTCTATCTGGCTCTCCTCTCTCACAGTTTCATTCTAAAGCAGGCTTGCTTCCCACATGGTAGCCAGGTGGCTGCCGGCAGCTCCAAGAACACATCCTATCCTTTGAGTATCTCCGGTGAAGCAAAATCTCTTCCCAGCAGCCCCAAAGAGTCATGGGACCAAGGCTCTTTGGCTCAGTGGGAATGATGTGCCCATCCTTAAAACCCATGGAATTAACCCTAATGGTCAAGGTTGGGGTCCACCCCACACAAACCAAATGAGCTGAGAATGGAAGGGAGGCAGATCTCCAGTGGGTTAGGATTCTGGGGTCCAAAAAGAAAGGGGAATGGAGGCTGGACAGAGTCCAGTGTCCCCTGCTGCTGCCACTAGGCGCACCTTTTCCCGTTGGAAATGACTACTTTTGCACGTTCTTCAAGGCCTAGCTCAAATATCATCTCCTCCCCGATCCACAGAGCAGGAGCTAAAGCCCTCAGCCCCTAAACTCTTTTTGAGCCCTTTCCACTTTCTTTTTGGTATTTTAGCTTTTAATGTGCATGAGCAGAGAGAGTCAAAAGAGTCTGCCTTTGGGGTCAGAAAAGTTTGGGTTCAAATCTCATCTACACTCTTCAAAAGTCAGGTGACCAAGGACAGCATATGGCTCCTTTCTAATCAGTTCTCCCTCCTGCACCTGCTCTGAGCATTAAATGAGATGAAATGAGCCCAGCCAGGGCATAGGGGGAATTCTGATTTCTTTCATGCCAGGACCCATGTTTTGGTCCTCTCTGTCTTCAGCCCCACACACAGGTACTAAGAACAGCAGATGTGTTGAACGAACAAACTCCTGGATTCCAGAACTTTGGGCATGCAGTGGAGTTTCCCCTTTCACAGCGCTCAGATTCTAAAGTGAGCACAGAGTTAAAGATGCTTGAAAAACCCTTAAAATGTGGATTCAATACAGTGCACAAGGTGTGTGACGTTACCCAGTATAGCGATTCCTGCACCAATTGAGAGTTTGAGTACCATCGAGCTGGCCGAGGGCAGAAAGAGAAACGTCTGCATGCAGGTAGTCATTCACATGATTCTGCTTTCAAACTAACTATTGGGAGGGGTAGGGCAGTGAGAGGGAAGAAGGACATGAGAAGAGGGTGAATTCTAAATTTGACATTGCCTGCAAGGTTCATTCCACATTCCATTCTGCTCTTTTTTTTCAGACTGAGTTTCACTCTTGTCACCCAGGCTGGAGTGCAGTGGCATGATCTCGGCTCACTGCAACCTCCGCCTCCCAGGTTCAAGCGATTCTCCTGCCTCAGCCTCCCTAGTAGCTGGGATTATAGATGCGTGCCTCCACGCCTGGCTAATTGTGTGTTTTTAGTAGAGATGGGGTTTCACCATATTGGTCAGGCTGGTCTTGAACCCCTGACCTCAAGTGAGCCACCCTCCTCGGCCTCCCAAAGTGCTGGGATTACAGGTATAAGCCACTGCTCCTGGCCCATTCTGCTTTACTATGTAGCCTTTGTCATACCTTTAAAATGTTTCAGGAGGCTCGTTTGTTGCGGGGAGAACTGTGGTTTATATACAGAAATAAACTGAAAAGCATGTGTAGCAGGACATGGGGCTCAGTGAACATGGTGGGATTTGAACCCAAGTCTTGCTGACATATGCATGATCCTTGGAAAGCTGTAGAAAACTTCTAGGCCTCTGGGGCCTCACCAAACTGGACCCCATCCTCATGCCCTGAGACAGCAGTCACTGAGACTTAGGTTCTAAAGCTGCAAGTGAAATTCAACGGGTCCTTTTATACAACATGGTTCCTTTTTTTCAAGAATTTCAGTTTTTAGTTTGGATTTGGGGGGACACGTGCAGGTTTCTTACCTGGGTATATTGCATAATGATGAGGTTTGGGGTAAGACAAATCCCATCACCCAGGTTCTGAGCACAGTACCCCATAAGTGGGTTTTCAATGCTTAACCCCTTCTGCCTACATCTAGTAGCCCCCAGTGGCTGGAGAGCAGAATTCAGGAAAGCAAAGTTGATCTTGGCTCCGTTTCTGTAAATCTTGGTAGGCATAATTTCATTCTCAAGACAAGTAGAAAACCTTGACTACCTTCCCCATCTTGACCCCACCTCCCAAACCCCATCCAGCCGTGTCTAGAACTTGTAAAGCACGTAGCCTTACTTTTCCAGGAACAAGGTTTATTGTTGTGCTTCTGCAGAGTCCTCCGTGTGATTTCTGGGACAGCCCTGTCAACCCTCTGGGTGTGATCTCAGCCAGAATGTGTCACGATGGCAGACATGGGATGAAAAGAACTGGGAAGAAAGGAACTGGGATGTCCAAATGGTCCTAGACTCCACAGGTGCCTTCAGAGGCAAAGCGGCTTCCTGCTGAAGCCCAGGCCCATCTCACCAGCATTTGGACAGAACTGTCACTACTACGGAGGTCCCAGTTTTGGTGACTGTGGGTTCCAAAACGTTACTTTCCTTAGGCGAAGTCAGGCTGAGTTGGCACTGGCTCTTCGAGGAGCACCCAAACCCCACGCTTCCCATGCTGACCCATGGAGTAGTAAGAGCCAGGGTCCCGGGCCACCTGCCTGGGATCTGCCCTGGTTGTGCCACAAGGTTGGGAATTGGGGCAGGCTTTTAGCTATCAGATCCCTCCACAGCTGGAGTTCACAAAAACTTCACTGCGTCACTCAGTGTCAGCCTTTGGCTTCTTGAGCATCATCTCGTCTGCCACCAACTTGCTGATCACTCAGTCTCTTCCTATTTAAATCCAAAGGGACAGAGCCTGATCAGCTCCACAACTTGAAACTCCTGGGCAGGGCTTTTTCTTCCAGCCTCTTCATAGGTTACCAACCAGTCAGTGGATGGGCTGCTCTTGAGTTCAGGGGACGCTCTTTTGCCCAGTCAGGGGCCATTTCTTGTTCAAGCCCAGCCTAAAGCCATTTTCCTCCCCCGGGCCTCCTGATAGGGTGGTTTCCCTTAGGAGGGCACTCAGGTGTGGCTGACACCATCACTCACAAATCAGAACCCAAACTTCACCAGGAGGCTCTGCTTCTCCCCATCCACCCCAGCTCCTTGCTAAGCTTTGACAAGCTCGGCAGAACTGAGTGAGATCCAAGGGACAAATGCACCCGTGCTTCCTGGCTCCTGGACGTGAGAAGGCTCAGCAGGAAGGCTGGGATTCACAGAGAAACATCATCAGTTGTGCACCGTGTCTGCAAACACTAACCATTACTGCAGTCTCTGCTGGAGTCTGACTTATCTCTTTTGATTTTTAATTTTAATGTTTTAATTTTTTGTAGAGAAAGGGGTCTCGCTGTGTTGCCCAAGCCGACCTTGAACTCCTGGCCACAAGCATCCTCCTGCCTTGGCCTCCCAGAATGCTGGGATTACAGGCACGAGCCACCGCGGCCGGCCCATGACTTATCTTTAAATCCCAGTAGGTAGCCCTACGCCTGGCACTTAGCTGGCCCTCAGGATACTTTTTTTGGAGTAGCCATAGATAAGTAGGGATGCCCCAGGGAGATTGGGATGAGCAATACTGAGAAGTTTCAGGCACAGTTCTGCGGCCAGAGTGCTTGGTCTCTTTCCACCATCACCTGGTTTCCCTGGACCAGTTTTACATCTCATTAATAGCTTATATTTCATTTTCTTTGTAGTTCTCTTGCAGTGTTTCCCAATGTGCATCCTATGGGACAATAGTTCAGTGGAATATTAATTATTATAGTGCAAAGGGATTCTGAGATCAAGTGAGTTTGGGAAATACCAAGTTAAAGAAAAGGAATCCGGTTTATTTGCTGAGGGACTTATCAGAGCCTTTACTGTGTTAATGTATGTTGTTGCCATCCACAAAGGTAATGGAGGCTTTTGTGTTTCCCACACTTTTTTGACCTTGATCATTATTTTTCCCCCATGAGTATCTCACAGGACTAGTGTTCTGAGGAGCGGTACACTGAGAAATGGCACTCTAGATGGAAAGGAAATGCTGTCTTTCCCCTTTATTGGATATGTGGGATTCGCAGAATTTGCTTATTTGTCTGATCCATGATTGCTGGATATGGGAGGACAGGCATGTGTTAGACTGTCCATCTTCAGAGAGGTTTCCTGCTCTTCCAGGTGTCCACTAGTTATGGCTATGGTCGCTATGGTGGCAGCAGGGAGGCCGCAGACCCCAGAGGGGATTAGGCATATCTGTGTATAAACTTTGGGCAATTTCTCCCTTTCACTTGGGCTTGAGTCACAGCATTGCGTACCCTAAGAAAACAGCATGAGATATATAAAGTTCCCTTCCTCCCACAAAACAGCCTGGTTTTCGTCTCGATATGGACGGGCTAGTAGGAGTAGAACATGGGATGATGTATCGTTTCTCCTGGGTTTCTCAACCTCAGCACGACTGACATTTGGATAGGATCACGGTTTGTGGGGCCTGTGCCTTGGAGGATGTTTGCGGCATCTCTACCCACTGGATGTCAGTAGAAGGTATCATTCCTCCTGCCTCCCCATTGTGAAAACCCAAGACGTCTGCAAACATTGCCAAGTGTCCTCTAGGAGACAAAAATCCCTCTCCCATTGAGAACCACTGCTTTAAGAGAAGATTGTGCAGCTGGGCGTGGTGGCTCATGCCTGTAGTCCCAGCTCTTTGGGAGGCTGAGGTGGGTGGATCACGAGGTCAAGAGATCGAGACCATCCAGGTCAACATGGTGAAACCCCATCTCTACTAAAGATACAAAAAATTAGCTGGGCATGGTGGCGCGCGCCTGTAATCCCAGCTACTCAGGAGGCTGAGGCAGCAGAACTGCCTGAACCCAGGAGGTGGAGATTGCGGTGAGCTGAGATCGCACCACTCCACTCCAGCCTGGGTAACAAAAGCGAAACTCTGTCTCAAAAAAAAAAAGGAGAAGATTGTGCAAAGTCTGTGGAAGGCTGTTGGAATACTCTTGGAAGCATTTTATCATACTCTTGGAAGAAGGAAAATAGTGCTATCATGCTCAAAGCATGGTCTGAGAGCCTGTAAGACATGCCAACTAATTAAACTCTCCCTTGGGGCGTTTTCTTAACTCATCCTTAAAGCTCATGTATCTGTTGAGTTTCTTGGTTGCAAGTTACAGAAAACCCAACCCAAAATAGTCTAAGCCAGAAAATGAATTTTTTGGCTCTAGTAACTGAAGAGTCCAACATAGGGCTAACTTCAGGTACAGCTGGATCCAGGTGCTTAAACAGTGTTATCAAAAATCAATAATTTTTCCAAATCTTTGCTCTGATTCCCCACTATTGATTTCATTCTCAGACAGGCTCTTCCCATGTGGCAGTGAGAAAGCTGCCAGCAGCTCCGGCCTACTCCTCACTAGAACAGATCTGGTGGAAAGGGAAAGCTTCTCTTCACTCACGGTTTAATGCAAGTCCTGGATCTGATTCCCATTGGCCCAGGATACTATGCTATTCTCATTAGCTATGCCGGCTTCACATGCCTGTCCCCGAAGCCTGGGGAGGAGCCAACACCAACGGAACCATTCAGTAGGGAACAGGGGAGGAATGGTTCTTTAGAGGCAAACAGGGGCAGTTACTTGAAGAAAGGTTAGTAGATGCTGGTCAGGGAAGCACCTCTATTTCCTCATTAATAAAAATAACTAAAGAGCAGCCAATGGCAGCTCCCACTTGTGGAACATGAACTCTACCTGCACTGCGTTATTCCTAATCACCACCAACATCCTGAGAGGCAGCTATTGTCAACCTATTTTACAGATGGGTAAGTAGAGTCTCAGAGTTAGGTGAAATGACTTGGTTGAAGTCACAAAGCGGGGCAGTGGCTGAGCCACAGACCAGAGGCATCCTTTTCCCTCTTCTAGGACACCCTCTGTAACCAACTTTCTTCCTGCAGCAATCTGAAAGGAGTCACAAGGTCTCCTGTTGCTATTTTGGCAAGAAGTGGGCAGATATTGGAGGGCTGCGCTCCAGGCTACTGCCCAATCTTTTCTTGTCAATTTCATGCCAGTTTGTGACAATCATCCCTGAAGGACCCTATTGATAAAACAAGAAAGGGAGTGCGTGGCTGGCATTTTCTGGCTTGGCTTTGTTTTGTCTGCTTGGTCTGTTTTCCTAGCCTCCTTTTTTGCCCATTGCCGTTGTTTTATCTTCCATTCCCCCGGGGGGCCTTCAGAGGGTGCATTATTAATAAAGCTAACGTTGGCCAGGAGTGGTGGCTTATGCCTGTAATCCCAGCACTTTGAGAGGTCGAGGTGGGAGGATCATGAGGTCAGGAGTTTGAGACCATCCTGGCCAACATAGTGAAACCCCGTCTCTACTAAAAAAACAAAAACAAACCAAAAAAAATCCCACAAAAATTAGCTGGGTGTGGTGGTGCACTCCTGTAATCCCAGCTACTTGAGAGACTGAAGAAGCAGAAGGGGGCCGGGCGTGGTGGCTCAAGCCTGTAATCCCAGCACTTTGGGAGGCCGAGGCGGGTGGATCACAAGGTCAAGAGATTGAGACCATCCAGGTCAACATGGTGAAACCCCATCTCTACTAAAAATACAAAAAATTAGCTGGGCATGGTGGCACGTGCCTGTAATCCCAGCTACTTGGGAAGCTGAGGCAGGAGAATAGCCTGAGCCCAGGAGGCGGAGGTTGCGGTGAGCCGAGATTGCGCCATTGCACTCCAGCCTGGGTAACAAGAGCGAAACTCCGTCTCAAAAAAAAAAAAAAAAAAAGAAGCAGAAGGATCGCTTGAACCTGGGAGGTGGAGGTTGCAGTGAGCCAAGATTGTGCCACTGCACTCCAGCCTGGGTGACAGAGCAAGACTCCGTCTCGAAAAACAAAAAAAAAAGCTAAATTTCCAGAAGGCTTACCATGTGCTGGACATTGTGTTAACAAATTTCCATGACATGATTTCATGAAGTTTTCTCAACTATCATATCAAGTAGACACTACTATTATCCCCATTTTGCAGATGCAGCAACTGAGACCTGGAGAGGCTGAAGGACTTGCCCCAGGTTACCCAGCCAGCAGACAGGAGAATTTGTGTTTGAATCCAGGCAGGACTTACTGCCTTTAGTGTGGCATCAAAACTTGACGAAGTTGCAAACCAGTGGCCTGTGAGTCAAATCTGGCTAACAGATATATTTTGTTTGGCCCACAAAGTATTTCAAAAACCATTTGAACTCATTGCCAATGTTTAAAAATTGAGAACCTGCACATTAAAAAACAAAATTTGTTCTTTTCTGCTTCTCTTGAAAAAAAAAAAAAGGACTGGCACCACTGGGCCTACATTCCTGCCTGGCAGAGACTGGCTGGAGCTGCAGCTCAGTCCTACATGCCTGCTTCGGTTGGGGTGTGTTCCTCCAGCTCGACGCAGTCCCCACCACTCCCTAAAGCCTTCCCAAGGCGGAGGCCAGTGTCATTTGCTGTGGCTCACTGTTCGTGCTCTGCTGGGTCCCATGTACCCTCCTGGCTTACCTGCCTGGCTGTGGAGGGCATGTGGGCTTGCTGTTCCTCCCCCACGTGCAGGGGATCCCGCCAGCTTCTGACCACAGTGGTTTGGGATTGCTGTAATCTCGCCACAAATTCAGTGGAAAGGTCTCCTGCTGGTGAAGCTCTCTTAGGGACTGGAAGAGTTGGACAGGACCCCAAATTTTCCTTTCCTCCGATACCCCAATCCCACCCCTTCCCAAACTGTGGTTTATTGGTCAGCCAAGGCCACTTTCTTGGTACTGTTTGTCTTGGGTACATGACCGCTTTTTCTTGCTCCCCACAGAGCCCCCTAACGTTTTCTTCCTAATCCTCCTCAGGAGAACCATCACCTGGATTATCATGAAACCCGAGTGCATGCGGCGTGAGGTACGACCCTTTACAACTGGCAGACCATCTCGTTTCTGCCCAGTTCTGTTTGTTTAAACCCTTTGCTGGCAGGACTCCAGCTCAGGGGCAGAGTTCCATGGCGTTCACAGGCAGATGTTCTGGCCTGTTGCAAGGAGCAACGTTAATAGCCAGGACAGGAGAGCTGGTGGCTGGAATCCAGGGCGAGGGGGTGGAGGGCACCTCACGGGCGCGTTTAGGGAGGAGAGGGATTGGGATGAAAACAACGGCTCACAGTACTTTTGCAAATGGAGTTTACAGGCCCCATTTAACGCATGAGAACACCGAGGCTTAGAGAGATGGGGTTACTTGTACAAGGTTACAAAGGTAGTTAGAGAAGGGAAAATAGATGAAATATTTTATAGTTCAGGGCATAAGACTCTGCCAATTTCAGGCATGTAGATGATGATGGTGGTGGTGGTGGTGATAATGATGACGATAGGAACTGAAAGGCACAGTGAAGGCCTTAAAGATCTTCTGGATGTGGTCATTGTAACCTGTCAAGGCACGACCTGGCTTCTTTTACAGCATGACTTTTCCTCTAGAATGACAGAATGGCCAAGAGTGGGGACGTTGACACTGCACAGACCTGGGGCTGACCCAGCCCTGCTGCTGAGTGGCTGAGTGGCCCCTGTGAGTTCTGTAACTTCCATGAGCCTCAGTGTCCTCATTTGCAAAATGGGAGGAAAGAGTAGATCATAGGAATTTTGTGAGGAATGAATGAAAGACTGCATATAAAGCGCAGAGCCTGCATCTGGCATGCGAGACTTGTTGAAAGAATGTTAACTTGTCCCGTTTTACTGTGAAGTGGCAACACGAGGTTCTGCACACAGCCAGGGTTCACTGAACACGGCTAAGCCCAGAGTCCTCATTTGGAGGCAGTGGCGAGAACCCAGGCTCAAGCAGCAGCGCTTCAACTTTCTAAGCAGCTGGAGGGAACATCACACCCCCTGGAAGTGGGTAAAGTCGGTGCAGGGGATGATACTTCCCGTGTAGGTCTGTTGAGGGATGAGATGCTGTCTGTAAAGTGCTCAGCGCATAGTAGGTGCACAACCAAGTTATTGTTCGTGTGGAGAACTTGTCTCATGCCCAGACTGGGCTTACCCCAGATGAGTCAGGGTCAAGTGCACATCCTTTTCTTCGAGGAAATCAAGGTGAACCGGGTGAATGGCTTGGCACCTTCTCACATGCAGACCTGCTGGGAGTGGGAGGTGGACCTGCAGGGTTCTGCATAATCCGGAGCTCATTTCATGGACAGAAAAGAAACAAAAAACCAGGCACCCTCTCCTGAGGGCCTGCTATGTCCAGATGCTTCGCTGAAATTGAGAGTATTTATTTCTCAGTCACAAACTCAGGTGTGAGAAAATGGAACTCTGTGTCCAGAACACAGTTAACTCTGGTTTCCAGATCCCTCCACGAGCCTTACCGCAGGCTGCTTAACCCAGTCCTCTTCTGGCCGGAACTGAGGGATTTAAGCTCTGATTTGGGTTTATAATTCAGGTTTCCTCCCAGACTCCTCCTCCGGCTCTGGGTCGTGCTGGAGGTGGGATGTGGGGGCTGGGGGGCTCTCCTCTGGCTCAGCCCCTTCTCTCCAGCTTGGCTCCCAGGGCCTGATGACTGTTGTACCAAACCGTGGCCTTGACCTCTATCTGGTGCTGGCCCTGGAGCCCTGTGAGATGTCAGCCTGGATGTAGTGGAAGACCTGTGGGAGCCCGGCTCAGGAAATGCAGATGCCTTGAGGCCTTCCACAGGTTTTCTCAGGTGCGGACACCCAGCGCTGCCATCTGCTGTCCCAGGGTGCGAACACCTGCATCCCCGTATTCCAGGAGTGCCGTTGCCTGTGCACTCGCAGCAGGTCTCATCTCATCCTGGCAGCAGCTTGTAGGGTTGGGAGCAGCTGTGAGCCGTTTGTGCAGGAGTGCTCGGGGTGATGGTTAGGTGCTTCGTCATTCAGCCTGGGCGGAATGATCCTAAAGCTTGCCCTCCTTCTCCTAGGTAGCACTGCTTCGAACCTAGTCCTAGCAAGACTCCTAGGAGTCTTCTGATCATGGGATAACCTATCTGTATCACGGCTCACAAACTGCTTTTAGACCCTCTCTGCTGCAGTGGAGGAAACAGGGCCCCAGAGAGGGGAAGACTTACCCAAGTCACACAGCTAAGAGGCAAAATCAGGATTCAGACTCCTGATTCAACCTCCCAGCGCTCACTCCACTGTGCCTTGTTGGCCCGGCCCTAGAAGGCCTCCTGGCTGGAGGTCATTGCCTGAGCCTGGGGATGACACACTGTCCACTGGATGTCATGATTTCTCTATTGAAGCTAGCTAGACCTTTTGGCAGTGACACAGGATTTTTCCCTTTCCTTGGGCAAGGCAGTCTCATACGGGACACTCAGATGTTGGATCCCCCTCCTTTTGGCTCAAAGACAGGAGGTAAGACCTGTATCCTGTTTTCCTAGGGTGGAGAAGGTCTGCACAAAGGAGGATCCCCTCTTTCCTGGGGACCTGGGACCACCACAGCCTTCTCCACTCCATGGCCCCCTCCACAGCCTCTGCCCACATCCCCTTTCCTGGGCTCCAAGTTGTAGCTCGTTAGTTAACTCTTCATTCCCGAAGTCTCTAAGAAAAAAATGTCCTCCCCACGCAGTTTCTCCACCTGGGAAACAGGTGGCCTTCTCTCTCTCTCTCTCTCTCTACGGGCGTCAAGTCAGGACAGAATGCACTGAAAGCAAAGCCCTGCCTGGCTCTGGGCTGCCCGCTGTGTGCTGAGGATCTGGGGGCAAACCAGCCATGCTCCCAGCTGAGCGGGAGGTCCTCACAAGCCTGCACAGTTTGACCTTGCTGAGGTGAGGGCTCTGCATTGACATGACAGAGAAAGATGGCACAGGCATTTCTGGGGGAGTCCCAGGGCCGGCATTGGAGGCCTGTCGAAGTGCTGAGGCTTCAATGACAGCGCATGTGCAGCTGGAGCAGGAAGTGAAAGGCAGGGATGGGGCTCCTTAAAGAAGGGGCTTGGGGCACCGCCATCCATCATCCACACCACTTCCAGCATTGCCTCTCCCCCAGGCCCCACCCCACCACCCTGAGGCAGTGGGGAGAGGACAGGGCTCGGCACAAGACAGCCTGGCCTCTTGTTCTTTGATTCTACCATCAGCAAATGACCTTGGGAAAGTCAATTGACCTCTCTCAGCTTTCGTTTTCTCATGTGCAAAGTTAGAATAACACTTAGGCAGTGCAATCATAGATACTGAAAGTACTTTGGAACAAGCAAAAAAAAAAAAAAAAAAAAGACCAATTTGGTGTTTGTCAATTAAATGTTTTGATAACATTTATCAAGATAATCTCCATTAAATATTCTAAGAGTGGGCTGGATGTGGTGGCTGAGGTGGGCGGATCACCTGAGGTCAGGAGTTCGAGACCAGCCTGGCCAACATGGTGAAACCCCATCTCTACTAACAATACAAAAATGAGCCGGCCATGGTGGCGGGCACCTGTAGTCCCAGCTACGTGGGAGGCTGAGGCAGGAGAATCACTTGAACCCAGAGGGTAGAGGTTGCAGTGAGCCAAGATCGCACCACTGCATTCCAGCCTGGGTGACAGATGAAGACTCCATCCTCCCACCCCCGCAAAATACATATATTCTAAGAATGAAGCTCAAAAAGGAATGGGGAAAGGATACAAATTAACCAATGGGGTACATTTGGCAATAACTACTGAGTCCTCATTTTATAGGTGGGAAGTAAAGAGCTTTATTCTTTCGTTCAACAAAATTTTATCTGGGCAATGGCTCATGCCTGTAATTCCAGTGCTTTGAGAGGCTGAGGTGGGAGGATTGTTTGAAGCCACGAGAATCTTGTCTCAAAAAAAAAAATAAATAAAAATAAAAAAGGCCGGAGTGGTGGTGTGTCCCTGTAGTCTCAGCCACTCAGGAGGCTGAGGCGAAAGGATGACTTAAGCCCAGGAATTTGAGGTTACAGTGAGATGTGATTGTGCCACACACTCCGGCCTCGATTCGAAGTTAACATCAAACTCTCTCTTTCTCCTCATTCTGCCATCCTCAATGTATTTCCTTGAAGAGTCCAGGCATATTCCCTCACAGTCAAGAGGCCACTGCTTGGAGTATCGTGTCTTTGTACATGGTCTTTGCATCATGTCAAGGCAGAAAGTAGGGGCTCCCCATTTACTAAGAAGAACAAAACTTTCCCAGAAGCCAGACATGTCTTTGACCAGAACTGGATCACATGACCATCTCTAGCTATAAGGAACGGGAAGGGAGCAGCCAATGAAGGGGAATGGGAGTGCCCTAGCTTCTCAGATCAAGCATGCGTCCCCTAGGGCTGGGCGCACCTGCTAAGGCTTGGGGTTCTGTTAGCAAGAGGAAATGGGAGGCTGGCTGCTGGGGACAGGAGGGGACCTAGGCAACTCCCGGCGCCCATCTCCTCTCCAGATGGTTACATTCCAGAAGTAAGGGAGGAAGTCCAATCCAGCACTTGCGGTAACACTGCGGTCATGGTTGTTCCTGGTGGGAGGATGGATGTGGTGAACTGAGTAGTGGGGGTGTGGGGCTGAAGGGAGAGGGAGAGAATTGGAAACCTTGGGTAGTAGGGACTGTGTCATGCATTCTCTGGGGCCCCACGTCCCACATGAGGCCACACGCAGCATGAGGGTTCAACAGGTGTCGGATGCTTAAATAAACAAATGAACTGGGGGTGGGGGAACAGGGGCAGGACTCATCTGCTCTGTCACCTGGTGTTCTTATCCCCACAGGCCCCTGATACACTTTTCCAGGAAAAGTGTTGTCTCTACCGAGGTTGGAACGTGCTTTCTGCCGTTGGAAAATGAAAACTCTGCAACCCCATGTGTTTCTCTTTCTTCCTTAGCTGCCGGAAACCAGAGCCAACTGTGTCGCCCAAGTGTGGGGAGCTGTGCTCCCTGGTTTCTGAAGCACCACCTTTGCTTCCTTTGGGGAGCACTGTTCAGATTCACCTGCCTTGCACAGAACCTCTGGGCACCCCCATGCCTAGCCCAGCGCCAGGGCCAAATCTCAAAGAAACTCAAGTGCTTGACAAGCCCAGAGTCATCCGACCTGAGAAAGGTGTCTTATCAAAGTCCACACTCTCCGATCTTAGAGGAGACAAAATAGGAGAGCAATGGCTTCCGTCAAGGCTGAAAGCAAACATTTTGGCTATCTTAACGACCACTGAATCACCGAGTCCACCGTATTTTTCCACTTTCAAGTTGTTTCTGGGCTGCTGTGGAGACACGCCCTTCCTGGGTTTAACAGCCCTTGTGTCAGGCAGTGGAGAGGAGGCGTGTTTACTTTTTGCAGGGAAAATAGTGGTTAATGGTGGGATGGATGGACCTGATTAGTAATTGGGTGATTTACCCCATGGATGTTCTTTGGGTTTGCCTGGTGGTTCGCACTTGAATTTTGGCTGAATGAAGTAGGAGGAAAATGGTTTTGAGGAGAAAGGGGTGGGTTTGGCTCATGGTTGAGGGCTGTTTCAGGGACAGGTGGAGGTTTGTGCAGATCGAGGGAGAAGGCTGTTCCACCTGTTGTTCAAGACTCTTCCTGTGTTCATTCAGTCACTCGCGTAATCGCTCACTCACTCATTCGCTCATTCATAGTTGTGAAGTTCCAAGCAGCTTCTCTGTGCTGGGGATACAGCACACCTCACAACTGCTAAGCACCGTGGAGCCAACGCGATGGATATGCTGTCTCCGCTACAGACTGCATCTTGTGTCCCCTGCCGAATTCCTCTGTTGAAATCTAATTCCCAAAGTGATGGTATTTGGAGGTGGGGTGTTTGGGAGGTGAGTAGGTCTTGAAGGTGGATCCCTTGCAAACTGGATTAGTGCCCTTAAAAGATAGACTGAAAAGAGCTCCCTGGCTCTCTTTCCACCACGTGAGGACACAGGAGGAGTCAGCCCTAACTCAGAAGAGGGCCCTCACCAGAACCTCATCATGCTGGCACCTGGATTTCAGATTTCCAGCCTCCAGAACTGTGAGAAATCCATTTCTATTATTTATAAGTCACCTGGTTTCTGATATTTTGTTACAGCAGCCTGAGCTGGCGAAGACACCCTCCTTCAGAGGAGCGTGCAGACTTGATAAGGGAAACAGATGGGCCAACAGATAATTCCCAGCGGAGGTGTGTTCAAACATGAGGTAATTACAGCTAACGCTTACTAGGCATTTTCCACAAACTAGACGCGGTTCTAAGTGCTTTTCACATATTAATCACTTGTGTCTCTCAACAGCCCTGGGGGCTTGGTACTAAGCAAATGGAGGAACAGAGATGTAAGTAACTTACCCAAGGTCACACAGCCAGCAGATCTGCACCAAAGCAGTGTGTCCAGGTTTTATCATCATGATATCCAGTTCTACTTTGGAAATGAGGTGGGTCTGCCTTAAAAGGGAAGGGTTCCCAGAGAGAGTGATGTTGAATATGGGCTTTGAGGGGGAAGTAGAGAAGTTTTCGAGGTAAAGGAGGGCACAGCAAGATGCCCCCAGAGCTGAGAGTGCCTGTCATGTGTAAAGAGTGGCAAGGGGTGGAGGCTTCCTGAGAGGAGAAGTGGAGGAGAGGTCAGCATGGCCAGACCCTGACCCTTTCCAGAACGAGGGACTTGGGTAGTCTGATTTTAAATGAAGAAAGAGCTTCTGGCCAGGCATGGTGGCTCACGTCTGTAATCACAAGCACTTTGGGAGGCCCAGATGGGTGGATCACGTGAGGTCAGGAGTTCAACACCAGCCTGTCCAACATGGCGAAACTCCATCTCTACAAAAATACACAAATTAGCCCAGCATAATGGGTGCCTGTAATCCCAGCTACTAGGGAGGCTAAGGCGGGAGGATCACTTGAATCCAGGAGGCAGAGGTTGCAGTGAGCCGAGATGGTGTCATTGCACTCCAGCCTGGGTGACAGAGTATGATTCCATCTCCAAAACAGCAGCAGCAACAACAACAAAGAAAATTAAAACAAAAAAAAAGAGAAAAAGAGAAAGAGCTCCCAGGCAGCTCAGTGGAGAATGGCTTGCCTTTCTCCACTGAGAAAGGTGGGGGAAGATTAAAGGCAGGGGAAAGTGGACACCTGCTGTTTCAGCCTCCTAGCACCTGCTCTTCCCCAGGGGACACCCTCCCTTACTCCCAGGCCTGGTAGATTGACTAATGCTGACTGCACCCTAGCTTGAGTGGTGGCACATGACTCAGGTCTGGCCAATCAGCCTCTTCCATCCCCCTGACTGCATGATTGGGTCAGGAGTGTACATGTGACCAGAGGCCAACCAATGAGACTCAATTCTGAGATTTTTGTTAGACTTGTGGGAAAGACACTCTTTCGCCTAAGGTTGCTGAGCTGGGGATGTCTACCTGGAGCTTTAGGGGCGATGCTGTCACTACATGAAGACAGGGTGCTTGACAACAAAGCTGCATTAGTTTCCTTGGGTAGCCATAGCAAAGTGCCACAGACAGGGCAGCTTAAACAGCAGAAATTTATTTCCCCACAATTCTGGAGGCTAAGTCCAAGATCAAGGTGTCAGCATTGCTGATTTCTTCTGAGGCTTCTTTTTGGCTTGTAGATGGGTGGCTATCTTCTTCTAGTGTCTTTACATGGTCTTCCCTCTGTATGTGTCTGTGTCCTAATCTCCCCTTCTTTTTTTTTTTTTTTTTTTGAGACAGAGTCTTGCTCTGTCGCTCAAGCTGGAGTGCAGTGGCGCTATGCAGCTTACTGCAACCTCTGCCTCCTGGGTTCAATTGATTCTACTGCCTCAGCCTCCTGAGTAGCTGGGACTACAGGCGCCCACCACCATACCCTCTAATTTTTGTATTTTTAGTAGAGATGGGGTCACACCATATTGACCAGGCTGGTCTTGAACTCCTGACCTTGTGATCCACCCTCCTCGGCCTCCCAAAGTGCTGGGATTACAGGTGTGAGCCACCGTGCCTAGCCATACACTACTCATAACAGATTAACGTCCACCTATGACCTCGCTTAACCATAATACCTCTTTAAAGACCCTATCAGAAAATATAGTTAAATCGGAAGAACTGGGGATTAGGATTTCAACATACTGGAGGTGGGAGTTGCACAGTTCAGCACATAACAGAAGCCAACACAGAAAAAAAAAACCACAGAAATGGGGTAAGAGACTGAGGCTTGACTTTGAGCTCCTGGGTCCAGCTGTGCCTGAAGCCGACACTAATGCTACCCTGGACTCTCGAGTTTCATGATCCAATAAGTACCTAAGTCCCGCCTCTCCTTTTTTTTCCCTCATGAGCCTAATTGAGTTGGATTTCTGTCACTTACAGTTAAAATTCCTGAGTAATACACAGAGGAACTAGTTAGCAAACTATTAAAATAGTCTACCCCGATTTAATCACCACTTGCAAGGACATTGCTTGTATTTACACCCAGATCTGCCTAATTCTAATAGCTAGAGGTAGCAAATATGGTAAAAATTGAGCCAAGTTGGCACTAGCCTCTCCCATTAAGTAGGAATTTCTACCTTAGCTCTGAAGCCATGTAGGAGAGGGCCATTACTACCAATGTTTCTAATGTATGCAGTAGGCTGGGGTGCAGGCAGGGAAAAATTAAACATGTAGTTTGGGTTTAAAAAAAAAAAACTTTCTAGGCTGGGCGCAGTGGCTCATGCCTGTAATCCCAGCACTTTGAGAGGCTGAGGTAGGCGAATAGCTTGAGTGCAGGAGTTTGAGACCAGCCTGGGCAATGTGGTAAAACCTCGTCTCTACAAAAAGTACAAAAATTAGCCAGGCAAGTTGGTGTGTTTCTGTAATCCCAGCTACTTGGGAGGCTGAGGTAGGAGGATCGCTTGAGCTCAGGAGGCAGAAGTTTCAGTGAGTCAAGATGGCGCCACTGTACTCCACCCTGGGTGACAAAGTGAGACCCTGTCTCAAAATAATAACAATAATAAAGCTTTCTAGAAGGGAAAAATCACCTTGGGAAGCCTTGAGTGGGTGCCATGGAGAGTGGGCTCCAGGTGTCACTGGCTCACAGGCACTGTTAGGGGGTGCCTAGAGGGGAGCTCAGGGGAGCAGCAGCTTTCTTCCAGCAGATTATGGACTTGGGCAGGAACTACTGAACAGGCACTCTGATAGGCTAGGCTTCCTGAGACCTCGTGCCTGGGCTGAGCACAACGGTGCTGTGGTTGACATGGTGCCCATCGGCCTCCAAAAATGAAGGAGTGGGGAGAACTAGAAATGGGGCTGGAGAAAGGTCAGCATCTCCCCCTTGGGTGGGCTCCCTGGCAGTCCTGGGAGCTGGCTGTGTCTGGAGGACGAGCCTCCTTTAGGTGTGCAGCTGCCTTTCTCAATGCCGCTAAGGTAGATTGGGATCTCTTTCAATGAGAGGGGTTTTGAGAGACCCTCAGCTCAATGCTCTGCTGGCTTCTTCCAGGGATGCTGAGAGGTGGCCCTTCTAGTGGTAAGATGAGGGCCCCATGGCCTTGTGGAGTCAGGCACACTGGCATTCACTGAAATCCCTGTGCCTGACCTAGCTGGTGATTTGGGGCAAGTGACTTCACCTTCATCAATGGCAAAGTGGAACCAACCTCACAGCCTTCTCCTGAAGCTTAAGTGAAATGAAGCAGTCATAAAGGGACGGGCTTTGGAGTCCCTGGGTTTGCATCCCAGTTTACTTACTAAGCTGGATGGCCTCGGACAAGTCACTCCCCCTCTCTGAGCCTCAGTGTCCTACTCCATAAAATAAGCCTATCAATAATACTTATTTCCTAGGGCAAATGTGAGGATTGACTGAGATAAAACATGTAAACTTCATGACAGCAAAGGGTTTTGTTATTTATTTATTCCCTCTGCAGTAACTGGGACATAAAGGTGCTAAATAAATGGGATCAGTTTTATTGTTATTATGATTCACTGTTATCCGGCACTGGTTGAGGCTGCTCTGTGTGACATCCTAGAGGCACCGTCTGTGAGTTCCTGGTCAGGACGAGGAAGACAACACCACTATCTCTGGCACGTTTAGCAAACTCTGTCTCCAGGGATGGGGTAAGGCTCCTGTTGCGCAGGAAAGGGCAGGAGGGAGGGCTAGGGGTGTCCTGTGCACTGTTGAAGCACCTCACCTGTGTCATTTCACTGCACCCGTACCCACGCCCCATCACCCAGATTCATTTATTACCCCATTTGATGATGGGTAGTATTTATTACCTGAGGTTTATCAAGCTATAGCCATTGAGATCATACTGCCAGGGAGAAGTAGAGCCAGGGTTCAAACCTGAATTTGTACTGTTCCAAATCTCTCTCTCTTTTTTCCCCAGGCTGGAATGCAGTGGGCAGTTACAGGTCACTACAGCCTCCAACTCTTGAACCCAAGCAATCCTCCCACTTCAGCCTCCCAAGTATCTGGGACCATGAGCGTGTGGCACGACGTAGTTCCCTTCTTTTTACACAGTGTGGTATGCAGGAAGCAGTGAAGGAGGGACGGAGGGTCGAAGTCACCGGGTGGGGGCACTTCCTGGGCTGGCTGGGGCAGGGCATCTAGGAATGGGTCTCAAGGGCAGGCCCCACTGCCTTCTCTCATATTTGGCAGGTCCTGTGTCCCCTGCCTGCTCCATACCCCCAGAATTCTTTAGCAAGTGGCTTCATCGAGACACTCTCAGTTGGGCTGAAAGAGGACGGGAGGGACTCTTTACTGGGAAAAAATAGAGCGCAGAACCTCCTCCTACCCCTGCCAGCATCAGCCTTTGGAGGCAAATAAAAGGGAGTGGGCACTGGGATGGCAGAGCCAGAGTTGCACTAAAATCAACCTGACAGATGACCCATCTCCCATGAGCCCATGAACGGCAGATAGGAAGGTGTCCAGGCCAAGCAGGAATATTTCTGTAGCATGGCTCAGGTCAAGAACAAGCAAAGCTGCCTCCTGTATACCTGAGAAGTGGCCTCCTGGGTTCAAGCAATTCTCCTGCCTCAGCCTCCTGAATAGCTGGGATTACAGGCACCTGCCACCACACCCAGCTAATGTTTGTATTTTCAGTAGAGACAGGGTTTCACCATGTTGTCCAGCCTGATCTTGAGCTCCTGACCTCACTACAGACAGAAGCATGCTTTGGCCAAACTGGAGTCTGAGACTGGCCTGGGAACTGGGAAAGAGGATACATTTGGGAAAACTGCAGTGAAGAATGCATAATAGTGGAAGGAGTCTTGCGGATGATTATCAGGTGGCTCTCAGAATCAAGAGGAAAGCTGGAGGTGAGCTTCAGGCAGGAGGGGGTAAACTGAGGGAGGAGGAAGACCCTCTCCAGTAATGGTCCCTTTCACATGTCACTACTGGCACCATTACCATGGCACTACAGGCTCTGGGTCTTGCTATGCCCCCTGGACTCTTGACCGTCTAGAAGCCTCTGGGAGTCACTTCTTGCTCTGTGCCTTTAGGTCCCTCCTTCCAGAGTCAAATCCCTCATGGGCAGGGCTTCTGGATAAAATACAGGATGCCCAGTGACATTCAACTTTCAGATAACTGAAAAGTAATTTTTAGTAGAAAAAAGTTATTTATCTGGCTGGGCATAGTGGCTCATGCTTGTAATCCCAGCACTCTGGGAGCCTGAGGGGGTGGATCACTTGAGGTCAGGAGTTAGAGACCAGCTTGGCCAACATGGTGAAACCCTGTCTCTACTAAAAATACAAAGAAAATTAGCTGGGCATCGTGGCAGGTGCCTGTAATCCCAGCTACTGAGGAGGCTGAGGTAGGAGAATTGCTTGAACCCAGGAGGCAGAGGTTGCAGTGAGACAAGATTGTACCACTACACCCAGCCTGGGTGACAGAGTGAGACTCTGCCTCCAAAAAAAAAAAGAAGAAAAAAAGTTATTTATCTGAAATTCAAATTTAACTGAGTAGCCTATATTTCTATTTGCTAACTCTAGCCACCCAACTCAGAATGCTGGGCTCTGTCTGCTTTGGGGGTCGGTGGGAAGGAACTCTACCCCTTCCACTTCTGGGGTAAGACTATCAATCCTGTTGGATTGGATTGATCACACTTGTTTAGATGAAGAATAGATTATTAAAAAAAAAAAAAGCAAATACAACTGCAATTCCTTTAACTCACCCCCTCCCATTTTTTTTTGAGACAGGGTCTCACTCTGTCATGCAGGCTGGAGTACAGTGGCATGGTCAGGGTTCACTGCAGCCTTGAGGTCCTGGGTTCAAGTGATCCTCCTGCTTCAGCCTCCAGAGTGCCTGGGACTACAGGTGCATGCCACCACACCCAGCTAATTTTTGTAACTTTTTTTTTTTGTAGAGATGGGGTTTTGCCATGTTGGCCAGGCTGGTCTCAAACTCCTGGGCTCAGACTATCTGCCCTCCTCAGCCTCCCAAAGTGCTGGGATTATAGGTGTGGGCCACTGTGCCTGTCCTGTTCCCCCATTTAAACAAAAAGTCACCTCCCCGATTGATTTTCAAAGCTGCCTTCACTCAAAGAGGGCCTGGAGGATCGGAATGACCCATAGAGTCATTCATTGTCTGTGCAGGCTTTTCATAACACAAAAGATAGGTCTTCCCCATCCTTCCCATCCTCTCCTTGCTGGTCCTCTTATATGCAGAGAATCCAAGGATCTTCTTACTGATGAGTCATCACCACTCACGAGCAGGTGAAGAAGGAGTGGAGCTGAAATGGAAATAATCTATGGGCTGGACTGTCTAGACAGAGTTTGCTCCTCTGGATAGGGAGGAGAGCAGACAGAAGCACGCTTGGCCAAACTGAAACTCAAGCCTCACTGCCAGCCCTTCCTGAACCACCTCAGATGAGCCTGTCTCTGGGCCACAGCCAGAATTAGCCTGGGGCTGTTTCTCATTCCTAGTTCAAAGGATTTGTGCTCCTAGCAGAGGAAAAGCTTGAACATTTACAGTAAAAAATCTAGTAAAAAGGGTAAGAAACAGAGGCTGCTTCTTTCTATCTTTCTTATCTTTTTGTTTTGGGGAGGACAGTGAAAGAAAATTACTTTTTTAACTATAAAACTTTGTCTTAAGATCAATTTTGGAAAGAAAAGCATCTACTAATTGAAAACATCACTTTTTGGGCCCTTAAGTCAAGGGAAACAGGTGCAGGTTTGTGGTTTTAGAGAGAGTATTTCTTTTGGAAAAAAGCAGAAAAAGTACCCAGATAAGGTCCTTCCAAAGCCAAATAGACTTTTATTTTTCAGCCCTTTATTACATAGAAGGTGACTGAGATTAACTGAAAAGTTAAAAGAAAAATCAACCCTCACCCTTCTAGGTAACACTCCAGTCTCTTCTTTTACTTTCTGAGGCTGAAGAGAGAGCAAATGTTTACTGCAATTCTGATAAGATTCCCTTTCAATATGGTCTGTTCCTGGATGGAATCCCACCTTTCATCTATCTGCTTTTATTCTTAATCCTGTGGCTAAGCCTGGGCCTCCCTTTTCTTCTTGTACAAGCTCAACAGAGCTGGCATTTTTCCTTTACCATTTCAGCGATGTGTTTTTCAGTGTTTTATCTGGTTGTGAAGGGGCAGGAATGTCAAGGTCAAAAAAGTATCAGAAAAAGTCAGTAGAATTTCTGTACCTGCTGAGGGTTAGGTGCTTGGATGTTATATATCTCTGCATTCCCACAGTAAAACCATGTGAGGTTGGGAAAGTTTTCTTTTTTTAACCTCTCTGGGTAGTTGAGGAATTGGAGGCTCAGAGAAGAGAAGTAACACAGCTCAAGGTGACACCACTAGGAGCTGAACTTGAAAGCCAAGCCTGTCTGACCTCCAAGCCTTTGCTCCTGTAGTCATACTACCTTGCCTTCTGCCTTTGCAAACATGAGGTGGCAAATCAAGCTAAGAGCTATGAAAACACCCAGAAGCACTTTTCTTCCAAATAACTCATAACGTCTTATCTTTGGGAGCTATTCAATAGGTTTATTTCAGTAAAAGATACACCATTGCTGTGGTTTTAGGGAATGATTATGAATCTTATCTTATTGATTAAGAAAGATGGTTAATGGAGTCTGTTTCTTTAAGAAATTTGCATCACATATTAGTTAGCTGCTGCCATGTAACAAGTCACATCAACACTTAGTGACTTTAAGTAACAACATGTATTATCTTACAGTTTCTGTAGGGATGGAAACTGGACATGATTTAGCTGGGTCCTGTGCTTCAGGGTCTCTAGCAGGCAGCACATGAGGTGTCATCTGGGCTATAGTCATCAGATGGCTGGATTGGGGAAGATCTGCTTCCAAGTTTATTTAGATGGTTGTTGGCAGGATTCTGTTCCTGGTAGGCTGCCAGCTTTAGTTCCTCATTGCCTAATGGCTGGAGGGTTCTCTTAGTTCCTCTTTATGTGGGTCTCTGCAGCATGGCTGCTTGCTTCATCAAAGTGTACAAGAAGGGAGATAGCAATTGGAACATGTCAGCAAGGTGGATTTCACATTCCTTTTTTAAACTAACCATGGAAATGATATTCCATCACTTTTGGTGTATTCTATGTGTCAGGAACAAGACACTAGGTCCAGCCCACCACTCAAAGTATGCGATTACACAGGACATAAATACTATAGGGTGGGGATTATGGGCAATTATGTCAGCAGCTACGTATCACACATGAGAGAAGTGGAAATGGTGGTTATAAGAACAGTCATAATAATAGTAATAAGGCTGGTGAAGACAGCCAGCATTTACTGGGTGTTCTTGATGTGTCCGGCACTGGGCTAAATGCCTTCTATGTGCTGTCTCATTTAATCTCATCACTCTCTTTAACTTCCCTGAGGTACTACGGCAAAGAAATTAGGACCTTACTCCATTGTTTCTACTCCAAAGTTCATCCCTTTACATGATGCAGATCATTCATATGAATCCAATGAGCTGCTGAGGCCCCAAGAAAGCCCTGATTGAGAGAGGAATCTGATAAATGAAGCTGAACTCACTGCTCATCAGAAAGTTGCAGATGAACATGACCAGAAGCCATTTCTTACCCATCAGATTGGAAAAGAAAATGTAAGTTGGTGAGAGTGTGGAGAATTCTCATACACTGCTGAGAGGCTATAAATTTGTACTGCCACCTTGGAGGGAAATTTGGCAGGATCTATTAAAATTTTAAAAGAACATAAAAATTAAAAATGTGCATAGCCTATGACCCAGAAATTATACTTTTGAGTATCTACCTTAGAGAAATACTTGCACATGTGTACAAAGAACTGTATACAAGAATTTTCATTGCAGTACTGTTTCTAAGAGTAAGTAATAAATAGTAAAACTAAAACATAGTGTAAATGTTCATCAGTTTTAAAAATGGCTAAATAAATTGTGGAAATCATTCTACCAAAAAGACACATGCACTTATATGTACATCACAGCACTATTCACAATAGCAAAGACATGGAATCAACCTAGGTACCTATCAATGGTGGACTGGATAAAGAAAATGTAGTACATATGCACCAGGAAATACTATGCAGCCATAAAAAGAACAAAATCATGTCCTTTGCAGCAACATGGGTGCAGCTAGAGTCCATTATTCTAAGTGAATTATCTCGGGAACAGAAAACCAAATACTTCATGTTCTTACTTGGAAGTGTGAGTTAAACAATGGGACTCATGAACATAAAGGTGGAGACAGGAGACACTAGGGAATACTGCAGCGGGAGGAGAGAAGAGAAGGATTGAAAAACTAACTATTGGGTACTATGCTCAACACCTCGGTGATGGGATCAATTGTACCCTAAACCTCAGGATCATGCAATAAACCCAGGTAACAAACCTACACATGTACCCTTTGAATCTCACATGTACCCTTTGAATCTAACATAAAAGTTAAAAGCATTTTTTAAAAAAAATATATTGTGGAGCATCCGTACTATGGGAAACTATGCAGCTGGTAAAGAGAATCTGCGGTAAAGGTGGATCTGGTATTAGTTCATTTTCAAACTGCTGAAAAACACATACCTGAGACTGGGCAATTTACAAAAGAAAGAGGTTTATTGAACTTACAGCTCTACAGGCTGGGGAGGCCTCACAGTCATGGTGGAAGGCCATGAGGGGCAAGTCACATCTTATGTGGATGGTAGCAGGCAAAGAGAGAGCTTGTGCAAAGAAACTCCCATTGTTAAAACCATCAGATCTCATGAGACCCATTCACTGTCATAAGGACAGCATGGGAAAGATCTGCCCTTAAGATTCAGTCATCTCCCACCAGGTCCCTCTCACAACACGTGGGATCTATAGGAGATACAAGATGAGATTTGGGTGGGAACACAGAGCCAAGCCATATAAATTTACAAGTGTGGTATGGAAATAGCTCCAAAACATTTTACTGAGTAAGAAGAGCAAGTTGCAGAGTTATACCCTCAGCATGATACCTTTTAGGTAACTCCTAGCAATATTACATTTCTCTCTCTCTCTCTCTCTCTCTCTCTCTCTCTCTCTCTCTCTCTCTCTCTGTGTGTGTGTGTGTGTGTGTGTGTGTGTGTGTGTGTGTGTATGTATTCAAATGCATGAGAAAAGGTCTAGAAAGGTGTACAGTAAACTGATTGTATTGGCCAGAATGAGGTAATATGGCCACCCTTGGGAGCAAAAGTGTCTAGGAAGGTGAATATTTTTTAGCTTTGCTAATCAAGAAAAGTAAGGAAGAAGGTTGTGAATGGATTTTAGGTGGCCAGTTAAAAATGTCTGCCATAGTTCACCCTTTTAGTTACCCAACATCCACTTGTCTTTATTTCTATATATTTACACTATGTACAGTCCAAAGTCCAAAGGCAGTTATTGCATCCATGTTGAAATTCAGTATCTCTGAGTAATAATGTGCAGTCCACTCATCAGGACCAGATGTGAGAGGATACTGCCTGCTTGTTACCTTAGCTACATCTGAAAGATATTGGGGTTGATGTCTTTTCTGGGGACTGCATCACTTTAGCAGCCCATTTCTTCTTGGTAGAAGTTTGACCCCCAAGGATTATTTTTAGAGTTGAACAGTCAGAAGCTATCATAGATTGTTTGGAAATATGCATTCCTCAAAAATGTAATAGAGATCCAGTCTTTGGTTTCAGAGACTTCCATATGTAAGTAACCACAAAATATTTTATCTAGACAGAGTTTGTAAGCCTAAATAGTTTCATATTTTAAAACTCATTGTCTCTCTCTGTGCCCTACCCAACCCTTCAGCCCTTGGTTTACTGGCTGATTCTTTAGGGCAATTTAAAATAGCAACCTTGGGTGGATAAACATCTCGTTTAATTTGATCTTTGTGTGTTGGTGCTCCCTCTTTATTTGGCAGGAATCTCTTAAGGCTGTACTAGACAACAGCTTTTGGCACTGATATAATTTCCTGCTAACACTGTGGTTTTATGGCTGTTGTTGGTGCTGTTATTTGAGCTTTTTCAACCCACAAGACTTCAAATTATGGGATTCTCAGTCAATTTAGATTAGAGGTTGTAGTCAGATCATGCTTCCTTTTGCAAAGCTGTATCTTTTCCACTGGCTTGAAGACTGGCTAGCTCTTGTTGGCAATCATCTCTCTCACAGGACCTGTTAAAATGGTAAGAAGTGGCCAGCATGGATTAATACTCTGGAATTTTCAATACTTTCTTTGTACTTTGTATTCTCAATAGATGTAAAGTCTTAAGGCAGAGCAGGCAACATTTTGACGAAATGTTTGCAAGTGCATAAGAAGGGTCATCAGCTTCTGTCAGTAATAATTGGATCCTTCTTCTGCCATATTTTAACTTCTATTACTTTTATTACCCCACTCCTGGTACCAATTAAATTTATTTTTTTTAAATCAGAGAAGACTTTTAGTTGTGCATGATAGAAATTGACTCTGATTTAATAAACAGAAAAGAGCTTAATGAAAGAATAGTGATAATGTGGAATTGTTGCAAAGGCAGAAGAATTAGAAATAATGTTCCTAAAAATGCTAGAGAACTGATCTAATGAGAAAACTATTGCCATTACTACTACCAAGCACTAAATTCTATATCTCACAATGCTGCCAGGAACTCAACTTCAGTGCAATGAATACTGCTGCCAGCACTGATGTTGTTTCTGTTCTAGTAATTTGACTTTTAAACTACTCCCAACATCCTCACAACCAGATGTTTCTGGTGATACCTTCTTCAGCAACATGAATTTTGAGCACAGCCCTTTCCCATGTTCTTACTTTATACTGAAAGTCTACATGAATACATCTTATTGGTGGCACCTAAAATGCAGACCTGTGGTTAGGTGCAAAGGAGGCTAGAGAAACAAGTTTTCTGAATTCTACCTTAGAGAGAAAGGAATTCATAAGGCTGAAGATTCTATAAACATATTAAGAATGTGCAGAGAACATGACAAATCTACACATCAGCTTTATTCACAGGCTGTATGTGGTGTCCACAAAAGCTTAAGGCTCTTCTGTTATGGTGACAAGAACTCACATCAAGTTCAATCCTGATGGAAAAAAGTAAGAGTTTCCCCCTTGCCTCCACAAAACTTTTGAAATTCACTTTAATTGGTCAGGTTCATTTTAATTGGACAGGTGAGGTCAAGCACTCAACCCTGAAATAGTTCCAATGGCCCAAACCATGGCATGCCTTATGGGCCAGGATTGGGTTATGTGTTCTACCCTTGAAACAGAGATTTTCATCTCTGTGGCCTGCGAAAGGAGGGGAGAACCACAAGCAAGTATTGGGAAATGGAGAATGGATCCTGATAAAGAAACAAGCAAAAAACTGTTAGTGTCTTTCATTCTATGTAGAAAGCAGGTCATTTTGCTCATGTCTTTCTAAAACTTCCTCTAAACAATTTTTTCAGCCCAAGAAATATCATCGTTGATTGGATTTATTTATTTATTTATATCAGTGTAAAGTTATGGGTTCCTATTTTACTCAACAGGTTACAATCAGTTGCTATCCTCATTTATTTAATAAAATTGTCCCAGATTTGGGCAATGAGAGCCCCTTCACCCTGAATTCTGTATCTTTTTAGATGAGTCCATATCTTTCTCTATGCACTTCTTTATTTTTTGGTAAAACATCAATCTTAGGCTTCACTCTTACTTTTTCTGGGCCAGCCCTGGGATCAGTCCTCATGGAGTATGGGGTTTTATTTTACTCTACCTACAAGCAAATAAGAAACTGTTAGTAGTTCATGAATGTTGGTAGAATACATGAGACTCTTGAGTCCAAGACAAAGGACTTTATTACTCATGACACAGGAAGTAACATGAGCATTAGCATAATTCATTGGTTTTTCTGCACCCCAGTCCAAGGGAGCAATGTGATATGACCCAGATGGATAGCATGTATGGAGTGTGTTTGTATGGCAACCAAAGAACACTGAGCTTGAGGAATCCACCACTTTTTTTTAAAAGTCTAACTCTGTTACCCAGGCTGGAGTGCAGTGGCACAATCACAGTTCACTGCAGCCTTGACCTCCCGGGCTCAGGTGATCCTCCCACCTCAGCCTCTTAAGCAGCTGGGATCATAGAGGTGCACCACCACACCCAGCTAATTTTTATTTTTTGTAGACACAGGGTTTCACCATATTGCCCAGTCTGGTCTTGAACTTCTAGGCTCAAGCAATCCACCTGCCTCGGCCTCCCAAAGTGCTGGGATTATAGGAATGAGACACCATGTCTAGCCTGAACCACCACTTTTATAGCAAAAAATAAGCAAGCCTAATCTTTTTTCTGGAAGGAGACATTACTTATTCTGCCAAGCTGCTCACTGCAAACATAATCATGAGATGAGCCTGGGAAGGAGTAATCATATCTTCCATTTTTGGCACACCAAGCAAGAATGTGCAGGTGTTCTTGGGCCTATGGCAGTTTGCCTCTTCAGGAGCCATTTCTCCATTGACTGTTGGTTCATTTTAGTGGAGGACGATATTTAGAAACCAAGATCTACTTGCTAAGGTGCTCATTGGTATTGAGCTATTGCTTCTAGATGCACTTGGTGGACAGAGCTAGGGAATACACACACACACACACACACACACATTCTAATCTCTATCAATGCATCTAATCATCTCTCTTTTTCTCTATCTTCATAAATTCACACTGATTTCTTCAATCCAATACAACAAGTTTATCCTAGTTTTCTGCCTTTTCATATTTGTAACACTTCTTGGACAAAAAGAAACTCATAACATATTTTCTAACTTGCTTAATGCTCCTGTAAGTAACCAATCTCTTATTACTGCCACTGCTACCCACCCTACAGTCATATGAATGAGCCCCTGACCCACTTGTGCTCTGACCTGATGTACTGGGATGCATCTCTCTTCCTCCTACGTGGTTGCCCTCCTCCTGGTCAGTGTGGCTCCAACACCCTGTGCTGGCCCGCTACTCATGAAGACATTCTTCTGACCCACTCAGACTCTGAGTAACTGCCACTACTCATGAAGATACTCTCCTCACCCACTCAGGCTCTGAATCCCCACGCCAGGCTGTCACCAACACTGCCTCCCTGCATGAGTCCCCTTCTTACCCTACCTGGTGAGACACCCTGGGCCAGGCTATCCTAGCCATAGCCACCACTCTGTGTAGACATGCTCCTCACCTCTCTCAGTTTCTAAAACTCCCATCCTCATCTTCTGTAGACTCCTACCTTGCTCAGCCATACCTGGTGGCTTTTAGACTCACTTAATCAGGAAGGGAAAAAAAGAGAAAGAACGCAATGATCAATGTTAACAGCTGCAAAACACTGCATGATGTGGATGTAACCACCTAGTTATGCCACCTCCATGTTTGCTTAACCACTTCCCAGCTGTATTAGGTAGAGTTATTTATATTTTCTCCTTTTCTAGATACCATTCCAGGAATCAAACTATCAACATAAATCTCAGTGTGTCTCTCTGTACACCTCCCTGATGATTTCATTAGGACAGATTCCTAGAAGGGGAATACTTTCTGGGTCAGAGGGTCTGGATGTTTTGAAAGCTCCTGGTCTTTGCAGCACAGATTCAGTGTTCATCTTACAATTCATGCAACCTTAAATAAATAAACAAGCGTGATTCTGTCCCAGAGGCTGCTTGGGGTTTTCTACAGATGATACTTGTTTTTCCGCTGAATGACATCACCTCCCATTTTATACCAAGATTGATGTGGGAAATTCAGTATAAATACCCTGCGTCAACAAGCCATTGTGTCACCAGGCCTTTTAAAGATGGGCAGCTCACTGCAGCGTGCCCAGCCTGTGAGGGACAGGCGCCTGTGATTTATAAGGTCCAAGCATGAAGTCTTCAGGAAAGTTGTTGAAGTACTTTATAAGTCACCTGTATTTTTCCTACCATAGATGTTTTGACTCACGGGTTTCCTTTATGTCACTCTGTCCATAGTCTAGGTATTATTAAAATGGAATAAAGAAGTTACTGTAGCAGAGGCTGAGTAGCTTAGGGAAGGGAGCTTAAGATTCTAAATAGGAGAGGAAAGAAGTAACAGGAGAGGGCATTAATTAGGACAAATATTGGCAGCCAAGCAACCCAGTATTTGCTGCATGAGGGCCACTGATCCAGCTTTGTGCTAGGAGTTGTCGGGAGTTCACTTGTTCATTCATTGAACAAAGACTAATTGGTCACCTACTTTATGCCAGGCACTATCCTAGGTGCTGGGGACCCAAGAAGAAAGTGACATTGTCCCTGCTTTTTAGGAGTTCAGCATGTCGAAGAGGATAAAGCAAGTTCATCATGTAAATATCTGCTGGAGCTCTTGGTCCAGCTTACAGAAGTTTCTGTGAAGCTTCTGAGCAGGATGCTTGAAGTAGAAAAACGTATCCATTAGTTCACTATGGTTGGGGAAGTTTTTTAGGTCAGAGAAAACAGCTGGAGCAAAGGTACACGTTTCCCTGAGTTCACTAGCAAGGATTTAGTATGTCTGTTCCACATGTCCAACACTGTGCCAGGGACTGTGGAGTCGGGGGCGGAGGGGCAGATTTTATTCCTCAGATTTTAGCTCAGAAGGTTGTGAGAGGACTGTTGGCAAAAAGTTATTTAATGGTTTTCTTCTGCTTCCAGGATAAATTCCAAATGTCTTACCTAAGCATCCAAGGCTGACTCAGTCAGTGTTTGCTGTGTGACAAATAACCACATAATATCAGTGGCATGCCCACCTGATAAGTGTTCATTGTTCTTGCTCATGTATGTGTGGTTGGCAAGGATGTGGCTGATCTTGGCTGGGCTCACCTGGGCTGGTCTCTGGGCTGTATGTTGAGTCCCAGACTTGCCCCATGTGTCTCTCGACCTTTCTAGGTCAGTGATGGCCTAAAGGATGTTCTTGTCATGGCAAAAGGGAAGAGTAGAAGTCAGTTCTAACCTTAGAAGCACATTTCTAGCTTTTGCTCCCCTCTTCTCTGCTAGTGTCCATAGGTCAAAGCTAGTCACGCAGCTGTGCCCAAAGTCAAGGTGAGGAGAGTGCACTCTGAGGGACATGGTATGGGTAGGTTGTATAATAGATCCCCTGCAATCTAGCCTCTGCAGAGCTTACCTGCCTCTGCAGGTAAGCCTCATGTCTTTCTTCTCTTCTGGTACTTCTGCTAGAGCCACATGTGTTCCCTGGATGTGCTACATATTGTGCACATGCTATTTCACAGACCCAGGATGCTCCTCCCTGTCTCATACATTTGGTCAACCCCCTCACATCATTCCTGACTAAGCAGGGCCTGGCTCAGAAGATCAGGGAGGACATCCTTATTTGTCTTTCTTTTCCTCTCCACAGGTATGAGTGGATCATGGAGATTCAGGGCCTCTCTTGGTGCTTGGTTCTTTCTTTGAGTATTCTCTCTTTCTCTCCTCCCGTCTTTCTCTTACTCTCCATCTCTCTTTTTTGCTGTTGTTCTTAGCTTGCATTGGCATGATAATTTGAAGATGAACATCTGGCATAGAGACTGTTGGTTTTACTTTGACCCTGAACCCTGACTAGGATGCTTTGCAGTGTAGAAGGCTCACCCAGGCAGCTGTTTATAGAGCAGCTCCTCTGGTTTCTCTTCCACCCTTGCTCTTCAGGTTCTCTGTGTGGGGAGGGTGGTGGTGATAGTAAAAGGCGGGATCCAGGCATTCCTGGGTCCTTGTGATAACAGCATCAAATAGCTCCCATTCTGCCCGTCCTCAAACTCAGGTACAGAGCAGGTTGTACAGAGTAGCTGTGAATGAATGAAAGAGTGAGTGAATTATGGGTACATTTCCTCCATGCAGCTTTCTGCTCATCTTTAGGACTTTGGGTGAGCCTTGAACTTGAGCTCCCAAAGGCAGAAGGAATGAAGCAGCAATGACAAGACCCAGACCTGCCCATCTTAATCAGCTTTGAAGGTTGCCATCACCACCAGCAGCAGAAAGCAGCTCTGAGAAGTGGGCGTGTTGGCAAAGCAGACTTTGGGGTGGAGACTTAGCTTAAAGCATCCTATTTGCAGAGGTTCTAGAAAGTTATGGAGCTCTGGGGAAGCAGCCTGGGGCCACTCATAGCCCACTTAGTGCCAATGTTGTCTTTAGGGGCCTCCAATTCCCTTTATAAAGTGCTTTTTTATATTTTTTAAATGGAGCCTGGATACTGTTAACATGAATGTTGAACAGGTCAAGCAGTTCCAGCCATTACTGATAATAAAAAGAGGGATTCTGCAAATGTAACAGCCAACCCCGTGCCCCAACAGGCAGCATTTTTTTCTTAGTCTAAGTTGTGGGTTGTTTCTGCAATTTAATAAAGAAGAAAACTGAGGTTGGGAGAGGTAAAGTGATCTCTCAGGGGTAGAAAGTGGCCAAGGCAGGCAGTTGATCCTGGTTGGTCTGGGCAGTGCTATCTTTTGCAGAGGTGTCGTGGTGTAGAAGGCCTCAGGTCAGCTCAGGGCCATGAAGGAAGCAAATTTCAGGTCTGAGGACTGAGGAACCAGCTCTAGAAGGCAGAGGCTGTAAGGATTTGGCATTTGCATAGGAAGTGGGGTGGGGGTCAAAGTCCAGCACCAAGGCTGCAAAAAAATGAGTGGGTATCAGAGACTGGTTTTAAGGTGGGGCGGGGGGGCAGGTGTGAGAGCCTAAAATGGAAAAGGGCGGCCAGAGCTGACCTGTTTGCCCTCCTCTATCCCCAAGCACCCGCTTTCTGTTGCAATTACAATGCTCCCCTGAGACTGCACCACAGAAAAAAAGTGCTCCTTAGAGCAAAATTTGATAATCAATGAGTGGGCAGCCCCGGCCCCACCCACTAAAACATTAGTTGTCAAGAAGCCACATCTACCCTGTGCTCACTAAAACTGGCCAGATTTACCTGTCTACCTGTACGAGAACAGACAGCAGTGAGCATTGTGGAAGGATCAGAGCTGCTACACGATTAGGGAGGGCGTGGCATTGGGTGATGTCATGCGCATTTGCTGCTGTAGGCCCAGCAGTTACTGCATTATCTTGGTATCAGCACCCCAGTTTTCATGTGGGTGCTGTCCCCCATGTAGCCCTTGTTTCCACGGGAAGCGGGCCCAAATCCCAGCTCCAGAAGGTGGCCCTGGTTGGCCTAAGCTTGTGCTTACAGCTCAGTACCCTGGCCTCAGTGACTGGCAGGGGTCGCAGGGAAGCATTTGCTGGGAACTTCTGAAAAAGAAGCTTTGCAGAGCTGCCCCCTTTTCCACTGGACTAGGAAGCCCTCATGGCTTCTGGCAACCATCTTGTGGCCAAAAGGGAGGGAAAGCAGAGGCAGGAGGCAGAGGGGAGAAATGGAAGGGAATGAGGTTCTTGGAGACTCTGCAGAACTGCTAACAAAGCTTTACTGAAGCCTATGCCTCCTCTGCACTTCTCAGCCGCAGGAGTTAATATGTTAACACGTTCGTTTGGTGTGACTTGGGAATGCACAGTTCCTGAGTGATTTAGAGAGCTCCTGCCTCCTCTGTGTTCTCCTTGGAAGCACTTTCAGGCCATCTTGCAGATGCAGTCTCTGAGTTATACCCCTGCACTGGGCTCAGGGGACCTGTTGGGGAGGTCATGGATCCCTGCCTGCCTGCCGAGGACCAGCCTCTCCCCCACGCCATTCTTCTCCCCTGTTCTGGTCCGTATATCAGACCAGCCTAGCAACCATGATGACAGCAAAATCTCAGAAAGTGGGGTGGGGGACACACTTTTTAATATTTTTCTTTTCAATAAAATATTGTCTTGATTTCCTTTCTTGAGACTTCTCTACCCATTTTGGATGAGGTCAGCAATAAGACGGAAGCCTCAGGGGCTATAAGAATGGACTGCTCAAGTGAAATTTGGACAGAACTCTTCCCAGCTCTGAAGAGCTCTGGTTCTGTGAAAGCTGATCCAAAGATGATAAAGGGACTCCAGGAGCATCTGCTGGGTGCCAGGCACCTCCTAGCCAGTCTGTCCTTCACAGGAGTGGAAATGGAGGCTGTGGATAGCTCAAGGCTACACGGAGGCAGTTAGGATTTGAATTTCACTCCTTTTGACACTAAGACCTCTACGTTCCATGACTGCACGTGCTTTACCCTTGCTTTGGGACATGTTTGTTTTTTTTTTTTTCTGTTTTTTTTTTCTACTTTGGAAAAGGTCAGATGGCGGGACACACTGCAGCCTGAGGGAATTTTTTTTGGAGCTGTTGTCTCACAGGATCTTTTTCTTCTCATGAACTTAGTTCAGCCAAGGGTGCTTGAGAGGCCAGTTTTCAGTCTTGCCCCCCACTGAAACTTGGAAGAATGTGAACCAGCGCCAGCGAGCTTGCTGGGTGAACTTGGAAGCAGCAGAGACTGGTCAGAGTTGGCCTGTCTCTAGCTCCCTGTGTACAAGTGGAGGGATGTTTGTTGTTTCAGTGGCCACCAAGCAGAACTCAGAGAGAGGGCGTGGAGACCTCAGAGGCCAGGCAGGCTGAGGATGGCTTGTGTGCACACCACAAACCGCTTCCAAACAAAGCCACAGGTCAGGGGAAAAACCCCAACCTCACTTCAGAAGCTCTCCTGATGGATGTACAAATCCCCTTGAGGAAACTCTCTGGATTTTTGTTGGATGTTCACTGCGTTTCCTGGATGCGGTTTGGAAGAGAGTAGACAACTCAACTTTTGTTGGGGGATGGGGCTCTGTAACCCAGCTACACATACCTTCCCGCATGGAGCGTCTATTCAATGTGCGGGAATGGGGAGCCTTATCTGGATTGCACAGGTGAGGCCGTGAGTCCAATGCTGGTGAGGAAACTCACACCAGCTTGTACAATCTGATGGTGCTGGAGTCAGGATTTGGATCTCAAACTGGTTCTCTCCAAAAGTCATCTCTTAACCACTCAGTTTAATTGCTTCATCACATAATTATCTCACCTGGAAGAAATGCCCCGTTCAGGTATGTACACAGATGGTGTGAGCCAGAGCCAGGAGGAGGGTGCGCCGTGCAGGTGTACTTGCGTACTGAGCTGACCTGTTCATGAGCCTCCTCTGCCAGCTGGTCATAGGGCCCCCCCACCCCGATCCCATGAAGCTGATGGAGAGGCATGGGTATGACATTGGTGAGCAGCTTGGTGGCCTGGGCTACCTGTTCATAAATCTGAATTGTGCATTCTGGACCTGCTGTTGCTCAATCTAGAATGTGCCTGTCCCATCTTATGACAGGCTATAGCTCCAGCCTCGTGACTTGGTGGATCATGACGGGCAGTTCTGGCTGCATGTGCACTTGATATTTCACAGCCAGGTGCCTCGTAATGAGCAGGCAAATAGTAAGCCAGGAGCTGCTTGTTGAAAGGTCCATAGTTCTCCACCATAGATAAAGTGGTCTTGTTCTGGAAGCCCAGGAATCTATGCAGTGATTCTTCTACTGGGGCCTTCCGTAAACTCCTCATGGTGATTTCTTTCTCTTATAGAAAACTCTAATATTGTAGGGCCTGCTGAGTCATGTGGCCGCAGCGGCAGGGCTGCTTCCTCACAGCCCAGTCCTGCCGCCCAGCCCTTTCCTGCTCTGGGTCCCATTTGCACCCGGAGACTTTTGCGTCACTCAGTAAACTGTTTCGGAGCGGTTTCCCCAAATGTGGAATGTGCTGTCTCCAGACCCCAAAAAAACACACCAGGCTTTGCGCCTCCTTTTGAGTGGTGGGAGCTGGGAGACGCTTTAATTTGTCCTTTGTTTTGGAGGGGATGGTCCCTTACATGGTAAGGCCCACTCTTGCATGCTTAGGACTAAAAATGTCACTAATATAGGGGGTTGTTGATATTTATTTATTTACTTTTTATTTTTTTGAGATGAAATCTTGCTCTGTTGCCCAGGCTGACGTGCAGTGGTGCAATCTCAGCTCACTGCAACCTCTGCCTCCTGGGTTCAAGCGATTCCCCTGCCTCAGCCTCCCAAGTAGCTGGGACTACAGGCATGTACTAGCACACCTGGCTAATTTTTTATATTTTTAGTAGAGACAGGGTTTCACTGTGTTAACCAGGATGGTTTCTGTCTCCTGACCTCATGATCCACCCACCTCGGCCTCACAAAGTGCTGGGATTACAGGTGTGAGCCATCATGCCCAGCTGATTTTTATTTTTTTTAAGGGACAGAGTCTTATTCTGTTGCCCAGGCTGGAGTGCAGTAGTGCACTCACAGCTCACTGCACCCTTGAACTCCTGGGTTCGAATGATCCTCCTGCTTCAGCCTCCGGAATAGCTAGGATTATAGGCATGAGCCACCAGTCCTGGCTGAATTCTTTAAGGTTCGTTTTCCAACCTCTAGAGCCCAAGTGTCTTACGAAAGCCTCTTGCATACTTGGCACTTCTTGTTCATTTAGTTTGACTAATTCAATGTCATTGAGATAGTGATATTTGCCATGTCTGTGATTGTCACATGTGATGTTCTGCAGAATGTGCAGATAGGGTCTAGATCCTTTCGGACTATATCTTGAAAAAGAATGGGACAACTTACATAGCCCTAGACTGTCAATCTACACTATGGACTGCTCCACGGGAATGCAGACTGCTCTTGACATTCTTTCTCGACAGGGATAGAAAACAATCCATTAGCTTCAGCGGGGGTTGCATGCCATGCACCTGAGCTGTGTTAATCTGCTCTCGCAAAGATGCCACATCTGGACTAGCTGCTGTAATTGTCAAGCTCGTGCAGTCTACTGTCATCCTCCAGAATCCATCTGGTTTTTGTAGGGGGTGGGTGGGTGAGTGAAATGAGGATATTACAGGGACCACCACTGCTGCTCCTTTGGGTCTTAAACGGTGACATTAATTACTGTCATTCTCCTAGGGCTGTGATTTCATTTTTGATTTAATGTCATGACTGGGGGATGAGGGCAATTTTGAAGGCTTCCACTTTGGCTTTCTTCATTAGAGTGGCTCTATCTGCCAAGGAACCAGTGTGGGGTTCTCCTAACTATAGCAAATGTTCATTCCACTCACACATTTGAGAACCAAGGAAATGACCACTAGTTGCGTCCACTGTGAACCAGACCATAGACCCCATACCAGGGACTGTGTTGATGTTGCAACTCAGATCTGGTGTCCGGTAGTCCTTGAAACATCTGGGTATTTCCCCTGACATCTCACCTGGCACTAGACGCCCTTGGGGAGTGGTTGAGGGAATCACAACTACAAACACTTACTGTGGTGTTCCAGGGTCTTTCCTCATGCAGACCCTATACTCCTTCAGTTGGCAGTTTCTAGGTCTAAAATCTGAGCGAGGGACCATTATATTTAATTGAGGTAACCTCTCTTAGTCTCCTGAATTAACAATCCTTGATTTCTTTGAATTGTATACAGTGAGAAATGCCCTTTTGGGAAGGTACCTTTGCTTTGCCCCTAGGGGCACTGCATTCTCTTTACCTTTCTGTAGGGCTCTGTGGGCTGGGCTCCCTGCTTCCACCCCATCCTACCTAACTCATCACTATGCTGCCACTGACCTTGCCTCTGATGGTCAAGCGCTACTGCCTGGCCTCTGTTATTCTGTGATCCAGTTGCTATCATGAAGCCTGTTCCCATAAAAGCATCTTCTACCAACAGCACTGGCTGTGAGAACACCAACCCTGACCTTTGGTGAGGCTGCTGTCCCTTCCAGTGCATCATGCATTGCATCAGTAGATGGGGCAACCTCTGGACTCACCTTCAGAGCAGAGTGGGAAGACAGAGCAGGAGAATGTATCTACTCGAGCACGCCCACATCTCCAAGTCCTCCGAGTCCTTCTTCCATCATGTGTGATAACGGCTCTGAAATTCTGTTTGACTCGGTGCCAGCCATTCCAAAAGCCACCAAAGGATGTTTTTAGTAATGTCTCCTTGCTAGGGTGTAAAGTGCTGTATGGTAAGACAACGTGCCCATATGGATAAACTTTTCTTTTAATGACCATATTCTTCCCCTTTATCCAGCATATGATCTCTCCTGCTGGTCCACGTGGCTAGGTCTCGCAGCTCCTTCAGGGAGCTAAGGTCCCTTTCTACCCTTAGCAGGTACAACTCTTCCCTAACTTGGTCATGTTGTCTTAACTCTAGTTATTGGTCTAGTGGCCAGAAGAAGGATGGGGGGGTACTCTCAGGCAGCGTGCTTTCTGGAAAGGTACTTCTGCATCATCTTCAAGCAAGGGAAGAATTCTAGCCTTCAGCGGGGAGTAATGGGCCACTTCTGCAGGCCAGTGGTTTCAGGGGATTCTGGGGATTCATGGTTTTCAACTGTATCAACCCAGATGTCTCCATCCCGACTCAAGGTCATCCTCCTCCCCAATCAGGACCCTGACCTTGGCATAGTAGCCTTGCTGGCACTGAGAATTCTACCTTCTCTGGAGTTCTGCTCCCCCTATGATGTTCTGAGCCCAATCCAAAACTTCTTCTGACCTCTCCTGCAGAACATGAGGGCCTCTTTGTGTACTGCCAAAAACACCCTCTGGCTTTCACACTAAGCCTTCCATTGATGATTACTTATCTGTCATGCCCAGCCTTTCATTGCCATTCTCCCAGGCATCAATAGTGTGCAGCAACTGCCATCCTGTTCCACTGTGCTGATAATTACCACTTTCCCAAACCTTTCAGAAGCCTAAGGCAATAGACCCATTAGTGCCTCCCCTGCCCGGCCATCCCTTCCCACAAGACTGGTGAAGATTGTAACCATGACATTGCAACCTCCATGCCAGGGGGTAACTGTCCTCCATTCGCCATGGTGAGGTGGGGTCCTGCCAGCTGGACAGCAGGTAATCCAACTCTAAAGTCCCATTTTGGAATCTACTGGTATCCCATCTATCTTAGGCTGGATTTCCCGGGAAAGAGACTCTGAGACAGATTTGCAAGCGGCTGGCTTACTGGGGTTCTCAGGAACAGTGCCTGTGTAGAGAGAAGCAAGACTGAGCCAATGGAAGGTTGAACCATGATGCAGTTGCAGCAGGGGATCCAGCTGATCCCCCAGGGAACTCCAAAGCTGAGATGCCCTTCAGAGATGTCCGGACTTGAGGCAAGGAGGCTGGGTCTTGGTGTCCCAGCACTAATCAGTCATGTGATGCAGGCTTCTGTGGGGAGGGGAGTAACTGGCAACGAGGCAGCTTCCTTTAGCTGAGGGTGATAAAGAAGAATATTATTCTGACACTTGTTAAAATGGTGAGGAAGACTATTGCAATAGGGGAGGGAGATCTGGGTCAACTCTGAATACAGCAAGGATGAGAGGGGATTTATAGGCAAGGAGCAGGGTGAGGGGTCGGGGATGAAAAATGAGGAAGAGGAGACATCAAGTGTAGGGGGATTCTTGCCAAACTGGCCTAGTAGGATTCTTGCTAAACTCAGGCCAATAACTCACACATCAAAGGTGGAGATAAGAACCTTGACTTGATATCAAGGGTGGTCAGATATCAGATGAGGGGATTCACACTAAACCAACTTAGCAAGATTCTGGCTAAGACTGGATTTGAACAATTTGCAGGGATGGACCCAGAGGCCCAAAGTTGAAGCCTGGTCAAGAAGAGGGCTCAGAGGAGCCTAAATAAAGTTTGGTTAAAGAGAGATCCTTTGTCAAGGCCAGGCTGAAGATGGGTCTCAGCTGTGACCCATTGGCCAGCGTGAGGAATGAGTTGCTCCTTGGTCTTGCAAGTTGCATCAGGTCTACCATTGTCTGATGTTAAGGTTCTCTTTGTCTGTTCACTAGTTGTATGTGGTCACTTTCCGCCCTTCACATTTCCCTAATAAACATGATCTGGGTAGAGTCAGACAGAGAACTGTTGGGCTGAAGGGAGAAGAAATGGGGTTATTGGGATGACTGTAGCCAGACTAGAAACTAGATCACTGAAGCCAACATACTTTTACACTGCTTGGGCTCTGATGTTGAATAAATTGAGTTATTGGTGTCTGAGCCTCTCTCCTGCCTGGGAAGCAGAGATCAGTGACCATCTGGAACAGGCTATGCAAGCTGAGGGGGGTCTCTTACCCATTGCTCTCGTGTAATGTCCGGGAGAGGGTTGAGGGTCAGGTATAGATACAGGGGGCTCGAACAGGGTCATTAAAGCAAATGTAATCTAATTTGTCTCGGGAACCCCAGTTTTATGGTGCAAATGCATTCAACTTTCACAGACTTTTACTACAAGCCGTGCGACGTAGGACAATGTAAGACATTGGGCTCTCTGATGTCTCCCTGGTTATTTCTGGGAATCTCTAGGGGTGTCTCATGTGAAATCAGCCTTTTAGATGATTTTCCAGCTCCCTTAATGTCTGCTGTCCAAAAAACTATCTGAGGGCAGCGCATTGCCAATGTCAATGCCACTGGTGAGCTCCATGAGATGGAGGTATTTGGTTGAGGATGCTGCACCCTCATTGCTCCCATGGTTACAACCCATCAGGGGCAACTCAGTCAGTGTTCCTGGGCCCCGTTTCTATAGGGGCCAGGAAGAGTTCCACACAGAGCATGATGGGGCTTTCTGTGAAAAGCAGCTTTCTCGCTGTATTGAGAGGGCCCCAGAGAGCCAGTCTCTTTTTCTCTCACACCAAACACATTGGGGACAGACAGTAGCCATACCTGCTGCTGAAAGCATATCACAGACATAGGAATGAGCAGTCTCAGGATGTGGACAGTGGATGAAAGGACGGAAAGGCCCCAAGCCCTTCTTGATGTTGTTGACACACTAGATCAAGGACATTTTAAGTAACCCACCCCCCCAGAAAATCTCATCTTCTAAGAACAGATAACTTTACTGTCCCAAGGCAGTTTGAATTGGGTTTTCTTTTATTTGCTACCTGAAGTCCTTTGACCCTATGCCGTTCTCTCTAACTTCTGGCTTTAGCTCCTCTCTTGAAAAGGCTCAGATGTAAATCACAGGACTTAGTTTTTTGCTGTTTGCAAATACCTCCTCTCTCCTCTAACTGAAACTCCCCACAAATCCACCCATGGTGACCACCCTTGCACTCTCAGCCTCAACTCTATCATAGTTGAGGGTTCTACCTGGGTCTCCTTAAATAAGGAGAACCTGAGACAGTTAATGGGAGGCAGATTATGGCACCCGTGGCTGGAGAGCCTAGGAGGGTAGGGATGGATACTTGGAATGAAATGTGGAGCCTCATTTCTAGAATCAGAACTCTGGTTCCAAATCCCAACTCCACCGGTGTAAGACTAGGGTTGGGCCAGTCATTTACTTCCCCATGTCTCCACTTTAAATCGGGCTTAATAAGAGCATCTAACACAGTGGCTTTTTTTATTTTTTGAGGATTAAATGAGATAATGTAGATAAGATGCTTAAATGGGGCTGATATACAGTAAGTGCATAATAAATGTTTCCCACTGTTGGCTGCTCTAATGGGTTATCTAGTGTGATCTGGGTGTGTGGAAAAGCAGAGCAGGGGTCTGTTTCCTACCTTGGGGCTCTCAGCTCCTCCTGGGTGAGCTGGGCTAGTATCTGGGCTGAGTCTGCCTAAAAGCCCAGAGAAGGAATGGAAACTGGGTTGGTCCTTGGTGTGGAATTCTCTCTCTTTCTACATTGAATCCAAACAACTCGGTGGTGGTGATGGGGTGGGGCAGTAGGAGAGTGAGTGGCTGTTGTCATGTCTGAGCACACGCCCCGTCCTCCTTCTGTGGGAGGAATTAGCCTGCATCTGAGTGTTTGGAAGGCATCAGAAGGTGGCTCACCGCAGCTTTAAACTTCTTTTCATTGTGCTCGGGCCCTGCCACATCTTTATTAGGTTTATAAACTCTTTTTTCCCCTTTCTTTTAAAAATCTCTGTTTATTTGTAGAGCCACTCATTTTAAAACTTGTGCAATATTTTAAATGTCATTTTTGCCCCAATCTGCTCATAATGCATGAGCAAGTGCCCCTTACATAACTCTTACATGCAGCTCAGAGGCCTTTGAAAGTAATGATTACCAGCAAGCGTTTAACATGGTCAATCATTACATAACATGGAAAATGTACAACTCCCATCATTAATTTGATCTAGTCTTTTGAAGTCAAGGAGATAGAGGCTGCATATTGACCTCGCCAGCAGAACTGGTTAATTCTACTAGTTCAGGCTGGGTCTACTAAAGGCCTCAAGGAGACTTGATGCAATCACATTTACTGCCCAGTGTAGTGAAATAACCAGCCAGATTCAGTCCTCAACCGGGTCATCTCTCTCCGACAACTGGCCTTTGTTTATTTTCTCTTTCCACTGTATTGGCCAGGGGAATTGGATTAATTGGCCTGTTGTTTTGGCATTGGGTACAGTCAAATCACTGGCCAATTCGGTGGGGGAAAAACATCTGTCAAGCTTGTTGTTCCGCTAGCTGATCTGAAGCCCTGTGTAGACACAGCTGTACTTAAGATCTGTTGAGAAATATAGATCCAATGAACATGGTGGTTGGATGCACTGGCTCCCTTTTGACATGGCTGTGTTGTGTTGGTGCTCCAACATTCTTCATGCAAGAGACCTCAATTTGCTTGTATATTCTGGATGACTGATTAGTTGGAGGCTTTGCTGAGGTGCGTTAAGAATCATAGGTTTGCATCTTGGTCACTAATTACTTGTATGACCTCTGGAAGTCACTTTCCCTACTGAGCCTCAGTTGCTTCACCTGTAAAGTGGGAACAATTCCAATACTATGTGCCTGGTGCCGTTGTTGCCAGGTTTGGGGACCAATCATCTTAGTATGCCCAGGATTGAAGGAGTTCCTGAGGTGTGACTTTTGGTTTTAAAACTGGGACATTCCTGAAAAACGAGCGGTCACCTGGTGAATATTAAATGATACAGAGTCTGAAGAGAAATTAAGACATTTTATAAAGGCTGGGTATATTATTACAGTCTAGTTTTTGATCAAGCACCCATTGTCTGGAGCTAGTAAAAAATGAGATGATCCCTCCTTCAAGATAGTGCGAGTTCCTCATAGCATAGGACAGGCCACTCTCCTCTCTCATATGTGGCATTTACCACCCCAATTCTTCCTCTGTGTCAGATGAGGCTGACAGGCTTCTAGAGTTTCAGGAACAGTTAAACTAAGAGGGGCTGAGCTTTTCATCACAATCTAGAACTCTCTGGCTCCAAAGCCAGGAAGCCTGCGTTCTGTGTCCTGCTCTGCCACCACCTAGTTATGTGACTGAGATGGTAGCACTTTACTTTGGTGAGACTCAGTTTCCTCGAAGGGAGAGAATGATATCGTTGCCTCATGGGGCTCTTGTGAGCTAGAAAGAAATCATGCATGTAAAAGGGCTTGCTGAACTGCAAGACATCATTCAGATGGTAAATGTTTCATTAAAGGCCTAATCCAGCAGATTTTCTTCACTTCAGGAAAGAATGGCAGACTTCCACTATCTTTAGACTTGGAGCCCCAAATCCACCAGTTGGCCATCCTGCCACCAGGCTCTTGCTACGTGATATTCAAGCTCACTCTACCCTCAAGGCAGTCAAGGTCTATAGATGGACACATTCAATGTCATGAGTTGAGATAAATAAGAGAGGATCCCAAGCCAGGCGTGGTGGCTCGTGCCTGTAATTCCAGCACTTTGGGAGGCTGAGGTGTGTGGATCATGCGGTCAAGAGATCAAAACCATCCTGGCCAACATGGTGAAACCCCATAGCTACTAAAAACAGAAAAATTAGCTGGGTGTGGTGGCATGTGCCTGTAATCCCAGCTACTTGGGAGGCTGAGGAAGGAGAATTACTTGAACCCAGAGGCGGAGGTTGGTGAGCTGAGATTGTGCCACTGCATTCCAGCCTGGTGACAGAGCAAGACTCCATCAAAAAAAAAAAAGATGATCCTGGTCCAGTTGCAATGGCAATTCTGAAGAGAGAGTCAGGAAACCCAGCATGGGGCCAGAGAAGGGCCAGGTGTGGGTTAAGGTGAAGAGTGAAGGAAAAATGTTCTAGGCAGAGGGGAGAGCTTGAGCTGCTGTGGAAGTGAGGAGTGCCTGCCTGCAGGAACCGTCAGTGTCCCTGAGCAACACTCATGAAGTGGGAACCTGATGAAGGTAAGGTGGGTGGGGACCAGCTCATGAATAGTCTCATATGCAGTGTTAGTCTGGACTCTTTTAGTTAAGAGAGGCAACTAAACTAAGTTGAGTGAAAAAGGGGATTTTTGAAAAGATCCTGGTACAGCTCAGAGAATTGAGGGCAGAAATACAGAAAACCCAGACTTGACAGTCCCTGGTCCCTTCTCTCATTCTCTCCCATCCTCAGTTACAACCTTTCCTACCACAGGTGGCCAGCACGGCATGGAACATGGTCATCAGCAGCCTAGAGGCACATCTTCTCCAGTTCATCCTCCTAATTCAAAAATCCTTCCTCCCAGTTCTAGTGGAAAGATCCAGGGAGAGGTCTCTGATTGATGGTATTCAAGGCAGGTGCCCATCTCTGATGAATCGCTGCAGCGGGCAGGGTGGGGCTGGCTCTGTGGGTCACTCTGATCCCAGGTAGGGGAAAGAGGTGTTGGGTTGCGATGGTGATAAACACAGTCAATCCTCACTATTTGCAGATTTCTTGTTTGCAAACTCACTTACTTGCTAAAATTTACTCGTAGCCCCCAAATTATTCACAGTGCTTTTGTGGTCATTCACAGCCATGCAGAGAGCAGTGAGAAATTGGAGTTGCCTGGTACATTGAGTTGCACATGTTCCCGGCTGAAGCCAAGCAAGGCGACTCTCTGCCTCCTGTCTCATTCACCATAAGCCAGTGTCCTTTTCAAGGTGTATGCAGTGCTGTGTTTCTTACATTTTGTGCTTTTATTGATGATTTTGCTGTGTATAACATCAGTGCTGAAGTACTATCAAGTTTTCCCAAGTAAGAAGGATGTGATGGTGCTGGGTGCGGTGGCTCACACTTGTAATCCCAGCACTTTGGGATGCTGAGGCAGGTGGATCACAAGGTCAGGAGTTCGAGACCAGCCTGGCCAACATGGTGAAATCCTATCTCTAATAAAAATACAAAAATTAGCTGGGCATGGTGGCACACATCTGTAATCCCAGCTACTTGGAGGCTGAGGCAGGAGAATTGCTTGAACCCTGGAGGCGGAGGTTGCAGTGAGCTGAGATTGTGTCAATGCACTCCAGCCTGGGCAACAAGAGCTAGACCGTCTCAAAAAAAAAAAAAAGAGAAGGATGTGATGTGCCTTACAGAGAAAATATGTGCATTGGAAAAGTTTCATTCGGGCATGAGCTGCAGTCCTGTTGGCCATGCTTAGTTCAATGTTAATGGACCAGCAATATATGTGAAATACATATTAAAATTAAACAGAAACAGACACACGGCAAGATTATATATTGATCTGTTGATGAAAATATTGTGACCAGAGGCTTGCAGGAACCTAACCCTGCATGCCCCCTAGGATCAATGGTTTGGTGTTCGTTAAATCAGCATTTGTGGTGATTTTATAGAACGTGACTGTGGTGAATAACAAGAATGCACTGGACCATGCAAAAGGAGCTGAGACTATCCTGGAAGCAGTAGGGTTTTAAACGAGAGGGAGATGGATATGATTTGTGTTTGAAAAAGTCCCTCTGGCTACTGGGTGGAGGTTAGAAGGGAGGACCCAGGAATGAATGCAGAAGAGTCAGAAGGTGGTTATAGAATCCTCATGAGAGATAATGACATCCAATCCAGGAAAGGGGGCTGGGGAAGAGGAGAAGAGGATGCGCTTGAGAGAGATATTTGATAGGTAAAGTTGGTAAGAATGGAAACTCACTGGATGATGGGAGTAGGGAAGGAGGACCCCAAACATCTCCGTGCTTTAAAAATGTCAACATCTGATTATTAAAGGAATGTCTTATTGTTCTGCACCACGTGTTTTCTTCCGTGAGGGGTGGTGGGGACCCTCAGACTTTGGTGGGGAGCTGAGCAGCTGTAAGAGCTGGTGTTTGGGGACAGGCACACATTCTCCCAACGCCCTCCCTGTTAACGGCACGAAGGACCAGCTGTGTTTTCTCTGCCTCCTTACATCATCACCAGTCATAAAAACCCGACCAAGGGGAATTGTGCTGATGATCTGGGCTGTGATGTATGAGACAAAGGAGTCCAGGGGGCTGGTTTCAGAGTTTGCACAGTTACGATCGCTGCCGGTTGGGAGGTTGGGAGGGAAGGCAGGCTAGACCTGGCACACATTGCATTTGACGATCGTCTACGGTTGCTCTCCAGGTCAATAGTTTCCTGGCTTTCAGTAGACTCTGATTGTTTAGTTCAACCCTGGCCTTTTAATACAGCTGGCACGCTCCGGCAAGGTGCCACAGCTGGGGTGGAATGCCTCCCTGCCCGCCCCAACTCTGCTCCTTGCAAACCTCAAGGTCTCCAGCTCCCTAATCACAGAGGCCCTCCTTTCCTAGACTTTGGGGTTCTGGTTCAGCACCTTCCTCCAGCCTTGCTATCTGCTCTTGGTCTCTGGGTGACCCATTGAAACACCTCACCTGAGGCCGACAGGAGGCTTCTCTGTCTGTGTATCTTGGACTTTCCCTTCACAACAAAGAGCTCTCTGATGATGCAGAGGAACCCAGTCCTGCCCCATTCACACATAGGCTGTTAGTGCAGCCCTACTCTGCCAGTGAACTAAAATCCACATCTGCAAAATCCATTGAATTGGACTCTGCCAGGTACTTGTTTAGAAGACATAAATGCAGAAAGAAAACCCTCATTATGCATCATATGTTGATAATAACTCACGTTTTAGAGTGTTCATCACATGCCAGGCACAGTGCTAAGTGCTTTTACTTAATTTACCTTCTCAGGTAGCTTTTATGTTTGTTTGAGACAGAGTCTCGTTCTGTCACTCAGGCTGGAGTGCAACAGTGCAATCTCGGCTCACCATAGCCTCTGCCTCCTGGGTTCAAGTGAGTCTCCTGCTTCAGCCTCCCCAGTAGTTGGGATTACAGGTGCCCGCTACCATGCCTTGCTAATTTTTGTATTTTTGGTAGAGACGGGGTCTCACCATGTTGGCCAGGCTGGTCTTGAACTTCTAACCTCAGGTGATCAGCCTGTTTTGGCCTCCCCTGCTGGGATTACAGGTGTGAGCCACCGCGCTTGACCTTTCTTAGGTAGCTTTTACTGTAGGCACAGAGAGGTTAAGGAAGGTGTCCTAAGTCCTGCTGCTTGTGAGTGACCCAGCCAGGATCTGAGTCCAGGCTGGCTGGTCAACCCTGGAGCTTGTACTCACCACTGCTCTGTTAGCAACACCGGCATCATGGCGGGGGAACACTCTCCACGGCCTGTGTTCCTGCCAATGCACATTGCTGGCCAGCACTGGGATGAATCAGGGTGCATGAAAATCCAGTGACTCAGAGCCCAGCGAGGCCCTAGGGCCATCCATCTCCATCACACAATTGGGGTTGAGGATTCTTCAGTTTTCAGAATTTAGGAACTCAACAAGAATGCACCATCTCCCAATGCACACACTTAAAAAAAGATGATTTTTTGTTTCGAGAAAATAATTTCAACTTTTGTTTTCAATTCGGGGGTATACATGCAGTTTTTTTCCCTGGGTATATCTTGTGATGCTGAGGTCTGGGATACAACTGATCCTGTCACCCAGGTACTGAGCATTGTACCCAATAGTTTTTCAACTCTTGTCCTTCTTCCCTCCCTCTCTCATAGACCCTTTTCTATTACTAGATCTTTATGTCTATGAGTACCTGATGTTTAGCTTCCACTTATAAGTGAGAACTTATGGTATTTGGTTTTCTGATCCTGTGTTAATTCACTTAGGATAATGGCCTCCAATTGCATCCATGTTCTACAGAGGACATAATGTCTTCTTTTTTATGGCTGTGTAGTATTCCCTGGTGTGACTGTACCACATTTTCTTTACCCAATCCACCATCGATGGACATCTACGACTGATTTCATTTCTATGCTATTAACGCACACTTTTTAATGTTAATTTTTAATGGATATTTTTCTTTACACAAATAATACATGACTCCATTTGTATTGTAAATGTTTCAAGCATATTAAAAAAAGAATGTGGAAGTCCCTCCTCTTCTCCCTTTCCCCCCAATTCCCTCCCCAGGGGTGGTCACTACTGAAAGTTGGCCATCAGTTCTTCCAGTCTGCTTCCTATGCATTTTCTGACACTTGTATATATATGTATACCCCTTTGCTCCCCACCCCCCTTTTTTAACAAATAGGATCATTCTATCTGTATTACTTCGCAACTTGATTATTTTTCCACTCGTTACCTTAGGGGTCTTTTCAGGAGGATCCCTGTTGCCCTCCCTCATTCATTGGAATAGCTACATAGAATTCCGTATTATGGATTACCATGATTTACTTAACCCACTTGACCGGGCACTTTCCCAGCAACACAGATCATTTGAAAAAGTAAATTACCCATGGTTACTGAGGGGTAAGCAAATAAATAATAAAGTCTAAATGGGAGAAGGTTGTCAAGGGCGGAGTGTTAATTGGGTTATAGGAAAAGAGGAGAGGGTATGGGATGTTTCCCCCAGCTCTGACCCAGTGTCTCCTGCCTGTAGGTGACTGCTCCATTCAGGGTACTGATGTCCTGCTGTCCCACCCCATGGCTGTCAACTTTGCTCTCTTTTCTATTTTAGTGTTTCCATCCAGGCCCTTCAAGCCCTCTGACCACATAACCACAACATCTCTCTCCTCTGCTGCTCCAGGGAGGTTCAGATACAGGTTGCCTGAGTTCCTGGACCCTCATGGCACCAGGGACAAGAGCTGGTTAAACCTTGTCAGCTAAAAGGTTCCGGGAAGTCAGTCTGTAGCAATTCACATTCCACACAGGCATCTCACCCAGTCTTACTCAGTAAAACCCAAACACCGACTTTTGTTGAGACTTTGACGAGCCCCTGAAACCACCGAGGGCCCGGCTTGCCTCGGCACACGTCTGAAATATGTCAGGCAGGTGTTTCCAAAGAACTTATGCTACAGGAAAATATATCCTGATGTAATCTGACTAATTTGGCTTTTGCCTTACTTTCAAGAGAACTGGCTATTTGTAATGGAAACAGTGCTTGGGCCACTTCAGACAGGGCTTTGTAATGTGAGCTGGTAAAACCCTGCAGGTGCTACAGGGGCCCCTGTTTTCATTTTACGTCTCACGTTTGTTTATTTAATGTGTTTCTCTGGGAGGAAAAAAAAAAAAAAGACACGGGAGGGGTTTAACAAGTCATTTTTCATTTCAGAAAAAAGAAATGGTTTTGTATTAAGAAAATTAGCGTCGAGCGGGACCGCAGGAACCCTGCCGGCGACAGGAAGCGCACATGGCCTGGGAGGATATGTTTCTTGAGACTAATTCCCCAAAGACACGTGTTCAGGATTCGACATACCTGGAGCCCTTGGCAGAGGCATCAATTAGAGAGTGGGAAGCAGTGTTTTCCTTGCTAATTCTTGGCTACCGAACAGGGGTTACTGAAAGCTCCCTTTTCCCCCCTTGGAGTTAGGCAGTTTTGAAAAATTGTAAAATTATGAATTCGACTTTGTTTCCAATCAAGGGAGGGGGAAATGGTTTCCAGGGTGCAAAGCCTGTGTGCTGTGGGGAGAGTGCTATGTTTCACCTTCCGATGACAGAGCACCCACGGCCGGCTCAGGGGCACTTGCCCTGCCAAGGTGGGGTGCCCTGAAACTGGGGGTAGGCGGGGTGAGGGTGGGTGTGAGCAATTATGGAGACAGCTGCTGCAGCACCAGTGCCAGTTAGAAAGGGGATTCCAGTTAGAATGGACAGGAGGTAAATGAGACCTGTCTATCTCTATTATCAAGATTCATTTCATGCATGTTGAGGGCAGCAGGTAGCCATCATCAGCACAGACAATGTGATGTATTTGTCACCTACGGCTCTCCTGTGCCCCACAGATTGGGTTCAATGAGACTCAAGTCCCGGCTGCCTGCCCTTAATGGGATGGTCCAGTGCTTGTTCCACCTCGCCAGGTCTTGGGTGAGTGTTCTCATGCATCCCTCTCCCTCTTGGTCCTTGTGCTTCCAAGAGCTGCCTTGGGACTGGCTTATGTCCATCTGCAGGAAGCTCAGCCCCTTCACCAGTTTCCACAGGAAAATCTGCCTCCAAGCATGTCATGAGTTTAGGGCCATGACCGATGATGGGTCCGGGCACAGGAAGCTGCTCTACCACAAACCATTGTCTTCTGCCACCCTGCAGGTCTATCTGGATTTCCCTTGCCTTCCTCTGCCGTCTCCTCTTCCTGGAAGTTGCTACTTTTTTCCTATGACAGAGTCCCATCCTTGCATATTCAGGTCCCTATGGGGACTCACTTCCCCCCCAACAAATACATTTCCTTTCTTAAGAGTTCTGGTGAATAAAATGTTCTACATAGGCCGGGCACAGTGGCTCATGCCTGTAATTCCAGCACTTTGGGAGGCCGAGGCGGGTGGATCATGAGGTCAGGAGATCGAGACCATTCTGTCTAACACAGTGAAACCCTGTCTCTACTAAAAATACAAGAAATCAGCCAGGCGTAGTGGTGCATGCCTGTAATCCCAGCTACTCAGGAAGCTGAGGCAGGAGAATCGCTTGAACCCAGGAGGTGGAGGTTGCAATAAGCCGAGATTGTGCCACTGCACTCCAGCCTGGGCTACAGAGTGAGACTCCCCACCCCACCCTGCTGCAAAAAAGTTCTACATATACATAACTGTATCCATTTGTGCTTTGCAGAGCATTGAAATAATATAACAGCATCATTCAGACCCACAGAATCATATGTAATCATAGCCAGTACAAATTGAAAAAGGCCATGGAGATCCGCCAACCCACCCATTCAGCTTACAGATTAGGAAGCAGATGCCCAGAGAAGGCAAGGGACTTGCCCAAGGTCACCTTCAGGTTGTGGTGGAGTTCGACTAAGACCAAACCCCTTGACTCCTGCCCCGGCATGTTCTGCTACAGGACTCCATCCCCAAATTCTTTTTTTTTTTTTTTTTTGAGACAGAGTTTTTTTTGCTCTTGTTGCCTAGGCTGAGTGCAATGGCATGATCTTGGCTCCCTGCAGCCTTCACCTCCCGGGTTCAAGCAATTCTCTTGCATCAGCCTCCCAAGCAGCTGGGATTATAGGCGCCTGACACCATGCCTGGCTAATTTTTTGTATTTTTAGTAGAGAAGGGGTTTCACCATGTTGGCCAGTCTGGTCTCGAACTCCTGGCCTGAGGTGATCCTCCCGCCTCAGCCTCCCAAAGTGCTGGGATTACAGACCTGAGCCACTGCACTGGGACCCGAATTCTCTGAAGACTGCTTTCAGGAAGGGACCTGAGTGCTGTACAGGCACATCCATCCCTATGTCCTGTGGGTTCTACCAGCTGCATTTCTTCCTCTCCTTTCCCACTGCCTTGGTGTGGGGAGGCAGCAGGGAGTGGGGAGAGTGACACAGTTTGATCTGCATTCACTGCTGCTGGCTTGTTGGGAAAAAATTAAGATAAAGTGAAAGAATATCATTGAAAATGATAACACTCAGTATTTGGGAGGGTTAGTAGGGACACACCTCTTATACGCTGCTGGTGAGAAATAGTACACTTTTGTCCCAAAGTAATTTGGCAATATATATGATGAATTTGAATAATATTCATATGCTCTGTTTTGCCAATTTTTTTTTTTTTTTCGAGACAGAGTTTCGCTGTTGTTGTTCAGGCTGGAGTGCAATGGCACAATCTCGGCTCACTACAACCTCCATCTCCCATGTTCAAGTGATTCTTCTACTTCAGTCTCCCGAGAATCTGGGATTACAAGTGTGCACCACATGCCCAGCTAATTTTTTGTATTTAACAGAGACAGAGTTTCACCATGTTGGTCAGACTGGTCTCAAACTCCTAACCTCAGGTGATCCACCTACCTTGGCCTCCCAAAGTGCTGGGATTACAGGCGTGAGCCATTGCGCCTGTGTTTTGCCAAACTTTGAAACTGAAGTTTAATGTGATACAGTTACATGCATGAATTTTCATGAAGTGCTTGATGAATTTTTACAGACAGAGCTATGCACACATCAAAAAGATCAAAATACAGAATATTACCAGCACCTCAAGAGCCTTTCCTGTACTCTCTTCTGATCATTACTTCCAAACAGTGGCCAATATCCCAACTTTTATGGCTATAGACAGATGTTTGTCTGACTTTGGATTTCATATGACTGGAAGCACAGAGAATGTGTTCTTGCGTGTCTGTCTTGTAGTGAACATTCATATCTGTGAGACTTCTCTGTGTTTTCATCACTAGATAGTATTTCATGTATTTGTTCTTTTTCACCACTAGATAGTATTTCATTCCATGAATGAATATAATATATTTACTTGTCAATTCTACTATTGAGGACCTTTAAATGGTTTCTAGTTCTTAAGTACGAGGAATAATGCTGCTATGATATTTTTGGTCATAACTTTTTGTACACACACATATATGCATTTCTTTTCTTTTAAATTTTATTTTACTTTATGTTCTGTGATACATGTGCAGAATATGCAGGTTTGTTATGTAGGTATACATGTGCCATGGTGGTTTGCTGCACTTATCAACCCGTCATCTAGGTTTAAGCTCTGCATGCATTAGGTATTTGTCCTAATGCCGTCCCTCCCCTTGCCCCCCATCCCCTGACAGGCCCCGGTGTGTGATGTTCCCCTCCCTGTGCCCATGTGTTCTCATTGTTCCACTTCCACTTATGAGTGAGAACATGCATATGTATGCATTTCTGAGAGCATACATTTGGAGTGAAACTTTTGGGTCATGAAATGCATATGTTCAGCTTTGGTAGGTACTGCCAACAGCCTTTCAAAGCAATTGTAGCACTTTACACGGCCACAGAAATAGATGAGAGTTCTAGTAACTGTACCCTTGCAAAATTTGATGTCAGATTAAAAAATTTAAACACTCTCACTGTAGTGGTGGTACTTCATTGTGGCTCTATCTGTTCCTGGACAGCTGATTGGCCATTTGGATGTGCCCTTTTGGGGAGCGCCTGCTCCCATTTTGACTTTTTTGAGATATGCCTGTCCTTTCATTATTGATTTGCAGGAGTTCTTTATATGGTCACTATTCAGGTTCTTAGTTAGATGCATGTATTGCACATATCTTCTCCCATCCTGATTGCCTTTTCACTTTCTTAATGGTGTCTTGATGAATAACAATTCTTAATTTTTAAATGGTTGAATTCATTAATCTTTTCCTTTATTTAATGTTCTTTGTGTTTTGCTTAAGAAATCTTTGTCTATCCAGGGTCATGACTATATGTTTTTTTCCAGAAGCTTTATTCTTTTACTTTTTACAGATAGGTCTATCATTCACCTGGAATAGAATTTGAAGTCAATGCCCGTATTTTCCCTAAGGGAAAATGTGCAACTGATCTAGCACCATTTATTGACAAGACAGTTCTCCCCCGCACTGCTTTGTAGTGGTGCCTTTGCCATAAGGCAGGTGACTAGATAGGTTTGGGTCTGATCAAATTGGTTATTCATGTCATTTAAACCTCATATTCTTATTATTTGTGTATTTGTGTTGTCAGTTAGCTGTGACACATGTGTCAAAATATCCCACTATGGTTATGGAATCCATTATTTCTCCTTTTAGTTCTTATGAGGCCATATTGTTAAGCTCATTGGAATTTAAGATCCTTATGTATTCCAGTTGAATTGACCCCTCTATTCAATTATGAATTGTTATTTTTTTTTAAAAAGATGGGGTCTTGCTGTGTTGCCCAGACTGGGGGGTACAGTGGCATGATCATAGGTCACTGCAGCCTCAAAATCCTGAGCTCATGTGACCCTCCCACCTCAGCCTCCCTCAGCCTCCCAGGTGTGAATTGTCGTTCTTTATGTCTTATAATACATCTGGTCTTCATGTCTATTTGATCTGATAGCAGAGCTATACCTGCTTTTAAAAATTTCTACCTACTTATCTACTTTTTAGTATTTTTATGAGTATATTTTTCTATCCTTTTACTTTCAACCTTTCTGGGTCTTTGTATCTCTTGTAAGCAACGTACCTTTAAAAAAATGCAGATTGACAGTCTTTCTGTTTTAATTGGAGTATTTAGTCCATTTTCAGTTTTTGGCTTTTATGAATAAAGTTTCAATAAATATTTTTATACAAGAGTTTTTGTAGGTAGATGGTTTTCCCTTGGGCAAATATCTGGAAGTGAAATGTTTGAATCATAAGGTTGAGTCATTACTTTATTGTGTTTGTTTATTTATTTATTTATTTTAAGGATAGCATCTCACTCTCTCACTCTGTTGCGTAGGCTGAAATGCAGTGGTGCAATCGTGGCTCACGGCAGCCTCAAATTCCTGGACTCAAGCGATCCTCCTGCCTTAGCCTCTCAAATAGCTGAGACTACAGGTGCATACCACCACTCAAGGATAATTTATTTTTTGTAGAGAGAGGATCTCACTATGTTGCCCAGGCTGGTCTCAAACTCCTGGGCTCAAGCAATCCTCCCACCTTAGCCCCTAAAGTGTTGGGGTTACAGTCATGAGCCACTGTGCCTGGCCTATTTTATTGTTTTTAACTAATCTTATTCAGATATGATTTGCACATAATAAAAAAGGGACTTAAATTGTACAGTTTGATGAATTTCAATAAATGTGTACACTGATGTAGCTAACAAACCAAATCAAGAGCTAGAATATTTCTATTATTCCAAAAAGTTTCCTTGTGTATCTCCCCTAAGACATTGACTTATTTCTATAATCATAATTTAGTTTTGCCTGGAATCACACAGTAAATCCCTTTTTCTTTTTTTGAGACAGAGTCTCACTCTGTCACCCAGGTTGGAGTGCAATGGTGCAATCTTGGCTCACTGCAGTTACTGCCTCCCAGGTTCAAGTGAGTCTCCTGTCTAGGCCTCCCCATTAGCTGTGATTACAGGCATGTACCACCATCCCAGCTAATTTTTGTATTTTTAGTAGAGACAGGGTTTCACCATGTTGGGCAGGCGTCGAACCCCTGAACTTAGGTGATCCACCTGCCTCAGCCTCCCAAAGTGCTGGGATTACAGTTGTGAGCCACTGTGCTCGGCCTGAATACTCTTTTGTCTTTCTTATTTATTTATTTATTTATTTTTTGAGACAGAGTTTCGCTCTTGTTACCCAGGCTGGAGTGCAATGGTGCCACCTCGGCTCACTGCAACCTCCGCCTCCTGGGTTCAGGCAGTTCTCCTGCCTCAGCCTCCTGAGTAGCTGGGATTACAGGCACACGCCACCATGCCCAGCTAATTTTTTGTATTTTTAGTAGAGACGGGGTTTCACCATGTTGATCAGGATGGTCTCCATCTCTTGACCTCGTGATCCACCAGCCTCGGCCTCCCAAAGTGCTGGGATTACAGGCGTGAGCCACCGCGCCCGGCCTTGTCTTTCTTATTTTACGTAACGTAGTGCTTTTGAGACTTGTCCATGTTGTTGCATGTATCAGTAGTTCATTTAAAAAATGTATGCTTCACCTGGATGATTCTCCCCCACCTCAGTACAGTATTCTATTGTAGGTATATACTGCAATTTATTTATGGACATTTGCGTTGTTTCCAGTTATTGTCTTTTACGAATAAAGCTGTTCTGAACATTTTTGTGCAATTTTGCTTTGGTGGCCACCAAAAAATCCTTTCTTTTGGGTAAATACTTGGAAGTGGAATCACTAGGACATAGTGCAGGTGTGTATTTATAATCAACTGCCAAGCTGGTTTCCAAAGTGAGTTGGACAATTGTATTTTATTTATTTATTTATTTAATTTTTGAGATGGAGTCTCATTCTGTGGCCCAGTCTGAAATGCGGTGGTGCAATCTCGGCTCATCGCAAGCTCTGCCTCCCGGGTTCAAGTGATTCTCCTGCTTCAGCCTCCTGAGTAGCTGGGGTTACAGGCAGGTGCCCCCACGCCCAGCTAATTTTTGTATTTTTAGTAGAAACGAGGTTTTTCCATGTTAGCCAGGCTGGTCTCAAACTCCTGACCTCAAGTGATCTGCCTGTCTTGGCCTCCTCAAGTGGAATTGTACAATTTTAGAATCCCACCAGCTGTGTATGAAATTTTCAGTACGCTCTCTTCCTTGTCAACATGTAAAATTGCCATAGCATCTCCTTGTGATTTTAATTTGCATGTCCTGGATGAGCAGTGATGTTGAGTACCTTTCTCGTGCTTGCTGTCTATTGCTGTAACTTCTTCCTTTTTTGAGATGGTGTTTTGCCCTTGTTGCCTAGTCTGGAGTGCAGTGTGTGATCTCAGCTTACTGAAGCCTCTGCCTCCTGGGTTCAAGTGATTCTCCTGCCTCAGCCTCCTGAGTAGCTGGGATTGCAGGCTCCCGCCACCATGCCTAGCAAGTTTTGTATTTTTAGTAGAGACAGGTTTCTCCACATTGGTCAGTCTAGTCTCACTGGACCTTACGTGATTCGCCCACCTCAGCCTCCCAAAGTGCTGGGATTACAGGCGTGAGCCACCGAGCCTGGCTTTTCTTCTTAAGTGTCTTTTCAAACTTATGGCACACTGAAAAAATTGAGTGGTCTGTTTTTTTCTTATTGATTTGTGGGAATTCTTTATACATTCTGGATGTAAGTCTTTTGTCATATACATGTACTGTGAATAGTTTCTCTTAATCTGTAGGGTGTCTTTCACGTTCTTAATGTGTTTGCTAATATTAGTGAACTGAATAGTTCTTGAGAAGAAAAGGACCTCTTAAATGCCAACACTGCTATGCAGGACGTGGGGAAAATACTTACGACATACTGCTAGATTAAAAAAGGAGAAAACGGGACCGGGCGCGGTGGCTCACGCCTGTAATCCCAGCACTTTGGGAGGCCAAGGTGGGTGGATCATGAGGTCAAGAGATCGAGACCATCCTGGTCAACATTGTGAAACCCTGTCTCTATTAAAAACACAAAAAATTAGCTGAGCATGGTGGCGCGTGCCTATAATGCCAGCTACTCAGGAAGCTGAGGCAGGAGAATTGCCTGAACCCAGGAGGCAATTGCGGTGAGCCGAAATCGCCCTCAGGAAGCTGAGGCAGGATAATTGCCTGAACCCAGGAGGCAGTTGTGGTGAGCCAAAATCGCGCCATTGCACTCCAGCCTGGGTAACAAGAGCGAAACTCCGTCTCAAAAAAAAAAAAAAAAAAAAGGAGAAAACACAAAGCTGTACTTGTGATTATGACTTTAACTCTTTCAAAATATGCATTGAAAAAAAAACTGTAGGAAAATACATAAAATATTGCTTTGACTGACCATGGGTAGTGAGGTCATGCTCCCCTGCTACTTAAAAAAAATGACAGTAAAATATACATAACATAAAATTTACCGTTTTTGCCATCTTTTAAATTTATTTATGAGATGGAAGTTTTGCTTTTTTTTTGCCCAGGCTGGAGTGCAATGGTGTGATCTCGGCTCACTGCAACTTCCGCCTCCTGGGTTCAAATGATTCTCCTGCCTCAGTCTCCCGAATAGCTGGGACTACAGGCACCCATCACCATGACTGGCTAATTTTTAGTATTTTTAGTAGACATGGGGTTTTCACCGTTTTGGCCAGGCTGCTCGCGAACTCCTGACCTCCGGTGATCCACCTGCCTCAACCGCTCAAAGTGCTGGGATTACAGGCATGAGCCACCGTGCCTGGCCATTTTTGCCATTTTAAAGTGGGCAATTCTGTGGCATTATGTATATCTCCACCACTGTGCAGCCATCACCACTGTCTAATTACAGAAATTTTTTCATCACCCAAAACAGAAACCCTGTACCCATTAAGCAGTCTCTCCATTCCCTCTTTCCACCAGCCCCTGGCTATGATTTCTGTTTCTATTCTCTTGCTATTTGAAAAACATATACTTTATGCTTTATTTTTTTCCCCGGATTTTTGTTAATGTGTTTTGATATGTGAAATGAAGCAGAAACCAAGAGCAACAAAGAATGAGCAAGTAAGTTACATGGCATTGCGTGCTGAGCTGTAGGTTAGAGCGGGGAGGCCGCAGAACTCATGTTGTGACGACAGCTAACATGGGTTCAGCTCGGATGGTGCCTGCGTGATTCCTCTGGCGTGTATCTCACAACCACTCCAGCAGGCAGGTTCTGCTATTATGCATCATACTACACGTGATGCAGAATCTCTTCCCAGGTCTCAGGGGATCCCGTTTTTTCTGACTCCCCCACCACTCTGGGAATGCTCATGTGGGCAGAGACCATATTGGTTTTTCTCTCCAAAATATTGCTACTGTCCAGTATGGCCCCAGCTCATCCTTGTGTTCATTAAGAATTGCTGAATGTTAGCTGGGTGCAGTGGTGGGAGCCTGTAATCCCAGCTACTCGTGAGGCTGAGGCAGGAGAATTGCTTGAACCTGGGAGGCAGAGGTTGCAGTGAGCCAAGATCGCGCCATTGCACTCCAGCTGGGGTGACAGAACAAGACTCTGTCTTAAAAAAAACCAAAAAACAAAATAAAACAAGACCCTGCCAAAGCCAAAACAAAACAAAAAAAGAGTTGCTGAATGGATTAAGAGTAGCTTGCAAGTGTGCAAGACAAATTCCCCTAGCCAGAGTTCTTAGCTCATGCCTCATCCTCTCCTCCTACTCATTGCTTTGCTGACCCCTCTCTAGAGCAAGACCGACCACATCCAAGACACAACTTAGCTGCTATGCTAGACCAGAAAGAGCGAGAGGGGTCTCTAGGTGCAGCCTTGAGTCACAGGCAGGCTGGGAGGAAGTGGGAGCTCAGGGACCAGGGACTGTGTCTTGAGCTGTGAGAAAATATCTGAACGGTAGATTCATTAGGTCTCTCCTGGCTTTAATGACCAGGGCGGGAGGAGAGAAGTAATAGCGAGTGACATTTATATAGTGTGTTACGGTTTACATAGCTCTTGCATGCACATTACCTCATTTAATCCGGAAGGAGCACAGGGTGGGGTTGAAGCTCGTGGCCCTGGACTTTGCCTGTCTGGGTTTTCATCCTGGCTCTACGACTTACTATGTGACCATGGACTATTTAGGCATCCCGCATCCCAGTTTCCTTATGTGTACAATGGAGGCACTGATAATCACTGCCCTGTATACTTGCTGTGATGATTAAATAAGGTTATGCCCCTAAAGCACTTAGAATAGCATCTGGAGCATAGTAAACACTAAATAAAAATTGGTGCTTATTACTCAGTCCTCTCAATAGGCCCAGGAGATGTATAGACATATTCCATTTTATAGGCAAGCAGAATGGGGCTCAGAAGGATAGAGTCCACCTGTCTGAGGTCACATGGTGGAGAAGCAGGGGTGAGGGGCAGGGCTAGCCCTAGGTCTGTTTGACTCCCAAAGCCTGATTCTTTCAGGTCCTTCATGCTACCTCCTCTGACATGCACTTAATCTAGGCTCAAAGGCAGAATAAACTGTAGTAGGCTCGTGCCTTTGAGCCTAGTTTAACAAAAGATCACTTGGGCCTGGGGCTGTTTTAATCCCAGCACTTTGGGAGGCTGAGGCAGGCAGATTATGAGGTCAGGAGTTCGAGACCAACCTGATCACCATGGTGAAACCCCAACTCAACTAAAAATAGAAAAATTAGCAGGGCATGGTGACACACGCCTGTAATCCCAGCTACTCAGGAGGCTGAGGCAGGATAATTGCTTGACCCCAGAAGGCAGAGGTTGCAGTGAGCCAAGATCACACCACTGTACTCCAGCCTGAGTGACAGAGAGAGACTCCAACTCAAAAAAAAAAAAAAAAGATCACTTGTCTAGATGAGCCAAGGTCCCAGTGAGATACTACAGCTGAGAAAGCACTTTCCACTCCACCAGAGTATGATGAAAATGTAAATAATTGTTATTATTGATACGTTAACAAAGTATTTTGATTTTATTCCTAGCATTTATTTTCCCTTTTTGGGGACAGCAGCCCAGTATCCCTAGGAAAGCCACAGTTTCTCCACTTGGTCAGTGCTTCCATAGGGCTGACCATATCCCTGGCTGGAGGGATGGGCAGAGGACACAGGTCTGGCCAATCAGAGCGGTGCGTCCCCTCAGCCACGAGGCTTAGCTCAGGAATGGGCATGAGACAGGGCCCAACTGCAGGACTTTGGTCACAGCCACTGCGGAAGAAGCATTTCCTTCTTTCTGGCCAGGCTTGGCAGATATGATAGGATAATCTGGCACTTCAGAAGCCACCCTGCCTCACAGTGGGGTTGGCCTGAGAATGGGACCAGCCCACAGTCAGGCTGAGCAGACAGACGGAGACATGTAGTCCATGTCCCCAAATGTAACTGAACCTGGGAATAGAGCTACCTGTTTTTTCTATTATGCTGTCTTGTCCTAAGCATCTGCTAGGTTTCCACATTCAGCTTTATGGTCGTTGCAGCCTCCTCATATCCCAGCAGCTACTTGGAGGAAGTGGGAGTAGCTCTATAGGACAGGAGGAGACAAAGGCTCTGAGGTAGGGAATGATTTGGTTGAAGAGCATGGGGACTCCACACCCTTCCTGCTAAGGGCACAGACCTTCCACTAAGAAGGCAGGCTCGGAGTCTGGATGAAGCCCCTGCCTTCTGTCTTCCCCTGCCCTCAGGCAGTGATGCATTCTCTCATGGCAATGTCACAACAAAAAAATTGGGTGCCCCAGGAAACGTGTCTTCTTTGGCTCCATCCTTCATCTCCCTCAATTGTCCTCCTGACAGCCAGATTGGAGCCAAATTGGATTTATTACATTTCACAATTTTGTTGAACCAATTTGTGGATTAAGAAAACAAATGAAATCCACATTTTTATTTGACACCATCAAAAATAGGACATGTAGACAGGAAATGGACATTCTGGTCTTGCAGTAGATTGAGTGGAGCCCAAATCCTTGCTTCTCAGAGGTTTTGTTGTTGTTTCCTGTCAACCTGATTGTCACAGACCTTTGGAAGCCTGTCCCCACATCTTCCCTGAGACCTGGGATCGGGTCCTTACGTTGAGGCTGAGCACCCACACCTGGGATGTGATGCCTTTCTGCCCTCGCCCCATCATTCTCTCTCCAGTTTCCCTGCAATTTCCTCTTGGCCATCGCCTGGTGTAAGTTCCAGCATTTTTGTATAGCTGTTCTAGCAGATATTCATTTTAGTGCCAACCCAAGCTCTCTATCCCTTCCTTGAACTCTTAGTTAGGCCAATAAATATTTATGTAGCTCATTGGCAATTAATTAGGTGCCTTTGGCACTGCATCCAATGGCTTGTAAATCAACATAGAGATTTCACTTCCCCCATGTTTGCTTCTTGGCTTTCCAGCAGAAAGACAAGCTATGAGTAGGCAGGGAAGGTGATTTCTACTCTCTGTGTATGTGTACCCTACATGTAGTAGCATGCAATGAATATTTATGGCCTTATAAATTTAATCGGCATATGATTACTGAACAATAAAGCGAGGACTTTTCCAGAGAGAACAGACATCATCTTGGCTGGGCTGGATGGAGGGTAGGCTGTGAAGAGCACTGATTACACAGATTTAGAGTGAGGGCTCTGATGCCAGACAGGTCAGAATCCTGGCTCCCCACTTACTGAGCATGTGATGTTAACCATGATGCAATCTCTCTGTGCCTCAGTTTCTGAGAAAAAGCAACAGCACTTGACTAAACCCTAACACAGGAATGATACACAGGAAGCATGCTCTAAATATCAGCTATCACGATTTTATTATTTCCTCCGAATAAGACATATTCTTAAGAAATACACACGCTGTCACAGAGGTAGCCTTTACCGCATCCAGTTTTTGTCTAGAGTATCAGATTTTTATGTTTAAAAGGTGAATAGTCTGAATGATTGTGATTTTTTCCCCTTCATTATACATGCTAAAGGAAGGTTGCCAGTATACCCATGAAGGAAAAGAGAGGTGGGGGAGAAAGCCATCAATTAAAATTAATTAAACATTTTTAATGATCTCTGATGCTGACTCATGCTCCAGGTGCCTAAAACAAAGAAAAGAAAGGCAGATAATTGGGTCTTCATGACATTTTCCCCAACTGGCCACTTTCCCTTTAACAAGACCAAGCCTGTCTCTTCCATTGTACTCTCATGGGCTAGCTGGGTCAGTACCTAAAATCATGGCTCGGAGGTCCCAAGGCCTGGCGAGTAGCTGTCTAGACCCAACTCCCTGGCTGGGTGGATTAAAGTCTCTGCGTTTCTTGCCAGCTCCAGCCTAGCAGTCTATGCCACTCCTCCATTTCTCACGTGGAAAATGGCAGTGCTTGCTGAGTGGTCTTGTTTGTTATCCTCTGAAATCACCTTGTCTTGACTTTTCTACTTGTTTTTTATTTGTTTCCCCCATTAGCCTATAAACTTCTCATTCCCAGCAGCTGGCACATGCACGGCCCAATAAACATTTCTTCATTGAATGGAAGGAGCTGTGAATAGTGGCCTCCTCAAGCAAAGAACATTCTCTCTCCCAAAGGGAAATCTACTTTGTTGATATGAAAGTGAGCTTCTTAATAGGTCTATGGGGAAACATTTTGCTAACCCCATCCCAATCATAACAGACTTCAAAGTCATCAAGGCAGTAATATGCTTCCTTTTAAGTGTGTCATTTGTATTTTTTTACACCCAGGAATGGGAAACTATCCCCCAATTATTATTTTGTGCTTTTGAGGCAGGCCGCCCATTCACCTATGGGGCCTCTGGTGGCCAAGCACCTCCCACCTCATTCTTGGCAATTGTTTTTATCTGCCTCCCTTCACGCTGGCCCTAGCTCAGGTCTGGGAATCTGCCCAGGGTCTGACCTTTGAGTGTCTGTCTCATGCAATTCTGCTGCCCTGGTATTGACCCTCAGGACACGGAAGTATACGCTCTGTCACATTCATGACCACCCTGGGTGATGTGTCAAAGCATCTTGGTATAACCCAGAGTCCTGTGGAAGGAAATGGCCCCAGGCTGCTTCCTGTTTGAGGTATCTCTGTTCTGGATCACTTGGTCCTCCCCTCTCCCTCCTGCCACTGCTGATTGCATCGTGACAATCACTCCAAGGTCATCCCAAAGTCAGGTGTGTAGAGCCTGGCTTGGCGCAGGAGCCCCAGATGGGTCAGTCATATCCCACCTGCCTCTCCTTGGATTTGACTTGGGGAATGTGGGCAGAATCACAGTCAGCAGAAGTTGGAAGGTAAGTGGGAACAGCCACAGGGGCTAGGGGCAAATCAGAATTACTATGAATCAGAAGCAGAAGCACAGAGTTGAAGATGAGATACGAAGCTTGGAGGCAGGAATAGATGGGGCAGACACACAAAGGAAGCCAGCATTGGAGAGTGGCAACATAAAGGTGGTATGCTGGAGGAAAGCTCCAGGATTCCTGCAGCTGGGCACTGGAGCCACCCTGAACTCTCAAAGACCTCCCTGCTCCAGTCTCCACAATTCCAGGTCCTGGTGTCCCCCTGGTTTTGGGGGAGATTCTGGCTCCCTTGTAGCACCACAATAAACTCATTGCCTGAGTTATTCCAAGTGACTCCCTGTTCTTTATGGGCTCACAAGCCAGTGCACCAAAAGTAGCCACCATCAATGGGTTAGGGGCCCACACCAGCATGGGGACAGGGGAGGTGCCCAAATAGCTAGCTCCTCTGCCTCAGAGGCTCTAATACCCACAGAGGTGATTTAACTCCTCAAGGGTCTAAGCTCCATTTTTTTTTTTTTTTTTTTTTGAGGCAGAGTCTTGCTCTGTTGCCTAGGCTGAAGTGCAATGGCGAGATCTCAGCTCACTGCAACCTCTGCCTCCCGGCTTCAAGAGATTCTCCTGCCTCAGCCTCCCAAGTAACTGGGATTAAAGGCACATGCCATGAAGCCTGGCTATTTTGTTTGTATTTTTAGTAAAGATGGGTTACACCATGTTGGCCAGGCAAGTTTCGAACTCCTGACCTCAAGTCATCTGCCTGCCTTGGCCTCCCAAAGTGCTGAGATTACAGGTGTGAGCCACTGTGCCTAACCTCATTTTCTTTTTTTGGAGATTATACCCAGGCTGGCGTGCAGAGGCATGCTCTTGGCTCATTGCAACCTCTGTCTCCTGGGTTCAGGCAATTCTCCTGCCTCAGCCTCCTGAATAGCTGGGATTAGAGGCATGCACCACCATGACCAGCTAATTTTCGTATTTTTAGTAGAGCTGGGGTTTCACCATGGTGGTCAGGCTGGTCTCGAACTCCTGATCTCATGATCTGCCCACCTGGACTTCCCAAAGTGCTTGCTTGCTGGGATTACAGGTGTGAGCCACCATGCTCAGTCCTCATTTTCTTTTTTTAAAAATGTATCCCCCAGTTTTGTATACATATACAAAATATATATTTTATCAATATATTTATAACTGTATTTTATATACAATGTAAACATATAAGTATATGTAATATATAAATATAATGCAAAAGCATACATAACTACTGTATGATAATATGTAACTATAAATGCAAGCAAAGGTCATTCAGATCCTTCCCATAGAACTCTTGCTGAAATAGCTGCAAATGGGAAAAAATAGATTCTGGTCCCAATCCCCTGCCAAATATTCAAAGTGGAAAATTGGGATCATAATTTGCAAAGACTTTTTCCATCCCAAATGGCAATTGATTAATCCCTCCTGGCAAACAAATTGCTGTACCATCCCCTGTAAGTCAGATGTCCTCTGAGATTAGTGTAATTGAAACCCTCATGACTATCCAAAGATTTCAGGTGGCTCTAATAATTGGTACATGTATAATAACTCCATCAAAACGGAAAACAAAAAAGTCATAGAAAGGGGATAATAAATAATCCCAAACAATGAGGCTGATAGAATTCCAGTAATGAACAACTGAACTCTAATTTTCCTGGAGCTAATGGGAAAAAGGAGAAGTCCTACATAAAAATGATCATTGCTTAATCAAAATAAATTAATCAAAAGAGAAGAGTTTCCTTTTGGAATTATTTTTAAAAAATCAATTCCTTCATAATTTCATCATAGTAATACTGTTATTTTTGATTGTATACATATATTCCAGTCCTTGTCTTCAAGTAAAATAGAAACTCGTTTTTCAAAAATATTTGAATAAGCAAAACATGCAGATAATGTGAAAACAAGAAAGTATGAAAAATATACTGAAAAGTTTCCTCCCATCCTTGCTGTACATCTGCCCACTTTCAAATTCCCTCACCGCCAGGCAGGGCTGTATCCTTCTAGAGTTTTTATGAATATTTAATAACATCATCATCACCACACCAGTATCAACAACAAAATAGATATTCTTATCTTCTGCCCTCGTTTTGCACCGTAATTTTTTTTGAGATGAAGTCTCACTCTGTCGCCCAGGTTGGAGTGCAGTGGCACCATCTCAGGTTACTGCAGCCTCTACCTCCTGGGTTCAAACAATTCTCCTTCCTCGGCCTCCCGAGTAACTGGAATTACAGGCACATGCCTCCATGCTGGGCTATTATTTTTTTTTTTTTGGTATTTTTGGTAGAGATGGGGTTTCACAATGTTGGCCAGGCTGGTCTCGAATTCTTGACTTCAAGTGATTTATCTGCCTTGGCCTTCCAAAGTGCTGGTATTACAGGCATGAGCCACCGTGCCCGGCCTACACCTTAATTTTTTTCACTTAACTACATATCTTGTAGGCTCTCCCATCTCAGCAGGAGGAAAGTGCCCCATCCCTTTGGGCGGTTATAACAAAATACCTTAGAATGGGTAATTTGTCAATAACACACATTTATTTTTCACAGTTCTGGAGGCGGGGAAGTCCAAGATCAAGGCACCAGCAGATTCAGTGTCTGGTGAGCACTTGTTCCTCATAACAGGCACCTTCAGCTGTGTCCTCACATGATGGAAGGAGCAAACGGGCTCCTCAAGACTCTATTATTAATATAATGGCACGAACAAGCGTCTATTAATTATGAATATAACGGCATTAGACTCACTAATGAGGGCAGAATCCTCATGACCTAATCACCTCCTAAAGGCTCCACCTCTTAACACCATCACATTGGGTATTAGGTCCCAATATATGCATTTTGGGGGTCACCCATATTCACACCACAGTAGAAAGCTTCCTTATTGTCTTTTGTAGCTACATGATTGTTCATTGTCTGCTCTACCATAACTTATATAACCCGAGCCCTCCTGGTATCATTTACACTGCTTCCATTTTTTTTGATGTTGCAAATAAAGCTGGGGTGAATAATCTTACACATACCTAATTTGATGTGTGGGAAAATGTAGCTGTGGGATAAATTCCTTAAAGCAGATTGTTGGGTTAAAGAGAAAATGCCTTTGTAAATTTGATAGTTACCACCAAATAGAGATTTCAGGAACATATACTTCCACCAGCACAGTCAGATGGTTGAATGCCCCATAATATCCACACACTCAGCCAGAACTAGTATCTCCTGCCACACTCCAGGGAGGAAGAAAGAGACATGTGCAAAAGGAAGAGCTGTTTATCTGATACCCACTATGTGCCAGATATACTCTGTAAACACACCCTAGACATACTGTCTTCCTATAAGGCAAAGTGTGTTTCCCTGATTTTTATATGTGAGGAAACTCAGTCTCAGGTTAAGGAAACTTACACTTACACAAAGTCTCAAGAAAATAGAAGAATCCTGAACCCTTGGCTGGCTCTGAAGCCTGTGTTGGTTCCAGGGGGCCACGTCATGGTGCCAGGGAGGATATCTCAGCCGGGCTTTTGTGTTCCCCCAAGGCTGTTTCTGTCAGTATTCATGAATGTCAACAGCGGACTTCATTTCCCAACTACTTTATTTTCTTGCCTGCTTGGAACTTCAAGAGTCAGAGCTCTGTCCTGCTTAGAGAAACCCCTGGCAACCCCTTTCCCCTTCGTGCTCTCCCCAGGCCCCAGACCTGCCCCTCACATGTGACTTTTAAGTGTGAAGCAGTGCTCCTCCAGGTGCGACTCTCCCAGAAGAACATCCAGCCACAGTTCCAGGTCCCGCACGAGCTGCTCCAGCTCGCGCACCTCTTTCTCTAGCTTCTCCAAGAAGACATGCAAGTTCTCCTTCAACCCGTTCCTGATGGCCTTTATCGGTTCTTTCGAGGGCTCATTGGTCTGATATTCAAGCCCCTGGAAGGCAGACACCCAAGTGGCAGCTTGTGCTTTCTCAGATAGGACCCTCCTCCCTGCCCCCACTGGTTTCAAAAAGATCCCTGGGCCTTTGCATGTGCTATTCGTTTTGCTTATAGTACCTGTCCCCACCTTCTACATTTGGCCAGCTCCTACTTATCTTTCATGATCCATGTTGCCAATGACACCTCCTCTGGAAAGCATTCCCAGACTGCCTCACCTCAGTACCTTGCTGGATATGTTACCTGGGAAGCGCCAAGGTTCTGGTAGTAGTTACATTCTCGGATCCTTTCTGACACCTCCCAGCTGCTTCCTGAAACAGGCACAAACATCACCTCTTAAGAGCAAATGAGTGCTAATTGAAATAAACATGGTCGGTCATCTCAGTGCAATGAAGGCTCAGTAGGAGAAGGCAGGTTATGGAGGTCCCCTTAACATGCAACCATCTTTGGAATACTCCACCAAACTTCATGTTGATTTGGTTCCTCTTTTCTCAGATTCCAAAATGCTCACCCAATATCCCTGTGCTCAAGTACAGCACCAAGATCAGCAATGCCAACAGTGTCTAGGGTGCAAGAAGAGGAGGAGGAAGAAGAACATGAGGATAAATTCTCTCCAGCTCCCCCTACTTCCATCACAAAGGGCCAGATATGGGAGTGCTTATAAGACAGGTTTTTGAGCTTAACTTTTGTTCTAGTTATCTAAGTCACACTTGCTTACTACAAAACTCCCAAACTTTGAAGAAATAGATAACATGGCAAGTTACTGATGTTCAATTTGTGTTTTCTCTCATTTAAATATTTTTTGTTTTAATCAATCTTTAAAAGCAATCAACTTTTTTTGTGGTATAATTTACATCCAACAAAATGCACACATTTAAAATGTATAGTCTGATGAGTTTTGATAAATGTTTATACCTGTAGACTATCACCCCAATCAAGATGTAGAACATTTCCATCATGATAGTTCTCTCATGCCCTTTTGCTGTGAATTCCATCTTCACTCCTGCCCTGCCTGGAGAGAAACCGTTAATCTGTTTTCTGTCACTGTGAGTAGTTTTGCCTGTTCTATAACCTTGTATAAGTGGAATTACACAGTGTGTGTGCTTTTGCATTTAGTTTCTTTTGCTTAAGATAATGTTTTTGAAATGCGTCAATTTTTTGTGCTCAATTTTATTGATGAGTATATTGTGTATTTTATTGATGAGTATTTATATTATATGGACACTGAATATTGTACAATTAGTTTCTTTACCTGTTGGTGGACTTTTGGGTTGTTTCCAGTTTGGGAGTATTATGAAAAAAAGTGCTATGAACACTCATATACAATTCCTTGTGTGAACATTTGTTCATATTTCTCTTGGATTAATATTCAGAAATGCAAATGCTGGGTTATGTAGTAAATGTATGTTTAATTTTAGAAGAAACCACCAAACTGTTTTCCAAGGTGTTTGCACTATTTTTCATTCTCATTAGCAATTCATGAGAGTTCCAGTTGCTCCACATCTTCGTCAACATTTTGTATTGTCAATCTCTTTTACTTTTTTGAGAACAGATCTTGTTCTGTCATCCATGCTGGAGTGCAGTGGTGTGACCTTGGCTCACTGCAGCCTTGACTTCCCTGCTCAAGCCATCCTTCCACTTCAGCCTCCTGAATAGCTGGGACTATGGGTGTGCATCACCATGCCTGGCTAACTTAAAAAATTGTTTTTAGTAGAGATGCAGTCTTGTTATGTTGCCCAGGCTGGTCTTGAACTCCTGAACTCAAGTTATCCTTCTGCCTTGTTTCTCAAAATGTCCCAGTCTTAATTTCAGGCATTTTGCTTGTGTAGTGTGACATCTCAATCTAGTTTTCATATGCATTTCCCTAATGATTAATGATGGTGAGCATCCTGTCATGTGCTTATTGAGCATTCATAATTCATGTATCTTTTTTTGTGGCATGCTTTTTAGGTCTTTCACCCATTTTTTAATTGGACTATTTATCTTTTTCTTCTTAAGTTGTAATAGTTTTTTTTATGTATGCTGGGTATGAGTCCTTTGACAGATATTTGGATTGTGAATATATTTTCTACAAGTCTGCATCTTGTCTTTTCAAGTTCTTATCAGTGTCTTGAAAATGAAAAGGTTTCAGTTTTGATGAAGACCATTTCACCAAAGTTTTTCCTTTTGTGATTGTGCTTTTCATGTGTTGTTTAGAAAATTTTGCCTTCTTCAAGGTTGTGAAGACGTTTTCCTCTTCTAGACATTTTATCATTTTAACCTTTACATTTAGGAGTATGATCCATTTTGAATTAATTTTTGTATTTGATGGGAAGTAGGGATTAAGTTTTTTTGTATGAATGTCCAGTTGTTCTAGAATTATGTTTTAGAAGATTAATATTTTCCTCATTGAATTACATTATTGTCTTTGTCAAAAATATATTCACCATGTATTACATGGATTTATTTGTAGATTCTGTTTTGTTTCATTGATCTATATATCTATTTTTACATCAGTACTAAATCTGTATTACTCTCTTAGGGCTGCCATAGCAGGATGTCACAAACTGGGTACCTTGAACAACAGAACTTAATTTTCTCACATTCCTTGAGGCTGGAAGTCCAAGACCAAGGTGCTGGCACAGTTGGTTTTTGATGAAGTCTCTCAATGTTTGCATATCCTCATTGTGTCTAACTCTTAGAAGAACATCAATTCTATGAAATCATAGTCCTATCTTTATGACCCCGTTTAACTTTAATTACCTCCTTGAAGGCCTTATCTCTAAATATAGCCACTTGGGGATTAGGGCTGCAATATATAAATTTTGGGGGACATAATTCTGTACATAGTGACTACACTATCACTACTATGTTCTATTGATTTTTAAAAATATCTGTCTTACATAATAACCACACTATTACTGTGGCTTTATACTTAGACTTGAAATCAGAGAGTGTGAGTTTTTTGACTTTGTTCCTTTCCAAACTTGTTTTGGTTATCCTATGCCCTTTGCATTTTAATACATACTTTAGGGTCATTTTTTTTTTTTTTTTGAGACGGAGTTTCGCTCTTGTTACCCAGGCTGGAGTGCAATGGCGCAATCTCAGCTCACCGCAACTTCTGCCTCCTGGGTTCAGGCAATTCTCCTGCCTCAGCCTCCTGAGTAGCTGGGATTAGGGTCATTTTTTCAGCTGCTATCACACACCAAAAAACCTTACTGGAATTTTGGTTGGTATTACACTGAATCTATAGCTCAATTTGGTAAGAAATAAGATCTTTAAAATATTGTATCTTTATAATCCATGAACATGGTACATCTCTCCATTAAATTTTTATTTAATTTCGCTTAACATGTTATGCAGTTTTCAAGTGTAGAGGTCTTGCACATCTTTCCAAATTATTGTGTGTTTTTTGTGCTATTATAAGTGATATTTAAAATTTTTCATTTCCCAATTGTTTGTTGCTAGTCTATCGAAATACAGTTGAGTTTGTATATTGTGACTTAATTAATTCTAATAGTTTAGGATTTCATATATAGAAAATCAGATTGTTCACGAAGAAAGTTTTATGTTATCCCTTCCATTCTTTATCTTTAAAAAAGTCATTTGTCTTTTTTTCTTTAACTTGTGTGTTGACTAAAATCACCAGTAAAATATTAAATAGAAGTAGTAATATGGAGCATCCTTATTTTATTTCATATCTTAGAGGTAAAGAGTGGACGTTTTCACTAGTAAGTGAGGTGTTAATTGCTGATTTTTCATTGTCACTTTTATCAGGTGGAAGAATTTTTTTTCAATTCCTAGTTTTCTAAGAATTTTAACATGAATGAATGCTGAATTAGTGAAGTGCCTTTTTGTACCCACTGAGCAATTATATTTGTTCCTCTTTTTGTAGTAAATTGCATTAATTGCACTTTAAATGTGGAGCCAAATGAGTTTCTTCAGTAAACGCAAGTTGTTTATGATGCATTAGCTAGCCTTTTTATGTTATCATGTGATTTGATAAGCTACTATTTTTTTTTGAGATTTTTTACATCTATATTAATAAGAGATTGGTTTAAATGTTTTTCTAGGCCAGGTGCAGTGGCTCATGTCTGTAATCCTAACACTTTGGGAGGTCAAGGTGGGCAGATGACTTGAGGTCAGGAGTTCAAAACCAACCTGGCCAACATGGAGAAACCCTGTCTCTACTAAAAATGCAAAAATTAGCTGTCCATGATGGCAGTTGCCTGTAATTCCAGCTACTCAGGAGGCTGAAGCAGGAGCATCACTTGAACTCTGGAGGAAGAGATTGCAGTAAGCCAAGATCACGCCACTATACTCCAGCCTGGGTGACAGAACAAGATTCCATCTTAAAAAAAAAAGTTTGTTTTTCTATATGTTTGTCAGGTTTTGGTATCGAGGTTTTGTTAACCCCTTAAAATGGGTTATTAAGAACTCCCTCCTCCTCTATTTTATGAAATAAATTGTGCAAGGTTGGTATTATTTTTATCTTAAATGATTGATAAAATTTATTGGTGAAAATTTTTGGGCCTGTAGTTATTAAGACTGTTTCTTCTTAAGTCAATTTTGTAAAGTTGTACTGCCTAGGAAGATTTGTCCATTTCACCTAAGTTAAATGTATTGGTATCAAGTTGTTCCTAATATTACCTTAATATTCTTTTAACACCTGTAAGGGTCATAACAATCATCTTTCATTCTTTTAAAAAAATGTATAAAGGAAAGAGGTCAAGAAAAGAAACAAGAGACTTCTTTCATTCTTGATATTGGTAATTTGTGTTTCTCTCTCTGTTTTTTAAAATTAATCTATTTAGAAGTTTTCCAATTTTTAATTACATTTTATCAATTAAAAATGGTTATTAATTTTGTTTGCTTTACATTTCATTAATTTCTGATATTGTTTTTATTTCTTTCTTTCTATTATTGAGTTTAATTCTTCTTTTTTTTTGCTAATGAGGAAATTTTGACCACAGCTTTTAAAGTTTTCTTGTTTTTCAAATATGTTTGTGTGCCTTTGTGTGTGTGTGCATATTGACTGACATTGAATTTTCCCCAAACTCACTAGATTTTGGCTGAGTCAGATTTAGTTTGCCTTAAAGAAATAATACATTTCTTATACACCCAAGTATGTGATGTAACATTAGTAACATTTAGACCCAGTCCTAAACAAAGAAGAGAGAAGAAGATTTGTCCAATTTGCCTCTTCTCCAGATAGTTTTCTTTATAATGCTAGCAACTACATTATATTATTAACTTTAAAAAATACATGTTACATGCAACAAATTGTTGAGTTTCACAGACACAATAAGTGAAAGAAGTCAGACACAAAGGTATACATGGCATGATTCCATTTACATGAAATTCAAGAACATAGAGGAGTGGCTGGCAAGATGTCCAAATAGGAACAGCTACAGTCTGCAGCTCCCAGCAAGATCAACACATAAGGTGGGTGATTTCTGCATTTCCAGCTGAGGTAACTTGTCCATCTCACTGGGGCTGGCTGGACACTAGGTGTAGCCATGGAGGGCAAGCTGAAGCAGGGTGGGATGTTACCTCACCTGGGAAGTGCAAGGGGTGGGGAGCAGTCCCTATCCTAGCCAAGGGCAGCCATCAGGGACTGTACCATGAGGGATACTGGCCCAGATACTGCACTTTTCCCATGGTCTTTGCAATGCGCAGACCAAGAGATTCCCTCCAGTGCCTACACCACCAGAGTCCTGGGTTTCAAGCACAAAACTGGGTGGCCATTTGGGCAGTCACTGAGCTAGCTGCAGTTTTTTTTTCCCCATACCCCAGTGGTGCCTGGATTGCTGGTGAGACAGAACTGTTCACTCCCCTGGAAAGGGGGCTGAAGCCAAGGAGAAAAGTAATCTAGCTCAGTGGGTACCACCCCCACAGAGCCAAGTAAGCCAAATTCCACTCGCTTGAAATTCTCACTGCTAGCATAGCAGTCTGAGGTCAACCTGGGATCCTCGAGCTTGGTGGGGAGGGGCGTTCGCCATTGCTAAGGCTCAAGTAGGCAGTTTTACCCTCAGTGTAAACAAGGCTGCCTAGAAGATCAAACTGAGCAAAGCCCACCACAGCTCAGCAAGGCCACTGTGGCCAGACTGCCTCTCTAGATTCCTCCTCTCTGGGCAAGGAATCTCTGAAAAAAACAAAAAACAAAAAACAGCAGCTCCAGTCAGGGGCTTATAGATTAAACCTCCATCTCCTTAGGGCAGAGCACTTGGGGGAAGGGGCAGCTATTGGCACAGCTTCAGAAGACTTAAACATCCCTGCCTAGTGGCTCTGAAGACAGCAGCAGATCTCCCAGCACAGCATTCGAGCTTTGCTAAGGGTCAGACTGCCTCCTCAAGTGGGTCCCTGACCCCTGTGTCTCCTGATTGGGAGATAACTCCCAGTAGGGGCTGACAGACACCTCATACAGGAGAGCTCTGGCTGGCATCTGGCAGACTGCTCTCTGGGATGAAGCTTCCAGAGGAAGGAACAGGTAGCAATCTTTGTTGTTCTGCAGCTTCCGCTGGTTATACCAAAGCAAAGAGGGTCTGGAGTGGACCTCCAGCAAACTCCAGCAGACCTGCAGTAGAGGAGACTGGAATAGCATCAACATCAACAAAAGTACGTTCACTCAGAGACCCCATCCAAAGGCCACCAACATCAAAGAAAAAAGGTAGATAAAGCCTCAAAGATGGGAGAAATCACCACAGAAAGGCTGAAAATTCCAAAAACCAGAACACCTCTTCTCCTCCAAAGGGTCACAACTCTTCACCAGCAAGGGAACAAAACTTGATGCAGAATGTGTTTGATAAACTGACAGAGGCAGGCTTTAGAAGGTGGATAACAATAAACTCCTCCAAGCCAAAGGAGCATGTTCTAACCCAATGCAAGGAAGCTAAAAACCTTGAAAAAGGGTATAACCAGTCTAGAGAAGAATATAAATAACCTGATGGAGCTGAAAAACAGCACAAGAACTTTGCGAGGCATATACAAGTATCAATAGCTGAATCGATCAAGTGGAAAAAAGGATATCACAGTTTGAAGATCAAGTTAATTAAATAAAGTGAGAAGACAAGATTAGAGAAAAAGAAGGAATAGGAATGAACAAAGCCTCCAACAAATGTGGCACTCTGGGAAAAGACCAAATCTACATTTGGTTGGTGTACCTGAAATTGATGGCGAGAATGGAACCAAGTTGGAAAACACTCTTCAGGATATTAACCAGGAGAACTTCCCCAACCTAGCAAGGCAGGCCAACATTCAAATTCAGGAAATACAGAGAACACCACAGTGATACTTCTCAAGAAAAGCGACCCCAAGACACATAATCATCAGATTAACCAAGGTTGAAATGAAGGAAAAAATGTTAAGGGCAGCAAAAGAGAAAGATCAGGTTACCCACAAAGGGAAACCCATCAGACTCACAGTGAATCTTTCTGCAGAAACCCTACAAGCCAGAAGAGTGGGGACCAATATTCAACATTCTTAAAGAAAAGAATTTTCAACCTACAATTTCATATCCAGCCAAACTAAGTTTCATAAGCAAAGGAGAAATAAAATTCTTTACAGACAAGCAAATGCTGAGAGATTTTTGTCACCACCAGGCCTGCCTTACAAGAGCTCCTGAAGGAAGCACTAAACATGGAAAGGAACAACCGGTACCAGCCACTGCAAAAACATACCAAATTGTAAAGACCATTGACACTATGAAGAAACTGCACCAACTAATGGGCAAAATAACCTGCTAGTATCATAATGACAGGATCAAATTCACACATAAAAATATTAACCTTAAATGTAAATAGGCTAAATGCCCTGATTAAAAGACACAGACTGGCAAATTGATAAAGAGTCAAAACCCATCAATGTGCTGTATTCAGGAGACCCATCTCATGTGCAAAGACACACATAGGCTCAAAATAAGGGGATGGAAGAATATTTACCAAGCAAATGGGAAGAAAAAAAAAAGCAGGGGCTGCAATCCTAGTCTCTGATAAAATAGACTTTAAACCAACAAAGATCAAAAGGGGCAAAGAAGGGCATTAGCTAGTGGTAAAGGGATCAATGCAACAAGAGCTAACTATCCTAAATATAAACATGCACCCAATACAGGAGCACCCAGATTAACAAAGCAAGTTCTTAGAGACCTACAAAGAGACTAAAAGCAAGTTCTTAGAGACCTACAAAGAGACTTAGACTTTCACACAATATAATGGAAGACTTTAACACCCCACTGTCAATATTAGACAGATCAATGAGACAGAAAACTAACAAGGATATTCTGGACTTGAACTCAGCTCTGGACCAAGTGGACATCTACAGAACTCTCTACTCCAAATCAACAGAATATACATTCTTCTCAGCACCACATCACACTTATTCTAAATCAACCACAAAATTAGAAGTAAAACACACCTCAGCAAATGGAAAAGAACAGAAATCATAACAAACAGTCTCTCAGACAGCAGCGCAATCAAATTAGAATCAGGATTAAGAAACTCACACAAAACCACACAACTACATGGAAACTAACAACCTGCTTCTGAACGACTACTGGGCAAAGAACAAAACTAAGGAAAAAATAAAGAAGTTCTTTGAAATCAATGAGAACAAAGAGACAAACATGTCAGAATCTCTGGGATACATTTAAAGCAGTATGTAGAGGGGAACTTATAGCACTAAATGCCCACAAGAGAAAACAGGGAAGATCTAAAATTGACACTCTACTATCACAATGAAAAGAACTAGAGAAGCAAGGGCAAACAAATTCAAAAGCTGGCAAAAGACAAGAAATAACTAAGATCAGAGCAGAACTGAAGGAGATAGAGACGTGAAAAACCGTTCAAAAAATCAATGAATCCAGGAGCTGGTTTTGTGAAAAAATCAACAAAATAGACCACAAGCCAGACTAATAAAGAAGAAAAGAGAGGAGAATCCCATAGATGCAATAAAAAATGATAAAGGAGCCATCATCACTGATTCAACAGAAATACAAACTACCATCAGAGGATGCTATAAACACCTCTACACAAATAAACTAGAAAATATAGAAGAAATTGATAAATTCCTGGACACATACACTCTCCCAAGTCTAAACAAGGAACAACTCGAATCTCTGAATGGACCAATAACAAGTTCTGAAATTGAGGAAGTAATTAATAGCCTACCAACAAAAAAAGTCCAGGACCAGACATATTCACAGCCAAGTTCTACCAGAGGTACAAAGAGGAGCTGGTACCATTCCTCCTGAAATGATTTCAAACAATAGAAAAAGAGGGAATCCTCCCTAACTCATGAGGCCAGCATCATCCTGACACCAAAACCTGCCATAGACACAATCCAAAAAGGAAATTTCAGGCCAATATCCCTGATGAACATCTATGCAAAAATCCTCAATAAAATACTGGCAAACTGAATTCAGCAGCACATCCAAAAGTTTATCCATTACGATCAAGTCGGCTTCATCACTGGGATGCAAGTCTTGCTCAACATATGCAAATCAATAAATGTAATTCATCACATAAACAGAACCAATGATAAAAACCACAATTATCTCAATAGATGCAGAAAAGGCTTTTGACAAAATTCAACATCCCTTCATGCTAAAAACTCTCAATGAACTAGGTATTGATGGAATGTATCTCAAAATAATAAGAGCTATTTATGACAAACCCACAGCCAATATTATACTGAATGGGCAAAAACTGGAAGCATTCCCTTTGAAAACTGGCACAAGACAAGGATGCCCTTTCACCACTCCTATTCAACATGGTATTGGAAGTTCTGACCAGGGCAATCCGGCAAGAAAAAGAAATAAAGGTATTCAAATAGGAAAAGACGAAGTCAAATTATCTCTGTTTGCAGATGACATGATTGTATATTAAGAAAACTCCATTGTTTCAGCCTCAAATTTCCTTAAGCTGATAAGCAACTTCAGCAAAGTCTCAGGATACAAAATCAATGTGCAAAACCCACAGGCATTCCTATACACCAATAACAGAGAAACAGAGAACAAAATCACAAGTGAACTCCCATTCACAATTGCTACAAAGAAAATTAAATACCTAGGAATACAACTTACAAGGGATGTGAAGGACCTCTTCAAGAAGAACTACAAACCACTGCTCAAGGAAATAAGAGACGACACAAACAAATGGAAAAACATTCCATGCTCATGAACCGGAAGAATCAATATTGTGAAAATGGCCATACTGCCCAAAGTAATTTAGCGATTCAATGCTATCCCCATCAAGCTATCATTGACTTTCCTCATGAATTAGAAAAAACTACTTTAAATTTCATGTGAACCAAAAAAGAGCCTGCATAGCCAAGACAATCCTAAGCAAAAAGAACGAAGCTGGAGGCATTACCCTACCTGACTTCAAACTATAGTACAAGGCTACAGTAACCAAAACAGCATGGTATTTGTACCAAAACAGATAAATAGATCAATGGAACAGAACAGAGGCCTCAGAAATAACAACACACATCTACAACCATCTGATCTTTGCCAAACATAACAAAAACAAGCAATAGGGAAAGGATTTCCTATTTAATAAATGATATTGAGAAAAGTGGCTAGCCATATGCAGAACACTGAAATTGGACCCCTTCCTTATACCTTATTCAAAAATTAACTCAAGATGGATTAAAAACTTAACCATAATGCCTAAAACCATAAAAACTCTAGAAGAAAATGTAGGCAATACTATTCAAGACTTAGGCATAGGCAAAGGCTTCATGACTAAAACACCAAAAGCAATGGCAACAAAAGCTAAAATTGACAAATGAGATCTAATTAAATGAAAGAGCTTCTGCACAGCAAAAGAAACCATCATCAGAGTGAAGAGGCAACCTATGGAATGGGAGAAAATTTTTGCAATCTGTCCATCTGACAAAGGGCTAATATCCAGAATCTACAAAGAACTTAAACAAATTGACAAGAAAAAAACACAACCCCACCAAAAAGTGGGCGAAGGATGTGAACAGACACTTCTCAAAAGAAGAAATGTATGAGGCCAACAAACATATGAATAAAAGCTCATCATCACCACTGGTCATTAGAGCAATGCAAATCAAAACCTCAGTGAGATACCATCTCATGCTAGTTAGAATGATGATCATTAAAAAGTCAGGTAACAACTGATGCTGGAGAGGATGTGGAGAAACAGGAATATTTTACACTGTTGCAGGGAGTGTAAATTAGTTCAACCATTGTGGAAGACAGTGTGGCGATTCCTTAAGGATCTAGAACCAGAAATAGCATTTGACCCAGCAATCTCCTTACTAGGTTTATACCCAAAGGATTATAAATCATTCTACTTTAAAGATGCTTGCACACATATGTTTATTGAGGTACTATTCACAATAGCAAAGACTTGGAACCAACCCAAATGCCCATCAATGATAGACTAGATAAAGAAAATGTGGCACATATACACCATGGAATGCTATGCAGCCATAAAAAAGGATGAGTTCCTGTCCTTTGTAGGGACGTAGATGAAGCTGGAAACCATCATTCTCAGCAAACTAACACAGGAACAGAAAACCAAAAACTACATGTTCTCACTCATAAGTGGGCGTTGAACAATGAGAATACATGGACACATGGAGGGGACCATTACACACTGGGGCCTGTTGTGGGGTTGAGGGATAGGGGAGGGATAGCATTAGGAGAAATACCTAATGTAGATTACGGGGTGATGGATGCAGCAAACCACCATGGCACGTGTATGCCTTTGTAACAAACTTGCATGTTCTGCACATGTACCTCAGAACTTGAAGTATAAAAATAATAATAAAAGAAATTAAAGAACATAGTAAACTCAGCTATGATGACAGAAATCAGAATCATTGCCATGGGGGTGGGATGTCAGGTGAGCAGAGCCCCGAAATAACCTCCCTCAGTGCTAGAAACATTCTATAGCTCAATCCGTGTGTACACCCAGTGGAAAATTATCACACTGTACATTTGATATTAGGGTCCTTTTTCTTTTCTTAACAATATTCCTTAGGAATCTTTTCATGAAAGACACACACTAACTGTCTCGGTCTTTAAAATGGCCGATGAGTTTTCGCGGCCTGGAAGCTCTTCTATGTATCTAACCAGCCCTCCATCAATTTACTTTACAGGTTGATTTCTTCCCCAGCATTCTTGCTGTTGGTTTCTATTCTGTGCTTCATGGAGGCAAAGGGAGGAAAAGGGACCAGGATTGTGTTTGAGTCCCTTTCCTTGTGTCGTCTTGGGGTCTGAGCCAATTAATTTCTCTGAGCTTCAGTTTCTTCATCTGTAAAATGGATTTTGAAATACACTGAAAAGTCTTACAAAAAAGAAGCAATGTGGCTCTGGTAGAATCAAGGTGGGAAATGCTGTGATAAACAAAGCTGAGCGGACTTCTTTTCTGTAGGACTTCTCAGAGCCCGCCTTACGTGAATGAGCAGCGTCAGTCTCCAGGAAGGGATGAAGGTATGCAGTCTTCCCCAAGCCACAGAATTCTCTAAAGAATGTTTCTAAAAGGAGCATGCCTGGGCTTTGATGTCTGTGGAACACATTTTAGAAAAAGCTGCAGCATGACCGGTGCCGGTGAAGGCCCGTTATACACTACAAGGTCCAGCATACAGGTGATGCTTGGTGTATGTACAGTAAATGAATGAGTGAGCAAGTCTTTTGAAAACAGAGGTCATTCATTCATTTCTCTGCTTAAAACCCTTAAACAGCTTCTTCTTATCCTCAGAATAAACCCTTACTCAGGGTTCTCATAGCAGATGAACCTGGTTTCAAGGGGTACTAAAATCAGACAGATGTGTTTTCAAATCCTGGTATGTCTCAGCTGTATGGTCTTTTTGCCTTTCTGGGCCTCAGTTTACCCTCTGTGAATGAGGTTGACAGCATCTAAGAGATGGGTCGTGGAAGCACCAGGCTGCATGCAGCAAGTGTTAATGTTTTCCATTTTGACGAAATCCCACATGAGGTTCGAATTTCAGCCCTGAGAATGAATCCTCCAGGAGCTCTCCAATTCAAGAGTATTATCCTATTTACTTCAGTTCATTCATTCATTAAGCATCTATTAAGCACCAAGCACCATGCTAGGCACTGGGGATTCAGCAGGAAACTAAACAAAAAGTCCATTTCTCCTGGAACACACTTTCTACTGGCAGTGCTGAGAATTTAATAAGACAGTGTCAGTAACAGCCCCGGCAAGAAGAGCCCAAGCCCTTAAGCTGTGTTCCACCAAAGTAGGATCCAGGGACAGTTGGGTGAAGGTTCATTCCGGGCTTTGGGGGCCTTACCGTCTGTCCGGAGTGGCAAAAGGAGCCCAGATGGGAGGAAAACAGCATGTACCTGGCCTGGCCTCACCTGCTTCTTGTCCTCACAGTGGCTGCCCCTTCTCCGTTCAAGCTGCTGGGCTTCCACCTGCTCTGCTGCCACCTGCCTCCTGCTGCCCACTTGCTGGGTCTCCATAGCCTCAGATCTGGCGACTTGGGTGGACCAAGGTCCCCTCACTCAACAGGCAGAAAGGCACCCTTCCCCCCTCCCCCCACCTGTGGTCACCAAGCATCCCTCAAGCATTGAGTTCTGATGTCACAGAAGGTTGGGACAGCATGGTTCCCACATTCCCACCATCCTGATTTTTAGTCCTTTCCCTCACTTTTCTCATATGAACGTAGAAAACAAAGGTCAGGAAGAAATCCATCAAAAGATTGTTTCAGGATGATGATTTTTCTGATCCTTTTCTTCTATATTTGCAAATTTTTAATAAAAATGCTAATTATAAAGTATAAAAAACCATAGGTTGGGTGCAGTGGCTCACACCTGTAATCAATTCCTAGCACTTTGGGAGGCTGAGGCTGGAGGATTGCTTTAATCCAGAAGTTCAAGATCAGTCTGGGCAACATGGTGAGACCATGTCTCTATTTTAAAAAATTACAAAAAAAGCTATTTATGACAGAAAAATGTATGGAAATAATTGTAGATTTACATGCAATTGTAAGAAACAATATAGAGGCCGGGCGCGGTAGCTCACACCTGTAATCCCAGCACTTTGAGGGTCCAAGATGGGTGAATCATGAGGTCAGGATCACCACCCTGGCTAATATGGTGAAACTCTGTCTCTACTAAAAATACAAAAAACCAAAAAAAAAAAAAAAAGAAAAGAAAAAGAAATTAGCTGGGTGTGGTGGTGTGTGCCTGTAGTCCCAGCTACTCAGGAGGCTGAGGAATCACTTGAACCTGGGAGGTGGAGGTTGTAGTGAGCTGATATTGCGCCACGGCACTCCAGCCTGGGCAACAGAGTGAGATTCTGTCTTAAAAACAGACAAACAAACAAACATAATACAGGGAGATCCTGTGTACTGTCTACGAAGCTTCCCCCCAAGGTACAGTAATAGCCTGCATCACTGCAGTAGGAGATCACAGCCTGGATATGGACACTGATACACTCTACCAATCTTAAGCAAACTTTCCCAGTGTTACTTGTTCTCATTTGTTTGTGTGTGTGTTTAAAGAATTTTGTGTCGGGTTGTGTACTTAGGACTACAGTCAAGATACAGAAGAATTTCAAAACTACTAGAGACTTTGTGCTGCTCCGTGATGGCTGTTGCCTCCCAATCCCGCCCACATTGTTCCTAACTCCTGGAAACCACTTATCTGCTCCCTCTTTCTAAAGTTTGTTTATTCCAAATGCCACATAAATGGAATGAAATAACATTTAACCTTTGGGGATTGGCTTTGAAAAAAAAAGCATGGTATAATTTCCTAGAAATTAATCCAATACGTTGCACATATCAGTAGTTCATTCCTTTTGAGTCTTGAGTAGTATTTTCTGATATGTGTATGCCGTACTGAAGGACATGTTCCAAACATGATCAAAACCTGGCTGCCTCCCGTTTTTGACTCTTGTGAGTAAAGGTGACGTGAACATTGTTGTTCATTTCTCTGGGATAAATGCCTGAGAGTGCAATTGCTGGGCTATAACATCATGGCATGATAGTTTTATAAGGGATTGTCAAACTTCCACAATGGCTGTGCCATTGTACATTCTCATTAACAATGTATGCGTGATTTGGTTTCTCCTCATCCCCACCAATATCTGTTTTCACTATTTTTTAATTTAACCATTTTGATAGATGTTTAGTGACATCTCATTTTGGTTTTAATATGTATTTCCCTGATAGCTAATGATATTATGATGTTGAACATCTTTTTTTTAAAAAAAATTATTAGGCTTTTTTTTTTTTTTTTGGTGGAGACAGTGTCTTGCTATGTTTCCCAGGGTGGTCTTGAACTTCTGGCCTCAAGCAATCCTCCCACCTCAGGCTCCCAAAGTGCTGGGATTACAGGAGTGAGCCACCATGCCCTGCCTGAACATCTTTTCATATGCTTGCTTGCCGTCTGCATCTCTTCCTCAGTGGAATATCTGCTCCTGTCTTTTGCCCATTTACTAATTGGGTTGGTTTTGCTACAGTTGAGTTTTGAGAGAGTTATTTGCTCATTTTAGATACTAGTCCTTCTTAGGATATATGGTTTGCAGATTATTTTCTCCCAGTTTGTAGCTTATCTTTTCAACCTCATTACATGGAGTTTTGCGGAGAAAATATTTTAAGTTTTGGTCCAATCTACCACTTTTTATTTTATGAGTTGTGCTTTTTTCATGGCAAGTCTAAAAACTCTTCAGCTAGCCCTAGGTCCAGAAGATTTTCTCCTTTTTTTTTTTTTTTTGGTCGTATAGCTTTATGCTTCATATTTCAGCCGATGATCCATTTGGAATCAATTCTTGTATAAAGCATAAAGTTTAAGGTCAATTTTTTTTGTTTATGGATGTCCACTTGCTCCAGGACCATTTGTTCTGTATTCTGCTTCACTGATCGATGTATCTATTCCTGAATAAATGCCACACCGCCTTGATTGCCATAGCTATTCAGTGATCCTTAATAGCAGCTAGAGTGATGTTTCCTATTTTGTTTTTCTTTGTCAAGATCGTTTCAGCTCTTCTAGGACCTAAGCCTTTCCATATAAACTTTGGAACAAACTTATCTAGTCCACAACATACCCAGCTGGGATTGTGATAGGAATTGCATCAAACCTATGAATCACTTTGGGGAGAACTGTCATGCTCACTATGTGGTGTCTTCTAGCCCGTGAACACAGTATGCTTCTTCATTTATTTAGCTCTTCTGTTTTGTTTGTTTTTTAGCCAGCACTTTGTAATTTTTTGGAATATGGCTTTTGTACATGCTTTGTTAGGTATATACCTAAATATTTCATATTCTTTGGACTTTCCTTATACTTTAAAAGCCCCCATGTACCAAACAAATATCATGTGTTAAGAAATCATCAATGTTTCACATTTTTTTAATTAACTTTACCAAAGTTCCACATACAGAGCTTCTGATTGGCACCCAGATAACTGATATATTGAGACCTGCTCTACGCTAGGCATTCCACTAGATTATTTTACTACAGCTTCTCTAGGCTATAATTCTGTGGGCAGAGGGGAATTGAATATGTCTTACTAACTATTGCATTTCTAATGTTCCTTATGCAGACCGTTACATAGTCAATGTTCAGTAAAAATACCTGTTGAAAGGATGAATAATGCACAATCTCAAACTGCAGCCTCTGAGAGGCCAGGAACTGTGTCTGGTGAATCCATTTTTGTGTTCATAGTACTTGGCTCAGTAAATATTTGCTGAATGAGTAAAGCAGGTGGTATGATTTTCATGTTTATGAAGAAGCAGAGGTCCAGAGAGGCTAAGGAAGGATATCAGAATTGGTGGGTGCCATGAATGAAGCACCTATTGTGTGCCTGATCCAGGTTAAGTGCTTTCAGCACAGTATCTCATCTAATCCTAATTGCCCTGCAAGGTGGGCGCTGTTAGTTTCTGTTGGGAATGTTACTCTCCTTACTCAGTGGCACATGCCCTGCCTTAGAATGGGTCTACTCAACTCCAAAGTCTTTTAGTTTACCACAAGGAGTTAATGTAGTTTCAGTTAAAAACAAAGAAAGTTCCCATTCTTGTCTTTTGTGGCTTCATTGTGCCTAAGTAGATGTGAGATTTCCATTAGATTTTCTGAATATCAAACATAATCATCTTCTCTCCTGCCCTTTCAACTCCAGGACTGTCCCAGGTTTGCACCTGGGGCACTTCATACAGTCTCCACTCCTTCCTGCCTCTTCTGCATATATATATATATATTTTAATTGAGACAGAGTTTTGCTCTTGTTACTCAGGCTGGAGTGCAATGGCACGATCTCGGCTCACCACAACCTCTGCCTCCTGGGATCAGGCAATTCTCCTGCCTCAGCCTCCTGAGTAGCTGGGATTACAGGCAGGCACCACCATGCCCAGCTAATTTTTTGTATTTTTAGTAGAGACCGGGTTTCACCATGTTGACCAGGATGGTCTCGATCTCTTGACCTCGTGATCCACCCGCCTCGGCCTCCCAAAGTGCTGGGATTACAGGCGTGAGCCTCCGCGCCAGGCCCCTTCTTCTGCATATCTTTATCATGATTACTGAAGGGGCTGCGTTGTCTGAGGTAAACACCCAGGGTTCGTCATCTCATGTAAGGAAAATTTACCACACGGACACACATAATAGGCAAAAGAGAAAGGAAAACAATTCTCTCTCTCTAATGAGAGAGAGAGAGAGAGAGGGGAGAGAGAGAGAGGAGAGAGGAGAGAGAGGAGAGAGAGAGAGAGAGAGAGAGGAGAGAGGAGAGAGAGGAGAGAGAGAGAGAGAGAGAGAGAGAGAGAGAGAGAGAGAGAGAGAGAGAGAGAGAGAGAGGACTTCTCAGAGGAAAAGACCAGCCAGTTGTGGATGCGCCAGAATTTTTCAGTTAGGCTTGAGGAGGTGGGGTCTTTGGTTCCATCAGGTATGACATTTACATAGCGAGTGTGGAAGGCAGCCACCCTACCCTAATCTTATTATGCAAATGAACTGTCCCCTTGGCTGGGGCTGTCTTGTCTGCTCCTTACTGTACACTTGGCAGACAAAGAGAAGGGAAGATGGAGCCGCCATCTTGAACATGATTGCCACAACTGTCAGCATCCATGTCTGCAGCTCGATTTTACAGGCTGCTCTTCGTTAGAAAGGAAAATAATTGGGGGCTGCTCTTCTTTAAAAGGAAAATTCAGGGCCGGGGGCGGGGGGTGGCTCATGCCTGTAATCCCAGCACTTTGGGAGGCCGAGGCGGGTGGATCACGAGGTCAAGAGATCGAGACCATCCTGGTCAACATGGTGAAACCCTGTCTCTACTCAAAATACAAAAAATTAGCTGGGCATGGTGGCGCGTGCCTGTAATCCCAGCTACTCAGGAGGCTGAGGCAGGAGAATTGCCTGAACCCAGGAGGCGGAGGTTGCAGTGAGCCGAGATCGCGCCATTGCACTCCAGTCTGGGTAACGAGAGCGAAACTCCACCTCAAAAAATAAAAAATAAAAAAAAAAAGGAAAATTCTACCGAGCACTTCTGCACCCTCACTATCTGACTAAGTAATTTCTTAACTCTTGTATTTGTATCATTCCATGTGCAACTAAGATATTTGAAGAGTTTTCTAAGTACTGGGCACTGTGCAAAGTGCTTTACATGCATTGGTTCACCATATAAATATTACAACTCTAGGTGGTAAATCATATTTTTTATGGAGATGATCTGTAAAATCGTCTCCATTTTACAGATGAAGAAACTGAAGCTTAGAGTGAGTAAGTCACTTTCCCCAGGTTACTCAGCTGGTAAGAGGCAGGGATGAGATCTGGACTCCACCATTCTGGGACAGCACCCTGGCTCTTGGTGGCCTTGAGATACTGCTTCTTCCATGGGAAGATTCAAGACCAGAGAAAGAACGAGTCCAGCCCAAGACAGTCCAAGGAAAGGTACCCAGCTCAAGTGTCTTCCCCCGACTTGAGGGCCCTCCAAAGGCTATTTATCTTGATGCTCTTGCATGCACCCATGCAGTTGCTGGCTCTTGGACTTTATCTGGTGGGCACATTTGAAATGTCAAGTGCAGGTATGTAAGGATCGATCATTAAGCTAATTATGGCACATCAAAAGTAATGAATTACAGTCACAAAAAGTAATGAATTACAGTAAAAAATTACAGTCACGCACAAAAAAGTAATGACTTACAGTCATATTTTTCTAGGAAACACAATAAATTCTTCCAGGAAACCCCTTCGGAAGGCAGAACTTTCAGGATTTTGTATCAGGGCAGGGAAGGGAGGGAGGAGAAGCTTCCCCATTTGGCCCTCAGAGAACTGTGGGCAGGGGGCTGGCAGAGGGTCAGTATGGCACTGGGTGCTCCACACTTCCTAGTAAAGGAAGAGGGAGAGGATGAGAAAGGAGAGGGAGGCCTTTGAAGGAGGGAATTATGGAGCAAGTCAATGTGACAGTAAGTTGGGGGGGGCAGGAAATGAATGGAAATGTGTGAATGAATAAAGATTTCCAGGGGAATAAGTAATCAGTCTTGAAAAATTACACTCTGCCAAGGCAGAAATCTGCCCCAAACCTAATAGGTGGAGACCAAGCAGTGCTTTGTGCTTGAGTCCTGTTTCCTAATAACAGCTGGGTTCAAATCCTGGTATCACTGTAACATTCACTTGGGAAAGTGACATCATGTCTCTAAGTCTCAGTTATCTGAAAAGTGAGGCCAATAATAATAATAATGCGTGTCTTACAGGGTTACTGGGAGGGCTAAACGGGATGAACTAACTGGATAATGCCTGGCTCAAACTGGAGTTTCTCTCTCTCTCTTCTTCTTTTCCTCCCTCCCTCCCTCTCTCCTTCCTCTCCTCCCTGCTTTCCTCTCTCTTCATTCCCGCTCCCCCCTCCTTTCCTTCTCCTCACTTCTCCAAGTATTTGATGGGCTGCCCCTGTGCCAATTCAATTTAATTCTCCCAGTAATGTAAGATTGCAAAGAGTTTATATGAAAAGTCTATCCAGAAAACTGATAGCGATGACATAATTGGCAAGCCTGTACAGGAGTGGGTGGGGACTACAGAAGGAAGAGGACCGGATGGCTTCATAAAGAGGAGGCATTTTTGGCTAGCCGGAGGGGAGAAGAAAGGATATCTGGGGAGACTGAGAATTATGGGAAAAGACATTACAACCTGGGCCTGAAACCAGAACCCAGTCTTAGCCTGAGTCTGGTGCCCTGCCTTTAGTCTACAGAGAAAAGACTGGTATTTATAACAAACATTGAAAACTCAGATGCATACAGGTACTCAACAGTTAATAAAATAAGAGAAGTAGTCTGGGTGTGAAACAAAAGGGCATGGTGGGGACCGTGGCAAAATCATAACACACATGTCCAGAAAGGCCAGCCAATTGTTGCATGAGAATGTGGGGTTCAGTGTGGTGAGAACTTCTGATTTATTTTCAATCAAAGTAAGAAATTCAGTCTTTTGTGTGAAACCTCCTGACTTGTGAATGTTGGCAACAAATTCGACTTTAGAAAAAAAATTCACTGTGTGAGCCCAATGCATGCCATCAATTTGTGTGTTTGCTGTGCTCAAATGAGGCTTGTCCCTAATCCTCGAAACAGCCCTGCTCTGTGGAGCTTGTTACCTGCTATGGCGAGCCACAGAAGCCCCTATGGCTAACTAAAATTAGAAAAGGTCAATCTTGGAGGGTCGAGAGAGACCTCCGGAGTTTGATGGGAAGGCTGAAACTCCAGGGAGAAGAATAGCCATTGGGAGCATGGACAGGGGCCTGTCACAGGCAGAGACTGACCCAGAGCAGAATACTGGGGTAAATGTTTACCCTGGGCGGTGAGATTCCAATGCCATGAAACCAAACACCGCATGTTCTTACTCATAGGTGGGTGTTGAACAATGAGAACACATGGACACAGGGAGGGAGCATCACACACTGGGGTCTGTTGGGGGGAAATAGGGGAGGGACAGTGTGGGGGGTGGGGAGTTGGGGAAAGATAGCATGGGGAGAAATGCCAGATATAGGTGAAGGGGAGGAAGGCAGCAAATCACGCTGCCATGTATATACCTATGCAATTATCTTGCATGTTCTTCACATGTACCCCAAAACCTAAAATGCAAAAAAAAAAAAATTCTAAATTCTCTTGGTGTCTGTATTAGTTACCTATGGCTTCTATAATGAATTACTACAAACTACATGGCTTGAAGTGACAAATTAATTTTTTGTAGTTCTGGAAACTGTAAGTCCAAAGTCAGTAGCACTGGGCTGAACTCTCAAAGCATCCATCTGACTGTGCTTCCTCCAAAGGTTCTGGGGGGAACCCATTGCTCGACTCTTCCAGCTTTTGTGGCTGCCAGCATTCCTTAGCTTGTGGCTACAGCACTCCCATCTCTTCCTGCATGGTTATATCACCTTGTCCTTTACTTTCTCTCTCTCTCTCTCCTCTCTCCTCTTTGTTCTCTCTCTTTCTCTCAAATTTTCCTATCCTCCTTTTATAAGGATTCATAGGATCATGCTGGGGGCCCTTGGATAATCCAGGAAGACCTCCTAATCTTTTTTTCTTTTTTGAGACAGAGTCTCACTTTGTCAACAAGGCTGGAGTGCATTAGCATGATCTTGGCTCACTGCAACCTCTTCCTCCCGGGTTCAAGCAATTATCTGAGGGAATCTGTGGGGATCACTCCCGTGTGAGGCCCCTAGGAAATGGGCCTCGCCATACAGTGAGCTTGAGCCCGGACACAGATCCCTGTTTCCCTGAGGGAAAGCAGGAACCGAGAGAGAAACTATATGTTATTCAAAATAATTAGCAGACATTACTTTATGGATATGAGGACTTGCAAGGCATTGTGACCACTTTTGGCTCCTTATGGTTTATTGCTTGATTGTGTTCATTCTGGACCCTTGTTACCTTCATTGTAAAATATTAACTTAGGTATTTACACTTGGTAACTTACTTACCGTAACTTACTGGGTGTAACTGTAACTTACTTACCATAGCTTACAGGGCGTGACTGTAACTTACTTACCTTGACCTATTGGGCGTAACCTACTTAATGGAAGTAACCTACTTACTGGGCGTAACCTACTTACTGGACTTAACTTACTTACTGGGCGTAACTTAGTGGGCATAACTTGCTTACTGTAACTTAAGTATGTTGATCTGGTGTAAACAACTTTGACTTCAGAAAAGTATATAATGAAACATATTGCAAAAATAAAGCTGCTGCTTGGACATAGCCTAAGCCAGCCCTCCAGACTCCACTTTCCTTTATTCTTTCACTTCCGCACACTCTCTCCCTCAGGTTGAACGAGACATCTAGGTTGGCGGTCTCGGGGACTCCTGCAGGTCGGTAGTCCCCTGGCAGACATGCCAGACCCCAACAATTATCCCACCTCAGCCTCCTGAGTAGCTGGGATTACAGGCACCTGCCATCATGCTGGACAAATTTTTGTATTTCTGTAGAGATGGGGTTTCACCATGTTGGTCAGGGTGGTCTTGAACTCCTGATCTCAAGTGATCCACCCGCCTCGGCCTCCCAAATTGCTGGATTACAGGCATGAGCCACCTCACCCAGCCAAATCTCCTTATCTTAAAACACTTCATTTGATGACATCTGGAAAGTCCTATTTTGCCATATAAGGTAATATTCATAGGTTCAAGGGATTTGGATATGGGTGTCTCTTGGGGCTTTTCTGCACCCGCCACTGTGACTTTGGGATGCTCCCTGTAGATTCAAAGCTCTGGGCAGGGTCAGCTGCTAGGCTGAGGTAGGGAGGAGGCTGGGGGCTTCTGCTGTTTCTGCAGCGGAGACAAGGCTGTGTCACCCCCCAAGACTCACCTGATGGGTGGTTACCTCCAGGAAAGGAGGGATGGGGGCTGCTGAGCATTGCCAATGTCCCCTCCTTCCTTCTGCACTGAGATGGAGACCTAGTTCTCAGAGACTGGGGGATGTCCAAGCTCTCAGCCCCAGAAGGACGGGGTCTATCTCTCTCTCACAGTCCATGGCACTCCAGAACTTAGCACAACACCTGGCACTGAGTAGGTGCTCAGGGTTTCTTCACAGCCTGCTGCCTCCAGGTTCTGTTCTCTTTTGCTGCAGCAAGTGGCGGTTGGGAGGCCAGGCCAGCTGAGGGGCAAATATACACATGGACACACAGCCTTGGCACAGGCCTGTCTGCTAGGGCCACAGGCCACACCAAAAATACCCTTCTGCATGCCCCATTAACCAGAGGGCTAAAGAACTGTGAAGAGTGGACCAAAAAGAAAAAAAAAAAGCAGGATTAATTTATGAGGCGTTCTGCTGCCTGGATGGCTCATTGCATACCCGCTCTGGCGATGCTGCTCTGTAATGTGCTTCTAGACTTACTGTACTTCGACATCCAGGGGCTCTTTTGTAACATGCCAAGTATTCCGCCGTTATTGTTCTAGGCACCTCCTGTTGGTCATTGGGCTAATTTATTTCAGTCGGAATTTCAGGACCAGACACAACTCTTATTACTCACTGCTTCGGAGAGGGAATAAAAGAGCAATTGATCTTTGGAAAAATGAAAAATATGTCCAGAATACTTTGGGATCTGAGGCCAAGAAGAAGAAAAAAAAGGAGGGGGAAGCTGGAGGAAAAAATAAGGCGGGCTCACCCCGTCATGCACTCTGTCGTGGCCTGTCTAGGAGACATGGAGTCTAGAATGTTTGCAGACAAATGAATCAGTGGCAGGGCTCTGAGAATTCCTCAGGCACCTGGGTCCTTCCACCCATGACTTCAGCCGCCACCTGCGGGAGCAGGGCTGGAAGAGGTTGGAGTGTGAAGCGCCCCTCAATTAGTTGAGTGTGTTAAATTGGGTCTCGGGTTGGAGGGTGAGGAAGAAACCCCAGTGGGGTTGTTGAATTCCTAAAGTCACCTGCTCCCAAATCCAAGACTCTTGTGGAAAATTAATGTCGGAATAGAATTTTGAGGCGTGACAGCCCAGATGCTTGCTTTCAGGACTGATAGGAGGCTGAGGAGTCAGAAGGCTCTGTGCATGGGCATAGAGATGATGATGATTCACTCCCAAGCCCCCGTCAGTGCTCTTTTGGGGGCTTGAAGGCAAGCATCTCCCTTGCTATTCAAGACCCTGACCCTTTGCCTGGTGCATGTGGGTATGAAATCTGTGACTTCGCTGTTCCTGGAAGTCCTGGTTGAATGCTGGGTTTTTGGCAGAGAGGCTTCTGCAGATGCAGGAAAGTGGGGTATGGGTTTAGCTCTGCCCTGGCCAACAAAAACTGCCAAGAGTGACGACGTGCATGAAAGTGAAGGGGTGGCTACACGTGCCTCCGGCTTGTTGTGTTGTGGTCTGGAGTTTGGGCTGCAGAGCTGGGCATCCTGAGGACAAATCTCACCCTTGTTCACTGTGAGACCATGGGCTTCATGTTGTCTCACTTTGAGAGGTCTTCACCTTGAGAGGTCTCTGTTCTCCTATCCATAAGGTAGGGATAAAAATACCTGCCTTAGGCCAGGTGTAGTGTCTCATGCCTGTAATCCCAGCACTTTGGGAGGTCAAGGCAGGTGGATCACCTGAGGTCGGGAGTTTGAGACCAGCCTGGCCAACATGGCAAAAACCTGTATCTATTAAAAATACAAAATTAGCTGGGCATGGTGGTACATGCCTATAATTCCTGCTACTTGGGAGGCTGAGGCAGGAGAATTGCCTGAACCTGGGAGGGGGAGTTTGCAGTGAGTTGAGGTCACGCCACTGCACTCCAGCCTGGGCAACAACAACAAAATTTCATCTCAAAAAAACAAAATAAAACAAAACACCTGTCTTATAGGGTTGTTGTAAGGGAAAAAAGATAATGTGTAAAAATTCTGACCCATGGCAATGATAACACGGGCTCCCTTTTCTTACACATTTGCCGTCAAGCACTGAATTAAGCACTTAATTCCTTTATGGAATCCTTGCAGCAACCCCACAAGGTGGAAACTAAAACCATGCTTGCTTTCCAGATAGGAAACCGAGGCTAAGGGAGATTGGGGGCCTTACTCACAACTCCAGAGCCTGAGTTCTTAACATCTCTTACAGCAAGTCAAGCAGCGGGAGACAGACTCTGGCAAAGTTCACCACTGCCTGCTCTTCCTGTGGCGATGGGGAGGACCATACTGTATCTTCACATGAGCACAAGCTAGACCTGTTGCGGGACTAACAAGATCCTTTCACATGGTAGAGCTACCCTCAGAGGGGCAAGGTGCCCACTCCAGGAGACACATGAGAGCAGAGCCTGAAGGAGGTGGAGGTGGGAGGTGGGGATGGGAGAATGCGCAGTTCTTGGTGCTAGAGTGTGAGGGCAGCACCGTCTTGGTCTGTTCCAGATGTTTCTTTCTCTCTCCAATTGTGTACATTTGAATTTGAGGCAAGAAGGTGGCTAAGGACCCATGGGATGGGAAGACCCTGTTAAAGGGGCGATGGGCACATGGCGCTCCCAGCACATCTAGTGAGGGCTCATTGTCTATCTGTCAAATGAACGTGGTGGAGGATGAACGTCTGGAGTTGGAAACCAGCCCTCTGAGGTTGAAATGACTTCAAGACGGTATCAAAACATCTGTGTCTGGATGTTTCTGGGCTACGAATCCTGCCCTACCTCTGACTTCATTCTCTGACCACCAGAGCCCCCACATTCGTTTCCCCAGGGGGTCTGAAGACAGCTAGGGTCTTCTAAGGGGTCTCCTGGGTCTACTCTTGGAAGACCTGTGGGCCAAAATTTCAGGCCACATTTGTAAAAACAGAGTGAGACTGTAGACATGGCCCAAGACAAGGCTCTCACAGACCTTGAGCCAGTTTCTTTTTGTCTTAAGCTGTTTTGAGTTTCTGGCATTTGGGAATAGAGGGATTCTTGACACAATAGCCGCATGTCAGGTTGTGCTTTTACAAGGAACACCATGAAACTCTCTTCTGCATCCAAGACACTTACTGGGATTTGTGGACGAGCCTTGCGACCAGATTCAAAGGAGCTTTGAAGGAATTGGAAGGTTGGGTGGGGCAGGGCAGGGTGGGGACAGTGTACCATGGGCCGACCTGAGGTAAACCCACAAGGAACTTCAAACCCACAAGGGGCGTGAGACTGCTGGAATCCAGGGTGCCCTGGGCCATCCATGGTGAAAGGCCCGTGGGTATCGGGAGAGGGGTCGGATGGTGAGCCATGCAGCCAAGCAGACCTGGGTTCCCATATTGTTTCTACTGACTGCCTGTGTAACCCTGCATGGGCTCTCTCTGCTGCCTCAGTTCCCTCATCTGTAAAATAGGAGTGACATTACTGTCTATTTCACAGGCCATTGTGTCAAGGTGGGGGCAAGCATGGGATCTCTGAATGGGGTGGGCCAGGTGGAGACTGACAAGGCTACATGCCATCGATCCCTGCTCTCCATGCCAACAGCAATCACAACAGCCAGGTGTTAGGACAGCAATAGCTAATATCACCAAACTCTTGATTGTGCCTGGTCTAACAAGCTTGATTTCACCAATCCTTACAAACGCCCTCTGAATAGATACCGTTTTTCTTCTATTTGTCGGATGAGAAGTCAGACACAGTTCATAGCCACCGAACCACACACTGCCTCCTGAGAAGAGCACACACAGTAAATGCACAAATGACATATCTAAATTCTACTCACCATTCAAGGCCTGGCATGAGCCCTGCCTCCTTGATATGGTTTTCCAAACATAATGATGTCTCTTTGCCCATCTGGACTGCAGACAGATGTTTACTCTTTTAAAACAAGTTGTCTTAAAAACGAGGAGCTTTCCCATACAAATCTAGATTTGTGGCTTTTCTTGAAGAATGAGAGATCTGGCCACACTGACCCACGTTCCTTCATGCCAACACTTGCCTGAGGCTGGGCAGTCCAGTTTCCTTTAGATGGGACCTGGGTGCTTCTGCTGCCAACTGGACACTATGCCTGGCTGGTCTCGAAGACATCTGGCTTGAATCTTACTCTCTATTTGGTTATCTCATCACAATGCCTTGAATTATTAGCAAATTCTTTCTATGCATTTCTTGGTCTGCCCCATGAGGGCACAAGCTCCTATGGGAGGGAAAGCCTTCCACAACTTTAAAATCTCTCCTGTCTGGGGCTGTGTGGGCCCCAGGGCCCATGACCTGTAATTATCTGTTAATTGGATTAACCAGAGCAGGCAGTCCCAGACAGGGGGCTCGGAAGGGATTCAGTGACCTCAGAGGAAGGGATTCAGTGACCTCAAAGAGGTCGTGCATCTCTACTGCTCTACCATGATGGACGTAAAACTGCTGCTTGTCTAGCCCCTGCTGTACACCGGCCATGGTGGAAGGAATCATGGGGATATTATCTCACTAAGCCCCCACCATTTCCTTGAGACTGAGGTCACTGTCCCCATTTTACAGATGAGGAAAGTCAGACTCAAGAGAACCACAGAGACCTGCCTAAGGTCAGAACTGGCTTGCTGGTGGCCGAGTCAGGATTCGAACCCAGGTCTGTTGACTCCCACATCTGACTCTTTCCACCCACACCCTGGGCCAGCTCTCCACACCAGACTCCTCTCTGCCAAAGAGAAGACCTTTGCGATGTTTTGTGTCCTTGAAGGCAAACCAAAAGAATTCCCTACAACTCGCGGCTGGCATTTCAAGTATTGGTTTATGGGTTTCTTGGTGAGAATGCATCCAGGGGCCTATCACCCTTAGTGAAATAGATACTTTTCCAATCAAAGAGTCAAACCAGAACTTGGCTTCTTAGAAAACCACTTGTCTGGAATGCTTGCCAGCGACCAGACGGTCCCACAGTTCAGATTTTTAAAACTGTCTCAAATGTATGGAGAGACCTTTAGGGTGGAGGGTGGGAAAGGCACATACCTTGCTGTGGAAATACATAGACATTCAAATCATCAGGACTCCTCGGCTGGCCAAGGTCAAGTCAGCCCTTTTGTGCGTTCTCAGGAGTCTCTCTGCCTTGCTGAACCCAAAATGAGCTTTTATTTTATGAGACTTTTCTTTCATGAAACAAAAACAGTAATTAAAGAGTAAAACCTTCTATAAACAAGTGTCTATAGTTCTCGTTTGCTTAACTTTTTCCAACCTTATGAAAAATTGGAACTGAAATTGCCTTCTGAAAGAAGGTTTGGGAAGTATTTTCTTTCAGGTTCATTCAAAATAGTCACACCTCCTTCTCCACCCCTTCCCGAATGCTGATGTTTCCAATGGTCTTCACCATATCCTGAAACTAATAAAGTGGTGTGTTTTCATTATCTCTCGCCACAATAATAAAGATATGCAAATTACTCTGAATATAGTTTGTGACCTAAACCCTCACCCCGAATCTGGATGGAATCTGAGACCCTAAATTGTTCAACCATTTGGACTGAAGAGGTTGGTTAATTTCATCCAAGAACCAGTCATAGGCTGGTTAGGGACTGGTTAATTCATTCCAAACGGTCAACCGAGGATGGTGAGCAGACATAACCTGTGGTTCAGAAAGGTTTCCGTTAACCCTTCCTGAATTTTGATCTGAGATTTATACAGACAGAAATTATGTGTGGGGTGGAGTGCAGCCAGGAAGTCTCTGAGAAAACTCCATCTTACACATTTTCTTTGAGACGACCAGACATAAATCTTTGAGGATATCCGTCTTCCTACCAGAGTGGCTGGATTTTTATGGTTACTACACCCTGGTTAGATTTTAATGGATAAAATACTTTTTTTGAGTCCAAGGAAAGGGCTAGTATTCCCTGAGTAGTTAATACAGTCTTTCAAGCAGAAAGGAATGACTATTTTTTTTTTAAGTCAGAAACTACACTACCAAGGGGTGAAAAGGGGATGTGTGTGTGTGTGTGTGTGTGTGTGTGTGTGTGTGTATCTGTTTGAATGGATGAATGAAAGAATGGCACTTTGGGGATACATTTCACTTCTTTTCAGGATAAACAAGTTAATTTTCTGCCTCTAAAATAATAGATGTAGCTGGGAAATAGGTTGGCTTACTCTAAGCTAAAGTAAGGTAAATATATATTTGTCAATTCAAACTACCCTTCCCTATACCCTTAAAAATCATTTAATAATAACAGAATGTCAGTTTTTTAACCCGTGCATTCATTATTGGTTTACAATACTCAATCTCCCTCCCTGTTTTCTCCTTCACTGTTTCTTTCAAATATTTTTATGAGTACCCACTACATGTCAGGCACTGCCCTAGTTCTCTTGAAGTTCCATGCAAAGACCACCAGAGAAATGTGCTGACCAAACCAAGTCAGGTTTATTTATTATTATTATTTTCTGAGGCAGAGTCTCGCTCTTCAGCCCAAACTAGAGTGAAGAGGCACGATCTCGGCCCACAGCAACCTCTGCTCCCTGGGTTCAAGCAATTCTCCTGCCTCAGACTCCCAAGTAGCTGGGATTACAGGTACCCGTCAACACACCTGGCTTTTTTTTTTTTTTTTTTTTTTGTATTTTTAGTAAAGATGGGGTTTCACCATGTTGGCCAGGCTGGTCTCGAACTGCTGACCTCAGGTGATCCAACTGCCTCAGCCTCCCAAAGTGCTGGGATTACAGATTACAGGCATGAGCCACTGTCCCAGGCCCAAGCCAGATATATTAAACTTGCTGAGCAAGGAAAAGCACCACCCTGAGAGAGTCTCATAGTATCTTAAACGGGAATATTAGCAAAGGGCACTTATAGGGGCTTAGGGAATAAGGATTTGAAGGTGCTCTCCTGGGCACTGGGGGCACAAAGACAAATGACTCAATTTGACTTCAAAGAGCTCACAGTCTGTAGATTGTAGGCAGACTATCACACTATAGTATAAGTGCTACGGCAGATACCAGGGAACACAGAGGGCCCTGACCTGAGGTCTATGGAGGGACCTCCAAAGAGGACCTCTGATGGAATTAAATCTTAATGAAATGCACTAGTAAGAAAGGAGTGGGGAGGGTGTTACTGGGAATAGCTATGAGATGTCAGTGAGCCCTCATGGGGCATTTGAGGAACTGCAAATAGTTTAGACTGGCTGTAGGCGGGCAGTGGTGGAAGACAAAGTCGAAGAGGGCAGGAGGGTCTGATCATTCAGGACCCTGGATGTCCAGGCAGCTGGGTTTTATGTAGGAAGCTTGGGTTTTATGTAGGAAGGCTGTGGGGATGACCTTGGAACCATATGAAAGCAAGCACAGAGGAGAGAGCTCTGGGTGCACTGGTTAATTAGGAAGAACCCTTGGGAAGGTGAGGTGGATGGATTTGGAGAGAAGGAAGGAAGACGGTTTGCTTCATCATTGTAGTTAAGGTGTGGAGGGCAGAAAGCATGGGTGTTCGAGTAGGAGCTGATTTGCCAGGCACTTCTGGTGCTGGAGATGCAGCAATGCACAAAGACAGAGGAGGTCCCTGCTTCTGAGAAACTGACTTATTCACTCCAGTCATTGGATCAGAGGGTCAGTCATCCATTGAACCAACATAAGTTAACTTTTGAACCTGGTGTGGTGGCTCACACCTGTAATCCCAGTACTTTGGGAAGCCAAAGTGGGCAGAACACTTGAGGTCAGGAGTTCAAGACCAGCCTTCCCAACATGGTAAAACCCCATCTTTACTAAAAAATACAAAAATATCTAGGAGTCGTGGTGCATGCTGTAATCCCAGGTACTCAGGAGGCTGAGGCAGGAGAATCACTTGAACCCGGATGGTGGAGGTTGCAGTGAGCCAAGATTGTGCCACTGCACTTCAGCCTGGGCAACAGAGTGAGACTCTGTCTCAAAAAAAAAAAAAAAAAAAGACAGAAGTTAACTTTTGAGTGCCTACTGTGTGGTAGACACTTTCTATTTCTTTTCTTTTAAAAACATTTTTTTTTTTTTTTTTGAGACGGAGTTTCGCTCTTGCTACCCAGGCTGGAGTGCAATGGCGCCATCTCAGCTCACCGCAACCTCCGCCTCCTGGGTTCAGGCAATTCTCCTGCCTCAGCCTCCCGAGCAGCTGGGATTACAGGCACGCACCACCGTGCCCAGCTAATTTTTTGTAATTTTAGTAGAGACGGGGTTTCACCATGTTGACCAAGATGGTCTCGATCTGTTGACCTCGTGATCCACCCGCCTCGGCCTCCCAAAGTGCTGGGATTACAGGCTTGAGCCACCGGGCCCTGCCCTTAAAAACATTTTAACTGTAAACTAGAACACAGATCAAGAAAAAAAAACCACACAAAACAAATGAATACCCTCTGAATCATTAGTAAGTGGACACCCTTGTAACCACAACCCAGTTCAAGAAATAGAACTTTGCCAGCCACCCAGAAGCCCTTCCATTTGCCCTGTCCTGCTATCAAACCTCTCCCTCCTCCCAAAGGGAACCAGTATCCTGACTTTTATAGTAATCTCTTCCACACTTTTCCTTATGGTTTTATCACCCAAATATACAACCCTAGATACTATAATTTAGTTTTATTCATTTATTAAAAACATATCCCTTTGAAATACCTTTAATCTAGAGGTTACCCCTATATCCTTTTCTTTTTCCTATAATGTATGTGTTCAAAAACCTGGATTGATTGACCTGTTTGTTCTTCTACACTTGGGATTTTCCTCTTTTTTACATTGTCTTGGTGCAGCTGGACATGTTCCCCTGTCCCATATATTTCCTGCAAATTGGCAGCTGGCAGAGGCTTAATCAGATTCAATGTGTTAGCAGGACTAGAGGTGGTAGTGTGTACTTTTCATTAGAAGGCATAGAATCTAATTTTTGCTTTTTTGTGTGTGATGTTGGCAGCCATTGCTAGCCAATACTAGATCTGTTAATTCACTGGGGGTTGTGAAAATGGAGATAACCTAATGCCCCCATTTTGTCTTTGTATATTGGCTATAACTTTTTTTTAGGAAGTTACTTTCCCTGACTTGCTGTTTGATTTCCTATTTGAAAGTATATAAAAGGAAAGGCATGATAAATGTTTGATTCTTTCCTATGATCCACTCGAAAAAATTAGTTTTAAAAATATAATTAAAAACTCATAGATTTAAACATATTTGATAGGTTTCCAATTCACCGCAACTTTCAACCTTACTGAAGCTCCAATTATTCTATATTTGGCAAGTGGAAGCCACTTCACATTGGCTTCTGGTTCCTTTTGATACAACTTAGTAGCCTTTGATAGCTTTGAAGCCATCCAGTATGCAAAATAGTCCATGCTCATCTTGTACATTTCTAATTCCAGGCTTGGAATCGGCCATTTCTCCAAGGACCCCTGTTTCTACTGACAGGTTATGGTGTTTAAAAGACGACAATCTGGGTGTTAACAGTTGTTCATTGTGACAGCTCTGCTCATTGTTTCTAGACCTCTTCCCTATGTGTGTAGGTGTGTGCATGCACACACGCATACCTTGTGAGTTTATACTGATACGTCCAATTCAAATTCACAACTTCAGAGATATCACTTAGCACTCTTTATATTTGTATCTGCTTCTACACTGAGAACCCCGGACACAGCAGTTGGTAAATCTGAATAAACCATAATTATTCATTTGCTTTGTTCCATTTCATATATATAATCATCACAAAATAACAATATTAAAGCTACCACCATGGATTAAGATTGCTGAAACAGTTCGTTTTCTTTCATATACTAGCTCAACTCTTCTCCATTAAAAAAAAAAACGGTTGTACTATATCTACATAGGCAGATCAAAGAAGCATTTTCTACTATCATCTTTCCCTTTTAATTCTCCTTTAGCCTTAGTTCTATGCATAGTTGTCCCTTCTGTCATTTTTGTTGTCTGAAGATCATTCTCTAGTAGATTCCACAAAAGGCTCATGGGAATACTATTTCTTGAGTTGATAACAGTTTGTACCCTTTATATTTGAAGGTTAGTTTTGCTAGATATAAAACCCTTGGCTCATCTTTCCTGTCTTCTGGCATAAAGTGTTGTTGTCAAAAAGTCTGATGCCTGTCACATTTTCTTTCTCTTGTAAGTCACATGTTTTTTTTCCCTATGTGCCTGAAAGGCTTTCGTTTTTCTTTAATGTTCAGTGATTTTCCTAGAATATGTCTAGTTTTTGTCAGGTTGGGTCAATAAATTCTCAGGTACATGGTGTCATCATTCATTACATAGTTTCAAATCTTTTCAGCTTAGGAAATTTTTGAATCATAGATTCTAGTATTTGTTTGTTCTTTTACTTTAGTTTTCTTCCTCTGGGAATTATTTTATCCATAGGTTGGATATTCTTTGTCTATATTCAGTGTTTATAACTTCCCCTCAAATTATTTTAAATCTCTTTTAAAATATTTTTATTTTAACATTATTTCTCTTCTTCATATTGTATTTATCTTAAGGCATTACTTGATGTGTTGTCTGCACTGTACTTCTAGTTTAGTCTTCATTTATAAAATCACTCTTTTCCTTTATTTCTAATTCTGTCCTGAGTTCTGCCATCTCACTTCTGATCTGAGGTTTTAAACTTTTGATTTATGTGGTTCTATCATTGTCTTAAGGTCTTTTATTTATCTCAGAATATATGCGAAAATTTTAATTTCTTTTTAAAGGATTTTTCTGGTGTGTTCTTATTATCTAATTAAAGAACTGAATAATAATTTTTGCACTAACACTGTATAGGATTTGTTCTTACTTCTTTTAATGTTTATCGTTTTTATGTTAATTTAATTTTTTTGAACTCCTAGGTAGTTGTTGTTTTATAACTTAATAGGTTCCTCTTCTGTTATTTTCATATAAAGTAAAAAATGATAGCAGCTCGCTTTTTGGGACTTCTTGGCTATGTTCCCCTCTTTCTCTTTAGCTGTACTTTCTCATTCCTCTGTCTGTTTCCCCTGTCCTATTTAATTTTGATTCTATTCCCAAAAGTTTTTCCGCAATGTTGGATCCTGTCCCAGAAGGGAGTTCTGGTGGGTCCATATTGAGAGCGTGTAGCAATGACACTGCACCAATCTGCCCCTTGCTTACTGGTTCTATTCATCCCTTCTGGAAGTGAGTAAAGGCCCTCCTAGGTTCAGCTGCTGTGGTCAAGTTAGTCTGTCACACTTTCTCATGAATGCCTCTTGGCTATTTTGGGGTCCTCTTGTTCTGGGGGCCACTAGATGCCTTGTTGCTTCCATTACCCTCATGGATGCCAAGAACATGGAGCCCTTATGGCTATTGGTGCTTTGGGGTTTGTGGGCATTCATTTTTACCTAGTTTGTTTTAAAGATTTCACAGGGGTTTGGGGTTTTCTACCTGACTGCTCTGTTTTTATTACGGGGTTTGAGGACATCCAAAACTTTACTTCCGTCATCACTGCTCCTACTCTTCTAGAAACCATATATACCTTATGTATTAAATGTGTTATCATACAACAGTCTAATGAAATAGCTATTATTTTCTCTCTTTTGCAGAGGACATAAGCAAGTCTTCCAAAGAGGGAAATCATTTATACCTAAGTGGGAGAGCTATGATTTGAAGCCATGAAACCCTAAAATCTTCTAGAGTGACCATCATTATTCCCATTTTAAACCACCCAATCAATAATTAAGTGCCTGCTTTGTTCTGGGCACTGTAGAATGAGCAGTGCACTTAAAATAGGAATAATAGTAATTACAGCTAACATACATATGGAGCAGAAATATTCCAGGCTGTGTGCTGAGCACATCACACACTATACCATTCTACCCTCATTACCACCAGGGCTCTAGATAATTACAATTGAACAAAATGGGATTCAAAGAAGTTAATTAATATAAAGCAGATCATGTCACATTACCTTGCTTAATAGTTCACTATGACTCCCTATCATACTAGAAATAAGATTAAAATCTTTATCCTGACATATAAAGAACCTATTCGATCTGTCCGCTGTCTACTTCTCTGACCCTACCTTAGACTCCTCTCTTCCCCATCCACATGTGCCAACCACCCCGACCTTCTTCAAGCGTTTTGGCTCTTCCAAAATAATTCTCACTCTAGTGCCCTCGTCTCAGCTGTTCCAGATGCCACATGGGCTGTTCCTGAATGTCGCAAGCATGGCACCTTCCCGTGGCTTCAGAGAGACCTTTCCCGACAGCCCAGCATAAAGTAGCCCTTTGCTCATCCTCTGTCACCTCATCTGATTTAAATTCTCTGTGTACCATATAGTATTATGTGATAATTTTGTTGTTTATTAATTTACTTACTGTCTCGCTAAACTTACCAAATTACAAGCATTGTAAGAGCAGAGATTGCCTTCTGAAAGCAGAGCCTGAGTCAAGGGTTTAGGTGCAAGTAGATCTGGGAGGTGGTTCCAGAAAGGAGGAGGGAGAGAGCAGGGAGAGTGGAAGCGGGAAAGAGGAAAAGCCAGTGCAAGGTGTGCTGCTGAGATTGTGGCTGGAGGCAGCAGAGCCTCAATTCCCCTAGGGTCCCAGAAAAGTGCAGGAGATGTCTCCAGACTTGCCTACATGAAGGATGGGAGGCTGGAGGGTTATCCACCAGCTTTTGCCCCCATTGATTGAGGGCAGCCCCCAGGAGTGTTAGTCCTACACAGAAAATTTCTTGGGCAGGAAGCAGAATGTCCCTCAGTACACCTGACAGGTGGGAGGCTGCACCGAGGTGAGCTTGAGCTTGTATGGAAGTGTCTGCTGTGACTGTGGCTGACACAAGAGGGCAGAAGCGGTGACTCCACTGCAGGGCCCACACTTACTCTGTTCTGCAAGGACAGTCCAGGCTGGAAAGAGGAGCCAGTGCACTATGACTCAGAGGAGGCAGATGGTGGGCCTCTGAAATCTGTTTTTTTTTTTTTTTTTTTTGAGACGGAGGCTCGCCTGATTGCTCAGGCTGAGTGCAGTGACATGATCTCGGCTCACTACAACCTCTGCTCCTGGGTTCAAGTGATTCTCCTACCTCAGCCTCCTGAGTAGCTGGGACTACAGGTGCGTGCCTCCACGACTGGGTAATTTTTGCATTTTTAGTAGAGATGAGGTTTCACCATATTGGTCAGGCTGGTCTCTATCTCTTGACCTCATGATCTGCACATCTTGACTTCCCAAAGTGCTGGGATTACTGGCGTGAGCCACTGTGCTCAGCCTGAAGTCTGCTTTTTAACTGGCAGGGCACATGGTTTATGGTCCTTACCCTTCTCAACCTCTCCAATTTGGGCAGAGCAGGGTGAGAGGCGTATAAAAAAATAAAAGGGAGATTGCTGTCCTCAGCTGGAAGCTGCGGGAAGAGGAGATGAACTCAGGCTGAATGGAGAGGTGGGAACAAATCTTGGAATCATATGACCAGCTACCACTTTATGGAGCACCTACCATTTGTTCAATGAACACTTTCTCTAGTTTTTATGACTCTAGATGAAAAGTGTTTCATTCTGATTTTACAGACACCCGTGACAGAGGGAATTAAAGACCCCGGCCGCATGGCTACCAGGGATTTCCGCTTAGGCCTCTCTGGCTGCAGGGTTGAGTTGGCCTCCTTAGTACATGGAAGAGCCAAGAAGAGGGTTGAGCATGGCCCCAACCTCTCCCTCTATCTTGCCTAGAAATCTGGCTCAAGTGCCATCAGTACTCAAGCTGGGTTGGGCCCGACTGGTTTTCTTGGGTATTCCTGTCTTGGGTATTCCACAATCCTTACTGGAATACTTGTGTTTCCACACCTAAGAGGAGGCCAGCAGTGACTTCCTAGCCATGAAAGGGGCCTGGGCAACATGTAACATTCATTAATGTGCAAGAGGTGGGCCCGAGGCCCACATGATTGAGCCCCAAATTAGTTACTGAGGGGGAATGGAAGGGTTTCTTTCTCCTCCTTGCTGTACTCTCCTGGACCCCAGCAGCTGGTGCAGATTCAGATAAGCATCTGCACTTCGGGAGGCTGATTCCTACCGAATCCAGCCCCTGAACCGTCTGAGGTCCACCCATCCCTAATTTTCATATGAGTTATATTAAAGTGTCTGATGGGAAAGTATGTCTTGGTTTAAAAATAGAATAATACAACAATAAATCAAGAAGAAAAAGCAAACTGAAAAAATGCAGAAAACAGATGAAAAGAAAAGGGAAAAAGTGAACGGTATAAAAATACCCTCCATGCCAGGCACTTCAAATGTGATTTCCTGTGGCCTGCACTTTGAAAAAGCCTCCTGTTACGCCATGTGCTGCCTCTGAAGGCCAACGGGGCAGACCAGAGAGGCGTGTTGAGACTTGGAGGCCAGGGCGACATCTGACCTGCTTCTGCTCCAGACACATACAACGAGGACACGTCAGATGATTTTCCGCTCGGTGGAACTGAGCCCCGTGGGCCTGCTCCACCCACCCCGTGCCCACCCGGCTCTGACACACTTCCTGTTATGGGCGGTGGGGCACACAGTGGGGCCGCTCGTTGAGGCCAGGGCGCTGGCTTCCCTGTGGGTTGGTTCAGACGACTTCAAAAGCTGCATCTGGCACGCGGAGAAATGATTTAAAAGTGAACTTGGGTGGCTCCCAATCCGACCTACTCCAAGTAAGTAGAAAGAAAACATACATTATCTCATGTTAAAGACCAGGCTTCTTTGAAGGCACTGCCAACTATTTATGAAATCCTAACTTATTGCTGAAACCCCCTCCCCCTGCCCCCGACAATCCCAGCAACCGCTGGCAAGGCCAAAAGGACATAAACATGATGTCAGGTGCCAAATTCCAAATTGGCCAGGACTGCATGACAAATTTGTGATTCTAATCAACCAGCATCTCAAACGTATGCCCCAAGAATATACTGTCTGCATCATGGATGCACTTGTCTGATATTAAATTATGCCAAAGAAAAGCGAAATAAACATCTTTTCCAACAGGCTGATTTGGGAGGGGCAAGAGGTGGTGGTATAGAGTGGAAAAAATAACATTTCAATAACACGAGAGAAAAAAGAACAAATCAAGACTGTAAAATTGTCCAGTTCAGATGTTTGGTGCTGAAGTTTGCTGTGTATCATGGGACGTGGAAGCCTGGTTGGGGTGGAGTGTGGAGTGTGGGTGTGGACGGAAAGGGATTCATACCCCTGGGGGCACCTGACACAGATGGGTTTGAACCTGAGAAGTGTCCCAAGATAGATTGGGCTCATATTTATAAACCACTAAAATGTTTCTGGTTTGCCAGGCAAGAAATTGGCAGCAGGCATCCTCTTAACATGTGTATGTGTGTGTGAATGTTCGCGCGCGTGTGTGTGTGCGCGTGTGTGTCTACACACGTGTGTCCTGGCCGTCAGCTTGAGGCCAGCTGCACTTGATTAGTAATCTCCAGCATGCCCACAAACACGCATGTGCCTGAGGGGATGGGATGCCCTTAAGAAAATGAGATTTGTTAATGCCAGACTGTGGATCTCAGCTCCTTTTGCCACCCTTCTGTGCCTGAGAATGGGATCTTGGGGGAGGTGCTACGTGGGGCTGCCTATTGAGTGTGAGCAGAGGGAATAAATGTGCTTAGGACTGTGCCCCTTTCTCACTGCACTGATTCCACTCTAGGGATGAATAAAGGACCCACGTGGCCAGCAATCAGAAACTCCCAATTTCAAGTCCTGGCTTTTCCTTTAAAGGGACAAAAAGAAGGGACCAGGCACTGAGTGCTGAACTTAAACATTTTTTTTTAAACTCTTGGAATCACGTACAGGGGAACCATTACATCTGTTCCTTTCGTAGTGTTAGGAGTATTATGATTAACAACAAAATTGAGATATATCAGTTGTAAGTGCTGTAGGCATTACCATTTAAAGTACTATTTTTATTAAGGAAATGAAAACTTCCCATTTCAAACTATCCTCTGAATTAGCTCCACCCTGGTAACTGAAGTTTCTGACATTTATCATTACCTTGGGTTACACATTGAAAGTTAACTTTCAAAAGCAGATCCTATTAAAGAAGAAACATGTTAAGGCACGTCATATGTACCTCCTCATCTAGTATGGCTCAAGGCCAAATTCTTAAACTTTTGAGGGGTCATGGAACCCTTTGTGACTCTGATGTGCCCTCACAAAATGCACATCCATATGTTCACATGAAATTTGCTTATAATTTCATGGTGTTAATGGATTCATTGAAATAGAATTCCAGAGATCTCATATTAAGATCCTCTTGCTCTAAAAGTTGGAAACAGACTGGATGATACATTTTGAAAAATGCCAGGAGGCGTCAAGGGCAATAGGCACAGCCTTGGAAGGCCCATGAATACGCTCAGGTGTAGAGAGGTGAAATGACCATCTCAAGGTTATAAAGCCAGAAAATGCTGGAGCTGGGACCAGGACCAAGGAGTACTGGACTTATTGCCCAGTGGAGTCCTGCAAGGAACCAAGGAAGCCTGTGTTCAGGACCCCACTCCGCCACTTCTGTGTGACCTTGGGCAAGTAATTTAAGTAGCTTGGTGTGCCCTCTAATCTTCAGCTTCTTTATCTACAGCCATGACTTAACCATATACTCAGGCTACTCATCTATTAATGGAGATACTGATATTTACCTTAAGAATTCCATGTGACTTTGACTATTGGTGATATATGTGAAGCATTTCACAAACTATAAAGCTTCATCTAAATTCCTAGCATTATTGCTATTGATGCTGAAGGACAGGTGGTAGGGTCTAAATATTTGGGTCTCCCTTACATTCACTGGTTGAAATAAAATCTCTAGTGTATTGGTATTAAGAGGTGGGGCCTTTGGAGATGACTAGGTCATAAGGGTAGAGCCCCTGTGAATGGGATTGGTGCCCTCCTGAAAGAGATCTGACAGAGCTTGTTTGCCCTTCTGCCACAGGAGGATGCAGCAAGAAGGTGCTATATGAAGCAGAGAGCAGGCCCTTACCAGGCATCGAATCTGCCTATGCCTTAATTTTGGATTTCCCAGCCTCCAGAACTATGAGCAATGCATTTCTGTTGTTTATGTCATCCAGCCTTAGATAATTTGTTATGGCAACTTGAATAGACTAAGGTAACAGAGAATGTAACTATATGGCAACTTTTGTTATAGAAACTTAATAGTGAAAAATTAGTACACTATAGTCTAAACTATTCTAGTTTGAATCTGGACAAAATATAAGGGAAAATTGTGGTACAATTTCTGCCATAGGTGCTATGATGGCTGATCTGAACAGTGAAGGACTGTGAGTATATTAGTTAGGAATTTTTCTATCATGATGAAAATCCACCTCAAAATGGGCTAACCCAAGAAAAGAAATTTATTAGCTCACATATTTGTTTCTGTTTATTATTTCACTTTGTCTTCCATCATATGGTCTTGTTTCTTGGCATACCTAGTAATTTTTGATTAAACACTAGACATTGTATAAAAACATTGTAGAATCTCTAGATGATATTATTTTCTTCCATAGAAAAATGCTTTCACTGTTTCCTATGTTAGGCAGATAGAGTGGGGCTGATCACCTTAATCTAGTCAAACTAAGGTGAGTCAGGGCTGTGTTGCAATTTTAGTAAGGTTCCATCTAACTCTGTTTGCTTCTATCCTCCAGGACTGCCAGTTGAGAGATTAATGTGTTCACCTCAACCTCATTTTCCTAGCAAGGCCTAAAATTCCAATCCTTGTCTCTTCAGCACTGTGAGATTGTTGAAAATGCTATCCTGCTTTTTGTTTTTTTGAGATGGAGTTTCGCTCTTGTTACCCAGGCTGGAGTGCAATGGTGTGATCTCAGCTCACTGCAACCTCTGCCTTCTGGGTTCAGGCAATTCTCCTGCCTCAGCCTCCTGAGTAGCTGGGATTACAGGCACGCGCCACCATGCCCAGCTAATTTTTTGTATTTTTAGTAGAGACGGGGTTTCACCATGTTGACCAGGATGGTCTCAATCTCTTGACCTTGTGATCCACCCATCTTGGCCTCCCAAAGTGCTGGGATTAAAGGCGTGAGCCACCACACCCGGCCCATCCTGCTTTTAAAGGGCTTTCTGTTTAGCTTCAGAATCCAACAGCTCTGTTGGTTTCTCTGTCCCCAAACAGAGGGGGCTCTGCCCAGGAAAAGTCTGGATTCTTATTCTCTCTTTTGCATGCCAAATTGACAAAGTTTTTCCCTAAGGAGAAAGTAGCTTCAGAATGGCAAATCACCTTTCTACACTTCCTACTCTCTGAGTCTTATCTCCTATAGTTCTGATTGTTTCAGCAGATGTCTAATAACTTTAAATAGGTTAAAAATGAAAAAAAGAGTTTTTGCCTGGCTTTTCTAGTTTTTCCTCAGAGGGATTGTAGCAAAAGTCTCTAGAGCTGAATCCAGGTGACCAATGATATTATTAGGCATTTTTTCTCTCTCTCTTTCAGCTCCATTTCACTCTGTATAGTCTTCTTCTAAAACAACATTGCCCCTGAGTTTGCAGAGAAGGCCTCTAGAAACTCCAGACTTATAGTAGATTAACAATCCTGGTAGAAAGAGAAAGCCTCTTTTTCAATAACCTTGATAATTGGCCTAGCTTGGGTCATGTGCCCACCCTGATTCAATCACCGTGACAGGAAAATAAAATAGGATACTTTTCTTTTTTTTGAGATGAAGTCTCACTCTGTCAGCAGGCTGGAGTACAGTGGCCTGATCTTGGCTCACTGTAACCTCCACCTCCCAATTCAAGCAATTCTCTGGCCTCAGCCTCCCAAGTAACTGGGACTACAGGTGTGCACCACCACACCCAGCTAATTTTTTTTTTTTTTTAAGGAAAGATTGGGTTTCACTGTGTTGGCCAGGATGGTCTCAATCTCCTGACCTCGTGATCTACCCCCGTCAACCTCCCAAAGTGTTGAGATTACAGGTGTGAGCCGCCATGCCCAGCCAAAACATGATACTTTTTAAGGCCTTGTCACATGCCTACCATGGAGTCTGGGTGTGATCAACTTCAAATGATCCACCTAACTAAACATGAGGGCAGGGTGGTTCTCTGGGCAAAAAAAAGGAGGTGTTATTTTTCCAGAGGAAAGGGGAATGGATGCTGTCCAGTCTATAGATATCCTCCACAGTGAAAGTTGTGCAAAGAAGGCAGGACTGAGGTGTGCAAAGCATTCATCTGCCTCTTTACCCCAGCTCCTGCCATCATTCTCAGAGATCCTCATTTCCATTTAAATAACTCATCAAAACACCTCAAAATTCCTGGGCCTTCGTAACTCTTATAACTGTAAACTCCACTCCATTTCAACCTCACTCCCTGCACTTGGTTATTACCTGAAAATGCTCATGTCTCATCCTCTGGTCCCCTACACTTCATGCCTGCTCTCTCTCTGACCCCTGAGACTCCTAAGTCCTTGACCTTTCCATTTATTAGCTACACAGCACCCACTTAGCAAGCCCCTAGTCCTGGGATGATGCCACTTTCTACCTTTTCAAGTCCTCAAGTGGCCTGAAGCTGGAAGAACTCATGCAACTGTGAAGTCTGGTACCATCATGGAAACTCTCTGGTTTCTACAGTAGCTTTGTCCTTTGTCTTGTTTTGTTTCTGTCTTGCTTTTATTTAATATTCCATTCCCTTCACAGATGCATTCAAACCTTCACCATCTCCTTCACAGTAGCCCATGGAGTCCATTAGGGAAAATCTTTCACAACTTCCTTTTTTTTTTTGAGATGGAGTCTTGCTCTGTCACCCAGGCTGGAGTGCAGTGGTGCAATCTTGGCTCACTGCAATCTCTACCTCCAAGGATTTCCCTGCCTCAGCCTCCTGAATATCTGGGACTACAGAAGCATGCCACCATGCCCGGCTAGCTTGTTTTTTTTTTTTTTGTATTTTTAGTAGAGACAGGTTTTCACCATGTTAGCCAGGATGGTCTCGATCTCCTGACCTCGTGATCCGCCTGCCTGAGCCTCCCAAAGTGCTGGGATTACACACGCACTTTGAGCCACCACGCCCAGCCCACAACTTCTTATTTTTTAATCCATACACTTTTTGCATCTGCATTAGAGAGGGCCTGCATAGGTTTTGCTTGCTCAGTATACATGTCTCTTTCTTCTGGTAATAGCGTCTCAGTTTTCCTCTGGGAAAACTCTTGCTCCACTCAGTTTGTCTGATTTGAATGGGAGTGATCATATCCTTTGAATTTGGGTGTTCAATAAAACAAGTTAATCTTCCTGGCCAGGGTGACTGTGTTTTGATTAGATACAGGGCCAAACCAGTGAGAAACCACCTCAGGAATGATTCAGAGTGAGAAGTTTATATTCTGCTGGGATGACTAAGCTAGGAGGGTGAAGTTTGTGCATTAATCACCAGTATGCTTATACCATGAGGATAGGTCCTACATGAGACTGGAGCCATCATAACTCTAAGAGATGAAAAAAAAAAAAAAAGAAAGAGAGGGAGCCAGTTATGTGATCTGAATCCCTAGATCTAGCTGGTCCTGAAGGTGCTACTTCTGTACTTTTTAGTTAAAGGGGCCAGGAAAGTCTGTTTTTCTGCCTACGTCAGTTTAAACTGGGGTTCTCAAAAAAGTCCTGATCAATATGCACACATACCATTATCTTCTTTATTCAGTACCAGGAAACAATGCATCCGGGTTCTTTTTCAGATTAATCTCTCCATCAGTGCGGTTCATATATTCAACACACATTTTTTGAGAGCCTGCCTCAGCTTAGACATTGTTCCTGACACGGGGGAATACCATAGGAAACTAGATGAGATCTTTCCTTCAGGGGGCTTACTGTCTAGTGGGAAAAAAGAAAATGAGGAAGATTATAAACTTTGAGCTATGATAAATACTATGATTGGTGCTAAAATGGAGAATGGCTGGGTGGTGGAGGAGAAGTAGTGGGAGCACTTTAGTTATCTTTTAAAAAATTGCTGGTTTCAATAAAAAATTAAAAAAAAAAATTGCTGGTTTAATTTTACTGAGATTAGAGGATGTACTCTTATGATTGTCTTCCTCTCATGTTTGTTGAGACTTTTTAAATGCTTGTTTAAAATACCTATCCTCATGGTATATTCCATGTGCACTTCTGTGTATTCTGAATTTGTGTAGAGTGTTCAAGAAATGTTAATTAGGTCAGTTTTGTTGACAGCATTTTTTGAAGTCTGTTGTATCCTAATTGCTTTTCATTCACTTACATCAGTTAACCAGTGAGTTAAAATGTTGGCTTATTGTCTATTTCTGCTTTTATTTATTTATTTATTTTTAAAAATAAGAAACAAGGTCTTTCTCTGTCACCTAGGCTGGAGTAAAGTGGTACAATTATAGATCATTGTAGCCACAAACTCTGGGCTCAGTTGATCCTCCTGCCTCAGTTTCCTGAATAGTTGGGACTATAGGCGTGAGTCACCATACTCAGCTACTGTTGCTTTTAAACATTTTTTGTCTTTTTTTTTACAGTCTACTTTTGCTATATGTATATATTCTGAAACTGTATTATTAAGTGCACACAAATTTAGGATTGTTTGGTCTTCTTGTTGAATGGAATTTTTTGTATTTTCAGTAGAAATGGGATTTCACCATGTTGGTCAGGCTGGTCTTGAACTCCTGACCTCATGATTCACCCGCCTCAGCCTCCCAAATTGCTGGGATTACAGGCGTGAGCAATCACACCTGGCCAGCCACACACTTTTAAATGTTAGTGTTTGTATAATGTATATTTAATGGCTGCAAATAACTGGCCTTACAATGATTACTGAGACTCAAACTATTCCACATAGACAAAACATGTCTTAAAACTTTGTTAATTAGCCCTTTCTGCTTAGTTGTGTTCCAGATGCCACAGGCTTGTCTTTACTATTTACTCCAAGGTTCGAGGTACATTTCATTGTCCAGCAATAAATATTTATTAGTTTAGTATGAGACAGAGATTTCAGAAATTATCAGAGAATCTTAGAATTAAAAAAAGTTTGGAAAATAACAAAAAGATGAACTCCCAAGGAAGGTAAATAGGCAGAGAGATAAAGATAATTAGTTCCAGAGGAGGAGAGCTCTGGGAAATTCTTGGATGATATTTGTATAGGGATGGGAGCTTGAGGATTCACTATGTCAATAGGTGAGGTAACAAATTGCTAACAGAGATAACAATTTCATTGAGTAGAAACTTGAATAAAGGAACAGAAGCAAGGACACAAATAAAAAGTGTGTTTTAATGGAAGGTTGAGACAATCAAGATGAGGCTAGAAAGATAGGTCAGCCCTGTGGTGGAGAGGTGAAAATATGAATTTCAGGAAGCTCTGTAGTGTACAAATTCATCAAGACTCACCAGAGATACTTGAATACAAAAGAGCCAGCATGAAAACTGCTGAAGTTTCATCTTATTGGTGTATAATGTTTGGAGTAAGAAGAGCCAGTTAGGAAGGTGAAAGGAGATGAGGGTCAGTATTCTGGGGACAGAACTTCAATGGAGAGGGTAGAGGCTAGCCCTAAATAAGAAAGAAAAGCAGCAGATATTAAGCTTTGATTGATTAACTGAGAGATGTGGTGTGTGGGGAAGAATAATACATATTCGTGTGTGAATAGGCAGATTTCTAAACTATTTTTGTTGTACTTAAAAATATATAACATAAAAATTTCCATTTTTAATGGGTTTCAAGTGTACACTTTGATGGTATTGATTACACTCACAATGTTGTGCAACCATCACCATGATTTATTTTCAAACTTTTCCATCACCCCAAACAGAAACTATGCAGCCATTATGCAACAACTTCCCATTCCCTCATCCCCACCAATCCCTGGTAGCCTCTGTTTTTTTTGAGATGGAGTTTCACTCTTCTCACCCAGCCTGGAGTGCAATGGCGCGATCTCGGCTCACTGCAACCTCCGCCTCCTGGGTTCAGGCAGTTCTTCTGCCTCAGCCTCCTGAGTAGCTGGGATTACAGGCACACGCCACCATGCCCAGCTAATTTTTTGTATTTTTAGTAGAGTCGGGGTTTCACCATGTTGACCAGGATGGTCTTGATCTCTTGACCTCGTGATCCACCCGCCTCAGCCTCCCAAAGTGCTGGGATTACAGGCGTGAGCCACCGCGCCCAGCCAGTAACCTGTTTTACTTTCTGTCTCTATGACTTTTCTCATTGTGATACCTCATATATATAAATGGAATAAGGTGGTATTTGCTTTTTTGTGCCTGGATTGTTTCACTTAGCATAATGTTTTCAAGGTTCACCCATGTTGTGGTGTGTATCAGAACTTCATTTTTTTTTATGACTGAACAGTAAGTATTCCAAGGTATTGCTGTACCACATTTTGTGTATCTGTTCGTCTGTTGACAGACACGTGCACTGTTTCTACCTTTTGTTGGTTGTGAATAATGTTGATGAACACTGACACACAAGTTTCTAAGTCTGTTTTCAATTTTTGAGAATCTACCTAAGAGTAGAATTGCTGTCAATATAAATATATTTATGTTTAGCTTTTTGAGGAACCATCAAACTGTTTCCATAGTGGTTGTACTCTCACATTTCCACTGTCAGTGTAGGAGAGTTCCAATTTCTCCACATCCTTGTCACACTTGTTATTTTTCATTTTATTGATTATTGCCATCATAATAGATGTAAAGTGGTGCCTCACTGTAGCTTTGATTTGTGTGACTCTAATGACCATTGATATTGAGCATCTTTTCATGTGCTTATCGGCCATTTGTATATCTTCTTTGGAGAAATGTATGTTGGGTCCTTTACCAATTTGTATTTATTTACTTAGGCTGGCAATCTTCCACTTTTAAAATATAACTTTGATTGCTTAGATGGGTTGATGCAGAACAGCTTTCTTCTTATTCTGAATTTGGAAATTTTATACAACTGAATACAAAGAGGAAAAAAGGTACCAAAACCAAACTGTGATTCTCTGTTCATGTGGCACAAACCAGTTTTGCACATAACATGTAGCAGCAGTTTTTAAATTCCCTTTAGAAAAATATGAATTCTACACGTTTATTATTGTTTTCTGCTTAATGCATAAGCTGAAATCACTAAAATCAACTTCCTTCTTGAAGAAAGACAGGAAAGAGATGAACAGAGAATCAGAATGTATGATAAATCTTTCTGAAACTGGCATTTAACTGTTAGGTAACTTGCCCAGAGATGTTTGGAAAACAGCCTTTTGGGTTTTTTTGTTTGGTTTTCATAGCCAGGTGTTTCTTGCAGTGATTGAATCTCAGCATTGTGGCCATTGATAAAAGAGAAAAAACTTGCACCTCAAAAATGTTTTCAGAAGATTTTATGTAAATATTTGTAAAAGCCTCAGAGAAAAGGAAAGAGAATCAAACAAAGTATATAGAAACTAATTCGCTGGATGTGAAAACTAAACTATAATTCACCCAGGGTTTAAACAAACCACAAACTTCACAGTTCAATACAGGAGGGAAGGGGCAAAACAATGAATAAATAATACATTTCTCAACCTCACTAATAAAATGTGCCAAGACAGTATTGACTATGAGGATAAAGATCAAAGCTAAGTAAAACTTTAAATCCGTTTTTTTTTTGCTATTGTTGAGTTCTAGGAGTTCTTTGTATATTCTGGGTATTATTAAACTTTATCAGATATGTGATTTGCAAATATTTTGTCCCATTATGCAGATTTTCTTTCAGTTTCTTGATAATGTCCTTTGATACATAAATGTTTTTAATTTTGATTAAGTCCAATTTGTCTATTTTTTCTTTTGTTTTTCATGCTTTTGATGTTATATAAGAATCTGTTGCCAAGTCCAAGTTTGTGAAGATTTACCCCTGTTTTCTTCAAAGACATTTATGGTTTTAGCTCTTATATTTAGATCTCTGATTCATTTTGAGTGCATTTTTGTATATAATGTGAGGTAGGGATCCAAGGTTATTCTTTCAGGTGTGAAAATGCAGTTGGCTCAGAATAATTTTTTGAAGAGACAGTTCTTCCTTTTTGAATGGACTTGGCATTCTTGACAAAAAGTCAGTTGACGTTAGCTGTATGAGTTTATTTTCAAGGTCTCTATTCTATCCCATTGATTTCTATATATATCCTATACAGGTACCACATTGTTTTAATTACTGGAACTTTACAGTCAATTTTGAAACCAGGGGGATAAATCCTACTTTGTTCTTCTCAAGATGATTTTGGCTATTCAGAGCCCTTTGAAATTTCTTATGAATATGAGGATTGGAAAAGGAAGAATATGAGGATTGGTTATTCAATTTCTGCCAAAAAGAAAAAAGGGGCATTGGGGTTTTGTTAGGGATTGTGTTGACTCTGGAGATTACTTTGGCCTTTGGGTAGCATTGACATGACAATATTAAGCCACCCTAGCCATGAATACAAGATGCCTTTCCATTTATTAAGTTTTCTTTGATTTCTTCCAGCAATGTTTTATAGTTTTCAGTGTACAAGACTTTCACTTTTTTTAGTTAAATGTATTCCTAGATAATTTACTCTTTTAAATATCATTTAAAGTACAATTGATTTTAAAATTTCCTTATCAGGGTGTACATTGCATATGTACAGAAACATAACTGACTTTTGTGTATTTATCCTGTACCCTGCACATTTGCTGAATTCTTTTATTATCTCTAGTAGCATTCTTCATCATCTCCTACTCTTTATGTTTTTGTCATAAATTACATATTTATACATTGTGGTCCCAATAACATAAATTCATAATTTAAAACATGTATTTGCCTTTTAAATCCTATAAGAAATAAAGATTGGCGTTACAAACCAAAAATACAATAATACAGGCTTATATATTTATCTATGTATTTATCTTTACTAGGGATCTCTTTTTCTTCATACAGCTTTAAATTACTGTCTAGTGTCCTTTAATTTTAACTTGAAGGACTCCTTTCAGTATTTCTTGTAGGGCAGGTATAGTGGTCATGAACTCCCTCCTCTTTTGTTTCTATGGAAATGTCTTAATTTGTCCCTCATTTTTGCAGGACAGTTTTGCTGATACAGCATTCTTAGTGGACAGAAATTTTTGTTTTGCACTTTAAATATGTCATCCCACTGTCTTTTGGCTTTCATGGATTCTGATGAAAAATCAGCTGTTAATTTTATTGAGGCTCCCATGTACCTGATATCATTTATCTCTTGCTGCTATTAAGATTCTCTCTTTGAATTGTTGTCAGCCTTAGTTAATTTCCAGTGTTATGAAATGTTGGTTTTGACAACTTATGCCAGTGTTCTTGTTGCTTTCATGGTGTAGAAGCTTTGGGAGGTCCTTTCTTTCTTATTTCAGAAGTGGGTCTTCTGGTCTATTTATATTTAATGTAATACTTGTTTTAGTTGGGTTCTGAGACAGGAAAGAGATTGGCCAATTTCAGAACTGAGGTCAGGTCAATGTGAGTGGAACACAGTAAGAGAAGGAGGAGACAAAAAGAGATGCGGTTAGAGGAGGAGGCTGGGGCCAGCCAATTCAGGCTTTGAGGTTAATGGTAAGAAATTTAGATTTTAAGCAATGTGAATTAAGGTTTAGGAAGTTTTAAACAGGAGTGTGACATGTTTGGATTTACATTTTAGGAAGATTGCCATGGCCACTTGAGAGGCATGGATTAGAGAGAGTAGTGGGAGCAAGGAGGCCAGCTAAATGTCTGTTGCAATCACCAGGTGAGAAGTGATATAAGCCTTGATGAAAGGCTTTCCTTTCCTTTCTTCTCCCATTTTGTCCAACACTATTTCAGCAGCCATCTCTCATCTATCCCCTAAATTTTCAATCCCTTCTCTTTTCAATTTCTCCTCAGTCTATATACATGATCAAGTCACTCATATTTTATAAAATAATCTTTGTTTCACTTCCTCTTTCTAGTTACCATCTAATATCCTTCTCTTTTCCTACAATATTTTCAAAAAAGAAATCTAAAACTGTTGTCTGACTTTCACTTTTTCCATTTTCTGCCCAGTTCTCTGTGCTCTTATTTCTGCTCTCCAATCAGTATCTGGCTAAGTATCCAGAAACTTCCTCACTGCCCTATAGGATCCACCTTATATTCCTCTCCCCTCATCTCCTGCCACTCACCTCTATGGATGGCTTGTTCACTGTTGTCTCTATTGTCAGGCTTGATGCATGGAATATATCAGTTGCCAAATTAATTTTTTCTGCATGAAACACTTAATGCTGATATTCTAGAGATAAGACCAACTACTCACAGAAGGGTTTATCATTTCCTAGGATCGTTCCTGGTGAATATCAGTTCCTTCACTTATCATTGTCTTCCTTTTTTCAGCATCAGGAGACAGTACATCTCTGTTCCTATTTAAAATTAGCTCCTCAGCTGGGTGCTATGGCTCATGCCTGTAATCCCAGTATTTTGGGAGGTTGGAGTGGGCAGATCACTTGAGGTCAGGAGTTTGAGACCAACCTGACCAACATGGTGAAATATTGTTCCTACTAAAAATGCAAAAGTTAGCTGGGTGTGGTGGTGCATGCCTGCACTCCCACCTCCGAGGGAGGCTGAGGCAAGAGAATCACTTGAACCCAGGAGGTGGAGGTTGCAGCAAGCTAAGATCATACCACTGCATTCCATCCTGGGCAACAGAGTGAGACTCCATCTCAAAAAAATAAATAAATAAATAAATAAATAAATAAAATTAGGCCCTCTATCTTGGATAGTGATTAATTCATTCTTTTATTCCACAAACACCTCTTGAGGGCTCATGTTGTCTCAAGGATCATTTATAATTAGTATCATCATTACAATCTGTCTTATTCATGGTTCACAGTGCCTTGTACATAGTAAGCCCTTAATTAAACTGATTTACTGTAGGATGTACTAGTTACATTTATCAGGTTCCAGCTCTCTGTAAGATTAAAGCCAGACACATTTTAAAAAATCTTTTCATTTAGATATATTCTTGCATACAGTAAAGTATATGGGTCTTAAGTAACTCAATGGCCTTTTAATGGTTACACTTCGGGTAACCACTGCCCAGGTCAAGAACTTGTCCCATACCCTAGAAGACTAGTTCATGCCTTGACACAGTTTTAAGCATATACACATGAATAAAAAGACTTTACAATTTTATCATATGTTTTCTTTTATCCCAGAATAAAAAAGGAAGGTGCACAAGAAAGGTCAAGCATAAGGCTGAACTGAGGGCATAAAAATCTTTAATGCTACTTGACAATTGGTAGTACATTGTTTGATTATTCAGAATCAGGATTCTTTTACTTAACTGAAGAGATGTGACCTTCTGACAAAAATAATCTTTTCCCATCAATTCCTACCATAAAATTGGAAACATTATCTGGCGGTACAAATACTGGCCTCTGGCTGTAGACTCACACTCAAAAACAGTGACTCCCTGATAAAACTTCACCAGTAATACTCAAAATGCTAATAAAACTCATAAAACTCAGAATTATCTGCAGAATTCCAAATAAATTTCAAAGTCAAAGCACTGGGAGTGAAAATGCAATAAGGAATCTTTGGTAATATCATGGCCTCATGTCACAACCTTCTTGCAACAAAGTAATCCCATGAGCTAAGAATTCTGGAGGCTTGGCTTTACAGGTAGTGGGTGGTGGGTGGCAGATTTCTCGTACTAATAGTGTGACTGAAGTCAATTTGCTTTTCTGAACCACAATTAATTTCTCTCCAGTTTTAGGTTACAAATATAAAAGCCCTCCCTATTGACAAGGCTTTTTTGATGGTCAGATGAGATAATACTGAGTGGGTTTGCTTGTTCATTTATTTAGCTAATTACCATTTGAATGATATCTATTATGAATCTTCTATGTACCCAGTACTGTGCTAGAGTATAACGTGATGAACAAGATGGTCCTGTTTTCTGCTCTTGTGGAGTTTACAATCAATTGTAGAATAGAGACGTTATACAACTGTATGCAGAGCTCCCTGTGAAATATGATATGGAAAGGTAGGCAGTCAATTTAAAAAAACTTGGTTACAATACAAAATTACAAAAACAATACCTATACAATTTACACAGTTTATTTTTACTGAAAATATTCACATATACATTCAGCCAACAATATTGTGAGGTTGGAAAGAGTCTTTTTGTAGGATCTGAGTTTGCAGAACAAAGTTCTATGTGCTTTTCCTTGTGTAAACCACTTGCTTTAAAGTGAAACAAAATATGTATAAGTTAATATAAGTGCATATTCTTTCTAAAATTTTATAGCTCTTGTTGCCAGTTGTTTGGAGTTTTTCCCTCACCTCCATTCAACAGATATGTTTTCTGAGACTTGCCTAGGTTGATTCTTTCCAAAGTGGTCAAGTTAGAAACAGCAATGTTTCTTTAATGCTCATATTTCATTTGTTTGCATAATATTTAATTAAATTATGTAATGACAGTATTGAGTACAACTGCCATAAACAATTTAGACAGTAAATGCAATGGTCTCTTGGTCAGTAAACAACTCACATATTGGGAGTGGAAGTTTATGGGCATGCTAAAGGGTACCTCCATGGGACATAATGCATTTGGCTGCAAGGAACAGAATCTTCAACTGAAACAAGTTTTAAGCTTTGCTTTCAAAAACTCTCAGTGCATAGTGAAAAAACACATTTTAAATCGTCCCTTAGGACATATGCAAATCCACATGCATAGAGTAAAAACTGAAGCAAATTTTTGTAAGCAGCACTTACCTTTACTTTTTGTGATGCTACCTAATATTTTTTATTTTAGTCTATTCTTCCCTATTTTAATTCAATTAAAAGTGCTAGTCATAGCCCACTAATATAATCTCATGTCTCATTAATGGGGTGCAATCCACAGTGTGAAAAACACTGGCTTAACCCAAGAGGACATTTATTATTTTTTGTGGGAAGACATCTAGTGATGGAGAAGCCCTTGAGATGCTGCAGTAGCTCAGCAGCATCCTCAAGGTCACAGGTATTGTCCATAGACTTCTTTCTGTCATCTTCAGCGAACTGGGAATGTCTCTGCTCATGGTGCAAAATGGCTTCTACATCTAGCAGTTGTTACAAGTGGGCAGACTTGTACCCAACAAAAGAGAGAGAAAAGAAACTTTTCCCAGAAGCCCTCAGCTGCTCCTCCTCTGGTCCCATTGCCTAGGATTGGTCACATATCTGTGCTCCAGGTGCAAGGGAGGCTGGGAAAGCAGGTGACTGGCATTTTCAGCCTCTTTTTAGGGATATGTGCTCTGCCAGAAAAGATGAAGGGAAGGGGAATGTGGTTGGGAAGGGGCCCCAGTATGAAGAGCATTGAGGCCTGGCAGGTGTGAGCACTCAGCTTGCTCTGGGTATCAGTTTTATGTTACCCAGAGGGAGAGACTGGAGAGAGTTTCTTAATCCAGGGAAACTTCCTAAGTAGAGGTTGGTTAGGTGAGTGCCTAATTGCAACATTTCAAAAGCTATGAAAAAGAAAGATGCACAGCTTTTATTGGTTCATGTTGCAGGGGACTTACCTGGGCAGAAAAGTGGCTCTGTTAAGCCAGTATGGAGAGACGGACGATGGTGGTGGGTGGTGGGAACAGTGTTCCAGGCAGAGGGAAGAGAGGGAAGAGCTTATGAGAAGGCTAAGAGGAAGGAAGGAGGGGCCATGGTTGAGGCAGCATATTTATTTCACTAGTTGTCCACCTCCTGTGGCCCCAGCCCTGCACCAGGCATCCATGACTAAGAGAGGAATGGGACATCTTCTGCCCTTGTGAATGTCACTGTCCATTAGGAGGGGTGATGTATGACCAGTAGTAACTAGAAACCAAGTGGAATGTATGCCTTCAAAATGTTATGATGTCTCCTAGTGGAGTGGACACAGGGGGCTTCTTTGGTGGCACCTAATAGGCAGGATCTGCATGTGTAGAATTAACACAGGTCATGCCTTCCAGTGGGAGGGGCTGCTGTGAGCAAAGGCCTGGAGGCAGGAAGGCAGGGCCAGGGGTCAGCCACTTGGCTGGAGGGCTCGGCACCTGAAGGGGAACCAGAGGGCGTATGGCAGGGAAGGTTAGGAGGTGGCTCTGGCCAGCATTGTCCCAGCTCCCTGCATTGAACCCAAGCAATCTGAGGCCCCAACCTTGGCTAACCCTCCTGGCAGTGAGTGTGACACTGGGCCCTGCAAGACAGAAGGAATGACTCAGGCTTTGCTGTTGTTTAGCATATTTTTTCCCCCAAAGCAGAGTGACTCTCAGGGAGAGGCCCTTGCCTGGCCCTTCTTGGCACCAGCGAAGGTACCTCTCCAGTCTCGTTGGAGAAAGACCAGTCTCTGAATGGTCAGAAGTCACTGGGTCTCGTGTCTTCTGGGATCTGCTGGGAGGGCTGCTGAGGTGGCACAGGCTCTGCTAGGGAGACCGCTAGAGACCTTAAAGGGCCACTGCTGGCCCTTTAAGCAGTGAGGCTGGGGGCTGGGACATCAGTGTTCCCATGTTGAGGGGACGCCCAGGTCTGCAATTCATGGGTGATGGCCCAGGAGGAACACTCAGGGCCTGAGTGGATGATTGGAGTGGTGGTGGACAAACCTTTGTGGCAGTCCCTGGGCGGCCTAGGAGGGGCCACAGGATGCTAGTTGAACAGTTTCACTTTCATGTGAGGTTTCTCAACTGCTGGCATTTAGGGTGGGATAATGCCTCACTGTCAGGGGCTGTCCTGTGCATTGTGGGATGTTTAGCAGCATTCCTGCCCTCTGTGAACTAGAGGCCAGCAGCATCCTTCTTCAAAGTGCGACACCGAAAAACTCTCCAGACATTGCCAAATGTCTCCTGGGTTGGTAAAATTGCCTCAGGCTGGGAATGGAGACCTTAAGGTGAGTAAAGAGACATCTCAGAGCTTTCCTCTAAAGGACCACTCTGTTAGGACTGCACGAAACGCTGCCCACCATTCTGGGACCATGCAGGTGATAATTTAGAGATGGCAAAACTAGAGGCCACTGGGGGCAGCTATTTGGTTGGAGGTCTGGGCACTAGAAGGGGAGCCAGAAGGACTAAGGCAGGGAAGGTTAGGAAGTGGCTCAGGCCAGAGCATCATGTACAGGGCCTTTGGGGTTGGTTTGGACAGGGGTGATAGCAGAGGAAAGGGAGGGGAATGAGAGGTGTTTGGGTATTGGGTTTGTGCAAGAGGGAGGAGCTGAGAGTGGCTTCTGGTGTCTGGCTCAGGCCACTGGGCAGACTGCTGTTTCAAAAGTGAAGACAGAGCACCAGGACAAGGAGTAGCTGGGGTCAAGTGGCTACAGGGATGAAGGCCAATACCCTGAACTCAGGCCTCCTTCTCCGGTCATCTCTACTCTCTCCAACCCTGTCTGATATTTGTCCCTCAGCATCTCCAAGAACCAGCCCCATGGCTGCTGCCATCCAAGGCAGGGAGGACGAGCAGAGGCCGGACGGGCCACTGCCCTGGCTGGAGCAGCCTCACGTCTTTGCAGCAGAAAGCTGGGGCTCTGGCTATGTTGCTGCTACCATCTGACACTAGTTTAATTTGGCTTTATGTGGACCAGAGCCTGGGGGAGGATTTCTAGCCAGGTTGTTTAATGGCTGGCAGAGGAACGGGGAGCTAGAGAAGATGTCACTACCCCTTCCCTGAGTATCACATGAGAGAAGGCCTTGGCCTGAGAGGACTGGACCTGAGGCAGCTGGCCCTTTAAGAAGAACTGTTCTCAGCAGGACTTTGGTGTCTTCTGGGAAAGGTTAGGTTTTCTGAGCAAGGGTGACCTTCCATGAAGCCTGGGCTCCTTCAACGAACTTGCTCTTCTGGGGAGTTGGGCCTTGGACAAAGGGATCCTGCATGGTGGCCACAAGCCAGGACTCCAGCTGGAGGAGCATGATGGCTTTATACTTGGGCTTGTCCTCCCCTTCCTCCTTCTCTCTCCACTGCTGTCCTTCTACCACTCTTACCTCCTCCTTCTCAGCCACAACTGACCCTTGCTGGAGCATGTGGCCTCCCTCCAGGCCTTCTGAGGTCTGTCAGGAACAGAGACTGCCCTTGCAGACAGAAGACATTGAAATGCAAAGGCAAGCCGTCCAAATAGCAATTCGGGAGGCAGAATTCAGCACTAAATGTATACTCTAAGGCACGAAGTGACCACCTCATTGCTCCGAGCCAAGAGCAATATGCTTTCTGTGCCTTTGCACAATTTGTTCCCTTCACTTTAAATTCCCCCTGTAATAGACACTTGACATTGTCTTTGGGCATCCAGCAACCAAATGCCCTTCCTATGAGACTTGGCGAGTGCAGGGTCCATTCCCTGGAATAAGAGCTCAGAAATCCAACAGCTCCTTTCTCATCCTGTCCTGCAGCTAGGGTGTGGCATGTCACCCAGACTCTGCTAATCAGATGTACTTGGCATGGGCTTGACATCAGGAGCTGTTGAAATGGAATAGTAGGGACCTGGGGAACCCCTCTGGTGGTGGAAGCTGTGGTGTCCTGTGCTGGGGGTGAGGTGGCAGTGATATTCTCATTGGACCAGTTCTGTGACATGCTTTAGGGCAATGCTCTCGGCTGTGTTGCCTAGAATGTGGTTATTCATCCCTCCCAGCAGTTTCGAGAGCTCCTGCCATCCTTTTAATGAATTATTTTCCTGTTTAAAAGAGCCAGACCCAGCACCTATACTTGCAACTATGAACTCTGACTAGTATTCCTTTCTCTATAGAAAATATTTATGTTCCCTGCAGATTCATAGGTTGAACTCTTAATGCCCAATGTGATGGTATTTGGAGGTTGGGTCTCCGGGAAATGATTAGGGCATGAGGGCATGGCCATCATGAATGGGGTTAATGCCCTATAAAACAAAGGCCCCAGAGAGCTTCCTTGTCCCTTCCACTATGTGGAGTCACAGTGACAAGATGTCTATTTATGAACCAGGAAGGGGGTCCTCACCAGACAGTGAATCTGCCAGCACCTTGACATTGGAATTTCCAGCCTCTAGAACTATGAGAATTGATTTCTGATGTTTATAAGCCACCCAGTCTATGATATTCTGTTATGGCAGTCCCAATTGACTAAGGCACTCTTCCCTTTCCTTCCACTGTTTGGCAAACTCCAATTCATCTTTACATAATCTACTCAAATAGCACCTCTTTCAGGAAGTCCTCTTGGATTCCTCAGGCAGTAAGTAGCTAAAGCATCTGGGGCTCCCAGGTGCATACAAAGTATTATGAGGGCAGTAGCAAGTCAGGAGATAGCTCAGATGCACTCACTGAACAGGAAGGGGAGGAACAGGAAGGGGAGGTAGTAAAACAAAGTGGTGACAAGCTTGAGCTCTAGAGTTCAAACCCTAGATCTGACACATGCTGGCTGTGTGGTTTTAGGCAATTTATTTAAAATCTCTGTGCCTCCTCCACAAAATGGGGGCTAGCATGGGACCTATTTCATAGGATTGTTGTGAGGATTAAAAATAACACATGAGAAGTGCTTTAGAAGAGTTCCTGGCACTTGGCAACTACTCAATAAATATGAGTTGTGGTTTTGACAGGTAGCAGGGTGCAGCATCAAGTCAGGAGATGTAAGTTCCACCCTAGCCTGGCCATCAACTCCCTGGGCTCTTGGCAAGGCTGTTTGAAATACAGAAAATCCTATTTCAAAGCAGCTTAATCAAAGGATATGGAAGTCTTTCATGGGACCCCAAAGTGGAAAAATAAAGATGAAAAGTCACAAGGGCCCAGAACCAGGAGATGGAAGGTTCATGTCACCAAGCAACTATGTACCCCATCTTGTTCTTCTTTTCTGAAGCCAATCAGTCTATCTTTGTTTCTTCTTACATGTCCACACATGGGCTTTCCATGTCTTTCTGTGCGCAGAGCTCCCAAAGTTATGTGCAGAAACCATCTAATGGTCTCTGAATCCCAATCCTTAATTCCCAACAGAGAGTCTCAGATGAACTCAGTTTGAATGAGGAGTCCATCCCTGGTCCAGTCAGTGGTGGCCAGGAGGTAGTACAAACCTGAGCTAGGCAGACTGGCCCTCTCTCTTCTTAGCTCAGACATATATAGAAAGTTTTCATGAACATATTAGTTGGAATGTTTTCAGCCGCAAGTAACAGAATACTCAAGTAAAAGTAGTTTAATTATCAAATACCTTTATCCTCTTAAATAGCAAGAAGTATGGAGCAGGTGTGCTGGGGTTGGTTTATGGCTCAATCTTGTCATCAAGAGGTCAGTGTCTTTTCATCCTTCAGCTCTGCCATCCATAGTCTGTTGCTTTTTATCCTTAGACTTGTCACGTCATGGCTACAAAATAATTGTGGTAGCTCCAGGCATCACACCTTCCCTGGACAGTATCCAAACCAGGAAGTACAAGGCCTTTCCTCCTGCATCAGTTTCTTTAATTGAGGAGTCTGTAAGGTTAGAGATTTCTTCTTATATTTCCATTGGTCAGCACTACATATGCAAGGGAAACAGAAAATATCTGCCATTTCCAACTTCTACTATTGGAGAGAAAATTCACCAGGAAGGAAGAAAGTGTAGGGGAATAGCTGTTGAGTAGGCAACTAACCATGTCTGCCATAGTAAGAGCCATTCTAGTCTGGTCAACTGCCAAAGTAGGGTCTTTCTAGAAAATACCATTCATTGCTTAAAATAAAAGCATTAAAAGTAACGCTGTTGTTTTTGCTGATAGAAATTTAGAAATCATTCATGTACAAATACATCACGTCCAAAGGGCTGTGTTTAAGTCTCTTTCTAAGCCTCTACAGTATGCATGTCTGTATAGAGTTGAGTTTCACAGATGGACCAGTGATGTGCTGGCATTGATTCTGGCTCTACTTGGTGCTTTTCTGCTCTTCAGAAATGTATCCAAAGATGTTTTTACTTTGACTTTCTTCTTTTCATGGTAAGAAGACACTTCTTTAAACAGCTCATGGGCCAACACTAATGACTAACACGATGGCCAAGACTGAAATGGATGCGTGTGACTGCTGCACACCATCTGTGGGGAGCGGGTGGAGCTGGCCTACTTTTCCTGCAGTGCATGGCTTTGTTCCTATCTGTGAATGTTTGTAAGTATAGAAGTTTCAGTGCAGATGTGAAATTGTTTTTGAAATATTGGTGGCTCTTATGATTTGTGTTCCTTTTTTCTTTCAAGAAGCTTTTCTTTGGTTTGATGCTCCTGAGGGTAGAAAGAAAGCCCAAAGAAAAAGGGGTGAGGGTCGCACAGTGCAATGACTTCCTCCCCCAGTGCATGAGTGCAAAGTCACAAAATCACGAATGACTTGTTTGGAGGTCCTGAGTTCCTCTTTCTATATTGTGGAAGTCATCGACCTGCCTCATGGGAGAAGGCTCTGGTGAAAGACAGCCCAGGCTTTGAAGCCAATTGCCTTGGGTTTCATGGCCATCTCTCCCACTTCTTTGGCTAAAAGAGCAGCAATGGGCAATCTCGTTCTCAGTTTTCTCACCTTGAGCAAAGTCAAATCCTGGTTTTTAGGGTCTTGGTGTGGGATCATGGGAATTGGCTGGGTGACTTCTTAAGGTCTTTTCCAACCTTGAGCTTCTGATTCTGAAGATTGGAGTCTATCTCCAAAATCATGATTTCTCCTCTTCTTCCTCCTCTCTCTTCTTTTCCATTATCATCATCATCATCATTATAATCATCATAATCATCACCATCCCTGAGTGAAACGTTGTCCTAGACACTGCCTTGAGACCTCTACCTATTTAAATTAATTGAATCCCTGTGGCAAACATACAAGGTAGGTACTATTGCTGACATCTCACAGATTAGGAGGCTAAAGCTCAGAGAGGTGAGAAGATTTGCCCAAGGTCAACCCAGCTGGTAGGTGGTAGAGTAGAGATCAGAACTTCCAGGCTTGGATTTGTTTTATTTAGAAGCCACTCTGTCCCCTGGATTGTTTCCAGTTCTTCTCAAGGAGCCCATGTTCCTCAAATAAATATGCTCTAGGATAAAGCTGTAGCCCCAAAGACCAGGCCTAGGAAAAGCTTTCATGCAGACTCAGTGGCTACCAGCCTTCTCTTATAATCAGATAACCCTCCTGGAGAAGGAGCTTAGGGGTCTTCTCCCCGAGCGGCCTATGCCTCAAGTGGATTCTACTTCCATAGGGGGACATTTGGGGGTTTTGCCTGCTCCATATCCATCTTTTCTTTTGGTGACAACACCCCAATTTTTCCTTCAGGGAAATCACCTCAACTCCACTTTTAATGTGTTTGGGGAGACTGACTCCTCTTTTCTCTCCCCACTTCGCATCCACATGTTAGGGATGGTCACATGATCTAGTTTTGACCAATCAGAGTGTTCTCATCAGATCAAAGTTCAAGTTGTCTAATGATCTGCAGTCCTGGGACTTTTGTGGAACTGTTGGGAAAGACAGCTTCTTTCTTGCTGTAGGGCTCCTGGGTCCACTCAATGTGAAAGGCTTTCTGAGAAGCTGAGGCAGGGGGATGACAGAAAACACATGTGAGCACCTGGATCCATCAATTCCTGCAGCCAGTTCTGTCTGCTGTAACGGGAACAGTCATGACTGATACACCTGAAATATACTGACTGAAGCACAAATTGTGCTAGAAGAAAACTATTCGGTATTTCCATGTTTGTTGCAGATTGGCAGCCCCACCCTCCCACACAAGCTCAAACACTTTTTTGGTATATAACTTTGGCTTGCAGACTGCTTCAGTTTGGCTTTTTTTTGATGCAACTAACTGTGAGTTGTCTCCTGGAAAGCGAGACTCATTGAAGGAGGTCCCTTGATGGGAACTAGAATTGGAGTTCAGGCAGGAACTGAGACAGCCCTGGAGCCAGAGGCTCTTGTGTCTCTGTTGCACTTCTGTTTCTCTCTGCTCTTGTTTGCTCTGTTCCAGTTTCATTCACCAGGGCCTCGTGAATTCTGATCTCTTGAATCTCCACGAGCAGATGGTCCACCACGGCCCTGACTCCAGCCGTAATATCCTTTCTGTTTCAGTTCTCACTGGAAACTCCCAAAGGAGGAATAGAATTAACCCAGCTCATCCCTTCCTGACACTTCTCAGGTTGCTGGTCGGTCTGTAGATTCCTTTGGTCTGCTATTCATCTCAGGTCCCAATAGCTGTGCCTGGGGTCCTGGGTAGGTCTGATGCCATACAGTATCCAATCAGCTGTGCTGTCACATGGCCCACTTAAGGCTTCCTTTTCAGGAGGAGCTGTGGGGTGGCAGCACTGTGGTTGACATCTCTGTGTAAAAGAAAGGCTCTATTTGAACCATACCTAATTATCAGTGAGTCATAGAGAGGAACATTTTATGGAGGGGCTCAAACTACTTTCATGGAGCTATGGCTTAAGTGGGAAGATGGACAATGGATGAGAAGACACTCCTATTTACTCTAACCATGGTCAGTGATGAAAGATGGGAGGCTGTCCTAGACAGCTGTGGGAGGGCCCATTGCAGAGTGTGCATTCAGGGAAGGCTCCTTGGAGGTGATGTCATTTGAGCTAAAGCTTGACCAAAGGATCCAGATGGTTGTGCTGGTAGGCAGAGAAACAGCATGTCTAAAGGCTCCAAGTTGGAAATGAAACAGTGTATTTGAGAAACTAAAAATGATCTTGTGACTGGAACATTCAGGGTAAGAGAAAGAGAGAGTTTTAAGATGTGGTCAGGGATGGCTGGGCAGAGTGGCTCACACCTGTAATCCCAGCACTTTGGGAGGCCAAGGCAGAAGGATCACCTGAGGTCAAGAGTTCAAGACCAGCCTGGCCAACATGGCAAAACCCCATCTTTACTAAAAATACAAAACATTAGCCGGGTGTGGTGGCGGGCGCCTGTAATCCCAGCTACTTGGGAGGCTGAGGCAGGAGAATCACTTGAATCCGGGAGGCAGAGATTGCAGTGAGCAGAGATCGTGCCATTGCACTCCAACCTCGGCAACAGAGGGAGACTCTGTCTCAAAAAAATAAAATAAAAAATAACATGTAGTCAGAGATGTCAGTAGGACCCATATCACAGATGAGTCCTGGTATGACACTGATGTTTTATTCTGATTGCAACGGGAAGGCATCAGTGAGGATGATCCAATTTGTACTTTCAAGGTCTGTGGCCTTGGGAAAGCCATGTCTCTGAGGTTTTATTTTTCTCCTCTGTAACATGCAGATGAGAATTGAGCTAATTTTTGAAAGAACCTGTAAAGATTAAATAAGAAAATGGCTAAATGAGATAAACCTGTTTGAAAACAGTTGTGCCTTAGCAGAACTCTGTAAAGATTCCCTTTCTTCTTTTTCTTTACAAAAGAAACAGGAGATTGCCATCCATCGGCAAACTCCCTTCTCCCTTGACCAACCTAGGTACATTTTGGACTCATGGTTTCATTTTTCTATTCTCTCAGCTTACACACAGATTTGGCCATTGTCTGCTCCTTCTTTATTCTTTTTTTTTTAATACAGAGTCTTGCTCTGTCACCCAGGCTGGAGTGCAGTGGTGCAATCTCAGTTCACTGTAGCCCCCACTTCTGGGGTTCACGCGATTCTCCTGTCTCAGCCTCCCAAGTAGCTGGGATTACAGGTGCCTGCCAGCATGCCCGACTAATTTTTGTATTTTTAGTAGAGAGGGGATTTCATTATGTTGGCAAGGCTGGTCTTGAATTCCTGACCTCAAGGGATCCACCCACCTCAGCCTCCCAAAGTGCTGGGTTTACAGGCATAAGCCACCATGCCTGGCCCCTCCTCATTCATTTGTTGAGGACTTTGCACATAGACTGTTTGAGAGTATTGCATTTCATACATCTTTAGCATTGTTCATCATTCTGAATCCCGTTTCCATTACTTCAGTCCTTCTCAGGGCAAAGTTCCTTCCCCTGTTTAGCATTTATGTCAATTGTCTTAAATAGACCTTCTCTTGATTTCATCTGAACTCTTATGGAGATTTTTAGCTGAATGGGGGAAGTGGTGGTTTTATCATTAACCCAATGGGGAAGACAGATTACACCTGTGAGGATATGTTGAAGAGAACCTTGGAGCCAGACAGAACAGGGTCGTAACTCTTGAGTTCCTCTTTTCTGGCTGTCAGGTTCTGGGCAAGTGACCTCACCAGTCTGACCCCCAGTTTCCTCATCTACAAACATGAGGCTAGAAATAGTGCTGACCTTGTTGGGTCATTGGGTTTGGCGTGGGGCAGGTCTTCAATGATGTTAGTTAATTTCTCTGTCTATTGCTCCCTCCACCCACTGCCTCATGCCTTGTTCTTTGACCTTTGCATTGATGATCTTCAGTCTGATTCTTGGTAGGCACCTTTTCAGAATCCATGGGTCTCTATAAGCATCTAGTCATGTTCCATGCATTGCGGTCTTTGGGGTTAGGCTGACTTGGGTTCCACTTCCAATTCTCCTGCTTTGCAGTTGTGTCACTTGAATTCTTGGAGCCTCACTTTCCTCGTGGGCCAGTGGGAGATATTACAAGTACGGCTATGGCTGGAATGTTTGTCCCCTCCAAAACTCATATTGAAATTTAATCCCCAATAGGGCAGTATTGAGAGGTGGGGCCTTTAAGAGGTGATTGGGTCATGAGTGCTACACCCTCACAAATGGATAAATGGGTTAATGAGTGAGCATGGGAGTGGGACTGTGGCTTCATATGAGGAGGAATGTCCAAACTACCAAACTCAGCCCCCTCACCATGTGATGCCCTGAGCTGCCTTGGGACCCTGCAGAGAGTCCGCACTAGAAGGAAGGCCCTCACCAGATGTGGCCACTCAACCAGGGACTTCTCAGCCTCCACAATGGTAAGAAATAAATTCCTTTTCTTTATAAATTGCCCAGTTTCAGATATTCTATTATAAGCAACAGAAAATGGACTAAGACAAGTACCACAAACATTAGCTGAAATAATATTTTGGCAACAGTGTAGAGCCTGGCATATTATAAGTGGTCAATAAAAGGTATTGCTATTACACATTATAGGAACACTAAACTCTAAACCCCTGCAGGCAAGGACTGTGTTTCTTCGTCTTTGTCCACCCTTATGTTGCAAAAGGCCTGAAACACCATGGGCCCTCAGCTGTTTTCAGTTCCTTCCATCTCCTATAACAAAAATAGACCTACTTAGCTGCCAACTTGGCTGGAACTCTGGCATCTCCATAATATCCTACCTGTTTACAGAAATGCCACTTTCTAAGATCCTGGAGCTAGGGATCTCTCAGGAATTGATTGAGTGACCCACATACAAGCTGCCGTTGGGAGGATGGGGAAGGTGGACGGAAGCCAGGACCCCAACAGGGGCTTCTCTAAAGGGAGGGGCCTCCCTCCAGAGCTGCTTGTCTTATTTATATCTTCTTGTCTCATTATTTTTCTAAGAACCTTCTTAGAATTTCACTGGGAATCAAAAAACACATTTTGCCAAATTCAGAGGCCTTGTAACCACAGGGCCTTGTCTTAGTGACCAAACCGAGACCAAACCGTAACCTTCTGGTGCTGTTTACAGTTGGCAAAAGACCACTTTGAGTTTCATAGCAAAAAGAGTTAGAAAAGTCTATGAAAAGCCTTAGAAGACACACGTACATCAAACAGCTCTAACAAAACCAATGTTGTAATTAGTTAAGTACAAATGAATCAGAACCACATGGCTTAAACGCTAAAGGAAAAAGAGTTGGAGGAAAAAATATCCTTTGGGATTTAATCAAACAAAAATTGCTGGAAAGATTGTTGATGTTCACCAAGCTCAGACCCCAACCGGGTGCTCTCCAATCCCAATTTAGCATTTCTCCCCTTCCCAGGTATGCCCCGTGAAGCAAGAGTGACTTTGGGGACCTGCTCTCTTGATTCTGGGCATTGTGGGGGTGAAGTAGGTGTGGAGTGAGCACTAAGCCTCAGGGAATCTGGGGAGCACTGAGAAAGGATGCCCAAGCCAGACCTTGGTAGATTGGGAATGGCTTCCCTATGGAGATAAAACTGAGCCAGGGTTACAGGTCGATGAGGAATTGAGGGGCTAAAGGTAGATTGGGCATTTTGGAGGAGGCAGTGGCATATGCATTGCACAGAGGATAGACTAAACGTGGGATGATCATGGGACTGCAAGAAATTTGGAGTGGCTGGTTCTCCAGTCACTGGTTCTCTCATGCCTTCCTTCGCTGGCCACCCAATTAAAGGTACGTGGCCCCTCCCGTACACTCCCAGTCACATCTCCATGTGGCATTTTCCTCGTCACCCTTTTCACTCTCATTTCTTTCTTTGCATCATTGTTATTTACATTCCCTAGCATGTAAGCTTCCTAAGAGAAAGGCTCTTGTTTGTCTTGTCCCTCACTGTGCACTGTGTTTCTAGCAGCTAACATAGTATCTGACTTGGTTGGTGGGGCTGCCCAGTAAGCATTTGAGGAATGAATGAATGGAAAATGAATGAGTGAATGGCTGGAGAGTAGAAGAAATGAGGGATGGGGAAATAAGAAAGACTGGAGCAGTGGGTGGGTGCCAGGCCTGGAAGACTTTGTACATGCTGCTAAGAGGCCCCTGATGGTAATGGAAGTCAATCAAGGGTTTCTAGAAAGATGTGATGAGGATGTGATAAGGTCAGCACTATGTTACGTTATTAGGAATCAGTGAAGGTGGGAACCTGGAACCGCGGAGAAAATGGGTGACAACCAAATCCTATGTTTGTTTGGTGTCTCCCCATCATCCCTCAAAAGGTGCAAAAGGTAGTGAGCTGTGTAGAATAGGTGATTGATTAATGCTGCAGAATTAATAAGGAGTAGATGACTCTTAATAGCTACATGCAAGCCGTTATTTTCTCATTTAGAAAAAGGATCTTGTGGTTCACTGTGGAAAATCATCTTCCAGAAAAAAGAAAGAGACATGTGTATGTCTGCTCTGTCTCAAATGTTTTCTCTGAACCAGAATCTCTTTCCGTAGGGTGCTGTCCTGGCAACTCTCGGGTTACATGAAGCTGGGCAGAGGTTTCTCTGACATTTCAGCAGAGTCACAAGTGGGTGGGATGGGAAGCGCCAAGCTGCAAAATAGGTAAGTTGCTCAATGTCCCTGGAAAACCTCCGAGGACAGAAAGTGTGATTTGGTTCAGAGACATCTTTATGTTAGGTGAGAAATTCATGCCCCAGGCTCTCGGAGTTGTTCATAACAGTGTGTTATTGCTGGAAGCCCCAGAGGAGCTTGGACTGAGCTCCCTTCACAGGGGGCTGAGCCTCCCCGAGGAAGCTGTTTACTTCCCCAGACACATCAGTCTCACTTACCCATGTTCATTGCCTCTGTTCCTTCACTTTACCACCCTCCCCAACCCCCAGCTGCAGGAGAAGCCGGTGCTCTGCTCTGTGCAGAAGACACTGTAATCACCGCAGCTAGTTCTGCCCAAGTGGTTGCCATGTGCTGGCTCTCATTTCAGGCGTGTTCTAGGTCTATTGTCTGCCTGGGCCTTCACAGCTTGGAAGCTCAGGGAGCTGAAATCACTTGCTCAAGGTCACACAGTACCATGGAGGCTCAAGCACTGTTCCTCTTAGAGTCCCTCACCTCTGGTGATTTTAACTCTTACAGATGGAGCTTGCCAGAAACCCAAGCCCACTCTTTTCTTCCACACCATGTAACTCTGCTCTGGTCTTATCAAGACACATCTACCTTCTCTCACGAATTCAAATAGTAGCATTTGCAGTGAGCATTTGTGGGCTTGGGACTATTCAGTGGCCAGCAGCACTTCCATTCCCTCTGGAGACCCACCCTTCATTGCATGCAGTCATAGGAGAGTGGGTGATGCACCTGCCCCCTACACAGAAGCACAAACACCCAGTTCTTTCCCTCTCTGCTCCAGCTGCAACCACAGGGTGTGTACATAATCCAGACTAGGGTAGCCACATGTTCTCTCCAGGACTTGGACACTTGAGTGAGAGATTTGGGGCTGGGAGGAATGGCTAGAGGCTCTGCAGGCCAGCGGCAGTGGTGGCCTGCTGGCCACCCATTCTCGTGACCTTGCTAAGGCCCCTGTTGCTTAACTCTCTGGCAAGCCCTTGGTTTCTGGCCATTTTCCAGACTTCGTCACTCTTCTCTGCCAATTCTATGAGCCCCTGATAGCCTTCCAATAAATTCCACTTGATTACCACATGGCTTGCAATCAAGAACCCAGCCTAACACACAACCATTTATTAAATACTAAGTAAGAGCCAGATACTTGACATGTGACATCTTGTCAGATCCTCAAACACTCCGGTGAGAAAAGCGTTATTATACCTGTTTTCCAAATGAGGGCACTAAGGCTCAGGGAGCTGGGTGATGTGTCCAAAGATGCCCAGCTACAGAGTGGCGATGCTGGAATTTGAAGCCGGGTTTTTCTGATTCTGAATTCCATGCCGTCTTACTTGCCTTTTTCATCTGCTGCAGCTTGCGGTGCCTTGGAGAGGCAGCACTGGCTAGCCTGGGACTTCCAACATGCAACCTACATTGCTGGGCTGAGACTTGTGGCAGAAAATGCTTTCAAAATCCAATTTGCTCACATACATGAACACCTGCCAGGAAGGAATTTGAGGCGTTTGGTCTAAACATGGAAAAGCTGAGTTCATTTGCCCCAGAGGGGGCACCTGCAGGGAAAAGGAAAAATGGTTTTAACCCTTTCCTTCAGTCAGAAAATGAGGCCACCAGATTCTCCTTTCATCCTTCAAGTATCAGAAAGGTCTGTGCGGTGAATTCCACAGATGCGATTCATTGTGAGGGCAGAAGAAATCCATGGAAATGGTGAATTTCATATTTGTGCCTTTCTATTGTGAGTTTTGGGGATGTTTGAAAGAAGTTTGAGCTGTGTCTGAAGAACCCATTTATTTTTATGCAGCTTCCTGGGGTATATTTTGGAATTCCTCAAATCCAATAATTTGGAGACATTAGAACCTCTGAGAGGCCTGATCTGTTGAACAATCCCCCAGCCTTCATACCCCAACCACCTCCCTACTGACTCCTCATAATTACACTTCTTTCTTCTTCTATTCTCTTTTTTCAAGACAGGGTCTCACTCTGTCATCCAGGCTGAATTGCAGAGGTGTGATCAGAGCTCACTGCAGCCTTCATCTCCTGGGCTCAAGTGATCCTCCCACCTCTGCCTCCTAAGTAGTTGGGACTGTAGGTATGCCACCACGCCTGGCTAATTTTCTATTTTTGTTTTGTAGAGATGGGTTTTCATCGTGTTGCTCAGGCTAGCCTCAAACTCCTGGGCTCAAGCAATCCTCCTGTCTCAGCCTCCCAAAGTGCTGGCATTATAGGTGTGAGCCACCAAGCCCAGCCTTGTACTTCCTTAATGATGTGAAAAGACATCTGAGTAAATCTGCAGTTGAGAGCACAGGAAAAAGAAACTCTATCACACATTCTTTTGTCTACCGAAAGGCAGAAATCCACATGCAAACTGGACGTGTGTGTTCAACAACTGGAAACTGAGTTCATATTTCATTGCCCAACTACCCTGACTGCTTTGCAATCACAGTTTGGAAGGACCCACAGCCATTCTGTGGAAATGGATGCACTTTCAGACCCTAAATCTCAGACTTTTCAGGAGTTATACCTCTTGGGGAAGGCTTCAGTGGCTGCCTTTGCTGTACAGACCTGGAGATGGGTCTGATGATTGGACACCTGATGTCTGTGTTGCTGAGTTTCAAGAAGACCTGCTGGGGTGAAATGAAAATGCTGCCTACTAGGAGCCCCAGTGGCCTTGATGGTGGAGGTGAGCATTGATCCTAGAACTGTATCCTGATGCTTCTCACCATGTGGCAAAGCTCTGGGTAGTGTTTGGGCTCACATGCATATGTGAAATTTATTATTTTTTTATAGGGTGGAAAACACTGAGCTCTATCTACCCCACAGTAATAAAGGATGGCTTTAAGGAACAGAAACACATTTGAAATTGCTCATATAAAAGGGTGAGGATTAAAAAGGGGATTTTCATCAAAAGCACAGAGAGTAAATCTCAACCTGTGGGAACTAGAAAGCAGGCGGACAGCTCGTCTTCCCATTTTTCCCCTTCCCCCCCCTCCCCTTTCCTTTCCTTTCTTGACAGAGTCTCACTTTGTTGCCGAGGCTGGAGTGCAGTGGCACAATAGCTCACTGCAACCTCCGCCTCCTGGGTTCAAGTGTTTCTCTTGCCTCAGCCTTCCAGATAGCTAGGATTATAGGCACTCTCCATCACACCTGGCTAAGTGTGTGTGTGTGTGCGTGTGTGTGTGTGTGTGTGTGTGTGTGTTTAGCAGAGATGGGATTTCATCATGTAGCCCAGGCTGGTCCTGAGCTCTTGGGATCTCAAGTGATCCACCTGTTTCAGCCTCCCAAAGTGCTGGGATTATCGATGTGAGCCACCATGCCTGGCCCCTATCATTATTTATTTTGATACTTAAGTTACCTCAGATTTGGCAGTGGAAGCCCCTTCAAGCTGACTCCTGTGTTTTTTTGACACATCCCTACTCCTGGAGCACAACTTTGCTTTTGGATGCAACAGGTAATTTCAGCCTCGTCTGCCCCAGCCTTGAAATCAGGGCTTCTTTTTCCCGAGAAGCATTTGTTGGTTCCTTTTAGTGGAGCATGGTATTTAGAAACCAAGATCTGAGTGCAAGGGGTGCACCTTTCTATTCGTGTCCTTGTTTCTAGAACCTCTCCATTGACTGAACTGGGAATTACATGTATACTTCAACAACTTTTCTAATTTTTTTCCAAGCGGGCTCATTGTGCAGATTTTGCCTACTTTAGGTTTTCACAGAAATGGCATTATGTGTCTGGATTTGTTCAGTTAACAGAATGTTTGTGAGAGGAACTTATGTTCTTGCATGTCATTGGTTTGTTCTTTTTGTGCTAAGCAGTACTCCATTTTATAAACATACCATACTTTGTTTATTCTCCTGTTGAAGGACATTTGGGTTATTGCCAGTTTGGGGCTATAACAGTGAAAGCTGCTATCAGGATTTCTGTATAAATGTTTTGAGAACATACATATTCATTTCTTGAATAAACACCTACAAGTGGAATTGCTGGATGATGGGGTAGATATGTATTTAACTTTTTTCGTGCTTCTTTTTGTAGTAGCTTTACTGAAGTATAATTCACATATATTTGTTTATAAGAAACAGGCCAATCATTTTTAAAGGTAGTTGTACCATTCTGTATTCCTACCAACAATGTATGAGAATTCCTATTGCTTCACATTCTAGCTTACATTTAAGATTGTCAGTATTTTGAATTTTAGTCATGCTAGTGGCTAGAGGAATTAATATCTCATCATTTTAATTTGCATTTCTCTGGATGACTAATAATATTGAGTAGTTTTTTTTAATGTTCAAAGGTCATTTGTTTATCTTTCTTTGTAAAATATCTTTTCGAGTCTTTTCACAATAAAATAATTAAAATATTTTTGTTACTGAGTTGCAGAAGTTCATTTTGTATTCGGGATACTAATCCTTTGTCAGATGTGTTTTGCAAATATTTTCTTAGTCTTGTGTATGGTGGGAGATAGGGATCTTTTTTTTTTCTAATATGGATATCTAGTTACAGCAACTGGTCCTTGTCTAGAAACAAGAACACAAGTAGCAAGGTGCAACCCCTGCACTCAGATTTTGTTAAAAATACTTTCTTTCCCCCAGTCTTAGAGCTTTTGTTAAAAAAACAACTTATTGATTGTATACATATAGTTTTATTTCTGAACTCTCAATTCTCTTCCACAGAATTGTCTATCCTTTTGTCATTTGTTGTGGTCTGAATGTTCATTCCTCCCACCCATTCATATGTTGAAATCCTAACCCTCAAGGTGATGCTATTAGGAGGTGGGACCTTTGGGAGAGGATTAAGTACCTCATAATTGGGGCTAGTGCTCTTATAAAGAAGACCCCAGAGAGCTAGTTTGTCCACTCCACTCTCTAAGGACACAGCAAGAAGGCACCAGACACATGAATTAATGCAAATCTATTGAGATTATGATTGGGATCACATTGACTCTGTAGATTTGTTCAGGAAGAACTGAAACCTTAATACTCCCAAGTCCTCCATTTCATGAGCACAGTATATCTATGCATTATTTAGTTTAAAATATTTATCGTAGCAATATTTTGGTTTTCAGTATAAAGGTCTTACACATCTTTTGTGAAATTTATCCCTAAGTATTTACTCTTTTGATACTGTTGGAAATGGGCTTTCTTTTTTTTTTTTAGATGGAGTTTCACTCTTGTTACCCAGGCTGGAGTGCAATGGCGCAATCTCGGCTCACCGCAACCTCCACCTCCTGGGTTTAGGCAATTCTCCTGCCTCAGCCTCCCGAGTAGCTGGGATTACAGGCATGCGCCACCATGCCCAGCTAATTTTTTGTATTTTTAGTAGAGACGGGGTTTCACCATGTTGACCAGGTTGGTCTCGATCTCTCGACCTCGTGATCCACCCGCCTCGGCCTCCCAAAGTGCTGGGATTACAGACTTGAGCCACCACGCCCAGCCAGAAATGGGCTTTCTAAGTTTCATTTTTCAATGTTTGCTACTAATACGTAGACATACAATTGACTATTAATATTGACTTTGTATCTTATGATCTTGCTAAATTCACTCATGGTTCTCAGAGTCATTTTATATGTTTCTTAGGATTTCCTATATAATAATCATGTCACATTTAAATAGAAGTGATTTTACTTGTTTCTTTCTTCTCATCTTTGTGTCCTTTTCTTGCATTATTACATGGATGAAGATATTCAGTGATCTGTTGAATATAAGTTTGCTCTGTATCTGATCTTAAGAAAAATATTTAATTTTACCATTTACTATAATCTTACTTTTATGCTTTTTATAGATATCCTTTGTGAGATTGAAGAAATTTCTTTTCTTTTTCCAATTTGCTGAGAGATTTTACAAAGAATGGGTGTTTAATTTTGCCAGTGCTTTTTATTCATCAATTATCTTCTCCATTCTGTTAATACAGTTAATTAAATTTATTGACTTTGGAATGTTAAACCAACCTTGCATTCTTAGAATAGACCTCAGTTGGTTATTATGTAATGTACTGTTTATGTATCACTGAATTCAATTTGCTAATATATTTTTTTATAATTATACTTTAAGTTCTGGGGTATGTGTGCAGAACATGCAGATTTATTACATAGGTATACACGTGGTATGGTGGTTTGCTGCACCTATCAACCCATCATCTACATTAGGTATTTCTCCTAATGCTATCCCTGCCCTGGCCTCTAACCCTGAGAGGTCCTGGTGTGTGATGTTCACCTCCCTGTGTCCATGTGTTCTCCTTGTGCAACTCCCACTTCTGAGTGAGAACATGCAGTGTATGGTTTTCTGTTCTTGTGTTAGTTTGCTGAGAATGATGGTTTCCAGTTTCATTCATGTCCCCGCAAAGGACATGAACTCATTCTTTTTTAATGGCTGCATAGTATTCCATGGTATATATGTGCCACAATTTCTTTATCCAGTCTATCTTTGATGGGCATTTGGGTTGGTTCCAAGTCTGCTACTGTGACTAGTACTGCAATAAACATACATGTGAATGTGTCTTTATAGTAGAATTATTTATCATTCTACTATATATATATCTTAGAGTATATATATATATATATATTATATACTTTATATATACCTTTGGATATATACTCAGTAAAGGGATTGCTGGGTCAAATGATATTTCTGGTTTTAGATCTTTGAGGAATCACCACACTGTCTTCCAAAATAGTTGAACTAATTTACACTCCCACCAACAATGTATAAGTGTTCCTATTTCTCCACATTCTCTCCAGCATCTGTTATTTCCTGACTTTTTAATGATCGCCATTCTAACTGACATCAGATGGTATCTCACTGTGGTTTTGATTTGCATTTCTCTAATGACCAGTGATGATGAGCTTTCTTTCATATGTTTATTGGTGGCATAAATGTCTTCTTTTGAGAAGTATCTGTTCATATCCTTTGCTCACTTTTTGATGGGGGTATTTTTTTCTTGTAAATTTGTTTAAGTTCCTCGTAGATTCTAGATATTAGCTCTTTGTCAGGTGGGTAGATTGCAAAACTTTTCTCCCATTCTGTAGGTTGCCTGTTCACTCTGATCTCCTTAAGCTGATAAGCAACTTCAGCAAAATCTCAGGATACAAAATCAATGTAAAAAAATCACAAGCATTTTTATATGCCAAAAATAAACAGAGAGCCAATAATGAGTGGACTCCCATTCACAACTGCTACAAAGAGAACTAAATACCTAGGAGTACAACTTACAAGGGAGGTGAAGGAACTGTTCAAAGAGAACTACAAATCACTGCTCAAGGAAATAGAGGACATAAACAAATGGAAAAACATTCCATGCTCAGGGATAGGAAGAATCAATATTGTGAAAATGGCCATACTGCTTAAAGTAATTTATAGATTCAATGCTGTCTCCATCAAGCTATTTTCTTCACAGAATTGGAAAAAACTCCTTTAAATTTTTATGGAACCAAAAAAGAGCCTGTATAGCCAAAACAATCCTAAACAAAAAGAACAAAGCTGGAGGCATCATGCTACCTGATTTCAAACTATACTACAAGGCTACAGTAACCAAAACAGCATGGTACTGATACCAAAACAGATATATAGACGAATGGAACAGAACAGAGGCCTCAGAAATAATGTTACAAACCTACAACCATCTGAACTTTGACAAACCTGAAAAAAACAAGCAATGGGGAAAGGATTCCCTAGTTAATAAATGGTGTTGGGAAAACTGGCTAGCCATATGCAGAAAACTGAAACTGGATCCCTTCCTCACACCTTATATAAAAATTAACTCAAGATGGATTAAAGACTTAAAAATAAGACCTAACAGCATAAAAACCCTAGAAAAAAACCTAAGCAGTACCATTCAGAACATAGGCATAGGCAAAGACTTCATGACTAAAACACCAAAAACAATGGCAACAAAAGCCAAAATCGACAAATGGAATCTAGTTAAACTAAAGAGCTTCTGCACAGCAATTTACTAATATTTTATACAAAGGTTTTTGCGTCTATATTCATGAGACAGATTGGTCTGTAATTTCTTTTCTTGTAATATTTTTGTCATATTTTGGTGTTAAAGTTATGTTGACTTCGTCAAAGTTTGTAAAAGATTGATATTACTTTCCTTAAATGATTGTTAATATTCCCCAGTGAATATCTGTGCTTCAAATTTTCCTTTTGGTGAAGGGCTTTGATAATGATTTAATTCCTGTGTATATAGGGATATGTGAATATTCTATTTTATCCTGAAAATTATAACTTTTTAAAGTAATTTGATAATTTTATCTCAGCTGTGAAATTTATTGCAGTAGAATTTTTCAAAATTTTAAAAAATCATTTTGATATATTTGGAGTTTGTACTTACATACGCTCATTATTCCTGATATTGGTAATTTGTATTCCCTTTTTTCCTTGGGAGAGTTGCTAAGGGTTAATAGACTGATTTAGTCTGTTTATAAAGAACCAACTATGCATTTATTTTATCTTCTACGTGATTTGTATTTAATTTGCTTGCCTTTCCATAGCATTTTAAGATGGTAACTTGGATAACTGATTTTACATTTTTCTCTTTTTGTATAGAAGCATTTAAATCTGTACATTTCCCTATAATTTAGCTAAATCTTACCAATGTTTATATATTATATTTCTCTTATTACTCAGTTCAAAATACAATTTGATTTGCATCATGATTTCCTCTTTGAATATGTATTATAAATGTGCTGCTTAATTTCCAAATATTTGAAGCATTCTAAATAATTATTAACTTCTAATTTAATTCTAGTGTCATCATAAAACACACTGTATTAGAGTACGATCTTTTGCAATCCTCTACAATGTGTTTTATGGGCCTGCATTTGGTTATTCAACAGCAGTTGGGTGTAGTGTTCTTTATATGTCAATTAGGTCAATGTAGTTAACAGTCTTGTTTAGGTCTCCTATGTTCTTATGATTTCTGTCTAATTCTGTCAGTTACTAAGAAAAAGGTGTTAACATATCCAACATGATTTTTGAATTGGTCTATTTCTCCCCTTAGTTCTGTAAGTTTTACTTCATGTATTTCAAAACAGTGTTAATAGGCTCATTCACATTTATGATTGTTATGTCTTCCTTATGAATTGACTTTTGATCATTTCTTTTTTTTTTTTAATTTTTTATTGGATTTTAGGTTTTGGGGTACATGAGCAGAGCGTGCAAGACAGTTGCGTAGGTACGCACATGGCAGTGTGCTTTGCTTTGCTTCTCCCCTTCACCCACATTTGGCATTTCTCCCCAGGCTATCCCTCCCCACCTCCCCCTCCCACTGGCCCTCCCCTTTTCCCCCCAATAGACCCCAGTGTTTAGTACTCCCCTTTCTGTGTCCATGTAAACACCCTTCTGTATTTCTGGTAATTCTTCTCTTCCTGAAAACTAGTGTGTTTGAAATTAATATAGCAAGTCGATTTTTTTTGTTGCAGTTTGCAGATATATCTTTTTCTATTATTTTTCTTTCAAGCCATTTGTGTCTTTATAGTTAAGAATTCTTTTCTTGTAGACTGCATATAGCTGGATCTTCTTATCCATCTAATAATCCACCTTTTAATGGAAGTGGTTTTTCAGTCTATTGAAGTTTATTGCAAATATTGATAAGGTTGGATTTTGATCTATTACTTTTTTTCCTTGTTCTACATATTTTTTTGTGTCTGTTTTTGTTTCTCTATTTTCCTCTCCTACATCGTTTGGGTTAGTCAAATAGTTTTTAGTATCTCTTTTTAATTTTCCCATTGTATTTTTAGGTATATCTCTGTATTTTGTAGAAATTGCTCTAGAGATTACACTATGCATCCTTAACTTATCAGGGACTATTGTGTTAATATTGTACAAATTCACATAAGATACATTATTCCAAGATTATAGTTTAATTAACCCTATCCTTTGTGTCATTACTATAATGTATATTGCATATACACATGTGTAAATCACACAACAGTTTGTTTTTTTTCTTTAAACTGTCATTTAAAAAAATTAAGAACAGAGAATTTTTTATACTTACTCACATATTTATTATTTCTAGTGCTCTTCAGTCATTCTTGTAGATCTGGGTTTCCACCTGATGTCATTTCTTTTCATCCTGAAAAGCTTAGTTTGTCATTTCTTGTATTTTAAGCTGATTGGTAAAAAAAAAAAGCCTGTACATTTTTATTTACTTGTAAATAAAATATTTTGTAAATACAGATGATCCACCTGTAAAATTACTTGTAAAAAAATATTTTTGCTTAGCATCTTGAGTTGATCATTTTCTTTCTTTCAGTATTTTGAAGATACCCTTACATTGTCTTCTGGTCTTTATTGCTTTTTGTGAGAAGTTAGTCATCATTTTTATAGTTAGTCTTTTGCATAGTATTATTTTCCTCTGGCTGCTAAAAGATTTTCTATTTATCACAGCAGTTTCACTGTGATGTGCCTATATATAATTCTATTTGTATTTATCCTGCATGGGTTTTCTGAACTTTTTGTTTTGTTTTCCACAAAATTGCTAGGTAAACATGTTACACAGGTAGATATATTTTTACAGGCTATTGAACCTCTGTTTATTTTATCTGCTTTTCCCTCTCTTTTCTATGGGTTGGGTAATGCCTATTACCTATTTTCAAGTTTGCTGTTTCTTTATATTTTCATCTCTGAACTGTTGTTAAACCCACTCAGTAAAATTTTCATTTTAAATACTATAGTTCTTAATTCTAGAATTTCTATTTGATTTTTAAAAAGTCTCAGTTTGTTGGCTGAGATTCCTCAACTATTCTATCATTATGACAATGTTTTTCTTTAAATCCTTGAACATATTTCTAGTACTTGCTTTGAAATTCTCTTTTGCTCATTCAAACATTTGAATTGTCTTCGAGTTGTTCTCTATTGGCTGTTTTCTCCTCTTGATTACAACTCACACTTTTCTGTTTCTTTGTATATCTAGTAATGCATCATTTTATACTGGAGGTTTTGAACAATACTTTGTAGATTCAGTTATATTCCTTTAAAGAGTGTTACTTTTTGTTTCAGCAAGGCATTACCTTGGTTGAGTTCAAATTCCAAACAGTCTTTCTTGTGGTGGATAACAGCTGAACTGCTCAATTCCTCCAGCTTCCCAGCTGTTGCTTTTTGCTGAGAACTTTGAAATCTTCCTTACACGTGCACAGTGCATGAGTATACAAGAATTTAATGGAGTTTTTAATGTAAATTTTTAGGGTTTCACATTTTATGGTTCCCTCTTTTTCAGCATTTCTTCCTTGTTTTCTACCTTTGTGGCCACTCCAAACTGCATCCTCTGGTTCCTAAAGCCAGTATGACTGAGGCCTTTTGCTTGAGTTCTAGCCACTCTGAGCTACATAGACTGGAAAGCATTTTAAGGTAAAAATGTAGTCAACTTCCTTCCACTTCCTGTCTTTTTTTGGTAAAAAGGTAACAATTGCCTTCAAATTGCTGTTTTGTCCAGAGTGTGTATTGTGACTTGTAGGAGGGTTATTATACTACAAGTTACTTTATTGGAAATGTTAACTCCCCAAAATTGCATATCAATATGTTTGTTTATTTAATGCCTGTCTTCCTCACTAGAGGAGGCTTCATAAGGGCAAGGACCCCTTTAATTTTGTTCACTGTTGCACTCCTGTTGCCTGATATTTAGTAGCCACTCAATAAATAAAAGCAAGTTGAATGAATGAATGTTACTTAATTCTCACAACTCCCACATCATCAAATATTCATATTCTTTTCTTTTCCTTATTTTCTCTATAGATTTGCTCCTCTGCTAGCTCTTCTCATAGTTACAAGATGGCTGCTACAGTATCAAGGGTCTCATGCAGACATGAAATGTCAAGAGGAAGAGGAGAGCCTCACTTTTCCCAGGCTTTTGCTTTAAAGAGCAGAAAAACTATCCCCAGAATTCCTCTAGCTCACTTCCCATCTTACGTCATTGGCCTGAACTGGCCTGTATGCCCACATTCTCAGTCAAATACTGGTGAGGGAAAGGGGGTCACTATGATCGGTTTAGACTAATTGGGTTTATCCTTAAGTCCCTTGAAGCAGAAGTATACAACAGAATGAAATCTTGACTCAGCTTTCAAGAATAAAGAGGGAGAGATGACTGAAGGATGGCAACCAATCGTTGCCAAATGGCTAGCAAAATCAGATGTGGGTTCTGTCCTCATGGAGCATACAGTGGGATGGTGAAGATTTACCTAATTTCACTAACAAACTTATAACTGTGGTCAGTGTTCTGAAGGAAAGGAAATCCAGTTGTATGATAACATATGACAAAGAGACTGAACTAGGATGGAGGTGGGGGTGGTGTGATTGGGGAAGCCAGGGACATGATCTGCAGGATGGCTGGCCTGGATTCAAATTCCACTCCACTTACCTGCTGCTTGATTTTAGATAAGTCGCTTCATCTCTCTGAGCTCAACTTCATCTATAACAGTCCTTCCTAGGGTTGTCAAAGGATTGAATGAATCACTCACAGTAGGTGCTTCAGTGGCTCCTTTTCCAGATTAAATAAGGAGAAAACGTGTATGTTTGGAGTTAGCAACAAGACAGGATGATTCCTCATGTTTGTTTTGGAAAACAAGTCTTAAACTCACAGCCATGACAGAGTCTGACATCATCAGACATCAGGCATGTTAAGAATCACACTCTTAACTGAGAATGTCCAGAGTTTGTGATTAATTGCAATCCTTTTCGGATCCTTTCCCTAAGAATTTAATTTTTCTCCCCACCCACCCAGAGGTCAGGCTTACAATGTAACAAGTACAATAAATCTTCCACTAAAGATGGCCTCTCTCTAGTGCAAGCTGGAGCAAGACTTGTCGGGATTAGATGCCTAGACAGTTTGGAGTCACCTGGTGAGGTTTACGTGCACAGCTGGGGCCCAGCCTACCTAATTAGGACCAGAGAGTGGTTGAGAAGGGGACGGGTGCATATTCTAGGCACCCTCCTCCAGTGTCTGTTTCTAATAATGGCAGCAAGTAGCAGAGGCGGCAGGGTGAGAGTGGAGCGTGGTGACATCATCCCCCCAGCTGTTTTACACATCTGTAAAATGTAACATGGCTCATTAGGACTCTCTTAACACCTCATCCTTCCCTGCTCCATACAGCTTCAGTTGCATGAGAAAAGGTGCTCTTGCTTGTGAGGGGCCCCAAGACTGGGGCTGACTTCAGGGTCAAAGATTTGCTTAGACATTCTACCAGTCTTCAGAATTTTCATGGAGACACCCCTGTGCAGCATGCGCTCCTTGAAAGTGCTAATGGCTTCAATATGAGGCTGGCACTTCTGCACGATTGCTGGTGTTCAGGGCCAGCTTAGTTTTGGGGAGTAGACCATCTGCAGCAGCTGCAGAAATGTTTTTGCTTATTTTGAGCATTCTAAGTTTTTCCTAGCCATGAATAACAATCGAATAAATCATCCCACAGTGTGTAGAATGGTCTTTTTTTTTTAGCAAGAACAACAACAAAAAAAATGGCATATCATGTACTATGGATATTACACATAAAAAATTCCACCATATGTATAGGCAGTAGTTAACTAACTATATTTAGATATTTGAAGCTGTCTTAAATCAGATGAATGAGAAAAGCTTTCTGGATTTTAGTGAAAAGCCTGAATGACTAAACTGAAAAAATAAAGTTTTATTTCTATGAAGTATAGTACATATTCTGAAATAAAAGATAAGTGATATTTACAAAATGAAAAGAGAAACTTCATCAATAGACAGCCTCATAGAATAAAGCAGGGTCCCAGATTAAGAAACCTTGGTTTGAGTTGTAAAATTTACTCGAGAGGAGGGTGTGAGGGCAGAAGCCATTCATTTTAGCTCTTTAAATTTTTTCTTTGAATGGGGATGGTTAAATGCCCTCATAGGATTTTTGAGAGGACTAAAAATGAAAAGTATGGAAAGTTTTTAGCATTGTACCCATCACAAAGTTAGTGCTAAATATATTAGCTATCATCATTAATACTATTGCTATTCTTCTTCTACAACTGTCATTGTTAAAATGCAAAGTCAAAACGGTACATTTTTGTTTTTTTAATGAAAGAAAGAAATAAAGAGAAAGAGAAAGGGGGAGAGAGAACAGGAGTTCTCTCTGTTGCCCAGGCTGGAATGCAATCTAAAAATAGGTATTAAAAATCTCTTTTATGCCGATAATTGTGCTTAACAGTGGAGACACGAAGGAATAAGGGAGGAAAATAACAAACAAACAGCCAACCAATATTTTATTTAAGTCTGTGAAATGCTGTGCAAATGCTGAAGAATGATTTACTTCCAATTATGTGGTCACTTTCAAAATAGGTGTAATGTGATACTGAGAAAAATATATGTTCTGTGGACCTGGAGTGAAGAATTCTATAAATATTCACTGAGTTTACTTGTTCCAGGCCTGAGTTCTAATCATAGATGTCCCTGTTAATTTTCTATCTCATTGATCCATCGAATATTAACAATGTGGTGTCAAAGTCTCCCGCTATTATTGTGCGGGAGTCCAAGTCTCTTTATAAGTCATTAAGAACTTGTCTTATGTATCTGGGTAATCCTATATTGGGTGCACATATATTTATGATCATTGACTCCTGTTGTTGCATTGATCCTTTTACCATTATGTAATGTCCTTCTTTGTTTCTCTTAGTGTTTGTTACTATTAAAGTCTATTTTGTCAGAGACAAAAGTTACAACTCTTGGTGGTTATTTTTTTTTTGCTCTCCATTTGATTGATGAGTCTTCCTTTAATCCTTTGAGTCTTTGTGTGTCTTTGCTTATGAGATGGATCTGGTTACAGCACACCAATGGGTTTTGACTGTTTATTCAATTTGCCTTTCTGTGCCTTTGATTGGGGCATTTAATCCATTTAAATTTAGGATTAATACTGATATTTGTGAGTTTAATATTGTCATTTAATGCTATCTGGCTATTTTGCCCATTAGTTGATATAGATTCTTCATTATGGAGATTCTCTTTACCTTTTGGTAAGTTTTTGGGATGACTGATACTGGTTGTTCCTTTCTGTGTGTAATGCTTCTTTCAGAAGCTCTTGTAAAGCAGGCCTGGTGGTGATGAAATCTCTGAGTGCTTGCTTGTTCATGAAAAATTTTATTTTTCTGTCATTTATGAAGCTTAGTTTGGCTGGATATGAGATTCCGGGTTGAAAATTCTTTTCTTTGAGAATATTGAATATTGACCCCCACTCTCTTCCAGTTGGTAGGGTTTCTGCTGAGAGATCTGCTGTGAGTCTAATGGGCTTCCCTTTATGGGCAACCTGACCTTTCTCTCTAGCTGCCCTTAGACTTTTCTCCTTAATTTCAAGCCTGGTGAATCGAACGATTATGGGTCTTGGGGTTGCTCTACTTGAGGAATATCTTTGTGGTGTTCTCTGTATTACCTGGAGTCGAGCACTGTCCTGCCTTACTAGGTTAGGAAAGTTTTCCTGAATAATATCCTGAAGAATATTTTCCAGCTTAGATTCATTCTCTTCATGACATTCGGGTACACCTATCAAACATAAATTAGGTCTTTTCACATAGTCCCATATTTCTTGGAGACTTTGCTCATTCCTTTTTACTCTTTCTTCTCTAATCTTGTCTTCTCATTTCATTTCATTAAGTTGGTCTTTGACCTCTGATATCCTTTCTTCTGCTTGATCAATTCGACTGTTAAAACCTGTGCATACTTCACGGAGTTCTCATATTGTATTCTTCAGTTCCATTAATTCACTTATATTCCTCTCTAAATTGTCTATCTCGTTAGGATTTCATCAAACCTTTTTTCAACGTTCTTAGTTTCTTTATGTTGGGCTAGAACATGTTCCTTTAACTCACTGAAGTTTCTTATTATCCACCTTCTGAAGCCTAATTCTGTTAATGGAACACATTCGTTCTCCATCAGGCCTTGTTCCCCTGTTGATGTGGAACTGTGATCCCCTGTAGAGGGAGAGGCATTCTGATTTTGGGTATTCTCAGCCTTTTTACACTGGTTTCTTCGCATCATTGTAAATTTATCCACCTGTTGTCTTTGTAATTACTGACTTTCAAATTAGGTCTCTGAGTGGACTTCCACCTTGTTGATTCCCAGTGTCAGAATCTGAGCAACATACTGCTTTGGCTAAAACAGCAGCATTAAGATTCATGGTGCTATTCTGCCCAGGAATCTCTGGTCTGGCTTCCCCCTTGAGTCCCTTTTTCAATCAGCTGAATGGGCGACTCTGCCTTCCCAGAACTCCAGATGTCAACCAAAAGGGGACCCAGTCCCGTTTACTCTGCACCGAGAACTGCCACACCGAGGCACCGGCAAAACCACCACGCCATCCACAAGAGTCGTGCTGGCGACTCGTGGGGCTCCTCCGCTGGGAGTCTTCTGGTCCGTGAGCAGCAAAAATTCGTTTGCAAGTGTGGCATCCTCTCATTCTCTACACTGTCACTGGGAGCTACAGTCCTGAGCTGCTAGTAATTGGCCATCTTGGATCTCTCTCCAAAATGGTACAATTTTATCAACTTGAGTACTATAATGTTTCAACTAATACATAATGCTCTTGATTAGAAGATGATTATTGTATTGTCTCTAAGGAAGCAAAAAGGCTGACTGTTAAACCATGGCACACTGCTTTCTGATTCTATCAACTGTGAGAGGCAGTCTTTTCAGTTAGGATAGGGTAGTGAGGCTGCAGTAACAATTACAAAATTCCAGGGCTTCATGCAACTGAAGTTTATTTCTAGTTTGCATTACAAATTAAACTCAGGACTTGGCTCACTGTGGTCACTTAGGAACTGTATTAGCTTGTTTGGGGCTGCCACCACACAGGACCATGGCCTGGGTGGCTTATGTAAGAAGTCTACTATGGCTACTGTCACATTTCTGGAGGCTGGAAGTCAACATCAAGGCATCAGCAGTGTTGGTGTCTTCTGAGGCCTCTCTCCTTGTGTCTTCCATCTGTGCCCTTCTGAGTCCTTGTTGTTTCTTTTCTTTTTTTTTTTTTTCGAGATGGAGTCTTGCTCTCTTGCCCAGGCTGGAGTACAGTGGCACTATCTTGGCTCACTGCAACCTCCACCTCCTTGGTTCAAGCAATTCTCCTGCCTCAGCCTCTTGAGAAGCTGGGACGACAGGCATGTGCCACCACACTTGGCTACATTTTGTATTTTTAGTAGAGAAGGGGTTTCACTGTTAGCCAGGATGGTCTCTATCTCCTGACTTGGGCCTCCCAAAGTGCTAGGATTACAGGTGTGAGTCACTGCACTCGGCCATCTTTTCTTCTTATAAGGACACCAGTCATATTGGATTAGGACCCATTCCAATGACCTCATTCTAACTTAACTACTTCTTTAAAAACCTAGTCTCCAAATACAGTCACATCCTGAGGTACAGGAGTTAGACCTTCAGTACAGGAATTTCAAAGGACATAACTCAGCCCATGGCAGGAACTCAGACTAGTGGAGGCTCCAGATCGTCATAACCTCCCAGGATCATTTCCAGGGGCAAAGTGACATGGCAGACAGCACGAGCTTTCCATGGCTTCCTCTTGGAAAGCACGCTGTTGGCAAAGCAAGACACAGGGTACATCTCATTTCAAAAGGCGACACGACTGTGGAAGTGAAATGCTCCATTGTGCCCAGAGCAGAGAGAATTGCCATAGTTTTTGGACCACTTAACTCATTATGCCTGGTGTTCCACTATTGGAACATGAAGCTTATTTATACCCCACTGCTCAAGGTCATTGCCAAGGTCTGATTTTTCACAAAAATTTGCAACCTCCAGCATAAATGGGTTAATAACCATCACACAGCCCAATTTCAGAGATATTGATGTGAAAAAATGTATATCTTAGAACCAATAAAATAGGAGATATGAACGATTGTCATTACTAAATGGTGAGGGTGACAGTTCAAATGAACAGGGCCTGCTTAGCCAAGGAACCCTCTCTGGGCCTCAATATTCTCATCTAGAAAATGGAGTAGGTGATTCTCTAATGATCAATAATTTAATGATCATAAGTTTGAATGGTCATTAGAAGTATAAGAATCAAATTCTGGAAAGCATCCATCATCTCTCAGGCCTTTGAAAATGATCTAATTTTGTAGATTGCACCCTCTGTTCTTGCAAGTAGGCCCATGAATGTGGAAAGTGCATGCTGTGAGCCATGCAGTTTGCCCCCTCATTGTCCATTTCTCTTCTGGTAGCTTTCCAGGTATGTGGTCAGGTTAAGAGACTGAGGCTTAAGCCAGGAAGGCGTTACATTCCTCTCACCATGACAAAACCTGAGACAATGAGAAGAAGATAGATTCTTCTCCTCCTGAGGCTGCTGAGGCACGATCAGAATGTCTCTCCTGGGTCTGAAGCAGATCATAGAAGGTTCAAAGTTCCAAGAACCATTCTGCCACTATAAGAATCCAGAACTTAAAGTATAATTTTAAAAAAAATTGAAAAAAATAAAAAAAAAAGAATCCTGAGAATGAAGCCAACTTCATGCTAATTGTCAAGACCAAGCTGATTTGAGTTTATTTGAGTCCTTGGATCCAGCCATGCCTGAAGACATTTTAATAACATGAATAAAAAATTGTATTTTGGATGCTGCACTTTGAGTTGGGTTTTCTATTACTTGCAGCTGAAAAGCTGAAATGGTCCTACGTGATAAGAGAGTAAGACCATGATTTTGAGCATTTAATCTAACAAGAACCACAATACTGTGCCTGAATACCAAAAGGGGATTAGGTGTTGCCTTTTGACAGTATATGAAATAACTCATTTGTATCAGTTTCCTGTAATATCCATCAGAATTTCTGTCTCAGAATCTAATTTTCTGAGTTGAGCTCTAAGGCCATGCATGGTTAGTCATATGAAATTCCAGAATGCATTTATTATAAAAATATCACTGAAGATATTGTCACATGTATCACTCAGTGATGCTTTCATAAGTAAATTTCTTTTAGAATTCAATATTAGGAGAAATCTGAGGAAAGGATATGCTCTTCTCCTCTTCTGAAAATATGTGAATAACTAATCTTATATTCCTGAGGCTGGGTGTGGTGGCTCATGCCTGTAATCCCAGCACTTTGGGAGGCTGAGGCAGGTGAATAGCTTCAGCTCAGGAGTTCAAGATTAGCCTAGGCAACATGGAGAAACCCTGTCTCTATGAAAAATACCAAAATTAGCCATGCTTGATGGTGCATGATTATAATCCCAGCTATTTGAGGGGCTGAGGTGGGAGAATTGCTTGAGTCCAGGAGATAGAGGTTGCAGTGGGCTGAGATCACACCACTGAACTCCAAACTTGGCAACAGAGAGGGACCCTGTCTCGAAACACAAAACAAAACCCAAATCAAAAAAGCAAAAAGAACTAATCTTATATTCCTTTTTGCTTTGGCTGCCAGGAAGCTCAGAACCAGTTTTCAAAGCTCAATCTCAAGTTATTTACACTACCTTGTGGTTGATTCACTTTCCTTTTCTTTGGTTCTTATGTTCTGTGTATGATACACATCACATGTTTTTGTTTTATACCACCCCAAATTCCTCAATGGAAGAAGCATGTTATAAACAAATATAATGTGTCCATAATTATTACCACTGTAAAAGTGATTTTAGGAGAGAAAGAGCTACTAACTATGCTAACATTTTCTCTGAGTTGAAATCTGAAAAAGTAGGCAGACTCTCAAATCCAGGTATTGGCATGAATTATAGGAACTTTGCATTTTCAATCTCCTGACCCACAAAGCTCTCTGTTTAGTCTAACAGTTGGGGGCCCTGACACCCAGAGGAGATGAATGCTTTGCTCTGGGACCCAGGGATTAAAAAAGTGATGTGAATCTGACAGGCTTTGGCTGCTTACTTGCCAGCCATGGGACTTGGATAAGTCACTCAGCTTCTCTGGGTCTGTCTTCTTTCATGTAAAGGAGGGAACGCCCCCTATAGGAAGCTGTCGTGCAGAGTGAAGGAGATTCCAGATGCATGGCACCCAGCATGGTGTCTGGCAAATTGGGCCACTAAAGGCCAGCCGTGTCTTTCTTTTGCAGAGTCACCTGCTTTTCTATACCAGGGGCTTCTGTCTGTTTACAGAGCCACATGTTGGATGTGACTGCCACATCTGATTGGATTCCCGTCTAGCCTTGTGTTTGTTGATCTTTACCCCTTAGCCTTCATCCAGAGGCAGCCCAAGAAATAGCTTCACATATACTAAGTTCTATTCCCGTAGGGCTATTGTGGAGACTTGGTTCTCTATGTGATTTCAGGTCCCCAGATGAAGCCCTACATGAATTTTTATTTCAGAAGTAGGTGTTAAGGAAAAGTTTTGCTGGGAGTTATTTTCTCTATCACAATAAATAGTAGGCAGTTGATGCTTCCCGACCCCCCACTTCGGCTGCTGGGAAACCCCAAAGAAAAAACCATGAGGAGATAAATAACTTCAACTGAACACCCAATCTCAGGAACCATCAAAAAACAAGTGAGCTGCACCATCTGGCGTGCACTCGCAGCTGAGGGGAAGGTGGAGGGCCAGCGTAGGGCGGGGTGAGGAGGAAGAGCATGCTGTGGGAGAGTCCAGAAGCTCTCAACATTATTTTCTCAAAGCCTTGACACCCTCCTGGAATGTAGGATTTTCCTTCTCTAGATTTTGGTTATTGCAGACCATCCTACAGCCAACCAACCCCCAAGCATGTGAGCCACCCCAGCCAGGACCAGCAGAGCCACCTGGATGCACACAGCTGACTGCAGATGCATGAGTGAGCCAAGACTAGCAGAATTTAAGAGCAAAAATAACGGCTTATAGTTTTAAGCCATTGAGTCTAAGGATGGTTTGTTGTAAGAACAATAGCTGATATACTCTTCCAGTGTCTACAGTTATGGGGTACACAACAAGTACTAAATAAATGGCTGTTTTGTGGAATGAGATAGTCTCATTAAGAACAATAGCTGAGGCTGGGCATGGTGGTTCATGCCTGTAATCCCAGCACTTTGGGAGGCAAACAGATCACGAGGTCAGGAGATCGAGACCATCCTGGCCAACATGGTGAAACCCCATTTCTACTAAAAATACAAAGATTAGCTGGGTGTGGTGGCACACACCTGTAGTCCCAGCTACTCAGGAGACTGAGGCAGGAGGATCACTTGAACCCAGGAGGCAGAGGCTGCAGTGAGCTGGGATCGCACCACTACACTCCAGCTTGGGTGACAGAACAGGACTCCATCTTAAAAAAAAGAAAAAGGCCAGGCGCAGTGGCTCACTCCTGTAATCCCAGCACTTTGGGAGGCCGAGGCGGGTGGATCACGAGGTCAAGAGATCGAGATCATCCTGGTCAACATGGTGAAACCCCGTCTCTACTAAAAATACAAAAAATTAGCTGGGCATGGTGGCGCGTACCTGTAATCCCAGCTACTCAGGAGGCTGAGGCAGGAGAATTGGCTGAACCCAGGAGGCGGAGGTTGCGGTGAGCCGAGATCGTGCCATTGCGCTCCAGCCTGAGTAACAAGAGCGAAACTCCGTCTCAAAAGAAAAAAAGCAAATAGCTGATATAGTCTCCCAGTGTCTGTAGTTGTAGGGTACACAGTAAGTGCTAAATAAATGCCTGTTTTGTGGAATGAGAGTCTCATTAAGAACAATAGCTGATACACTCTCCCAGTATATAGTAAGTGCTACATAAATGCCCATTTTGTGGAATGGAATTGAGGATCTCTATTATTATGTGGCTTTAGGGTATTTCCTAGCTGACTTCCAAGTTTAAGGAGGGAAATAGGTGAGGGAAGAGTATGTACATTTGACTGTGGCTCAGCAGACCTGAATGACAGTCCTAAATGCTGCCTGTCTGCAGTACATGGGTCACTTCTATTGTAGGCCCCTCAGTTTCCTGATTTACAAAATGAAAGAGAAAACCAGACTTGCATAAAAGTCAGTCAGAATCTTGGCCATCATCAAGCACAAGACCTGCCCTGCAAGGACGCTGCTACCACCAGAGCCACCCCTCTCTAGATGTCACAGTACCTTCCTACTGTCCCACATTGCGCTGGTTGCTCCTACCAAGGTTGTCTCTCCATTGTCCCTCTTCTTGGTGTGACCAGTTCCCCAGTGATGATATGGAGAGATGGCTGGTGGTACGCTGGCTATGTACCCTGTGAGGGACGTGGGGAAAGTGAGGGGTCTGGCCTTTCCAGCTTCCGTAGAGGGAGGTGGACCCTCCTGTCTTTCACTAAGATGCATGAAATCGGAGTGCCTCAAATACAGGAAGGAGGCTCAGATGCTGGGCATCTAAACATAGGAAGAAAGATATCCACTACACAAAATCCTTCATAATATCCTGAGAGTCTGAGAAAATGCTCTCAAAGGGAGTCAGTGAGGCTTGACCGTGGGCTCAGCCAACCAGGAGCTCAGCAAACATTGTAACTTTTTAGAAGTTGCATTGATCTTCTTCAGGAACTGAGCAAAGACAGAGGTTAAGAAAATCTGCTGGCATCTTAGCCTCCAGACCCCATGGCCACTGGACAGGGCTTGAAGCACATGCTCTGGAAATATGGGGGCTGTGCGCAAATCCGGGGTAACCCTCCAATTCAATGGAGCAGCAACAAACCAGGTTGATGAGATGACTTCAAAAGCTAGAGCCTCTCAATTACTGAGAAATCAGCTGGAGACACCAGTGAAGTGGAACTGACGGCAGGTAAACATTTGAAAAGGACTGCCCTGGTGGGCAGATCATGAGGTCATGAATTCAAGAACAGCCTGACCAACATGGTGAAGCCCCATCTCTACTAAAGATACAAAAAATTAGCTGGGTGTGGTGGTGTGTGCCTGTAATCCCAGCTACTTGGGAGACTGAGGCAAGAAAATCGCTTGAACCTGGAAGGAGGAGGTTGCAGTGAGCCAAGATCATGCCATTGTACTCCAGTCTGGATGACAGAGACTCTGTTTCAAAAAACAAAAAGGACTAAAGGACTGCCCGTGGTCATCTTGGTAATCAAAGCCACACTAGCTGAGAGGTAGGACACCAGGCAGGCCTCAGAAACTCCTGGCCCAGAGTGCAAATTGCAGACCCTCTGCCCTGGCTTCAAACACTAGGAACAGTTCGCTTCTTTTTTTGCATCTTTCTCTCCAGCCTCATCCATTATTCCTTCTCCCTTCACTTCTCAAGAACCTAGCACTTTACAAGGTGATGAAGTGATCAGAATCTGTTTCCTCAAGTGTACAAGGGGACAATTGGGTCTATGAAGTGAGGTTGTCATGTAAGGTTGAAAAAACTTTGGGGAGAGGGCCACGGGTCTCTTTGGGAATCCGATGAAAACCATTAATCCTCTTCCTAGGGGAAAATGCACACATGCTCAAACAATTGTGCATCTAATTTAATGAACCTAGAGGATCAGGGCATGAAGAACCTTGTAAGCCATGCCAAGGAAGCCAAGACTTTATCTAGATGGTAGTGAGGATCCTACAACAGGTAGGAATGACTTTCAGCTCTGTGTAAGAGAGATACAGAATAACTCTGGTTTAAGCAGGTAGAGATTTATTTTTCTTTCTTGTAAAAGAACCCAAAGTGGGCAGTTCAGAATTAACTGATCTCCTCAATGTTGTTAACATCCCAGACTCTTTTTTTAAAAAAACTCTCAGCTCCAACCATCCTTAGTACCTGTTTCTGTCCTCAACATCTCCTCATGGATCCCATCTGGTCACTGCTGCTCCAGCCATCACATTAGCATTCCAGTCAGGATGAAAGAGGAATGAGGATGGAGAAGGGCCAAAAGACCGCTCAGCTGAGTCAACCTCTTTGTAACTGTGCTTTTCTGGAAGTCTCTCTCCTCACCAGTGGCTCCTTTCTCTATGTCTTTGGGCAAAACTTTCAGACTTAAATCTGCAAGGGCTTGGAAATGTAATTTCTCAATTGGGCCCATTGCCTATCCTACCAAAATCAGGTTCTTTTCCTAAAGGAGAAGAGGAGAATGGGTAGGCACTGGTATATCTCTTCTGACGAATAAGAAGCAGTTGTGAGGCCGGGCACGGTGGCTCAAGCCTGTAATCCCAGCACTTTGGGAGGCCAAGGCGGGTGGATCACGAGGTCAACAGACTGAGACTATCCTGGTCAACATGATGAAACCCCGTCTCTACTAAAATTACAAAAAATTAGCTGGGCACGGCAGCGCGTGCCTGTAATCCCAGCTACTCAGGAGGCTGAGGCAGGAGAATTGCCTGAACCCAGGAGATAGAGGTTGCGGTGAGCCGAGATCGCGCCATTGCACTCCAGCCTGGGTAACAAGAGCGAAACTCCGTCTCAAAAAAAAAAAAAAAAAAAAAAAAGAAGCAGTTGTGGACTGCAAAGAGCAAGGCAAACAGGAGGTAGGGGAGGGGTGAGGAGGAGCCTGATTCCTGTCTGGGTGGGGCTCTGGAGAAGGCAATGGGAAGGGGGGACCAAGAGGACTTGGTGAAGGACAGGATGTGAAGGAGGAAAAGAGGGAGTCATCGGGATACATTCCTGTGTTGGCGTAGGCACCAATTCCACGCCAGAGCCAATGAGGGCCAACAAGTGTTTAGGGGAGCGGGGAGAGAATAACAACTTTAGGTAGAACTGGATTGGGACTGTGGGACCCTGGTCACTGGAAAGGTGATGGTGCACTCTCAGAAAGTCTCTCTTACCAAAAATTCCTACAGCATTCTTATTTTTCTTATGATAACGACTTTGATGCTTTTTCAAAAACCAGCTTTATTTAGCGATGACTTACATATGATAAAGGCACACATTTCAAACACATTTCAATGAGTTTTGACAAATGTGTACACCTTTTGTGTAACCACCACCCCAGGCAAAATATAGACTATTTCTGTCATTACGGAAATTTCCTTCCTGAGCCTTCCCATATAATACCTACATCTCCTATTGATCTGATTTCTATCACTGTACATTCGTTTCATCTGTTTTTAGAACTTCAAATCAATGCAGTTCCCCAGAAAATATTGATTTGTGTCTGACTTCTTTTACTTACCATAATACTTCTGGGTTTCATCACGTTGCTGTGAATATCAGTAGTGTGTTTATTAGTCTGTTGTACGGCTATAACACCACTAGTTTATCCATTCATCTGTTGATGACTATTTGGGTTGTCTTTAGTTTTTTCCTTTATGAAAAGACTTATGAATATTTGTGTGCAAGCCCTTTGAGAACATTCATTTTCATTTCTCTTGGTAAATACCTAGAAGTGGAATGGCTTGATCATAAAGTGTATGTTTAGTTTTAAAAGAAACTGCCAAGTTGCCTTTCAAGATGGTTATACTATTCTCCTTTACTATCAGTGGTACATGAACAATTCATTTGTTCTGTGTCTTTACCAACACTTAGTGTAGTAAGACTTTTTTTTTTTTTTAAGGATTTTAGCCTTTTTCAGTGGGTATGAAGTAGTATTTCATTGTGGTTTAAATTTGTATTAACCTAATGACCAACAATATTGAACATCTTCGTATGTGCTTATTAGAGATTCATATATTCTTTTTTTAAGAGGCAAAGTCTTTGCCCATTTAAAACAAATTTGATTGTTTGCCCTCTTATTACTGAGTTATAGAAGTTTTTTTAAATTCTGGATACAAGCCCTTTGTCAGATAACTGTTTTGAGAATAACTTCTCTGGGTCTATGGTTTACCTTTTAATTTTCTTAATGTTGTCTTTTGAAGAAGAAAAAGTGGAAATTTTGATAAAGTCAATCATAATTTTTTCCTTATGGCTAATGTTTATTTTTTCCCATCTAAGACACATTTGTTCATCCCAAATGTATAAAATTTTTCTCTTATGTTTTCTTCTGGAAATTAGAATATTTTAGCTGTTGCAAGAGTTAGATTTTATGCATGGTGTGAATTACATTTTATGCATGCAAAGTTTACTTTTTTCCTTATAGCTATGTAGTCATTCTTCACTAATGCAAGCATTTGTATACTTTAATGATTGCTGTGAAATAACAATATACTTAAATACTTTCCATTCTTCTTATTTTTGTTCCCTCTGCTTTGCTGGACACTTGCTTCATCTGCCTATATAGTAATCCAGCTCTGAGTTCTGATTTGCACCTGTTGTTTTTGCATGTCCTGTGGAAAACCTGGGTGGAGACATTCATCAGCTTTTGGAGGGGATGGTGCTCTGGAGAGAAGGGTGAGCTTTAGACAGATCTGGGAGGTGCATCAGTAATGGCCATAGTCACATGTATGTAGATTCCCAGGAAAACCACAGCTGGGTTCTTTCTGGGTTCTGCATCCTCTCCTTCTTCCCTTGTCTCTACTTTCTACCAGCAGTAGCAACTTCCCACTACTCTTTCTCTGGGGGCTTCTCAGTCCCTTGTTGGCTTCCACACCCCAAAATCAGTCCCTTTATTCAACTCTCTGCGGACGCCCCTTTGGACTGTGTCAACTGTTTCCTCTTGAGATCCCAAATGATGCACCTGATCACAGGTATTTTAAAAAGTTCAGTTTATTAAAATGTCAGGTCTCTTGTTATTCTCCCTCATGTCAAGCACTCAAGCACACACCTGCTAGGCACCAAATCAGCCCATAACTAGCTAGAGCTGAAGACTTCAATTGCAAAGCCTGGATGCAAAAACACAGATCTAGGTCTGCTGCAAGATGTAGTTTCTATTGGTAATTCCTGAATTCCTTCATGAAGGGAAGTCTGGTGGTTTCCATGGGGCACTAGACTCTGAGCCCCTCAAGGGCAAACATGGTTTCTGCATTTGCTTACCCTTGGCTCTTCAGCACCTGGAAGAGCACCTGATGCATAGTAAACAGTAAGCCCTGAGATACTGGAAACCCTGCAGTGGCATTGAGCGCCATCAGGAAACCTCTCGGCATTCTCAGCAGCTGAGGATGGCACCGCCAGCATTCCACGGGCAAATAAGGACAATGTGGTGAAGGCAGTCAGCAGTTCCAAAATGGTATAAGAGAGGCGATGTCCTTTTGTTTTTAATTTGCCTACTCTGAACATATAAAGGAATTTCTAGTCATTTGCTCAAGGCCACATTTGCTGTACATGGATAAGCCTTGGGACTGCCTTGGGGGTTCCAGGAGAGGCTGAGAAAAGGTAAAACGGCAGGGTGGGTGGACAGCGAGCTACAGGATGAGCAGCATTTGTCTCTCTCAGGTTGTAGTGTGGCTACTGTCTACCTTTCCTTCTGTGTGTGAACAGGTGCCCCAGACATCCTTCAGATCCTACCTTGGTCATTTCCTGAATGTGTGGCCCTGGGCTCATGTCCCTGCATAGCCCAGGTAATTTCAGCTCAAGCAGGGGCTAAGCAGGATCGGAGAATCCAGGATATTCTCCCTGTCCCTTCCTAAGTCAATGCTCATTGCTTTCTTTCTTCAGGCCTCCAGGTTGGTGGCCTCAGGCCAAGCCTCATGCACTCTCTTATTTGGTGTCACCTTCCCAACCAGAGTCATCTTAGTTGGGTCACAAGCCAACTCCTGCACCCATCAGTGTGGCCAAGGGGTATAATGCACCAACTAGATTGGCCTGGGCTGGGCTTTCCTGAGCTGGTGTGGAGCCTCATCCGAACCACATGGACTGGGGGTGGGATGGGACTGGATCCTCCTGTCTCACATATGAGAGAAAAAGGCGAGGGATGCTGGGGAAGAAGTGAATGAAGCCTCCTATGAGTGCTTCAAGCTCTCTGCTATTGATGTTTTAGGGAACAGGGATGGATGGTATTAAAGCCTGTGTTCCACTCTTGCCTCTACCACTTACTTGTCATGTGGGTTTAGGCAAGTCCACTTATTGCAGCCTCAGCTGTCTCACTTCTAAAGTGGAGAATGCACTTCCCCACTCCGAGTCTGTGTGCAAACAAGGAAGCATGTGCACCCTCTTTGGCACCCAAGCTGCTGGCAAACACTAAACAGTAGCAATTATTATTATAATTATTATCATTCCCCGGTTTGGGCCTCTGGGAGTCCAAAGTTGCCCAAGGACCAGCTGCAGATCATTAGGCTTCATGTGGTTGACATCTGTGCTCAGAGAAGCAAATGCTGAGGATGTGTCCCCGTCACCCAGACCAGGCTGTAGGCTGAGCCCATCAAGCACCTGCATGAGGGGTGGGGCAGGTTTCTGTCCAGTGTGGTGTCTTGTAGCTTGTTTAATGAAAGCCTGTTAACCATCTTGTTTCAGCACACTGGAGGGGTTACAGTGTCTGAGTGATTAGGAATGAGAAGGAAGCAGCAGGTGGCCCTGAAAACTGAGTCAGGGGAGTGATTGGTGGGTAATTACCATGCCATCTCTCTATGCAGCCCTATCTGCTGGTCAGGACTTGTGCTCAATGCTTTACATCTGTGTGGAGATTGCTATATGTCTTCCAGTATCCATTCTTCTTTTTTGGGTGTAGGATCAGAACCCCTGATTTTAACCTCAGCACATCGTTGTCCAGAAGAAAGGCAGCATATCTTACCCTCTTCCTTTTTGCCAGGTAGAACCATATTCTGACCAATGAGATGTGAGCAGAAGAGATATGTGCAATTTCAATCATATTTTTGAAAGGAAAGAGCATGCCCCTTTCATTCTATATGCAGGCTGGAATGCAAACATGTCAGTGAGCTACCTTGGGTCACATGGACAGAGCAATACCTTAGAGATAGCAGAACAAACAAGAGGGAAGAAATCTAGGATCATGGCCCCATGGAGTCACCATAACAGCCCAGAATTGCTTAGGCCTGGATTCTCATGTGAGAGATAAATGGATCTCCACATTGTCTAACAATTGTTATACTGTTATAAAAGAGACCCTAACCAATACATGTGCATTTTTATAAGAGCATATTTCTATCCTAGGTTGAGATGAGAAAAGCAAGGTTCAGAAGGTTTAGTAACTTGCTCAAGTGTATTAGTTAGTACAACAATAGCTGCTGTAACAAGTAGACCCAATACCAAAGATATAGGTCTTAAGTACTATGAAGTTTATTTCTTGCTCTTCACAGTAACATGTGGCAAAAAAAATCAGTAGGGTAGCCTTTTATCTTCCACCATCTGGGACTCAGGATAATGGAGGTGCTTCCATCTGTTGAAACATGGAAATTCTAAAGTTGCCCTGGGGTCATGTCCATTCCAGCCAGACAGAAGGTGGAAAGAGCACAGGGAAGGGCAGGGAGGTTTCATGGACCAATCTGGAAGTGGCATACATACTTCTCAGTTTCATTGGCTAGAACTCAGTCACATGGCCAAATCTAACTGCAAAGGAAGCTGGGAAAGTTAGTCTTGCTGTGTGCACAGAAGAAAAGGAGACAATTTTGCTGAAGAGCCAGTCAGTTTCTGCCACACTGGGCTCACTTGGCTAGAAGTTACAGAAGGTGAACTGGTCAACCTGATTCTCAAGCTCAATGTCATTTGCGTTCTCTCTGTTGCTTCCCAATTTTGAAGCAAAGACTTTAGACTTCGTTTGATGTCTGTGATGGTCTTGGGATGTGTCAATGTGGCTAGGCTACAGCCTCCAGTTATTTCAATCAATGTGTTATCTAGGTGTTGCCGTGAAGGTATTTTATAGATGTGATTAATGTCCCTATTAGACTTTAAGTAAGGGAGATTCTCCTAGATAATCTGAGTAGGCCTGATTCAATTAGTTAAAAGGCCTTAGACGGAAAACAGGTTTCTATGAAGAATAAATTCTGCCAGCTGGCAGCAGCTTTGGCTTGTACCTGAGAGTTCCAGGCTGTCCCTCTTGAGGGTTTGCCCTGAATTTCAGACTTCCCTGGCCAGCTCCCATGCTGTGTAAGCCAATTCCTTGCCATGAATCTCTTAATGTGTATCTGCAAGTGATTCTGTGTTGCTTCTTGAACAATATCATTTGTCCTCTGCCCTTTTTGTCCCTAAGCTCCCCACCTGTGACAGCACCTCATACTCCACTCGTGTTTACTAATGTCTGCCACACATTTTTACTGAGCACTTATTATATACCAGTCACTGTGCAGCAAACAAATCAAAATGGTCTCTGACCTTGTGGAACAAGTGGAAGAGACAGGCTTCAAACAAAGGATCAGACAAGCAAATGTGGAATGACATCCTATGGTAAGTGCTATGACAAGAAAGCTCAGAGGCCTATGAGGAGACCTAATGTCAGCTGAAGGGTCAGGGACAGCATTCCTGATGAGTCACATGGAAACCAAGCTCTGAAGGAAGGAGTGCACTCAGCTAAGGAGTGTGGGAATGGCCTAAGAAGGCAGGTGTTCCAGGCAGAGAGAACAGCATGAGCGACGGGCTTGTCATGGAGGCAGAATGGCAGGTTCAATGAGGGAGATTAAGGGAGCAGGGCTGGGGAGCTCACAGCAGTAAGGGGTTGAAGGAAATGAGAGACAGGCCGTTTTGAAGATTTTGGTCCTTATCTTAAACCTCTGGGAAGCTGCCAAAGAATTCTCAGCAGATAGGTGATATGACCAGGTTTCCCCTTGAAAGATGATCAGAGCTGCAGTTGGCAGAGAGGACTGGAGAGTCCCATAGTGGAGGCAGGAAGAATAAGCAGGGTCTCCAGTGTCCCTGGGTCTTTCCTCTTATAAAGGAAGCAGCTGCTATACCAAGCCTAAGGATGTGGGCTTCTCCTCCCAAATACCCTTATGATGTCCTTTCCATCTCCCTTCTATTTGCAAACTATCCATTCAGTTGTCAAAGTCCTACTTCAAGGCCAGTGAGGTAGGAGGCAGGACTTGGCAATGGAGGTGGGGCTCAGAAAACAGACCAATTGATGACCAGCTAGAATAGGGCCAGGTTGGAAGTAGCTTTCCATAAGACACACCCACCAGTGGGCCATGTCAGTTTACCGTTCCCATGGCAAAACTGGGAGGTTACCATCCCTTTCTATAAAACCGCCCCATGAATTGGAAGTTACCACCCTTTTCCTAGAAATTTCTGTGTAAACCACTCTTTAATTTGCATATAAATAAAAGTGGGTATAAATACAACAAACTGCTTCTCAGCTATGTTTCATTGTGGGTCTGCCCTGGTTAGGAGACAATTAAGGTTGTTTCTGTTTGTTTGTTTTATATGTGTGTGTTTTACTAATAATTATACAGTTAGATCAACTTTTCTAAAGGGTTTTCTATAAAATTTCAGTGTCAGGAAATTTTAATAGGTGCTGTAGACACACATGATTCTTTGATCAAATAATATATGAAGCACAGTTTTAAACAAAGTTAAGCAGGTTTTCTTCCTGCAAGAAAAGCTGTATGTGCCCCAGTGGATTTTGAAGCTCTAATTGGGAAATATCTGGTCTACAGCATTTCTAAACTTATTTATTCATGGACCCAAGAGCATTGGGTCATTGGCACAACATACTTTTTGAAAAACTGGAATTGAGTTATTTCCTTAGACTTGCATCTTTACCAACAGCTTTCCATTGTCTCGAGGGCAACTCAGTGGAAACCCTTGAGTAGGGACTCAATAAGGACGCTTATTCTTCTCCCTCTATCATGCCTGCCTTCCACCCACAGTTCAGGGAGCAGTGCCTACATCGCAGGGTCCTGGGAGTCATGGCTGACTCCTCACTCACATTCATCACCCACATCTAATCAATCCCAACCCTTGTTGAATTGTATCTCTTGTCTCAAGGCCATTGTCTCTCTGAGTCACTGTGATCTCGTGCCTGGATGATAGCTATGGCCCCTGTGTAATCTCTCGGCCTCTAATCTTGTCTGTACCAATGTGCTCCTCATGCAGTATCCAGTCTGGCAAAAGTGGGTCCAACCATGCCATTGCCCAGTTAGCCACTGGTTTCTTCTTGTTCTTAGGCCAAAGCCTAATCCCTTGACAAGATTCCCCATGGCATGTGGGTACAGCCCTTGCAAACCCTTCTAGTCTCATCTCAGCCCTCTGCCCCCACTCTGTGACAAGGCCACCACCTGAACTCCTCTCTGTTCTGGGAGCACAATGAGCTCTTTCTGCCCCGAAAACTCTACTCACCTCCTTGCCACCAGCTCTTCACCAATTCAACTTGCTTAATGTTTTAGATCTCAAAATAAGGCCATTGGGGCCTTAGGTTAAATTAGGCATGCTACTATTATTTTCCTCCAATCAATCATAGTTTACACTTATTTCTATCTCCATTTTTAATATATGTTTATTTCTTTCATGTCTGTCTCCCTCAGCAGCGTGTAAACTCCCAGAGGGAGAGTATGTCTGTTTTGCTCAGTCTTGTGACCAGCTCCTGCTGCCATATAGCACCCAGGAGTGCTTCAGTGCATATCTGCTGAAAGAAAAAAAGTTGATTTGGAGTACAAGTTGTGTCGAGGGTGTGCTGCTCTCCCTTTCTTGCACTTCCAGGAATACCTGTAAAATGTTTGTCATGGGCTCCCAGGGTGCCTGGGCTACCCAGATGCCTGATTGGTGTGTGAGAGCCTTGGGTGTGACCTGGAGTACAATGTCATCCAAAGTTTTGCTCTAGGGAAGCTGATTCTAGTGTTGCTCATGGGAATATAACTGGGAAAAGAGTATACATTGGAAAGAGCAAAGCAACACATGTAAAATGTTTTATTTAGATCCCATCCTGTCTTACTCCACTTGCACTAGTATAACAAAGTATATGAGACTGGGCAATTTATAAATAATAGACATTTATTTCTCACAATTTTGGAGTCTGGGAAGTCCAAGATCAAGGCTCCTGCAGGTTTGGTGTCTGATGAGGACCCAGACTCCTTTTCTGAGATGACGCCTTGCTGCTACGCCCTCTGGAGAGGACAAATGCTGTGTCTTCACATGGTGGAAGAAGGGACAGAAGGGCAAAAACGGCCTAGGGAAGTTCCCTCCAGCCATTTTTAAGGCACTAACCCACTCAAATCCATGCACGATAATAGAGGCCTCATGACTTAATCACTTTCCCCAAAGTCGCACCTCTTAATACCACCACAGTAGAGGTTACATTTCAACATGAACTCCAGAGATGACATTGAGACCATGGCAGACCCCTCAGCCCAAGCAATGGAAGCTTATGTGCAGAAAGATATTCTTTTCAGGGCTCTTTATAAAAGCAGCTAATTGAGAACATCGAAAAAGCTAGCAGAAGGGGAACGATTAGGGAGAGCGTGGTGCCTCCATTCTGTAGACTATTATAATGTATGACAGCCACTTAAAATAAGGTTTAAGGAGAATTAAGACAATCCATGGAAAAATAAGCTTTTAAAAACAGGAAATAAGTAAATAAATAAATGTGCATATATCACACACAGATACATATGTGAAATTTAAAAATATATAAATATATCAAACATAAAAATACGTATAACATATAATAAAAAATGATACAAATATAAATAAATATAAAATGTAAATCTATAAAATATAAGTAAATGTGTAATTATTATAAAAAATATATACATAGAAAAATGCTGGAAAAATACATTAAAACATAAACAGATGTCTCAGTGGTAAGCACTATTTGTAATATTTTCCCTGTTCTTATTTTTATACATTTTAGTTTGTATTTATTGTATTTTCTCTTAATAAGTGTATGGTATTTGAACAAGTCAGGCAAAATGATTTGTGACCATCAAATTTGTATTTGGTTAGACAGTCCTGATACAGGACTTAGATGTTCCCCCCGAAAAATCAAGTTTTAAAGTAAAACATGAATTTTTGATGGTTAAAAATCAAAATCTTTCCCCTCTGGCAAAACCATCACACCTCACTCAATTGGAAAGGAGAGTGGCTGCTTTCCAATTTTAAAAATGACTCTACAAAAGAGAAAAGCGAAACTCATCAATTAAAGGCAGGAGTATTTCTAATAAAGCATAAAGAGTATGAACTATATGTACATTTGAAATTTATTTCATGTTCACAGCCAGGTGCAGTGACATGCACCTGTAGTTCCAGCTCCTCAGGAGTCTGAGGTGGGAGGATCTCTTGAGCCCAGGATATAAACATTTGATAATGTATGTATCATTGATACTTACTGTGGGATATAGGGATCATCTATGTTTACTGCACAGTGACTGGTATACAATAAGTGCTCAGTAAAAATGTGTGGCATATGTTAGTAAACATGAATGGAATATGAGGGACTGCCACAGGTGGGGAGCTTAGGGACAAGAAAAATTAGGCAGAGGACAAATGATGTTGTTCAAGCAGCAAAGGATCCTGGAGTCCAGGTCCTCATATCACATATATGATAATGTATGTATCATTCATATATAGATATGAATATATGAATATATAAATAGAAATATGTTTTTAGATCATAGATTTCTTATTTGGGTCTGTACACCAGAAAGTCTGTGGTTGGTTTGTAGAGACTCTATAAATACAATCTTTTTTTGTTTGAGATAGAGTCTTGCTATGTTGCCCAGGCTGGTCTTGAACTCCTGGGTTCAAGGGATCCCTCCACCTCAGCCTCTTGAGTAGCTGGGACTACAGATGCATGTCACCGCACCTGGCTATGAATATGAAAATTTATCCAATGTTTTGATAAAGATCTCTTTTGCTAACAGGAGCATTTATCAGATTTGCAGCAGGGCCTGTCGCCCCCCAAAAAGGTTAACAATCACTACTTCAGACAAACATAGCAACATGATAGCTAACATTTATTCATTTTACAAAAACTCATTTGGCACCTTTGTGCCAGGCGCTGGTGGATTCGTGGTGACCCCACATTGTCCCTGCCTCTCTTGAAGGCCTGAGACTTTATGCACTCCGGGTGGGTGGGTCCTCAGACCAGCCTGTAAGGTGTGTGCCGTCCCCTGGCGAGAATCCCAGTGCTTAGCAGGATTCAGTGACTTCTTCAAGAGCCCCGTGTTATTCACTCATTGGGCACTCACATTGGGCTGGGTCTGCGCTTGCCACATCTAGCCTCTGGCCACACGACTGAGCACATGAAATGTGGCTGTCCCTTTGCAGACAAATGTGCTGTATATAGAAAATACACAAGGGATTTTGAAAGACTTAGTAGTTTAGAAAATCTCAATTTTTAAAATATTGATCATTTGTTGAAATGAATTACTTTAAATCTGTCGGGTTAACTAAATTATGTTCTTCAAATTAATTTCATTTGTTTGTTTTTGCTCTTTAAATGTGGCAACTAGAACATTTAGAATTTTGTATGTGGCTTGCATTTGTGGGTCGCACTCTATTTCTACTGGGTAATGCTGTGGTAGGCTCTCAGGCTCTGGTGGTGAGGAAGACAGATATGAAGAATGGCAGTTCTTAGCCTGGGCACAACTCTAAAAAATTCCTTAAAAGGCTAAATATAGACAAAATAGAAAAATGCACTTAAAAGCATAGAGAATGTGAATCTCGGGTGGGCAAGAAATAACCATTTACTATCATCTTTTTTGGCCAGCTTTAAAATGATCTGAAGGTCCCATTCTGATGGCCTCTCAACTTCAGTTATTCCTGGGGCAGCTCCCCTACTCTTGGGTTATGTCAGGGAGAGAGCCTTTGGTCATCTGTCTCTCCTAGTGCACACGGGCTACCAAGGAGACACTTGTCACCTGGGCTGCATATTCTCTTAAATCCACTTGGTGATGGAGTCTTTGCTGAGACTGGAAACCCCAGTATGTAGGGTAGCACCACATAGCCACCACTGGGGTTCTGCCATCCCCTAGGACTCTACTGCTGTGGGTGGGAGGCCTGATTCCTCACCCTCCCAGCAACCAGATATACTCCTTTCCTTACTCTCTGCCTCTTTTTGCCTCTACCCCCAACACACATCTACACCCCCAAGACCCTGATGATCATCTCTTTAGCCAGCAGAAGCTGGAAGTCTGTGATCTGCAGATCGAAGGCTGAATCTAGCCTAGTGATAGGTTTTATTTGGCAGACAAAGTGTTCAGTTTTTAATTTGATTTTGATGCCAACATGTTAAAGTCATGAGCTTCCCTTTCTTTTTTTTATTTATTTACTTACTTTAATTCACAAAAGCTGTATGTATTTATGGTGTATAGCATGGTGTTTCAATAGAGGTATACATTGTAGAATGGCTAAATCAAGCTAATGAACATACCTATTACCTCACATACTTATCATTTTTTTGTGGTGAGAACACTTGAAATCTATTCTGTTAGCAATTTCCAAAGCCATAAGCTTTCACATAAAAATTAACATTTCCAACTTCTCTTGAAATGTTAGAACCTCCAGCGACCCTGGGCCTCTGTTCCTATGGCAATGAATGGCCAGAGGGAGTAGCTGCATAAAAGCTATATGAAATGATCCATTTCATTCCTTTTAGTGACTGCATGGTTTTCTACTGTATGTGTGATTTTTGGATCCTTTTTGTGTTAGAAATAAACTAAACTTTGCATTATTTTGAGAAGAAGGGCTGTGACTAGGGTGAGGCAAGTAGGTGCCTTGGCTGCAGAATTTAAGGAGGCGCTCATGCTTGCACAAGTCTGAGAGCGAGCACCCCCAAAACTTTGCACCCTGGGCGCCCTACTCACCACACCTCAGTCTCAACTCTACTGGAGCGGTTTTCTTCCAACACATCCCTCAGTCTTCTGCCAGCTTCCTCTGTATTTGTGCTGCTAAGGTACATATAGAAAGAGGCTTTTCCAGGCATCCTTGGTAAATCTGGGGAGGGTCTTTGCTGGCCTTGAGTGGGCTTTGAGGTGTGAGCAGGAAATAAAGGCATAGACATTGTCAGGAAAGAAATACTCAAGAAATGTGATTGGAGAGGGGAAGAGAGGGATGGAGGAGGGATTTGGATGTGGAGTGAGGAAAGATTTTGGTTTTATTTTAATTTCAGAGGTGAGAAGCTAGAATGGATTGATAGGGGGAGGAGGTAATGGGATGGAAGAGGCCGTACATCCCGATGGGGTGGGTAGGGAATGAGATGAGCAACAGTTGGCATTGTTCTGTGTGTGCTGCCCACATGCCAGGAGCCATGTGGAGGGCTACATGCCACACCCTCCTCCATGCTTCCCACTGCCCTGGGAAGAGACGGTCACATCATCATTATCTTGCAGATAGGGCAACAAAACTCAGAAAGGTGAAGCAGCTCGCTGGAGATCGGACAGTGGAACCCTTCTTTGAAATGCTGCATTTGAGGGTTGATGAACACTGGTAGCAGAGTGAGTACCCGGCACAGGCGCATCTGTGCAATGCTGTCCATAGCAGTGCAAGGAGGGGGCTGGCCACAATGAGGAACAACAGGGGACATTAGGTCAGGGGACACAGGCCACATGCCTTCTCAGCTTCTCTCAACTTTCTTTCAAAGGATGCCTTTGGGCAATGGCAGGGGTGATTTTCTACCCATCCAGTCTTGGGTCCTGCCAAGTGGTGGGAAGCTTTGTGTGAATACCTTCCAGCCTTTTGTCTCCTGCCCTATTCCCAGCCCCCTTCCCCAGGAACTCCAATACAAATATTTGCACAGTTATAAAAATTGGATTACAGGAATAATCTCTTCCCATAACAATGGGACCATATTGCTGCATAATCATATAATAAGAATGTGACTTTTAAAATGAACAGTCACGTTGTGATTATGTGACAATGCCAATTCTGGGAATAGGTGCTGTCCTCTGCAATGCCACAAAGCCCAGGAAAGCTTGATCACAGGGAGCCAAGTCATGGCGGCCATTACCCATGTGGCTAGTTTTGTGGCAGAGCTGGGGTTGAACTCAGGTCTGTCTTTTTTCAAAGTCAAAACAGAAGGGAGGAAGATTCAGCCTCAGACAAGAGGCAGTCCATCTCTCCTCGCAAAGCAGGAACTTAGAAGGAAAGGATAGCTGTGCCTACAGGTAGAATTTTGTGGGGCCAGTATGTGAACAGAAAGGGCAGAAGTTGAGGTGGCCTTAAATGCTTCTTAAGGAGGCAAGAGGTAGGAACACTTGCGAGAGCAGAAGAGAACTGATGAGACTGGGAGTTTGAAAGAAGAGTTTAACGTGCCGGAGAGCTACATTGGGCTGAGGTTGGTGACCTGGTAGTGTTATAGGGCACCATCGAGGATCGGGTGGAATTTGGAGACCAGGGAGTAGAAATGAGGCCAGTATGTCTGCTGTGGTTTTCCCTAGAAGCTCTCTGCAGCCTGGGAGATGAAGCCAGGAAGGCTGATTGTTGCAGTCATCTAGGGTGGGATTTTGCTAGGTTGGGTAGTAGAAGAAGAATGGAACTAAGGAAATTACATATATTGGCAAAGGACTTGTTCAAGTGAGCAACTGTAGGATTTAAGGCAATGTACTCTCTGTTGTAAGGGACAAAACCCCAATTTTACCTGACTTAAGTAGATATGCTTACATATCCAGCACATCCAGGAATGTGATGGTTTCAGGCACGGCTGGATCCAGGGGTGTAAACAATGTCATCAAGACACTGTCTTTGTCTATGGGCTGTGCTTTCCTGCATTGGCTTCCTTTTCAGATGGTTTGTCCCTTTGCAGCATCCATCTTTGCCCCCTGCAGCTCCAGGTCTATAACCAACTAGTTCAGCAACTCCAGCTGAAAGAGTGGTTCATGCTCCAAGAGTTCCAGAAAATGCCATACAAGATTGACTCATTGCCAATGACCCTGTCCAGGGAAGGCAGTTTTCCAAATTGGCCATTAACCCTAGAGTCAGCTCTACTTGAGACCCAGAGGGTGGGGGTGTCCTCTACACATGAGGAGCAGAAGAAGAGAGGGCATGAGGGGGAGGTGGAGGACAAGTGTGGTGGGTGTAAGGGAGTCAGTGAGTGGGAAGGGCAGAGGCTCTGTTCTTAGAGATGGGAGAGCTGAGCTTTGAACAAGGATTATCACCAGGGTAGATGTTAGAATGAGTGTGTGAGCTGGGCTTAGGGGTATAGATTTGTCAGGGTTCTTGGCTGCAAGCAACAAACGTTTTCTCCATCCTAAGCAATAAGGACTTCCATTAGCCGGACTTCGGGGACTCCCAGAGTTGACAGGAGGCTGGAGAGCTGGGATTGGACTGAGAATGGGAACCAAGAACGTCCCTGGATGGAGGAGGCAGGAACATGCCACAGAAACAAATTGGCCGCCTAGTGCCACTGCTGCTGCAGTGAGTCTGACGCCCGCCGTCCTCATGTGCTGAAGTCACAAGCTCAAAACGTAAACTCACACATGCAGTTCTCCTCTTTCTGGGTCTAAGTCATGGGTCTGCCCTTGACTGGCCTCTTGGGCGAGGGAGAGAGCCCACACTCCCACCCAGGAAACACATGAGAGAAAGCCGTGGACAGAAGGAGAGAGCAGGTTGAGAAGCTGGAAAGCCAAACAGGCGACCACGTCCCTGTAGATGGAAGTGAGGAGGACTTGGGTGCCCCAGCGGATCCACCTCTGGGCATGTTTTTCATAACAACTCTGCAGGTTGGCTTTTAGTGCTTGCAGAAAGGGAGACTGAGGCTCTGGTGAGTGAAGTCATGTGATGGGTGGCAGAGGTGGGATTCCAAACCTAGGCCTGCCAGTGCCCAAAGCCCTGGCTTCTCCTGCCTTTGCCTGCTGGTCATGAGGCCCATCTGGACCTTGACAAAGGAGTGACCACTGAGTGACCCTGCAGGTGCCCTGGGGAATGGCCTCCGCTGCACCTGGGACTGGTCTATCCCCTGAATCAACCCCAAGGCACAGACTCCACAGCAGTCCTGGAGAAAGGAGAACAAGTGACGTCCCCATCCTTCTCTTCAGCCATGGTGTTTGGCTGTTTGTTTTCTTCGATGTTATTTTGATGTCCCTTAAAAGCAGTAAACGTGCCAAGGCACTCTGAGTCCACTCTAGGAGATGGTTGAGTTGCAGGGTTGCGGGCAGGGCACTAATGACCCAGGCGCCAGGGCCAAGCCCAATCCCGGCTCCAAAGCTCCTTACACAAGGCCCCTCCACTCCCCACCCGGGGCAGGGTCTGGTGGCCAGAAGAGCACATCCTGGTGGTGGGACCGCCTCCCACTCACTGTCACACATTCTGGGGAAGCTGGCCTCTCGCTTTGTGTACTCCTTGAGAAGGGAAAACTTCCTGTTTGTTAAGGAAAAAGCCCTGCAAACGGCAAGACGCCCTTGGACATCAAAGTGTTCTTACGACACAGCATCCTAATGGCTTAAGTATCAATGAATCAGGGACATATGGATCCCATTTGCCATAAAGTACACACGGGCTTCAAAATCCTGGGGAAACATGCCAGGCAAAATATGTTTCAGGTTTTATTGAACCAGAAAATTCTAAGAAGATAGATTTTCGATGGTTACCAAACCCAGAATACAGGTCTGGCTGTCCAGCTGACGGCAGAGAAAGCTTGGTTCCCTTAAGCCACGGTAGCTTAAGCCATTGTCCCTGATAGGAGAGACAAATTAAGTGAGGTTTTGATGTAATTGAGATAGAAAAGTCTTTTATGGGATCTTTTCCTTTACAGGAACATTTTAAGTGTGTCTGAGAAGAGTCTCGCTAATTTTCTAGTCGAACAATGGGTTTGAAATTTAGATGATGTGATTTGAAAGGACAGCAGTCATCTGGGGCAACACCCAGAAAATGAAACTTCAATAAAGCTCCCTAGGGAATTCTTTCCCACTCTGAAAACCTGCCCAACAGGAGGGGAAATGGAAGGAAAGAGAGAGGAAGGAGCAAAAGGAAGAAAGGAAGACAAAGAAAGAAGGAAGAAAGGGAAGGAAGGAAAGGGAGAGAAGGAAGAGAAAGGAATGAACATTTTCTTAGAACTAAAGCGTCTGCATCGGGAAACATAGTGTCACACACACTAACGTGTCTTAGCAATCGGGCTGTTTTTGCATTCTGCAATCCATTTTTCTAGTCGTATATTTCTCGCTAGTTTGCAACCTTGCTTTGTGAAAAGTGTCATAAAGAAATGCTTTACCGTGAACGCTCTCTGACTAGATCATATTTCAGGTTGCTACTCTCCAAGACATTATCCCAACGAGAATCCGTGTACTGTGGAGTGATCTGTCGGAGCCCGTTAGAGGGACAGATGAGAGGATTGGACTGGGGCCCGGGCTTTGTAATGAAACCTTAGCCCAGACAAGGGCCAAAGAGGGGGCTGTGGTTTGTCGGGTGTGGGGAGGAGGGGTCTTGAGGAATTCACGCGGCTTCACTCTGGATGGGCTCGAAGCAGCTCAGTGCTGAAAGATGAACATTCCTGTCTGTGGGCTCCTTCACCATCCTTCACCCTTTGGTAGGTGAACCAGCTGTGACCCCTGATGCCTCATGCATGAGAACACCAGATTGCCACTTGACTTTATTTTTGGTGTTTCGATTGTGTGTGTATGTCTGTGTGTGTGTGTGTGTTCATGTCACTTTCAAGTGGAATATGGTATGTTATAAATAAAGCCCCACTTTCTCCCATTCTGATCACACACCATATGAGTGTTGTGGGGGCAGGGGTAGAGGAGGAGGGATCGGGGTGCCTATTCAGCACTGGTTTACATGCATCTGAGATTTTCTTTTGAAAAACCCCAAGGCCTGGCCCATATTGATATGAAATTATTATGTACTTCTATTGTACAACAAATTATCATCCTATCCTGTTGCAGCAGGCATTTCTACAGCGAATGCAGGTTGTAGTAATTTTGTCATACAGAGTAATATGTCACATAGACCATTCTGGATTTAGACCAATATATACAGTTTCTGGCCTAAGCAGTAACACATGTTTGGAGGAGAGATTGTTTCATTTTACTGGAATGGACAGTAAGTAGAAACACATTCCAGATTTCTTTTTTTTCCTTTTATTTCTCCCCGCCCTGAAATTTGGAAGTCAGAGTCCCCCTTGCACTTGATCTCAGGTTTTCAGCTGCTTCCAAACTGTGGTGCCCAGAGTGCTATGATGCTCCTGTGTTTAGCAACTGGTGGCTCATGAAATGAAAAAAAAAATCATTGCTCAACAGGTTTCTCAGAAACCCTCCAAGAACTGTTTTCAACAAATGCAAATGGCACTCCAAATTTGCCCAGTGACATGCTAGCTCAAGTTCAGAACTTTTCTGCAGCTAATTTTATGCTTTTGAAGTCTGGCTTGTGGAAACCTTTTTTTCCCCTCCTTTTTGTTTGATGAGTCTCAAAACTGCCCTGTGAAAGGAACAAAAGATGGACAGGATGAGCAGTCAGGGGAGGAATGCTTTTGCTGCAGACCCTGCATATCCCCAACTCAGAGATACTCAAGCATCTATTTGCCTGGATTCCCAAGGGGACACTGTTTTACCTTGCCATTTGTCTGGAGACAGGGGGTGAGGCAGGGCAGTGAGGTTGCTAGCTGGTAGCATTTGCTGCTGCTGATCCTGGGGTCAGGAAAAGTGTCATTGGAGTTGGAGAAAAAAGGAAGGGGAGGCTGGGTGCAGTGGCTCATGCCTGTAATCCCAGCTGAGGTGGGTGAATCACGAGGTCAAGAAATCAAGACCAACCTGGCCAACATGGTGAAACCTCATCTCTACTAAATATCCAAAAAAAAATTAGCTGGGCATAGTGGTGAGTGCCTGTAGTCCCAGCTACTTGGAAGGCTGAGGCAGGAGAATGGCTTGAAACTGGAAAATGGAAGTTGCAGTGAGCCAGGATCATGCCACTGCACTCCAGCCTGGCAATAGAGTGAGACTCTGTCTCAATAAAAAGAAAAAAAAGGAAAGGGAATCATGTTGATGGGACACCTACTTTGTGCTTTGTACAAATTGGATTTTACTCAAATTCTCACAAGAATGCTATTTCCCAGTGAGGAAACAGGTATTCAAACCCCACAGTTCCTCTGTGGGATTGGAGGATCTGGCCGTCAGGCCTAGCACCTCGGCCCTCTCCTCTCCACCAGCAGGCCGTGGCTCAGTGCTCAGCACACCATCCTTGGCAATGCTTTATCTTCCATGTGCTTGGTTAATACAGGCGCTGTAGGATTAAAAGGTCCTGAGGTACAGGGACCCTGGATTTACCTTGTGTATCTTATTCCTCACTTTGGGCCTTGTCTTAGTGGAGAGAATCCTTTAGAACAGTCGTTCTCAACTGGGCATGGCTTTGTCCCCAAAGACATCTGGCAATACCTGGAGGTATTTCAATAGTCACAACTCGAGGAGGGGTGCTACTCTCTAGAGGGTAAAGGATAGGGATGCCATTAGCACAGGACAGCTCCCAACAACAAAGAATTCAATAGCCCCAAATATCACTAGTGCGGACATTGAGAAGTCCTGCTTTAGAAGGAAAGCAGTCAGGTCAAGCCTCATGTTCACAAAAACAACCTAAGTCACTTGTCAGAAAGACTTTTTTAGAAAAGGAAAATGAATACCAAACATGCAGTATACTTGTTTAGAAAGTTAAACCATGGCCCACCAACCTTCATCCATGACTAAAACAAATTGAGAACCAGCAAGGGTGGTAAGTGACAGAGAGAGACTTAAGCTAGAATAGGGGCTTCTTGAAGGCATGGGTTATGTTATATTAATTTTGCATCTCCCATGCACAGCACAGGTCTCAGCATCTAGCAGGTGCTTTATAAATGCATGCTGCATGTCTGATGGAATGAATAGAATCTCTTGGTAGACAATGTCACACTAAATTGTATCAGCCACTGAATTGCTGAATGTTATACTCTATTCAGCTCTACAGCCATATCCCAGACTTGCCATTGATGGGAACCTCACTCCCTCACAAAGAAGTCCATTCTATTTTTGGACCACTGTAAACGTTGGAAAGGGCAATGGCTCCTAATCATGGTCTGCAGCCCCTTTCCACGGAAGGGACTAATAGCTGCTGTTGAATGACCACTGGTTAGTAGAATGGTATGGCCAGGGTTAAAAGATGTTTAAAAGGGTCCAGGGCTGCATCTTGGTCACCTCTCAATCCCCAGGGCATTTCCTGAGCCTCACAGATAGGAGCTTGCTCCCTGCTTAATCCAAAAAGAGCATTCTTCATTGGAGGCCACTTCCTGTCTTGGGATTCAGAATGTTTTCCCACCCAGGAAGCCCCTGCCCTATGCTGGTCCTCTTCTTCCCATGAAATCTCAGAGGGCTTCACGGAAGGCTGAGCTCTGCCACCTCCAAAATTTCTGCAGGTCAGAGCCTTAGCAGAAGAGGTGAGGTGGTAGACTTTGAAGCCAGATGGCTCTGGGGTCTAGTCCCACCTCTGTCCATCAGGTCTCGGTTTTCTCATCCATAAAATGGGGAAACGATGCCTCCCTCCCAGGTCACACCCAGGGAACGTGATTATAATAAGAATGCCAGCTGTGGCTTATTGAATGCTTGGCATATCGTTGACTTGCACGCATTCTTTTCCATCTTTCCATGAATGTGGTGTTTTCTTGGCCCTACTTTACTTGCAAAAACTGAGGCCAGGAAAAAGTGACTTGCTCAAGATCTCAGTGTCAGGAAGGAGTAGAGATAAGTCCCACTGATCTCAGTGTCAGGAGGGGGTAGAGATGGTCTCAGAGTTTAGGTTTCTTTACGATTCCATGCCAATGCTAAGTCTATGTCTAATCACTTCATTCCTCTTTCCCCTTTCCAGTACACACTTCAAAATGGTCTTGGTGGGCTGGGCACGGTGGCTCACGCCTGTAATCCCAGCACTTTGGGAGGTCGAGGTGAGCGGATCACAAGGTCAACAGATAGAGACCATCCTGGCCAACATGGTGAAACCCCATCTCCACTAAAAATACAAAAATTAGCTGGGCATGGTGGCAGGCACCTGTAGTCCCGGCTACCTTGGAGGCTGGGGCAGGAGAATTGCTTGAGCCTGGGAGGAGGAGGTTGCAGTGAGCTGAGATTGTGCCACTGCACTCCAGCCTGGCAACAGAGCGAGACTATCTTAAAAAAAAAATTTTTTTGCCTTGCTCTTTAATGATTTCCTTAACCTGGACTCTGTCTCAAAATCTCCTATAAGTGCTAAGAGGCCACAGTCTCATCTTTCCTGAAATCAACACTATCCCTAGCCCTCCTCTTTCAGGCACAAAGGAGGTGCTCAGGTGACATTTGCTTCCTTGGAAAAAGATGGAAGGGTTACATCTTGTCCCTATTTGTCTCTCTTTACACACACTCAGCTGTACAAGCATGTAGGTATTGTGCATACATTGTACACATTCACACACACATACACACACACTCACATTCCCCACACACACATGCCCTCATACGTGGATACACACACACACACTCACAGACTAGACATGCAGTGAACACATACTTGCCACATACATACATACACGTACACACACACACTCACAGGCTGCACACATGCTTACACATATCCAACATCTACACATTCATGAACAGATGCACACACGCCACATGTACTCCCACTGCCAAATGCTCACACACTCACACACACTTATACACTCCCACTCACTCTCTGCCCCTGGGACTGTCTCCTCAGCAAGTGGTGGTCCCAGGTGGGGCCCAACTGCTGGTTCTCAGCCCCTCACAAGCCTCCCTGGGGAATCAGGCCTCACTTAGAGGCTTCATTGTCAACAGGCATGCTTTCTACCAAGATTGTTTTGAACCATGGACATTTCAAACACATTTCATTTACAGCTGTGTGTTGAAAGCAAACCGTTCTGTACACGTCACATATATTTTCACTCTGGGAAGCCCTGTTTCTGGAGCCGAGGCCACCGCATGTGTGTGCCAGTGGGGAGGGCGAGGGACTGGAGCAGCAGAATGGCTTTTCCATGTGGGTAATTGTGGTCATCAGGAAAGCGTCTCACAGCAGTTTACACTTTCTCTGTTTACCGAAGCCTCAGCATCTGTTCTGAGACAGAGCTGCTGAGTTCGGGGCATCCCACAGCTCAGCCCATCCGTGTCAGCAAGCGGCCTTCACCGACAAGATCTGAATCTGTAGACAAGAAAGGAAAAGAAGAGAGAAGTCAAGAAAAGAAAAGACAAGAAAAGTGGCGGGGGGAGAGGAGGGGAAAGAGATGTCGACACATGCTCTGAAGTGGCCAAGGAATTCTGTTTACTCCTTGGTGATATTTTTGCCTTTTGTTGTGGCAAAGACCTGCCTTTTACTGCATTACTGAACTATCTTCAAAGTCTGGAAATCTGAGGAGCATTCCAATAAAAACCTTTGTTGGGCTGCAGCAGAGAGAACCCCAAATTCAAATCAGTTCTCAGCAGTTGGCAGCAGCAGTGAGAACTGGGCAGCCTGAGCCACAGAAAAGAAAGGATACCAAGAACCCCTGTCTCCATGACAGGAGAGGGCGCTCGAGGTGAAGGGTCTTGCCAGTTGAAGGGTCCCTGAAAACACATGGAACCTAGTTCAAACCCTGGCTCCACCACCAATTCAGTATGTTATCTTGGACCTGCCACTCTACCTCTCTCTGAGCCTCAGTTTTCACATCTGTAAAATGGGTGTGTGTCTGTGCATATGTGTGTGTGTGTGTGTGTGTGTAAGTAACCATCTATAAAGTTAGTGTATAGCTTGGAGACAAAGTATGTAAAGTGCTTGGCACATGGGAGGTGTTGACAGATTTTAATTACCATCTCCTTGCTAACACAAAAATCTGGCTGTGCCTTCGGGCCCACCTTCTCCACTCCAAGCACTGGGTGTCCCAACATTTCTAGGAATAGGTGTCATCTGGCATCTTCTGCTCCCTCCACCTTCCAAGATGAAGGAAGGCAAGTCTATGGGTCTCTCCAAGACAGGGAGCTAGTCCTTTGCCCATCTGTCTGGGTTAGAAGGTGCCCACAGCAGGCTGATGTGGGCTCACGCTGTATGGCCCACCCAGATGGGAATCAAGAATGGAAGCAACCAGTCCCCAGGAGCGAGGGATGCCTTACTAGGGAGGGCATCTCATTTTTGTCAAGTGTGTCTCTGTCATCTGTAGGCATTGCTCAACCTTTTCCTGATCAGAGTGTCTTCCAGTCCATTCAAGCTGAACAAGGCAGCCTCTATGTCCACAGTAAACCTTGGATATCATTCAGTTTGAGCTGTTCATTATGACACCCCATGCTTATTAGGCCATTCATCTATCCATCTATCCATCCATCCAACCACCTAGCTATCCACCTGCTCATCCATCCATCTAACCATCCACCCAGTCATCCACCCACCTACCATTCATTCATCCATCCTTCCATCCATCCACCCACCCATTCACCCATCCATCTATCCAACATCCATCCATCCATCCACCTAGCCATCCATTCATCCACCCAGTAATCCATTCATCATCCATCTATCCATACATCCACCCATCCATCCATTCATCCACCCAGCCATCCACCCAAACACCCAACATCCATCCATCCATCCATCCACCCACAAACCCACCCATCCACCCACCCACCCACACACCCATCCATCCACTCACCCACCCATCCACCCACCCACCCATCCATCCACCGATCCATCCATCCATCCATCCATCCATCCATCCATCCATCCACCCACCCATCCGCCCCACCCATCCATCCATCCATCCACCCATCCATCCATCCACCCACCCACCCACCCATCCGCCCCACCCATCCATCCATCCATCCATCCATCTGGCCATGTTCCAGGCTTCATCCACATGCTGGGCTTTAGGCATGGGGCTCAGTAGAACCTGCCTGGCAGGAGAGACAAGCATGCAAACTCCAAGAGATGGTTCAGGTGTTGTGGGAACCCAAGAAGGGACCTTGACCCAGTTTCACAGGAGCCGAACAGGGTGACAATGGACCTGGCAGTTGTCTCAGAATAGAATACCCTTAAACTGACTCACTTTTGTCCAAGTCTCATGATGATATAATTGCCTGGGCCTCAAGATTGAAAATTTCCCTTAAAACTGTGGTCAGGGGCCTGGCTTATGAAACATTGTATGACTGGGGAGTCACTGTGAATGAGGGCAGGGGTGGGCTGTATTTGAGGGAGGCACACAGCACTGAAAGTCATCTAAGGGAGCCTTGTCACCTCAGACCCCTCATTTGACTGGATCCCCAGGAACTGCTCCCTCTGCTGGGCACTGAGGGGTCAGGGTGGGCGAGGGCAAGTGGTCTCCCTTTCTCAAGGGAGAAAACAGTGACTGATGTTCCAGGGGAGAAGCAGGGTGACAAGAGTCACAGAACTCAGATATTGGGCCTTGTGGTCAAGGAAGGCTTCGAAGGAAATGACCTTCAAGCTGGAATTTGAGTGGGGAGTGGACATTAGAAAGAAAGAAGGCTTGAGCAAAGGGAACAACAGATTCAAAAAGACAACAGAAGCCCCACAGCAGGGAGGAGCTGAATAAATTTATACAGCTGTAGCCAGGGAGTGAAAAAGCAAAGAGGAGCAGGGGCCAGGGTGTTGGGGCTGAGGTCCCTGGGGCAGGGCTTGACACCAGGTCTGGGGCTCACTGGGCTCACCTGGTTTTCTAACCTATTCTATTGTGGATCTTTCTTGTCCATTGTCTGCTCTGCCCCACAGTGAGCCTGCTAACTGCAAATGTGGCTGCCTTTTCCTTCTGCTTAAATCCTCTCTAGATCTCTATTACTCTAAGGGTAAAATCCAAGCTCCTTGCCATGGTTTTTTAGGGTCCCAGCGTTGTAAGAGGTCATGGAGTAAGTAGCCAAGACCTTCAGCTTTGCTGGGTGTGGTGGCTCACATCTGTAATCCCAGCACTTTGGGAGGCCGAGGTGAGTGAGGATCACCCGAGGCCAGGAGTTCGAGACCAGCCAACTTAGTGAAAACCTGTTTCTACTAAAAAATACAAAAATTAGCTGGGCATGGTGGCACATACCTGCAGTCCCAGCTACTCAGAAGGCTGAGGCAGGAGAATCACTTGAACCCGGGAGGCAGTGGTTGCAATGGGCCAAGATTGTGCCACTGCACACACAGAAAAGACCTTCAGCTGTAGAGCAGGTAGACTTGGGCTCCAGTCCCAGATGTACTAGTATTAGTTGATCTTTGAGAAAGAAACTGCTTTACCTTCCTGAGCCTCAGTTTCCTCATCTGTAAAGTGGGCACAGGAAATGCAATCATGCCTGTGTTCCCTAAGAAGCTTCCAACAAGTAACAAATCTGTGGCCGGTGACAACCTCATGAGCTTCATTGACCGTCTCTTACTACTTGTTGTATGTTTCACAGCTAGCACTTGTAGATACTGGGGTGCTTATTGCTATTTCCTGCCTCCCTGCCTTGGCTTATACAGTACCCTCCGCCTAGAACACTCTCTTTCTGACTGACTGCCCTGACAGCCTACTCACCATTCAAGACCCAGCTCAGAGCTCCTTTCCTCTGAGAAGTTCTCTCTGATTTTCCTCCCCTTTTTTGCTCCAATCATCATAAAGAGCACCACTGCACTTTCCAAAGCCTGTCTCACTCCACGCCTGAACACCTGCTAGTTCAGAGTCAGGTCCTCTTGCCTCTTGAGCCTCAAGGGCCAGGCATGGAGTTTCACACCTGGCCAGTCTATGCCCACACTCACTCCACACACTTATTTTGACTTGATTCTGTTTGCATTTCTCTTTTCCAGGCTAGGAATGGGGATGGGGCACCCCTGAGCCTGGTGCTTGCTTATGGGGACTTTTGAGTTGTTTGGCTCCAGTCCAGGTCCCCCAGCAGGAGGCTGGTTCACTGCAAGACCAATCTGCTGGCTGCTGGTCATCTCCTTTTAAGACACAAAGACAGTGTGTGTGCTGCAGTTTCAGGCTTTCTCCTGCTGGAACCTGGGCTGGCCTGTGCCACTCCCGGCCGTGGGGAGCCCTGGTGCATTGTCACTTTTGTTTTGCCCTGCCTGAGAGATGATGGGCAGGCCCCAGCCTTCCATGCCCAGGAAACACCTCCCGGGTCATTGCTAGGCTCAAGCACAGAGCAAGGCAGTTGCCTGTCCCACCAGTGCCCCCATACAGGGGCAATGAGGACTGGGGAGTGTTCACCCCAGCTGGGCTTCTGCCCTAAGGCTGCAGGGGCCAGGGGCCAAGCTTCAGGCTTGTGTTTAGGCTATGGGAGGTCCTGGCTAGAAAAGGTCTCAATCCAACTTTCAGGTTCATAAGAATGTCCAAAGTTCCCCACCGCCTACCATATGCCAGGCTCTGGCTGAATGCTTTATACTGCCTTAATCTCCCTTAACTTTACAACCCTGCGAAGTACAGACAGTTACTGTCCCCATCCCTGTTTTACAGATGAGGAAACTTCCACACAGAGAGCTTAAGTAACATGCCCAAGGTAACACAGCCAGCAGTGCTGGAATTTGAGCGAGAAAATTGAACTTAATGGGCTTAAGGCTCTGTGTAATATGTGCAGAAGCTGAGGCAAGAGTCGGGAAAAGTCCAGGTTTTTTCTTGCTTTACTTCATTGTTGAAGAAAATCCACAAAATTTTGTCTTTTGTTTGTTTGATTGTGGGGTCACCCAGACCTAGGTTCCATCCCAGCTGAGTGGCCTTGGCCAGGCGACTCCAGCTGTCTGAGTATCAATTTTCTCAAATGTGAAATGGAGCCACCATGCCCTCCCCTGTGCAGCCGTGAGGGGTTCTAAGTGAACAGTGGTTGGACACGGGGTCTGGCAGGGATGAGTGAGCAAGGCCTGCAGGGGATCAGTTCCCATGATTACTGTTGCTCCATCAGCTTCCGCAAGGCATTTGCGGCTCCAACAGTAAGAGCCTTAGAGCGATAGAGACTAAGACCTAGCAATGCAGGGCAAAAGATAAAAAAAGAACTGGAGGAGAGGAGAGAAATTACACCACGAGGCCTAGAGAAGATAGTCACTCTCTCTTTCACCTGCTGCTTCTGCAGTTTGGTTAAGCGGAGGCCTTTGGAGTCCGAATGATTAGGCTCCAATCTTAGCACTACCACTTACTATTAATACTTCTTGGACTTTGGGAAAACGATCTGCTCTCCATGTTCCCATCTGCAAAATGGGACAAACAATAGTGACTATCCCATAGGCTCATGGTTGTGAAGGTTAACTGGGCCAAGGCAAGTAGCACAGTGCCTGGCTTAGAATATGGGTATTATTACTGAATCGGCACACACTTGCTGAGCACCTGCTCTGGGTCAGGCTCTGGGGAATCACGTGCCACCTCTGTAATGATGTGTGTCCTTAAACACTTCACATTACAGTGGGGAGACAGATAAGGGAGCACCCAGATGCCTGAGGAGTTATGGACATTACGAAAAGTAAACCTGGAACGTAGCTCTGAGCTTCCTAATGGCCAAGCCAAAGAGAGAAACAGATTATGTGGTTTTCATTTTCTAGAAGTTCATGAGACAGACAATTATTTTTCCTGGGCTCCCAATTCCCATTGTACTTATGAGGAGAAAGGGGATACAGACAGGTTAAGCCCCTCAAGCAAGGTCACATGGCTAATAAGCTAGCAAACACTAGCTGGGTCTTGATCTGCCCCCTTCTCAAGCCTGAGGCCTCTCTGCAGTTTAAGACTGCTGATCACGTGCTGGGTGCAGTGGCTCACGCCTCTAATCCAAGCACTTTGGGAGGCCGAGGCGGGTGGATCACGAGGTCAAGAGATCGAGACCATCCTAGTCAACATGGTGAAACCCTGTCTCTACTAAAAATAGAAAAAATTAGGTGTCACGTGCCTGTAATCCCAGCTACTCAGGAGGCTGAGGCAGGAGAATTGCCTGAACCCAGGAGGCGGAGGTTGCGGTGAGCCGAGATTGCGCCATTGCACTCCAGCCTGGGTAACAAGAGCGAAACTCCGTCTCCAAAAAAAAAAGATTGCTGATCACCAGCCATGTCGCCATGCCTGGCTGGTCTACATGGGTCTGCATGAGAGCAGCATCCCTGTCCCCACATGTTGGCAAGTGTGCAGTAGCCAGGAATGCTGGATCTTAATATTCTGGTGAGCAGACCCTTTGCAGCCACGTGGAGGTGAAAACAGGCAGTCTGTGAATCATTTCTGCTATATTAAAGAGGAGGCAGTGTGATAAAAAACAGAATTTCCAGTAGGTTTGAGCCATAGACAATTGCTTCTATTTGACCATTTTTGCCTATAAAAATGGCAATATCACATGGTTCAACCTAATAATACTTACTTAATATTGTGCTTTAAACTCCTAAAATAGATTCACTTGTTCTCTTTGATCTCTTCCTATGAAGTAACATCCAAAAATTCACGGGGTCGATGTGCTAGTTATATTGTTTTCTCGAGCAGATACGTACCTACTAACATTTCATAGACAGTCCATCCATATGCCTCTTGAGGTCATCTATTACAGGCAGTGGTTTGAGAGGATGCTGAGGAGGGCAGTAGGACGTGGGCCTAGGGCTGAATTCCTGAGTTACAGCTGGGGTCGCTACCTGCTTGTTGTGCTCACCTCACCAGATGGTTAATTCTGTGTATCGACTTGGCAAGGCCATAGTGCCCAGATATTTGGCAGAACGTTTTTCTGGATGTCTCCAGAAGGGTGTTTTGGGGCAAGATTAACATTTCCATGGATGGACTTTAAGTAAAGCAGATTGCCCCCTCTATAGTGGGTGAGCTTCATCCAATCTGCTGAAGACCTGAATAGAACAGAAAGCCTGACCTCCCTCAGCAAGGATGACTTCTGCAGCAGACGGCCTTCCAACCTGAACTGCAACATTGATGCTTCCCTGGGTCTCCAGCCTGCCAGGCCCACCCTGCAGATTTTAACTCTGGGGCTCCGAAACTGCACGAGCCAGATCTTTAAAGTAAATCTCTATCATCTGTCTGTCTGTCTGTCTGTGTGTCTCTGTCTGTCTGTCTATCCATCCATCCATCCATCATCTGTCTACTGTATATGGCACATGTGTATCTATATGGACACATAGATATATGTGAACATCCTATTTGTTCTGTTTCTATGGAGAACCCAGACTAGATCCCCTTTGCCTCCTCTTCTGGGCCATGGGGTTGCTATTAACTTGGCTGTGCTGAGGCATAGATGAGATGACGCAACCTAGTGAGTGCTGAGTAAGTGTTATCTGTTACTGGTACCATTGTTATCAATGTTACTGATATTAGATGGGGGATGGGCTTCTGATCCCTGCCATGTGCCCTGACCGCCCTCATATATTCATTGTTTCCACAGAAGGTGCCTATCCTTAGGGGGCATTTCCTCTTAGGAGCCTGGGCTCTGCCTACCAGCCCCACATCCCCTATGCATGTACCACATGCCAGGCTGGTTGGTTTGAGAGTCTGGGAGGCTGTGAGCTTCGTGGAATGAGTGCTGGATTGGCGCCAGCAAGTCTGTTCTGGGGATTACATGAGATTTGGCCTGAACAGCCTTTGCCACATGATACTTGGACACAAGGCTGGTTTCTCCACTCTGTGTCATGTGAAATCTGACTCAGGATATTCAGTCTCAACACTTTAGGGGTGGGGTATGGGGAGGCTTCCTTACCCTAAACTTGTACAAGAATTCTGGGAACCTCAAACGACTGAAAATGAGGGCCAAGCATCTGATCTTCTTGGGCCACGGTTTGTTGGCAGGCAAGGCATCCTCTGCTTGTAACGTCCACTCCTCAGTGCCCATCTGGGCCATGAAGTCTTCACTGGGCTTCTGAGGCCCAAGGGAGGCAAGGCCAGCTTCCCAAGTGTCTGACCAGTGCCGCTGCCCCAGGCACCATGCTCAGAAGGGCCTCATTCTTGGTTTCATTCTCTCTGCTGCCATCTTGAAATTCAGAACAACTTTTAAACAAGGGACCCATATTTTTGTTACACACCAGGTTCTGGAAATTATGGGGCCAGTCCTCCTCCAGGAGCCCAACGATGTGTATCTTCCTTGGAGATTCCACCCACCCAGGGCCTTCGCAGGGGTGAAAGTCTCCTTGGCTGCAAGTGGGGCCATCTCCCCCAACCACATGTTCATTCTTGGAAATCTCACCCCATTTTCATCCCTTGGGACAAGCCCCTTTTAGACAAGCCAGTTCTTTGTGTCTGTGAACCTAAGATTTGGAAAGTATAGCCCCTTTCTCTCCATGGGCCAAGGAAACCTTGGTCCTCCAAGACGTGAAGCCCACCTTTCCTTCTTGAAAAAGAAAAAGGAGAAATCCTCTTACTCTTTCACAGCGAGACCCCTTGAATCCTTCACATAGCCCATCTCTCCATCAGAGAATATCTCCCTCAGCACTGGATAAACGGTAGGTTCCTTCCTTGCCAGCACTACAGCCTGAAGTTGGGCATTACTGCTTCCATTTCAAAGATGAATAGACTAAGACCCAGAGAGATTCTGAGCCTTGTCAATGATCACAGAGCCTCCCAGTGTCCCACTCTTCTCAGAGTTTCTGTAGACTAGAGAAGTGAGGAAATGAGGGTATGCATGGGTAAAGGTATTCTTTATATAATTTTCGCTCCTCTAAACAAACAGTCTTGGATCAGTTTATAACTCAGAAATTGCGACTATTCCCCTTTATGGCAGACATGATCTTAAGAGTTAACATTTGTATCTTATTTGTTCCTCATGGCAGCTCTATGAAGTATTGTGTTAAGACCTTTTCTTTTTGAGATGGAGTCTTGCTTTTTCGCCCAGGCTGGAGTGCAGTTGCACGATCTTGGCTCACTGCAACCTCTGCCTCTTGGGTTCAAGTGATTCTCCTGTGTCAGACTCTCAAGTAGCTGGGACTACAGGCACATGCCACTATGCCCAACTAATTGTGTTTTTTTTTTTTGTATTTTTAGTAGAGATGGGGTTTCGCCATGTTGGCCAGGCTGATCTTGATTGGCTGACCTTGTGATCTGCCCACCTCAGCCTCCCAGATTGCTGGGATTACAGGCATGAGCCACAGCTCCCAGCTAAGGCTTCATTTTAACAGATGGGACAACTGAGGTTCGAAGAAGCTGAGAACGATGCCCAAGGTCACAGAGAGCTCTGAGTTTGAAGCTGGGCAGGTAGTGTCAGCTGCAGCCCAAGGCAGAAACCTAAACCCACTCTTGTTAGCTGGGAAACTCTGAAATGCTGCCCCATCCAAGCCACGTCACGCTCTGCAGTGGAGAAGGTCTACTCCGGAGACGCAGAGGTGCTCAGAGGATGGTTTCAATTTTCAAGCCGTGGTCTGACCACTCATGTTTTTGGAAAATTAAAAATTAAATCTTGGCTCTGAACTGAGAGCAAAGAAGCAGTATTCTACTCTTGGAGCTCTGCCTGCTCACCCTCGTGAATTGGGGATTCTATATTGTGAGGGAAATGGCAATTTCAGCTGCCAAAGAGTAGATTACACTTCCTGCAGCCCTCGAACCCAAGAGTTATTGCTGTGGGTAGAGAACTGGGGGGCTTTGCCCTGGCCTTAGTGAATTGGGAAAGGCCTTGACATTTTGGGATCTTCCTGAAACCCTATCCAGGTACAGGAAGGAGCTGTGTGCTGGGGTGGGGGGGCTTGCCAGGGGACGATGAGGTCAGGATTCTGAGGACAATGCTTGTTCAGATGAGAGCTGTGGCAGTGGCCAGGCTGCCACTGCAAAGTGTGGATTGCTAAGATAGTCTCCCACGGGAACCTCCAGGTCTTCCTTGCCCTGTCTTCTTCCTCTCCCTGACTGCGTCTGTTTGCGAATAGCTCTCATCTCTGTTCTCTCATCAGCCCGCTCAGGCCTCGTCCTGCCTGGATGGCTGTCATTGCCCCTTTGTGGGACCTTCTGCCTCTGTCATGCCTGCTCCACACTGGTCAACCTCACCACACTTGGAAGTGCAAAACCTCAGGGGTCCTTACTGTGTAAGTCTGACACACTGAAGGACTTAACTGTGGCCGCACCCTCCAGCTTTGTCTTCTGCCACCTGTCCCCCACATCCAGTCACGCCAAGCCACAGAAGATCCCCAAATGCACCATGATCTTTCCCACCTCTAAGCCTTTGCTTCTTCCACTCCTCTGCTGGGGACACCCTGCCTCCTTCGTCGGTCCCCCTCCCGTCCTGCTCACTTCACCAAATTGAAGTTCCCTAAGGGCAGGAACCAGTAGACCCGGATTCCATGTCCCAGCTTTCCATGTCTGTTGAATTAAAATAAAATGAAAATAAATTTGCATATGCATCTCAGGACTCCAGTCCATCTCTTGTGGAGTTTGAAGCCCAGAAACAGATGAAGAGGAGAAAAATTCTCTTATCAGAGCTCCCCTCTGAAATTAGTCTGATTGATTTTTTGCTGTTCAGTGATTATTTCTTGAGCATGTACTATGTTCCAGGTTCAGTATGGGGCTCTGGGCTAGATACTGTGTTGTTGGATGCTATTATATAAGGTGCAAAGAGACACAGCTTTCCGGAGGGCCAAGGCAAGAAGGGAGACTCACAAGTCAATGAGCAATTAGATGTGCAATCAAATAAATGTTGCAAACTGCCAAAGGGCACCAGTCAGAAAAACCAGGAGCCACAAGTAGAGGGTGGGAGGTGCCTTGGACAATGTGGTCAGAGGTTTCCGGGAAAGGGAGGCATTTAAGCAGAGGTCTGGGGGCCTTGGGGAAGAGGGGCCCAGGCAGAGGGAAAAGCATGGGCAAACGCAGGAGGTAGGAAGTCGCTTGGTGCTTTTGAAGGACAGAAAGGAGGCCAACATAGCGGAAGTGACATGAGGGAGGAGGAGTAGGGCTGGTGCAGGAGACAACCTCTCTCAGCCTCCTCTGAACTCAGGGCCCTTCTCACCATGGAAGACTCGGGACTTGAAACAAAAAATGATACTCTTTTCTGGAAGTATACACTGCCCCCTCCCTCTCAATCTCCCTCCCCTTCTAAGAGGTCTCCACTCCGTCAGTCAAACAGATAGAGCCTGTGCAGGAGGAGGGGGAGGCCAAATCCAGGGAGGAGCTCATTCTTTAGGGCCCAGAGAGACCAACAGCATCCCCAGACTTGGCCTTGGAGAAACCAAGTTCATGAGATGACATCTTTGGGAGAAACCCAGGCAGACTGCAGTGCTGGGAACAACAGCAAAGGAATGCTTTAACTCCCCTATGGGTGCTGAGTGGCAAGAGAGGAGGCTCTCCAGACCTCCACTGTGCCTGGGGTGGCAGTCTAGCCCAGCAGTTAAGAGCTTGAACCCTGGAGCCCTGTTGCTTGGGTCTGAACATCATTTCAGCATATAATGACTGGTGATCTTGCATAACTTGACCATCTTTGACCTCCCCTTCCTGAACTACACATAGAGGGGAAAACAGTACAGAGTCATCATCAGATTAAATGAGTTAATGAATGCCAAGCACCTGGAACAGCGCCTGGCACTTAGTAACAATGTAATAGGCTTCAGCTAGTATTGCTATGATTTTTTTTTTTTTTTTTTGAGATGGAGTCTCGCCCTGTTGCCAAGACTGGAGTGCAATGGCGTGATCTCGGCTCACTGCAACCTCTGCCTCCTGGTTTTAAGCAATTCCCCTGTCTCAGAATGCCATGTAGCTGGGGTTACAGGTGCCCACCACCACACCTAGCTAACTTTTGTATTTTTAGCAGAGACGGAGTTTCACCATGTTGGCCAGGCTGGTCTCAAACTCTTGACCTCAGGTGATCTGCTTGCCTAGACCTCCCAAAGTGCTGAGATTACAGGCGTGAGGCATCCCACTCGACCTATTATGATCGCGCCCAGTCTGTTATGATTCACCAGGCTTCAGATATCTGGGAACTGCTCATCAGCTGCCAGCAGAGAGCCATGTGTATAAAGGCCACTAGCCTCGAAGACCTTTTTTGGGAAACATCTACATCAGTTTGACATGTGTCCCATGTGAATCTTGTTTGTTCTACTTGGCAGCTGGTTCCCCAGGGAAAATTCTCCCTGAGACTTTATTGGGTACAGGGACAGGTAGGCCTGTTTATCCCTTCCTCCCCTTGAGTGTTTCCACCTAGGGAAGCGTAGGTGCTGTAATGGAAATCTGAGGTTTATATTCTCATTAAACATGATGAGCAACCCGATCCTATGGGTGTACAACCTCATTTCATCTACTTATCAAGCTCCAGGCCTTAACAAAATCAAAATATTAAAAAATTTAAAAAAACTTTTTAAAAGCACTTTTACTATTTGTTTTCCCAACAACAGTTTCCCTCCGATTTAAAGTCATATGATTTGAGTGAAATATGACCCACATGTCTCTGATTAATTTGCTGGTTAGCTAATTAACAACTGCAAAGATGGCTTTGAAATGACAAAGTTTCACACAAAATCTCAGCACCATGATTATTTACACTTGGACATCAAATAGCTCTTGGGAAATACTTTGTGAAGTGGCTGGGGAGCTTTTTGGGTTAAAATTTTGTTTTCCTTTGAATTCATCATGGCTGCTGCTGTTTCTTTTTATCCTCTTCTACCTGCTCCTTTTCTCCCCCATTTCCTTCCTTTTCTTCTTTTATTTTTAATGAGGATTCAGTAGAACTTGGGTCTTGAAAACCTACTTGAGGTTTAGACTCAGCATGGTGAATTAAATTGCTCATAAACCCATCCAAACAAATGAGTGTTCCCATCGTACAAAACACTGGTTTCCTAGAAAACTGGGCACACTTATCCAGTAGGGCAAATGGGAGGAGGTGGGCTTCAGGGGTTGGCAAGGTGAGAAGGACATTCTGAGCATGTTCAGCTTGGATGTTGAGACTGAAATTTAAAAAAACAACCCTAAGATTTTAACATTGGGAATCGAGTGGTCTAGGGATGGTTTGGGAGGTGTATTTGAAGAGAAAAAAAAGCCGGGGGAAATTGGTTGAATGGTTTTAGGAGAAAATGTGTTTGTTCAAAAGTTAAAAGTTAAGAGATCCAAGGTCGAAGGTAGTTTTTTGTCTTCCTGTTTATTTTTATCCTGGATTCTCTTTCTCCACATCTGATTCTTTGCCAAGTGCCATGGAATTTTCTCTCCCTGAGCCTTCTCCCTGCATTCTCCATCTTCCCCAAAGCAGCATTTCTCTATGTCATCCAGAACCTAAACCATCACATTCACCTCTTCCCTGGCCCCACCCTGCACCACATCCCAGCCGGAGCTTACTGTAGCAGAGATTAGAATGCATGCTTAAGATTGGTCCACAGTAATGGTCTGTGTCTCTGAACACTTCCTCTGTGTTGTCTCTATGTGGATCATGGCTTTGCCTCAGTTTGTCCTCCCCTCCATTCTGTGAAGTTTTCCTCTCTCCTCCCTACTTCCCAGGTGGGGAAGCTGAGAATGAGATAGAGTGAGTCACTCAGAGAGGCAGGGGGAGGTCAGGGGATCCAGTCCAGAGCCCCCACCCTGAGCCTGAGGTGCTACCTCCCCAGGGTACCTGCAGGAGCAAGTCCAAACTCCTGCAGGGTCCACAGGCCTGAGGACCCTTGCTGGGCCCCTATCTGCCACACCTTACACTCCTCTCCCACACCCACCCTCGCCTCCAGCTATGCCAAACTATGAGTTCACACGTCCACGCCCGGGCACAGGCTGTTCCCTCTGGTAGGAAACACCCTTTCCTCACAGCCCCAGCTCTGCCCAGCACACTCTGTTAATTCTCAGGACTAAGCTCCAGGGCTTCTCTTCTGGGAAGCCTCCTTCACCTGTGAACTGCCACTGTCTGTGCCCGCTTGGCATCCTGCTTCCCCTTCTCCTGGTGACAGTGCCTGATTTGCATGGGGCTGGCTCCCTTCAATTTCAGGACTGAGCAGGCCACCCAGGCCTGGCCAATGGTCAATCAATGATTCCACCTATGTGGAGACTACAATCAGTGATTGAGAGAGTGGCACCTGACCTGAGCAAATTCACCAGTACTCAAACCTGGGAACTTGGCTGAAATTAAAAGTAAACAAGGATTCTCCTTTCAGAGGGGTTGCTAACCCTGTTGAGCTTGGAGGGCCCTTCTGGTGGACAACTTGCCTGTCAGAGAATGGCACCATCTTCAAAATAAAGTCAGTGTGGCTGAAAGCACAGTTGAAGCAGGGGAGAGACTCCTGTTGGCATTCTTGAGTTCCTGAATAAAGCCATACTTGAAGCCAGTTGTTCTGAACTTTTCAGAAACATGAGCTAATCAACCTCTGCTCCACCCCTTCCTTTTCCCCTCCTTAAACCAAGTTGAGTTGGAGTTCTGTCACTTGCCACCAAGAGTCATGAAGAACATACCATCCAAGTTCACACCTCCCTCCTCTGTGCCACCTTAGGACCCAGTGTCACTTCTATCATTTCTGGTATTCCCACCTAATTTCAATTTGTTCACTCATGTGTCTTTGCTACTGGACCCCAAGCTTCTTGAGAACAAGGACAGTGGCTTCTTTATCTCTCTTGTCTCAGCCAGGCTAAGAAGCAGCAAGCCGGCATTAAAGTCATGGACTTTGAAGTCCATCAGCCTGGGTTCAAATCCTGGCTCTGCCTGTTGCTGAACACGAAGCCTCACCAAGTTCCTCACTCTACCTCCTTGAGTCTCAATTTCCTGAACGCTCATTATAAAAGGGCATTATTAAGAAGGAATGAGGTCATTTCCACTGCCTTAGCTCAGTGCCTGGCCTCTGTGAGGCATTTCATAAGGGGTAACTGTGGTTATTATTACGCTTTGGTCCCAGGGAGTCAGTCTTATGAGAATCACAGATCATTGCATGGCAGACCAGAGGTGGTAATGGTTCACACACAAGCATAGCCACAGTTTCCCGAAGTGGTACCAGCATTGTTCCCAGATACTAGGAGACTTGGGACTGGGAGGAGTTTAGGAGCGTGGGAGGAAGTGAGCAGCTCCTCTCAGCCTTGCCCCTGAGGCCATGGCAGTTCTCCGGGAGGGAGTGGGCATGGGTGTGTAAGCAGAGAAGGAAAATCCACCCTCCCAGGGCTTCTCCCCATGACCAGCCACCATATTCTCCTGCAGACTCAGAGCTAGAGTTCTTTGCTCTGGGAAGAAGTGCATTGTTAGCAGCTCAGGCATTGGAGTCAGGCAGTCCTGACTTATGACCTTGGCTCCCCACCTTCCTAGCTGTGTGTCTCTAGGCAAGATACTTACCATCCCTGAACCTCTGTTTCCTCATTTTCAAAATGAGTTTTTTAGAAGAAAAATGAGATCATGTAATTTAAGCTCTTAGACCAGTGCCAATAAATGGGAACTATTATTTTTAAGGATTTAAATAAAATCCATGAGGGATTTCAACTCCCTGCTGCCCTGGCACTGAGCTGGTCATTTGGAAGCAGCAGGGCCTTGGACTCCAGGATGGACACACTCCAGCCCTCCCTCCAGAACACGGTGGTGGCTGAGGGTGTGTATGATGAGATCCCGCTGCCTGCCTTGGAATTCTCACTTACCCAGCAAGTTACACAACCTCCCTGTGCCTCAGTTGCCTCATCTAAAAAACAGAGATAAAAACAGCATCTACCTCATTGGGTGGCTTTGAGGATTAAATGACCCAATGCATGTAGTACACTTAGAACTGTGCCTGACACATGGCAAGTGCTTAATAAACATTAGCTATTAGTCATTCTAGAGTAATTAAGTGACTGCTGATTTCATTAAGAGACTTCCATCTCAAAAGAAATAGAGGAAAATGTGCTTGTCCTCAGTAAACGTACAGTCTAAATTGGGGCCATAGTGATAAATCACAATAATGATAGTTACTGAGTTTTAAAGTGGAAATGACTGACTTACTTTGATTTGGGGAGGAACAAACGTCAAGGGAAGATACCACGAGCTCTTGGACCAGGCTCCTGGCGCCATGGAACTTGTAGACCCAGAGCTTGAGCGAGCGCCCCTAGTTGGCAGGAGGAGGTGGGTCCTCAGGGTACCACCTTCCCAGCCAGCCACTGGGGCGGGGTGGGGCGGGGCCGAGGCTCAGTAGTGATTGGTCCAGGGACGGGCACGTGACTCACTCAGGTCCCTATGCGGAGGTTTTTGTTTTGTTTTTCTGGAGACTGCGGGAAGAGCTGTCTTCTCCTCTCTTGTCCCAGCGCTGTAAGACCACACTCAGGCTGGAGCTGCCTGGGCCACGCTTCCAGCTTCGTAGGGTGAGCTAATCCGGGCGGATGAAGCCAAGATAACACAGAGCCTAGAAGTGAGAAGGAAGAGGTTGTAGAGAAGAGAGAAATGGGAAGTGGGCTAGGAGGATGAGAGAAGGAAGACAGAGAAGGAGACTAGGAGAAAAAACGGACTCCCAGTTCCTGGGTGCTGTGGCCTCTGCTCCCAGCATCACTTTTTTCTGTGGGTCCACGAGCCAATGAATTTGCTGAGCTGCTTGAGGTACCGTGTTTCATCGCATCCAACATGCCATCAATCGCAAGATACACTATTATTTAATATGACAGTTAACTCTCAACGGATTGCAAAGCACAATGTTAAAACACGGAACTTAGGGCAGAGGAGATGAATATGATGGTTGAAACTGGGCTTCTGCTTCTCAAAGAAGAAAAATTCCAATTCATTCATGTCCTCTTCCTCCCCATTCTGGAAACACGCCCTGGCGCAGAAGGCCTGCAGTGTCTTCATCTCTTACAGAAGAGGTCTTTGGAAGGAGTAGGAGGGCAGCACAGCCCATTCACCTGTGGAAATAGAGGAATAAGGTATAGAAATGCTCTGTCTCTTAAATGGCAAAGTTGCAAGCTCTGGGCTGGAGCGATAGTGGAGATAGTTGCTCCAGAAGCAATTTCCATGTACCAGGGACACTTACTGTTCACATCAACCTTTGAGTGAGCTTCAGCTGCCCCTGTTTTACAGCAGAGGAAAGCGAGGCCTGCTTCAATTAACCTACCCGACCAAGGTCAGGCAATAAAGGCATCACAGCGCCAAGATTCCAACCCTTCCCAACTGGCGACATCGTCCCCGCTGTGGAACTTGGCTGTCTCCTTGGGTTTGGTCTTAATTATCCCAAAAATTGTCAAATAAGACACACTCCAGTGAGAAGCAAAAGCAGACGTGTTGCAGAAGTGTTACAGCTCAACGCTGTCTCTCAGTGATTAAAAATAATATTCACTTTCCAGTGTTCTTAGAAATTCAGGAGAAAAACAGAGGGCCACATTCTCAGCTGGCTGCTGATCTCTCCCGGTGGCCATTCTGTTTTTTTTTTTTTTTTTTTGAGACAGAGTCTCACTCTGTCACCAGGGTGGAGTGCAGTGGCACAATCTCAGCTCACTGCAACCCTTGCCTCCTGTGATTCTCAAGTGATTCTCCTGCCTCAGCCTCCCAGGTAGCCAGGACTACAGGTGCATGCCACCACATCCAGGTAATTTTTGTATTTTTAGTAGAGGCGGGGTTTCACCATATTGTCCAAGATGGTTTTGATCTCTTGACCTCGCGATCTGCCCACCTTGGCTCCCAAAGTTCTGGGACTACAGGCGTGAGCCACTGTGCCTGGGGGCCATCCTATTTTCATCTGAACACCTCCAGGTATGAATAGTGGCTTCAAGGTGTTGGGGGGGCAGGCCTGGAATCCATGGGCAGGTCATTCCCTCCCACAGGCCTCAGTGTCCTCATCGGTAATGTGCCAGGAGCCTGGGCTAGACTAGATCACCTTTAAAACTCTTCCAAGTCAAATATGGACTTTAGTTGTTAATTTCACTTAAGCATTTTATAGCTTGTAAAGATCTCACTTGGTTCTCTGATGAGGCAGCCCTCAATCTTTTTCTGTTGGTACAACATAACGAGGTTGTCATATCTAGTATTCTCCACAATTCCACTGGCTAGCTGTAGTTTCACAATTTCCATCCTAGAGAGCATATTAGAATGCAAATGAGAAGGGATGACATTGGCATAGGCTAACCTTGGATATGCTCTAAGTTATATAATTTTAGCCCAAATCGTTTGAAATATCAGTGCTTTGTTGTATGCCTATAATTACACTGCCAGCCTTTTCCCAACTGCTTCTGACCCACAAGGTTGTCTAGATACTGGATCAAAGCCACAGCTGTAATGAGCTCAAAAGGAGACAGCACAGGCTTCACATCTGTGTAAGGAGCTATAGTAAATGGCATTTTATTAGCTGGTGCTCAGATTCCTTCTAAGAAAGGAGTTGTGTTTTACTGTGAACTGAACTGAGGGGATGGGAGCAGTGATCCTGAGGGCCCTGGGAGTCAGAGTTTCCAGGAGGAGAGCTGGGTTACCCCACACAATAAAGAGAGAAGACATGGAGTCCCCAGACATAACCCAGGAGGGAAGAGGTAAAGGGTAGAGGAGCCAGGGAGTGAATGGAAGGCTATGCTGTGTTGGATATCTCCCAGCTCTGTGATTCTCAAACATTTAGATGCTCTTAAGTCCCTGATGAGGGGTGTGTGTGTGTGTGTGTGTCCAGTGAATCAGGCCATCAGCTCACATACATATATCCATAGTGTAGGAACCAAGAAGCATGGCTAATGATGGGGCCTCAAACCTCTGCAAATGTTCAGAAGTCTTGGAAGTTCCTGTCTGCTCCAGTCCATTGGATTGGGGGTTTCAGGCCATCCTAGTTAGGCTGTTAAAGCTTCAAGTTCTGTTAAAGCCCCATCTAACATCTGGGTTTTCATTCATTTTACAGATGAGGAGCCAAAAGAATTTGGCAGAATTGGGCAAAACTGGCTCATTCCTTCCACTGGGCTCTGATTAGGCACTTGTTCTCTGTGGTTCCCACTCCCAGTTTCCCCTCTTTTAAATTCTAACTTATTCATCAGCTTAGTTAAAGCCCCTACGTGATCCTAGCTTCTGCCCTTCCCTAACTCTGATTTACTTAGATTTTTAAATTTTGAAATAATTTCATATTTCCAAAAGCATTATTAAGATAGTACTAAGAGTTCCCGTATACCCTTCCCCCAATTTCCCCTAATTTTAACATCTTCCATAACATTTGTCTAAACTAAGAAAAGTGATATGACACCATTAACTACTCATAGACTTTGCATGAATTTCATCAGCTTTTCCCTAATATCCTCTGTTTCAGAATGCTCTCCAGGGCACCATGTTGGATTTAGTTGTTAAGCCTCATTAGTCTCCTCCAATCTGTGCTAGTTCCCCAGTCATTCCTTACTTTTCATGGCATTGCATACTATACATGTTGGCTCTCCATTTATGCGTTTATCTCCTTGTCAAATGGATCCGTCAACTCATCCACAAGGTGGCCGGCCATGTGTGAGGCACTGGGAGCTCAGAAATGAATCAGATGAGATCCCTGACTTCAAGGATCTCACAGTCATGGAGACTTGCAGGAAACTAGCATGAAATTAGAATAATAAAAGCTATGACAGAGGAAAGCATGAGGCAGAAGAGCTGAGCCCATGAGTACAAATGTAAGGGCTGGAGCCCAGGGCCAAAGCACAGAGCACCCTTTGTCAAACTTTGCACTGAGGCAGAGGAACAATCCTCCCTCAAGGAGTGCCTGCAATTATATAGGGATCCCGATTCATCGGGCATCATTGCAGGGTGGGCAGACAACATCATCCCACGGTGAAACAGCATGCTTCAACAGAGATGCATGTGCTCATCTGTGACAGACAGGTATTGTAAGTTGAATTGTACCTGCTCTCCAAAGTATGTTGTAGACTTAACCCTTAGTACCTGTGAATGTGATCTGATTTGAAAATAGGGTAATAAAATTAAGATGAAGTAATACTGAATTAGGATGGGCCCTGATTCAATGACAGGTGTTCATATAAGGTGAGAGAAATTTGGACCTGGACATGCAGGGAAAATGCCATGTGACCACGGAGGCAGTAATTGAAGTGATACATCAACACGCCGAGGAGCACCAAGGATTGACAGTAATCACCAGAAACTAGAAAGAGTAAGAAAGGACCCTCCCTAGAGTCTTCAGAGAGAACGTGGCCCTGCTGATCCTTTGACTTCAGACTTCTAGCTTCCGGAACTCTGAAAGAATAGATTTTTGTTATTCTAGACCACTCTGTTTACAGTAATTAGCTATGGTAGCACTAAGACATTAATACAGTAGCTTCTAGAATGGCCCCCAATGGCCCCCACATCTTGGTATCCATGTCTGTGTATAATCCCCTCCCACTGAGCGCTGCTGAGGAAGAGAATACAGTGAAAGTAATGGATGTCACTTTCTAAGATTAGGCTTTAAAAGACTGTGAACTGCCCTATGGAGAGGCTCGCGTGATAAAGAACTGTGGTGGCTCTAGTCACCAGCTAGTGATTTGCTGAGGCCCTCCGTCCAATGCCCATGAGGAACTGAATCCTGCCAACAACCACATCAGTGAACTTGGAAGCAGACTCTTCCCTAGCCAGTTCTTGAAATGACTGAAGTCTTGGCCAACACCTTAATTACCACCTTGTAGAGACCTTGAGCCAGAGAATCCTGCTAAGCTGTGCCTAGATTCTTGACCTGCAGAAACGGTAAGATAATAAATGTTGTTATAAGCCAGTTCGTTTTGGGGTAATTTGCTATGCAGCAATAGATAGCCAATAAAGCGTATAACAGAAACAGATGGAATTAACAACAGCTGATTGTAGTCAGGTAGAAACACAGGTCCACTGTTTACAGGTCTGTAGATTTTGCAAAGGAAGCCTGGCTGGAAATCTAATTTTTAATGCAAAATTTCCAATTAGAACAATATTTCTCAATCAAGAAAGACTTTGCCCCCCAAGGGACATTTGACAATATCAAGATACTTTTTTATTGTCATGCCTGGAGGCCGTGCCTGGCTTCCAGGGTGTACAGGCCAGAGATACTGCTAAACGTCCAGTATGAGAAAAACATGTGGCCCAAAATGTCAATATAATGTACAAGAGAGGCCCCTCCTCCCAGTATCTGACTCAAAATGTCAATAATGCCACTTTGAGAAACCTGAATAGAAAAGCATTGCTTAAACTAAACAAACAAGTCTGTTGGTTGGTGGGAGCTTCCAGGTTGCAATCCCTATTATAATGATTTTTTATCTTATTTCATGGTGTGACTGGTTTCTGATACAATCAGACCTCGTAGGGCAGGAATGGCTTTATTCTTCGTCACTATTTCCTTTTAAACCGACTCTGTTCCATATCCCTCCTCTGCCTTGAAGTGATATGTTGGGTTTCCCAAGCTCTTTCAGGCATTAGAACATATCATTATCAGCTATTAAAAACCCAGTCACATCTAATATTAAAATTGAATCTCTCATTCAATTGAAAAGTTCTTTCCTCAGTCTGCCTCACCTGAGAATTCTTCAGATCAGCCCTTAGGAAGAGAGATGTATCAATCAGAGTTCAACGCAGAAAACAGAAGCCATGCCAGGTATTTTTAACTAAGGAGCTGAATACAGGAAATTGATTAAATGGGTGTTAGAAGATGGAGGACAAAAAGGGGAAGGCACAGCAACACAGAGATCAGTAACTGTAGGAAGCAGCTGCCACCCCTAGGGCCCTGGAATGGGGAGAAAGAAGGTGTTGTTAAATTCTACAAGCTTGGAAGAATTGTTGTCATCTTCAGAGCTGAGGCCATTGGGGAGGAGTTGGTGCTCAGAAGCCAGGGGCTTGGGAGAGATGCAACCACATGCAGAAACACTGCCAGAAGAAGGAAAGGGAGAGATAGAGGGAGAACAAACAATGGTTTTTTTCACTCCACAGACCCCTTCTTCTACCTTCTGATCTCGTTCTAGGGCCTCTTATTGACAGAAACTAAAAGGAAGTAAACTTAGAAAGCATCTTTTAATGCTGGAAATTTTAGTTTATAGACTCCCAGACCCCATTTTGCTGGGCGAATGCTAGAAGGTAGGCATGGAGCCAGGAGACAATGGCAGACTGCATGTGGGGGTGGATGTTCTTTCACGACCCCGTACTCCTTGCTTCTCCATACGTCCTCCACTCCCTACGTTTGTTTTGGCTCCTTCAGCACTGGGTTGCAAGGGGAGAAGAGTAAAGATCCCTACAGGCCACATGCCCTGTAATATCTGAAGTCTACAAAGGACATGTTCCAGTGTACTTTGGTCTTGGGAAATAGATCATTGGTCCTCCACACTCTCTGGTCAGCCAATGAGCAAATGCTGGCTCTCTCTATTATAGCTTCTTCACGGACCTCCTGATGGGGACCTTGAAACTCCCATTTTTTTTTCTCTTATGAGGCAGTCCCTGGCTGGCAACGTACAATGTCCCCCAGCTCCTGTGCTTTCATGATATGCAGCACACAGAGACCTCCTGCTGGGTTCCTCTGGCCCTGGCAGGCCTTTCTCTTTGGTGAGGTCCTTTCCAGAAGGCTCGAGTCCAGCTGTCTCATGGTGCTCACTTAGCCCATGGGAAAAGTCAATGTTCCCCCACCTCCATGAAACTCTGGAGGGGCAAGTTACTTCACAGTGGCACCCTCTCTTTAATTAGTCCTCACTGGCAAACTAACCAGGCTTTTGCTTTTAGACATCCCCAGATGAGAGTCAGGAACCATGTCTAGTAACTCCAGGAAAATCAGTCAAGTTTCCTCAAAGATTCTTCTATCAACTTAACTCTGATAGCACCACTGAATAAACCTACAGCAGAACACCTGAATAAAAGCAAATAGTAAAGGCATATATTTCATATAACAAACTCCCAGGTTGGTTCAGAGGCTTAATAACTCTGGTGTCTCTCTGTGTCTCTTTGGCTTTACTCTCATGGTGACAAGATGGTTGCAGCATCTCCAGGAATCACATCTTCATCTGCAAAGTCCAAAGTAAAAAGGAAAGGGGGTTGTGGGAGGAAAGGCCACTCTCAGTCTCCCTTTGTCTTTTATCTCTCCCAAAAGGCCCTAGCAAATCTTCCCTAACATCTCATTGGCCAGAAGTAGATCACACATACACTCCTAGACCAATCACTGACAAGAGAGAATGGAAAGACCAAGAGTAGCTTAGAACAATCACAAGTCAACCTTTGAGGCCAGAATGAAATTGGGATATGTTTTCCAAAGAAGAAGAGGAAATGGCCATTGGGTAGAGAACCAGCAGTATCTGCCACAGACATTTTGTTGCTTCTGGAGTTTTGCACTATGTAAATACTGCCCTAAATATTCCTTTGCATGGCCAGAGCAGTTACATGCATCTTAGTGCCCCATGAGCTGCAGCCTCCCGGCTTCTAGGCCAGTCATCACAGCCGTCTTGTTTTGGCAGATCATCTGGAATGTGTGAGTTGCTGGCCAGGGTTCAAATTTTCTGGCTGTGTGCCCAGGGACAGACTATTATCAGCTGATATAGACAATCTGATTACTTCCATATTTCCCCTTTCCTACTTTTATTTTGGTTTAGCCTTTGAAAATTTCTTGAGCTCTTGTCTAGTCTAGTCGAAGCATTCTGGTCAATCCCAATCTCAGAATGTGCAAAACCCAACGTTTACAATTTAGAACAAAACCTGAAATCAACAGAATGTATTTCTTTTTTCTATTAGCCTCTTCTCTGGAAATCTTGCAGTGTGCAGTTCTGTTTAGTGACTGGATTAAGGAATCTCACTGCCACCCACCAAGTGCTTCACCAGGAACCACATTTAATAAACCCCAGTGATTAGATCCCCAAGAGAGGAATTTATTGGTCAAACCACAGAATAATTATTGGTCACCGTTACTTAGGGTAGGTACTGTTAGCTGTTGTAGTAGACAATCTCCAAATCAGTGGCTTCACCCAACAGAAGTTTGTATCTTATCACATAGTCTAATCAGGGTTTCTTGGCCAAGAAGGCTTCCGAGTAGGGATTCAGCAACTCAGGCTCCTTTCATCTTGTTGGCCTCCCTCTTCCACAGTCCTAAATGCTCTCTAATCAACCAATAGATGGAGAAGAGGATATGGGATTATGCATGGGAGGCCTTGCAGGGTGAGCCCTGGAAGTGCACCCATTACTTGTCTCCACTCTCCAGAGTACTCACTCACATGGCCATATACCCACACAGGAGTAGCCAGGAAGGGTGACCCAGCTGTGCACCCAAGAGGAAAGCCCTTTCTGTCAAAGAAGGTGCCAGGTCCTTTATATACATTATCTTGTAAGGTGGCATTAAAATTCCCATTTTAAGATGAGAAAGCCGAGGCTCAGAGAGGTGAAATGTCCTGCCCAAGGTGACACAAATCACATGTACCAGAGGGAGAATATCGCCTACATTTTCTGCAAGTGACTTCATACTTTTGCCTTTCACATTTAAATGTTTGGTCCCCTTGAAGTCCACCTTTGTACGTACTTTAACTCTAGTTTTAGCCTTCTCCAGTTTTCCCCCAAACCATATACAAGACAACTTTTTTTTCACAACACTTGATGTTATGGCTTTTTTTCCAAAAGGGTCAGATCAATTTCCCTTTCTACTACCAGTGTATGCATATGCCTATGTCACTTCACCTTCTTTCAGAGCTGACATTATTATTTTAAAAGTCAGTGCTATTTGATGGTAGAAAAGTGGTAACTTACTTCTTTTTTGGTAAGGAGATTGCTTTCTCTCATTTTCTCCCCCAGAATCTTCTTCATTTGTGAATTATCTACTTGAATTCCTTATTCATTTTTCTAGTAGGGTCTGAATAACTTTCTCATGGCTTCACATACATATATACACATAGATAGTGAAAGCTCTTTATGTAATAAAGACATGTTGCCTTTGCTTGTCATTTTTGCTGCATATATTTTCCTGTCTTTTCTGTGTACAGATGTGCTGATTTTTCCTGATGCCAATTCTGTCCATCTCTTTCTTTGTGATCTTTTCTGATGCTTCTAGATTTAACCAGACCTTCCCAGAGGTCTGATAAATATTCATGTCTTTTCCCCTCTGTGGTTTGATTTTTAAAAACATTCAATTCTTTAGTGCACCTGGAATGCATTTCAGTGCACAGTACGGTATGAAAGTCTCTAACTGCAGGTTTATAAGTTGCAAGAAATCATTTACACTTCCTTCTCCCCCATCCCGAGCTGCATTTCTTTCTCCAAGCCAAAAATAAGCAAAAATATCATAAGTGACAACAAGTATAAGGCTGTGATCATTTTCCCTCAGTGGAAGAGATAATTATTGCTATTGTGCAGAATAGAATTATTTACCATGTACTAGAGTTCTCTTTGCTTCGCACAAATTATGTCACCGGAATTAGCCATCAGACATCCTCATGGACTGGAAATCACTGCTCCTGTTTTACAGAGGAGGAAAACTAAAGCTTAAGCAACTTGCTCAAGGTCACACACGGAGGTGACTGCTACTTTTTTTTCTTTGCACACCTCACTTTCTTTGCTTATTCATGACCTTGCCTTCTAGATATCAACTTAAAATATGCTCATCTTCTTGAAATTAAGGTAGAATAACATTAGATGAATTCACTTTTTTAAAAAAGCAAAAGAGCCCCCAAAGTAGAAAAAGATACAGAAGAGTGTCCAGAAACTCCAAAAAGAAATTGACACCATCCCATTGATCATCCCATTGTGATCTTTTTCGATGCTTCCAGATTTAGGCAGAGCTCACCAGCAATCTGAGAAATATTCTAGTCTTTTCCCTTTGTCACCTTGGTAAACAAGAAGTTTATGTGAACTGACTTTTAGGGGAATTAGCTCTAGGCTCCATAGTCAGGAGCTCGTGTGAATCTAAATAAATGGGTGATTGCCAGCGATTTGGGTCAGAAGGAGGATTCTCATTTATTTGCCTTCCTGTTTCAGGAAGATTTTCATTTTTGTGAACTTGAAAGACTACTTGGTGAAGGGAGAAAAAGAAAGACTGAGCAGAAAGGAGGTGGGAAAATATGAGTAAGCACTGACTCCCCACAGAGAGACCTGCTGGCATGGTATGGTGCTTTTGTGCACCACGGTGTCCTGTAAAATGGGGCTACTGATTGACCCCTGCTTTGCAGAACTGGCCATGGTAAGAATCACCTAAAACCAAACCCAGGCACGCCAGGTGCCTGAACTTGTTAAGAGCCATCTTCTATGAATTAAGCCCACCACGAGGATTTGGTGGCATGCTGAGATTGGCCAAGGTGCATATTTGGAAGCAGACTAGAAAAAGCTCCCGAGTTAGGAAGGAAAGAGGATGCTAGAGAGGGAAGAAGGAAGACAATCTATTTTGTATCCAAAGGCCCAAGTTGATGTTCTATTCCCTCTTCTATAGGTGAGGGAAGAATGAAGGCTGAAGGAAGTGCAGAAATTACCTCAGGTTCACAGAAGATTTAGTTCCTGGTCTCTGGGCTACAGAGGCTGGGAGGGAGGGGGTCTCAGGAAATAAAGATGGGAGTACATGTAACATGATGACTTGGCCAGGAGTGAAGCACCATCAAATAGTAAACCCCCCAAGGACCCCAGGCATCTTGGGGCAGATAATGTGATGGTCTTGACTCTTAGTGAGGTCACTTGGAGACGTTACGGTTTTCCAAGCCAGAAGAGTGACCAGCTCTATGAAAAGCTCAGATCATAGCACCATGTCAGGGAAATAAACGTGCCTTCTAGCCCAGTAAGGTCCTGATTACAGGTGTGTTTGTCTCAATTAAATAGAATAAGCAATAGGTACTTTTAGCTCGGCAAAGTGGTCAGAAACAGGTTGCAAGAACAAACTGGGCCAAACCATTCCTCCATAAACTACAAAACAATCCTAATTTCACAGTTCCTTAGCTTTAAACTAATCTAAGTATATGAAATCCTTCAGCATCTATCATCATGGTAGCTGGGGGTGGGGTACAAGTACAAAGACCAGAGTGGGGATAGAGCAATGTGTGAGAAAAACCTGGATTCTGGTATAGCTCTACTGCCAAGAATATCTCCCTGCCTGGAACAGTTGGAAATGCAAGAGAGTATTTTATGATTTGTCTGTTTGTTTGCCAATTTCAAAGAAATCTTGATGTAGAAAGTTTGAAAAACACATAGAAATATAAAGAAGTAGGGAAAAAAATCACCCATAATCCTATCACCCAGTAATAACCAGTTTACACTGCGGTATTTTTCTCTCTAGAGTTTCTTTGTGGACTTTGTTTTTTAAATAAATGTGATACTTGGCTTGAAACCCATCCACTTCCCAAACTGGATGAGATGAGGCCTGTAACATCCTGCAAATAATATATATATATATATGTATATATATATATATATATATATATGTATATATATATATATACATATATATATCAGATTATAAAATGTAATATGCTCATTAGAGAAAATCTAAAAATTTCAACAAGGATGAAGAAAATTAAATTAAAATTCTACCACGCAGAGAATTTACATTGGGTGAATTTCCTTCCCATCTTCTTTCTTTACATTTCTTTGATTATCATATACATGTTTACCTAATTTTGCATTCTACTTCTTTTCCTTAACGTTATATCATGAGCATTTCCTCCCGTTATTGCACGTTCTTTCAAGGCTACTTAATATTCCTGGGTATGGACATTACGTACCTTCTTTAACTCCTTTATAATGAATATTCTATTTTCTGAGCATTGTGTTTTTTACAAATCCCAAAGCTCTTTTGTTTCTTTAGGACTGATTCCTTCAAGATGAATTACTGGGTAAAAGTGGACAAATCTTTTAGAGAATACGAATCTTTTAACACATACTGCCACATCGTCCTTTGTAAGGGTTGAAACTGGAGTCATGCAGGGGAGTTCGTACTCCATTATACCCTTGAGAGCTCTGCCTGTTTTACTTTGCAAAATGCTATTGCTAACTGAATAGGTGATTGTATTATTCCTGAACCAGGACTCAAAATGGCTACTGCCTTTACTGGACACGGCTTTGTGACATTAAGTCAGCCAGTTAACTCTTGACTCAGTTTCCCCATTCTTACCACGATGTGTTCTTTAAATGCTGAAGATGATTTCAGCTTAAAGTCGGAAATACTGGTTCATATTCCACCTTCAGCTTTCAATACTGTATTTCTTACTCTGTAAAATGGGAATAATACCTAGATTATAGAATAATGATGATTAAAAAACAAAACAAAATATCACAACAACAAAATATGTAAATTGCCCAACTCCATGCCTGGCACAGAGCAGATGCCCAATGAATATTACAATTACCTTCTTTCCTCTTCTTTATCCTCAACATGGAAACCCTTTGAAATGTCAGGAAAAGTAGCATTCATTTATCCCGTTTCTAGTTGTAGAGACCAAAGCTCAGAGAAGCCAAGTAACTTGCTTAAAGTCCTGGTAGCTGGTAAAAGACAGCATGAGGTCCCCTCCCAAAATCTAAAAGAGGGGACAGCTGCAGGGCTAAATACAGCCTAGGCATCTGTTTTACTTGGCCCACATAACCAAAAATAAGAAAATAGAATAAAATTAAATAAAGACAACGTTTAAAAAGAGGAGGTTTTATATCCATGTGCGATTTCCGGTTTCTCTTGAGAAATCATTCGATCTGGTGATGGAGCTAGTGGAGTCGACTGGCGCCTGTCCCCTTTGCAAAGGCCACGCACTTCCAGTTCTCCAGGTCTACACTGGGTGTCCGTGGGTTACCAGATCCTGCCTGGCTCCTGGGTGCACGAGAGTTTGCGACCCCTGCTCTGACCCCCTGTGATATTTCCCTGAAGGGTTTCTGGCCACCTCCCATGGTGCGCTCTCCGCTAACCTCAGACAGAGCGGGCCTGGACTTCCGCCCTGAGGCCGGAGAATTGCCCACGGAGCCAGGTCCTGCGGCGGCCCGTTGTAGTCAAAGAATGTGAATGTACATTGTTCTCCGCCCAGCCGCATTCATGCGGGGTGAGCTCACCCTGGCCCGCTGCCTCCTTCCCCCAATCTCTCCAATTAAAAACATATTACCTTCCCTCTCCGCCCGGAGCAGCCCTGGGCCGCAGCTTTATTTTATAAACACATTTAGACAAGTTCAAAAAGGAATGATTCATGCTGGACCTGAGCACTCCTAAAGGCGAGGGCTGCTGAGCATTTTCACGGGGCACGCATCCTGAGCCGGACCAGGCCCGCCGCTCGGGGGGTATCATCATCTCTCCCGCTGGAAGGCCGGGATTACCTGGCCGCAGCTGGAAGGACTTACCCACAAGGCCACCTTTCCCCACCCCCAGCGCAGCCTCAGTCAGGGGCTGCGGCCCAGATCAGACCTAACCACTGGGGGCTCCCGGAGGGGAAGGGCGCAGGCCCAGCCCCTCCCCCGTGGGGAGGCTACCTCTGATCCCCATTCCTGTCCCCAACCCCAACGACCCCTCCTCCTCCCTCCTGAGCGGTTCAGCTCAAAGGCTTCGAGACTCACCCTCCCACCCTGGGTGAGTTCCCTCCTTTAACCCACTCCATGCACCCTGGAGGGTCTTTTATGCTCTTTCCACAGAGCCAGGCTTAGTGTCTGGCACAAGGAAGGGCATGAGGCAGGTGTCAGATAGAATCATAGTAACAAGCATGAGGAGCTTGTTGAACAGACAGCATTGAGAAGGTGCCAGGCACGTACTTAGTAATTTACATATATTCTTTCATTCAATCATCACGAGAATCCCATGAAGTAGGTGCTGTTACAAGACCATTCACAGACGAGGAAATGAAAGAGTGGTGGGATTTGGTTTCAGCTGAACTCCTCTACCCACAGGGTCTGCCTTAGCTGTCAGAAGTGGAAGAGCCTACTGGTCATTTGGTCTTGTCACTTAATTTTACAGGTCTAGAAATGGAGGCCTGGACAGGGAAAGACTTCCTGGAGACGGTAAAGGATGGAGCAGCTTTAGCAGGAGCCCCAGCTCCCTGTCTCTGTGTTGCACTGCACCGTGCCAGCCCGCGGTATCACGCCTGACACACAGTAGGAATTCAATGGGCATTTCCGAAGGAAGTGAATTTTTTATGGCACTCCCCCTCAGACCTCAGTTACTGTGACTGTATCTTACTCACATCTGAATTCCCAGTGTCCAGCATCAGACCTAGCACAAAGTAGGTTCTCTAACAATATCTGTTGAAGGAATGAATCAGCATCCGATTGTGCCATTAGCCAATGCAGTTTAATCCTTCATTATTATTTTATGGTTACTGGGTTATTAATTTTCTCTCCTCAACTGAAGGGTAAGCATGGGATCTTCTCCCTCCCTTGTAGGCACGACTGCTTAACACACAGAGGTGCTAATTTCATGGATGATGACTCACTGGTCCTTACCCTCATTACTCTCTATTGAGTACCTACTATATGCCAGGCACTGTGCCAGGTTCTGGCCAAGTGCTGTGATACAAAGGCAAGTCCAGCCATGACCCACCCCCAGGAATGACCATGGTAGTAGCATCCCTTAGCAGCTGTTTCTGCCCTTCCTTGCTCACTGTGACCCTGATGGATAGGACTGTGGGGACCTTGTCTAACTTTAGAAGAATCCGGGATGAGGAAGTTGTCCAAAGTCCTTGGTCATCTCTGCCCATTCCTGACCAGCCTTCCTAACCCCAGTCAGTCCAATGGTACCAATCACAAGGAGCAGGAAGTTGCCAACTGTATTCTGCTCATTGATCCAGTCATTCAACAAACTTTTAGTGTGTGTCCACTGTGTGCCATGTCCTGTAGCTGTAAGAAATTGACTGCACTTCGCTGGGTGTGATGGCTCATGCCTGTAATCCCAGCACTTTGGGAGGCTGAGGTGAACAGAATTCTTGAGCCCAGGAGTTCAGGACCAGCCTAGACAACATGGTGAAACTCCATCTCTACTAAAAATGTAAAATTAGCTGGGCCTGGTGGCGCATACATGCAGTCCGAGCTACTTCTATGGGGCTGAGGCAGGAGGATCACCTGAGCCTTGGGAGATTGATGCTGCAGTGAGCTGTGATCATGCCACTGTAGTCCAGCCTGGGGGACAGAGACTCTGTCTCCAAAAAAAAAAAAAGAATGAATGAATGAAAAAGAAAAAGAAGAAAAAAGAGAAAAAGAAAGACAGAAAGAAAGAAAAAAGGAAGGAAGGAAGAAAGGAAGAAGAAAAGAATGAACCTGCACTCAGGAGCAACCTTGCCACGTGTGTCTGTATTCGTTGGAAGGCTCTTGGGGCCAAGTGACAAAACATAGGCTCAGGCAAAGGGGAAACTGATGAGCATCTATCACCAAACACAGGGATGGCCTCAGGCACTGCGAAGAGTCTTTCTCTACATCTCATATCTTTGCCTCTTCTTCTCAGGGCTGGCCTTTTTTCTCTTGTCACAGTGAGATCATGGCCACTGTCAATATTAGGATTCAGGATTCCCAACAGCCCTCCCTCATCTGTCTAAATAGAAAATCCCTAGGGAGGCTGAAAACAGAAAAGAAGGTGCTGCTCTGACAACATAACAGAGTAGGTGACAGTAGGCTTGTTTCTGGGTCATTCTTTTAGTGTCCTCAGCCTGTTTCATCTTGATTCCTATAACTAAGAGCCTGATTCACAGATGATTTAATGGTGAGGGGAATGAGTTACATGATTTTGGTTGTAAGTAAATTTTCTAAAGATAATTGTTGTTGGGAAGAATATTCAAGCGCTCTCATAGAATTCAAAGGAGCACAGAACAGAAGAGAAGAACGCCAGTGGCCATGGGTCTTCCACGCTTGGAGTTCATAGGACCTTTTCCTCATAGCATCGTCCTTTATGAAATTCACCTCCAACAACTACCAGCTTCTGTAGTTCCAGCCACTACCAGTTCAGTTCCAAATGTCAGATTCACGGGGAGCAACTGGAATCGGCCTGGGGTAGGTCACTTGCTCATTCTGTGCCAAAGAGCAGGTTCAAGAGGTAGGGTCACATTGTACTAATATGACAACTCCTATCAGAGCCCCAGATGGAGGATGAGGCCCAGGTTGTGATTTCCAAAAAATGGTGCTGAGCAACCAAGCCATAGAGCAGAGAGCACTGGCTGGCAGGGGACACCCTGATTTTTGGAAAAAGCTTCCATTTTCTTCCACTGGGAAAATCCAGGTTCCCTGCCTTCCAGGAAAACCACTTGGTTTAGAGGAATCAACAGGTGTTTGGGAGTCGGAATTGGATATAAATCCTTGTTCCACCACTTCCTAGGTGTGTGACGTTGAAAATACTACCCCCCCTCAGCCTCAGTTTCCTCGGGTATAGAATGGGAGTAATAATGCCTCCTTTGTGAAGGGTGATGTGGGAATTGAATATATCCAACATATTAGGTGCCTTGAACCTGGTAAATGCTGAATAAGCACATTGGCTTATTTTCCCTCTCAAGGATTTTGTGTCTGTGACAATGAATATGCCTGACATCTGAAACAGTAAGACATAAGACTCTCAAATTCAAATGCTTCCAGAACCCTGACAGTGACATAAATGAACTAAGAGGGCCTAACGTGAGGAAATGTGAAGCAAGGCAACTGACACTGACCTCAATGTCTTGAAGCAGTAGGGAAAGAGTCACAGCAGGGAGCATGCGCCTTATACAGGATGCAGCCACAGCCCTTCCAGCCAAGTGCTGCCACTCAGGAATGTGTGACTCATGTTGTCAGATCTTTGGGGTTTTAAGGAAAAGTTAGAAATTGGATTTTCATAGGAAATTTTCAAACTTTTAAATATTGGCAACTAACTCAAAATTTTAAAAATTAGTAACATCAAGAGAATGTAAAAACAAACCACAGACTAGGAGGAAATATTTGCAAAAGATCTATTTGATAAAGATGCCAGATTATTAATCCAAACTATACGGAGAACTCATACAACTCAATAATAAGAAAATGAACAACCAATTAAAAAATGGGGAAAGATCCGAACAGACACCTCAACCAGAGAAAATATACAGATGGCAAATAAGCATATGAAGAGATGTTCCACATCATATGTCATTAGAGAATTGCAAGTTAAACAACAATGAGATACCACTAAACGCCTATGCGAATGGCTAAAATCCAAAACACTGACAACAACAAATGTTGGCGAGGATGTGAGGCAGCAGGAAGTCTCATTCACGGCTGGTGGAAATGCAAAACGGTATAGCCCCTTTGGAAGACAGTTTGTCAGCTTCTTACAAACCAAACATACTCTTACCATACGATCCAACAATTGCACTCCTTGGTATTTACTCAAATCAGATCAAAACTAACGTCCTTACAAAAGCCTGCATGTTTATAGCAGCTTTGTTCAAAATTGCCAAAATTTAGAAGCAACCAGATGCCTTTCAATAGGTGAGTGGATACATAAACTGTGGTACATCCAAACAATGAAATATTATTCAGTGCTTAATAAAAAGAGCTATCAAATCATAAAAACACAGGAGGAAACTTAAATGCACATTACTAAGTGAAAGAAGCCAATTTGAAAAGGCTACATACTGTGTGATTCCAAGGGAATGACATTCGAGAAAAGGCAAAACTATGGAGACAGTAAAAAGATTACTGGCTGGCAGGGATTGAAGGGAGGGAAGGAGGAATGAATATGTGGAACACAAAGGACTTTTAGGGAAGTGAAATGCCTCCGCATGATAGTGTAATGGTGAATACATGTCACTATACATCTGTCCAAACCCATACAATGTCCAACGCCAAGAGTGAGCCCTAATGCAAACTATGGACTCTGGGTGATTCTGAATTGTCAGTGTAGGTTCATCAGTTGTAACTAATGTACCCTCTTTCAGGGACATTGATAATGGGACAGGGTATGTACATGTTGAGGCAGTGGAATAAGTGATATCTCTGTACCTTCCTCTCCATTTTGCTGTGAACCTGAAACGGCTCCAACAAAATCAAATCTATTAATTAAAAATAAAGAAAAAAGAGTAGGCTGAGCACAGTGGCTCACACCTGTAATCCCAGCACCGTGGGAGGCCAAGCAGGTAGATCACCTGAGGCCAGAAGTTCGAGACCAGCCTGACCAATATGGTGAAACCCTGTCTCTACTAAAAATACAAAAATTAGCCAGGCATGGTGGTGTGTGCCTGTAGTCCTAGCTACTTGGGAGGCTGAAACAGGACAATTGCTTGAAGCTGGAAGGCTGACATTGTAGTGAGCTGAGCTCCCGTCACTGCATTCCAGCCTGGGGTACAAAGAGAGACTCAGTATCAAGAAAAAAGAAAGAAAGAAAAAGAGTAGCAACCTATCTATGTGCTGTATTTGACCTGAGGACCCCTTGGGCTATGAGGGTGTGACTCCTGAGAAACGGAGCCCACCTTCTCAAAGCCAAGCACCACCTGGTTTTAGGACTTCATCTTTCCAACCAGGTACACATATTAGGTGAAAGTGCCTTCACATTCCTAGGTTGTAGTCACCATCAGAGATGCCTGTACCTGCCTGTCAGATGTTCTGATTGGCACGAAATAATAAAAGCGGCCACATGGAGGTAAAGCAGTTCTAGGCCCTAGCCCAGACAACCTGCCTGGAGTTGAGTGACAGTCCTTAGGCTTGGAATAAAGAAGAGCTAAGGACCTCATCACTGCCTTCTTTTTTTTTTTTCCACCCGCCTCAGCCTCCCAAAGTGCTGGGATTATAGGCGTGAGCCACCGCGCCCAGCCTTGTAGTCACTTTTAGAGTAGGTGTGATGTAGTACTGATAAGAATGTATGTTTTGTGTATTTGGGGTGGAGAGGTCTATAAATGTTTATTAAGTTTACTTCTTCCGGGTCTGAGTTCAAGTCCTGGATATGCTTGTTAATTTTCTGTCTCGTTGATCTGTCTAATATTGACTATGTGATGTTAAAGTCTCCCACTATTATCGTATGGGAGTCTAAGTCTCTTTTTTTTTTTTTTTTTTTTCTTTTTTTTTTGGGCGGGGGAGGAAGGCAGGAAGGAAGGGAATAAGGACGGTAGGGAGGAAGGAAGGGATGAAGGAAGGAAGGAAGGGAGGAAGCGGGGAGGGAGGGAGGGAGGGAGGGAAGGAAGGGAAGAAAGGAAATCAAGCAATGAAAGAGACATTGTCGACCTGGATCTAGAGGTTTACAAGTTGATTTCTTTTTTTTTTTTGAGAGAAGGAAAGAAAAAAAAAATAAGTAAAGGAGAGGAAGAAAGAGGAAGAGAAAGAGGGAGAGTAAATGGAAATATTGCTTTATTTTGAAAAAAATTGGGTATTAATAATGGCCAATCAATGTTTCATTTAAACTTATGGGTAGGTGTGATGTGGTATTGACAAGAATGTATATTTTGTGTATTTGAAGTGGAGAGCTCTATAAATATTTATTAAGTTTACTTGTTCCGGATCTGAGTTCGAGTCCTTGATATCCTTATTAATTTTCTGTCTCATTGAATCTAAGTCTCCTATCTGGGTGTTAGGATCGTTAGCTCTTGTTGCATTGATCCTTTTACCACTATATCTTTGTTGCTTTAAAATCTATTTTATCTGATACAAGAATTGCAACTCCTGCTTTTTATTTATTTATTATTTATTTTTGCTCTCCATTTGGTTGGTAAATCTTTCTCCATTCCTTTGTTTTGAGTCTTTGTGTATCCTTGCATGTGAAACAGGTCTGGATGTAACATGCCGTTGGGTTTTGGCTGTGTCTTTTGATTGGGAATTTAGTCAATTTAAATTTAGGGTTACTGCCATTTGATGTTGACTGGCTGTTTTATCAATTCGTTGGTGTAAATTCTTCTTTATGTTGGTGCTCTTTACTTTTTGGTGTATTTTTAGAAAGGCTAATACTGGTTGTTTCTTTCTGTGTGTAATGCCTCTTTCAGAAGCTCTTGTAAAGCAGGCCTGGTGGTAATAAAATCTCTGAGTTCTTGCTTGTTCATAAAAGATTTTATTTTTCCTTCAGTTGTGAAGCTTAGTTTGGCTGGATATGAAATTCTGGGCTGAAGGTTCTGTTCTTTGAGGATGTTGAATATTGGCCCCCACTCTCTTCTGGCCTGTAGAGTTTCTGCCGAGAGATCTGCTGTAAGTCTGATAGGCTTGCCTTTGTGGGTAATCTGACCTTTCTCTCTGGCTGCTCTTAGTATCTTCTCCTTGGTTTCAACCCTGGTGAATCTAACGATTATGTGCCTTGGGGTTGCTCTTCTTGAGGAATATCTTTGTGGTGTTCTCTGTATTACCTGGGGTTGAATGTTGACCTGCTTTGCTAGTTTAGGAAAATTTTCCTGAATAATATCCTGAAGGGTATTTTCCAGCTTGGATTCATTCTCTCCGTTGCATTCAGGTACACCTATCAAACGTAAATTTGGTCTTTTCACATAGTCCCACATTTCTTGGAGACTTTGCTCATTCCTTTTTATCCTTTTTTCTCTAATCTTTTCTTCACGTTTTATTTCATTAAGTTGGACTTTGATCTCTGATATCCCTTCTTCTGCTTGAACAATTCGAGTGTTTAAACCTGTGCATACTTCTCGGAGTTCCTGTATTGTATTCTTCAGTTCCATTAATTCACTCATACTCCTCTCTAAGTTGTCTATTCTCAATAGGATTTCATCAAACCTTTTTTCAAAGTTCCTAGTTTCTTTACGTTGGGCTACAACGTGTTCTTTTAACTCACCGAAGTTTCTTATTATCCATTCCTTGAAGAGTGATTCTGTCATCAGGAGGCGCTCGTTCTCCATCAAGCCTTGTTCCATTGTTGATGTGGAACTGTGATCATCTTTAGAGGGAGAGGCGTTCTGATTTTGAGTATTCTCAGCTTTTTTACGCTGGTTTCTTCCCGTCATTGTAAGTTTATCCTCCTGTCTCTTTGAAATTACCAACTTTCAGATTAGGTCTCTTGAGTGGACGTCCAGGTTGTTAGTTCCCAGGGCCAGAGCAGCGGCGTTAAAACTGATGGTGCTTTTCTGCCCAGGATTCTCCTGTCGGGCTTCCTTCTTGTTTCCGTAGTAGGCGACTCTGCCTTCCCGGGGCTCCAAACCTCGGTCAGAAGGGGAACCGGTCCCGTTTACTCTGCGCCGAGTGCTGCCGCGTCGAGGTGCCAGCGGAACCGCTGCGCCGACCACGAGAGTCGCGCTGGCGACTCGTGTGTTTCCACCACTGGGGGATCTTCTGCTTTGTGAGCGACCAGACTTTGTCTGAAAGTGTGGCGTCCTCTAGTTCTCCGCGCCTTCCCTGAGAGCTGCAATCCCGGGATGTTAGCGATCGGCCATCTTGGATCGTTCATCACTGCCTTCTTAACCCGAATGTCTAGCCTGGAATGTCTGTGGTAATTAAGGAAAAAAGAAGATCACGAGAGGGGACACGAGGATCAGGCAGGAAACATCCTCCTTAATCACAGTTATGGAGACAGGGAATCTGGTTCTGCTGCTTGGCGCCCTGTGGAGGGAATGGTGTTGGTGGCCCATGCTGTAGGAGTGAATGCTGCTTAGCCAACCACCATGAGGCTGACTGGAAGGCTTTGTAGGATCCTGAGCAAAGACCAACACACTGTATCCCCCACTGAGTTACTTCTGACTGGGTCTTCAAATTACACCAACACACTGCTTCAGCCAGGTGACCAAGGTCAACATCAGCATCACCAATCACATTTATAGCATGTACTCTTAATGAGACATGATGAAAATGGCACTGTACCTCTGTGATCTTTTTCTCAAAAAGCCCAGTCTAATTACCAGAAAAATATCAGGCATATTCTCATAGAGGGGCATCCTACAAAGTACCTGACCAGAACTTACCAAACTATCAAAGTCATCAGAAATAAAGAAAGTCTGGGAAACTGTCACTATAACTGTCATTATAAAGAAAGCCAAGAGGAACCTGAGGAGACATGATGATGAAATGTCATGTCATGTGCTGCATAGGGTCCTGGAACAGAAAAAGAGCATTAGGTAAAAACTAAGGAAGTCTGAGTAAGTACGAGCTTTAGTTAATAATATAAACTATGAGCTTTAGTTAATCATGCATGTCAGCACTGGTTCACTAATTGTAACAAATGAACCACACAAATGTGAGATGTTCAAGGGGGAAGCTATGCAGGTGTCGGTGGGAGAAGGGATGATAGATGAGAACTCTGTATTATCTGCACAATTTTTCTATAAATCTAAAACTATTCTAAAAAGTAAACATTATTAATTAAAGTCTATTAGTTTGAAAAATCACCCACAGAATGAAGACTTTGAAGTCAGATAACCAGATAACTTGGATTTACATGTTGGCTTTAGAACAACGTTTGAGCTGGGCAACCTTGGGCAACGTATTTTAACCTCTTTACGCCTCTGTTTCATCATTTGCAGTATAGGGCTAAGAACAGTTTTAAAATTTTTTCTTAACTCCCTGGATTGTTTGGAGAATAAAGAATGTATTGTCTGTAAAGTGCTTGGCTCCATGCCTGCTACATATATAGCACTCGTTAAGTGATAAGTATTATTATAGGCATATATTCACATACACATGTACTAGAGTTATTACTGATGCAGGGTTTATTTTTATTGTTCTATTTTATTATTTTTTAAAAGCAAAAACTGTCATTTTTTAAAGTGTCATCCAGTTCTGTTTCTAGCATAAAAGGTCTTTTGTGTTTAAGCCAAAAGTACTCGAATTCTTTTTCTAATTATGTGGGCATCAGACAAGCAGACATTCACTGTTTGAGTCTGAGTTCAGGTTTTGCTTGGGGTGGGTATTTGTCTCCAACAGAGCGGAGGGCTTCAGCCTTTTAATGGACTCCATTTCCTCTGCCTACTCCTTCCTACCTCCACTGGGAGGAGGATGAGGCTATCTGTATAAAGGCCCAGAGGACTTCTGGAGGGAATGGGACTGAGATCACAACACTCATCTTTGAGGTTCAAAGTTGTGAGAAGGCCTCTGATGAGAGACAGCACTTGGCCAAAAGCTCCCTCATCCTGTCCAGCCGGAAAGAAGGTCTGGCCCTCACATCATAAAAACTCTAGAAGAAAACCTAGGCAAAACCATTCAGGACATAGGCATAGGCAAGGACTTCATGACTAAAACACCAAAAGCATTGTCAACAAAAGCCAAAATAGACAAATGGGATCTAATTAAACTCCAGAGCTTCTGCACAGCAAAAGAAACAATAATTAGAGTGAATTGGCAACCAATAGAATGGGACAAAATTTTTGCAATCTACCCATCTGACAAAGGGCTAATATCCAGAATCTACAAAGAACTAAAACAGATTTACAAGAAAAAAACAAGCCCATTCAAAAGTGGGCAAAGGATATGAACGCACTTTTTAAAAGAAGACATATACGAGGCCAACAAACATGAATAAAATGTTCATCATTCTGGTCATTAGAGAAATGCAAATCAAATTGAGATACCATCTCACACCAGTTAGAATAGCGATCATTTAAAAATCTGGAGACAACAGATGCTGGAGAGGATGTGGAGAAATAGGAACACTTTTACACTGCTGGTGGGAGTGTAAATTAGTTCAACAATTGTGGAAGACAGTGTGGCGATTCCTCAAGGACCTAGAAATAGAAATTCCATTTGACCCAGCAATCCCATTACTGGGTATGTACCCAAAGGATTATAAATCATTCTATTATAAGGACACATGCACACGAATGTTCATTGCAGCACTGTTTACAATAGCAAAGGCTTGGAACCAACCCAAATGCCCACCAACGATTGACTGGACAGGAAAAATGTGGCACATATACACCATGGAATACTACGCAGTCATAAAAAATGATGAGTTTGTGTCCTTTGTAGGGACATGGATGAACCTGGAAACCATCATTCTCAGCAAACTGACACAAGAATAGAAAATCAAATACCACATGTTCTCACTCATAGGCGAGTGAACAATGAGAACACATGGACACAGGGAGGGGAGCACTACACACCGGGGTCTGTTGGAGGGAACTAAGGGGAGGGACAGTGGGGGTTGGGGAGTTGGGGAGGGATAGCATGGGGAGAAATGCCAGATATAGGTGATGGGAAGGAAGGCAGCAAAGCACACTGCCACTGCCATGTATGTACCTATGCAACAATCTCGCATGTTCTTCACATGTACCCCAAAAGCGAAAATGCAATTATATATATATATATATATATATATATATATATATATATATATGTATATAGATATATTAAAAACAAACAAACAAAAAAAAAAAGAAAAAAAGAAAAAGAAAGGAGGGCTGGCTCAGGGACCCAAGACAACCCTGTGGGTAGGTGGGGCGGCCAGTGTGCCAATGCTGAAGGCAGTCCTGTGGGTCCACCATCTGGCATCGCCTCCTTTGGCACAGAGACCCACTGAGCACACCACCAGACCCACGGGGCTTCATGTCCCATCCTACACTGAGAAACGCTGACTTGAGGGGCCTGAGCTGTCGAAGTCACCAGTGTAGCAGACAAAACCCCACACACTGCCTGTTTCTCTGCCGTGCCCCACGTGGGGTGAGAGGAACCTTGCATCTGAGTCGTAAGCTCTCTGTTTTAGCTGGAAACGTCATGTGGCTGCAGCCAAGGACACCGTCAGACTTCCCAGTTTCTTCTTCCAGAAGATAGTAACCGGGCCTTATGTCCTGGTGCAAGCGTGCCCTGGACAACTTGATCATCACAGAAGGGCCACTGGGGAGAAATGACTTTTTTACAGTAAGCAGGAGATCCTATAATTTGGCTCTTAACAGAAATGTAAGTGACCTCCTTTGGCACCGCGAGCTGGAGGACTGTGCACTGGTTACCTGCAGAAGTGTCCATAGACACAGACACTTGTAAACACATTTAAGAATGTGCACTATGCACACACACGTATGTGCAGACATATGCTGCCCACACTGCTTATTGTCTTGGCAAGAAAAGTTATTTTTTGCACTCAGCTTTTCTTCCCAAGTCTTGGATTCTTGGAAAGGGACTGCAGCTGGCGGGTAGGGGGTGGGGAAGGAACAGGGGAGCGGCAGGCCCTGTGGAGAGAAGCTAATTTGTTTCTTCAGTCGACAGATGGGGTGAGGACAAATTACACAGTGGGTACTAAAACTCCTTTTTAAATTCAACAATATTTGCAAACTGATCTGAGCCCCCCAGAAGCAATAAGAGCAAGTGTACAATCTGAGAACCAATTCCAATGTCTCTTAAGGCCTAGCTTATAGTGTATATATCTCCAAGTAAATACTAGCCACAACCTCATAGAGTCACTAGGAGAAAAATGATAGATACATCCTGGGTGCACAGAGAGCTTTCTGCTACAAACAGATGTGAGACCCTTTGGATATTCTAAAATGGATATTCTAAAATTTAAGGTATAAAAGAGAACAACTACTTTTGGGTTTTTTTTTGGTCATTATAAAGCAAAATATGTTAGTTGTAGAAAACTTAGAATAAGTATGAATAGTAAAATTTCCTCCACCCAGAGAGATTGGGTGTTATTTAAAGTAAATATTTATAAATATTATTGACAAGTGAGTATATACACACCTAACCCAGGTAGAGCTATAGCTATAACTATAGCTGTATGACTTGCAAATATTGTTACATGAAACTGAGGTACTGAGCATTTTCTCATGGTGACTTGAAATAATGTTAATGTCCATCTCTGCAAGCATAAGCGCACAGACCTTTTTAAGCCATGAGAACACTTAGAAAAGAGAACAGAATCGGCTGCCCCACCCCCAACCTCCTCCAGCCCTCCTGACCCCGCCCCAGCCCCCTTCTCCCCACCCCCACTGCTGAGAAGAGTGGGCTGCTGCCGTAAACTTGGACACTCAGCATCCTCAGAACATTTGTGCACATCTGGAGGAATGGTTAGGAAGATTAATGTCATGCTCAGTGTCAGAACTCCCCCTGACATTTCCTCAGTTTATCCAAACAATTTAGGGGAGCTCTCTGGGGATTAGGAACCACACTCAGCAGTGCAAGGCCGACACTTAACCTCTTGAATTCTCATCTCCCTGGAGACACGTGTGCAAGTTTTATTCTTTAATTGCTAAAACAACGTGTACAAAACCAATACAGCAAGAGCTTGAAATAGTTTTGGGCAAGAATGCAAAAGAGGGAAATCTGGGTTTGTGGACATTATATTAATATCTTTAAGCAAGATTTGAAAGCCAATAGAAGCAGAAACTAAATGATAAATAAATTCATGTTTTTGAAACCACTAATGTGTATTAAACAGGATCTTGAAGCAAATGAAGTAAGTTAACTGTGATTCAGAGACTATTTTATCTTTTTTTCCTACTATGGGAAGAGATTTAGCTTCATTTTAAACCAGTAAAAGGCTGTTTAAAAATTATTTCTCTTTATGAATAAGGTACGTCATGTAACTGATACATCTTCCATATTGCTATGGCTGCCAGGGGGCTCAGGAACTCATCGATTCAACTTAAATTACTGCATAGGCCTTGCATATCTATGTTGTAATATTCCTTCTGGTTTTGATTCTTTTGATTTTTCCCACCCCCTATCCTGGTTTTTTTATCTAGTTAGAGTTTTGTTTTATTGCATGTATTTTTTTGTAAGCCACCTCAAATCTTTTGTTAGACAGATTTGTAGATCAAAACAACTTGGATTTGTGGTTTAGTTTAAGAAGAAATGAACGTTTTGGTTTGGTTTTGGAGTTCAGCAAATTAGTGTGATTAGCTCTGATTTGAGGTTTACAGTTCTATTACATTAAAGTCCTTGGTATTTAACACATCAAAGGGCCTGAGAGCTTGCACTTAACCTCCTGCGTGTTAACACTACACAGTGCATTTCATGTCTGTTTCCAATGATCACTGGGTAAGAAGCTCTTGGAGATTCTGTCCTGGAATCTTGCTCACACTTTAGGCATGGTGGTATGGATGTATGAGACCCAATTTTCGAACACAGAGTCAATGAAGAGTTGAGGAAGGAAAGTGATCATACTTGCTCCAACGATTCTCTGCATTTTTGCTTTTAAAGAGATGAAAGCCCAAATCTTCTGTATGCAACAGGCTACCCATCCTACTTTGCTCAATATTCTGTTTCCTATTATAGCCATTCCAGAATCATCCACCAAGGTCACACTGAGAGGTACTTGCATCCTGCACCTGTACGCCTTTCCAGGAATCAGGAACCTTCCCACCAGGGAAAGGAGAAGCTCTGGCATGAGAGATAGCAGATAGCAGAGTCTCCCCAGGGAGGAGGAAAGATCATAAACAAGGCTTGGGCTTGAATTCCAGAGCTTTGACTCTCCACATTGGCCCTGATGGATCCCCCAAGGAAGCCCTCAGATTCCATCAAAGACCACTAATTTATGTTAACACCTAGACAGGGGATGCTTGTTGGGATGGAATCAGGTACGCTGGGTTCTGGTTGCCGTGAGGACACTCACTCTTAGTCAGACCTTATGCCAACTTCTTAACATCCTTATATCTTTATTTCTCTCAGGCCCAACAGAGGGGTGAGGAGGCTGACCAAAGGGAATCCATTCATCTTGACCTCTGCTGTTTTTTGGAGACCTTGTTTTCCATTTACCAGCCTCATCATTTATTACCTGCATGGCCTTGAGCAAATGACTTCATCTCCCTGAGCCTTTTTTTCCTCATCTGAAAGTGGAAATGATCTATAATCATGAAGCTAAGGAAGCTTAGTACTCAGGGCCTCCCCCTTTGTGCAGGTTTCCTCCAAAGCCCGGGACGAGGGCTGGCAATGTGTTCATGTGGTCATATGTTTTGGAAAAATTTGTAAAAGTAGGATATTTTAGTACCAATTGGTCAAGACTACTGTCCCTTTCCACATGATTTTCTCTCTCATACTTTACCATAATCATTTTAGAGTCAGGCTAAGGTGAAGATGAGTTGGGCTACCTCTGGTCTGAGTTTAAATATATTTGTGTAGTTGCCTTTCTGGGGTAGGAATGGCTTCCAGGAATACTCCCACTTCTGCTTAAATACTCCTGCTTCCCCTTGAATCATCCCACTGTCTGTCTTGAAATTTCGGACCTTGACACTAGAGGGATCAGGTCTTAGTCCTTCTACGGTAGAGGATCTTAGACGTGTGCTCTTGGTAACGCTGGTGACCATGTTCCTAGCCACACGTGTCTGAGAAAGTAAAGTCAGAAGGCAGGGAAAAAGAGGCATTCCACGTGAGGAGAGAGAGTCCACGGTGCTCAGCTCCCTGGTGCTTACGGTTCCTGAGTTCCCAAATACACTCCTATATTCCCACAGTCATGCTGCTTCTCTAATACATGCCTCTATTTTTTCCTAAAATAGTCAGGTTGGCTTTCAGATAAGCTCAATTCGTGATTGAGCTGGTTCCATGCACTTCTACTATAACAACCTGTCAGAAGCTAAGGAAAATCCTCCATTTGGAGGAAACAACATCATCTGCAGCTTCTAAAATTTTTTATATGAAAGCTGTCAATATTCAATAAACAGTTATTGTCTGGGCGTGGTGCCTCATACCTGTGATCACAGCACTTTGGGAGGCCGAAGCAGGTGGATCACTTGAGGCCAGGAGCTCGAAACCAGCCTGAACAACATGGCAAAACCCCGTCTCTACTAAAAATAGAAAAATTAGCTGGGCGTGGTGGCTCATGCCTATAATCCCAGCTGTTTGGGAGGCTGAGGCACAAGAATCGCTTGAACCCGAGAGGTAGAGGTTGCAGTAAGCTGAGATTGTACCACTGCATTCCAACCTGCACAACAAAGTGAGACCCTGTCTTAAAAATAAAAAAAAAAAATTATTAGACATACCAAGAGAAAAAATATATGTAATAGAAACAGGTCCACAGGTGATCTGAATATTGGAATATTCAGACATAGACTTTAAAAATTGAGATTAATATATTCAAGAAAATAAATGACAATTGAATATTTTCACTAGAGAACTTAATCTTTAAAAGAATCACATGAAAATATCAGAAATAAAAATATAATAATTGAAATTAAGAATACAGGCAATGATTTTAATGTCAGATTTGATACAGCTGAAGAAAAGTTTAATGACATAAAAGATGGATTCATAGAAAAGATACAAATTGAAGCATAAAGGTGAAAAGCACAGAAATACAAAAAAAAAGCCATAAAATACATACGAAAATGATGAAACGATCTTTCTTACATGCAATTGGAGTCCAAGAAGGTAGGAAAAAGAGAACAAGACAGAAATCATCTTTAAGAAGACAATAGCTGAACGTTTTTAAAAAATCTGGTAAAAAAGGTCAAACTACAGATTCATGAATCACTAGAATCTCCAAGCTGAATACATACAGAGGAAAAACACACCTTAGCACATCAGAGTAAAACTGCTGAAGGCCAAAGACGAAGAGAATTCTAAAAGTAGTTAGAATGAAAATGACACTTTATTTTCAAAGCATCAAACTAAGATTGGAAACTGAAATGATATAAATCAAAAGAATGACGTAAATCAAAAGCCAATGGAGTAACATCTGAGAGTGCAGGGATACAATTATTGCCAGCGTAGTTTATAGTCAGTGAAAACATCCTTCAAAAATGGGGCCTGCAAGACATTTCCACACAAACAACAACAGAATTTGCTATCAGATGATGTGCACCAAAATAAATACTTAAAGGAGTGTCCTCACAAACTTCTTTTAGATACTATCCCAGAAAGAACGATGTGCAGAAATGCAGGAATAATCGACAAGCAATGGAAGGGATAGATATGTAGATAACTCTAGAAGAAGTTTGACTGCATAAAATCATGATAATATAGTTGATCCTAAAACATGGATTTGAGCTGCACAGCTCACTTATGCATGGATTTTTTTGATGAAAGTTACACAGAGTGTACCTGCCTCCCTTTATGATGATTCACTTCCACTTAATATGTAGTAAATATATTTTCTCTTCCTTATGATTAAAGAAAAGACATTTTCTTTTCTCTAGCTTACCTTATTGTCAGAATTTAGTTTATAATACATATAACAGACAAAATAAGTGTTAATTGACTGTGTATATTATCAGTAAAACTTCCAGTTGGCTGGACCTGGTAGCTCATGCCTGTAATCCCAGCACTTTGGGAGGCTGAGGAGGGCGGATCACGAGGTCAGGAGTTTGAGACCAGCCTGACCAATATGATGAAACTCCATCCCTATGAAAAATATGAAATTTAGCTGGGCGTGGTGGCACACACTAATAGTCCCAGCTACTCAGGAGGTTGAGGCAGAAGAATTGCTTAAGCCCAGAAGGTGAAAGTTGCAGTCAGCTGAGATTGCACCACTGTACTCCAGCCTGGGCGACAGGGCAACACTCCATCTCAAAACTTCCAGTCAACAGTTGGCTATTAATAGTTAAGTTTTGGGGGACTCAGAAGTTAAATGCAGATTGTCAACTGCACAGGGGATTGGCACGCTGAACCCCTGCACCATTCAAGGATCAACTGCTATAATGTCTTGTGGTGCTTCAAATACATGTAGAATAAAAATATTTGACAGCAATAACATTTAAATGTAAAGACAGTATACAAAATTAAAGTAACAAAATTAATTTTCTTTTTCGACAGTCTCATTCTGACGCCCAGGCTGGAGTGCAGTGGTGCAGTCTCTACTCATGCAATCTCAGCCTCCTGGGTTCAAGTGATTCTCCTGCCTCAGCCTCCTCAGTAGCTGGGATTACAGGCATGTGCGACCACACCCGGCTAATTTTTGCATTTTTAGTGGAGAGGAGGTTTCACCATGTTGATCAGGATGGTCTCGAACTCCTGACCTTGTGTTCCACCTGCCTCAACCTCCCAGAGTACTGGAATTACAGGCATGAGTCACCATGACTGGCCTAAAAATGTTTGAATTTTACTGTTCACAAATGGCAATAGTACTGTCATCTAGTAGGCTTCGGTAAGTCAAGGATGCTTAGTGTCATTGTTAAGAAAAGTCCTAAAAGAATAGTATGAGAATGTAAACTACCAACATAATAGAGGGCAAAATTTAAATAATAAATAAATGATTAACTGAAAAGAAGGCAAGAAAGTCAAGAAAGAAGAACATAAAACAGATGGGACAGACGGAAAACAGCAATTATGATTGTTCACCTACACCTATAATTCAATATATGAGCAATTACATTAAAGGTGAATAAACTAAATATTCCTATTAAAAGGTAATGATTGCAAAGCTAGGATTAAAAACAAAAGCAAAAACAGAATTACATGCTGCTTGTCAGAGACACATCTTAAATATAAAGACCCAGTGAGGGTGAGTGAGTAAAAGGTTGGAAACAAACAAATGAACAAATACCCTGCAAATGTAGCTAGGCTATGTTGTTGGTAAATATTCTGCATCTTTAAAGCAGAAATAAGGACAGTAATAAAAATGATAAATGATAATAAAAAGCACCATCACTCCTCTGGGGACACATAATTCCAAATGAGTATGTGTCTCATAACAAAACTTCAAAAATGAAGCAAAAATTAGCCAGGCGCAGTGGCTCACGCCTGTAATCCCAGCACTTTGGGAGGCCAAGGTGGGCAGATCACCTGTGGTCAGGAGTTCAAGACCAGCCTGGCCAACATGGTGAAACCTTGTCTCTACTAAAAATACAAAAAAATTTAGCTGGGTGTGGTGGTGTGTGCCTATAATCCCAGCTACTCAGGAGGCTGAGGCAAGAGAATTGCTTGAACCTGGGAAGCAGAGGTTGCAATGAGCTGAGATCACACCACTGCATTCCAGCCTGGGTAACAGAGCAGAACTCAGTTTAAAAAAGAAAAAAAAAAAAAGCAAAAACCAACTGAACGAAAAGGAGAAAGAGAGAAATCCAAAACTACAGTGGGACATTTTAACACACATTTCTCAGTGACTGATAGAAAATGGAATCAGTGAAGACAGAGAGGACCTGAAAAGCACAATTAGCAAACTGGGCTGACCTGATATACACAGAACACCATACTCAACCACTGCAGAAAACACTGAGCTTTCCTGTCTCAGAGTCTCTTCACTCTGATAGCCTTGGTTGGTTTAATTTTATTTCTTTTCTGTTTGTATTTCCATCATTGCCTCAAATCTTTTTGAAAGGAGTATCAATAAATAAATTAAAACAGACAGATAAATGGATAGACAAGGTGTGAGTTTAGGAGTCTGAGAACTAAGGTTCCCTTTCTGGTTCTACCTGTTTAAACTTGAACTTACGGTTCATACGGGAAAATAGAAAAAAATAATAGCAACTTTACAGCGTCCTTGTGAAGCTTCTATAAACTAGTGCAAGTAAAGTGCCTGTCCAGGGCTGCACAGAGCAAATGTGCCAGCCACCCACGGTAGCTGTTATTATTGTTACCATTACTTTTTGAAGACAGCAGATCTTTTAAATGACGAGACTCTGAACTTGCTTTCCATCCAAAATCTTCCAGGCAGGCAATCTGCTGAGCCAGCTTTTTTGCCTGCACATGTCTGAAGAACAGGAAAGAAAAATGGATCAAGCTGGCATTTTCTCCCAGCTCAGTTCAGTAAAAAGCTGTAAAAACAGGCTGCACGTGCCTCTGGGCCAGGCAGGGAGGCAATGAAGACAATATCCCTGGGGCAGCCAGTAGAGGGGTTGGTGCTCACCACAGAACCAGTGAGGATGAGGCTTTCCTGCTAACAAGGGCCTTGCAGAAGGTCCATAACTAAGAGCATCTGGACTGGGGCAAGAGGTCTGGCTTTCTCTGAATCACACCAGGGAGGGCTCAAAGGCTGCCCCCATAGATTGGATCAGCATGGGATCCTAAATACTCATGAAAAACATAATACATCACACTCTCCTTGAAAAACCTCTGCTCATTCTTCAAAACCCTAGGTCAATAGGAAGCCTCTGTGAATTCTCTTCTGGTACTCCAACACATCATTTCTCCCTGATGTGTCACTTTTGCCTCAGCACCTACATTTTTTTGGTGGTGAGGGAGACAGAGTCTCACCAGGCTCTGTCAGCCAGGCTGGAGTGCGGTGGTGCAATCTCAGCTCACTGCAACCTGTCTCCCAGGTTCAAGCGATTCTCCTGCCCCAGCCTCTCTAGTAGCTTGGATAACTCAACCCATCATCATGGCCAAGGCACTTACTGCCATGGTCCACTAATTTTTTTGTTACCTTCAGTAGAGATGGGTTTTCCCCCATGTTGGCCAGGCTGGTCTCGAACTACTGACCTCAAGTGATCTACCCATCTCCATCTCCCAAAGTGCTGGGATTACAGGCCTGAGCCACCACACCTGGCCTCCCAGCACCTACTTTTAGTGTGACCTTTTCATGTGCTCTAGGATCATCAAGTTACATATCTGTCTCCCTCAGCAGGCTGGAGGTTAATTATCTCTGAATTTTCAGACCCAGCCCTGTACTAAGCTCAGAGTACTGAAGCCATCAGAAAGCACACGAATGAGGGAATGAAAAAAATGACTTTTATTCAGCAAAGATATATTTAGTCCATATAATGTGTCATACAGTGCTAGCTAAATAGACGTACAAAGCAATGAACAAAAACGAAGTCCCTGTCGTCATGAAGCTGGTATTCTAAGGAGGAAAGAGGCAATAATCAGTATACAAATAAATAAACAAAGGGTAAGTGTTTGTGATAAGTACCACCTCTGAGGCCCAGGCCTGTTCAGATGATTAAAGACACCCATCTTCAGGTGGAGGGCGGGATTAGTGAGAGGACTATATAGTTATTATTTGGTCATTGCATTTAGAGGATGGATGAACCTCTTCAATATCCCCAGTTTTTCTGTACCCTAAAATTTTCATTGCTCTACGTTCAAAGTAAACAAAGCATAGTCTTATTAGAGAAGCAGGTAGCTCAAGGTTTAGCAAACCCTAAAACTCTTAGGACAGGGATGACAATTATGTACCTCCACTGCTTACTACCTGTCCTAGGGCAGACATTGCTAATGGATCATAGCACACTTTTCAGCTGAGCCTAGGTTCCTTCTCCGCATAGCACTTCAGGCAGCCACAACCAATCCACCCCAACTTACAGGCAAGTTGAAACCTCTCTGCACCCCTAGCCTGGGGCATTATTATATCTCCTTTCTGGCTGAGAGAGTATAGCGCTGTGGCAACAACTTCAGGGGAAACCAAATCCCTGAACTGATCTTGGCAGTGGCACTTAAAAAAAAATCTGAGAAGAATTGCTTTTCAAATATTTGGTTTCCAAACATATTTATTTGCAACTCCAAGTCTACTGACCATATGTATTACATCTGTTCTGGATTGGGATTCAAATAAGGTTTCTGATTTATTAGCTTTAAAAAATACATCTTTAGGTACCTCTGCACAAAGATGCCCATGAAAGAAGCCTCAGTCTCACAAAGACAGGTTTGCCCCATGCCATAGGAGTCAAGAGTATTTAGGACCCTACTGTCCATGAACAAACGCCATTGCTTAATTTAAAAGAAGGAGAAAAAGGCCTCTGTTTGACAGCTTCCAGTGCCTTAATGTGAATTACATACCCCAGCTTATTTCACATAGCCTTGCTGAGGTTTCACAGATCAGCCAAGGTTGTGCCTCTCTCCTGAGGCTGCTAGGCTCAGACGAGTTTGCCAGGCTCTCCTGGGTGGCCCCTCTCTGCAGTTTTCTGTAGGGAACATGGCCTTTCCCCTTCAGCCCTTGAACTTGCCCCAGGGGGTTCTCTGGGCCCTTGCCATGGTTGCACATGGCTCCTCTTCTGCCATGGCCTCCCTGCTTAGCCCCCTCTTCTCCCATCGAGGGCAAGAGGAAGTGAACTGGCTCTTATGGTGTCCAGGACAGCGGTTATCTGTCTGACTCAGACAAGCACCTGGATCTCTTGATGTCTCATTTTTCTCATCTATGAAATGGGAATGAGAGTAACTCCGTCTCTCTGGTTGTCATGATTTGATGAACTGATTGAGATCAACAGTGCAGCTCATAGGGGCTTCCCATAAATTATGGATCTGCAACAGGCCCACGACTGTGGACAGGTTGATTTCATTTTCACAAGAAGCCAATAGCCTAGGCTCTCATGCATTGGGGTGTATTCGAATCACCTCAGAACCTTGTCAGAAGACACATTTTCTGATCCCACCCACAGAGTCTGATTCAGACAGTCTGAGACAGACTGAGAATTTGCTTTTTTAACCAGCACTCCAGGAGGTCTGGACTGAAAGTCTCTTGACCACCCCTGAGAAACGCTGTACAAATAAAGAGAATCTCACCTCAGCTTTGCAGATAAGGAAGCTGAGGTTCAGAGAGGTATAACGAACTGAGCCAGGCCACAAGAGTAAGTAGCTGAGTTGCGATTTGAACCAGGACTGATTCCAGAACTTTGGGATATCCCATTGGAGAATATTTTTGTCAGAGGAAAATTTCTGTCCACTGTGAGCCCCTCCTTCAGCCCGCCTGTCCTTTGGCACATCCTCTGTCCTTTCCCATGTCAGCCTCTGCCCAGGTAGAACCTGGCCACTGGAGAACGTGCTGACCAACAGTGGCTTAAAATCGAGGCACTGTCACTCACTAGCTACAGGGCTTTGGGCGGCTCCTTAGACTCCTGCAGCTGTGGATCTGGGATTCTGTTTGCCCTCCACTTGCCAGCCCACCCTTCTCCACCTGCCTAAGCGGGCTCCCTTGCTCCCAGCCTCTGTTGGGTCCAGTCAAAAGGGGACCATAGCAGAAGACTGGATAGCAGGAAGGAAAACAGATCAGAGTGTTTTCCTCCCAGCCTCTCTTCATTACCGAAGGCCACAGCTTCAGTTGGGTGGCCCTCTCTCTCTTCATGCTACAGGTCTTGTGGGTTCTGATGATCATGCGCCTTGTGCTGCCCCTCCAATCCTAGGGTTTGCAACAGCTCCCCATTGTTGCTCTCCTGGGAGGACTTCAGCAGCCCTGTCAATTTCCCTTCCCCTGCCACCCTTGTAAAAAGCCCTCCAGTGATCCCCTCCTCAATTCCCCAGTGAGTAGCCATCTGTTCCCTGGACCCTGCCTGACGTAGTTTCTACAGCACAAGTCATCTGAGAATCCTAACAGAAATCCTGAGAACTCCATCATGGTCTGGCAAAGTGTGGCCTGTGGACCAAATACGGCCCACCACCTGTTTCTGTAAATAAAGTTTTATTGGAATGCAACCATGTCCATTCATTTATGTTTTGTCTATGGCCGCTTTCACGTTACAATGGTGGAATTAACTAGTTGTAACAGAGACCCTGTGGACCTCAAGCCTAAAGTTTTGACTCTCTGACCCCTTACAGAAAGTTTGCCCAACCCTGAACCCCATCCCAGAATAAGCTATTCAGTGACAAGCCCCAGGGCACGGTGCCCAGCACACGGTAAACTGTGGTAAGGTCTGGCTCTTCTTGCCTGGGTGCAGTGGCAGCAATGTGTATTCTCTCAGCCAGAGAACTTGGGAGCTGGAAAGGGGGTCGGGGGAGGGCTACCATCTGCTTTGTAGGATGCTGGGTCACAAAAGCCTTTTAAAAAGCAAGGGTTCTTGGTAACTTGCCACTTCGTGTGCAGGAATCAGCTCTTCCTCATTCCTCTCAGCACCTAGCTCAGGGTTCCCGGCAGAGTCAGCATCTATAAATGTTTGCTGTTAGATGAATGAATTCAATTAACCACCCATCAATTGGGGTGGAACTTTGCAGAGACACAGCTTTTATGCAAATTAGGCTCCTTCAGGGATGCTGCAGCTGTCACCAAGTCTTCTCGGCTTTTCCGCCAACACTAATTTCTGGAATCCACCACTTTCACTGTATCCCATTGGCCACCTCCAGGCACTGCTTTCCTTGGTGGCCTTCCTACCTGCAGGCTCACTCCTACAGGCTGCCTCTGCATAGCCTTCAAAATCTTGTTTCTAATGCATAAACCTGATGATGCCATTCCCATTCTAAAAACCTGTCCATGGCTCCCCACCGCCTGCAGGATGATCTTTCACCTCCGCATGCCTCAGTGCAGCAGGCAATGCCCTTCTCCACTGAACACTGTTCACAGACCCTAGCTCATCTCTCACTTCCCCCTCCCCTCTCCTCCACGTTAAGTTCCAAGACCCTGCAATCTTTTCAGGACCCCACACATACCTGGATCTTTGTCACCTGCTACCTGGAGCTCCCATCTGCACCTCTGCTTCATGACAACTCCTACTCATTACTGGGGTCTGTCTGGGGCTTCATCTCTTCCAGGGAACTAAATTGGTCTTCTTCCAGCTGCACGGGGTGTTTCTCTGGGGCTGTGTCCAGTATCTTGTGCTGTTCTCTTTGGAAACTTGGAATGTGTTTACCTGTTGTCCTCCCATGCTGTACTATAAGCTCTGAGCAAGGGGGCTATACATGGTGGCCATCCTCCTGGCTACAGGACACAACGGGCGCTCGACCAATGAGAGCCTCCTTCCTCCCTCAGCCCAGGCTCTTCCCAACTCTTTGCCCTGTTGTATCCTCCTGAGTACATATGCCCAATTCTCCCACTCCTTGAGAAGCTACAGGATCCATCATTTGGGGTAGAGTGGTGCATGTTTGTACCCAGTTTCTGCCTAAATGCTTGGAAATTCTTGCAAAGTCCAAAATAATGGCTGGAATGAAAGCTACATTATTTAAACACTAAATTGAAACATATTCTTTCAAAGAGAAGCAGCCACTCATTTGAATTTCAGAACTTCTTAGGAAACCCGCCTGCAACTCCAGACAACTCAAATGTCCTTTGTGCGGGTCCAGCCCCTCATATTGAGGGACTGATTGGGTTCTGAACTGAAAATCCAGCTTTGTTCTGAGAATGAGATGACAACTCACCCCTTGGCAATTGTTGCTTTCCTTTCTCCATGAAAGACCATGTCAACCACCAAAGAAATCTAAAAAGGTGTAACTTGGGTGGCTGGTGGGGAAAGGTATTTAGCCAGTTGATGAGGGGCAAGTGACTTCAGGGGCCAGGAAAAAAATGTAAATGAGGGAAGCAGGATGTGGAGCCACAGGGAGGGAGTGGCCTAAGGTGGAGAGGGGGACTGCAGCTCACTTCCAGCCTTCGGTACTAGGGTCTTTCAAGAGAAATCAGAAATATGGATTTTTTGGTAAGAAAGCTACCCAGCTTTTGATGTCAGTAATGAATTCAGAGACTGAAGCCTGGAGGGGGTCAAACAAACCATGGCAGGTTGAATTAAGCCTGCTGAGTCTGGGTTTGGGACCTACGGTCTTCTCTTTACCAAACCCTTGATGCTTGGTTTCCTTAGGAATCCTCTCACCACCCATTTTCTCACTAGCCACATCTCACAGATGGGGCAACCAAGGCTCAGAACCACATGCACAGAGCCACTGGGAAGGGATGGGCCATGTATGATTCAAACCCAGCTCTGTCTGATTCCAAAGCCCTGGTCCCTTCCTGGTGGCTGAGGCTGTGGCAGGGCCTGCCCTGGGGTTCCAGGCACAGAGGGTGGACTGGTGCTCTGCAAAGCCCTGCTCATTTCCCAGCCAGCAGCTGGGGAAGAGGACCCCTTTGTGTGAGCTTAGCATCTGGTTGTCAAACGAAGGCTGGCTCAGCTCCATCGTCTGGCTCCACGTGACAAATGGGCACTTCAAACATTGCAGATGCAGCTGGAGGGGCAGCCAGGCCCTGAGAGAGCCTTCAAGGTTGACATACACCAAGGCAGATTCAAGATGGGAGGGGACAGTGAGTCCTCGCTCTCCCAGTCCCGCCCCATCTCCTGGCCCTTCTCTAGTCTGGCCTAGTGGGCTGTCTGTCCTCTCTCCCGACTTCTCTTTCCTTCTCTTCCTTTGTCTTCTCACCTCCCTGCCTCCCAGCTCTGCCCTTGGGCCTCGTTCTCCTTCCTTCCCCTTCTTCACCTCCATCTCTTTCACTCTTCCTCCTTTTCAAGCCCTCTCTGTCCTTTCCCTTCCCCCTCCTGGTTTTCCTTCCTTTGTCCTCCCATTCTTCTTTCTTCTTTGCCCCCTCTCCCTCTATCTATCAGAATAACATGCAGAAACCTTTCACTCTTGACTTCCATCCCACATTCTCAACAAAGAACAAATAAAGAGAATGCCACCACCAAGTTCCAAACACTGCGTTTCAATAGACCCTTTGCTTTTCGGAGAGGGACAGATGAGTTTCTAAAAGATTTTTTTTCTTCCTCTCTCCAACGTATTCATGACTTGGCATCCTGGAGCAAGTTAAGTATTTTTCCAAACACAGCTAAACTGGTGTGCAGAAGGCTAATGAATTCTGCTAAAAGAAGCTTTCATCTACAAGTCACTAAAATGTTCTGTTGTTTATTCCCCACCATTTCTTTATTTCTCCACAGTCCTCTCCCCCTACACACACACACACACACACACACACACGCACGCACGCACACACTCATATACACCCTCCCTCTCACAAGCTCATACAAATTTCCTTATTGCCATTTCTTTGAAGGGAAAAAAATTCTGATCCCAAATCTCTGGCAATGTTCTCTTACCAGATCTTCAGGAAAAGGGCAACGGGTCTTTGCTTAGTGCCTTCTGAATTCCAGGGGACCTCTCTGCCTTGGCTTACGGCCTCCCAGAAGCCTCACCAGGAGGATAGGCAACCAGCCACACAGGTGAAGAGCCTGCAGGTCAGAGAGGTGAAGTGACTTGCCCAAGGCCACAAAGACAGGCCAGAGTTGAAAGTTGAAGTGTCAAAGCACTCCACATGGCAGTCTGGAAATTCTGCGGGTAATTTCTGAGCTCCAGAAATAAGCTTTGGAAGCTCTCCTCTGACAAACTCATGCATTACTGCACCCAAGAGTATTTCCTCCCCTCCGCAGATAATAGCAACATCAGGAATTTTACCCAAGCCTCATTCACCTCATACTTACTGAACACCAGGAGGTCAGGAGGATGGGGTAGTTTCTACCCTCATTTTGCAGGCAGGTAGACTGAGCCTTGGAAAGGTAAAGTGACTTTTCCGGGGTCCTTGGTTGAATGGCATGAGGGCAGAGGCCAGAACCAATGTTTCCTGTACCTTCCTATGGATGTGGGTATCAATACCTGAGTGGGAGACTATAGACAGGACAGGTTTTCAGAGTGACACCACAGGCAATTTTTAAAAACTATAATCTTGTTTTCTCAGTTTGCAGACATTATTTATTTGAGCTTTGGTCTCAGTTTCCACATCTGTCAAATGGAGGATCCATCAAATTGCTGCAGGACTCAATGTCAGAAAAGGAAAGAAGTTGGATTTTGAACAATTCTGAATGTAAACAACAGCAACCATTCCACGGACCCTGTAGGAGGCATTGCTAGCATTCACCAATGGCTTGCTTGCCTCTCTGTCCAGGTGCGTGGAAGGCTACTTCTCCAGTTCGCTTGGCTGAGCAGGGCAAGGGGGCTAGCTTTGACCAATGGGTGTGAGCAGAAGTTACAAATGTCACTTTAAATGCATTTAATTGCTGGCTTGCGAGCCCCCGCTTTCTCTCTCTTCGTCTTTGGCATTGACTGACAAGACTTCCTGTTCCAGATACTGACGTAGAAGATGGTGGAATATCCTTCCACCGGGATTGCGGAGCTGTTGCATAGAGAGCATTGTCCTGCTCTCTGGCCTTGACCCAGAACAGACTCTGCAGAGCTAAAATGCAAGCTTTGTGTGTCAGTCACTGAGATTTGGGGTTATCTGTTACTGCAGCATAACCTAACTTATGGCTATTAATAGTCACCATCATGTGGGCATGTAAGTTAAGGAAGTATCTCTCAAAATAACTCAAATTAGTTCACTTCCAGATTACCTGTGATGATGAGGGACACAGCCTACTCACCTGCTAAAAAGAAACCCTCTGCCCCTCCTTTTCTGGCCTTGTTTTCTGGTCTGGTCTTCTCCTACATGCCCGGGGCAGGTTTCTGCTGAGTACTCTTTGATTCCTGCTCACAGAGAGGGACCACTGTGGTCTCCTTTCCACAGAAGGGAAATAGCCCCTGACTTGCCACAGTGGAGTTTTCATGTCCTACCCCTGACCTCCTACTCGCCCCATGTACTCCTGCACCTGCTCAGGCCTCAACATCCCTCACCTGGACCAAAAAACTCCTCCCTGGCTCCCTGTCCCAGGTTCTCCCCTTCCTAAGCATTCTCCACATTGATAGGAGAATCAATCCTTTGATAGCTTGTCCAAGACACTACAGTAATTAGGTCACTCACTGCCTAGAGCCCTCCTTGCCCTCAGGACGAAGACCAACTTCCATAACTAAGATCTTCTGGATCTCATGCCTTCAAAACTTAGTTACAATGTTCCCTCTTCCCTGTTTGCACTCTCACACACAATTTTGTAATTTTTTTGTTTACGCATCAATATTCTACACTAGACTGTAGGCAACTTCAAGGGCAACATGAGTGTTTAGTCCAGGATTTGCCCATAGTAGACAATGAAGAAATGTTTGTTGAGTGGAAAATAAATAAATGATCTAAATTAAGCTCTGGTTCTTCTGTTGACTGAGTGTATGATTCTGGGCCGTTTCTTTCTCCCTCTGAGACTCAATTTCCTCATCTGTAGATTAGGGTGAATAAGCTATTCCTTGCTGTTACGTTATATATAGTCTTTGAACTTCAGGCCCTTTTGGAAGACAGAATATTTGTAATTCCAGGGTATGTGGGATCACAGCATAACGTGTCTGAGGATTTGGGGGGAGAGTAATGAGATAATTGATGCAAAAATGCTTTGGAGTCTGTACAAAGTTAAGGGATTATTGCTCAGGCCCAGTTACTGCTTTTGGAGCTTGCATTCTAGAAGGGAGATAGCAACACATGGGGTGCATTCTCTTATCACCCACCCTAGTCCATGGCAGACATTACAAATTAATCCCCAAATTTTAAGCAGGCATCTCCAATTGATTCATATCGAACTGAGAGATACAGTCTATTTGCCATCCTGGCTGCAGAGGGAGAAACAATCTTCCCAATCCCAGACAACCATGTTAAATGTTTCACTGACCCCAGAGAATCAAAACCTCAGTCTTTGCTTATTGACACCAGCTTCAAGCCTGATTCTTTTCCCACATAATCTCATCCAATCTTCATGATGACCCTGCAAGTTGGGGCTCTTACTCCCATTTCACAGGCCAATTTCTGAGACCAAGATCTGGGGTTACTGACCCTAGTCTGCCCATTTGAACCTGGGTCTGTCTCCAAAGGATATGCTCTTGCCACCCTTTCATACTACCTCTCTCAAACAGGAGTCTAGCAGGTCAGGCAAGAGCCAAAGATATCAGCGGGGCCATCCACAAGGCTGTAGGGAGAACTAACACCCAGACACCCATTTTCAGGCAGAGATTTTTTGTTCCTGCTGTATTCAGAGGGCCTGCCAGGACTGGAGTCTTTTGGGAAAGCCGGCACATACTATTTTGATGTTGAATCCATGCCCACGGGCCCAGTGATGGACAAGCCTTTTACACATCTCAAAAATAAAACTCACAGAGTCATTTCCAGCTTGGCCTGAGCTATGGGCACAGCCCCAGAGGCCCTGGCTCTGTGAATTCTCTCATCAGCCTAATAGGAGAACAATTATCACAGTCAGGACACAAATTTAGCTCCAGACACTTCTCTGGGAACTCAGAGGGCTTGTGACTTATGGCTTCATTTTAAAGAGGAGCAGATTGTTGACATGAACTCTGGGTAGTTCTCATTTTTCTCCAGGAACTAAGCTGTACTTGCTGTTAATGGTAGAATCATTAGGTCATGGCTGAGGTCCACAAGAGGATAGGAAACCCAGCAGCTTGGACGTAGGCTGAGCTATCTATAATTAACCTAAGAGCCTGTTTATTTGACTGTCTCAATTACAGACTCATTTAAATAGCATTAAAAATAAAAGATGAGCCCCAGGAGCAGCAGAAGAAACATAAGGATGCTCTTTTGTTCAAGCTTTCCTGGGATATTATTTGAATGCCTAAAAAGCCACTGATAGAGCAGCCACCAGGAAAACTTGTTTTAAAAAACTTTAAATTGAGACCAAAAAAATGCAAACACAGGCAACACAGAGCACCCACAGGCATGTTTTATAGTGAAGTCAAATGATCAGGGTTTGGATGTCAGCTCTGCCATGGGTTGGATGAAACTTACGCAAGTCATCTAATCTCTGGAAACCTCAGTCTTCCCCCTTGAAGGATCAATGGAAAAAGGTCAGCTGATATTGATTACCATCACAGCAAAACGTCTTGAGAATTTACATGCCCTTTATTTATGGTAACTCATTTAGTTCTTACAGTTACACAATGAAATAAGTGGTATTATCGTCTTCCATTTTACAGATGAGGAAGTTGAGGCACAAAATAGTTAAGTGACCAAGCAACACTCAAGGTACCAGTGCATGGAGTGTGGACGCTGGGATTTGAAAGCAGGCAACCTGGCCCCAAAGTCACAGGTTATGCCCCTGCGCTTAACCTCTAGTCTACCTTGCCCTGGGAAGAACCTACACCACCAGAGCCCCCCAAAACATGATTGAGTTGAATCTATTTTGTTTTCTTTGTGTCCCGAGTGTGGCTTTCTGATGGTTGTGCACATTTTTCTATCTGATATAAATAGATTTTTTGTTTTTCTCCCGCTGTCCCCCCTCCAAATATCAGTCAATACTGGAGAGAAAATAACCGTGTCTGGTTCATGGTGACAAGGTCAATGCTCCTTTGGAGAATGCTTGTTGGTGCTGTCTCTGTCCTAAGCTGAGAAATCACAGCAATTATTTTAAGCAGAAACATTCTTATATTTAAAGCTTGTCATCAGGCTGAAGTTTGTTTATTGCATTCCATAATTGTGATGAATATATTTTAAATAGAAAAAGATTTGAAATGTAGGACAGCTGCAAAAAATATGGTGTCAATCACTGAGAATCAACCCACATCTGGAGTTAGAACTTGGGTGGGAATGGCTTGTTTTGCATTTTTATGAACAGATGCATCCAGATTAGATGTACCTTATAAACTTCACCCAGACAACTGTCAGGGCCAATCAGCCTTAATTGAATGTGACATTTTCTCCACCAATCCACCCTGAGCCCAGGCCAAGAATCCCCCCTGTATCACGCACAGGCCCTGTGTGAGCTCTGCTCGCTGTGCACATCGGATCTGTCAAACGCAGGCCAAATTAAATACTGGACTTCATTCCACAATGACTTCCAATTAGAGCAGAATGAAGTCTGGAGGGCTTTGAATGCCCCCCTTGGCCCTGTTACTTGGAGACACAATCAGTAGAGAAAGGGGAGCCAAGAGGTCTGCTGCACTCCCATGCTGTGCCCTGTGCATTGTGCACTTAACGTGTGCCAGCCTCATGCACTGAGCACTTACTGTGTGCCAGGGATCATGCCTGGCCCCTTACATACACCCTCCCTATTAGTCCTTCCAATAGCCCTTCAAGATGGGCATGACTCTCCCAACTTGACAGGCCAGGAAACGAAAGTTCAGAGAGATGAATGGAAGATCTGGCCCAAGTTCGCAGGCCAGGAAAGCGTGACTAGTCTCATCAGCTGGCTTCATTTGGCTAATGGTGGTTGTCAAACTCCCATGGGGACATTCGAACACGTGGGAGGTCATTTTGGTTTGTTCCAATGACTGGAAGGCCTCAGTGCCAGGGACCTGGGAAGGCTAAACCTCTTGCAATGGGAAACAGAGCCAAGGAGTGAAGAATGGTCACCTCATCCCCCTACCCCTGCCCATTTATCATCTCTTGATCTGACCCACACAGGCTGACATCTACAATTAGGGAGTATATGATTCGGTGGCAAATCAGGCTTTGAGAACATTTTCTTATTCCAGATTTTTCGAGATATCATGTGTTGATGCACAACTAACACCCAAGTGTCAAGATTGCAATGGAGAAGGGGAAAGAGGACAAGAGGAGAGATGGAGGAGGATTTCATCTGTTCCAAGGGAATATCCAGTAAATATCACTCCTCAAAATTATTATCCAGATCATCATTATTATGTCTGAGGTTCACAAATCAAGGCCAAATTCTGCTACAGGTTATGTGTGAATAATAAAGTCTTCACAATCCAAGATTTCTACTTCCCAAACTAGAGCTAAGGTAGTCTCTTAAAGGAATAATCAATCATAATAAGAATAATATTGTCTCATGCTCCAGCTCCTATTCCATGAGCTTAACGTATGTCATCTCCAAGCCTTATAGGAATCCTGTGATATAACAGGTATTATTCTGGCCTTTTCAGAGATGAGAAAACTGAGGCTCAGTGAGGATAAGAGACAGCCGAAAGCCACACAGCTAGCAGGAGACAGGGCCGTATTTTGGGTCTGATTCAATGAACTGGACTCACTTTCTGAACCCTGAACTCAAAGGAAATCACAGCTAGTTTTGGTGACAAAATCCAAACCAAAGGTGTTGTTTTTTTCTTAAAATCGTCTCTTGAACTGGTTTGAATGAAAATCCAAAATGAACATTTACTTAACTATTAAACCAGAGAAGGACTGGAACATCAAAATCTTGGCAAGACCAAGCATAAATGGAGGTCTCTCTCCATCAGCACGCGTGGTTTTAACAAGTACCATCATTTGTGTCTAGTTCTGGGTAACAAAGAAATTTCCACAAGTCAGCAGCCTAAGATGAAAGGATGTTGCTGATCTGGTTACAACAAACTCTATTAAGTAAAAAAATTCCATCTGACAGAGGTTTTCATCAGTCCCTCTCCCTACCAGAGACACTCTGCTCAATGAGAATATGAGTTTGGGATTTGTCTTTTTGTGAAATGAAAATAAAATTAACAAAGAATTTGCAAAAAGCTTTTTGCTCACCAAGGTTGCAAACTCAGAGGCCTCCAGGGGCACCCCAGGTGAGTGGAATAGATGGAGTCTGAGCATGCTGTGCAATAGAGAGTGGTGAGAACTGTGGCAAACTGAAGAGCCCATGCTGAGGCCAGCTGTGACTCAACTCCAGCCATTTGTTTCATGGCAACAAAAGGTTTTTTGACTTTTCAAGGGAACGTGAGATTTTGATATAAAGTCTCCTGGTAGTGGAAGTTTGATAACAAATTAAAAAATAAACAGTATGAGACAAACCAAAAAATGCCTGTGTCTCAAAGTGGCTTGTAGGCTGCTGATTTATGACCCCTGATACCTCACACCTCCTTAACCTTCACAGTGGCTACAAGGGTAGGCACCATAAGCATCCTCATGTAACGGTGGAAGAAATGGGTTCAGAGAGGGCCACTATCATGCCCAAACCATACAGAAGACCCTCCCACAGGATGCAGAGGCCTGGTGTGGGTACCAAAGACCTCACTTCAAATTATCTAAAGGCTTTGACAAATTAACAAAATCCATGTTGGTATTTTTTCTTCCAAAAGCAGTCAGGCCCTCTTCCCCTTCTCCTTTATGTGTCTCGAATCTCCCTCTGCCTTTTGCTTAGAAGGACACCTGTCATTGGATTTAAGGCCCACCTGGATCACCTGGGATGAATTCATCTCCAAATCTTTAAGTTAATAACACCTACAAAGACCCTTTTCTTGATTACAGTCACATTAGCAGGTTCCAGGAGTTAGGACATGGGCGCATCTTCGGGGGGACAGCCACTATTCAACTTACTACATATTCTTTCTCCATTTATCTGCTTCTTAAATTTAAGTTGTGTTTAAATTCAGGACTCCCAACCTGCTGTTTGATGGTGGCACCCCAATATAAGTAGCCTGCTGGGATGGTGGAGTCCTCAGGAGAGGGAAATTCCTCACCCAGATGACTAGTTGATGCCCTTCCTGTGCTGTTGATTGTCTTAAATGACTAATGGTGTGAATTGACAGTGTCCGGCTGGGCATGATGACTCACACCTGTAATCTCAGCACTTTAGGAGGCTGAGGTGGGTGGATTACTGGCGGATTACTTGAGGTCAGGAGTTTTAGATCAGCCTGGTAAACACGGTGAACCCCCATCTCTACAAAAAAAAAAATTAGCCAGTCTTGATGGCCTGTGCCTGTAATCCCAGCTGCTTGGGAGGCTGAGGCACAAGAATCACTTGGACCCAGCAGGAGGAGGTTGCAGTGAGTGAACATCATGCCATTGCACTCCAGCCTGGACAACAAAGTGAGACTCTGCCTCAAAAAAAAAAAAAGAAAAAAAATAGTCATGTCCTCTTTGCATTTTTCTAGAAAAACATCATTCCAGATTCCCAGAAAGAAAGGCCATAGCTCTGTGAAACTGGGATGATGGGTCCAGTTCTTGCCAGCAAGCAGCACAGCCTGTCCGAATTAGACTACTCGGCAGAAGGAAGTGTTTCAGAAAGCTAAGGCTCTCTAGCTCGCATCTACTGTATCAAAAGTCACCATCCCAAAGAACAGTATTGAATGGCTCAAAAGTATTGTCTTCAAAAATTGGGCATACGCAATGCTGGACTGATAAGAAAGTTCCCTCCAGTTTCCTTCCGGTGCAAATGCCTGAGTAGCCATGTTTGTCACTGACAGGTAATAAGAGGTTCTCCTTTCCCCTTTCTCGCTGCTTGTGTGCTCTTCCTAATTTGAAGGAGCCCAACCAGCAATAGGAAACCGTACGTTACGAGAAAGCAACCGAAAGAAAGGTTCTATCTTTCAATTAACAGGAGGTTTTTTAACAGGGGGAGAACGCACAAGAAGCAAGCATTCTGGGAAACAGCTTAGAGGGATTTGGGCTCTGAAAGGAAAGGAAACGGGGTGGAGGTGGGGGCTGAAGTCTGCTTGCTGGCCCCTGCTAAATTTAGGATAAGGGTGAGGGCAGAGCCAGGTAACTTTGAAGTGGGCATCCTCACTGTCTACAAAGCACTTTCACAACTCTTGTTTAAGCTCAAGGCAGATGCCATGGGAGCTGCTCGGAATGGAGGTATAAGCACTGGGGTCAGACCCAGGGCTGAAGTTCTGGCGGTTCTACCCACTGAGCTGTGTGACCTTGGGCAAGTGACTGGCCCTCTCTGAGCTTCAGTGTTCTCAGCTATGAAATAGGGACAATAGCAGTACTTATGCTGCACCTTCAATAATTGTTTCATTTCTAAACTAGAAAATGGGACTGTCACTTTGTGGAAGGGTTTTTTACTTTATAAAGGAATTGCCACAGCACCCATGAACTTGACCTTCCATTTGTAACAGTACCTGCAGTTTCTCAAGAGATTAGTAATTGCATGGACACACCAGGAGACCTCCTACACCTAGAGGGGACTTTCATCTGTATCCAACCCCCATCTGCAAACTCGAGATGTCAATGATAATTGCAAGCTCTCTGAGCTGTGTGAAAACAGAGAGGATAGACATGGTAGCAGAAAGACACAGCAGTGAAAACCTGATCTCAAATCCAAGGGTAACTTTAAATTTCCTTAAAATATATGATCTCATGTAAGAGTTTCAGAGGCACAGTGGCTTGAGGGTGGATTGCATCCATAGTTCAATGTTGTCATCAGAGGCATAGGTTTCTTCATCTGTCACCTGCAATGATGGCTTCATTCCCAAAATGCAAGCAAGATGGCACCAGAAGTCCCAGGCACCACATCCCAGTATAGCAATGTCCAGCAGAGGACCAAGCGCCTCTTCCTGTAGCTCACTGTTAGAGGGGAGGAGACTATGCCTAGCAACAGGCACTCTCTTGCCTCTGCTTAGACAGACTTTAGCTGTCTGATGATTCCCGACCTGATTATTGTCAAGGTACAAGGGATAGCCTGGAATTGGAGAGGGGGCAACCTCTTCCAAAGCATATGGCTCTGTGGGCGGTAAAAGAAGCAAAAAGAAGAAAGTCTCTCTGTTTGGTTCTTCTAGAAGTGGAACTTACACTTGAACTTCCTTATTTGGAAGCACTAGCAGGAGAAGGAGGAATCAGGACAGAGGAGGGAAGATGGCCTTTATCAGGCCAGTTGGGGGTAACTGCAGCTGAGTCCACTGAGAAACCTGGGAGATGACATGGAACACGCCTGGGAGGTAACCTGACCTAGGGCCAGGAAGCTAAGATATTTCTCCACAGCACCCTGTTTACCCTGGGTTCAGGGCTACTTCGTTCTAGTACATTAACCAGCACTTTAACTTTTCCCTGAGTTCAGACCTAGCAAGTTTCCACACATAGAAAAAATCCCTGAGGCAGAGAATTGGAGATGTTTGCAGGTGGAGGTGAGGACTGAGGGGCGATGGGCAGAGCATTGACAGCATCTGAAACAGGAGGATGGAGCCTGGGTTGGCAGCCAGCAGCGAGAACCCTTTTCAGTTAAAGGAAACAGAGTGCATTTTCTTAGCATGGCCAAGAGCAGGCAGCCTTTCTTGACATGAGCCACAAGATGTCCAGGACATATTTGTCACTTGAACAATAGAATTTTTTGTGAACTCCTTAAAGACCCAAGGTCTTGTCTCATCACATGCAGACTGATAGGTCTTTCCAGATCTTTCCTCTCTGTTCCTGGGTCATCTTTTCTGGGAGTGCCCTTGAACCCATTGGGATTCTAAAGCAAAGAAAATAACACTAATAATAATAATAACAATAACAGCAGAGCGTACCACTTTGAGCGCCTACAAAAGTCCAGGAATTATGTTTTCATGTCTTATTTAACCCTCACAGCAGCCCAGGGAGGTGGATCATGTTCTCCTCAATCTATAGATGGGATTGAGGAAGAGAAAAGATTGGCTAAGCTAAAGTCATAAAGGAATGGGAGAGGTGGAACTCAGCACAGGCGGCCAGTTGGCTTGTAAGAAGTGCTGAGCAGGGCCTGGTACAGTGGTTCACACCTATAATCCCAGCACTTTGGAAGGCTGAGGTGGTTGGATCATTTGAGGTCAGGAGTTTGAGACCAGCCTGACCAACATGGTGAAATCCCATCTCTACCAAAAATACAAAAATTAGTTAGGCATGATGGCAGGTGCCTGTAATCCCAGCTACCCAGAAGGCTGAGGCAGGAGAATCACTTGAACCTGGAGACTGAGGTTGCAGTGAGCTGAGATTGCACCACTGCGGTCCTGCTTGGGCAAGAGAGTGTCTCCAGAGGCAGCAAAAAGGGTCCAGTGAGCGCTAGAGACCCCATGAGCCTCCTTGTAGGTTGTGAAAGCAAGTCGTAGGTTCAGTAACATTTGATTGAATTTAAAAAGTCTCCACAAATGTTATGGGGTTAGTTTCCCCATTGTAGGAATAAGGAAACAGAAGGGGATAAAAGTTCAAATCCAAGAACATTCTGTAGGAGCTAGGATTGAAACCAAGGTCTCTCTGACCTCTTTTCTACCACACTGTGGGGTCTGTGGCTGCATCCTGGCTGTTGAGACCAACCACAGCGACCAGCTGACTGTCTTGTGGTGGCTGAGAGCTGAGGCCTTGGCTCTGGCCACCGCACTGTCCCTGCCCACCGTGTATCCTAAAGGACTGTGGGAGGGAGGGTTTGGGCCCTTGCTGCCCAGTTGAAACACAGTGTGAGCCACAAGTGCAAGCCACATACGTAAGTTTTAATTTTCTACTAGCTACATTAAAGAAGCAAAGAGAAACAGGTAAAAATAATTTTATTATATATTTTGTTTAACCTAGTATATATCCACATATTATAATTTTAGTGTATAATTGATATAACACATGACAAATGAGGTTTTTTTCTAATTTTTTTAAAGAATTTCATAGCCAGTATGCATTTTATACTTACTGCACATCTCAATTTGCAGTAGCCCTTCAAGAGCTAAAGAGCCACTAGGCTGGGCAAGTTTGGATGATTCAGAGAAAACCTTACCCTTCCCACTCTCCTCTCATTCACCTCCTACAAACATGCCACACATGAGAAAATCAAATCATAGATAGATAGATAGATAGATAGATAGATAGATAGATAGATAGATAGATACCATTTGTGTATATGTGTTATATAATGGCTTGGACCGCTGTCTCCCTGGTTCAAGCCATTCTTGTGTATCAGCCTCCCAAGTAACTGGGCCTACAGGGGCGCCACCATGTCTAACTCATTTTTATATTTCTAGTAGCGATGAGGTTTCACCATGTTGGTGTGTGTGTGTGTGTGTGTGTGTATATCTTTTTTTCTCAAAATGATAAGAGTATAGAGATAGAGAAAAGGTTGGTGATTGCCAGTGGTTAGAAGGAAGAGGAGAGATAAGCAGGTGTGATCCCACAAGGTAGCTCAAGGGAAATCATTATGATAGTGGAGTAGTTCTGGGTCTTGATTGTGGTGGTGATTACACAGACTTATCTATGGGATAAAATGACCTAGAACTGTACATACAGACTGCACTTACGTCAGTATCCTGACTTTGACATTGTACTAGAGTTATGTAAGATGCCACCATTGGGAAAAACCAGATGAAGGGTACACAGGAACTGTTTGTATTATCTTTGCAACTTTCTGTAACTTACATTTTTTCCAAACTAAAGGCTTAAAATTAAAAAAAAAAAAAGAACAGAAAAGAAAAAGGAAACAACCTAAATGTCAAAAAATATGAGATTGGGTAAATAAACTATGTTAGCAGTCACTTTACATGGATGTTTTATTGTGTATACAATTTATTTTGTGTATTTATTTAATTTTTTTTTTTTTGAGATGAGGTCTCGCTCTGTCACCCACACTGGAGTGCAGTGGTGTGATCTCGGCTCACTGCAACCTCCGCCTCCAGGGTTTAAGTGATTCTTGTACCTCAGCCTCCCAAGTAACTGGGACTACAGGCGCACACCACCATGTTCAGCTAATTTTTGCATTTTTAGTAGAGGCAAGGTTTCACCATGTTGGTGTATATACATTTTATTGTTTGTTGCCATACAATAAAATGATTCTGAGCCATTTAGAATAATCAAAAAAACCACATAGGCAGACAAAGAAAATTGGAATACACAGCAGCATATCCCATAAGATTTCCTTGTTGAACCTTGGTTTCTGTGTGCACCAGACACACGGAAGTCTGATAGGATATGACACAATGTTAGCGGTGGTCATCTCTGGGTGACTTTCATCTTTTGAACTGCCCAATTTTTTACAATGCACATGTGTTACTTGAGTAATCAGGGAGAAGATGCTATTTCTATGTTGGAGGAAAAAAGAAGACTGGAAGAAAGCAGCTGAAGGGCAGCAGATCGTGTGGCCATGCCATCATTCTCTCCCAAATGCAGCTCCATGAACATGTGCAAAGGGAGGCCGGCAGAGAAGTTCTCCCAGGGGAAGGGACAGTGAAAGACGTGCTTTGCTTTCTGGCAGGAACCAAATGAAAGGAGATGGAGTGATTCAGACCAAAGACCACAGCAAGTCGGGAATAAAACAGCACCTGGTATATTACAACTCCGAAACACGTGTGTGGACTGGGGAGGTTGTGCAAAAAAGAAGAGAAACTGGTTGTTGAATCTGGGTAGGAATTAAGCTATAAGCTCTCTCCGTCTCTTGTTTCTCTCATAAATAATCTTTAATATTTTTGCTCTGTCATCATTTCTGCTAAGAGAAGCACCTGGTTTTATATTTGCAACCACAAACTCAAAATACCTTTCTGCTGGGCTTGTGTCCATCTGGGCCCAGGGAGGCCACCACTCCTGAGCAAATCATCCTGAAGGCTCAGCTGGGGTCCTGAAGGAGTAGAAATTTCTTGAGGTTTGGGGTGGCAATTAGGTCTTGCATGAATAATCCAGACAACAATCACCAGGGTAATTAATATTTCTTTTATTTTTAAAGAATTTACTGTGCCCCAGACACTGTCCGTTACTGCTCTGCCTTACTTTCTAAAATTGGTATTGCTCCATTTTACAGATAAGGAAACTGAGGACTAGGGGAGGTAACCAGCCGAAGGTCATGCAGCTAGTCATGGGGAGCTCCAGACATGTCTGTCCCCAAAGCTATGTTCTTTCCACACAGGGCCTTCTGTGGTCCCCTTCATTATTCTTGGGGATTCAAAGATAAATGGAAGAGGAAACAGTCTGCACAGAACCCTGTGGCTCCTCCCAAGGGTAGCCATCTGCCGTTGCCACCCGAATGGCCACTCCTGATGGAGTGGGTCCCTGAATGGCGAGGCTGCATGGGCTGGGACGGGATCTCCTGCGCACAGGCTCCCCCTTATGGAAATGAGGGAGACGCCGCGGCAACTCCAACCTCCTGCTCCACCCAGGCAGAGGCGCTGGGAAGGGCTGCCCATGCCCACCCAGCCCAGCGCCTGCCCCCGGCTCCCAGCACTGCCTGCCCTGGGCTTCGTGCTTGGAGCATGCTCTGATCCCCAGAGCAGGCATCTTCTTTGGTGTTCCACTCGAGGACACGTTCTTGAATCCACATGCTGCCGAATGTTGATAAATAAAATAACATAAGCTGACAGAGACCTGAGAAGAAGTGATGATATTTACAATGGCCTTCTCAGGGAGCCTTTTCCTGTTTAGACACCAAAAGGAAAACATCCTTGCTTTAAAATATATACAGCACGTGTAATGTTTTATTTTCTAGGACGGCTGAGAACTGCTTTCTAACCACAGAGTTTTGGTTGAATCCTGTTCCTTCTGTGAGCCTCAGTGCCCTCATCTGTAAGATGGGCATCATGACACTGACCTCATAGAATGGTTGTGACCGGTGCCCATAAAGGGCTTAGGCATGTGCTTACCCATCCCTTTAGGTCCTTCTGGAAATCTTACAATCCTAGTGCTCCTTCACTTATTTGGTAATTAAGCCACTCAAAAAAAGTGTTTACTGAGCACCTACTCTGTGCCAGGTCCAGCAATGAGGAAATCATTGGGGCCCGATGTGTCTTTAAAAACAAGGGTGAGGCCTGGCAGCCAGGAGGCATGCAGGAAATGTTAGATGAAGCCGTAGGTGAAGAGAGGACAGAGAGAGGAGGAGCGACTGTGTGGTTTCCCTGACCTGCAGCCCACTGGGTCAGCTGGACCTGGAGCCAGGACATCTGGCTCTAACTTGGTCCCTATTTCTCTGTGACCGTGTCCTCTGCTCCTCCCTCCCTGTCTCCGAGCCTCCACTCATCCATCTGCAGAATGGAGGAGCAGAAGGGGATGCCTGGTGGAGGTCCTGTGATTGGACTGGCCAAGCCTCCTTTGGGTTAAAAGACAGCCCTGCTTCAGACTGCCCCCTCTCTGTCCCCTGTGGGCCTCCTCACATCATGGTGATCCATGGGGTTCTCTTGCCTGTTTTTCCTGAGCCCCAGAACACTGTCCCTGCTCTTTAGATGTGGGCAGGTCTGGGCATGGGGACCTGGCTCTGGAATCTGAACCTCAGTTTCCTCATCTGTAAAAGGATCTGTAAAAGGGGTCCTTGGTGGTTTGATGCTGAGGATTTAAGAATGAGGACTCCAAAGTGCATGGATGTGAGAGTGCTTTGGAACCATCTGTGCCCTCCATGGATAGACAGTCTTGTTGATCCTATTATCTCCAGGATCCCTGTGAGATGGGCTTTGAGGGGATGGAAAACGAGAAGATTCAGCTGTAGGTCTTGCCAAGTAAATACCCCCAGGCTTCCTGAAGGAGAAAATTCCAGAGCAGACTTCTGGGATGAGCATGAGTTTGCAGATTGAGTGGCAGGGCTGTCAGTGTGGGGAGGGGGATATTCCACGTGGTGGAAACTGAGTATACAGAAGCTCATGTATTGAAACAGCGTGGAGTTTGGGTTTGATCCTCATAAGTGAAGATCTTCAAGCCAGTATTCCGTTCGGGAGAGCAGCTAACATGGGGGTCTAGGAAGAGGCCAGTAAGGTAGGCAAGGCACCCTGGGCATGAAGGGCTTTGAATGCCAAGACCCTTGGGACTTTGGATTTCAGACCAAGGGAAACCATGCTCATGTAACTTGGGCAGAGCAGAGAGGGGAATTGAAGTGGGAGAGACCAGGGTGGCAAGAATCCAGTGGGGAAAGAGAGTGAGAGCTGGCTGCGGTCAAGGCTGTGGGGATGTGGAAAAGGGAAAGTATTTGAGAGATGTTCCCGAGATGGCCCCAACGGGGCTGCATGATGGATTGGCTGTGGGGTGTGAGGCAGAGGGAAGATCTTACCATCTAGCTGGAGGGCCCAGACAGACACCCGGGAATAAGAGTGAAGTAGATGAGAGAGAGGATAATTAAGTGCTAAATTGTGCAGCTTAATTTATTGTTTGGACAGTTGCCTTGTACTATAAACCTCATTGCTCTAATGAGCTCATGACATCAGCGAGCAGGGAAAGTATGCCTAACACATTGCCCATCACACTGGGGCCATCTGTGGGCACTGCCCAGATGCCTATCTGGACAGACACTCTGGCTGCCAGGCTTCTGGGCTCAGTTTGCAATTGGGGGTACCAGCAAGTGCCAGGCCAGGGCACCCCTGGCAAGATCGCTTCCTTAGAAGCTTCAGAATCCAAAAGGCCTGGGACTCCCAGGGGTGTTAGTCCTAAAAAGGAAGGAAGGAGGCACGCAATTGGAATTTGATTGTAAGGCAAGAGCACGGGTCCTGCCCCAGGGTCCCAGGGAGCTGGGTTCACATCTAGCTCCCTTCTTGCTTATATGACCTTGGGCTGGCCCCCAACCTTTCTGAGCCATCATTGTCTTATCTGTGAATTCAAGCAAGCACCCAGAAAGTGCTCTGTGAACCTTAGTTATCATGAAAAGTTTCTCCCAGTTGAGAAAAATGTTGAAAACAACAGATACGTAAGAACACCCAGCTTACCTACCTCTCATAGACCATGTCCCAGGCCTGGTGCTCCTGGGGATGCAGAGAACTGACCCTGTCCACCTACACTGGAGGGGAAAAAACAATTCACCCTTGATTCTATGACTGCATTTATTGAGTCTTTTAAAGAGATTTTAAGTGTGTGATAAAGAGAGAGGGGTTTGTCTTGGGAGAACCTAGAGAGGCTTTTTGAAGAAAGTGCACCACAAACAGGCCTTGGATAATAGTCAAGACCTTCTCGCCAGAGAAATAGCCCCCTGCACTTGCTCTTCTTAGCAAGGTTTCTGGAAATATCTTTGTTGGAGGTGCTTAGGAGAATATCTGATTAGCGGGGGTAGGGATGGCGATGAAATGGAGCTGCGTTTACAGAGAATTTTCTATGACATTGACAAGGATCCATTTTTCCTTAGCAAGGAAAATCAAATCCTTTTGAGCCAAAGCTCCCACTAGCCCATCTCCCCCAGGCCACCAGTCCTCATAACACTGACTGCAATTGTAATGGAGAGATTGTCTGTTTGATTTTCTGCTTAAAATATGCACTACCACCCTTCCTGCAACAGAGGATGCCTGGCATAAGCACTCAATCCATTTTTGTTGAATAAATGAATGAAGAAAGCAGAGGTAGTGGTCAAAGACATTCAAGTGGAAACAAGACTTTATTTTCACCTATCAGGTCACCAAAGATTAAAAAGCAATCACGCATACTCAGCTTTGAACACAGTGAGAAGGAACAGCTCTCTGGACACTTTATGGGGTGGTAGAGTTACAGATCTTCCCAGTGCACAGTTTGGCCACCAAAAGCTTAAAAAATGCTCATGCTCTTTAACACAGCAACACCACTGCTCAGGAGGGAGTCTCAGGAGAGCCATACCAGTGTAGAAAGATGTCTCACTGCAAGATACTGGAAACAACCTAAATGTTCAACACTAGAGGATTGGTTAAAAAACTATGACGATCCTTGGAATGCTATGGAGGCATTTAAAATCATGATAGAGCTGTGTGTATGTGGACAAGTACTCACAATGTGTTAAGCAGGGAGAAGCAGTCGAATTCCACAAGGTGTACAGACGCCAAATGAACCTGAGGGACAGTGGCCATCGCTGAGTATTTTTATTGTCTCTTTTTTTTGCCCACCTGTATTTTGACATTTTAAAACAAGGAGAATGTATTATTGCTCTAAAACAACGAAGCTGTCTCCACACTGGCTTTTTTTTAAGAAGAAGAAGAAAGGTGACGGTGGTGGAAGCAGGAACTGTGCCAGAGTTTCTTAGACTTTCCTCTGTCCTGATGGTACCTCTGCTTCCTAAGGGGCTCTCAGCTCATCCAAGGACACCCCCAATTCTCTCCCCCAAGACAGGGAGCAGCTAGGACAGCCACAGGCCCTCCCTTCCCAGGGACAGTTGTGGTGTCTCATGACAGCCCTTTGGGGGCACCTCCTCTCAGCTGGGGTCCTCAGGACCACACTGTTGGCAATGATCACAAGCCCCATCTGAGGCTCATTCTCAGCCACTTCCTCGTTCCCGGGGCCTGGGCTTAGCTTCCTGTCCAAAGTCAGCCCCAGCTGGCTCTGATCCCTGCCACACGGCTCATCCGCGGCACTGCCTCACCTCTCAGAGCCGTCTCACTTGTAACTCAGGGTTACCATATCCAGATTGTGGGATGTTGCCCTCTCTGCTGCCCATTTCCTCTCCCACACCCTCCCTCACTGGGCTCTCCACTGGCTTGTGTTTATGGAACATCGGGGGCCCAGCTATTTCTTTTCCACTGCTTACTGGGGGACAGCCAGAGAGACAGGTCCTTCTCTTTTCTCCATCCTGGAAACTTCTCCTGGTGGTTTGTGTCAATGGTAGGAGATGGCAAGAGGGTCCCTGTCCAGAGGCCAGAGGTTAGAATGGAACCACACAGAAGGGGCACCACAGTCTGGAAGAACAACTTGATGGACATCAGCACCCCACTTTCCCCAGCTCTTCTCTTCTCCAGGTTCCAGAGAGTGGAGGTGGTGGTGGGGGGAATATGTGTGGGGGGTGGGACGGGAGTGTTATTGGGGGAAGCAGGTGATAAGGGTGGAGGGGAGGCAGCAGAAGTGTTCCAGGTCCCTGCCCCGTCTACAGGGCTCCCCTCTGGGTACCTTTGCAGAGGCTCTACCTCCCAGCAGGGCGTTCCATTATTATTTTTTGTGACCAGATGGGGAGCTGAAGCTCCCAGAAACTTGTTCAGCTCATTCTTCTGGGGCAGGCTTGGGAGGACCTAGTCTCTGGAGTCAGGCCAGGCAGAAAGCTGCCTCCCCCATTTCCACATAAGATGTTCTTGGGCAAGTCAGTTGTCTCCCTGAGTCTTGTTTTCCCAATCTGTAAAATGGGTTGCAAACTCTTTGAGAGTGTCACTGTGAAGTGCAGCAGTATCACCCAGCAGATCACCCAGCCCCATGCCTGATATCATGTACAAACACAATAATTGACTGTAACCTTTTCTTTCAATAATAATCGTCCTGCCTGACTCTAGATTCCACTGAGATCTAGAGGCGGGAGAGTACAGAGTGAGCATGGCCCAGGGAAAACAAGATCTTCTTCCTTTGAGATGGAAGCATGTGGGCGCAAATATTAAAATTCAAAAGAAATCCTCCTGTCCCTGCTCTCCGACCAAATGGGAATGATCTGAGGTTTCCTGACAGGTTTTCCTCTTGCCTCCACACCATGTGGAATGGCCAGTTCCACACACCTGTGTTTTTAGTGAGCTTTTCAAGCATGCAGTTGCCTCAGCAATACAGAGTGACAGACAGAAACAGAAGCACCTACTCTGGGTCAGGCACGAGCTCTTGCATCTGCAGAGCACTCTGGGGCCAGAAAGGTCCAGTGACTTGCCCCAGCAAAGTCTGAGTTGCAAAACTGAGTCTTGAACCTAAATCTGTCTGGCGCCAGCCTGTCAACGTCTGCTTTATTTTTCTCATTGCCATGATTCCTCCCACCTCATTGACTCTTTGATTTAAAAAACGTATGCTTTCAAGCATAATACTGTTTACAAAATTACAGTGGAGTAAGGGGTGTGTGTTGTGTGCCGTGTGTAGTGGGCTTTCCATTCTATGTGTGGCTGTGTGCGTGAAAGAAATCTAAAATGCAACAAATACCCCTGAGTTGTCTCACATCAGGAGAGTGACTGCCTTTTCCCCCACCCCAGGGTGGCTGTGGCATTGTGAGCAGGCTGCAGACCCCCCAAGCAACCAGAACATTCTGTACCTTGTGGCAATTAGTCCCCACTTGGCTTAAGGACTCCTCCATCAAAGGAGGTCTCCGCCTGCTGCCCAGGGGAGGCCAAGGGAATGCCTCCAAACGGAGCCCTTTCCCCCTCATTAGGGGGCTCCAGCCACCAGCAAAGCAGACTCCGGACAACAGACCCGGCCCCATCAAAGGCCCCCTTCCCCCGGGAAGGCCTCAGTAATCCGGGGCCTGAGTACGCCCTGCCCCCTCCCCTAGACCAGCTCAAAAGCCGCCGTCTGGGGACACCTGACTACTCTCCAGTTCAAAGCCAAGTGAATGCATTAACAAGACAAAACACCATTTTCCTGTCTCAAAACTCCTAGGGTCCTGCTTTGAGCTGCCTGCAGTTCAGGCCTGCAGGATACACAATCCCTCCCCACTTATCCATGGGGCCTGAAGTCAGGCCCCTCCTCTGTCTTCTCCCCGGCCTTTGAAAGCCCAGGAACACAAACAGGGTCTAAGTTAAGCCACTCAGCAAGGCCTCTTCAGACCTAATCTCTCCTCAGTAAGGTAGGTGGCCAATCTGGAGCCAGCCCTCCTGAGAGTCAGGGCTGAGTGTGGAGAAAGCAAGCTGGCTCTGACGTTGCAGCCTTCCTCTGCAAGCAAAGAGACTGTTACGTCCGTATCAGAGCAAGTGATCCATGAGGAAGGGCTGCAAAGAATCTCCCTTCAGAATCCAGGATTCTGGAAGAGAAGCGCCAGATTTAGCCATTTATACATCCATCCACTTGATTGTCCACCCACTCATCTATCCACACATCTACTGATCCATCTGTCCTTCCATCCCTCCGTCCATGCATCCCTCTGTCTGTCCATCTATCTGTCCATTCATCCATTTCTCCATTCATCCATCCAGCCCATTGCATGCCAGATCCTGTTTCAAGGCCTGGGTATCCAGAAAGGAATTATATACAGATCCTGCTCTGAAGTAACTCCTAGTCCATAGAAGGAGCAGCCAATACCTCGTGGCTTAAGAGAGAGAGGTCTGAGAGGGAGCAGGGAGCTCAGAGGATGGAGTCTGTGGTACCCAGGAAGAAAATACAGAGGGTATGAAACCTGGAAGATGAACAAGAGCTTTACCAACGAGAAAGGGAAAAGATGGCATTCCGGGCAGCATATGCAAAATCACCGAGGCCTGAGACAGCCTAGAGTGTTTGTGTAGCTACTAGTTGTTTGACTCCTGCAGTTTGTATGAAGGAGTGTGGTGTGGTGGGGGGATTATAAAAGGTGAGGCTGGGGCTACAGAATGTGAGTCCCATCATTCCGTGAACTCCATTCCTCAACAAGCACTCAGATCCACGCACATGTGCACATGCATACACACATACATTTACATGAATAAGCCCCCACATGCAAATAGCAGGTATATGCACCAATACACAGAGGTGAACACCTTCACACATGACATGCTAATGCAAATGCAGGTATGCTCATTCACAGTAATGTGCTCACATACACATAAGCACATCTACCCGTGTTCCAACATGCTCTCTTATACACACAAGCATGTGATCACATGCAAACGACGTGTGTGTGAGCATGCACAAGTGTGCAGTGCATACACACACACATATACACACACAGCACCAGGGAAAGGCCAGGAATAGGAGGCCTGCCTCTAATTATCTCTCTGTCATAAAAATGTGCCCTAGGCAGTGAAACTTGGCAGAGCTGGGCCATCAGCTGTGCTCGGGCTGGAGCCGGGTGTTCCTGGGCTTCACTTGGCTTTGCCAACATGGCAGGGCTTCCCATCCTGATGTCAGCCTCCTTTCCTTTCCTAGCCCTCCTGAGCCAGTGCTGTTCCCACTGTGAGAGCTGCCTTCTACAGCCATGACCTTGCTTGGGTGATGAGACACGCCTGAATATGTTCAGCGTCCCACCACAGGGCAGAGTGGCCAGAGCCAGCCCTATGATGTTGTCTCCTGGACAAATGCCCAGCCAGCTCTGGGCAGGGCAGCAACATTCCAGGTGCAAGACCCAGTGGGCTTCATCTTGCTCTTCCAGTTCCATCTCACAGGCTTCCCAGTAGATGCTTTCTGCTACAGCCACCCTGGATCTTCCCTGGACCCCATTTAATTCCTGATGGGATTGGTCATCAACATCAAGCCACAGCTGGGATGCCTCTGAGTCTCAGAGACTGGGGTCTTCCTGGAGCAATAAGAGGTGGGGTATGATGGGGGTGACATTAGCTGATCTCTCTTCATTCAAGATCACTGTTGAGGCACTGTTCGACTTAGCCATGGCCCTTCTCTTATTCCAAACCTGGTCTTCCATCCTCCAACCCACCTGCCCATCCCACTTCCTGTATATTTGCCTCCCCTCTGTCTACTCCTCTTTCTATCCAGCCATCCAGTCACAGATATAATTCTTTAACAATCTACCCATTTACCCATGCCCTAAAATTTTCAACCATCCCTCCATCCATTCTTCTACCTGTTCACTTATTCCCCATCTATTTACTCATTCATTTCACATCTGTTCATACACCTACCCACGCAAACATCCATCCATTCATCCATTGCTCATCCATCTAACCATCCATTTTTTGATACCTACCTGTCCAATCATCTGCTCGTCCACCTGTCCATCTGTTCATATATCTGCCCATCTGTCTATTTGTTTGTTCAACCATTCAGCCAGCCATGTGCTGATCTATTCATAGATACTGAAATAAAAAAGACCTGGATTTGAATTCTTATTTTACCACTTACTATCAGTAGCAGATACTGTCATTTCTCTTCCCACATTCTCCCAGTCCTTAAGAGCTCAATGCATATAGGTCTGAATTCCATCTACCAGAACCTAAATCTTTTTGCCTAAAAACTTCCTCTGCAGCTGACCCTTGTCTGTCTCTACGTGTAGAGGGCTGGAGGTGATGGGATATGAATACCCCTTAGAGGCAGCTGCCAACCAATGACTAGCCAGAGTTTGTGTATTAATACCCCAGCTTTGTTGTCCTTGGGTGGGATGACTCTGAGGTGGATGTTCTTTACTGGTACCCAGAGTTCCCAACAAGATTAAGCTCCATTTTCCCACAGTTGTCACTTGTTTGATAATATCCCATTTACTGGTCATCTTCACTTCCCCACTTTGTTATTTCACCTCCCAAATAAGTGCCTTGCATTTGCATCCTTGTTTCAAGGTTGGCTTCTGGAGAACCCAAACTATTACATGTGTAGCTTGGACAGATTTTTTTTTTTTTTTTCTGAGATGGAGTCTCACTCTGTCGCCGAGGTTGGAGTACGATCTCTGCTCACTGCAACCTCCACCTCCCAGGCTCAAGCAATTCTCCTGCCTCAGTCTCCCAAGTAGCTAGGATTACAGGCACCCATCACCATGCCCAGTTCATTTTTTTTTATTTTTAGTAGAGATGGGGTTTCACCATCTTGACCTGGCTGGTTTTGAACTCCTGACCTCAAATGATCTGCCTGCTTCAGCCTCCCAAAGTGCTGGGATTACAAGCGTGAGCCACCGTGCTTGGCAGGACAGAGTTAATATGGTGCCTATCCTTGGGTAAGTAGTCAACAAACATTAGTTATTGCTTTTATTATACACTACTATTGACAATAATAGTAGTACATAGCAGATGGTGGAGGTGGTGGTGATGATGTTGGAGGTGGTGATGATGGTGGTGATAGTATTGATGGACAAGGTGGTGCCAATGGTGGCGGTGAGACATTTTTATAGGAGCTTGGCCTCTTTCTGGGGTCTTCCTATGGATCTTTGCCAACCTCAGGATGATTCTCCTCTGTCCCCACATTTCAAAGCACACTTTCCTGAACAGGAACTTGAAGAAGAGTGTGAGGGAAGGGCTGGGAGCTTAAGAAATGGCTCCCAAGTCATAGAGAGGAAGGCGAGGCAGAGCAGGAGCAGAGGCTAAGCTGACAAGGCTTGGGCTTGCCCGTAAGAGGTACTTCCATGCTTGCTTTATTTTCCTCTTTAAATTCGTTTCCATCGAGTGCCAGGAACTGCTTCTCAGACGTTCCCTATATGAAGAAAACAGTCAAACATTGTCTTCTGAACTCCTCACTGCCTGGGGATTGCCTGGGCACCAGGGCCTAAGCGGCTTGAGGGGCTCTGAGCTGTGGCCCAGCAGCTGTATCCAACAGCTGGAGGCCCAGAGAGGGGGAAGAATGCCCTAGGGTCACCCAGCATAAGTGGGGCCAAAATGAGATCTCTTGGCTTACCATTCTAACTTTAGCCAACATACCACAAACCCTTTGACCCCTGAATCAGAGTCAGAGAGGAAAAGAGTAAGAGATCTGACCAGCTGGGCACAAAGATAGAAAAAGACAATAGAATACCAGACCTATGAGGTCTTGCAGCTCACGCTTCCCCCACCCACTAGGTACTCCCCAAGCCCCACCTACTCCGCCCAGGCAGCCAAGAATGGGAAGGACTGCAGTCCTTGGGAGACAGACTCTGGGTTTCCAGGGTGGGGTCCTGGCAGGGCCCAGACTCGTGCAGGGGCCCCCACTCCACCCCAGGGGATATCGGCCACCATCACACGCTGGGGAGAGCAGACGGGCAGGGGCAGAGTGGCGCCAGGCCCTGGGCTGGCCACTGCAGGAAGACCTGCTAGCACCTGTGGGCACAGTTCCTCACCCCTGTCTCTCCCTGTGCAGGCCTCATTAATACCCTCCCTGGGGCTGGGGGTGGAGGACAGAGAGAAACAGCTGAGGCAGTGGAAAGAGATCCGTCTTGGGCCTTTAACTGGTCATGTGACTTTCACAAACCATCACTTTTCCGTGTCTCCAATTTTTCATCTGTACAACTAGGGTCACAGCATATACAAAACAGAGCCCATTAAGGGAAGCCCTCATCAAGCACCTATGAAGTGCCAAGCATGCAGTAGGTGCTCATTAAAGGATGGCTGTAGTTATTTATCTCCAGGGCTTACAAAGCAGCCCCCTTCCTTCCCAAATTCATGGTGCCGCAGGAAACCTTGGTCACACCTTCAGACTTCTCAGTGGGACTGTTTCCCTTCCCAGGTCACCAAAGCCACCCACACCTCTGAGTGGAGCAGAGCCTGATGAGGAGTGGGCCCAGGTCTACACCTCAGACCATGCCACCTGTCTGAGATCTGGCAAGTGGTCAGTGCTTGTCAGGTGGTGCCCTGGTCCCAGGGGAAACTCTTAGCTCTGCTGCTTGAAGAAAGCCTACGCAGCCTACTGGTTAATCCCTTAGATTTCTCATCTGCCCAGTGGCATAATAACAGTATCTCTCCCCATAGGGCTGTTGTGATGGTGGAAGGAGAGAAGGGGTATGATGCTCAGAGAATGGGCACCTCCCTGTGCCCAGGCACCACCTTTACTGGGGACTGGCTCTGGAGGAGACCCTGAACTGCTGCAGACAGGCCTGGAGAGCCCCAGGAAGGGGGAGGAGGAGGGAGGAGAGGGGAGAGGGGAGAGGGGAGAGCGGAGAGCAGGATGGGGTGGAGGGGCAGTGGAACAATAGTCAGGCCTGGCTTGTGGTTTGCGTCCTGAGAGAAGTCAGTCGACGCTTTCTTGTCATCAGACTTTCCAGTCACCTGCCTGGGAACCTGAGGAAAAGATTAGGGAGCCAAACACATATTGTTTCTTTTGTTGGAGGTGCCAAGTTTGGTGGGATGAATTGGCCATCTGTTCTCCCAGCTACGATCTGGCAAGCTGGGAACCTCTGCTCTCCGAGTTGCCAGTTTCCATAAGTTGCTAACAAAAGCTGGGGGTCGGGGAGGGGACACGGACTCCCCTACCTAGCCATGGCCCAGCTGGCTGACCCTCCGTCGGCTGGGACCCCTGCTCTAGGTCCACTGGGTGCTCTGGGCCTCAGACTCTAAAACCTGTGGGTGAGATGGAAAAAAACCCCCATGACCTGGGCTGACCCTGAGCCTCTCTGAGGCTTGGTTTCCCCACCCATAGAGTAAGGGTGGACAGGGACCAGCACATCCTCTGGTTCTAATATGTAAAATCCATGGTGTCCCTCTGAGGTCTGGGGAGGGAAAGGCCTATGTGGGCAGCCCTGGGGAAGGACCAGGTGGTGCTGGCCCTTTTTGGGGGCTAAACATCTAAGTTCCTGAGCCTGCTTTGCCAGGGTTCAGCCATTGGGCCACAAGAGCCTTCCATCTCCCCTTTAGCAAGCTTCAGAGCTGGGATTCTCAGCCTGGGGACTGGTTTTCTCTGGCAGGAGTGGTAAATGGAGTTTAAAACTCAAGCAGAGATCTTCTTAATTTAGGAACACCAAGGGGTCTGTGGCAGAACGCTGGGTGAAAATGCATTTTCCCAGGGGCAGGGAGAGTCATTTTCATCTGGTTCTCCAGGGACCCTGTGACCTTACAAAGGCTTAGAATGGGTGGCCTGGAACCTGGAGCTTTCTAGAGTGGCAGCCCCAGATGGAGGTACAAAGAGAATAATTAAGCCCCCCACACCTCAAATGCAGGTGGTCCTAGAGTGAAAGCAAGCAGCTCAGATGCCTCTGAGCTCATGCTGAGTGACAGGTGGTCAGGAGAGGACAGGTTCAGTGTGGACTCGGCTTCGGGAACAGGGTGGTGGCTCTTGCTTCACTCACAGAGATGCCTGCTGCCCTCTGTCAAAGAAAACCAGAGCGGGATGGTAAAGCAGTACAGACAGATTTTATTCACACTATCGCAAGAGGGGAGCAGAGACCTTAGTACAAAACTGGGCTCAACTCTGAATACAGCCCGGGCAGGTGGGAGTTTATAGCTGAGGAGCAGGGAGGGGGTTAAGGGATGGAAAATGACCAAGAGGGGATTCTTGCTGAAGGTGGGCCAGGGTGACCAGACATCCCCTGGGGCATGGTGGAGGATGAGAAACCTGATGGGCTATGAGGGTGATCATATGTTCAGGTGCTAAAACAGGATTTTGCCAGGAAGTGCTCAGAAGGGCCTAGGAGAAGGTTCTGGAACCTGACTGAAGCATAGCCAGGCAAAGACTCTTTGTCACCCTTCATCGATAGTGCAGACACAGACTTCAGTTGGGACCCGTGCAGGAAATGTGACTTGCTATTTAGGCCTCATTTATGCTGTGCTAATGGCCTCAGCAGACCAAGGGCTGACTTTGCGGCCGCCGGTCTTTGTGCAAAAGACCCTGCTTCACCTGCCCCTCCTACTTCTCCAGAGGACAAAGGAGTCCCTGCCAGAAGATCACCCATGTGCACTAAGTCTTCTGAAGCCTTATTTTATTTAACTTTTGGAGCCCTGGTAGACATCTAGGCCCCCATTTCACAGATGTGGCCGCTGAGACTCAGAAAGGTGGAATGACACAGCCAAGACAGGAGCCCCAGCTGGCACATTCCAGTGCCTTCTACTTCCAGCTGGAGATTCTGGGCTGGTCCCTCACCCCCTTAGCCCCCCACCCACAGGCCCCCGGCCAGCACTTGGGCCAGTCTGGGCACAGCCAGTGTCCAGTATTTCATGCCCCATTCCCCCCCACCCCCCAACCCCCGCCTGAGATGGCCTGCAAGCTGCTGGCAGGTAACAAAATCCCAAAACGATTCCCAGGCAGGTAACAAAATCCCAAAACGATTCCCAGCCGAGACAGCTCCCCACACGCCCCTCCCCCACAGCACGTTCGCTGTGCTCCATCCAAACTGATTACAGCCTCAGTGCAAGGGGCAGGGGAGGGATGAGAGCAAGTCGGCCTCCAGAAGACTTGAAAGAAAATTTGAAACACACGTGTGCTGCCCTGGCTCTGGGTGACCCTAAGCCCTCAGCCCGTGTGGCCCAGCAGTCTCCATCCCCCCACTGCCCTCAACCCCCACCCTCACCACCTCCTCCCCTCAAGCCTCACCTGTGTCTCTGAGGGGGCTGCTTTCCAGGCTCAGCCCCTGCCTCGGGCAGCTGGCTGGGTCTCCAAGACCTGAAGAACTTGCAGCTGAGAGAGACCCCCACCACCAGAGCCCCCTTGTCTCAGAAGAGGACACTAACATCCACAGCGGGAAGGTTTCCCGGGATAAAGGGCTGAGCGAAGCAAGACCCCAGACTCTGGGAGGGAGGAGGGCGCAGGCAGGTTGGAGCACAGCCCTTCCCTGAGCTCCCCCAGCCTGGCCTGAACTGCACCTCCTTTCTCTATTCCCATGCACCCACCCTCATTCAAAGGAGAACCTGTCTCTTCTATGCCCTTGCACCTGCTTCCTTCTGCTTTAACCCTTTCCCTGTGAGCCTGGGCTCAAGACTTTCAGGGTTCTGGGTCTAGAGTTTGAAGAGGGAGTGGAGTTAGCTGGAGCTGGCTCCAAGAGCTGCAGCCAGGGTTGGGAACCAAAGGTAAGTCCAAGTGACAGGCCCTGCCTCATGCTGTTTATATGGAACGTCCTTCTAGCAATCAGATTATGGCCTCCAAACATGTGGCTTCAATCTTTCCTTTGAAATATTGGTGGTGGGGGGCGGAGGGCTGCTGCCGCCAACACCCGCTGGATGCCTCTCCGTGCAGCCCAGCTGAGCACTTGCTGTAAACGAATCGCTCTGAGGCCTGTGCCTCTCGCCAATGGCACTCACACTTGGTTTGCAAGCAGGATTCCTGTGTGGGAGGGTGTGGCCTGGGAACGGGGCTGAGGGGCTGGAGGAGCAGCTGGGCAGCAAGAGGAAGGGCATGGGGCTTCAGAGGCAAGCAGCACTGGGTGCGCCTCCCAGCTCAGGCACTTGTGAGCTGGTGGCCACAGCCTGGGCAGCTGGCTTTGCAACCCCTATGGCTTTGTTTCTGCATCTGTCAAATGGACACACACAATCATCGTGTGATGATGACATGGGACCTTTAGCAATGCTGCACATGACATGCTCAGCTTGTGCGAGCCCCCACCCTCCTGTCCCTCACCTTATCTGCTCACCTGAGGCTCATCGTCTGCTGCTTTTTGGCCTGACTTCTGTGCACAGCTGCTTTCTGGCTTCACACGGTATGTTCTGGAGGTCAGGAAAAAGGATCTGGAGCAAAGCTTTGTCAGGGGTTGGCTGTGGGGTACTGGATAAGACCCTTTCCCTCTGAGGGCCTCAGTCCTCTGAACCATAAAGTGGTGGTGGTGGGTGGGAGTGGGGAACAGTAAGTGTGGCTGGATGAGACACCCCATGGGCAGTTTCCACATCTAATATTGAGGGGCTCTAGGGGGCCCAGGAAGACAAAAGTCCTGGGGCTTGAGGTCTTAGGATGGGGTAAGTGCAGGGCCAGGGTGCTTGGCTGTGAGTTCTGCGAGATGCGGAACAGGCGCGCTGAGCTTCCCTGGGCAGGTGGGAAGGTGTGTCCTCCCCATCAGCCCCAGCCTCCCACCGCTGCCTCTGACTCACCTCTCCACCTCACCCCCACCTCTCCCTCTTTGTGATAAACTAGCAGGTGACCTGAGTTCCAGGCCCAGCAGATACAATCCTTTGGGTGACAGGAGTGTGGTGAGAAACATTTCCCTAACAGCTGCTTCAGAACCCCCAGGGTGCTGTTAAAATGTGGAGTCCAGGGCCCCAGCCCAGACAAATGGCACCAGCATCTGCAGAGACAAAGCCCTGGAGTGAGTGTTTTACCTAACTCGCTGGGCATTTCTGGGGTGCACCCAGGGTTGAGAGTCCATTACTGGTAAGGTGCAGGTTTTGGGGCTTGCTGAACCTGCTCTCAGCTGACTGTGGGAAATTCTGCAACAAATTTCCTCCTTTCCAGCCTCCGTTTTCCCATCTGTTAAGTAAAAAAGAATTGTTCCCATTTCACAAGGTTGTAGCAGGGATTGAATATCATCTGTATTAGTTTCCTGGGGCTGCCATAACAAATTATCACAAAGAGGTGGCTTAAAACAACAGTTCTGGAGGTCTGTAGTTCAAAATCAAGATCTCAGCAAGGTTCTCTCCAAGGCCTTAGGGAAGAATTCTTCCTTGCTCTCCTAGCTTCTGGTGGCTGCTGGTAGTCCTTGGCTTGTAGCTGCACCACTCCAGTTCCCGCCTCTGCCTACATATGGCCTCTTCCCTCTGTGTGTGTCTGTGTCCACATTTCCCTCTTCTTATAAAGACAGCAGTCTTTGGACTAGGGCCCACACTGATCTCATATGACCTCATCTTAGCTTGATTATATCTGCAGAGACTATATTTCCAAATGAGGCCACAGCCACAGGTATCAGGAGTTAGGACTCTTTTGGGGGGAAATGATTCAACCCAGTGCATCATCCATGCAGTGCCTGGCCATGAAGGAGGTGGATAGATAGATGTAGAGTGAGCAAGAGAGGAGGAATGCTGTGTGTCCTTGAAGAGACACGTGCCCTGTCTGTGCCTCAGTCTTTCCATTCGTAACCTAGGGATAAGAGTAACTTCTGGTAGGGTGTGGTGGCTCACACCTGTAATCCCAGCACTTTGGGAGGCCGAGATGGGTGGATCATTTGAGGTCAGGAGTTCAAGACCAGCCTGACCAACATGGTGAAACCCCATCTCTACTAAAAATACAAAAATTAGCCAGGTGTGGTGGTGGGCACCTGTCATCCTAGCCTCTCAGGTGGCTCAAAATTGCTCAAACCTGGGAGGTGGAGGTTGCAGTGAGCTGAGAGCACACCACTGAACTCTAGCCTGGGCAACAGAGTGAGACTCTGTCTCAAAAAAAAAAAAAAAACGAGTATCTTCTTCCCCTAAGTGTTTGAGGAAAGGTTCACAGAGGACCTGGTGCACAGAGATGCTGAAGAAATGGCAGTTCCCTCCCTGTAAAGAAATAGTGGTGTGCTGAGGGTGTGTCGTGGCTCAAGTCCACAGTGGCTTTCCCTTGTGACTGTGAGAGGAGGAATGGGGGGGTACTGATGGTCAGGAAAGGTGCAGTGCACAGGTTGGTGCTTTTCAAGAGCCCCAGGGTCATGGAGGGAGAGGGTTTGGTGAGCCATTGACCTTGGAGTCTGCGAGGCATCCACCCCCACAGGTCTGAGCTCACAACCAGGTGCTGGTGTCCAAGGGCCAGGCAAGACCGTGGCGGCTGCATCTGGCAGAAGGTTTTGTACTGGAGTGATTGGAAGTGACGGCTGAGCGGGGAACGATCAGGGCAGAGGAGCCAGCAGGCCGGCTGCAGGCTCAAGCTGCAACGCATTAGTCCAGGGTCTGGGCTGGGGGTGGGGGACGGGCGGAGGGAGGGGACACTCGGTGGGAGTGGAGGTGCTTCTAGATGGGAAGCAAGAAAGTAAGACTGCTAGGGAAGACCCTGGAAGGCAGAGGGTGGGCTGACAGAGAGGCAAGGGCCATGGAGGTTGCTAGGCTGAGCACCTCAACCATGAAGTTCTGTAGAATCCTTACAACCTCTGGAATCTGATGCCTGCTAGCTCCATTTCATGGAGAAGGAGCCTGTTTCCTTTTACATTTACCTGCCTGGCTCCCCCTTCCCCGCCTCCTATTACTCTCCCTTCTCAGCCCTCACCACAAAACCACACAGCTCTTTGAAATCTATAAGTTGGGTTCAAATCCCAGCTCTACTGCTTGCTGGCTGTTTGACTGAACAAGTCAGTTCCCTTCTCTACGTCTCCATATTCTCATCTGTCAGATAGTTCCAACATCGTGGGTTCTCTGGGGAATGAGAAGAAAGCACGTGGGCCATGGAAATGGTACATGGTGGCTGCTCAATAGACATGCGCTCTTTTGTGTCTCTCTTGCTGCCCTGTAATCCAAGGCTCCACTAGGCTCTGGCCAGTGATAGGGAACCCACCTGGTGGGATGGGGACTCCACCCCAGACACCAGGACAGGCAGACACAGGCCTTTCGGCAGCTGCCCAGGCTCTCTGCCGAACTGGGCTGGGTGAAGGGGGCCATCGGCAGCCAGACACAGAGCTCTGCTCTGCTCTGCCCCTCCTTCTGGTTCTTCCCTCTGGGGTCCTTTACAGAGCCAGTCAGAGTGTGAGTGACAGTTTCCTGGGAGCACTTGCTAAAGAAATCCTCGCACCTGGGGAATTGACTATTGGCCTCGGGGCCCTCAGCCCCCAGGTGGGCAGGTCCACAGCAGCAATTGCCCTAAGAGAAGATGAAACATAATTACCCTTTCTTCTCCAGGTCCATGGGAGACCTCCCTTACCCACTGGTCCTGGGAAATCAAGACTTGTCTTCCTGCGGTTCCTATTCCCCAACAGCGTTCCAGTAAATTAGCCAGCACAAGGCAGGTCTCCTGCGGATTCATCAAAAGTTTGCCCGTGTCTTGGACAAACTGCAAGGAAGAATACTCCTCCAGCTGCTCACCCTCCGAGCACAGCCTGAGTATAAAGATAATAGTAATGTTTCTTTTGTCCTTCCACGATGAGTCCATACGATTCAGGAAAAATACCATGAATCTTTCCAGATGAGAAAGCTACGACTCAGAAAGGAGAAATGGTCCACATAAGGTGAAAATGCTGAGCAAGCAGCTACTGGAGAGGAGTCAGCTGCCGTGATTCATGGCGTCAGTGCGTGTTGGTATCCTGCCACATTTCCAGGCGTTGTAGAAAACCATTGAATGGAACCACTTGCTGAGTAGTGGAAGGGATATGGTGAAAAGGCATCATCTGCTTCATCCTGCAGAGGGTCTGTCATTTGCCCCAGGTGACAAACAAGAAATCTGTGATTCTCTTGGGTAAAGGGAATGTTGTTTGTCCTAGTGGACAGTAGAAAGTTACAGAAATACCTGCCAAGAAGCTCAGAAACAAGTTTACAGTAAAATTGCAGTCATGGGCCCAGCATGGTGGCTCACGGCTGTAATCCCAGCACTTTGGGAGGCTGAGATGGGTGGATCACGAGGTCAGGAGATTGAGACCATCCTGGCAAAAATGGTGAAACCCTGTGTCTACGAAAAATACAAAAATTAGCTGGGCGTGGTGGCGCATGCCTGTAATCCCAGCTACTCAGGAGGCTGAGGCAGAAGGATCGCTTGAACCTGGGAGTCGGAGGTTGCAGTGAGCCAAGATCACACCACTGCACTCCAGCCTGAGTGACTGGGGGAGACTCCATCTCAAAAAAACAAAAAACAAAAACGAATACCTTTCACTTTCTCCCACGTTGGCCTCCTGGGTGAATGGCCCTTTTTCTGGTCCTGAATGTCCACTCGTGGTGTTTCTTTAGCTTGTGTTCACTACTCTACCACAGCTCCTTTCCAGAACAAGCTGAAGTACACAAACAAGCAAATATTCATTGACCATTGTTATGACTGCTTGGGGATTTTCATAGCTTCAATGAGCTGGGTGTAATCTAATCAGGGCAGGACTTAGTCCAATGACCAAATGTTTTGGGCGAAAGTTCACCTGAAACTGTCCAACATCCAGATGCAGCACCTGTTATCAAGTATTTACCGAGCACCAACTATAGGCCGAGAATTGTTCTGGGTGCTACAGACATGGTAAACAAGATAGACAATGTCTACTTCCTCACAGAGAGACAGACAATAAACAGATATTTAGATAATAGCTTTTTTTTTTTTAGATGGTGACAAGTGCCAAGGGTCAGAGGCAGGGTTTGGAATGAGTACACTGAGGACAGGCCAGTGGTTCCTTTGAAGAAGTGACATTGGGCCAGGCACGGTGGCTCACCCCTGCAATCCCAGAACTTTGAGAGGCTGAGGTGGGCGGATCACCTGAGGTCAGGAGTTCCAGACCAGCCTGGCCAACATGGAAAAACCCCATCTCTACTAAAAATACAAAAATTAACCTGGCCTGGTGGCACACACCTGTAATCCCAGCTACTTGGGAGGCTGAAACAGGAGAATCACTTGAACCTAGGAGGCAAAAGTTGCAGTGGGCCAAGATCATGCCACTGCACTCCAGCCTGGATGACAGAGCAAGACTCCATCTTTAAAATAAAAAAAGAAAGAAAGAAAAGAAAAAGAAGCAACATTGGTGATGACACCAAAATGCTAAGGAGCAATTGTGCAAAGATCTGAAGGAGGAGCACTCTAGGCAGCAGGTGCAAAGGCCCTGGGGCCAGGAGGAGTGAGGTGCATTAGAAGGAACTTGTGGCAGGAATAGAAATGAGTTCAGAGAAGTGGGCAGAGGCCATATCACCAAGGTTTAGAGGCCTGTGGTGAAGAGCTGGGCTTTTTCTAAATCTGATGCAAAGACACTGGAAGATTTTAGCATGGGTATGATATAACCTTTGCACTTGTCACTCACACAAATGAGCTTTACTTCCACTAAGTGGTGGGTTCATATTTGAAAAGCCAGCTGCTTTTTCAGAGTGATAATAGGGCTTCAACTTCTTCAATTTCCACATTTGCTTTGGAGCTCTGCCAAGATCACTCATGATCATATTTTTTCAAGTATACATATTAGTGTTTCTTCAAAGTGAGGTGTCTAGAACATTACTGGAATATTAATTTTTCCATTTAGCAAAGCATCAATACTACTGGCCACAGCTTGTGAACCTGTTAATACGGCTGTAACTCTGGATATCTGATATGGGCTATTTTCTCAAAGAACCTTAATTTTATGCTTATAGTCTTTGTTAATTACTTTCTCAAACTACATTTCAGAGATGGCCTTTGCAACAGAATGGAGCTCGTTGATAATTCCTAAGTAATAATGGAAATTGTTATCATTGATTGAGCACTAAGTGCTGAGCTCACTGGTAAGCGCTTTGCAAATGTGGTTTTATGTAACTCTTACATAACCCTTTCTCTATTTATAGATATAGGAACTGAGGCTTAAATAATCACTTTGATTAATGTGAAATGCCTACATGTAGCACAGTCCTGAATTTATCTTTCAAGGAATCTTTCTTCTGCCTTCTGCATCAGGCACTGTGCTAAGATCTAGACACCCAGCAGTGAACACGAAAGACATGGTTCCTGCTCCAAAAAAGTTCCTTTCTAATGGGGGAAGTTGCCTGGGAGACAGGCACTGATCCTATAGGAGAGTAAGAATGGAAATAAAGGATTGATCCAGAACACAACAGGAGACTTCTGACGGAGACTCCAAGGATCTGTGAAAGGCTTTCTGGCTGTTGTGACTTGTAGGATGAAGAATCCTGAAAGATGGGAAGGGGGCATTCTGGAACAGGGGCACAGGGGAGCTACTCCTCCCAGACACCATGGAGGACCCCATGTTCCACCATCATCACCGAGAAATGACAGCTTAGCAGGTTCTCAATGAATGAGTTGGAATTTGCTAGCTAAGGCAAAGGATTGTGTTGAGGAAAGGGTTCTGTAAAGGGTTGAGTCAGGGAGGTTTGAGAGAGCCTGAGGTGATTAAAGAGCTTAGAGTCATAGTGACAGGCGTGTGACAAGCCAGGGTTGGAAGGAGAGCAACTACAGGTGATATTGATGTTAATTACTCCCACTTCCCTTATAACTTTCAGGAAATGCACAGGGTACTTAATCATCCTGTCTGAATAAATCATTTCATAACATAAAGTGACTATATCACACATGATACTTTATTACCACTCAAATACATCAACTGGATCATAAAAATTTGTTAACATTTGTCCATATAAGAGCTAAGCACCAGTCACATTTTGTTATTTGAATAATTGATATCAATCTACTGTGTAAAGTCAGGAAATTTGTAAACCACATTTATAAATGTGTTATGTGATTTATAAATCACAAAACCAAATAATTTTAAGAACAAATCTTGAAGGTAGTGTGTAGTCTACCAACAAGGACTTTTAGTGACAAATCATTAACTGAATTGCCTAATAATCCAATAAGAAATTATGAAGATCTTTAAACAGTTACAGGTAGAATAGATTCAAGTAGTCTATCTGAATAACAGAGAAATATTCACTCTTTTTAATATGTAGCTTCTCCTTAACTGTCTCTTCTTGGACAATTATCCTTTACATCCACTAAAAACAGGAAGGGCCAGCTCTGGCCACACTGCTTTTGAGTTAGCCCTGTTCTGCAAGGAGAACTGCTATAAAAAGAAAGAAAGAAACAAACAAACAGGAAGGATTTGCAACACATTTTGCATAGGATCGATATCCTTAATATATAAAGAGCTCTCACAAACCAATTACAGAAAACAAGATAAACCATATGCTGGTCCATAAAACAAGTGTCAAAAATTCAAGTGGATTTAAACCATATAAAAGACTATTCTTTGAGAAAAACAGCAAATTAACAAAATATACACTATCATGTATATTATAATACAGTTGAGCTCAAACCTGTCAGTTATGACAATAAATGTACAAAATATACGTTATCATAGATTTTATAATACAGTTGAAATCAAACCTGTCAGTTATAATGATAAACGTGAATGGGCTTAGTTTACCTTTAATAAAAGATTTAATATTGGTTCACAAAACAAAATTAACTATATGCTATATAAAAGAGATAAATCTAAATTGAAGGGATTCAGAAAGGATAAAAATAAAGAGATTTTGAAAGGTTAAAGAAAAAGTATTGCCTGACAAATGGAAACAAAAACAAAATCAAATAAGTGGGAAAAGTGATCTTGATATCAGGCAAGGTAGAATTCAAGCCAAAGATCATTAAACATGACAAAGAAGGATACTTCTTAATGCAAAAAGCCACAATCTACAATAAAAATATAACTTATTAATATTTATGCACCAAATAACACTACAACTCCATGAAGCAAGAACTCAAGAGATACAAGAAGATAAAGATAGAAACACACAAATAATCTTTAACACACTACTACTAATAATCTTCACTACAAGACAGATGATGGGGTGGGGAGGGAGAGAAGATCTGAATATAGTAGGGTAGATATTAGAAACACAGATTGAAGTGTATATCCTGATGACAGAGAAGCCTTAAATGCCCACAGCACAGTCACAAAAAAGGATCATGAAGAAAGCATCATCACTTTCATAAGAAATAAATTCTATTACATTATATAAATACTCTCTGGTCATAGTGAAATTGTAATAATATCAAAAATCATGCAGGACCTTCTACCTGGAAAATTGAAAACCTATTAAACAACTCCTAGGTAAAAGAGAACTACAAACTGAAATAACAGAATTTTTAAAAATTAGTGACATGGAAACAATCTATATCAGAATCTATGGGACACAATTGAAACAGTGATCAGAGAAAAACTCATTACCATAATATTTTACTCAATAAACTTGAAAAACAAAACTCACTTAATTAACTTGGTCACTCAAAAAACTAGAACGACAACAAAAGCAAAGCAAACCAAAAGAAAGCAAAATAATGAGAATAATAATGAAACAGAGATTAATGAGGAAGACAATAAAGATCTAATTAATAAATCAAAATATTGGTTTAAAAAATTCAACAAAATGGACAAAATACTAGCTAATTTAATCAAAGATAAAAGGAAGAAAGCACAAATATACAAAATGTGAAATGACAAGAAGAAAGGTAAACATGGAATCAAATACAAACTTTAAACGTATGCATTAAAGAATAAATGGTTATGAAAACATAAATGTGTAAGACTACAAAAACAGATTTCTTACCACTGGAGAAAGAATGCTATGGTGTTAAATTTTAATCTGAAATATCAGTATGAAGACATGGTTCTTTTTTTTTTCTTTCAGGCGGAGTTTTGCTCTTGTTACCCAGGCTGGAGTGCAATGGCGCGATCTCGGCTCACCGCAACCTCCACCTCCTGGGTTCAGGCAATTCTTGTGCCTCAGCCTCCCGAGTAGCTGGGATTACAGGCACGCACCCCCATGCCCAGCTAATTTTTTTTTTTTGTATTTTCAGTAGAGACGGGGTTTCACCATGTTGACCAGGATGGTCTCAATCTCTTGACCTCGTGATCCACCCGCCTCGGCCTCCCAAAGTCCTGGGATGGTTCTTAAGGCATGGTTAAATAGAAGAGAAAGAGAGAAAGTGTGTATGGGAGACTGGGGTGTGTGGGTGTGGTGTACAGATGTGTTAGTAGCTTTGTCCACTAGAGGGCCTGGAAGCAATAACACCCCAGCAGTAATGAGCACAACTATCACCCACATGATGGTTTCTAAACATCATTCTCCAATAAAAGGAACCAGGGTTATTTGGATAAGTGGATGATTCTAGGACTAAAACAGAGAAAATATAAGATGAGCCTGGAACATCTTTTGTTGGTAAAAGATTTAAAATATGTAGTTTTGTTGAAAGAACAACAAGAGCCAAACTGAAGAGCTCCTGATGTCCAAAGCTGGGGCAATCTGAGCAATAAAACAATGAGAGTAGTGGATTATAACCTGTACAATTCATATTAATTGAGTTCATATTGATATAAGTACTTGATTCAATAAGTAATAGGGGAGAAGGCACAGCTCTTTCATATGGTAGAATTCTAATGAATAAATGTAGAAGGTAAGAGGAAAGTAGAAAAGCACCATGAGACAAACACCATGGTAACAATTGTCACAGACAAAATCCACTGATGGGTTCTAAAATTAATGGTGAAAGTGTAGGAAAAACAAAATTTGAAGTCTCAAACTATTGCCCCATGACATTTATTATTTATAAAGAAAAATATCTTCTCTTTATGGTAAAAGACTAGGCAGAAACCACCTTTACTAAGTGATCAATATCAATATCATCAGTATGAAAACACACCCACATCATAAACTCCATAATATCATGCACTGAGTAGAATCCAACTCCTGTGTGTTCTTGTCAAAAAGACAAAATCCTCCAATCAGAAAATATCAGACAAACCCAGACTAAGGGGCAATTGATAAAATAACCAATCAATAATCTCTCAAAGTAGACAGGTTGTGATGAATAAGGAAAGACTGAGGAATTATTAGAGATTACAGAGAGCTCAGAAAAAGAAAAAGAAAAAACTAAATGCAACATGGGACCCTGGACTGAGATCCTGAGTTAAAAAATGATTTAGTAAAAAACTGGCAAAGTTAAAATGTGATATTTACTTAAAAGTATTGTACCAATGTTAGTTTCTTGGTTCTGACAATTGTACTATAGCTATATAAAACATTATCCTTAAGGAAAGCTGGATGAGGAATATATACAATTTTTCTGTACAAATTTTCAACTTTTTTGTAAGCCTAAAATTAGTTCAAAATAAAAAGTAAAAATATATTGAAAAACAAAGTATGTTCCCTGACCACAAAAGAATTAGAATACAAATCTATGACAGAAAAAGGTCTAGAAAATACTTCAATATTTCAGAATTCAACATATTTCTTTTTTTTTTTTTTTTCAGATGGAGTTTCACCCTTGTTACCCAGGCTGGAGTGCAATGGCGCGATCTCAGCTCACTGCAGCCTCCGCCTCCTGGGTTCAGGCAATTCTCCTGCCTCAGCCTCCCGAATAGCTGGGATTACAGGCAGGCGCTACCATGCCCAGCTAATTTTTTGTATTTTTAGTAGAGATGGGGTTTCACCATGTTAACCAGGATGGTCTCGATCTCTTGACCTCATGATCCACCTGCCTCGGCCTTCCAAAGTGCTAGGATTAGAGGTGTGAGCCACCGCGTCCAGCCCCAGAATTCAACATATTTCTAAATAACCCAGGGGTCAAAGAAGCAATCACCAGATAAAGAAAACCTTTTGAGCTGATTAAAAAGGAAAATACAACATATCAAAATTTGTAGATACAGCTAAAGCAGCAATTAGAGGGAAATTTACAGCATTAATTATTATTAGAAAAGAGTAATCTTCCAAATCATGACATGAGCTTTACCTTAAGAAATGAGAAAAAGAAGAGCAGGAGGCTGGGTGTGGTGGCACACACCTGTAATCCCAGTAGTGTGGGAGACCATCTCAGGCAGTTCACTTAAGCCAAGAAGTCTGAGACGAGCTTGGGCAACATGTCTCTACCAAAAAATAAAAATAAATTTAAAAATAGCTGGGCGTTGTGGCATACCCCTGTAGTCCTAGCTACTTACGAAGCTGAGGTGGGAGGATTACTTGAGCCCAGGAGGTTGAAGCTGCACTGAGCTGTGATTATGCCACTGTATTCTAGTCTGGGCAACAGAGCGAGACCCAATCTCAAAAACAAAACAAAAAGCACAAAGTATACAGAAGGAATAAAATGAAAGAAAAAATAAATAGAAAACAAGCAATAGAGAAAATCAATAGAAGCAAACATAGTTCTTTTGAAAAGATCAACAAAATCAAGAAACATCTAGCCAAACAGATGAGGACCAAAAGAGGAGAGGAGAAGACGCAATTGTCAATATCACCAGAAAAAGAAGGTAAATCACTAGACAAATGGGCAAAAGCCAGGAAAAGATATTTCAGAGAAGAGGAAATACATTTGGTTAATAAAAATATGGAAAGATGTTCAATCTCAGTTACAGGAAAATGTACATCAAGGCTACTTAGACTTACAAAATTTAAGACACTTGACAATACCAGATTCTGTAGATAAGATGGTTCAACAGGATCTTTTACATATTGCTGGTGAAAGTAAAGACTGGTACAATTTTGTTCTATTTTGCCAACTGAGCTTTGCATAATCTAAAACCCAGTAATTCCTCTCTTAGATATAGACACAACAGAAGGTCGTTAGGAGAATTTCAGCGCCTATCCAAAGGAGAATGGGAAGAGACATTTTCGTATATACACAGACGGTTATTTTACCACAGTTAAAATGAATGAACTACAGCTACATGCAGCAACATGGACAAATTTTAGAAACATACGTTAAAAGAGAAAAAGCAAGTCTGGGATTTCTGGAACACACTTTTTATAACAAGAAAAGCTAAACAACATATTGTTAAGGCATACATATGTATGTGAAAAACTATAAATGTATGTTTCAAAACCAAGGAAATGACAAACACAGAAGTCAGGATAGTAGGTCCCTCTAGGGGGAAGCAGGAAGACAAAACAAGAGAGGCACATATGGAGAAATGTGAGTTGGTGATCATGTTCCAGGAGGGCCTGAGTGGGCACTGGCTTCATCATGCTCCTTGCATAATTAAACACAAAATTGTCTGGGCTCAGTGGCTCATGCCTATAATCCTAGCACTTTGGGAGGCTGAGGGAGGTGGCTGCATCACCTGAGGTCAGGAGTTCAAGACCAGCCTGGCCAATATGGTAAATCCCTGTCTCTACTAAAAATACAAAAATTAGCCAGACATGGTGGCATACACCCATAATCCCAGCTACTTGGGAGGCTGTGGCAGGAGAATCATTTGAACCCAGGAGGCAGAGGTTGCAGTGAGCTGAGATTGTGCCACTGAACTCCAGATTGGGCAACAGAGTGAGACTCCACCTCAAAAAAGAAAAATAAAAGAGGACCATGTATCAACCAATAATGATAGTACTTGGTGAGCTAAGAAATTTTGATGAATCTAATTACAGCTGATCCTTGAAGAACACAGGTTTGAACTGTGAGGATCCACTTACACGTGGGTTTTCTTCCACCTCTGCCATCCCTGAGACAACAAGGCCAACCCCTCCTCTTCCTCAGCCGACTCATTGTGAAGACAGCGAGGATGAAGACCTGTATGATGATCCACTTCCATTTAATGGGTAGGAAATACATTTTCTCTTCTTTATGATTTTCCTAATAACATTTTCTTTTCTCTAGCTTCATTGTCAGAATATAGTATACAATACATATAACACACAAAATATGTGTTAAGTGGCTGTTTATGTTTTGAGTAAGGTTTCCAGACAACAGTAGACTATTAGTGAAGTCTGAGGGGCATCAAAAGTTAGATGCAGCCTTTTTTTTTTTTGAGATGGAGTCTTGCTCTGTTGCCCAGGCTGGAGTGCAGTGGTGCAATCTTGGCTCACTGCAACCTATGCCTCCCTGGTTCAAGCGATTCTCCTGCCTCTTGAGTAGCTGGGACTACAGGTATGTACCAGGACACCTGGCTAATTTTTTGTATTTTTAATAGAGATGGGGTTCCAACATGTTAGCCAGAATGGTCTTGATCGCCTGACATCATGATCTGCCTACCTCGGCCTCCCAAAGTGCTGGGATTACAGGTGTGAGCCACCTCGCCCAGCCATAGGCAGATTTTTGACTGTGCAGGCAGTTGATGCCTGTAACCCCTGCTCAAGGATCAACTGTATATATTCCTGAGAGCCAAAATAAAATAAAAAGCTTAAAATCTCTGGCAAACAGTACATGCTCAATAAAGGTCAGCTGTTACTGTTTCTAGCCTCAGCCTAACCAACTCCTTATCATTCAGCCTGGGTGTTGCCTCCTCCAGGAAGCCGCCTCTGCTCCTCTAGGATTGGTCAGGCTCTGTCTACTCCCAGTCCCCCCACAGCCTGGGCTGACTTAGATTCCAACACTTCTTTGGCTATGTGGGAACTGACTGTTTATCAGCCTGTCTCCCCATCAGGTCATATGATACACGCAGCAGTAACCACGGTCCTCTCTGTATTTCCAGTCCTTGCTTTTGCCTGGCAGCTGGTGTAGTTTTGTTGACCAAGTGGGTGAGTGAGTGGCAGGCAAGATGGTTCCCAGGCCCTGGAGAAGGGGAAAGGTACAGGGACTGTGGCAAGGGCTCAAAGTGTGTCTGTAGGCAGGAGCAGATGGCACATGGCTCCGGGGTGTCATCAACCCAGAGTTCAGGAAATATGGAAGTGCATCGTCTGTAGGGAATTGAAAAGCAGTAGTAAAACTGACTATAGGTGATCTGCTTTTTATTATCACCATGTGCTGGTGATTCTAAACAGTATCACCAATACAATACTGCCCTCCCCAACACACAAAATTTTATTGGTCTTAGTTCTAAAGAACTTAATGTTGAAGTTACTGTTAAGTTTTAATAATATATAGGTAAGCTTTACATTAACACATTATCACTGCTTCTCCTTAAATAAACCTTGTATTCCCCATGGAAGTTGTATTCTTGTATTGTTACTGTGCTCGTTTTGAGACTCAGTTTCTCATTCTGAACACAGCCCATGCCTCTAACTCTCATGGTATTACAAATCCCGGCATTTAAATAGCAATAGCAGAGTGATTGGAAAGCCGGTAACACAAAATGTGGGGTCCTCTGACTCTGTCCTGTCTTTCTTAGAGTTTAAGATGAAAACATGAAACAGGACAAAAAGCAAGTGGTCAGTTTTTTGTTCGTTAAGTACCAATTTTTGTTTGTGTATGAAATAGTTTACCAAAGTTGAATAATATCTTTCAATCAACACTTACTATTTTTAATTATTAATGGTTAAAATGGAAGAGTCAAATGAGATGACAGTGATGATGACTGATTGTCATAGAATTAATACTGAAAATAGTTGTGAAATACACAATTAAATGATCCACACTGGGTGCTACTGGCTGGGGACCCAGGAGCTGGAAGCCTGGACTCTAGCCCCATTCTCCATGCATACTTCAAAGCTGTGGTCCCAGAGACAAGATCTGTGCATGCTACAGCCCCTGCTCTGGGTCACGCTGTTCCTACTCCTGCAGAAAGACAGGGGACCAGGTCGTGGCAGCCATGGTGTCCCACTATTCTCCTGTAGTTGGGATAGGAGCCTGAGAGAACAGAGTGGAGGGGCCCCTAAGCCAGTCAGCCCAGGCCCAGAAGGCCTCCTGGAGGATGCTTAGAGACAAGGGTAGAGACAGGCTCTAAACGCATGTCAGGGCTGGGGGGCCTTTAAAGATGACGTTCTTCATCCCCCTATGGGGCATCACTGTTAAGAAAGAAATTCTGCCCTTAACTTGAGCTCACTGTGTGATCTTGGATAAGTCACCTCTGGAGCTGAGTTCTGTGTCTGAACAATATGGATGGCAACAATTTCTGCAATGCAGTGCAGCAAAGGGGACAAAAAGTGCTTAGCCGGGTGGCTGGCATGAAGAAAAGCAGCAATAAATAGTAGTATATTATTATTTTTCAAGAACACAAAAGATAGAGGCCCAGAGAGGAATAAGGACCTCTTCAAAGTCACACAGCAATTTGATGACAGCAACACGGGACCAGAACGCAGGTCTCCTGACACTACGTCTAGTATTTCATTTACTGCAGCATCTGATTAAATGCGTTTGGAGCTCTACAGAACAGGACCCGCATCTGGCATCTTCCATCCCCAGGAGACGCTAGGGCAAGTCCTGGGAGCCACCCTCATCTCCTTTAACTAACCTGGCGCCGGTGTGATTTTTCATGTTTCCCACTCCCCTCTTTAGACAAAGCTCCTCCCTAGAGTCAATTGGGATCCTTTGATGTGGAGAGAGAGGAGGGTTTTGGGGGGAGAGGATATCACGTGTATATGTGTTGGGGGTGGCAGTGGTGACAACGTATTAGGTGTGATATGTCTGCCTTCAGAGGTCCAGAAGGGGGCCTAGAAGCTGGATTCATGGAGAACCTGTTCATCGGGCTGTAGAGGGGTGTGACCCACACAGCCTGGCACCCAGGTGAGGGCCATTAACTCACAGGGGCCCAGACAATGGGGTGGGCAGTGAGTGAGTTGAAATTGAACATTACGAGGTCAGATGATTTCCTGGGCTGGAGCAAGCAGCCAGAACTAAAATGTTCCACCGGCAGGAGAAACCAACCTCTCACATGCTGACACACAACTGCCTGCTCTTCAATTCCATCTCATGTTATTGGCCCCAGGACACTTCGTGCCCTGCATGGGGCCTCTGGCATATCAGAAAATGCTAAGCATATAGAACATTTTCCAAGACATCTACTCTAAACCAACCCCTATCAGGGTACCCAGGGATTCATCCAATAGTTCTTCACTGAGCACCTACTGCATGCTAAGTGCCGAAGACAAAACAGAACACACAAGAAACCTCCCTGTCCTCATGGAGTGGCCTCATGGAGGTACAAAGAACTATGGGAGCATGACCTGGCTTGCATGGAAGAGTCAGCCTGGTGGGAGGTCATGGGGAGACACAGTAAAATGATTTCACTGACTCAAGAGAGTGGTGGCACCCAAGAAAGCACAGTCAGCTCCATCTGGGGAGACTAGGAAACATTGCCATGGGCATGCCCATGACTCAGACTTTGGAAAAGAAGAGTGTTTGAGGCAGCAGGAACAGCATAAGCAAGCATACAAAGGTGTGAAGGAATGGGGCTTGCTTGGGGAGCCACAAGGGGACTTCAAAAGTTCATGGAAAATGCATATTACCGAAAAACTATGTATGGATTTAAAAATTGTTTGCACCAAAATAAACTTGTATCAACTTGCTATCAAATGTCTGAACATTCAAGGCACTAAGAAGGATGAGACATCTGTTTTAAAACAGCTCCTATCAGAGCAACATGAATTCTGTTAAAATAGAAGCCAGAACAAACATCAAATTTATGGTGAAGCTTGGGTAGAAAATGATGAAATCATTGATGCTTTGTGAAAAGTTTGTGGGGACAATGCCCCAAAGAAACCAGCAGTTTAAAAATAGATAACTCATTTCAAGAGGGACAAGACAATGCTGAAGGTGAAGCCCACAGTGGAAGACCGTCCATGTCAATTGCTAGGAAACAATTTCATATTTTTCTTGCCATAACTGAAGAAGACAGACAATTAAGAGCAGAAACAAGGGCCAACACCTTAGGCATCTCAACTAATTCAGCTTACACAATTCTGACTGTGAAATTAAAGCTGAGCAAACTCTCCATTTGATGGGTGCCAAAACCGTTGTGCTTAGATCAGCTGTAAACAGCAGCAGAGCTTTCAATGGAAGCATTAAACAAGTGGGATGAAGATCCTGAAGCATTTCTTCAAAGAACTGTAACAAGAGATGAAACAGGCTTTACCAGTACTGTACTGAAGATGAAGCATAATCAAAGCAGTGGCTACCAAGAGGTGGAAGTGGGCCAGCCAGAACAAAAGCAGACTGGCCAAGAGCAAAGGGCATGGCAACTGTTTTTTTGGGATGCTCAAAGCATTTTGCTAGTTGACTTTCTGGAGGGCTAAAGAGCAATAACATATGCTTATTAGGAGAATGGTTTGAGAAAGTTGGCCAAAACTTTAGCAGAAAATCACCTGAGAAATCTTACCAGAGAATCCTCCTTCACCACAATGACACCCCTGCTCATTTCTCTCATCAAACAAGGGCACCTTAAATCTTAAAAAAATCTTATAAAATCTTAAAAAAAATCACTTGTAAAAGGCACCCATTTTCTTCACTTAATAATGTGTAAAAAAATATCTGTCTTGACATGGTTGAATTCCCAAGACCATTTGTTCTTTGGGGATGGACTGAATGGCTGGTATTATTGCTTATAAAAGTGTCTGAACACAGTCGGGTGTGGTGGTGCACACATGTAATCCAGCTACTTGGAAGACTAAAGTGGGAGGCTCCCTTGAGCCCAGGAGTTTGAGGCTAGTGAGTCATGATCATGCCACTGCACACTAGCCTGGGTGACAGAGTGAGATCCTGTCTCAAAAAAGAAAAAAAAAAAAAAAAAAAAGGATGGCCAAATAGGAACAGCTCTGGTCTGCAGCTCTCAGCACGTTTGACTCAGAAGGTGGGTTATTTTGGCATTTCCAACTGAAGTAACTGGTTCATCTCACTGGGACTCGTTGGACATGAGTGCAGCCCACAGAGGGTGAGCAGAAGCAGGGGCATCACCTCACCTGGAAAGCACAAGGGGTCAGGGGATTTCTCTCCCCTAGCCAAAGGAAGCGGTGAGAGACTATGTCATGAAGAACAGTGTATTCCAGCTCAGATACTACAATTTTTCTACAAGTTTTACAACCAGCAGACCAGAAGATTTCCTCCAGTGCCTATGCCACCAGGGCTCTGTGTTTCAAGCACAAAACTGGGTGGCCATTTGAGCAGACACCGAGATAGCAGCAGGAGTTTCTTTTTTCATACCCCAGTGCACCTGGAATGCCAGTGAGACAGAACCCTTCACTCCCCTGCAAGGGGGGCTGAAGCCAGGGAGCCAAGTGGTTTGGCTAAGCAGGTCCTATCCCCATGGAGCCCAGCAAGCTAAGATCCACTGGCTTGAAATTCTTGCTGCTAGCACAGTCGTCTGAGATCTACCTGGGACAATCAAGCTCGGGGTGTCTGCCATTGCTGAGGCTTGAGTAGACAGTTTTCCTCTAACAGTGTAAATAAAGCTGCCAGGAAGTTCAAATAGGGCAGAGCCCACTGCAGCTCAGCAAGGCCTCTGTGACCAGACTGCCTGTCTAGATTCCTCCTCTCTAAGCATCTCTGAAAAAAAGGCAGCAGCCCTAGTCAGGGATTTATAGATAAAACCCCCATCTCCCTGGGACAGAGCACCTGGGGGAAGGGGTGGCCGTGGACGCAGCTTCAGCAGACTTAAATGTCCCTACCTGGCAGCTCTGAAGGAAGCAGAGGATCTCCCAGCACAGGGTTTGAGCACTGATAAGGGACAGACTGGCTGCTCAAGTGGTCCCCTGGCCCCATGTATCCTGACTGGGAGATAGTTCCCAGCAGGGACTGACAGACACCTCATACAGGAGAGCTCTGGCTGCCAACTTGTGTGTGCCCCTCTGGGACAAAGCTTCCAGAGAAAGGAACAGGCAGCAATCTTTGTCATTATGCAGCCTCCACTGGTGATATGCAGGCAAACAGGGTCTGGAGTGGACCTTCAGCAAATTCCAGCAGACCTGAGGCAGAGGACCCTGACTGTTAGAAGGAAAACTAACAAACAGAAAGGAATAGCATCAACATCAACAAAAAGGATATCCACTCAGAGACCCCCATCTGAAGGTCACCAACATCAAAGATGAAAGGTAGGTAAATCCATGAAGATGGGGAGAAACCAGTGCAAAAATGCTGAAAATTCCAAAAACCAGAATGCCTCTTCTCCTTCAAAGGATCACAACTCCTTGCCAGCAAGGGAACAAAACTGGATGGAGAACTGACAGAAGTAAGCTTCAGAAGGTAGGTAATAACAAACTGCTCTGAGCTAAAGGAGTGTATCCTAACCCAATGCAAGGAAGCTAAGAACACTGAAAAAAGGTTAGAGAAATTACTAACTAGAATAACCAGTTTAGAGAAGAGCATAAGTGACCTGATGGAGCTGAAAAACCCAGCATGAGAACTTCATGAAGCATACACAAGTATCAATAGCTGAATCAATCAAGTGTAAGAAAGGATTTCAGAGATTGAAATAAAGTGAGAAGACATGATTAGAGAAAAAAGAGTGGAAAGAAATAAACAAAGCCTTCAAGAAATATGGGACTATGTGAAAAGACCAAATCTACGTTTGATTAGTGTATCTGAAAGTGACGAGAATGGAACCAGATTGGAAAATACTCTTCAGGATATTATCCAGGAAAACTTCCCCAGCCTAGCAAGACAGGCCAACATTGAAATTCAGGAAATACAGAGAACACTACAAAGATACTCCTCAAGAAGAGCAACCCCAAGGCACATAATTGTCAGATTCACCAAGGTTGAAATGAAAAAAAAAAAAAATGTTAAGGGCAGCCAGAGAAAAAGGTCAGGTTGCCTACAAAGGGAAGCCCATCAGACTAACAGCTATTCTCCTGGTAGAAACCCTCCAAGCCAGATGAGAGTGGGGGCCAATATTCAACATTCTTCAAGAAAAGAATTTTCAACCTAGAATTTCATATACAGTGAAACTAAGCATCATAAGTGAAGGAGAAATAAAATTCTTTCCAACTAAGTAAATGCTGAGAAATTTTGTCACCACCAGGTCTGCTTTATAAGAGCTCCTGAAGGAAGCACTAAACATGGAGAGGAACAACTGGTACCAGCCACTGCAAAAACAGATCAAATTGTAAAAACCATCAATGCTATGAAGAAACTGCATCAACTAATGGGCAAAATAACCAGCTAGCATCATAATGTCAGGATCAAATTCACACATAGCAATATTAGCCTTAAGTGTAAATGGGCTAAATGCCCTGATTAAAAGACACAAAACTGGCAAATTGGATATAGTCAAGACCCATTGGTGTGTTGTATTCAGGAGACCCATCTTGCATGCAAAGACATACTTTATAGTCTCAAAATAAAGGGATGGAGGAAGATTTACCAAGTAAATAGAAAGCAAAAAAAAAGAAAGCTGGGGTTACAATCCTAGTCTCTGACAAAACAAAGCTTAAACCAATGAAGATCAAAAGGGACAAAGAAGGGCATTACATAATAGTAAAGGGATCAGTGCAAAAAGAAAAGCTAACTATCCTAAATATATATACACCCAATACAGGAGCACTCAATACAGGAACAAGTTCTTAGAGAGGTACAACGAGACTTAGACTCCCACAAAATAATAGTGGGACACTTTAACACCCCACTGTCAACATTAGACAGATCAACAAGACAGAAAATTAACAAGGATATCCAGGACTTGAATTCAGCTGTGGACCAAGTGGGCCTAATCAGCATCTGCAGAACTCTCCACTTCAAATCACCAGAACATACATTCTTCTCAGTACCACATTGCACTTATTCTAAAATTGACCACATAATTGGAAGTCAAACACTTCTTAGAAAATGCAAAAGAATGGGAACCATAACAAATAGTCTCTCAGACCACAGTGCAATCAAATTAGAACTCAGGTTTAAGAAATTCACTCAAAATTGCATAACTACATGGAAACTGAACAACCTGCTCCTGAATGACTACTGGGTAAATAACAGAATTAAGGCAGAAATAAAGATGTTCTTTGAAACCAATGAGAACAAGGACACAATGTACCAGAATCTCTGGGACACATTTAAAGCAGTGCGTAGAGGGAAATTTATAGCACTAAATGCCCACAAGAGAAAGCAGGAAAGATCTAAAATCGACACTCTAACATCACAATAAAAAGAATTAGAGAAGTAAGAGCAAACAAATTCAAAAGCTAGGAGAAGACAAGAAATAACTAACATCAAGCAGAACTGAAGGAGACAGAGACATGAAAAACCCTTCAAAAAAATCAATGAATTTAGGAGCTGGTTTTTTGAAAACATCAACAAAAATAGACAGACTGCTAGTCAGACTAATAAAGAAGAAAAGAAACAAGAATCAAATAGATGCAATAAAAAATGATAAAGGCAATATTACCACCTATCCCACAGAAATACAAACTACCATCAGAGAATACTATAAATACGTCTACACAAATATACTAGAAAATCTAGGAGAAATGGATAAATTCCTGGACACATACACCTTCCCAAGACTGAACCAGGAAATCCCTGAATAGACCAATAACAAGTTCTGAAATTGAGGCAGCAATTAACAGCCTATCGACCAAAAAAAGTTCAGGACCAGATGGATTCACAGCCGAATTCTACCAGAAGTACAAAGAGGAGCTGGCACCATCCTTTTGAAATTATTTCAAACAATAGAAAAAGAGAGAATCCTCCTTAACTCATTTTATGAAGCCAGCATCATTCTGATACCAAAACCACACCAAAGAAAGAAAATTTCAGGCCAATATCCCTGATGATCATCAAGGCAAAAATCCTAAATAAAATATAGGCAAGCCAAATCCAGCAGCACATCAAAAAGCTTATCCACCACGATCAAGTCAGCTTCATCCCTGGGATGCAAGGCTGGTTCAACATACGCAAATCAATAAATGTAATCCATCACATAAATAGAACCAATGACAAAAACCACATGATTATCTCAATAGATGCAGAAAAGGCCGTTGACAAAATTCAAACCCCTTCATGCTAAAAACTCTCAATAAACTAGGTATTGATGGAACGTATCACAAAATAATAAGAGCTATTTATGACAAACACACAGCCAGTATCATACTGAATGGACAAAAACTGGAGGCATTCCCTTTGAAAACTGGCACAAAACAATGATGCCCTCTCTCCCCACTCCTATTCAACATAATATTGGAAGTTCTGGCCAGGGCAATCAGGCAAGAAAAAGAAATAAAATGTATTCAATTAGGAAAAGAGGAAGTCATATTGTCTCTGTTTGCAGATGACATGATTGTATATTTAGAAAACTCCATTGTCTCAGCCCCAAATCTCCTTAAGGTGATAAGCAACTTCAGCAAAGTGTCAAAATACAAAATAATTGTGAAAAAATCACAAGCATTCCTATACACCAATAATAGACAAACAGAGAGCCAAATCATGAGTGGACTCCCATTCACAATTGCTACAAAGAGAATAAAATACCTAGGAATACAACTAACAAAGGATGTGAAGGACCTCTTCAAGGAGAACTACAAACCACTGCTCAAGGAAGTAAGAGAGGACACAAACAAGTGGAAAAATATTCCATGCTCATGGTTAGGAAGAATCAATATAGTGAAAATGGCCACACTGCCCAAAGTAATTTATAGATTCAATGCTATCCCCATCAAGCTACCATTGACTTTCTTTACAATATTAGGAAAAACGACTTTAAATTTCATATGGAACCAAAAGACAGCCTGCATAGCCAAGACAATCCTAAGCAAAAAGAACAAAGCTGGAGGCATCACACTACCTGAATTCAAACTATACTACAAGGTTACAGTAACCAAACAGCATGGTACTGGTACCAAAACAGATACATAGACCAAGGGAACAGAACAGAGGCCTCAGAAATAACACCACACATCTACAACCATCTGATCTTTCACAAACCTGACAAAAACAAGCAATGGGGAACTGATTCCCTATTCAATAAATGATGTTAGGAAAACTGGCTAGCCAGATGCAGAAAGTTGAAACTGGATTCCTTCCTTACACCTTATACAAAAATTAACTCAAGATGGATTAAAACTTAAATCTAAGACCTAAAACCATAAAAACCCTAGAAGAAAACCTAGGCAATACTATTCAGGACATAGGCATGGGCAAAGACTTCATGAGTCAAACACCAAAAGCAATGGCAACAAAAGCCAAAATAGACAAATGGGATCTAATTAAACTAAAGAGCTTCTGCACAGCAAAATAAACTATCAACAGAGTGAACAGGCAACCTACAGAATGGGAGAAAATTTTTGCAATCTGTCCATCTGACAAAGGGCTAATATCCAGAATCTATAAAGAACTTAAACAAATTGACAAAAAAAAAAAAAAAGCCCCATCAAAAAGTGGGCAAAGGATAGGAACAGACACTTCTCAAAAGAAGACATTTATGTGGTCAACAAACATATCACGAAAAGCTCATCACCACTGGCCATTAGAGACATGTAAATCAAAACCACATTGAGATACCATCTCATACTAGTTAGAATGATGATCATTAAAAAGTCAGGAAACAACAGATGCTGGAGAGGATGTGGAGAAACAGGAAGTGTAAATTAGTTCAACCATTGTGAAAGACAGTCTGGTGATTCCTCAAGAATCTAGAACGAGAAATGCCATTTGATCTGCAATCCCATTACTGGGTATATACCCAAAGGATTACAAATCATTCTACTATAAAGACACATGTACAAGTATGTTCATTGCATCACTATTCACAATAACAAAAACTTGGAACCAACCCAAATGCCCATCAGTGATAGATTGGTTATAGACTGATGTTTCCCCTACCTTCAGAGATGAAAGTCACTGAGTAGGAAGAGGCAGAGAAGGGACGTTCATCCACTCTCAGTAGCCAGCATGGCTTCTGATGCTCCCCAACAGCCCCTCCAACCATGATGTGAACTCGTCAGCATGTTTTGCAGAAACTGTGGCTTTCTTTGGTCATTGGGCACAGAACCAGACCTGGGTGAGCAGGAGACAAAGTAAATGTGGCACATATACACCATGGAATACTATGCAGCCATAAAAAAGGATGAGTTCATGTCCTTGCAGGGACATGGATGAAGCTGGAAACCATCATTCTCAGCAAACTAACACAGGTACAGAAAACCAAACACTGCATGTTCTCACTCATAAGTGGGAGTTGTACAATGAGAGCACATGGACACAGGGAGGGGAACATCAAACACTGGGGCCTGTCAGGGAGTAGGGGGCTAGGGAAGGAGTAGCATTAGAGGCAATACCTAATGTAGATGACAGATTGATGGGCGCAGCAAACCACCATGCCACGGGTATACCTAAGTAACAAACCTGCACGTTCTGCACATATACCCCTGAATTTAAAGTCTAATTTTTTTAAAAAAGAGTGTCTGAACTTGATGGAGTTTATGTTGAGAAATAAAGTTTATATTTTTATTTTGATATTTAATTCCATTTTTCCATGAACTTTTTGAAGTCCCCTCATAGAAAGTGTTCCTTATGGCAGGAGGGCTGACTTTGATCCCGGTGAACTGAGAGATCATGAGGAGCCTGTGAGAAGATCTGGGGAATGCTAGCTGAGAGACTAGGGAATTACGGCCTCTCTAAGACATGATGCTGCTGGAGCCTGCTGGTGCCTCAGTAGGGACCCATCTTCCGCCCACCACAGAGTGTGGAGAGCCCTGGCTGGACCCCTGCCCTGCCGCTCGCCCACTGCCAACTGTCACCAGCTCCGTGCCCCTCCCTGCTGCGCCAACATTTTCCTCTTGTGATGGATGGAAATTTCCCTGCTTGGGTCAAGTCAAATTTCTCCTGATTTGTTGTTTTACACACACTGAGGATGGAGGCGGATCCCGCATGATTCATAAAGAGAAACGCTCTGCCTGTGAAGGAGAGTAATTTATAGGCAATGTTTCCCCTACCTTCAGAGATGAAAGTTACCGGGTAGGAAGAGGAGGAGAAGGGACCTTCATCCTCTCTCGGTAGCCAGCATGGCTTCTGATGCTCCCCAATAGCCCCTCCAACCGTGGTGTGAGCTCGTCAGTGTGTTTTGCAGAAGCTGTGGCTTTCTTTGGTCATCGGGCACAGAGCCAGATTTTGGCAAGTGGGAGACAAGAAGGGGCAAGGCCCACAATATCTTTCCCAGCTCTCCAAGCCCCTCCTGCTCCCTCCTGCCCCCTCCACCCTGGCTCCCTCTCTCCCCCCTCCCCCCTCTTTCTCTCTGTCTCATGTATGAAAATAAATGAAGTCAAGTTTCCCAGCCCTTCTCGTCTGGAGGGGATGAGGGGAATGAGGCAAGCAGCCAGCTGACACTCGCCTGACCCAAGCCATACATCACAAAGGTCACAAGGCTGCCAGGGACAGGTCTAACCTGTGGTCACCAAGACTTCAGGGTTGGAGAGATCTTTGCTGCGGTGGTTGGTTAGGGGTGGACATCACAATCAGAAGAGGAGAAGACCACATAGAATCTGTGGAAGGAAGGAAGGAAGGAAGGAAGGAAGGAAGGAAGGAAGGAAGGAAGGAAGGAAGGAAGGAAGGAAGGAAGGAAGGAAGGAAAGAACTGAGTGCTTACTCTGCCCCAGGCACTGTGCCAGGTGCTTTGCATGTAGAAGTTCAGTTATGACCCAGTGAGGCAGGGATCACAACCTCCATTTCAAAGACAAGAAAACTGAGGCTCAGCGGGTGGAGGAGGTGGTCTCCAGAAGTGTGGTTTTGACCACATACCCAGAAAGTGCCAGCAAGCAGAATATAGACCCCCTGGGTCCTGAGAGGGGAGAGAAAGAGGGCAGAGGCAGAAGACTGGAGAGGTTTAGGGTGGATCTGAGGATGGAGGTAGGCATGAATGGGACTCCAGGTGAGAGTGAGCTGAGCCTGCAGGGGCTCATGGCCATCCATATCTGTGAACTGAAAGGTAAGCCTGGATGCAGGTAAACTGAGTTGCCTCAAGAGGGTGATTTTCAGCTGTCCCCACGACATCTCAGCCATGCCCCTTATCCCACCATTAAATCATACCTCCTGAACCTGGCCCCAAATTTTGCACGTGCCCCACCTTCCCCCGCCACCATCCCAGTAGACTGCTCCGTCAGGCCATGGTCCGGCAGAGCCTCAGAGACTCGGCTGGGTTCGCTCTGCAGCACACATGCTCTCTCCCAAGGCTTGCGCTCTCACTCTTACTTATTTGTTCACTCACTGTGGACCATGCTTGGGCTGGGCTTTCAGAATTCTGTTGCCACAGCCCCTGCCCCTAAGCGCTCCTCATCTAGAGGGGGACATACCAGGTGGTGGGCCCCATGATGGATGGGCAGGGAGTCAGCAAATGAGTCCCATGATGGATTGGCAGGGAGTCAGTTGGCCCGCGAGAGGGCCAACTCTGCCCGGAACATTCAGGGAAGACTGAATTGGGCTTTGAAGAGTGAGTAGGAGTTTGCTTGCCAGACTGAAAAGCAGGGGAAAGATGTTCTAGGTCCCAGAAGTGCACGTGCACATCAGAGATGCAGGCAGCCATCCTATTCACTATCCTTCATTTACCCCAAGCCTCCCTCCACTCCTGTGATCCTGACCCACCAGCTTCTCTCTGTCATTCTCTAGCCCCTTTGCTGCTGCAAGACCTGAAGCCTCTGCCAGGATGCACCAGGGCCACAGGCCCCTCTAGCCTTCCCCGCAGTGTCCTCTGGTAAATATGCTTAGGGACACATGAGCGAACCATAAATTCAGCCTTCTGGGGATGGATTCTGCTGAATAAAAAGCACATTCAGTAGCGAGAATATTTGTTTTTGTTTTCCTTCTCCGAGTAAATGGAAACATGCACTGACCTCACTTTTCTCACAAGTACAGTAGCTTTCCTGAGCGGCCGTCAGGCCTGGGGTGCCAGGAAAAAAGTGGTGGAACATTCAGCATCGGGAACAAGGGCCTCAGTGGCAGCTGTGGCCGGCCAGTGGAATACAGCTGTCAGGCCGCTGACATGAGTTTCCGAGGGGTGGGGAGGATCCTGCCTGGGCCTCCCAGGGGGCCCTGAGCATCGCCAGGATGGGACTTTGAGACTGCTGTCCTCCCAATTCGTTTTCCGCCACTGTGGACAGAGGGTCCCAGGAAGACTGCAGGCTGGAGGAGAGCCTACAGAGGGCCTTGGCTCAGACCTGCGTTTCTGTCCCGGCTTCCATTTCCTGGTTCTGTGGCCCTGACTAGTCATTATCCCTTTCGGAACCTCAGTTTCCTCAACTTCATTCCAACCTCATAGGGTTGTGTAAGTTTTAAATATTTTAAGTATCAAGAAATACTAGTCTTCAGTCCTTCCTGACCACCCCCAACACGTCCAATTTAAATCCCACCTCCTCTGTAATACCCTCCAGACTCAGGGAACTCTTCCACCAGTTTTTTTTTCCCTAAGGCCTTGTGATAATGAGCACCTTTCTATGAGAGCAAGACATTCATCCACCCTCCCATCCATCCACTCGCCCACATCCTGATCTACTCAACCATTCCCCTACCTATCCACCTATTCATCTTCTCACTAACATTTATCACCCACTCGCCCACCCATCCATCCATCTATTCATCCTCTTATCCATTCACCCACTCACCCATCCACCTATCTATCTACCATTCACCCATTTATTACTCACCCATCCATCCATATACCCATCCTCATATCCATTCACCCACTTATCCACCTATCCATCACACACTCATCCATCTACCCATCCACCTAACCATTCACCTACCCATTTACCCATCCATCCATCCATGCATTTGTCCATCCATCCATCCTTCCATTCATCCATTCACCCATTAACCCACTTACTCACTTACCCATTCATCCACTCACTAATCCACCTACCCATCCATCCACTTATCTACCTACCTATCCATCCATCCATTCACTCACCTATCTTTCTCTCTATTCATCCATTTACTTACTCAGTGAACATTTTGAGCAGCTATGTGCTTTCCCATGTTGAGAAGATGTGCTGTTCTGTCTCGTCTGAACTTCATCAGATATAGATACAGTGTGTACTGCCCCCTAGAGACTATGAGATTGTCCTCAGTTTCCTCTACAGCCATGGATGGCAGAAACCATTCATTTGGTTCCAAAAAAACAAAACAAAACAAAACAAAAACCCAAACTAGCTGAAGAAAATGGGAATCTAATGATTTATGTAACTGGGAAGCCAAGGTATAGGTCTAGTTTCAGATGCAGCTTGATCTAGGCTCAAGTGCTATTTCCTTGTGTCTGCATCTCTCAGATCTTTCATCCTCCAAGTAGTAGACATGCTGGCAGCAGCTGCAGCCTCAGCCTCACATCCACCCAGATTCCAGTCCAGAAAGAAAGATCAAAATCTTCTCCGGAAACCACACCTAGACCACATGGGCTGAGAATTGAAGGGAGATAGAACCCTAAGTTAAGTGGGGAGGAAAGTTTAGAATGTGGGAAGGCAAGCACCAAATATCTGCTACACATCCCACATGCAGGCACTGGATCCCCAGGTGAGTGGGAAAGCTCTGCACAGCCCCTAGAGGCTGACACCCAAGAGGAGGCAGCAAACACACAAACTAACAAGTGTCGAAATAAGATCACCTTGGATGGTAATAACCGCTGGAGTGACAAACAGGACAGTGTAGTTAGAGTTCCTGGGGTGAAGTGATCTTAAAGGAATACTCAGGGAAGCTGATATTGAGGTCAGATCTGAAAAATAAGTCATCTGGGCCAAGAGCCGAGACAGAAACATTTCTGGCAGAAGGAATAGCAGGTGCAAAGGCCCTGCAGTGGGAATGTGTTATGCAGGTTCTGAGAACAAAACAAACAAACAAAAAGGGCCAGGGAGCACAGCGGGGAGCATAACCCAAGAAGAAGGTGGAGAGGTTGGAGGGGCTAGATCAGAGAGGCCCTTGCAGGGCTCGATGAGTTTGGATTATATCTCCCCACCAGTGGGTAGCCAGGGAATGCTTTTAATTGAGGAAGAAGATAATCTGATATAATTCTTTTCAGGATCCTTTTCAAAATTTTTTTTCATAAGATATAACCTATACATGGTAAAGTACAAAAGCACATTCTTCTTGGGTGTTCAGCTCAAGGTGTTTTTTCTTATGCATACATTGTTGTACTCACCACCCTGACCAAAGTGGAGAACATCCTCAGCCCCCAGAAGCCTCCCTCTGCCCCTTCCTACTCAAACCTCTTTCCCGTAAGAAGTAACCTCTATTCTGACTTTCATCATCATAGAATAATTTTGTCTATTTTTAAACTGTATGTAAATGGAATCCTACACCATATGTTCTTTTGTGTTGCTCATCACTGTGTGTACTTGACTCTCACGTTTCTGCACATGGCAATGATTCTTCCTTTTTAACTGCTGCATGGTATTCCACTTTTTTTTTACTCCCCTATGCTGGGAGGTGGGCAGTTTTTTTCATAGAATTGTCCTCAGCTTCTTCTTCAGCCAGCATCAGGCTTGCCACAGGATGGAGCAAGCCCCATTTTGGAGGTTGAGCTAAGAATTCACCCAGGATAGGACAAGACAGGTCATCTAGATTGAAACTGCTAAATGTCCTCTCCTCCGGGCCTGACATCTCCCAGGCCCTGGCTGCCCCTCTCACCCACCTCCCTAACAACAAAGTTCAGGTGCTTTCACTTGGCCAGGGAGAAGTTCTAGTAAATGCCAAGCCCCAGAGTCCCTGGTCTCAGAGGGATGTCGCGGGAAATGAGAGGAGCTGTGGCTAGCCGCCAGGCAGTGACTCTACCACCAAAGAATGTGCTCTTGGCCAGGGTCTCCTTCCTCTCTCTTCTTGGCTTTTTCAGGCGGCCAGGAGTTGGCAGGCCCAGGTGCAGATAACGTCGAGAGCCCCAGGCCCTCTTCTGTCATCGCCTCCCCAACGTGAAACTCAAGATCTTGTTTATTTATGAGGAAATTCTGTTCTGCTGCTCTACAAATGGTGTATGGGGGCCAGGGCACATGGAGCGTGGAGCCGGCCCAGCCAGGCCCCAGCATGCTGCATCTCTCTGCTGATGCAAGCTCAGAAGAAGAGCTGGCAGTGACTGGAGGGCTGGCCCAGCACTCCCTGGATGGGGCCGGTGGGTGAGGAATGAGGGGTCCTTCCTTCTCTCAAGCAGCCAGAAACCCCTTGCCTTCCCTAAGAGACCACAGGCACTACCAGCCCAGTGGCTCATCTGATGAACCTGCTGCCAGGCCAGCGCCAACCCTTCTCTGGCACTTACTTCTCCCCCTACCTTCCTGGGAAGGAGGAATGAGACGGTGTATGTCAGTAACTAAGGGATGAGAGAGAGAAAATAAAATCTACCAATTTATTTTATACTAATGTAAACCCACTACATGCCAGGTTTATCCCTGGCACACAATGCATTTACATTAGTCTAGAATAAATCCATTCAGTTGATTGACCAACACTCAATTCAACTCACCAACAGTGCTACCAGGTAGATATGAATGTCCTCATTTTTGATGAGGGGCTAAAGTCCAGGTGATGAAATGACTCATCTAGGAGCATAGAACTGGTAAGCATAAGAGATGTGACTCAAACCACGGCTGGCCCACTCCACGTCTGCCATCTGGATGGGGTTGACTCGAGTGATCACTCAGAAACAGCCAGGGTCCAGCTGCAGCAAACCATAGATGAAATCACTTTATGTCTCACTCTAAATCTCGCCCCATCATGCCTCCCTGCCTCTCAAATGACATGTTCTTTCATAGTACATTCAACAGAGTCACAAGTTACAATGCAGAAGATTACTTGTTTTATTCCACTCCCATTTCAGATGAATCTGATTGAAAAACATGACAGTAGCTGAGCCCACTTGTCCAAATAAGGGTCATTTGCTGAGCCCAAATCTTCTGGTAACATTTCATGTGCATGGGTGGAATTGGTGACCATTGAGTTATGGTGCAGGCACGTTTCTGTGAAAATTGCCCTTTCTTCTGTGCTGCCAGAGCCATAGACCTAAAACAACATAAGGAAACACTTTAAAATGACAGAAGACCACATATATCAGCTATGAAGTAAGTATAAATGGGTAAAATACTTTTATTAAAAGTCAAAGACAGGCTGGGCGTGGTGGCTCAAGCCTGTAATCCCAGCACTTTGGGAGGCTAAGGCGGGTGGATCACGAGGTCAAGAGATTGAGACCATCCTGGTGAACATAGTGAAACCCCATCTCTACTAAAAATACAAAAAATTAGCTGGGCATAGTGGCACGTGCCTATAATCCCAACTACTCAGGATGCTGAGGCAGGAGAATTGCCTGAACCCAGAAGGCAGAGGTTGTGGTGAGCTGAGATCTCGCCATTGCACTCCAGCCTGGGTGACAAGAGGGAAACTCTGTCTCAAAAAAAATAAATAAATAAAAATAAAAAAATAAAAGTCAAAGACTTTAGCTTCAAAACCACAAACAAGTCATTCTTTTGTTTCTCTAAAAGTTTTCAAAATATACCCACATCGAATCCCAAATCTTCCAGTCTGTGACCCTGACTTTGGGGGAGGCATTTATCTAAACCACCAAGATGCCCATCAGTAAAGCTCACATTGCCGAGGACATGACCTCTGGTTATGTGTTTGGAACTGGAACTGACTTTGCCCAGTTATCCCTCTGCTCATCACTGTGCACTTATGAGCAATAGTTTGTGGTCATGGACTTCTCTGAGATGTTTCCACAAATCCCTCTGGTGCTCCTTGTATGAAGTCTTGCTCCCTGTATTGAAGACATATGGCAGAGCCAGCGAAGAATCCAATCGTGTCTCCCTGCTGAAATGAGGCAGAACTTTCCCTTGCCTGTCTTATTGTCTTCATCAGATGCCTGGCTGGGCCAAGGGAGAGTCGAAGACTGTACCATTGCCCACAAAATAGTGGTAAAATGATACAATGCAAACAGCACTTTCAATAAGGAGGAAACTATTAGGATTCCCATTTCACAGCCAAGGAAACTGAGGCACTGCTAGTAAGGGGTGGAGCTGGGATTCAACAAGGTGAACTGGCATCAGCACCCATGATCAGAACCATTCTGCTGTTCCCTGCCAGCTCCTCCCCAGGGCACTGTCTCAAAACATACCCATGCATGGTTCCTCCTGTCCTAGGATAATGTGGGGGTCTCCAGTCTATATGACATCTCTTCTTATCTCAGTCCTTGCATGTGACATACATTGCAGATGTTCGTGTGTGAGCGCCTGAGTCCTTACCTTGACTATGTGCCAGGTCCATTAAGAGATGGTTTATAAGGGTTATCACATGCAACCCCAACCATCACCACCCGCCAAGCACACATTGCAAAGGGCATCCTAACAGGCCCCCTGTGAGCAGTGAGGTCACTTGGCCCAGAGTCACTTGGCCACTTGGCTGAACTTGGAGAGCCTCTCACTCAGGACCTTGTTCTTTCCACACTTCTTGTGGCTTCTAGCTCCTTTCTTCCAAGTGAGATCAATGCACAACAATAGCAATAAAAGTTCAGCAACAATACAGCCCCTCCCTTGAGAGAAAGGAGCCCTTCCCCAGAACTGGAGTGATGACCAGTTCTCTGGACTTTCCTTCCAAGAGCAGAAGGAGCCAGAACATCTTGACTATGGCTTTAGCCATCTTGTCTGACTCTGAGTTGGTAACTGCAGTGCTTCCTCCCGGCCCACTGCCCACCCCAGGAGCATGCATCCCCTGGTCCCTTCCCCAATACCAGAGCCATCTTTCTCACGTGTGGATCTGCTGTTGTCTCCCCTCCTCAGAAAACCTCAGGGGCTCCTTAGCACCCTTTCCCTCTCTGTGTAAGACAGCTGAAGGTGCCCTCTTTCAGCACACCTAACTTGCTGAGACATCCATGCAGTGGATGCTTCATATACTCCTTCACAAATTGAGTGAGCCCGCCTGGGAGCTGGGGATAAAGAGGTAAATAAAACTAGTAATAGCAAATATCAGGCACAGGATAGCCACTCCCCAGTACTGTTGTCACTGGCCATGTGGGGTTATTGAGCACTTGAAATGTAGCTAACGCTGCTAAGAAACTAAACTTTTAATTTTAAAAATTAATTTAAATGTAATAGCTGGGCCAGGTGCAGTAGCTCACACCTCTAATCCCCAGCAGTTTGGGAGGATCAGGAGGTCAGGTGGATCACCTGAGGTCAGGAGTTCAAGACCACCTGGCCAACATGGTGAAACCCCATCTCTACTAAAAATACAAAAATTATCTGGGTGTGGTGATAAGCACCTGCAATCCCCGCTATTCAGGAGACTGAGGCAGGAGAATCACCTGAATTCAGGAGGTGGAAGTTGCAGTGAGCTGAGATTGCACCACTGCACTCAGCCTGGGTGACAGAACAAGACTCCGTCTCAAATAAATAAATAAATGCAACAGTTGATAATTTCATTATTGGAAAATTTTACATAAGTTTGGGACAACTTAAGTATGTGAATCTTCTTTTCCAACTATACATTTTATAAAATCTTAATAGACACCAAGCATTTCTAATAAAAGCCTAGCACCTGAATTGAGATGTGAGTGTAATATACATGCTGGATTTCAAAAGCTCCAGACTGAAAAAAATAATGGAAAATATTTCATTGATAACTGTATATAGATTGTAGGTTGAAATGATATTTGAATATATCATGTTACAATATATTATTAAAATTAATTTATCTGTCTATTCATTTTTGAATGCGGCTACTGGAAACTTTTAAATTATATGTGTGTCCCATTAAAATTAGATTGGCCTGTGCTGCTGTAGACAGATTACTCTGGGTGGCCACTACTAATCAATCAGAGGTGGCACATTGAGGTCAAATATGTTTGCCATCCTTGGAGAAGAGATGGTGCCTGCTTAGCAGAACTCGCAGGGCAGTAGAAGAGCTGGCCCACTATCACGTAGGAAGAGATGCACAGGTTTTGCCACAGCAGAACATTGGATTGATTGGCTCTGCCTAGCAGGAAGTCTAGGAAAACATTTTAGGGGGTGGCATTTGAATGAATGAGGAAGGGCATTCCAAGACAACAGAACAGCCCCAGCAAAGGCAAGGAGGTGAGTGCATGCAGAGCAGGTGGCTGGATGGGCAGCTGTTTAATGGGGCTGCAGCCTAGAGCTCCATGGGAGGACTATTTGGAGATGCCTGAAGTCTGCTCTTACGTACTGAAGGCCCAGGGCCTCCACTTCATTTATTCCCCTGCTTGTTCCCCTTCTAACTTCCCAGCCTTTGATGAAGCTGGAGACAGAGACTAAAGTGCAGACAGGAGCAAATCCCAAAGCTTTGAAAAACAGAAAAGCCCTCAAATACTGAAAGCAGGTCACAGACAGCTAGGGTGGGAACGAGTTCATTGGTAGGAGTCAAGCTGGAGTGCCCTCTGAGGCTCACATTTTGGCTCCATCGTGATTTTTATTCATTGATCCATTTATTCATTCAATGTTTATTAAGCACCTACTAGGGACAGTGAGTTATGGAGACTGCAAAAGCAAAGTCCTAACTCCACTGGTTTACAAAGGTTGGGCAGTCAAGACATGCTCATTAAACATTTAACTAATGCTGCAAATGAACATAGGACAAATCTGGTGTAAAGTAAGGGCTCAATAAATACTTTCCAAGGTGTGCACAAGGATGTTCATTGTACTATTGTTTATAAAAGCATAAACTAGAAACAACTTAAGCTTCCATCAGTAGGGAAGTAGTTAATAAACTATGACATATCACCATTAAGTGTTTCTCTTCTGCTGAGAGGGTAGATAGGTGGATGGATGGGTGGATGGATGGATGGCTAAATGAATGGATGGACAGAGGAAGGATGGGTAGAAATTCAGAAGAGGGGAAGAGAAAAAGGTGAAGTAGGAAGGTTAGAGAAGGTGTCGCGGAGAAGGTAATGTGGGAGAAAATGTCTGGCCCATAATACATAGTCAATTCCCCAGGTCATCTAGTAAAATAAACCCCTCCCACCCAAAGATTCCTAAGAGTGTCCCTCTATGCCTGTGAATGCATCTCCTCCACAGTGCCCTGGCTGCACTCCCGTCATCTGTGGTAGCTGCACTTAAACACTGTGATGCCAAAATTTCATGGAGGTTTGTGGCAACAATGGGGAGAACAGCCCTCTCCCTCTTTGAGTCCTACAGCAAGGCTTCCTGGACCCCAGCGTATTATAGAACTTTCCATTCTACCAGCATAGTCTGCTGCTAGCTTGTTGCTGAACCCAGATATGAATCCATGGGCTTGGGCTTGTACAAGGATAAATTCAAGGAGTCATGCCTATTTCCTTCTTGGGACTTCCCAGGTCAGCCCTCTATGCCCAAGTCCTTCTTAACTTCTTATTCTCTCCAGGAAATGCCACATCCCTCCTGTACATCATGTCTGGTTCAGCATGCTCAAAGGCATGTCTGATTTCCATGCAAAGTGAGTCAGTTCTACCCCTCCATCCACCTCGTCCTGCCACATCCACACATACGTGTGTACATACACGCTCACTCATGTGATTTAATCAGCAAACTGACGTTTGGGAATTGGTAAAAGGAATGGTCCTTAAGATGAAACTCTTCTCACACTGAGAAGATACCATAAGCAGCTCCCTCCTGCCTCTGGTTCTCAAAAAGAAAGGATCATCTCTCCTCCACCCAAGCACCCTAACCAGATTCTACAGGGAGGGGGATTCCTCTGTCTTGTGACTATTCCTACCCCTGCTCTCCTCTAACACGGAGGACAAAGCCGAGCACACCTCTCCTTCCTGTCCACTAAGTACAGGCCTTGGTGCCTCCTACATGAGCCTCATCCTACTCAACCATTTGCAGCCCCTGGGCTGTGGGGAACCAGGACAATTCTGAGCTTTGACCTTCCGAAAGATTCTCAACAGACATCAACTTGCTATATTCTCAAGTCGACACTGAGAGGTGCCAAAGGGAAGATTTTCATGCCCATTTCACAAATGAAGACCCCGAAGCCTTGGCTGTGGAGCTTGTGCTTAAAGAAATAGTAGAGACCATCAGAGTGTGTTCCTGGGGTTACCCTCACCTGTTCATCCCTGAGGATATGAAGACCCACTTCTTAAGGATCAGGGCGGGGCTGGTTTTCTGAAGGCTGAGGATTGTAGTAGAAAGAGCACTGGCTTGGGAGCCAGCTAAGCCTGGGTCAAAATCCTGCCTCTAGCAACAGTTCCTGGGTGGCCTTAGCTAAATCATACCTGGCCCTGTGGAGATCACACCACCACACCACCACCATCACCACCACCACACCCACACATATAACACAGAGAGGGAGCAAGGATGTCCTCAGGAAATACCTTAAGGAGCAACTCAAAAACCAGGTTTATAAAAGCCACACACCTAGATGTGGGTGGTTTTTGTGTTAGCATCAGAGATCATATGGTACCCAGAATTCCAAAGGAGAACCATTGCCAGGAAGGCTGTGGGAGCTCCTAGAATGACCACACTTGAAAGTTGTAATGAACTATAGGTAACCTGGGGCTACCCAACATTTATTTATCCTCTGTATGAATACCCTAAATCCCTCAGAGAATCACCACTCCCCCTTTGTATGGAGTCTTGGTGGAAACTCAGGGGCTAACTAACCATTAAAGCCAAAGGAGTATATCCTTTATTTTGTACACCTGATATGGTGAACAAAATTCCCTCAGCCAGAGGGAACCTCCTTCTGAATCTTTGCATCTTGATACCGCAAAAAAAGGAGGATGGCCAGAGGACACTCACCATTGCAGCAGTGGCTGACTTTACAGGGCCTGCTGCAAGGTGGTTGTTATGGTTCCTGAAGATGCCTGAGATGCCAAACCACCTTCCTTTCTAAGCCTGCTCCTCCTACATCCCACCAATTTTGTGGTTCTTCAGCATCCTTCCAGTGGCTACCCAGCCAGCACTGTTAGCCAGTCCTAGCTTCTGTTGCTTGCAGTCACCAAGCTCTGAGAGAGTCAGATACAGAGTAGGCATTCAGTAAGTATTTGTTGAATGAATGCAGGAATGAATGAGAAAATGAATGTCAGTGTAATGCATGTATGTATGAATGAATGAAAAAATATAATAATGAATGAAAAAAGGAAGCTCCTGCTTGCTTCTCCACGTGCTTATCTCACCACACTTCCCATGCTCTGTCAACAGCTGCAAGGAGCTTTCTTCTGCTGCCTCGATGTTCCAGGCTCCCTCCCTCTACAGGGACGTGGCATGTGCTGTACCCTCTCCTGCGATGATCATTCCTCTATTTACCTTTTTTTTTTCTGAGACAGGATCTTGCTCTGTTGCCTAGGCTGGAGCACAGTGGTGCAATCCTGGCTCACTGCAGCCTTGACCTGCTGGGCTCAAGCAATCCTCCCGTGTAGCTGAGACTACAGATGCATACCACCATGCCTGGCTAATTTTTTTATTTTTCATTTTCTGTAGAGACAGGGTCTTGCCATGTTGCCCAGGTTGGTATCAAATTCTTGGGCTCAAGCTATCCTCCCACCTCAGCCTCCCAAAGTGCTGGGATTACAGGCATGAGCCACTGTGCCTGGCTTTCCCTTTACTTTAATAACTGTTCATCTTCATACTCAGTCATTTACCTAGAGAAGCACCTGGCCTCTCAGAGTCCCACCAGGTTGTGCCTTGTTATAATCTCCCTCCTAGACCACTCAGTAGACTAAACAACTTTTTGTGCCATTATTTCATTAATGCCTAAATCTACCTAGACTCTAATCTAGGGAAGGCAAGGACAATGTGTGCTCTACTTAATACTGTATCTTCAGATCTATCCCAATGCTTTGAGGCAGAAAGTGTTCAGTAAATACATGGTACCTAAATAATGAAGGTGTGTGCCTCTTTGAAGGAGAGGACAGGAGATCCTGACCTCAACAAGCAGTGAGTAAATGCCTGTTATTGAATTTAACTTGACAGCTCAATCCTGGGCACATGGTCAGTTCTTGGAGATTATTTAGGAGCACTAAGGGAGCCTGAGATGGAGATGAGGGAGGGAAGTGGTCATAAGAAACCTGGAAAGAAAATGGCTCAGTGACCCAAGTGTCCTGGTGCTCAGGATGCTGCCTGCTCTCTCAGGCATTAGAAAACCTGCTTCGAATATTCAGCAGACTCTACATCCCCCCACCCCCAGAAAGCAAAGAGAGTCCACAGGAAAACAGCACCTTAACCCTCTTTGCTGGATCCCTGGAGAATCATCTGTCCAGTTCTGTTGGGTCTGAGGGAGGCCTCCAATTGGAAAAGGGCCACATGGTCTGGTCTACTGCCTTACTGTGGGGTCACAAACACCTAAGCAGGACCCCAAGGCCCAAGGCCCAGTGTCTGGGCACCTGCCTGTCTCCCCATTGCCTCCTCTCCCAGCTGGGTGACTCATCTCTTCTTGGACCTTGGCACCTCTGGTTGACATCAGGAGCAGTCGATGAAGTCACATGCTCCTGAAAACCAATTCCCCAAATGCCAGAGGAGGAGGAGGCAGGCCCAGGGAGTGGGAGCACAGACAAGAAGAAAATCCAGGGTTCTCAATATTTTAAAATTTTGAAAGAAAATGAGTGAATTCAAGTTGGCTGCTAGTAATTTAATGACGAGGCTGTTTTCTCTCTGGTACCTCATAAATAACTTCTGATTTAAAGTTTCCAAAGAATTGACAGATCACTTCAAAAGACCTCACCGGAGAGGAAATGAGCTTCTCCCTCCATGCCCTGCCTGCTCAGGTGAGGGCTGAGATCACCAGCTGGAGGGGTTCATCAGGGGTGTGGTCCGACCGACTCACTGGCAACTGACAGACATACTGACTGTCTGAGGAGCTAACCGGCCAGCAAGCTCATGGAGAGACTGATCAACGGGCTGACAGGTTGGTGAAATAACCAAAGGATGGTCGAGCCAATGGCATGGTTGATACACCAATGAAGGGACTGACTGCCCAATAGACGGACAGTTGGACTAATGGCCAGCCCTCAGACCAACTGATAGACCGATGGATCAATTTGCCTGTGAGCCAGTGGATTGTAAGGCTAACCTGTCTACTTCCCTCAAATTTAGTTAGCCAGCTGACCTACAGACCAACAGGTTGATGAACTAACCTTCCTAGAACTAACAGGAGAATATGGAAAAGATGGGATCATCTAGCAGATGGACAGGACAAGCAACCATTGACCTACACATGTGTCAGAGCAAATTCAGATTGCCAGGACTACACACAGTGAGGAATGTTTTCAAAAGAAGATCATATGCAATAAGAAAGTGGTAGCAAATGCAAAAAAAAAAACATTAAAAATTAACTAGACTAAAATGTTTACTATGTGGTGGGGAAGGGAGAGGATCCTGGTGATCATACTGGAGGTAACCTGACATTTCTGACATCCAGAGTTGTATGAAGAGGTTGGGAGATTCCAGATGTGGCTTTTGCTATTGAGGTCTCGCTTGTGGTGTCGAATCAAATAAGCAAATGAGCAAGTGAGTTCAGCCATGGCCTCTCTTTAACATTCTTCTGGCCCCTTCTCTATGTTCCCATCATGAACACAGCAGACTCATTTTTTCTCCTGAGGTCATAGATTTGGGGTCATAAAATGAAGTTACAGTGGTGTTCTGGTTATAGAATTATGGTTGATTATTTTTTCTTTCATTTTCTAATTATATCTTAGTGGAAATATGTAGTGGAGCTACATTATTTTGCAATAAAAATGCACTTTTTTTTTTTTGAGATGGAGTTTCACTCTTGTTACCCAGGCTGGAGTGCAATGGCACGATCTCGGCTCACTGCAACCTCCACCTCCTGGGTTCAGGCAATTCTCCTGCCTCAGCCTCCTGAGTAGCTGGGATTACAGGCATGCACCACCATGCCCAGCTAATTTTTTGTATTTTTAGTAGAGACGGGGTTTCACCATGTTGACCAGGATGGTCTCGATCTCTTGACCTCGTGATCCACCCGCTTCAGCCTCCCAAAGTGCTGGGTTTACAGGCGTGAGCCACCGCGCCAGGCTGCACATTTATAATTTTAGAAGGAAAAGTAAAAACAAATTTGAACCCTACTTCTCTTTTGTTCCATATCCAAAAAGGATTTCTTGATTTATGGATCCCAGGAGTCTTCAAGACCTGCCTCTCCTTACTTTTTGATGTCAGAATGGTTTAATGAATACCAGTCCTTTCTCTCTTTTTCCTAGATTACTAGAACATGCTTTGCAGCCTTTCCCTGTTCAAGTTTGTCCTTCATGCAGATGCTAGAAGCATTCCCACTATATTTTTCCTTTTTGGTCCAGGCACTGTGGCTCATTACGCCTGTAATCCAAGCATTTTGGGAGGCCAAGGTGAGTGAATCATGAGGTCAGGAGTTCAAGAACAGCCTGGCCAACTTGATGAAACCCTGTTTCTACTGAAAATTCAAAAAATTAGCAGGGCATGGTGGCATACATCTGTAATCCCAGGTACTCAGGAGGCTGAGGCAAGAGAATTGCTTGAACCACAACCTGGGAGGCAGAGGTTGCAGTGACCCAAAATCGTGCCAATGCCCTCCAGCCTGGGCTACAGAGCACAACTCCTTCTCAAAAAAAAAAAAAAAAAAAAAGATTTCCACTATATCCAGTATATTTTTCCTTCTTAAGAATTTCCAGGAGCTGCCAGGAACTTATTTAATTCTAAACTTAAACTTTTTAGAATTTGACTTTTTAAATTCCAAACCAGAATCAGTGGACTTTGGATAACTGTGTCCCCTTGCACACCTTCTCCCCATATCCACATGCGCACAGGCACGCACAAGCACACGCACACAGACCCGACCGACCTCCCCACCCCAACTTTTGTGATGCTCAGTGCTTATCTGAATTCTTGGTTCAGTTATACATCTCACAGTTTTCCCTCAGGCCAGAATGAAAATCCCACACCCAACATGTGTCCGCCATCACTCTGATAAACTTGTTCATTTGTCCATGAAAAGTATTCACTAAACACTCAGTATTTACCCACTGTTGTAGGCATTGTGGAATCTCTAAGAAGAGCAGAGAGAAGGGTGCCAACATTTATTGAGTGCTTAGTGTATCAAGCATTGTATTCACATAGGTGATCTTTTAGTGTCCTCAGTGAAGTATTTTCCCCATTTTGAGGATGGGAAAACTGAAAAAGAAAGCTCAGCCTAAGGTTACATCACTAGAAAGCAACAGATGGAGCTAACTCCAGCACCTTTGCCTTCTCATCCAGTTGGGAAAGCCAGACCATGTTTTCCACACACTTATCCACTTGCATATTCATTCATTCATTCATGCATGCATGCATTCATTTAGCAGGCATTTATTGAGAATCTATTCTCTACCAGGGCAATACCGTATGCTGAGAATATAATGCTGAATAAGACGGTGATAATCCATGTTTTCATGGAGCTTACTGTTTAGTAAAGGAGACAGACCAAAATTTAAAATCTATCTACCATCCATATTCCAATTTTCAACTAGGAAGGAACCAACAGATAGAGAATAACATGGACAAATGAACTTAGATTTTATAACGTCTACCATTTATATTGCTTTACAATTTTAAAAGCCCCTTGCAAACTTTATGTGGCACCAATTCTTGAAGGGCAAGATACTATAGGAAAATTGAAGGGCAACATAATTTATGAGTGCAGGCACCTGGAACCAGGTCTGGAGTCTGCAAAGCTGTTCCTTCTGCAGCCTGGATATGCAGGGCCATAGCTAAACAAAGGAGACAGCACAGGTTTGAAACTAGTAGGGCAGCCTTCAACGGCATGATGAGGCTTAGAATTGAATGAGGGCTGGAGATGGATCAGGAGGGAAGGAAGCAAATGCAGTTTAGGTTTCCAGGACTGAATTGAGGCATGCTCATCCAAAAGCTTCTTGGAAGATCCCAGCTGTGTGAAGATATAAAGGCTTCTCCAAATAAACAGAGCCACCAAAAAATCCAGAGAAAAAAATGTTTGAAAATAGAATTCTTAATAATGCCAAGGTCAAATTATTTCTGACTTGAGACAATCAAAATAAAATTATAAATTGCTTATAAGATTTGCAAACATGACCAACAACATGCTCTGGGATTTTGGAAAGATGAAGAAAAGCAAGCACCTTGTTATCTCGAGACCTGTGCTACTCAGCACAGATGACAGCAAGAACCACAAACAGTCTTGCCTGGGCCCAGAAGTTTCCCCTTGTGGAAGCTGGGATTCTGGGCCCATCTGTATCTTTCACTTATCTTCCAACTGCTAGTTCATGACCTGCTGTGAGGCTCTCTTCCTTCTATGAAGTCCTGGCAAGAACACAGGCTTGGGGATTCCCACTCCGAATCTGCCACTGACACATTATGTGGTCTTGGGTAGGGTCCCCAGACTCTCTGGGTTTCCATTTTCTGCAAAATGAGAAGAATCATAACTACCTTTTGGGTTTCTGATGAGGATCAAGGTTGTTGTTTTCTGCTCTGTGGTAGATGTTGGCTGTTTTCATCTACTTGTCTCCCTCGTCTTCTGTCAAGAACCTCTGCCTTGCCCTTGGAGAACTGCTCCTTCCCCATTCTCAAGCCATGTTGATTTCATTGGGGTTGACCCCACCTCCAGGCTTCCAGAATGGATACACAATACTGCTTGGCATATGACCCAAGTATTATAGAATACATTCAATGAAATGCAGTCCTAGGGTTTATATTGGAATCCTTGGGCAGGAGTCCTCTTTTTGCTAAGGTGCTGAGCTGGTGAGAGGTAGTCCTGAAGCTGGGCCGCCATCCTCCCATCACAACAGAGCCTGCCTGAAGGTGGATTCAAACTAAAAGAGAATAAATTTAAGAAATGTTAAGAGATTAGCTGGGCAGCTGGATTCAGCCATATCTGAAGGCATTCACTCCTATTAGTAGGCTCCTTTGTTCATGTATTACGACAGATTGCAGACTTTGAAGTGCTCTCGCAAGATTTGGATCTCTTCCTAAGCCAGTGCTCACCAAGGAGAAAGCCATGTTCAGTTTGAGTGCCAAGATTGTAAAGCCCAAAGGCAAGAAGGCAGACGAGTTCGAGTCCGGCATCTCCCAGGCTCTTCTGGAGCTGGAGATTAACTCGGACCTCAAGGCTCGGCTCATGGAGCTGAATATTACAGCTGCCAAGAAAATTGGAGTTGATGGCAGTCGGTCAGAAAGCTATCATAATCTTTGTTCCCATTCCTCAAGAAAATCTTTCCAGAAAATCCAAGTCCAGCTGGTATGTGAATTGGAGAAAAAGTTCAGTGGGAAGCATGTTGTCTTTATTGCTCAGAGGAGAATTCTCCCCAAGCCAACTTAAAAAAGCCATACAAAAAATAAGCAGGAGCCGTACACTGACAGCTGTGCACCAGGCAATCCTTGAGGACTTGGTCTTCCCAAGCGAAACTGTGGGCAAGAGAATTCACGTGAAACTGGATGGCAGCAGCTCATACAGGTTCATTTGGACAAAGCACAGCAGAACAATGTGGAACACAAGGTTGAAACTTTTTCTGGGGTCTCTATAAGAAGCTCAAAGGCAAAGACATTAGTATTGAATTCCTAGAGTTTCAAGTGTAAACCAAATGACTGAATAAAATACGTATTCACAGTTAAAAAAAAAAGACTGATTGAGTTAGTGTCTGTCCTTGCCATCTGAAGAGTCCTGACTAATGTGCTATCCTAGGAAGAGATCTCCGTGGACTGGGATACTGGTTAACATGTTGGGCAGTTTGTAGTCTCCAAGAATCCTGTCTACATGGGTTGGTAGAGACTGGGGAAGAGGCTCAAGGACTCAGGACCTTGACACTGCCCAGGAAGGGAAGTTAGAAATAATAAAGAAGAAAACGGTCCCCAAGGTCTACAAGTGCCGGATTGAAATAGTTACTACCATCTAGTGAGACCTATGACGTGCCAGATGTGCTAAAGACATACTCATTCATTCAACATGTATTTCACAGGGTCTACTGTGCTCCCCGCACTGTTCTAGAGAGCTTCAATTCTACTGCGAGACCTGAGCCTAACTCTGCCAGGTAAGTACAATGAGTCCCATTTCACAGATGAGGAAAGTCACAGCTCTGGACAAGGATGAATTCAGGATTCTAACTTGAGCCTGTCTGACTTCAAAGCCCGTGCCTTTGTCAGCACTCCAGGCCACCCTTTCTATAAATTCTGCACTCTGGAAACATTGCCTGATTCACGTCTTTGCCTGAGATGGGAATCAAGGAGTCAGGGCTCCCATACACAGCCTCTGGTTCAAGAGTCAGGACCCACAGCGTCTCATGAGGCGCTTGGCCATGTTTATGCTGCTCGTCAGACAAGCCTGAGTGTGTCTGCCCAAATGGACTGTGAGTTGCGTGATGGAGTTTGGAGGTTTTGTCTGAGGACCCTCCGACAGCCAGAGGAACTGGCAGAGGGCTGAATTTGGCTACCCCGCCCAGCCTTGCCTTCTCAGTTCACCCACAATCCTATGTTCAAATGTACCCCATCTATCCAACCTCACCCCCATTTTGGGAAGATACCATTGGCAAGATCACAGAGTCAGAAGGACCTGGATTGAATGCTGCAGTAGTAGGTGGTGAAGATGGTTTCACTCCTCTGTGCCTCATTTTCCCCACCTGAACAGTGGGAACAACAGGACCCTCATAGGCTTGCTATAGGAACTAGACAGACAGATGGATGTCTACATGTTTCTAGAACTACATCTAGCTACTGTAGGCTTTTTTTTTTAACTTTTTTTTTAGATGGAGTCTGGTTTTCTTGCTCAGGCTGGAGTGCAGTGGCACAATCTCAGCTCACTGCAGCCTCTGCCTCCTGGGTTCAAGCCATTCTCCTGTGTCAGCCTCCCGAGTTGCTGGGATTACGAGTGTACACCACCATGCCCACTAATTTTTGTATTTTTAGTAGAAACAGGGTTTCACTGTGTTGGCCAGGCTGGTCTCAAACTCCTGGCCTCAAGTCATTCGCCCACCTCAGCCTCCCAAAGTGCTGGGATTACAGGTGTGAGCCACTGCGCCTGGTCATACGGTAGGTCTTTGATGAGCCTGAGTTATCTTTCTTGCCCATAGCAGCCCTCTCCCCTGTCACTGCCTGGCCTACCTGGGCATCTGCCTCCACCCACCGGCTCAGTCACCTACCCCTCAATCTAGCCCTAATGACTTTTGCAGCCCATCCCTGGTGGCAGTAGAAGAGAGGCCAGAGACTCCCAGGGTCCCTGGGCTTTTTAATCAGCCTCTGTGAGGGCTGTAAGTGATTCGGCCTGCAAGTGATTTGACACTGGGCACAACAACAAACAGGCCTGCAGGGAATCACTTCAGTAGAGAGATGTTGGCATGTTTCTATAGCAACTCAGGAAAATATTTCATGCAAAAGTCCATATGCTGTAACATAAAGGGAGTCCCAGCCAATAATCAAATTATAACAAGTTATAAATTAATCCTAATTTGCAAGCTTTATTTTACCAAACCACAAAATACACACACACACACACACATGTGCATGCACCTATACGTATTTACACACACAATAAATATATATATATCCTTATACACGTGCACACACATGTGTGTGCAGTCGAGACAATAGCAATGCACTTGTGGCTGGGTTGTCTCATCTCATGGTGCTGACTAATCAGCAGGCAGAACATTCATCTGGAGGCTGAATGAGGTGACCCAAGCAAGTAGACAGCAGTGACCTCCAAGGCCACTGTTAAAAGCAGAGACAAACTCAGCTATCGTGTGAGCCAGAGCTGGAACCTTTTCTTTAATTGTGTTGGTTTCTCCTGAGGAAAAAAAATATCTTTTTTGTTCCTGACGTCTTTATAAAGAGACATTTGTATTGATTCATCGGTATAAAATGCTTTGTAGAGGCTATCAAAGTGGAAAAAACAACGTGATAATTTGCATTGTGATGCTTTTAATTTTATGTGTTGTCAACACTTCAAAGTGCGCCGGAGTTCTGCTTGGGAGAGCTGGGACATCTCTCTTTGCACGTCGTAGCTGGGCTGCAACTGTCTGCAACTCTAGAGTCTCTTGCATGACGCCCATTCTGGCTTCAGATCTCTCCTCTTTTTCTTTCTTTGTTTTTTTTTTTTTCATTCTCTGCTTTCTATGTCTGCTCTGCAAAACTCATGTGGCCTGGAAAAATAAAAAGGGTGGTGGTGAGTGGGAGGGAGTGGGGTTAAGTGAGAGCAAGATGTATAGCATCCTCTTCCTCTTAGACAAAGAAAGAGTTGGCTTCCCAGCCAAGAACCTCCCATAGCATCTCATGGAGAAGGGCTGGAAACTGTGCCCTCACCCTGATCCCAAAGAAGAGTCACGACTATTTGTCACCATCCTTCGAGCTACACACTGTGCCAAGGGCTTGCATTGTGCCACTTAATCCTGACCTCAACCCCTTGAAGAAGGGGGTATTTTTACCTGCATTTTCTTTTATATTTCATTCATAACTGGGGCCCAGAAAGGTGGATGAATTGCTCAAGGTTCCCCAGCTGGGAAGCTGTACAATCAGAACTTATAGTCAGTTTTGGCTGATTCTACTGCCTGGGCTGCTTCTGCATGCCTAGAAAGACACAAACAGGCTGTCCCCAAGAGAGTCATGTCCTATAGTTGATCTACCTCCGAAAGTTAAATCGGAAAGCTGCATCAGATCCCCAGTTTTAACCCAGATGTGCATGTGGACTTCAGACACATTCATTGTCCTCTCTGAATCTCACAACATTCCAAGGCAGATAGAGTAACCCCTATTTCACAGATGAGCATGTAGAGACTCAGACAGCTCAAGACCCTTTCCCAGGGTAACACAGTAGAGAAGCCAGACCTCAAAGCCCATTACCCACTGAGACCCCGGTGCCTGTTTCCCTCTGGATAGTCATTGCCTAGGCTCGATGGTAAGCTTCTGCAGGCTGAGGAGGGCCAGTCACCCACATCTGAGCCATCCGTGGGGCTGAGTGCAGATTTGGCTTGCTTTTTGAGAGTGTGTCGACTTGATGAAACACAGCAGAGGCGGAGCCCAGACAGAAGGGTCAGCAAGGGGAAGAGGGCAGGAACACCCTGTTACCAGATCTGGAGAAGAAATGGAAAGTGAAATACTTGGAAAATGACTTCGGCCTGCCTGGAGGAAAGTGTGTCGGGATGTTTCCAAAGGCCTGGATGAGCAAGACTTTTCCCCACCCACTCCCACACCTCGCTAGAGGGGCAGGGGCGTGTGCAAAAGAGGCTGCTTCTGGCCTGAGTCCCTGGAGTTCAGGTCACTTCCAGGGACAGTCCCTGAAGAGCCAGGCAATGTTCTCCCTGAGGCCCCCAAACCTGCAAGGAAGGCCCCTGAGGCTTGCTGACCCTGCTCTGCCCTCCTGGAAGGTCAGGAGTTTCAGCTGCAGCATCTTAGGTCCCCACCATCCAAATCTTTCCCTGTGGATCCAGAAAGGCCCTCCCAGCCAGGGTGACTCTGTTTGGAATCAGCATCCAAGACCTTCCATCAGACCTGTTGAGTTAGGGCCTTGGAATGGGGAGCTTGCAGCTGCAGAAGAGGCCATGATCTATCCACTAAGTACATTTGCAAGAACAGCCCCACGTTGGCCTCCAATTCAGGCATCATTAGGGATAAGCCCATCAGGAAATTTGACTCAACAGACCAGGCTCCTAGCATTGGTCAATTTTTCTCTCCTTTCTTCCCTCCCTCCCTCCCTCCCTCCCTCCCTCCCTCCCTCCCTCCCTCCCTCCCTCCCTCCCTCCCTCTCTCCCTCCCTCCCTCCCTTCCTTTCTTCCTTCCTTCCTTCCTTCTCTTTCTCCCTTTTTCTCACTTATTTTCTCCCTATGCACTTGAAGAAAGAGAACTCCTTTCAAAGGCCAGCCCGTAGCAGCCTTTCCTGTGGCTGCGTTTCCAGTGCGAGCTGCTCCCTCTAAGTTGCTCTGTGACACACACGTGGGAGGGAGCTGTGTCCAGGGGACCAACTATCCCAGTACTCCCGCCTGTGTGCTGGGAGCCCATTCCAGGATCTCTCAGGCTTGCTGGGAATCCACCCTCTGGTAGGGTGAGCCAAAGGCAGGGCCTCCGCTGACCTCTGCCCTCCCTTAGCCTGGCCAGAAAGAACAGTCCAGAGCACCGCAGGAAGCCCTTTGGTTGAGCAAAGCGAAAACTCACATGCAAGCCCAAGCCAGGTCTTTCACATGGGGGATTTGGCTGCAGTTAGCAGAGGCTTGGAGAGGCAGTGAAGCTGAACGCCCTTCACTCACCCACCGCCAGCTCCCCACAGCCTTGGCCTCTGTCACCTCAGAATCCTCAGCCACGTTCTGTCACCAAAAGTTGCCCTCAAGTGGCAGAAAGACATGTACCCAGGAGTCTGAGGGCAGACTCCCATGGGAGGCCCTGGAGTGTCGTGGCTAAGAGCTTGGAGCCCAACAGACCTTGCTTTGAAATCCACATCTGCCACTTACCATCTGTGGGACTATTTATTCCAACTCAGGAGCCTCAGTTTTCCTAGCTGTAAAATGGGGTAATAACTCCCCCGTTCTGTGCAGTTTGGGTTGGTGGTCATAACATCACCTGTTTTGTGCAGTTTTGCGTAAAAGGAAAATGAGGTAATACACGCAAAGCACTAAGAGCTTTGTATTCTGGGCCTGGCACACAGCAGTGTTTCCAAAATGATAGTTATCATATTTTGCGCTTGTTCCCATATCCAGATCTGGATGTGCTGCATGTGTGCACACACACTCACAAGCACATGCACACACAGTTGGTCTGGGAGTACCCTGAGGGTCCAGGCTGCCTCTCTGCCTCATCATAGAATGTGAGAGTTGGATAGGATCTTGGAAAATATCTGAGGCCAGAGAGGGGATGCGTCCTGGACGTAGTCACTAACCGGTATGTGGCAGAGTGGGGCTGAAATTCAGTTCTTATTTAGCTGATTTTCTCTCCTCATTTATTATGTATCCAACAAATATTTATGCTTACCACCCCCTCTGTGCCAGATCCTGGCTGAGCTGGGCTGTAAGGTGAACAAGATGGTGCCTACCCTCCCAGAGCTCACAGCCAGTGGCTTCCGGCCCATTGGGCACCTCGGTGGCTCTCGAAACTCCCGTCCTATGCATAATCAGAATCCCAGATACCCCAAATGATGGGGCAACTTTGTCTTTGTCTCAGGTCTAAACCTCATTTCCCTTGGTGGTGGTGGGCTCTTTGAGGGCTGTCTCTACTTGTTCTGGATCAGGGGCTCCCATGTGGCAGCTTGGAACGTGCTGAACTGTGCCCATCCACACCAGGATCTGTCTCTGCCCACAGATCAGGAGATCCTTACAGGCAGAGGTCTCGTCTTAGCCATAGCAGTGCCTGGCATGGATCCAATGCCATAAATGGTGGTTGGACGAATGATGAATGAATGATTGCACAGGGCAAACAAGGTTGGTAATTCACTTATTCAGTGATAAATTCACTTATGGTGAATTTACTGTGAGAGACTCCTTGAGACCCTGAAATACAGAGATAAATAGGCCATCATCCCTGCACTCAAGAAGCCCCAGTAAAGAAACATGAGCAGTGATAGCCATGCACGTAGAGGCCATTGGGGAAGGTGAGGTCAGTTCTTTTGGGCAGTGGGGAATCAGCAGGAAAGACACGGAGTGACACTAGGTGAGGGCTGAGCAGGCAAGGTGGCCAGGTAAGCAGGGAGAGAGCAGGCTTTCCAAGTGGAGAGACAGACATGGGCAGAGGCCCTGAGGGGTATCATATTCTGGGAAACATCAGCCTTACCATTTGATTGCATTCCCCACAGCAGTAAGGACACAATAACAGCAAATATCTGTGGGGCACTTTGCTCCAGGCACTGTTTGGAAGCTTTGTAAGGGTTAACTCACTAATACCCCCACCTCAGTGTGTCATTAGTCCCATTTTTTCAGAAGAGAAAACTGAGGCACAAAGAGGGGAAGGAATTTGTCCAAGTTCATATAGATTTTTTAGTGGTAGAGCTTGTTGTCAAAGACGAGTTAAGGCTAGAGATCCCAGCACGTCACAGAGGGTTTTAAATATTGAGTAAAGATGCTGGACAATACCCTCATGCTGAAGGAGAGCCACTGGAGGATTTTGGGCAGGGGAATGTCGTGATGTGATTTTCATTTTTGATCATTTCTTCTGGTACAGTCAGGGGAATGGACTCAAGTTTTCCAAGAGCTATGAGGTTAGAGAGGAGCAAGAATCTCTTGCATGCATTCAATAGAGGACAGGTACAAAAAAGTTCATTGAATGATTTTCACAATATCAAACACAAATGCTCATCAAGAGGAAAGTTGATGAATAAACCGTACATACACTATGGAATATTATACAGCTATGAAAATGAATGGGCCATAGCAGCATGCAACAACAGACGGAATCTTGTTGTAACAACTGGTGATTGCTGTGTAACAAGCTGCTCCAAACTTAATTACTTTTTTGATTCAGAACTGGGCAGATATTCTAGGCTGGGCTCAGCTGGGCAGTTCTGGTCTTGGCTGGACTTCCTCATGAGTCCAGGGTCGGCAGAGAGTCAGCTAGGGGGCTCTACTTCTGAGAGTTAACCGGCTGTTGACTGAGACAATTGTGGCAATTGGGCCACATGTCAGTTCTCATCCAGCAAGCCTGCCCAGACTTGTTCACAAGGTTCCAGGAAAATACAGAAGAGCATAGATCCTCTTAAGGCTTAAGCTCAGAACTGGCACAATGCCACTTACACCATATTACATTAGCCAAAACAATACATCAAGCCAGCCCAGATTTAAGAAGTGGGGAAACAGACTCCACCTCTTGATGGAAGGAACTTCAAAGTCATGTTGCAAAAGGAGTGTGGAGGCAGGAAGAGGAATCATTGCAGCCATATTTGCAGATGATCTACTGTGGAAAAAGTCAATTCCAAAAGATTACATACAAAATGATACCTGCTTATAAAATTTAAAATTAGACTTTAGGGGTACAGCTAGATAAAGTAAGATTTTATCAACTGGACGTAGGATTACAGTTCCCTTGGAGAGTGGAGAATCATGCACTGTGAGCACAGGTTACTGTCCTGGTCCTAGCTTTGTTTTGTTATTAAAAATAAGAAAATTTGAAAACTGGATTATAATTAGTTGGATTGTGTACATTTTGGGTCCAGAAAAAGAGAGAGAGATTGAGAGAGAGGAATGGCCCAGTGGAAGTGAACAAAGAGTCAGGTTGTCAGGACATGGCACATGCCACTTCTTAGATGTGGGTGGAGAGGGAGAAAGAGGAATGAGGATCACTTCTGGAACGCCCACTTGGGGGACTGGATGGTAGTGCCATCCCTAAGCCAGGAGCCCCGCAGAAGAAGACAGTGTGGAGAGAACCAAGAGTCATGCTTGGGGAATACTGTGTTTGCAGTGCCCATGAAGATCCACAGATCAAGGTCCAGCACACTGCTAACTTTCCAGAGCTTTGGAAAGCAGTCAGGACTGGAGAAGCAGGAGCCCCAGCAGATCTGAAATGCAGACCATCCCAGAAAACCCTGTGTGATATCAGGGTGGAAGGCCTCCCTTCTGCTGAGAGCCACCCACAGCCCCTTCCTGACAGCTCCTCGGGACACGTCCACAGCCAGGTTTCCCTTCTAAGCAGTCAGGCCTCCACCCTGGAGTCCCAGGCCAAGCGAGTAGGCTTGGGGTTGTGGCTGAGGAGGGCCCCAATAGCAGCCTCCTCCCTCCAGCAGGGCCAATGGGACCCCAGAGGGGGCTGGATGTTTGTGCAGATGACATGTTTATGGCCCAACCTCTCCTTACTCATGCTTTTGGCTTTCCCTTGCTGATTTTGGTTGGGTGGATCCCAGTTCTGCTGCTGGATTTGGGAGCCTTGGGGCTGGGGCTGAACAGAGGTTCCTTTAACCGTTCCAACCCATGATGATTCCAGCCCCTTCCCCCTCTCCCCCAAGACCTCATCTTTTCCCACACCCAACTTTATTACCAAACACTGGCCTCTCGGAGCTGGAAGGGGCCTCCAGCATCCTCTCATCCAATACCTCCTTACATAGATGAAGAAACTGAGGCCCAGAGAGAAGAAGGGACTTGCCCAAGGTCATCCAAGCAGGTAGAGACAGAAGAGCCAGCATTCTGACTTCCAGCTTGGAGCCTGAAGCCAGCCTCCCACCACCAGCTTCCTTGGTTGCTGTTTTGTTTGGGAAAGGACAGTTCAGCTTTTTCAAGCCTGCAGCAGTAACTCTCTCCCCTCCCAGGGAGGTAGCAGACAGTGACGGACTCTCTGCTTTTACACTTTAATTCCATAGGAAATGGGAAATTGCCTGTCAGAGGTGTCCGGGTGGCCCGGCTGCCAGCTGCCCCACACAGACCCAGGCTGCCCCGCCCTGACCTGGCCGCCAGAGCTTCTCCCTGCTCCCTGGCAGGAGGGCTCTTTTCGGAAGCTCTCCCGAGGGCTCCTGTGGAATCTCTTGCTGCTCTTCCTCCCAGGGCAGGAGGACAGAGCTCAGTGTAGGCCAACCAGGCCTGGCTGGGGCCCGAAACCCTGACATTTGGTCATGCTGTTTTCCATTCTGGGCCCTCAGGAGTCTCTGGTCCACAGAGCCAGCCTGGCTTCAGCATTGCCTCGTGCCCTGAGGTCACAGCGAAATTGGAGGAGCCCTCTTCTGGGGTATCCAGGTTCCCTAAAAGTCTCTACATTACCCTCCCAGCGCTTGTCACCTTCCCAGGGTTTCTGAGACTGCAGTGGGTCCCACTCACTTCTTCCCTTCTCTGGGCACCCCCTGTATTTGGGATCCTATGGTGGCATCTCTATCTTGTCTCAAAAACCAGCCTGGTCAATGTTCCTGTTGTGTAGTAGTTAGAGGCATGAATCTCTGGCATCACACTGCCTAGACTAAACCCCAGAGTCATCATTTCTGAACTGTGTGACTTTGGACAAATTGCTCCACCTCTCCATACCTCTGTTTTCTCGTCTGCACAATGGGAATGCTCATAATAGCACCAAAAGTGCAGGTTTGTGTGAGGATCCCTTGCGACAGCGCATGTGAAGCACTTGATCAATGTGAGCACTGTTCATAGTCTATTTCAGCAGCCTCTCATCTCACTCTTCATTTCTGCCCAGAACTGGCTAGGAGACATAATAGGCACTCATGAGCTGACCTCTTAAACAACTGGCAGAATGTATAGCAAAACGAGCAGTCTAAAGCTTCCTGGGTCTTATTCCATGCAATGAGCATTCATGGAGTGCTTGTTATGTGTAGACACTGTGCTTGGTTCTGGAGACTCAAGGGTGTGCAAGATGGACAATCTCTGCCCTCCTACAGCTTTCATTCTAGTGGAGCAGCAAATGCTGGAGCAATACCAGTGCAGTGAGCCAGGTGATGGGCTGGAAGCAAGCTCAGGGCCCACCGGTCCAGAGAAGTCATGGAAAAGAGGTCACTCTGTAGCTGTCACCTGATAGATGAGCATACAGGACAGTGTGTGTGTGCGTGCGTGTGTGTGTGTGTGTGTGTGTTAGCAATGTGGAAAAGTACATAGCAATGCATATATGCTTGATGGAGCAAGATTCAGTAAAGGAATTAAAGAATGTTTAGTGTAGCTGGAGAAGAAAGTAGGGGGAAGCAGGAGGGACAAAATGAAACTAGAGAAGTAGAAAGAGGCAAGATCTCGAGAGCTTTGTAGATTTGTTCTGAAGGCATTGGGAAGCCATTGAAGAGTACAGAGCAGGAGAGTGGCAAGGGGAAATCTGCCTTTTAGGTTGCTCATTTGGTGTGGTGGATGAATTAAGGGTCAGCCTGGAGGCAGGGAAGCTTGCAAGGAGACCACTGCAGTGATCCAGATGAAAGAAGGTGAATGGCAGAATAGGGACTAAAGTGCAAAGTCTTGAGGATGACATTCAAGGCCACTCCCAAATTGGCCCACTGGACTTTCCCAGTCTTCCCTCGTACTAACACTGAGTTTTTGTGAGAACCAAAGGAGACCCATGGGCATGGACATGCCTTGTTAAACATAAAGCACCGTGCGAGTTTAAGAAATTGTTACCTTTAAGATTGTTAGTGGTTGGTTTGCTGGACATACCCACGTGAGCTTCCTGCCAGGTCCAGGGATATCACTGCCTCCTTGAGAGAAGAGGATTTATTTCAGTTTCCCTTCAGTGGTTCCTAATGGATACCTGCAATTGGTGACAGAAAACTGGATTTCCCACCACCCATTCCAACCAAATTTCTCTACTGCCTTGATGAACTGATTTCCAGACAGAAACAAACCCATAGCATCTTCCATGCTTAGCAGAAGGCACTGGGCTAAACGTAAGCAAACCTGCCATAAATTCAAAGACTTTTAGAGGACCAGGGAAATCAGCTGGGCCCTAGACCATAGTGTGAGCTGGCAGGAGTCTGGAAGAGCTCCAAACACAAGGACAGATTACTCATCCCAGATATTTTCCTGCCCCACATGCTCGCCTCTCTCACATTTTGCTGAGAAAGCAGCAGTGAAGGAAGAGTAGTAAATATATTGTAGTTTAATGTATTCTCACGATAATAGGATTCTAAGACCCTGACACACTCAAATTCAAAAGTGAACCAAAACTATCTGAAACCGTAGGCCAGGCGTGGTGGCTCACACCTGTAATTCCAGAACTTTGGAAGGCCAAGGAGAGTGGATCAGCTGTGGTCAGGAGTTTGAGACCAACCTGACCAACATGGAAAACCCCATATCTATTAAAAATACAAAAAAATAACCAGGAGTGATGGCATATGCGTGTAATCCCAGCTACTTGGGAGGCTGAAGCAGGAGAATCACTTGAACCCAGGAGGTGGAGGTTGCAGTGAGCTGAGATTGTGTCATTGCACTCAAGCCTGGGTAACAAGAGCAAAACTCTGAAGAAAAGAAAAAGAAAGAAAGAGAGAAAGAGTGGGGGCGGAAGGGGGAATTCAAGATGTGGCCCAGACCCATCTCGACTTGATCAAGGAGAAATGTGAATGATCAGACTGTTACTTTAACCATCAGTCATAAGAAACGGTTTCAGTCTGGGAAATAAACAAAGAAAAGTATCCTTTAGTCTTCACTGCTATTTATATATAGTGTTTGAAATACAATTTAAAAATTACAAGCCAGCTGAAGAATCTGGGGGGTGGGGTGGGAATAATGATTATAATCAAGAGAAAGCATAATCAATAGAAATGGACTCCCAAAGAAAACTATTCAAATTGTAATTCTGTCACTGGAAATGGCAAATAAGAACATTGGAATAACCATTTTAATATGTTTTAGAGGTAAAGAACGATATAATCTTTGAAGAGATTGGATATTTTGCAGAGAATTGTAAACTATAAAAAAATGACAAAACTCAAATTCTGGAACTAAAATATATGAAACAGAAAATTAATAGAATGAGGTCCTCTGGAAAGATGGTGAAGTAGAAAGCACCAGAAATCTGTCTCCCCACCAAACACTAGCAGACTCTGTCTGATGTAACTATTTTGAAACTCTGGAGTTTATTGAAGTCTTGCAAATTTCAGTGGAAATTTCAATCTCAGCACAGTAGTTGCTACTCATCCCCCTCCCCCAGGCCCATGGCAAGCAGCTGTGCACATGTTCCTGGAGCAACCTGCACATAGCCTGAGTGAACTAGGGTAGGCCAAAAGGACCCTGTTCCCTACATGTCAGACATCTGTTGTCTAATCCCTGATTTCTGCCTCTGATTACAAAAATGCAGGCAAAGAAAAAGGCAGCCATTGTTGTTGTATCTCCCCCAGTTGTTGCAAGCCCCTGCTCTTTGGATGAAATGACTTCCATGGGATTTAAAGGGCTAACACCCTTTTTTCCATTTCTCTCTCTCTCTTTTTCTCTTTTTTGTCTTTTGGGAGCCAAATACTAAAGACTAGAACATTCAAAAGTAACCACAGATACAGGGAAATTAGAAAATGACCCCTCATGTTCCAGGAAAGATGACCCCTCATTTTCCAGGAAAGATGAAGGCTTTGAAAAGACTTGAGAAGACCTTAAGTTTATACCTTAGGCTAATCCTTGGCACAGAGAGAGCCCACAACAACCAAAAACAAAACAATAAGAAAAGAACAAATCCTGAGAAAGGGGGATAATCTGATTTCCAGTTACTGTAGTATTAGATTCAAATGTCCAGTTTTCAACAACAACAAAAATCACAAAGAAATGGGAAAGCATAGCCCATTCAAAGGACAAAAATAAATCAACAGAAACTGTCTCTGAAAAAATCCTAATGGCATATCTGCTAGACAAAGACTTTAAAACAACTATGTTAAAGATGGTCAAAGAACTAAAGAAGATATGGAGAAAGTTAAGGAAACAATTTATAAATATAAAGAAAATATTAATAGAAACCTAAAAAGAAAAAAAAAATATGAAGCTAAAAATACAATAACTGAAAAGAAAAATTCACTAGAGAGATTCAGAGGCAGCTCTGGGAAGGTGAAATAATCAGCAAACTTGAAGGTAGAACGATGGAAATTATCAAGTCTGAGGAACAAAAAGAAAGAAGATTGAAGAAAAGTGAATAGAGCTTAAGAGACTTGGGGGACACCATCAAGCAGATCAACATATGCATTGTGGAAGTCCCAGAAAGAGAAGAGAGAATATTTGAATAAATAATGGCCAAAAACTTCCCAAATTTGATGAAAGACATGGATATAAACATCCAAGGAGTTCTTCAACAAACTTCAAGGAAGATGAACTCAAGGAACTTACACTAAGATTAGGGTTAGGGACAGGGTTATAACCTAACTATTATAATCAAAACTTTATAATATAAACTTTCGAAAGACAAAGATAGAATCTTAAAAGCAGCAAGAGAGAAGTGACTCATCACATACTAGTGATCCTCAGTGAGATTATCAGCAGATTGCTCATCAAAAACTTTGGAGGCCAGAAGACAGTGGACAAATATATTCAGTGCTAAAAACAACAATAAAAACCTGTCAACCAAGTGTCAAAACTGACTCAGAACTAACACAAATGGCAGAACTATCAGACAAGGATATTAACTAGTTATGAGAAGTATAACCAGTTGTTCCAAAGTTAAGTAAAAGTATTAAAGATATAAAAAGTTCACAAGTCAAACCTAGAGATATGAAATCTACAATGTCTGAGGTGAAAAAAAATACTAGTCTTTAATGTTTGGTTCTCAAAGGGGGAAAAATAGAGAAAAAGGGGGAAAAGGTGCTAGTCCTTTAAATTCTCTGGAAATCACTTCAGCCAGAGGAGAAGGACTTGCAACAATGGGGAAGGTACAACAATGACTGCCCTCACTTTGTCTGAAGCTCTGTGATCAGAGGCAGCAATCAGAGATCAAATAACAGATGCATGTAGAGGATAGTGACCTTTTTAACTAAGAGATAGTGAGAAATGACACATTACTGTGTCATTTAATTGAAGAAGCAATTAAAACTATTCAAAATGATACAAGGGGAGAAAAACACTTTAAAAATGGAAAGAGCATCATTGAACTTTTGGACAATGGTATAATACCCATGTAATTGGAGTCCTTGAAGGAGCAATGAGGACGAGAATAAATATTTGAAAACTTAATGATCAGAAAGTTTCCAACTTTAATGAAAGCTAAAAAGTCAACTGTCCAAAAAGTTCAACAAATCTCTGGCTCAACAAACATGAAGAAAACTATACCAAGATATATCCTAATCAAATTGTTAAAGACTAGTGACAAAGAAAATATCTTAAAAGTAGGCAGAGAAGAACATGTTACAGAGAAGAAAGAACATGTGCAGAGATACAAATGTAAGAATGATACCAGGTTTTCTTTTTAAAGCAATGTAAAAACAATGCAAGCAAAAAGATAATGGCACAACACATGAAAGTATTCAAAAGAGAAAAATCTATTAATCTAGAATTATATACCCAGCAACATATTTTTCAAAAACAAAGGCAAAATAAAGACTTTTGCAGATGGGCAAAAGCTGAAGGAATTCATCACCAGCGTAACTGAAATACAAAAAAAAATGGTTAAGGAAATGCTCCTCAGGCAGAAGAAAAATGACTCTAGATGGAAGTCTGAATCTACACAAAGGCATAAAGAGCACTAGAGAAGGCAACTAAATGGGTAGATGTAAAACATTTATTTAACCAATAATTTATTCTTTAAACAAACATGATAATGTAGAGTGTGGTTTATAATTTATGTATAAGTAAAATGTATAATAATAGCATAAAAACCATGAGGAGAGAAATGGAAAAAAACTATTGAAAGGTTCTCACACTATGTGCGAAGTGGCATAATACTGCTTGATAGTGTGTGTTGATATTGTGTATATTGTCATATTGTGTATACTGTGTATCAAGTGATATAGTATCGCTTGACTGTAATTAATTAAAGATGTATACTCTAAACTCTAAAACAATCATTAAAATTACAAGGGAATTATGATTAATAATCCAAAAAAGGAGATAAAATGATCATAAAAAATACACCATTAGGCCAGCACAGTGACTCATGCCTGTAATCCCAGCACTTTGGGTGGCTAAGGCAGGCAGATTATTTGAGATCAGGAGTTTGAAACCAGCCTGACCAACATGGTGAAACCTTGTCTCTACAAAATAAAAATACAAAAAACAAAAAATTAGCTGGGCATGGTGGCATGCACCTGTAGTCCCAGCTACTTGGCTGGCTGAGGCAGGAGAATCACTTGAACCCAGGAGGTGGAGGTTGCAATGAACCAAGATCATGCCACTGCACTCCAGCTTGAGAGACAGAGTGAGTCTGTCTCAAAATATTACAATAAAAAGAAAATTAAAAATACACCATTAATCCAAAAGGAGAAAAATATGGAAAAAAGAACAAAGAAGAGATGGGTACAATAAAAAACAAATATGAAGATGGATTTCAACCTCATCATATAATCACATAAAATGTAAACGTGCCAAATATTCCCAATTAAAGGGCAGAGATTTTCAGATTGGATAGAAAAGAAAGAAAGAAAGAGATTCAATTGTATCCTGTTTACAGGAATTGAATTATATATAGAGATAATAATTATATATAACATTGTACCATTGTCTTTTTGCTTGCATTGCTTTTGCATTGCTTTAAAAAGAAATCTGATGTCATTCTTATATTTGAACCTCTGCACATGTAACATGTCTTTTTTTCCTCTGGCTGCTTTTGAGATATTCTCTTTGTTACTAGTTTTGAACAATTTGATTAGGATATATCTTGGTATAGTTTTCTTCATGTTTGTTGAACCAGAGATTTGTTGAACTTCTTGGACATTTTGCTTTGTAGTTTTCATTAAATTTGAAAAGTTTCTGACCATTATGTGTGTGTGTGTGTGTGTGTATCGGAAAGTAGAAGGATGAGAAAATATACCATGTTATCCCTAACCAAAAGAAACCTGGAGCTGTTATATAAATGTCAAAGCAGATTTCAGAGCAAATAATATTACCAAAGATAGAAAAGATCTTTTATTATGATAAAGGGGTTAGTCCATCATGATATAATTCTAAATGCTCATGTATCTAATAACAGAACCTCAAAACACATGAAGCAAAATTAACAGAATTGAACCACAAGGAGAAACAGATAAATCTATCATTACAGTCAAAGATTTCAACATCCTGTCAAAAGCTGATAAATAAGTAGACAAAAAATCAATAAGGATATAAAAGATTTGAATAACGCTATGAACCAACTTGACCTAATTGGCATTTGTATAGCACTCCACCCAACAACAGCAGAATATACAATCTTTTCAAGCGCATAAGCAACATTTACCAAAATAGACCGTATTCTGAGCCATAAAACAAGTCTCAGTAAACTTAAAAGGATTATAGTCTTACAAAGTATTTTCTCTGACCAAAGTGAAATCAAATTACAAATTAATAACAGAAAGATCTCTGGAAAATCCACAAATATTTGAAACTAAATAACACACTTCTAAATAATTGAAGCGTCAAAGAAAAAAATCAGAAGGGAAGTTAAAAGTATTTCAAACTACATGAAAGTAAAAAATATATCAAAAATTTATAGGCCACCACTAAATCTGTACTTATAAGGAGATTTATCGTACTAAATGCCTATATTATAAAGGAAAGGAGGTTTCAAACTAATGATCTCAGCTTCTACCTTAAGAAACTAGAAAACAAAAGAGCAAATTAAACCCAAAGCAGAGGAAAGGAAATAATTAAAATTAAAATTCCACCAGAAATGAACGAATTTTAAAACAGAAAAACAATAGAAAAATCAGATGAAACCAAAAGCTGGTTCCTTCAAAAGATCAATTAAATTTAAAAACTTCTAGTTCAACTGATCAGGACAAATAAAAAGAATACACAAATTACAAATATCAGAAACAAGAAAAGTTATATCAATACAGACAATATCCCTAAAACTATTAAAGAAAACGAATTTGCAGTTAAACATCATGATTAAAAACAAAGCTCCAGGCCCAGAGAGCTTCACTGGTGAAGAAAATGAAACAATTATGGGAGAAATAATGTCTGCTAGACACAAACACATGCATACCTTGTTTTATTGTGCTTTGCTTTACTCTGCTTCACAGATACTGTGTTTTTTTACAGACCGAAGGTTTGTAGCAATCCTGTGTCAAGTCTATCAGCACCAAGCGTCCAACAGCACATGCTCACTTCACGCCTCTGTGCCAGCAATTCTTAGCAATAAAACAATAATGCCTCCCACCAAACCCCACTTCCAGCACTGGGGATTATAATTCAACATGAGATTTGAGTAGGGACAAATATCTAAACTAGATGATGGAAAAATAGAAAACAAATGAACCAATGAAACACAATAGGGAGCCTAGAAATAGGCCCAGATATAAACAAACAACTGAAGATTTGGAAGAGTGGGGGTTGAGACAAGGTCTCACTCTGTCACCTGGGATGGAGTGAAGTGGTATGATCACTGCAGCCTAAACCCTCCAGCCTCAGTGGATCCTCCCACCTGAATCTCCCAAGCATCAGGGACAACAGGTGTACACCACCACACCTTGCTAACTTTTTTTTTAATTTTAGTAGAGACAAGGTCTCACCATGTTGCCCAGCCTTGTCTCAAACTCCTGAGCTCAAGCGATCGTCCCACCTCAGCCTCCCAAAGTACTAGGATTGTAGGCATAGCCATCCCACCTCCAAAAACTGATTTTTGATGAAGATACAAAGCAATTTGGTGGAAAAAGGAAGTGGGTTCTGGGAAAATTGGACATCTTTAGGTCAAAAAAAAAAAACTCAAAGTGGAACACAAATCTAAAACTATAGAAATTCTAGAAAAAAAACATACAAGTAAGAGCTTTGCGACTTTGGGTTAGGCAAAGATTTCTTAGATATGATATCAAAAGACAAACCATACAAGACCAAACTCATAAATTGGACTTCATCAAAATCAGATTTTTACTCTTCAAATGATATTTCTAACATAATAAAAAGAGAAGGCATACAACAGGAGAAAATATTTGAAAATAATACATAGAATAAAAGACTTGTGTCCAGAAGATGAAAAGAACTCTTAAAACTCAATAATAAAAAAAATAGGCCAGGCACAGTGGCTTACACCTGTAATCCTAGCACTTGAGGAAGCTGAGACAAGAGGATTGCTTGAGCCATGAGTTTGAGATTAGCCTGAGTAACATGACTGGTATGGTTGGATTGTGTCCCCATGAAAATCTCATCGTGTTTGTAGTTCCCATAATCCCCACATGTGGTGGGAGGGACCTGGTGGCAGGTAATTGAATCACAGAAGTGGTTTTCCCATACTATTCTCATGATAGTAAGCTCTCACAAGAGCTAATGATTTTATAAGAGGCTTCCCCTTCACTCAGCTCTCATTCTCCTCTCTCCTGCTACCATGTGAATAAGGATGTGTTTGCTTCCCCTTCCACCATGATGGTAAGTTTCCTGAGGCCTCCCTAGCCCTGCGAAACTGTGAGTCAATTAAACCTCTTATCTTTATAAATTACCCAGTTTCAGGAATTTTATTAGTAGCATGAGAATGAACTAATACAATGGCAAAACCCCATCTCTACAAAAAATAATTAAAATTGCCAGGTATGGTGGCACTGTAAAAATTTTGATATATAAAAATTTTATTATTCAGCTTTAAGCTTTGGTTTTTTATTATTTATTTATTTTTTTTTTTTGAGACAGAGTCTCACTCTGTCACCCAGGCTGGAATGCAGTGCCACAATCTCGGCTCACTTAAACCCTCAACTCCCAGTTACAAGCGATTCTCCTGCCTCAGCCTCCCAAGTTTTAAGTATTTATTTATTTATTTTATTATTATTATTATTTTTTGAGATAGAGTCTCACTCTGATGGCCAGGCTAGAGTGCAGTTGTGCTGTCTCGCCTCACTGCAACCTCTGCTTCCTGATTTCAAATGATTGTCCTTCCTTAGCCTCCCAAGCAGCTGGGATTACAGGCATGTACCACCACTCCCAGCTAATTTTTGTATTTTTAGTAGAGACGGGTTTCACTGTGTTCAGCAGGCTAGTCTCAAACTCCTGACCTTAGGTGATCCACCCACCTCAGCCTCCCAAATTGCTGGGATTACAGGTGTGAGCCACCGCGCTGAGCCCCAAGCTTTAAGCATTTAAATGTTTTAATATATCAGTGCTTCTTAGATCAATAAGTTATTTATAAATTTGTTTTTAATTTTCCAATTGGTTGCTCCAGAAATTTTAACATGCAAATTGAATGAAATAAGATAGAGAGTTAATGTCTCTGCCTTTCTACTGGTAAAAAAACATGCTTCAATGCTGTAATTCCAATCACCTTCTCCTAAAATATGTTATTTTGATCATCTTTGCCCTATTTAATTTCCTTCCCCAACCTAGATGTTACTCTATTTTTACTTTTCCCCTTTTTGTTTTTCATTTCTACTCACGTTTCAAAAAGTTTCTCTGCGATAATTATCATTTTGTCAGAAATCTGTCCTTTGGAACTCTCTTGATGGCAAACTCTCTCAGTTCTTATGTCTGAAAGCATATTTATTTTGCCCTGTTTGTGTATGCATATTCATAATGAGTTGCTTGATTGCAGCAGAGTCTGGGATCACTTTAAAAATCTAATCTACAATCTCTGCTTTTTAAAATGATTTTGTTGAGATATAATTAACACACAATAAAATGCACATGTTGGAATAATTTAATTTGGTAAGTGAAGCCACCACCCAAATAAAGATAAGAAATATATCCGTTATCTCCAGAAGTTTCCTCATGCCCTTTGCAATCTCATCTTTCCAACTCTCCCTGTCACCCATTATTCCCCAGACAACCACTGCTCTGCTTTCTGTCACTCTAGATTAGTTTGCAATTTTTCTGGGATTTTGTATAAATGAAATCACAGCATGTATATTTTTTGTCTGACTTTATTCAGGTAGCAGAATTATTTTGAGATTCATCCATGTTATTTCATGCATTAATACACTGCTTTTTATTGCTGAGTAGTATTCTGTGATGTGGATATACCACAATTTATTGATTGGTGGACATTTCATTTCCGTTTTTGGATAGTATAAATAAAACTGCTATGGACTTTTTTGTACAAGTCTTTATATGGTCATATGCTTTTATTTCCTTTGGGTAAATTCCTAGGATTATGAAGACTTGCTCATATGGTATGAGCCTTTAGCTTTTAAAGAAACTGTCAAACAGTTTTCCAAAGCAGCTGGTCCATTTTACATTCCTTTCAGCAGTGTATGAGACTTCCTTCCAGTTTCTCTAAATTCTTGTAAATTCATGGTATGAAATTATATTATTATACAATTCAGCTATCACTGAGCTTTTGGGAAAACATGTACCTTTAAATGTTTACATTAAAAATAATAAAGCTCAACATTAACAACCTAAGCATTCTACAACACAAAGCCAAAGAAAATAAAAGGACAAGGCCAGGCACAGTGGCTCAAGCCTGTAATCCCAGTACTTTGGGAGGATGAGGCAGGTGAATCACGAGGTCAAGAGATCAAGACCATCCTGGCCAACATAGTGAAACCCTGTTTCTACTAAAAATAACAAATTAGCTGGGCATGGTGGTACATGCCTGTAGTCCCAGCTACTCAGGAGGCTGAGGCAGGAGAATTGCTTGAACCCGGGACTCAGAGGTTGCAGTGAGCTGAGGTCATGCCACTACACTCCAGCCTGACAACAGAACAAGACTCTGTCTCAAAAAAAAAAAAAAAGAAAAAGAAAAAAGAAAAGATAAGGACAGAATAAGAAGAAAAATGATTGAAACTGAGATGTATAATAAAAAGAATCAGCTGGGCATGGTGGCTCATGCCTGGGATCCCAACACTTTGGAAGGTTGAGGCAGGAGGATCACTTGAGCTCAGGAGTTTAAGACTAACCTGGGCAACATAGCAAGACCCCATCTCCAAAAAAAATTTTTTTTTTTTAATTAGCCAGGCACTGTCATGTGCCTATAGTCCCAGCTACTCGGGAGATTGACGTGGGAGGATCACTTGAGCCCAGGAGGTCAAGGCTGCAGTGAGCCATGGTTACACCACTGTATGCTAGTCCAGTAGACAAAGTGAGACTGTCTCTAAAAAAATAAAATAAATTAAAAGGATCATCAAGGCCACAAGTTTTCTCTTTGAAAAGACTAATAAAATAGATAATACAGACTAATAAAATAGACAAATCTCTAGCCAGACTAATCAAAAAAGAAAAAAGACACGATAAACATTAAGGAAAAAGAGATATAAAAACAGAGATAGTTTTACAATACAAAAATGTTGCAAAAAATGTTTGACAATTTATTAGCAAACTAAGACAAAGGAGCAAACTCTTCAAATAATGTAACTCATTAAACTTGATTCCAGAAAAAAAAAGAAATGTAAGTAACCCAATAAAATTGAATCGGTCATTGAAAATCTCCCCATGAAGAAAACTCAGGTTCAAACATCTTTACATCTTCATAAGTATTCTACCAACCAGGTAACTCAATCTTAAACTCTTTCAAATAATAGAGGGGAAAAAAAATAACTTTATTTTTATTTATTTATTTATTTTTTGAGACGGAGTTTCGCTCTTGTTACCCAGGCTGGAGTGCAATGGCGCGATCTCGGCTCACCGCAACATCCACCTCCTGGGTTCAGGCAATTCTCCTGCCTCAGCCTCCAGAGTAGCTGGGATTACAGGCACACGCCACCATGCCCAGCTTATTTTTTGTATTTTTTAGTAGAGACGGGGTTTCACTATGTTGACCAGGATGGTCTCGATCTCTTGACCTCGTGATTCACCCGCCTCGGCCTCCCAAAGTGCTGGGATTACAGGCTTGAGCCACCGCGCCCGGCCAAAAAATAACATTTTATGAGCTTGACCTAGTCTTGATTAGAAAGTCAGAAAATGAGAGCATAATCAACCTCATTTTTGGAGAGCGATGTAAAAACCCTAAACAAAATTTTATCAAACAGATTTCAACAATGTGTATCTAAAAATCCAACTTCACAGCCAGGTCCAGTGGCTCATGCCTGTACTCGCAGCACTCTAGGAGGCAGAGGTGGTCAGATCACTTGAGGTCAGAAGTTTGAGACCAACCTGACAAACATGGTGAAACCTCATCTCTACTAAAAAAATACAAAAATTAGCCAGGCATGGTGAAGCATGCCTGTAATCCCAGCAACTCGGGAGGCAGAGGTTGCAGTGAGCTGAGATTGTGCCACTGCACTACAGTATGGGCAATAAAGTGAGGCTCTGTCTCAAAAACAAACAGACAAAAAAATCCACTTCGCCAAATTGGCTTTATCCTAGGAATGAAAGTTGGGTTCAATATTATATGTTGTTCATCATATAAACATAATTGCAGAGGAAAGCCATATGATCAGTTCAACATTTATTCATAATAAAAACTCTTAGCAATTGGAGCGAGATACTTTCTCCACCTCGTAAACAGCATCTTTAAAAAATCTATAGCAAACTGCCATATTTAATGGTGAAAACATTCTCTTTATTAGAACAAGGAGCTAGGCGAGAATTTGCCTTAACAGACATAAAGGTTTATTATAAATCTATGACAATTAAGAAAGTGTGTACAGGTGCAGGAATAGGCAAATATACCAATGTAAATGAATAGAGAGCCCAGAAACAGACCCATGCAAACAAGGAGACTTGGTTTATGCCAAAGTGGAATTGAAGATGAGTGACAAAAGATATTGTCTGGACAATAGTCTACTCATAAGGCCAAAGAATGAGACTGGATTCCTATGTCACAGCATAACAAAAATCCATTTCAGGTGGATTAAAGCCTTAAATGCAAAAGGCAAAATTTTAAACATTTTAGAAGGTAATGAAGGAGAATACTATTACTGACTTCAGAAAAAGGAAGGATTCCTCAAACAAGATGCAAAAAGCAGAAATCATTCAAAATTACAATAAATTTAACTGTGTTAATGTTAACAGCCTCTGTTCATAAAATGACACCACAAAGAAAGTAAAAAGAAAAGCTACACACTGAATGTACTCGCGGCACATATAACTGACTAGGGGTTGATATCCAAAACATGTAAAGAACACTGATGGATCAACAAGAAAGAGTCCAACCATACAATAGAAAATGGATAAAAGTCATGACCTCTTCAGAGAAGAGGGAACATCAAGGGCCCATAAAGTATGAAAATATGCTCACCTCAATAATTATGGAAATGCCAATTACAGTCGTCATGAGATCTCATTATACTCCCATCGGAGATGCTGGTAAGAATGTGGAGTAATGGAAATTTTTTCTTATATACTGCTGGTGGGTTTTACTTTTCACATGTAAATGGTGTAATCATAAAACGCTCAATAACATTAATCAGTAATGAACCACAGTGTCTACATATGAACATGGATGCATCTGAAAATCATAATGAGAATGATAGAAGAAAGTCACAGAGAAATACACAAAGAGTGTATTTTTATAGGAAGAAAAAAGAAATGATTAGCACAAACTTCAGGATAATAATTTCCTGATTAATAGGTGGAGAAACGCAGTTGAAGAACATGCCAAAGGGAGCTTCAAAGGACCTGGAAATGTTCTATTTCTTTCTTTTTTTTTTTTTAATTGTACTTTAGGTTCTGGGGTACATGTGCAGATCATGCAGGGTTGTTGCATAGGTACATACATAACAAGGTGGTTTGCTGCCTCCATTCCCCCTTCATCTATATCCGGCATTTTCCCCCACATTATCCCTCCCCACCCTCCCCATCCCCCACTGTCCCTCCCGTTGCCCCCACCAACTGACCCCAGCGTGTGATGCTCCTCTCCCTGAGTCCACGTGTTCTCATTGTTCAATACCCGCCTGTGGGTGAGAACATGCAGTGTTTGGTTTTCTGTTCTTGTGTCAGTTTAGGGGAATGGTTAGGTCCCTGGTTATTCATTATATTTCATTTCTTTCTTTTTGTTTTGTTTTGTTTTGAGACAGAGTCTTGCTCTGTTGCCCAGGCTGAAGTGCAAGGGCACAATTTTGGCTCACTGTAACCTCTGCCTCCTGGGTTCAAGCGATTCTCCTGCCCCTACCTCCCAAGTAGCTGGGATTACAGGCTCCTGCTATCATATCCGCTAATTTTTTGTATTTTTAGTAGAGATGGGGTTTCACCATGTTGGTCAGGCTGGTCTGTAACTCCTGAGATCCACCCTACTCAGCCTCCCAAAATGCTGGGATTACAGGCTTGAGCCACTGCCTGGACCATTACATTATCATTCTTTATACTGGACATATGTGTTATTTACAATCTTCTCTCTGTGTGATATATTTTATAATGCATTTTACCTAAAATAATTTAAAAGAAAGAATGTGGGTAGTTAATAAATTTAAAAGTTGTTAAAATTAACAAGAGAAAGATTAAGAGTCTAATAAAAAAGATGAGCAAAGAACTTTAATAGTTCTGGGAAAAATAAATAAAATGGCTTTTAACAGATAAAATGATGCTCAATTTCACTCATAATAAAAGGAATGCAAATTAAATCACAAGATACAAGTTTTTCTCTTATCCTAGTGAATATATGAGAAATATACAAGAAAAATAGGCACTTTCATACAAAGTTGATGAGACGATAAACTGCTACAGTGCCTTAGAAGGGCAATTTGGTAAAAGCTGCGAAAATTCAGAATATACTTGTAAGAACTTATTCCATAGATATAATCACTCATGTGTGCAAAGAAAAGGGCAGGATATTTAATCTCTCCATGCCTTGGTTTCTAGCTTTATTTTGAAGATTAAATGATTTACTGCAGGAATACATGAAATAGTTCCTAGTTAGGAGTCCAACAAATGCTAATGGTTATTATTATTATCATTGTAATAGCATTTGCTGCATCAAAAGAGTAGAAGCATCTTAAGTGTTCATCAATTGTGGTCTGATTAAATAAATCATAAGACATCCATAGAATGGAACATTCTACAGCTGTTAAAATGAATAAGGTAGATGCATGTGAAACCATCTCAAAGGAATAGTGTTAAGTTAGAAAAGCACAGAAAATTCGTATGCACTGCTATTATTTCTGTAAAACACACACCCACAAACCTATGCCTTTATATACATAAGTGTATAAATGGTGGCTCCAGACAGGTAAACTGGGGAACTGGGAGTCGGAGGTGAAGGTGAAATTCCTTTGGAAGAACTAGCCTTTGTGCTGTTTGAATTTCTTGCTGTGCACATTGGATCTGTGCCTGAAGTGGAGGAGGAAAAGAGAGGAGCACGGAGAGGAGGAGGAAAAGGAGTGAGGGGATCCAGGAGGAGGGAGAAGAAGGATAAAGCGAGGAGGGAGAGAGGAAGAAAGATGGGAGAAGTAAGGAAAAGGAGATAAAAGAGGAAGGGAGAAAGGAAGGAACGGAAGTAGAGGAGGGGGAGGCAGGAGAATAGGGGAGAGGTCCTCTCACCTGTGGCTCTGAGCTCATGCTCTAGTCTTAGGCACCTTCTGATTGCGCCTTGGCGTCCTGTGAAATCTACCTACCTAGGGTTTGTGCTCCTTAGGCCCTTGTGAGCAACAGGCCTGAGTGGCAGTGCTCATTCTCACCATATCTACATGAATCTGTCTGTTCTCAATGTGGAGGCAAAATCAAGATTCTGACGCTATGAGGTGGCACAATGCACCCCGGGGAAGTGAATTGACCCTGCACAGTGGCAGGGAGCTCGAGATGAGTGTCCCCTGGTGGAGGTGGGGCCAGGCTGGGGGTGGGGGTTGCAAGTGGTCACATGCCAGCCTTTAGTGCCCACCCACAGACCCAAGGACACCCCCACCACCATGTCTTGCTTCCCTGACCTCTATCTCTGGGCTCTCTGGTGACAGAGCCCTGCAGGAATTGCCTGCTCCTCCTTCCCCTTGTGTCCGGGCTTCCCTCTGCCATTCTCTCCACGGCTCCCAGCCTCTCAGCCCACAGTCCCCGCTGATCTTTTTCTAGAATACTCATAGAGACCCATCTTCTCTTTACCAGCAGCGGAATGATGATGGTATGCACCCCTTCCTGAGTGCCTACAAAGAGCCAAACCCTGTACTCAGTCACCTTCTATTCCAGCACTGTTCATCCCCTGGGCAACTTCAGGGCACATCTGAGACCCAGAGGGGCCAAATGACTTACCCAAGGTCACACCGCAAGGACACAGTGTTCTTGGATTTGAACACAAACCTGTGTTTCTCCAGAGTTCATGCCCCGAGGTCCCAGGATGGAGTGATTCCCCTGGCTGCCTCTCAGGAGACTGGCAGTGGGACCGTTCATGGTGGTCACTACTCGGGATGAGTGAGGTTGGGAGACTTTGTGAAACTGTAGAGCTGGCTTCCTTTGTCAGAAATATCTTTCTTGCAAAAACAGAAAGCCAAAGACTCAAAACCAAAAGCCTTGGTCCCATGATGTGCCTGGCATGCATTTGGCTTTCCGTCTCACCAGTGCTACAGGGCAGCACAGTCTTCCCAGAGTGCCCTGGGATGGTGAAACTCAGAGGGAAGTTTCATCCTGTCATTCTGGAGCCAAACCTCCTTCCCACCCATCCCTTCAGCCACTGTCAGAGTAGCATCCCTCACTGCAATTTGTCCCCGGTGAAGTGGGAAGGACACTGGACCACATTACAGTTATGCACCTTCTTCAGTGTAATGAGCTTTCCTGCCTCCTCCCTGTCACCAAATTTCACGTGAATGAAAATGCTCAGTATCTGGGCACAGTCTTAGGCATGGCTCCCCAGTCAGAGGAAGGGACGTATTCTGTAATGCAGCGTCAGGAAAAGGAATCGAGCAAGGGGGGCATGTGTACAAAGCGAGGAGTCTATGCAGACAGCTTTGAAGGCCACCTCAATTAACCACGTCCCCTTCCTCCACGCCCTGGAGAGTGGAAAGCTCAGGCAGGGTGGGGAGGGTCTGGTTTGCTTGGAGACCTCTGATGAACCTCAAAATAGCTCTGGGTCCTCTAATTGCAGCCAGGGAAGTGACTGGCTGGTGCGGGGAGGTGGGAGGACTCAAATCTTAATTTTTTAAAGACATTCTTTATATATATATATATATATATATATATATATATATATATATATATATATATATATATATGCACACATACACACATTTTAAGTTCTGGGATACATATGCAGAGCATGCAGGTGTGTTACATGGTATACCTGTGCCATGGTGGTTTGCTGCACCCATCAACCCATCAACTATATTATGTATTTCTCCTAATACCATCCCACCCCCTAAAAGGCTCCAGTGTGTGATGTTCCCCTCCCTGTGTCCATGTGTTCTTATTGTGCAACTCCCACTTATGAGTGAGAACAGGCGGTGTTTTCTTTGGTTTTCTGTTCTTGGGTTAGTCTGCTGAGAATGATGGTTTCCAGCTTCATCCATGTCCCTGTAGAGGACATGAACTCATCCTTTTTTATGGCTACATAGTATTCCATGGTGTATATGTGTCATATTTTCTTTATCCAGTCTATCATTGATGGGCTTTTGGGTTGTTTCCAACTATTTGTTATTTTAAATAGTGCTGCAATAAACATACGTGTGCATGTGTCTTCATAGTAGAATGATTTATAATCCTTTGGGCATATACTCAGTAATAGGATTGCTGGGTCAAATGGTATTTCTGGTTCTAGATCCCTGAGGAATCACCACACTGTCTTCCACAATGGTTGAACTAATTTACACTCCTGCCTATTTCTCCACATCTTTTCCAGCATCAGTTGTTTCCTGACTTTTTAATGATCACCATTCTAACTGGCATGAGATGATATCTCATTGTGGTTTTGATTAACATTTCTCTAATGACCAGTGATGATGAGCTTTTTTTCATGTTTGTTGGCCGCATAAATGTCTTCTTTTGAAATGTGTCTGTTCATATCCTTCCCCCACTTTTTGATGGGGTTTTTTTTTCCACAAATTTGTTTAAGTTCCTTGTAGATTCTGGATATTAGCCCTTTGTCAGATGGATAGATTGCGAAATTTTTCTCCCATTCTGTAGGTTGCCTGTTCACTCTGATGACAGTTTCTTTCAGTGTGTAAAAGCTCTTTAGTTTAATTAGATCCCATTTGTCTATTATGGCTTTTGTTGCCATTGCTTTTGGTGTTTTACTCATGAAGTCTTTGCCCATGCCTATGTCCTGAATTGTATTGCTTAGGTTTTCTTCTAGGTTTTTTTATGGTTTTAGGTCTTATATTTAAGTCTTTAATCCATGGTCAGGTGCAGTGGCTCACACCTATAATCCCAGCACTTTAGGAGGCCAAGGCAGGTGGATCATGAGGTCAAGAGTTCAAGACCAGGCTGAACAATATGGTGAAACTTTGTCTCTACTAAATATACTAAAATTAGCTGGGCGTGGTGGCATGCACCTGTAGTCCCAGCTACTCGGAGGCTGAGGCAGGAGAATTGCTTGAACACTGGAGGTGGAGGTTGCAGTGAGCCAAGATTGTGCCACTGTGCTCCAGCCTGGGCGACAGATCAAGACTCTATCTCAAAAAAAAAAAGTCTTTAGTTCACACTGAGTTAATTTTTGTATAAGGTATAAGGAAGAGGTCCAGTGTCAGTTTTCTGCATATGACTAGCCAGTTTTCCCAACACAATTTATTAAATAGGGAATCATTTTCCCATTGCTTGCTTTGTCAGGTTTGTCAAAGATCAGATGGTTGTAGATGTGAGGCATTATTTCTGAGGCCTCTATTCTGTTCCATTGGTCTATATCTCTGTTTTGATACCAGTACCATGTTGTTTTGGTTACTGTAGCCTTGAAGTATAGTTTGAAGTCAGGTAGCATGATGCCTCCACCTTTGTTCTTTTTGCTTAGGATTGTCTTGGCTATACAGGCTCTTTTTTGGTTCCATATGAAATTTAAAGTAATTTTTTCTAATTATGTGAAGAAAGCCAGTGGTAGCTTGATAAGGATAGCATTGAATCTATAAATTACTTTGGGCAGTATGGCCATGTTCACAGTATTGATTCTTCCTATCTATGAGCCTGGAATGTTTTTCCATTTGTTTATGTCCTCATTATTTCCTTGAACAGTGGTTTGTAGTTTTCCTTGAAGAGGTCCTTCACATCCCTTGTTAGTTGTATTCCTAGGTATTTTATTCTTTTTGTAGCAATTGTGAATGGGAGTTCACTCATGATTTGGCTCTCTGTCTGTTATTGGTGTATAGGAATGCTTGTGATTTTTGCATATTGATTTTGTATCCTGAGACTTTGCTGAAGTTGGGCAATCAGGCAAGAGAAAGAAATAAAGGATATTCAAGTAGAAAGAGAGAAAGTTTGAGAAACAGAGAGAAGTAGTCTGTTTGCAGATGAATTTGTGTAGATTTGGAAAACCCCATCGTCTAAACACATTCTTAAAAAGCTGACAAAAGAGACTCTTTCTGATAGCTGACACAGGCTAAATCCTCCTGGGTGATGGTGATGGCGACAGAGAGAAATATGGAATTCAGCCACAGATTGAGTTAAAATGATGAGAAGTGAAAAGACTTGTGGAGGCTGTGGGTGCCAGTTCAGCCCACACACAGGCAGCCCTCCCGGCATAGACTCCTTCCCTGCTGGGGCGGGTGGGAGAGCCTGAGGAATGACCTAGGGCTGTCATGGCTTCACCCCACCACTTTCCACTGCCACATCCACTTCTGGGCAAACAACACAGTCACCAGATGCCTCCTCTGCATGGAAACCATTTACTTGTGAGCCTGGCAGACAGGTAAGGAGACAGTGCTGGCATCCTTAGCTGTGTGACTTACATCCTCAGTCACCTCTCCTCTTAGATGAAAGCAAAGAACCTTCCCTGAGAGTTGCTGGAGGATTCAGTGAGATGGTGTGGTGTGGGCTTAGTGGGGACCAGCAGCAGCAATCCCTCATATGTGCAGCTCTTGCCAATGTTATTACCACTCCTATGATTTGCCCTCCCCTTTCAACTTCACAACGCCCTGGGGAAGTGATTCAGAAAGAAATTGTCTGCGTTTGTACTCATGACAGTCTTCAAAGAAATTCAGAAGGCATAGATACTGAACAGCAGCCCCTCATTACCCCTCAACCCCAGTAAGCGGCAACCTACTCAAGAGTAAGAATTATAAGCACTTCAGATCTGGCGAGTCCTCTCATTTATTTTGTCATTCTCATGATCTCTCTGTGGCTTTCATTATCTTTTCCTTTGTTCCTTTTTTTTATTTAAAAAATGTAAGCACTATTATTCACAACAGCAAAAACATGGAATCAAGTTCGGTGCCAACAGTGGTGGATTGAATAAAGAAAATGTGGCACATACACCATGGAATACTATGTAGCCAGAAAAAAGAACAAAATCACCTTCCAGTGATATGGATGCAGCTGGTGGCCATAATCATAAGTAAATTAGCATAGAAACAGAAAACCAAACACGCCATGTTCTCACTTACAAGTGGAAGCTAAATATTGGGTGAACACAGCATACAGTTGGGAACAATAGACACTGGAGGCTTTAAAGGGGGAGAGGAAGAAAGGGAGGACAAGGGTTGAAAATTCCCTATTGAGTACTATGGTCGCCATATGGGTGACAAGTTTAGTCAAAGCCCAAACTTCAGCATCACACAGTGTACCCATGTAACAAACCTGCACATGTACCACTGAATCTAAAATTTAAAAACAAAAAAATTATAATCTCTATAATACACACTAAAAGTATTTAAAACATTATGTCCTATATCACTTAAGGTGGGTAAACCTCAAAATTCCAATGGCTTCACTCAAGAGAACTTTCTTTTTTTTTTTTTTTTTTTTTTTTTTTTGAGACAAGGTCTCACTCTGTCACCCAGGCTGGAGTGCAGTGGCATGATCTTGGTTCACTGCAACCTCCACTTCCCAGGTTCAAGCAATTCTCCTGCCTCAGCCTTCCGAGTCACTGGGACACAGGTGCCCACCACCACACCCAGCTAATTTTTGTATTTTTAATAGAGTCGGGGTTTCACCATGTTGGCCAGGCTGGTCTCAAACTCCTGACCTCAGATGATCCACCCACCTCAGCTTCCCAAATTGCTGGGATTACAAGCATGAGCCACCATGCCCAGCCAGAAGTCCAAGAGTTTAAGCCACCTGATATACTACCCTGGATACTGTGGGCCTCTGTTATTCTTACCATCTAGCATTCATTCTTCTTTCTTGTAGTAAATGTACAATGGTTTCTCTCTAAAGAACTATACTGTTGCCTGCTGTCAGCCCACATGGTTGATATGGAGTTCCATCTTAACTCCAGAAATGCACACACGATGTAGGCCTAGCCAATTCTAACACTGCATTCTCTTGTTCAAGGTAATGGGTCAGAATTGATGAGTTACAGCTAGCCCCTTGCTGGGACTTGAACTTTTGCATGAGTGCCGGAATTCCTGGTGGCCATCTTGCCACCACAAGGGGAAGTTCATTCTGAAGACAGAATCAGAACACTGGAAGCAGAGCCAAGAAATGGAGAAAAAGAAACTGAGACCCAGTCATATTTTTCGATGCCCTGGATCAAGCCGTACCTGAAGTTCTAACTGCCTTAGTTTACTTGAGCCAATAAAATTCTTTTTTAGTTAAACCGGTTTGAGTTGGGCTCCTGGCACTTAAATAGAAATATCTCAAACTTTTACACAGACTAAATACTGTCCGCAAATGTTTAAGAAGATGCACTGCACGTTCTGAGAATAAAATATTCTCAAAATGACTTGACAGTTAAAAGTACTTATTATTTGAAGATATAGATCATTTCTTCTGTAACATAGCTTTCCATCCTTTCCTCTCCTAATTAGAGAGGACAAAAAAGAGCCCTGTGCAGGTGCAGAAAAGGACCCCTCACCCTCCCTTCACCCTGTACAGAAGCAGGAGGAGAGAAAACTTCCCTCCGTAAGTGGGGGCAGTGTTTCATCTGATCTCAGGAGATTTGAGGGTCTCAGTTTAAGGTGATAACAAGCCAAAATAATTCCAAATGAAGATTTAAAAAAGAAAATCAAATGTACATCTAGCAGAACCCTACAAAAATCATCATTCCCTGTCACCTAAAATCATTTCAATGCTCTTTTTCAGCTAGAACATTCAGAATACAGGGATCTTGTCCTTCTTCCTTTGAGACGACACTGCCCTTTTTCTCTCCTGGAGTTAGGAAAGAAAACATTCTCGTTTCCATTCGCTGGTTCCCCATGTAGCAGCCTCTGCCCACTGGCCCCATCCCACACTCATTTTTACACTGGAGGCCTCTAGGCCATAAATCTACCCTTCAGCACAAGTGGCTTGTGGCTCACAGGGGCTCCCTAGGATCCCTGAGCCAGGCCTGGCCAGCTCCTCTGCAGAGGGAGCTTCGGTCCAGGGTCCAGATTCAGGGAGGGGCAGCTCAGCAGGGACGGAGTCCAGGTCCCAGGCTAGCAGAAGAGCACAGATGGCAGAGGGTGGAGGCAAATGGCTGTTAACTCAGTTTTCAAATATTTTTTTAAATTGAAATGTAATTCACAAACCATAAAATTTACCCTTTTAACGTGTACAATTTAGAGTCTTTTATTGCTATGTTCACAGGGTTGTGCAACCATCACCACCATGTAATTCCAGACCATTTTCATCACTCCAGAAAGAAGCCCCATCCCCATCAGCAAGACAGCCACGAAGGAGAAAAGTGCCACTCCCACGTTCCTAATGTTGGCATCTCCCCCTTTCCCTATACAGGAAGAAAATGTCCTCCTTTTATTCATATTGGAAAGGATTAGATAGAGACGATGCAATCATTCCCTCTCCCTTGGGCCTTGCCATTCAAACACAAGAATGGAGGCCCAAAGGAGCCAAGGATGTGACCACATCTATGATGAATTCCAGCCTATCATCACTAGGAGAGAAACTGCCTCCTTCAATAGGCTGGTACTATACCTTGTCATGGTTTTTTTTCTTTTGTTTAAGGGAAGCAATATTCCTATGGTGAAAATTGAAAGGAGGTCCCCACTCTCAGAGTCATGCAAGGGCAGAGTCCATTACAAATTGGGTGACTTTTCTTTCAGATCGTATAAACCCCTGGAGATCTTGGGTAATTCAAGGGAGGAGGTACCCAGGAGGGAGAGCTTGGGCTTCTGGTCCATCTATCATTTGAAGACTCGACTTGGTTTTAATTTCAGTTGGAAAATAAAAGACAAACCTCAAGTTTGTGAATTCAAGCATAATCATTATTCCAGGGAGATTTGAATTGTCTTTTGTGTTCCATAATACAAACCCTAGGTGTACTGATGGGGACAAGGTAGATTCCAGGATGGAAAGAGGTGACTTCGTGGTATAGGGTGACATTAGCAAAGAAATGCGTCTATGTCTTTCCCCCAAAAGTTGCTTTCATTACTGTGGCTCGGCTTTACAAATTCATTTGAAGTTTTTCTCTAATGGCATTGTAAAGCTAATTTTCCTTCCTTTCTGACTCTATTTGTTCATTCAGCAAGTATTTGCCGAAATGCATTCTCTGATCTAGGCAGTGTGCTATGGATCGTAGAAGTGCTAGGCCATAGGAACTCAGAAAAAAAGAAGATGGTCTTTGTTCTTAAGGAGGTCAGTTTAAAGGAGAAGATAATCTCAGCAATCAACCTTTGTGGTCCAGTTCTATGACAGATACATTTACAAGAACAGATGGACATAAAGAACCAACTTTAAAAAAGTTTTTATAGGACTTTTTATAGGACTTTTTTATAGGACATAAAGAACCAACTTTAAAAAGTTTTAAATAGTTCCAGCACTATTTATAGGAACAACAACCTTGGAATAATCTGAATGTCTAATTATAGAAAAATGGCTGGAGATAATGTAAGGAAATAATATTGATTAGTACAACTCTCTAGGAAAGCATGTTCTATTTGTAATTGAAGGAAAAAAAACCCTTTCACTATTGCCCCAAACACACACACACACACATGCACACTTGTTCTTCTTACAGATTCCAAGCGCAAGTCTTAGACTGACACAGCCCAGGGTCAGTTGTGACAGATGTTTCACTCACATTGTGTTTTAAATTTGACTTTATCCACATTTTTAAATGAAAGATTTCCCATTTTTCAGAAGATAAAATGGTTTTCTGGCTTCTTTTGAAGCATAAGATGATAGGAACTCAGTGAGCTCTTGTCCCACACAGCAGTGGTTGGCTGGATCTCCATGGTGGGCTCCCCGTTGAAGTGGGTCACACGCTGGCCAGGGCCACTGTCACTACTCCCTGGCCTCTTTCAGCAGAGGCTGTGGGTCACTCCTCATTGTCCAATAGCTGGCCCTGGTATACTCAGGGATGTCAGCTTCCTGACCAATGCATGCATTTAAAGTTTGACCTCCTTGGGGAAGACAAAATTGTTTCTGAGAATGAATGTCTGGTAGAAATGTACACTGTATGTGGTGCGCATGTGTGTTGGTATGGGAGGACCAACCTGGAAGTCAGTCTCTGAATGAGCAATCAGAAAAAGAATCATGTCCACAACTCCCAGTGGTGAAGAAACCATAAAGAAGCAAGGCTAAATCATTCTACTATAAAGACATGTGCACGTGTACATTTATTGCAGCACTATTTACAATAGCAAAGACTTGAAACCAACCCAAATGCCCATCAATGATAGACTGGATGAAGAAAATGTGGCACATACACACCATGGAATACTATGCAGCCATAAAAAAGAATGAGTTCATGTCTTTTGCAGGGACATGGATGAAGCCGGAAGCCATCATTCTCAGCAAACTAACACAGGAACAGAAAACCAATAAGTGGGAGTTTAACGATGAGAACATATGGATATAGGCACACACCAGGGCCCATCACGGGTGGGGGGCAAGGGGAGGGAGAGCATTAGTACAAATACCTAATGCATATTTGGCTTAAAACCTAGATGATGGGGCCGAGCACGGTGGCTCACGCCTGTAATCTCAGCACTTTAGGAGGCTGAGCGGATGGATCACAAGGTCAAGAGATCAAGACCATCCTGGCCAACATGGTGAGACCCCATCTCTACTAAAAACACAAAAATTAGCAGGGCATTTGGCACACGCCTGCAGTCCCAGCTACTCAGGAGGCTGAGGCAGAAGAATTGTTTGAACCCAGGAGGCGGAGGTTGCGGTGAGCTGAGACGGCACCACTGTGCTCCAGCCTGGTGACACAGCAAGACTCCATCTCAAAAAAAAAAAAAAAGATGACGGGTTGATGGGTGCAGCAAACTGCCATGGGATGTGTATACCTATGTAACACACCTGCACGTTCTGCGCATGTATCCCAGAACTTAAAGTAAAATAAAAAATTTTAAAAAGCAAGTCTTGGTGCGCCCACAGCAGCTCTAGATGGTTCTAAACGACACAGCGTGTCAAAGCTGCATGGTGTCCCGTCCTGTGGGGCTTGGCGGCTACTGTGGCATTATTTCCAGTCTGGGTAAATTAGACCTGTGGAAATGCCTTGCTGCAGGAAAGAGGGATGAGCCCAGGGGCAAGGTCAATATCTACGGGTCAGGAAGGTCATCTTCCAAAATCCAGGTGAGATTTCGAAAGCAGGATGTGTCAAAGAAATCAGGGTGATCATTGCAAGGAGTTTGTCCCCTATACAGCGGAACTAACCTTTCTTTCTCACATGGGAATCCCCATTGTTCAGTCAAGTCAGACACACTTCCACAACTGCGGGCCATGATGGGGGAGTACAGGACCCTGCCATCAAAAATGGTGAGGTGTGAGCACCTGGAATGGGAGACTGCCGTCCCAGAGTTCCAGGATGTGGGCTAGACAGCTTGAGCTGTGGCCCTCTGAAGAACAGAGACCCGTATGGAGGACAGTGAAACATGACGGAGGGCAGTCAGGTTGTGAACTTCAAAGCAGAAAGGAGGCCCTGCCCTTCGCGTTCACACATAGACCTGAGGCGATGCTGCTAGTGCTTTCCCGAACCCTGGTCTCCTCTCCAGACTGCGCCTCCCAGCCTGTAGCTGCTTGCTTGCTCCATGTGGCTGAGGTTTGGCCAATGGGATGAGAGCAGAAGGGATGGAGGTACATGACCTCCAGGCCTGTGCCTTAGCACTTGCAGCTCAGCCCAGGCTCCCTAAGGTGGCCCAGGTAATAGTTCCCTTTGCCCGTCTCAGGGTGAACAGCACAGTTCTGGACACATTGCTGCTCAGGAATCCCCAGGAGTTAGAACCCTGGATTTTGGATCGAGACCAGCTGGCTATGTCACCGCAGGCAAGGAACTGACCTTCTCTGAGCCTCTGTTTCCTTGATGGTGGAAGAGCAATGACAAGCTTTCATTAGAGCCACACTGCAGCTACAAAGACAGTGTGCTCCCTCCCCGTCTAGGGACCCAAGAGAACTGAGCCACCTGGTGAGCCTCACAGGACACTTGAGCACTTGTCCCCAAGGCCACCCAATGAGGGGCTTGACTGTTGAACCCAGCTGGAAGACCCATGATCCCCCAGGCCACCTGGGCCTGACCAAATCCCTGCTCCTCAATGGGAAAGGGAGGAAACAGGCTGGGCCAGCTTCCCTCTCTGAGACAGGGAGGGGGCCCCATAGGGGGAGGCAGTGGACATGACTCATTCCGCAGGCCAGGGAAGCTCCCAGGAGAAGATGTTCAGGAAATGGACCCACCCTCCCGCTGCTCCAGCAAGGATGTCCAGCCCAATCCCATTCACATCCCCAAGCCCTCGTACAGGGTCACCCTGGACAGAGCTGAGCAAAGAGAACAGGATTCAGTGGAAGGTTAAGTAGGGATGTGAACGGTCCTATAGGATTAGGTGGGCAGTACATCAGGGGCTGATGGACCAGTGGCAAGTCAGCTCTCAAAAGTCAGTGAGGCGGTCTTTGGGGTGGTGTTGGGGGGTGAACAATGAGAGGGAGTCATAGGAGTGGTTACCGAGGCCACTCAGAGGGCAGGGTCACAGCTGCCACAAGCCCTGTCCAGACACCCTCCTCACTCGCCATTACCCTGAATGTTGATGCAGAGGTGACAAGTCAAGCTCCTATGACCTCTCTGAAAGCTTCCTATACACAGGACTAGCCAGAGGTATGGGGAGCTAACATCCCCTGCAGGGCCCCTCAACTAATGCATGGGCCTGGCATGCAGCATCTTCCTCCCGCTTCCTGGTGGGCTGTGTGGAAGGCACACTTTCCACAGCACTCCCAGAGCTGGGCGGGTTGAGGCTCAATGGCCCACACTACTAATGACCACCATATTGACCTCCTGCCCTTCTCTCTCTCACAGCCCTGTTCCCCTTGCCAGCACTTTCTGGAATCACCTTCCAAATAATACGTGTGCTCACATCCTTCTTTCAGAGTCAGCTGTATGTGGGCTGGAGGGGGTAAATAATGCGCCGTGGGAAGAGGGGGTCAGCCTTTCTGCCAGGACTGATGATGTCAAGATATGACCCCAAGGCTGGCGATGGCGCTGCCTAGGTCATCCCTGTTCTTGTCTCTCAAGAGACAATCTACAGCTCTCTAGGGCGGAGCTCATCCATCCGAGTACCAGTGAGGGGGTGGGGGAGGATTCCCCACTGGGGCCCTGGGACTTCAAAAGCCCAGCTGGAGGAGTCTTGGAGAACAGGGTGGTTGGGATTCCACCCCAGTTTTCCAGATACTTTCAGTCTGGGTGAGGGGCTCAAGCACCGAAGCCTTTGAAGTGGGGCCTGGAGTGGGGACGGGGGGAGGTTCCTGTCAGGGGGCTTCAGAACTCAAGCCACTGCCAAGAGAATGGTGGCCTTGCTGAGGGAGCCTGGACATGACCTGCAGCCAGAGACTGTCCAAGAAAATCCCCTGCCCTTGTGAGGCTTCCGAGGCTTTGTTTCCGCAGTCTTCATCCTCACATTTATTGATTCAGCAAGTATTGAGTGAGCAACAAGTAGGTGCCAGGCACCCTGGAAGTCCCTGAAGGCACGGGAGAGAACAAGGCAGGCATGGTCTCTGTCTCCGGGAACTTTTGGTCTCAGTCAAAACAGACTATAAACAAGAAGGCGAACCAAATGACCGCATGTTGAGAAAAGCCCCGTGAAGGAAACACCATGACGTGCTGGGATCTGAAAGCAAGGCACATTTTCAAGGCCAGTCAGGATGGGCTTCTCTGGTGATAGCCCTGTGATGTCTGAGCTGAGATCCGAAGCTGCAAAGGAACCAGCTGATGGAACACCACCCGACCAGAAAGGGCGTCGCTACCCAGGACTGATGGATTTAATGCACGCCCTGGCCCCTAGCCAGTGCCAGGCACTGTTACAGACATGCTCTCACTTAATCCTTATAACTCCAGAAGGGTGTTAGGATTCCCATTTGCACAGGAGAAAACTGAGGCTCAGAGAGTGTGGTGACCTGCCCAAGGTGGGCACAGCTGGCACACAGTGCTGCTGGGATTCCTACCCCAGCAGGTCTGGACCTTGATCTGAGGTCTTGGCCTGTGCTGTTCTTTGAACAGCCTTCCCTACCCTTCCTTCTACTGTCCTGACGAAGCCCACGCACTCAGCTCTCAAGTCAATTTCCAGGTCTTCCCGGAAGCCTCCCTGACCTGCCATGCCTGGGTTAAGATCCTTTGCTGGGTTTCCACAGGCCCCTAGTAGAACAGTGACTGCATCGTGTTAAAACTGCCCCTTGACTTCTCTTCCTTGTGCCATTCACATGGTTCCAGCAGAACCATCGTGCTAGTAAATGGCCCTGCCCCAGCACCTTTGGCTGGTCTAGAGGCAGACACCTGGTAGAAGCTAAGACAATTAGAAACCTTCCCTGGGACTTTGGCACTGGAACCCAGGAAGAGGAGTCAGACTCTGCATAGACGGTTGGATCGGAGCCCATATGAACAAGGGCCCCTTTCTGCTGTGGTGACTGAGGAGCAGAAGGGCCCACAGGTCATGAGAGAAGACTTGAAGCCAAGCTGGGAGAGAAGTAGAGGTGGCAGATAAAGAGAAAGCACTTCCAGGGCTTCCCACCATGTTTGGGCTGGGATTCTAGCCCATCCCTGGCTCGAGTCTGACTCTGGGAGGCCAGGAGCTCTCACAGTGCCCTCATGTTGCTCAGCACCAAAAGACTCCAAATACAAGTTGCTTAGTCAATGCTTATTAAACGAATAGTGCAGCAGAATCCCATCTCACCAAGTCTTTCTTTAATGTCACATTAATTTGGAGAAAAATAATAATAAAGATAAAACAGGCCGGTCTAGCTGCCAGGCTGTCAGACCCCAGAGGAGAGGACAGCAGGACATGCCCAGCACAAGGCCTCAGTACATGACCCCAGGGGTGTCTGGCCCCTCTTCCCTTCAAGGAGGAGCTGCCCTCACACTCCCCTCAACAGAAGGTCACAGGCGTGAAATGGGTTCCTCCCAGTGACCTGGCCAGGCCTTGGGTGTGAGCTGGAAGAGGAGGCATGGTTTGCTCAGGAGCCAGAGGTCACCAGTCAGAGCGGATGCTTTGAATTTAGACCCAGGTTTATGAGCCACAGCGGCCGCCAGCGAGGACAGAACCCAGCCCTTCCCAAGCCAGGGGCCGCTGGGAGGAAGGCGCACTTTTAATGGGAGTATTTCTCCCAAATATTACGCTAGGCAGGGAGTTTGGACCAGAATGAAAGCAGAGGGTCTAATTTTAGACAGTACCTATGAATGAAACTTGACCCAGGCTGGGGAGGAAATACCTTCCACCAGCCCGTGCCAGGGCCAGTGTGTATGATTTTCTGCTAAATTAGGCAGCTCCTGCAAACAGGTTACTGCAGGGACTCGGGTTTTTTCCCCTTCTTCTCTCCACTAAATTAGACAGACTCTTTATTTCTAAATATACTTCCCTCCTCCCCTCATCCCCTTTCTTTTACGAAAGCCCCAGGTCACCCATCCCTGCATGTTCCAGCTACTTAACCGTCTGTTCTTCCTTTTCTGTGTGTCCCACCCCTTCCCAATTCAGCCCTGCCTAGGACCAAGAGCCCAAGACATCGTGTCAAGTGACATGGGACTCCAGAGCCTGAGGTGCCACACTACCAGAGCCAAGTGCCAGCTCGATTGGGGTCAGATGGTCACCAGGCCTAGACTATGGAGTTGATGAAGGCAAGGCCCACATCTGTCCCATCCATGGCTGTCTCCCAAGTCCCTAGCAGAGTCCACCAAGGATCCAGGCTCAGACAATACCTATCAACTCTTAAGCCAAAAAGACATTTGCCCTCTTGGTTGCTGCATCTGAGCCCAGTTTGAGTAAGTCAAAGGTCATCTTCTGACCCAAAATATCTACTCTCCTTGTTTTTGCCCTTTTTTTCTTTAAGATGATCTGGCAAACATGACCTGAGAGAAAAAGAAAAGTATAACCTCCACCTACATAGATACTGACCTGCAGCAGGAGGGAAAAGGCAGCTGGGGAAACTAACAGGCCAGGGCTCTGCCTCCAGCCCTGTCTCTTCCTGTTTGTGTGATCTCTGGTGAGTCTCTTGACCTCCAGAAGCCTCAGTTTCCTCATCTATAAAATGGGATAGCAATCCCAACTTTTCGGGGTGCCCTGCACCTGTGATTCTTTCCCCAGAATGTTCCCCCATCTTTCCTCCTAGCTCCAGCTCCAACCGGGGCCTGGCCAGACTTGGGAGCGAAGGCAGAATCACGCCAGCCAAGCAGGACAGAGGCTGGAATGCAGCTGTTCCCAGTCTGGGGTGTGAGGCCCTGGCCAAGTGAAGGATCCATGTCATCTGTGGCTGGGCTCTGCAGCTCTGTAGCAAAGGCCCAGGGAGCGTCCCAGGAGGCCCTTGAGACTGAGGAGCCCTGGGCAGGGACAGTAGTAAGGACTCAGTGGTGACAGCTGTCATTCCAGCCAAGAGATAGGGCCATATAGGTGGGGCACGGAGACAACCTGAGTGCCACCCGAGCTCCCTCCTCAGCCAGCCCTGACCATTTGCTGGTTGTATGTCAAATGACTCAGTCATTTGGGACCCATTTTCCCTTCTCTAGAAACCTTCCCAGCAATGTTCCTGGGGAGGAGAAAAGAAACTTCCCTAGAAGATGTGTTTATCTCTAATTTGGGCTGAGAATACTTAGTGGGGAAAAAAAAGACACACTCAAAAAGACATATTGGCTTCTTAAAAAGTATACTGTGCCTGTCTCTCCCTCTATGCCATGCTTCCCACAACACCCCCTACAAAAAGACTCAACTGCTTCTCTCTAATAGGGTTTTTGCTGTTCTTTCATCCTTTCTTCCTTCTTTCTTTCTTCATTCTCCTTCCTTTTACTCTCTCTTTGTGAATTCTTTCCTCCCTTTCAACCTCCTCCCTTCCTCTCCCTCTTTCTTTCAATTCATTCCTTCCTCTTTCCTTCTTTCCTTTCTTCTTTCTTCCCTTTCTTCCTTACTCAAGTTCAATTCAGCAAACCTGTTTTCTTTTTTAAATTTTACCTTTTATCTTAGGTTCAGGGGTACATGTGCAGGTTTGTTTCCTGGGTATGTTACGTGATGCTGAGATTCGGGCTGTGATTGATTCCACCGCCCGGGTCAGTACCCAGTATGTAGTTTTTCAGCCCTTCCTCCCACCTCTCCCCAGTAGTTTCCAGTGTCTAATGTTCTCATCTTCAACAAATCTGCTTCAAATGCCTACGATGAGTCAGTACGCGGTTAGATGGGGGTAAACATGGTTACGGTGATGATTCTGGGTGTGAGGAGTCGTGACGTGCTCCTTCAGTGACCTATACTGCCCTGCCATCTCAGGCCGAAGGGAGGGGAGCAAGTGGGGACCTGGTCATGGCCCCTAAGCAAAAACCTATTCACAGCAGGTGGGGAAACACACAGCTCCTGCTGACTCCCCTTATGGATCTCAGTTTGCTCCCTTTTATGGACCTTTAATGGAGAGAGAGTAACCCTCCACAGAATGTCTGAATTCTTGCATTCTTTACCCTTCCATCACTGCATTGATTTTTTTTTTAAATCAAACCTAACTCCTGCCTCATTTTGTCTGTACAGAATGTTCACAACAAAACATGTTTGGTCTGTTTTGAGGTTCTTGAAGAATTAAATAGTGTTTCAAGATGCTTAATGTGTTTAAAGCTGGGAACCTGTTGGAAGTTCACAACATACACTGGGTAGCAAAAGAAATGGGAAAAAACCCACGAAACAAACATAAAAAACAAGGTCAGTACTCGGTTAGATGTGGGTAAAGATGGTTAAGGTGGTCACACGTGGCAAATGCAAAGCCATTTGATTGATTCAGCAAAGCATGGTCCGTATTACAAGGCACAGAGGAACTTGTAGGGTCTCTGTGGGAACAAGACACACAAGAGCCCAATACAATGCCAAGTTAATTGAGGGCTCTAAGAACAGAGCAGTGGGCAACAGAGCTCTGAGTTATAGTAACTCGGAGGAGCTTGGTCAGGGAAGACAGCCTGGAGGAGACGCCTGTGAGAGGTCATTTAATAATGAAAGTATTTCCTCAGGGAAGGACAAAGGATGGGGGAAGGAATAAGAGCATCTAGAGCAGTGTTCCTCAGGAGCATCTGGGGTGCTTTTAAAAACACAGACCCCTGGGCGGGGTGTGGTGGCTCACGCCTGTAATCCCAGCACTTTGGAGGCGAAGGCAGGCGGATCACTTGAGGGCAGGAGTTCAAGACCAACTTAACTAACATGGTGAAACCCTGTCTCTACTAAAAATACAAAGTTAGCCAGATGTGGTAGTGCAGTCCTGTGGTCCCAGACACTTTGGAAAGCTGAAGTCCGAGAATCACTGGAACCCAGGAGTCAGAGGTTGCAGTGAACCGAGATCATGCCACTGTACTCCAGCCTGGGCGACAGAGCGAGCCTCTGCCTCAAAAAAGAACAACAACAAACACAGACCCCCGCCATACTTCCAGGCAGTGGGATTCAATTGGTCTGGGGTGGAGCCCAGGCATCTGTATTTTATTAAAACTCTCTGGGATTCTCATGTGCAACTAGGGTTGAGATGCGCTAGTCTGAGCAAAGCAGACAGTAGGAGGAGGGATTTGCGGAGAAGAGCAATGCAGGCTGCACCTGGGAAGGCATAGGACAGCGTGCCGAGGACTCAGGCTCAGAGGCCTCATCTCCATTCATTTTCACATGGAAGTCATTGAAAGCTTTTGAGCAGTGGCACTTGTGGGGCACAATCAGAGTGAAGGCTGCTGGAAGAAGGAAGGGATTGGAAGTAGGGCACCTGTTATGGCTGTTGGGCAGGGGAGAATGATACAGCCGTGACCTGGAGTGGTGACAGGGGACAGGTTTCTGGACTTGGAGAGGACAGGTGGGATGTCATCAATCCTGGGCCTCTGCTAAGTCCTAGTGTGTCTTTGCACATCCATCTGCTGAGTCCTTGTCAAGTTCACTCTCATCATTATGACAACATTATGGCGGGTGTGATGGTTAATGCTATGTGTCAATTTGGCTGGGCCATGGTGCCCAGATATGTGGTCAAACATTATTCTGGATGCTTCTGTGATGATGTTTTTGAATGAGGTTAACATTTAAATCAGTGTATTTTGAGTAAAGCAGATTGCCCTCTGTAATGTGAGTGGGCCTCACCCAGTCAGTTGAAGACTTGAATGGAACAAGTCTGACCTCCCCTGAGCAAGAGTGAATTCTGCAGCAGATGCAGACTGGAACAGCAACACTGGCTCTCACTGGGGTCTCTAAATGCTGGCCCACCCTGCAGATTTTGAGTTTGCCAGCCTTCATAATCACGTGAGCCAATTCCTTAGAATAAATCTCTCCACACACACACACACACACACACACGCACGTAGCCTATTGGTTCTGTTTCACTGGAGACTAATACAGTAGGGATACCTCCATCCCTTTATCAACCTGCAGCTTCAACAGAGCTGCGCTCTCTTGCCCAGCTTTGGCTCAGAGATGCCTCTTAGTCAATCCATAGCAACAAACATGGTGCCACCTTCCTTTCCAAAGCCCTACCTCATTTCTTGCAAGAGCCTGGAGGCTTAAAACTGGGTAGACATCTGGATTTTCTTCACATAAACCAAAATCTCTTAACAGGATGCTTTCAGCAAAAAAACAAAAACCCCAACTCATGGGTAAATATTTAGCTTATGTATTAGAAAGCCCAAGGGCAGGGCAGGCTCCAGGACTGGCACTGCAGCAACTGAGCATTTCCACGAGAGTGGGCTCCTTCCAGCCATCCTCCCTGTCTCAGTGTTAATTACATCCTCAGCCTAACAGTAACCTCGCCACAGTGGTTCCAGATGTCTTCACCAGACACTGCAGCATCAAAATGACAGATCCTTGCTTCCTGCGGCTGTCTCTTAGGAAAGAGGAAACTCTCCCCAAAGGCCCACAGTAAATTCTCCTCATATCTCATTGGCCAGACCTGGGTTGCATGACAACTCCTGAATCAATCACTAGCAAAGTGAGCGAAATCATATTAATTGATTTAGACTACCTTGGATGGGATAGGTGTTAGAATAAATGAGGACAACCAACTTCACTGTCCCCCCACACTTGGGACAAACTCTGTTAAAAGAATCCCTCTGGACTCACATCCATTTGATAAATGTTCAGTTAATGAGGTTGGTTCTGACTGATAAGATGTTTACACCATTGCCAATTATTCTGAATCATATTTTATTATATTTGCCCCTGTGAGTATTTCTAGAAGCCATGAACTGTCCTGCAAATGCTACTACCAACATGTCACTGTTCCAGTGAGGCTTTCTCCAGCCTTGGGTAAGAGATCACCCTATATGCCACAAGGATCAGAGAAGACGGTGATGGCAAAATACCTAGCACGTGCATATGATGTCATCTAATTTCCCCAGGAGCTCTAGAAAGTGATCATTATTCCTTATGTCAGCTAGGGATGCTTCAGATGTGAGGAACAGAACAACCAAGGCGATCAAAGACTAATGACTTCCTGTAACAGAGTCCCAGTTTGACTTAACAGTTCCACGTTGTCATCAGGATCTTTCTCTCCTTCCCCTTGTCATTCCCAATCATGGACTTTAATTTAGAAGCTCATCATTTCATTGTTATATGATGATTCCTTTAGCTGTGACTATCACATTTTTGCACAAATGAATTCAAGGCAAGAAATAAAGCAGAAAAAAACTGTTTTTCATAAACCTCCAACCAGATGTCCTATTGGTCAGAATTTGGTTACATGTCAGCTTTTAAACCAATTACTGGCTTAGCCCAACATGACACAGCCCCAGGGTAAGCACATCACCAACAAGGATGGCCCCAGGGCTCTGTTAGATGGAGGTAATAACTATTCAGTGGGCAACTAACAATGTCTGTCACATGCCTATTCTACAAATGATGAAATAGATTCCATTGGGTTAAGCCAAATGATCGAGGTCACCCAGCCTGCAAAAGGCAGAAGTATAGCCAGGCCTGGCGGCTCACACCTATAATCCTAGCATTTGGGAAGGCCAAGACAGGAGGATTGCTTGAGCTCAGGAGTTTGAGACCAGCCTGGGCAACATGGCATAAAACATACTGGATCACCTCTACAAAAAAATAGCCTGATATTGTGGCGCATGCCTGTGGTCCTAGTTACTCAGGAGGCCAAGACAAGAGGATTGCTTGAGCTGGGGAAGTAGAAGCTGCAGTGAGCTGTGTTCATGCCACTGTACTCCAGCCTGTGTGACAGAGTGAGACCCTGTCTCAAAACAAAACAAGCAAAAAGAAACACAAAAACAAAAGCAGGATTAAAATCCAAGTTGAGATATTCCAAATCAAGGGTTTTCCCATAGTGCCATGATAACAGGTGAGAATGTACACCTTGAAGCTTTTTTTATTCACATTCCTGAATCTTCCACTGGCCAGTTACACACTTCCTGCTGGGCTCTACCTGGTTACCTCAGTGTGGATGACTGTCCACCCTCACTACCTGAGGGCCCCATAACAATTGCAACCAGCTGGACAAGGGCTTCCAGTTGTTTGGGGGATACCCAGACACAGCTCCACCACTTTCAGTGTAGTCATTAATACCCAGCTGTTAAAGGGAATGTCTCCCTGTTTGCACTGAGCCAACTTTATGACATCCATTGAACATGAGAGAACTGCAACCAGAACCATTTATAGACTTAATCTTAGAGCCTGCAATGATGTAAATGTCTAATGCTTTTTCCAGGTGTGGGCCAGGAGAAGCTATGTGTATAAACCTTGGGTTGAAAAAGGACTGACATAGGAGGGTCAGTGTCATGGGAAACATGGCTCAAAACTCTGGTTGGGAACAGGGTACCTTCCTCTAGTCCTATCATAATCCTGGGCAGGTCATCTCTTCTCTCTGGCTGTTTTGCTCACCCTCCTTGCTTTTTCTCACAAATACCCTGGAAGAAAAGAATTCTTACTCATTTTCATTTTCTTATTAATGGTTAAGGATTGGCACATAATGGGTACTCAGAAAGTATTTGAATGAATGAATGAATGAGGTGAATGGATGTCTCTCTCCCTTGAGGGAGGAGTAACATCTGATTTCTTCATTCCTATCTGAAACAGAGGAGGAGCTAACTCATCTGCAAGTCTGTTGAGTGAAGATGTGAATGAATAAAACGTTTCAAACCTGGGGTTGAATTTACTGAGTTGACTTAGCTATTGTACTCGATGGTCCCTCTGCCCAGAACTTTCTTCCCCTGACTCACTCAGGTCTCCGTTTATATGTCCCCTTCTCAGAGCTGCTGTACCCCCAGCCCCCTCCCCCCCGCCCCCCGCTCCAGCGCCTCCTGAAGCTTCATCACACTCCTTGTTCATTTTCCTTCCTGGCACTTTTCTTAATATGCAATTATTGCATTTCTTTATAGTCTGTCTCCCCCCACTAAGAAATAAGCTCCTTGAACGCAGGGGCTAAGTCTGTCTCAGTAACTGCAGTACCCCCATTAAAATGTCGGGCACACAGTAAAACTTCAGCAAATGCTTTCTGAATGAATGAGTAAGTGAGTATGACTTCCGACCTTTTCTATGGCTGCCAGGGTCCCCCTCTCCAGAGGGAGGCTCCTTCCCATTTATTCAAATTTTCCAGAACCTCTCACAATATAAAGCATCTTAAGTCTTTTCAGCCTTGGCTTTAGTAACCTTACACCACCTTGGCCCCTATCCCTCTGACCATACTCCCCATCCTTCCCCTGCCCCCACAGTCCTATCCCTCATCCTCTGAATTACTGGTCATGTTTAATTATTGTACAACCATACAATAGAATAGACACTTAAAATGATGTTGAAGAAGGATGTATATTGATGTGGAAAGTCATTCACAATATATTGTTAATTAACAAGGTAATTTTATACAGGTAGTTAGATTCCATTTCTATAAAATCTGTGTATAGGTACATGTGGATGTATCACATAAAAACAGAGAATTATACAACAAAATATCAACAGTGACAACATTTGCACATATTCAGTATGTTGTCCTTGTTTTTTTATGATACTTCTGTGTTCCTTGTATAATTTCCAAAAATATTAAGTTAAACCACATGAAATTGCCATTTTGATAGATCAAAAATGGTAAAAATGTCTTCTATTTCATATGATTAATTGAAACAAACCATAAAAGCAGACAAAACACAAAGACTAAGAGAGCCGAGATCGCATGCCGAGGGGAACTGCGTGCAGGGAAGCCAACCACACACAGTAGGGCCAGGTTTGGGGAAAGAGAAATGGGACAGGTTTTGAAAGCCAAAAGACTAAGTCGCTGTGTCCTGTATTATGAGGCTGAAGTCCCTGGTCACTGCTGACTGACAGGTGTCGCCTGGGATTATTGATTAAGCACCGAGACAGCTGGGGGTGATGGACACAGCTGGGGGCTATGTCTGAGGACTTTTGTGTTCCCTGCCGTGGCTCCTCACATCAAGTGCCTGATTTGGGGATCGTGGCACCCACTTAACATTTGAGCAGAAGTCAAATCTGTGCCACTGTCAGCAGCCTGGGAGGCTGAGTCAAGATTCATCAAAGGAAAAAGAGAAAGAGGGAGAAAAGGAGAAGGGAGGGAAGAAAGGATATTCTATTTCCCAAGCCCAAGTGTCAATGGCAGGTGCTTTTTGGTGGTGCTAAGCCTTTTCACACCCTGGCTTCTGAAAGAGGTAGTGAAGCCACACGAATCCATGGCACTCATTTGAGAGTACTGAATGCTCAGTATGGAAGGAAGATTACTGATCTAGATGTTCAAAGGAGCCTCTCATGAAGTTCCACAGCAATGCCTTTGACATGCTGCAGCATTCATCAAAAGGTTTTGTTACAGGTAAGACACCTCGCTCAGAAGTGGGAAGCCGAAGCTGAGGAAGAATGGGGAGAAGGTAGAGTCTCTCCAGCATTGGTGGCTCAGGGTGTGGCCACAACCGGCCCTCAGGCCACATACCAATGCTGTCCCAAGGCTTTGAATGGCTAGTATAGGCTATCACCCACAGCTAAAAAAGGGGACTCCATCCACCACTGGAAGGCAGTGACAGTTTAAACGTAGATACATCTGAGGCAATGACAAGGGGAAAAGCAAATAAATATATCTCTAGCTGAGAAAAAAAAAGCCAAAATGAAAATGACAAGACCCAGAATTTGGGGAAAAAAATAATAAATTCAACCAAAAACAACCAAAGGGATAAAATCTTTAGCAAGGGCAAATTGGTTAAGAAAGACACAAAATCAAAAAATAACTAGGCAAATTACATCATTTAAAAAAAACCTGGATTTAACAATGAGATCATCTCACACTGGTCAGAATGGCTACTATTATTAATAAAAAGTCAAAAATAACAGATGCTGGTGAGGTTGCAGAGAGAAGCCAACAGTTATACACTGCTGGTAGGAATGTAAATTAGTTCAGCCACTGTAGAAAGCAGTCTGGAGATGTCTCATAGAACTCAAAATAGAACCATCATTCTTCCTAGCAATCTCATACTGGGTATATACCCAAAGAAATACACATCGTTCTCCCATAGATACATTCAGACATATGTTCATCACAGCACTATTCACCATAGCAAAGGCATGGAATCAACAACCTAAATCAGTAGTGAACTGGATAAAGAAAATGTGGTACATATATACCATGGAACACTATGCAGCCACAAAAAAGGAGATCATGTCCTTTGCAGCAACATGGATGCAGCTGGAGGCCATTATCCTAATCAAATTAAGGCAGGAACAGAAAACCAAATACCACATGCTCTCACTATAAGTGGGAGCTAAACACTGAGTCCACATGGACACAAGAAGAGAACAATAGACACTGGGGCCTATTTGAAAGTAGAGGATGGGAGGAGGGCGAGGACTGAAAAACCACCTACCAGAGACTATGCTGATTACCTAGGTAACAAAATTATCTGTACACCAAACCCCCATGACACACGATTTACTTTTATACCAAACATGTCCATGTGCCCCTTGCCATGAAATGAAAGTTGGAAAGGAAAAAGAATATGGATTTAACTTATTTTTTCAAAAACAAGAATTCAACTTCACCAGCAATCAAAGAAATATAAATTCAAACAAGAAGATGTCAATTCTCTGTTGTCAAATTAACAACAGTTTTATTTTAAAGTTTAAAAGTATATAACAGGTTGGGCGTGGTGGCTCATGCCTGTAATCCCAGCACTTTGAGAGGCTGAGGCTGGTGGATCACCTGAAGTCGGGAGTTCAAGACCAGCCTGAAAAACATGGAGAAACCCCATCTCTACTAAAAATACAAAATCAGCCAGGCGTGGTGGCGCGTGCCTATAATCCCAGCTACTTGGGAGGCTGAGGCAGGAGAATCATTTGAACCCGGGAGGCAGAGGTTAAGGTGAGCTGAGATCACACCATTGCACCTGGACAACAAGAGCAAAACTCCAAAAACAAAAAAACATATAACAGCCCATGCTGATGAGGATGGAATCATATAAGCATTCTCAATATTTACATATGGACTTATGAATTTTATATATACAGGAAATTAACAATGTGTAACAGAATCTGTTAAGAGTATTCAAGACCTTTGGCTCAGTAATTCTATTTCTGAGCATGTGTCTTAGGAAAGCAATAATTTTTTAAATTAAATTTTATTTATAATAGTTTAAAATTGAAACAACTTTAATCTTCAGTAATATTGGATGATTGGGGAGATGACAACCTATTCATTCACTTAAAATAATATTATAAAGATTTACAGTGATATGTAAAAGACATATTAATAAATTCAAACAAAACCATACAAAATGCTTATTACCTAATAGTAAATCAAGAAAAATCAGGAAAAAACTGCCTATGTAGTGGACTCCATACTCTGTAATAATCAAAATTAAACAGAGTAAAAAAGACAAGAAAGAAATAACCCAAAATGTCAAAATTAGTGTGACTGGAACATCAGTGACTTAAGGGTTTTCTTCATATTCACTTTATTATCCGGTTTCTTTAGTACCTTAAAATGAGAAAAAAGTAAGTAAGCCATACTTTTGACAGGCAGAAAAGAGCAAAGATGTCTGCAATTTCTATATCATAAATAATAAAGTCTAATAAAGCCAAGCACATGCCCGACCTGCCTGCCCCGCCCTGTCTTCCTTCCCCTGAAAGCAGTTCTGGCTCACCCTGTTAGCATGGAACAAATTCACATAGTGCACAAATGTCAGCACACCCAAACAGAAGAAAAAGAAGAAAAAAAACACAAAATGGAGAAATCTAATAAAACATATGAAGCCCCATCAACTTGATACTTAATAGAAATCCACAAATACGATAGAAGCATCTGATCTTCCTGACATGAGATTTTTTTTTAATCAGAAATATTGAAAAGTAGGAAAAATGGAAAAGAATACTTAAAAGGTGGATTTTTAAATAGCAAGCATCTCAAGGAGATCAAAATATTATCTCAAAAGAAATATACATTTGATACATAAAAATTTCTCTGTGAATTTGGGGATGGGTCATTGGAGGCAGCTGCCCCCAGGCAAAAGAGAACCAGCCTCGGGAGTTTAAATCTCATCCTTTCCCACAGGCTGAGTTTCCTCATCTGTAAAATAGGCATGCCACCTTCCTAGGTCATAACCAGGAGCCTCTGCTCATCATAACTTCTCTTTTTATTAATCTTTATTATTATTGTTTTTTTTAGAGACAGGGTCTTACTCTGTAGCCCAGACTGGAGCAGTGGTGCAATCATAGCTCACTGACTCCTGGGCTCAAGCTATCCTCTCATCTTGGCCTCTTGAAGCACTGGTATTACAGGTGTGAGCCACCACACCTGGCCCCACTTCTCTATTAATTAAGCAGCCCCTCTCTGCTGAAGCTGGACGAGGTGCTTCATTATTAGCCTAATGAATCAATAATAAGATAGCAAATATCAAAGGTGTAGGTGTTACATGGATTCTACCCTACTTCCCCTCGATGAATTGCACCCTGAATGCTAGACCCCAAGTAGCAAGGGTCCAAAGTAGGTTATTTGCTCCAACTCTGCACACAGGCAGGTCTTGAGTTCTCCAGTACATCTAGCATGGCTTCCTTCAATCATCAGGCATTTATTGAGCACCTACTCTATGCCAAGCACTGTGCTGGGTGCTGGAGATGTAACCATAGACAAGGCAGCACTGGGCCTTGCTGTCCCGGAGTTTAGGACAGTGATGGAAACAGACCAGGAAAATAGGTCTTTGCAACACAGACTGATACATGACCCATAACAAATCCCAGCTTTACCATTTACTATCCACTTGTCCTTGGACAAGTGACTCCACCTCTCTGTACCTCACCTATGAAAGGTGAGTTCCCACCTATGAGGGCATTGAGAGGCTAAAGGGAACTAATATGTATTGAGTGCTTAGAACAGCATTCGGCACATGCGAGCACTTATGGAAGCGCTTTCTATGAGCATTAGTGTTCACCAATATTTGTATTAGTATTAGTATTGACATTAAACTTAGTACTAGCTTTAAGGACAGGCCTGTAATCCCAGCACTTTGGGAAGCCAAGGCGGGCAGATCATTTGAGGTCAGGAGTTCGAGACCAGGCTGGTTAACATAGCGAAACCCTGTCTCTACTAAAAATACCAAAAAAATTAGCAGGGTATGGTGGTACATGCCTCTAAGGCCAGCTACTCAGGAGTCAGAGGTGGGAGAATTGTTTGAACCTGGGAGGTAGAGGTTGCAGTAAACTGAGATTGAGCCACTGCACTCCAGACTGGGGAACAAAGTGAGACTCTGTCTTAAAATAAAATAAAATAATAAGTAAATGGCTCAAACCTGTATTCCCACCACTTTGGGAGGCGGAGGTGGGTGGGTCACCTGAGGTCAGAAGCTCAAAACCAGCCTGACCAACATGGAGAAACCCCGTCTCTACTAAAAATACAAAGAAATTAGCCAGGCATGGTGGGGGCTGCCTGTACTCCCAGCTACTCAGGAGGCTGAAGCAGGAGAATCGCTTGAACCTGGGAGGGAGAGGTTGCAATGAGCCAAGATCATGCCATTGCACCCCAGCCTGGGTGACAGAGCAAGACTCTGTCTCAAAAATAAATAAATGAATAAACCTAGTACTAGCTTTAGGATTAGCATTAGTACTATTTGTCGTAGTATTCATATTAACATAAGCAAAGCACTGGGATACGGAGCAAAGTTACCTTATCCAGCCTGGAGATGAAGATGAGTGAGGAAGACTTCCTGGAGGAAGTAACATTTAAGCGAAGACCGGAAAAATAACTAGAATTCACTTGGTGAATGTGATGGTGGGAAAGTATTCTAGGAAGAGAAGCCCAGAGAGAAAGCAGAATGCATCTGTACAGTTAACTCTGAGAAGCCCCTCTGAAGTACAGAGGGCCCCAGGAAATGGGCGCAGAGATGAAGCTGTTGAGGGCGGGAAGGAGAGGGCAGGTCCTGCAGGGTCTGTGGGCCAATGTGGGGAGTTTAGACTCTACCTTGAGGTCACTGAGGGCTCTTGGAAGGGACGTTACATGATCAGATATGGCTTTTAGAAAGACTTTTCAGGGGCTGTGTGGGGAGGGAATGAAGGAGGATTGGCTAGAGGCAGGGAGTCCAGGACAGAGGCATCTGTCATCATCCAGGGGAGGGAGGATGACAACCCACCAAGGCCTGGCAACGAGGTAGAGAGAAACGAGCGGGCCCAGGAGATTTAGAGGACAGAGCAGGACAAACCCGGTGTCCATGGGGATGAGGAGGAAGCCAGGGGAAGGCAGGCTCCTGGCCTGAGTGGCAAGGACGTGGTTTTGAGATGTTTTTAACTTCTCGGATTTCAAGTCTGAATTCACACCGAGATAATGAAGTACTTGGAGGGCCCACAACTGTTTTAAGCATCTGTGAATCCCAGGGGCCTGGTACACAGTGGGTGCTCAATGAATACCTCTGACTCGGGCCCCTCCTAGCCACCAGCCGTTCCACTGGGCTGAGCCACTGCCAAGCCCTTTACCACGGAAAACCAAACCGCAGTGGGTTTCCAGAAATGTGGAAAACATCCCCTCAGGAATCCAGACATCCCCACAGCTCTCCTGTGCTGCAGAGAAGTGGCAGGATTGGGGAGCCAGGCTGGCGAGGATGGCTCTGGGCTGGAGGCCTTGCTGCTCAGGAGAGCCTTAAGGAGCTCTGGGGGAAGGCTTGGAAGAAGGGTTAGGGAGACAAGCGCTGACCTAGAGTCCAAGCCTGTGAAGGATCCCACACACAGGCTCCCCAGCTCTCAGGAGCTACGAGGTAAGGCTGGGACAGGAATGTGAAGGCAATAAAAATCTCCAACCCACCCAAAGCCATCCACACCACACCCTCCCCGCCCAATACACACATACAGAGACCACCTCCTCACCACCATTTATCCAATATCTGTGAGGGGCCCTGAGCTCCGTGATTCCTGTACAGCTCTGAGACACAGGATGACTGAAAGGGAGGTGAACTCATTTGCCCAAAAGCACACAGCCAGTCGGGAAGGATGGAGGATTTGAACCCGGCATATGTGATCCTAAAGCTCTTGCTTGCTTTTAACCACCATCTGAAAGGCCAAAGCCTGGAGCTGGTGGCCGTGAGGTCAACTCAGCAAGCACATGTGTTTTGTTTGGACCCAACACTGTTTTAAAAAGTGGGAAATTTCACATAAAAATCCAGGTTTCCGGCTTCTCTTTAGAAACCAGATCTGGCAACCCTAGGCCCACATTTCCGCAGGGCCACAATTGGCCAGGCTGAGGAGTGGCTGCCCCTTAGATGAGGCTGTGCACTCTGCTTCCCAGCCCACGTGCCTCACTGATGTCCCCTGCCTGGCCTCGGAAGGCACTGACTTTGGACTGACAGGCCCACGAGCTCCCTCCCAAGAGAGAGCCCTAAATCCTAAAGATTCTGGCCCCAGGCGCCATGGCTTATGCCTATGATCCCAGCACTTTAGGAGGCCAAAGCAGGCGGATCACCTGAGGTCAGGAGTTCGAGACCAGCTGACCAACATGCAGAAACCCCATCTCTACTAAAATACAAAAAAAATTAGCCAGACGTGGTAGCAGGTAGTCCCAGCTACTCAGGAGGCTGAGGCAGGAGAATCACTTGAACCCAGGAGGCGAAGGTTGCAGTAAGCCAAGATTGTGCCATTACACTCCAGCCTGGGTAACAAGAGCAAGACTCCATCTAAAAAAAAAAAAGATTCTGAGTTTCCTTTTTCAGCAACCCTCTGCACCTTCTTTTTTCCCAGGTTGAGTGCATGAACTTTAAAGTCAGGCCTGGGACCAGTGGCTTCCTGGTCCTGCTTCCTGCTTCTGGCCTCAGTTTTCTCATCTCTAAATGGGGATGTAAACAGTACTGATCTGATAGGATTATGGAGAGAATGAGATGAGTTTCCAAATTCTGAGTTTGGGCCATATGGAAGAGAACAGGTTTAGGAGTTGCTAAGAGCCACCAGGAGCCCCAGGTAGGACAACACCTGTCAGAGAGGAACTGGAATAGACCCTGTTTACGGGTTTCTTAGGCTGGATGAGATGCCACCCCCAGGCTCCCATGGTCCTGGGCTCACCCTTTTCTACAGCTTGTTGGCCTGGTGAACTTGCTGGTTCCTTCTGCACACATTGCCCTTTTAAAACACACTGTCTGGCCGGGAGTAATGGCACATGCCTGTAATCCCAGCACTTTGGGAGGCCGAGGCAGACAGATCACGAGGTCAGGAGTTCAAGACCAACATGGCCAACATGGTGAAATCCCATCTCTACTAAAAACACAAAAAATTAGCTGGGCATAGTGGTGGGCACCTGTAATCCCAGCTAGTCAGGAGGCTGAGGCAGGAGAATCGCTTGAGCCCAGGAGGTGGAGGTTGCAGTGAGCTGAGATTGTGCCACTGCACTCCAGCCCCGGTGACGGAGTAAGACTCCGTCTTAAGAAAAAAAAAGAAAGAAAGAAAGAAAAGAAAAGACTCTGAAGGTGACAACCATGTTTTCTTTATGTCTGTACCTTAGGGCTCACTATGTATTAGGAAAATCTCTAATGGAATAGAAGGTCCCGGGCTCAGTCCTTGGACCTCTTCTCTTTTCTGTCTACACTCACTCACTTTGTGATCTCATCAGTCTCAAGAATGTAGACACCATTCCTATACCAGATTGACATCTCCAGCCCAGACCTGCTCCTGACCCCAGACTGGATATTGAGCTGCCTTCGTGGTATCACTGCTTAGAGATCTAACGATGCCTCAGGCTCAACGTACCCAACAGGAGCCTCTCACATTCCCCACCAAAACCAGCTCCACCCACAGCCTTCCCTCTCAGGTGATGGCAATTCCATTTTTCCAATTGTGCAGGTATAAAAAATGAGATCATTCTGAAGCCTCTCTCCATCCTCCACCTCACATGGAATACTGATGGTTCTTGCCACCTCCACTATTATTATCCTGGTCCAAACCAACATTATCTCTTGCCTGAACGATTGCAATAGCTTCCTAACTGGTCATCACCCTGCCTGGACCCTTACTTCCAGATGGGCTATTCTCTACACAAGACCTGGAGTGATTGTTTTGTGTTTTGTTTTGTTTTTGAGACAGTCTTGCTCTGTCGCCCAGGCTGGAGTGCAGTGGCATGATCTCAGCTCACTGCAACCTCCACCCAGTTCAAGTGATTCTCCTGCCTCAGCCTCCCAAGTAGCTGGGATTACAGGCGCCTGCCACCACATCTGGCTAATTTTTGCATTCATACTAGAAATGGGGTTTCCCATGTTGGTCAGGCTGGTCTCAAACTCCTGACCTCAGGTGATCCACCCACCTCGGCCTCCCAAAGTGCTGTGATTATAAGCATGAGCCACTGCACCAGCCCCCAGGGTGATCATTTTAAAACTGAAATCGGATCATGTCTCCTCTGCTCAAAACCCTGGATTGCACTGTTCTTACTCAGAGTAGATGCCAGAACTCTTCACAATGGCCTACAAAACCCTATATGCCTTGAGCCCTCTTCGATCTTGTGTTTCTCTCCTTCCTTTACAGAGTTTCAGGGACTTGCACAAAGTCACTCAGCTAGGAAGGAAAAAACTGGGACTAGAAGTCTGTTTGAGTTTCAGGATTCTCAATCTTTCAATTACAAAGCACAACTTCCCAGCAAGTCTCATTGCTTTTCCTGGCCTGCAGTTTTCTCATCTGTAAAATAAGATACTTCCTCCCACCTGGGTTACATGGGGGGGGGGAGGTATTAGACATTTTGTAATATTACATTCCATCTCCAATATTTCATGAACCTGAATGGGGCCTGAGCAGGAGCTGTGTTCTAGTCATTTCTACATCTCTTATGCCTGGCAATTAGTAAACATGAGCTAGATGGGTGAATGGATGAGTGGATGGATGAATGGATGGATTGATGGATGCATGGATAGATGGGTGGATGGATGGATGGGTGGGTGGATGGATGGATGGGTGGGTGGATGGATGGATGGATAAATGAATGGTTCAATGAATAAATTAATTAATTAATAATGCTTAAGGGAAATTCTGAAATCTTAGTGAAAGAGAAAAGGGAGAGAAAATATTGCTGAAGGGGTGGTTTTTAGGAGCTCTGATTGAGAGTTGGAGGATTGAGATGATAGCCAGGACAGAAAAGCTTCCCTTACTAATGAAATGCTCCATGGGAGACCAAATTCTGAGTGAATGGATCATATGAGAGGCAGCTTGAACCAGAAGAGAGAACACGGACTTTAGGGCTGAGGGGCCTGGGTTCGAATCTTGTCAGTGCAGCTTCCTAGTTGTGAGGCACTAACCCCCGGTTTCCTCGGGGGCAGGGGGGATAATATAATCCTCCTTTCTTGCGGGGGTTGTGAGGAGTAGACTAGATGTTAATATATATTTTTAAGTGCCTGGCACATAGTAAGTGTGTAGCAATGGTGCTGCCATCATGGCTAGAAAAGGCCTCAACCAGAGACAGGGGCCTCAGCCAGGTACCTCAGAGCAAATCCTGTCTTGACGCTGCCTGAGAAGCTTTGATGAGGGGTGCCAGAGGCAGAAGCCAAGTGCTCTGTCTATATCTGCCGATCTCTGGCCATTGGCTAGGTGGCCCAGCTGGCTTGAGGCCTTCTAGAGTACACAGGATGGGCCAGCCTCTTGCAGAGTGGGCCTGGCTGCGTCCGTCCCTGACAGGTTCAGAGGCTTGTGAAAGAGCCATCCACCTGCCCTGCCCCACCAGGCTTAGGGGAAAAGTTGGCCTCAAGGTCCAGAGCCCCAACTTCTCAGGAAGCTCTCAGACATGAGGAACTTTCCATCCACATTGCAGGAATTTTTCGCAGAAGGGAAAAAACTAAAAACCTTCATCTTTTGGCCTCTGGGAGAATATTCCTTTTATGTGAAACTGGCGGGGAGGAAAATTCAAGATTCCTTCTCCTTCGCCTAATTGATATCAACATGAAATATTCTAGTGTTGTTTTAATAAGACTTTGGTTTTCCAGCAAGAGTAGGGGAAAGAAAAAAAAGATCTTCTGGACCAGAATATTTTTAGCAAAAATATTTTGCTTGCATCCTCCCTGCCCCCTCCCTTCCCTGTTCCTGCCATGGCTTCAAAGGCACAGCAGCGCCGTTCTGGGGTGCTAAACAGCAGCCCACACTCAGCAGCCCCCTCCTCCCATTGCATGGCAGGCAGGCCGGCCAGGGAATGCCAAGCCAGGAAGATATTTTTTCCAGAAGCGGCATCTGGCTGCTTGGCAGCGGCACAAGCAGTTGTGCTGGCAGCCGGGGCTGGCCGGGGTCTGCCGTGCGTTTAGGCTGCTGCCTCTTCTGACTCTTTCCCACAGACACAGTGTTCTCTCTCCCAGGCTGGGCCCCCTCTTGTCGTCACCCCTCACAAGGACGGAGAGGGGATACCTTAGAGCACCTGGGGGCTTTGCCCTTGGCCTCCCGACAGGATCTGACTCTGGAGACCCACCTGGGCTTCATCCCTTGCCAACTTGCCCTTGGGCAGGTGGTTTAACTCTTCCAAGTCCTCAATTTCTGCGAGTGGGAAAAGGGAGTCATCAGCATCCATATAAAGGAGGGTGCCTGTCTGCTCTGGCTTCTGCCTGACGCTCCGAGAGAATCTCTTACATGCTTCCCGTCAAACATGAAAGCCCCTGAAAGCATGGCCTCTGCCTTCTCAGGCTCTTAAAGTCTTTGCCATCCCAGAGCCTTTGCAATTGCTGTGCCCTGCTCACCTCTGACCTCATTTGAGACAGCTGACTCCTGGCAATTCAACTCAGAACTCAAAAGCCACCTCCTTCAAGAGGCTCCCTGGCGTCCCCATCATCAGCAGCCACTCCTGACCTGCTATCTCAGCTCCTGGACCTCTCCTGCAGAGCAGCCATTACAAACCACTCTGCATCTGGTCTTCACTCCTCTGCCATCCCAGGCTAGGGGCTCCGTGAAAGCAGGTTTCCCATCTGTCATATCAATCATCAATCCCAAGTACCTTGCACAAGACTTTCCCAGTGACGTGTGGATGAATGAAAGGGCCCCCAGGCCCACTGGAGATGCCTCTTGTGTCTCTCATTGATAGCCCTAGGGGTCATGATGTCCCCAGCCCATCCCCTCAGCTTCTAGTGTGTGCCTCCAATGTGACACATCAGGACTGCCTCTGTTATCCCTTTCATCTGCATGCTAATCCTGCAAGGAGGAATTATTATCACTGATTTACAAATATGGATTCTGAAAAGTTGAGGGACTGGCCCATTGTCACACAGCTAAGGTGTGGTTAGCTCTGCCCAACCCTATTGCCCTCCTTCTTCCACTCCCCATGACTGGTCCTGCCACTGTGCCATGTGAGCTGGAGGCTCTGGCGTGACACTGTGATGAACACTAATGACAGCTCCTATGCAAGGTTCTTGTGCCATGCTGGGTGCCCTCCATCCATCATCTCATGAAACTCACAACAGCACTACAGATGGGGATCATTAAACCTCATCATATAGATGAGAACACTGAGGCTCACAGGCATGAAGTGGTCTTCCTGGGCACACAAAGGAAGTAGGGGAGCTCCTTAAGTGCTTAATGGAATGGACCCCACTGCTAAAGTGAGATCCTTCTAACATTTGTACCATGCTTTCTAATGCACCTTCAACATCCACTATTCACCACACAGCTAGCATTCACCTATCTAATTAGTCATTGTATAGCTGAATGGATGGATGGATGGATGGATGATCGATGGATGAATGGATGGATCATGAATGGATGGATGGATGGATGGATGGATGGATGGATGATGGATGGATGGACGGATGATGGATGGATGAATGGATCAATGGAAGATGGATGGATGGATGGATGGATGATGGATGATGGATGGATGATGAGTGGATGATGGATGGATAGATGAATGATAGATGGATGGATGATGGATGGATGCATGGATGGATAGATGGATGGATGGATGGTTGGATGGATAAATGAATGGATAGATCCAGAGCTGAGATATGAACCTTGATCCATATCAAGAACCAAAGTTCGGCCGGGCGTGGTGGCTCAGCCTGTAATCCCAGCACTTTGAGAGGCCAAGGTGGGTGGATCATGAGGTCAAGAGATTGAGACCATCCTGGTCAACATGGTGAAACCCTATTAAAAATACAAAAAAATTAGCTGGGCATGGTGGTGCGTGCCTGTAATCCCAGCTACTCGGGAGGCTGAGGCAGGAGAATTGCCTGATCCCAGGAGGCAGAGATTTCGGTGAGCCGAGATTGCGCCATTGCACTCCAACCTGGGTAACAAGAGTGAAACTCCGTCTCAAAAAAAATAAATAAATAAAAGGAATCAAAGTTCCAGCTGAGCATGGTGGCTCACACATGTAATCCCAACACTTTGAGAGGCTGAGGCAGGTGGAATGCTTGAGGACAGCAGTCCAAGACCAGCCTGGGCAACATAGCGAGATCTTGTCTCTACAAAATAATCTTTTTAAAACTTAGCCAGGCATAGTGACTCACAACCATAGTCCCAGCTACTCCAGAGGCAGAGGCAGAGGCAGGGATATCACTTAAGCCCCTGCTTACGTTTGAGGCTGCAGTGGCTATGATCATGCCACTACACCCTATCTTGGGTGACAGAGCAAGACCCTGTCTCAAAAAAAAAAAAAAAAAACAAAAGGTCTCAATTCTAGCTCTACTCCCCATCCCAGGCCTACACAAGGTCGAAAACTCATGGATGCTCAGATGCCAGCTTCAAGGTATACGGCCTCCCCAGGAGCTGGCCCCGTAATGAAACCATTGCAAGCAGCCCTCACAGTTCTCTCTCCCATCCTCATCACCCCATAGAGCGAACAGGGGTCAGAAATGACAATCACGGCTAACCCAGTGAGTTCTCCAGACACCTTCCAAGTGGTCACCCAATTCCACCTCTCCTTGAGACATCTGAATGAGAATGTTGGGCAATACCCTGTGACCGCAGGGAAATGGAGGCATGGAGAGAATGGACTTGTCAAGGCCAGGCAGCCTTTCTTCCTGGGGTTAGCTTGATCTACATGGAAAGAGCCTCAAACACCATTTTGTGCCAGCTCGCTACGATCCTCTGCCTTGAGTACATTTGTACAGCTTCTTCCTTGCAGACAGAGTGCTCAGGGCCCAGACAGTCCTGCTGCCTGTGGAGGGGCAAGCTGATCAGCCCTGAGACAGCCTCCAGCTTCATGGGCAGCCCTGGCAGCTCACCAGAGCCAATCAAACACACATCTGAAGTGCTTTTCTAGGCCAGGGAGGAGGGTGGAATATTCCTCCGATCAAGCAAAGTGTCAGATTGGTTGTCCACACTGTCAGCCTGGTATTCAGAGCACGCCCCTCTGGGTTTCAGCTCCCCTCCTAGCTTTACCCAGTCGACCTTCTGGCACGGCTGTAGCGACTGCAAGGCCTTTCCAAGTGTTCTCTGTTCTTTCTGCCTGGAGGCACTTTTCTACTTCATCCCTTGTAGAATTTTCACTCCTGCTAGAATGCCAGCTTGGAGGCCCCCACCCTTGAACTTTCCTCCTACCTGGCTCTTCCCATTTCTCCATCCCAGCATTCTGTTCCATCATGGCCTTGTGACGGAGTTGTCTCCTGCCCTGGTCTGTGAGTTACGTCCAGCAGAAACCTTGTCAAATAATCTTGATATCCATCCCCTCCCTGATCAATCCCAGCACCTGGCACATTTAAACATCAGTCCCTGATGTCCTGAATCTCTGAAGGTGTCACCTCTCCTGCAGTCACCGAGCTTGGTTCTGAGATGTGATTTGTTCCAAAATGTTCTGGCTAACTTGGGTGAATCCTCTGTGCTGCAGAAGAATGCAGGCCTTTAGCAGCGCTTTCAGATGACTCACTAGGGGCTGAGGATGATTAAGGGAGCATTAATGTGACTCTTCTCTCCAGTTCCTAAAACCTCCCTGGCCTGCTCACAAATGTATTCCCAGTACCCGACACCAGACTGGCACAGGCCTGGTTTCTTGCAGGAGGAAGAAATGAATAAAGGCAGCGCTCAGCTCAGCAGCCCCTAAGCTGTCTACATCTGCACCTTTCCCTCTCTCTGAGGGTGACACAACACAAATGTCACAGGTTGTAAGCGGAAGAGGCCTGGAGTTGAATCTTAGTGCTGCCTCCTCCCACAGTGAGAAGGTGGGCAAGTCACGGGAGTCACAGTGCAGAATTCTGGAGTTTGTTGGAGACAGACTTAAAGATGTGACAGCACAGAGGCACAGGGCTTAACTGCAGCTTAGGAAAGGTCTGTCCTGGCCTCCTCCAGCTGCCCTCCCTCATACCTCCCCCACATCTCAAGGGCCTTTGTCTGTCCCCATCTGCCTCTGCCCTGGGCCTGCCTGCCTGCAAGCTCTGTCTGCTGGTGCAGGGCAGGTGGGTCTGGGAGGGCCAGGCCTGGCCATTTCCTCCCTTCCCTTCCCGCCCCACCCACCTGCCCGCAGCCAGCTGTGGGGCAGACATTCCTAGGCCTGCTCATTGATATTCAGGAATGGAACTTGAGCCGGCTCCGGGTACCCAGAATGGGCAGGCACTCCGGCCCTCTGCTTGGGCTCTGCTGCCCATATTGGGAAGACGTCCACAGCCTCACCAGCCAGAAAGAGTATCCCAGGCCACCAACCCCAGCAGCTGGATGTTGGGGGAAACTGAACCCTGAAGCAGGGACACCCTCAACCGCCCTGGGCATCCCGGAGTCTGGGGGTGTGGGTGGCTGGGGTCCCCCAACTCACTGTGCAGTGCTCATTCTCTGCCAGCCCCCTGACTTGCAAAGTGTCCCCAGAGCTTCCTGCTCCTCCAGGTGCTTCCAAGTCCTTCCCAGCCCCACACTGCTATCTGGAGGCCCTGCCCAAGGCCCCACGGACAGAGGGGGCTGGATCCCAGGCTGGGCTGGCCAGCCTTCCCACACTGTCTCAGTGGGAAGACAGGAGGCTCCTCCCTCCCAGCCACAGATTGCCAAGCCTCCACCTCACACCTCTGGGTTTTTGCAGATGGGCTTGTTTTTCCTTGGGGTGTGAAAGAGCTGGTTGGTCATTGAGGGGGGCCTTCTCCCCTCCAGGCAGCTGCTAGGGCCAGCCACAAACTCCCATCTCCCCAGAGATGGCCCCTGACCCAGGGGGCATAGGGTGGAGAGGGGGTGGTGCCCTCCCAGAATCGGTTGGGACTGGCCTTAGGGGGCCCAACCCCAAGGACTGAGGCTCCCACCCCAGCAGGTGGCAAAAAGACCCCTCCATTGCTCCTTGGAAAGCAAAATAAGCACCTCCCCAGCACCCTACTGCTTCTGCTCATGCTTCCCAGCCCCAGCTAAATCCTACTCGACGCAAGTGTCCACTACAAGGACCCCGGGCCTCACATCCCCTCATATCTTACTCTACAAGCTCTTATCCTCATGCTCTCTGCACAGTCTCTCCCCAACCCAACTTCCAGGCTTCCCTCCTTCCAGAACCTTCTCCCAGGACCACGAAGAACTCCAGCCCCATACACAGCACACTCCCTCACACACAGCTTCCTTTTCTTCCCAGCTCCTCCTTTCCATGGCCTTGGGAAGCCGCCTCTGCCTTGGGGACATCATCTCCTCCCTCCCTCCCAAGGGGAGGCTGGCTTTCCTCTCCCACCTCCAGACAGGAGGTGGAGGCGGCCCCACCTTGCGTCGATGGCCACTTTCTGGCCTACACTGCCCCACGCCTTCCCAAAAACACCTGCTCTCTCGGGACACAGGCTGTTTGCCACATCTCACCCCGCTCACTCTTGTCCACAGCCTCTTGGGCACGCTTCACGCCCCAGGAGCCCCCGCACCACGCCTCTTGCCATTGCCCTGGGTCACTTTGACACCCTCACGGACATCCCTCCCAATGTTCTGGCTCCTCTGTCTTGGACCTCCTTATCACCAGTGCCCCTCCTCCACCCTGAATCAGCCATCATAACTTGTCATCACAGAACCTGCACTGCTGCCACCATTTTTTTTTTCCTGAGACAGGGTCTCCCTCTGTCACCCAGGCTGGAGTGGAGTGGTATGATCCCAGCTCACTGCAACCTCCACCTCCTGGGCTCAAGCCATCCTCCCACCTTAGCCTACTGAGTAGCTGAAACTACAGGTACTCACCACCACACCCAGCTAATTTTTGTATTTTTAGTAGAGATGGGGTTTCACTATGGTGGCCAGGCTTGTCTCAAACTCCTGGCCTCAAATGATCCTCCCATCTTGGCCTCCCAAGGTGCTGGGATTACAAGCGCGCGACAGCCATCATCAGCATTGTTTAATGGTCCAATCTCTCCCATCTTAAGACAAGAAAAATGTTCTGGACTTCATTCCTCTACTCAAGCAAATTTCTCAGAATTGTCTATGCTCTCTCTCCTCATCTCCCTTCCATTCTTCAACCGACTTCAATCATACTTGCAGACGCATGCTCCAGGAGGCTGCCAACGACGGCCTCACCAGCAAACCTGGGCCGCCCATCTGCTCCTGCGTCCTTGGCCTCCCAGCAGCATTGGAGCTTACCACTCCCTCCTTCTTCAAAGCTTCTTTTCCCCCTCCTGGTTTTCTCCTGCCACTGACTACTCCTGCAGTCTCCTTTGGAGCCAGGTGACCAAGGTCTCAGCTTGCCCAGGACGGAGGGGCTATTAGTCACCCTATGAGGGTGCCACCTCCTCTGTCCATGTTGTGTTCCAGAGCTTGGTCTTTAGCAACTTTTCTCCCCACTCTGCTCTCCTGCTCCAAGTGTGATCTCCTGCCCCTGTGCACTTAAATAAGGCCCATGTGCCAATGCCTCCTAAAGGCAGGTCCCAGCCCAGCCCACCCTGCTGGGCTCCCTATGTCATCCTCTCCCACTGTGCCCAGAGCGCCTCCAAGGCAGGGCTATCTGTTACGCCACGCAGCAGAAAACCCTGTAATAATAAAGTCAGTTAAAACAGCAGCTAACAGGGATTGAGTGCTCACCACGTGCTGGGCTCTGCTCACGGTGCCTCATATGAGGATATGAGGTCACTCATGCCAGTCTGCCAACAATCCCATCAAAGCCATTTTAGAGGAAAGGAAACTGAGGCCATAGAGGAGCAGTAACTTGGCCAGCATCACACCACTAGGAAGCACGGAGCCAGGACCTGAGCTCTACAGTCTGTGCCCCTGATAGATGAGGCCTCACCTTGCGAAGCAGGAGCCCATGACCCATCTATTGAGTTGAGTTAAACTGGATGACCTCCCACCCCAGAAAAAGTGAAGATCCTAGAGACTTCAACCAACCTCCTTCTGTTCTTGGAACCGCAGCCAGAGGTACCGTTTGCCAAGAACTAAAGAAATATGTGAGGGAATGGTTAGAAGCTTAGTCTGGAGTCAGACTTGCTAGTTTGGAATGTCAGTTCTTTCTAACTCCTCAGCCTTGCTTAAGCAGGTCATTTATTTCATACCTCAGTGTTCTCATCTTTAAAATGGAAGATGGAAATAGTAAAGATTAAATAAGGTAACACAATGAAGCACCTAGCACAGCAGCAGACACAGAGCGGATAAGCCACAGTTTTTTTTTTTTTTTGAGACGAAGTTTCACTCTTGTTGCCCAGGCTGGAGTGCAATGGTGCAATCTCGGCTCACTGCAACCTCCACATCCTGGGTTCAAGCGATTCTCCTGCCTCAGCCTCCCGAATAGCTGGGATTATAGGCATGCACCACCATTCCCAGCTAATTTTGTATTTTTAGTAGAAACAGGGTTTCTCCATGTTGGTCAGGCTCGTCTTGATCTCGCAAACTCAGGTGATCCACCCACCTCAGCCTCCCAAAGTGCTGGGATTATAAGCATGAGCCACCATGCCTGGCCGAACCACAAATATTTACTGAGCCTCTGCTATGTATTAGGCACCAAGCTGGATGCTGGAATATAGAAGAGAAAACAAAGCGGGGGTGTGAGGGGTATTTACAATCATGGGTGTAGAGAAAGCAACGCTGTGAGATTTGGTTTCTTTGATAACTGAGTCGCTGAGCTCTGTCTAAAACCAGCTTGTGCTTGGGGTGGAAGGGAAGCCAAGCAATTATTCACTGTCACACCCGCCTGTGCACAATCTATCTGTCTCCCAGCTCTAACTAGAAACTTTACTCAGCCCTTAACACCCAGCTGGATTATTAGCCTCTCTGTGAAGTTGCTTCTGGCACTGAATAGACTGAGTCTCTCTTTCCTGAGGCTAACCTTAGCATCTTACATAGACTCTCACCGGAGTCACTCATTCATTTATAGTTTCATTAAACAAACACTTGCTGAGTGCCTAGATACCTATTGTGGGCACTGAGGTTACAAATAATAGCTAAATGCGAATGTCTCTTGGGTACTTATTCTGAACCAGGTAGTTTTAAATGTTTTATGTGTAATCTTCACAACCCTGAAAGATAGGAGCTGTTATTTTCTCCATTCTACAGACAGGGACACTGAGATATAGAGAAGTTCAGTTACCCTGGCCTCAGCTAGGCAGTGGGGAAACCAGGACTGCTGCCTGGGCCTGCACCCACCCTGCCATGTCACCTTGCAGAGGCCTGAAGAAGTCACAGTCCTTAAGTTCTCTCAGATTCATCCCCTGTTTATTTCTAGAGCAACTCCCCAGCTCGGTTTCCCTGGGAGTGAGTAGTTTCCCAGGATGTGAGACTTCCATGCTAAACCTAAGAAAGTCCCAGGCAAAGAGGGACAAGTGGGCCACCCAGCCTTCCCTCGAATTGCTATGGAACCAGAGTCATGCTCCCATCTGACAGACTCCATACTTGCCCTCTTCAGCAACCTTCAAAGGAAAGACAGAAGCTCCCGGCTGCTAGTCCCAGCCCTCCCAGTCCACAGGGACCACAGGCTGGTGGAAATGGGGATGAGAAGGGGCCAGCTGGAGGCCAGCAGGCAGGGAGAAAACCTCAGAGCAGGGGCTGGGCTCCCTTCTCCAGAGCCAGTCCGAGCCACCGCTGAAGAGCATGGCCCTTGCCTGGCCCCTTCCCCTCTCTCTGGGGCCTCCCCGCCTCTCTCAGTAGAGTGAGAAGCTGAGGTGATGCTTTTGCGCCATCCAGCCAGGAACCGAAGGGGACTCAGGCCTCCTTTGTCTAGCCCTTTTCAAGGTGAGGGAGGCGGGCCACCCAGACAGGTGAAAATGTCTCCCCTTACCCAGTTCCTCTTCCTCTCTGGCCTGGTCCTAGGGATCCACTCAGACATGGGTCTCCCTCTAGAGAAAGCAGTTTCTGAACTGCAAGCGGAAGGACGACAGCATTGAAATTGATGAGAAATAAGAATGAAAAAAAGCACCATGCTTGAAAAGAGAAACGTTGAGTAAACGCTGAATCAAACCCATTAGTATAAAAGTATGCCAACTAGTCCCATGTCAAAACCTCCTTTACCCCACATCACTATCGCCCCACTTTCCTTCTCCCCTTGCAGTCAAACACCTCAAAAGAGTCTGCGCTCACTCCACTTCCTTTCTTCCCATTGTCCCAAACCCACCTCCCATCACTACCACATTGCTGTCACCCCAAGGCTCTCACCGTCGGCTCCCCAGGTCAGTGTGCAGCCCTCGTCCTCCTTAATCCACCAGCAGCTTCCATTTGACACAAGTGATCCCCCCTCCTTCTTGTAACCTGCTTCCCACTTAGCTCCCAGACCCTGCTCTACCTATTTCCTTCCTGCCCTCAGTCCACTCTTTCCCAGCTGCCTGTTTGGTTATTCTCCATCCTATGGCCCCATAAATGTAGGAGGGCCTCAGGGCTCCATCCTCAGACATGGACTTTTCCATACACCAACTCCCTTGGAGATGGATGTCATCAGTCTTGCTTCTTTAAATATACCCTTTGCACACCGACTACTCCCAAATTTATATCTTCCATCCGACCTCTTCCAGACTTGCTACTCTTTGAATATCCTCAATGCCCACCTACGTCAAGATCCTCAACACCTACTTACCTCCAGATCTTTGCACTTTCTCCTTCTGTACATTCATCAGCAGAGCTGCTCCAAGATACCCTCTCTAGCCACTTTATGTATAAAGTAGCACACACTTTCATAAACACCGTCCACCCCACCAAATCTCCTTTCTCTCTCTTCATGGCATTTATCACAACTTGACATGTATTTATTTGCTTATGTCTAATAGAATATAATCTCCTTCCATGCTGGAACTTCTTTACTTTGTTTACCTTTATTAAAGGTGCTGGGGATAGAGCAGTATCCCCTACGGCTTGTCACCTCTTTGCCAGACATTTTTATATATATATATATATATATATATATATATATATGGTATGTATATATATTATGCATATAATATACAAATATTGATAAATATCTGTATATGTATATATTATATATATACAGATATTGATATATATACCTATATATTATATTATATATAACTACATATTATATTTATATTATTACATATAGGTATATATATCAATATCTGTATATAATATGTATATATATACAGATATATATTTATAGATACTGATATATATATCATATATATATCTATAATATATAAAGCAGGGCTGGTGGTGATGAAATCTCTGAGCAATTGCTTGTTCATAAAGGATTTTATTTCTCCTTCACTTATGAAGCTTAGTTTGGCTGGATATGAAATTCTATGTTGAAAGTTCTTTTCTTTAAGGATATTGAATATTGGCCCCCACTCCCTTCTGGCTTGTAGGGTTTCTGCTGAGAGATCCACTGTGAGTCCGATGGGCTTCTCTTTGTGGGTAACCCGACCTTTCTCTCTGGCTGCCGTTAGCATTTTTTCCTTCATTTCAACCCTGGTGAATCTGACGATTATGTGCCTTGGGGTTGCTCTTCTTGAGAAATATCTTTGTGGTGTTCTCTATATTTCCTCGACTTGAATGTTGGTCTGCCTTGCTAGGTTGGGGAAGTTCTCCTGGATAATATCCTGAAGAGTGGTTTCCAGCTTGGATTCATTCTCTCCATCACATCAAACATAGATTAGATCTTTTCACATAATCCCATGTTTCTTGGAGGCTTTGTTCATTTCTTTTTACTCTTTTTTCTCTAATCTTGCCTTCTCATTTTATTTCATTGAGTTGATCTTCAATCTCTGATATCCTTTCTTCTGCTTGGTCAATTCAGCTATTGAAACTTGTGTATGCTTCACGAAGTTCTTGTGTTGTGTTTTTCAGCTCCATCAATTTATTTATATTCCTCTCTAAGCTGCTTATTCTCATTAGCATTTTGTCAAACCTTTTTTCAAGGTTCTTAGTTTCTTTGCATTGGGTTAGAACATGATCTTTTAGATTGGAGTTTATTACTCACCTTCTGAAGCCTGTTTCTGTCAATTCATCAGACTCCTTCTCCCTCCAGCCTTGTACCCTTACTGGTGAGGAGTTGTGATCCGTTGGAGGAGGAGAGGTATTCTGGTTTTGGGTGTTTTCATCCTTTTTGCACTGGTTTCTTCCCATCTTTGTGGATTTATTTACCTGTGGTCTTTGTGGTTGGTGACTTTCAGATGGGGTCTCTGAGTGGATGTCCTTTTTATTGTGGATGAAGTTATTTCTTTCCATTTCTTAGTTTTCCTTCTAACAGTCAGGCCTCCCTGCTGTAGGACTGCTGAGGTCCTCTCCAAGCCCTGCTTGCCTGGGGATCACCAGCAGTGGCTGCAGAACAATAAGGGTTGCTGCCAGTTTCTTATTCTGTTATCTTTGTGTCCCAGAAGGATACCCACAGATGTCAGCCTGAGCTCTCCTTTATGAGTTATCTCATAAAGATATACCATATATATATATGAAGTTCTGGCCTGAGTAATCAGGTGAGAAAAAGAAATAAAGGGTATTCAATTAGGGAAGGAGGAAGTCAAATTGTCTCTATTTGCAGATGACATGATTGTATATTTAGAAGATCCTATCACCTCAGCCCAAAATCTCCTTAAACTGATAAGCAACTTCAGCAAAGTCTCAGGATACAAAATCAATATGCAAAAATCACAAGCATTCCTATACACCAATAACAGACTTAAAGAGAGCCAAATCAATAACGAACTGCCATTCGCAATTGCTACAAAGATAATAAAATACCTAGGAATGCAACTAACAAAGGATGTAAAGGACCTCTTCAAGGAGAACTACAAACCACTGCTCAAGGAAAAAAGAGAGGGCACAAACAGATGGAGAAACATTCCACGCTTATGGTTAGGAAGAATCAATATTATGAAAATGGCCATGCTAGCCAAAGTAGTTTAGAGATTCAATGCTATCCCCATCAAGCTACCAATGACCTTCTTCACAGAACTGGAAAAAACCACCTTAAACTTCATATGGAACCAAAAGAGAGCCCACATAGCCAAGTCAATTCTAAGCAAAAAGAACAAAGCTGGAGGCATCACACTATCTGACTTCAAACTATACTACAAGGCTACAGTAATAAAAACAGAATGGTACTGGTACCAAAAAAGAGATATAGACCAATGGAACAGAACAGAGGCCTTGGAGGCAATGCCACACATCTACAACCATCTGATCTTTGACAAACCTCACAAAAACAAGCAATGAAGAAAGGATTCCCTGTTTAATAAATGGTGTTGGGAAAACTGGCTAGCCACGTGTAGAAAGCAGAAACTGGACCCCTTCCTGACACCTTACACTAAAATTAACTCCACATGGATTAAAGACTTAAACATAAGACCTAACACCATAAAAACCTTAGAAGAGAATGTAGGCAAAATCATTCAGGACATAGGCATAGGCAAAGACTTCATGACTAAAACACCAAAAACATTGGCCACAAAAGCCAAAATAGATAAATGGGATCTAATTAAACTCCAGAGCTTCTGCACAGCAAAAGAAACAATCATTAGAGTGAACTGGCAACCAACAGAATGGGGAAAAATTTTTGCAATCTACCCATTTGACAAAGGACTTATATACAAAATCTACAAAGAACTAAAACAGATTTACAAGAAAAAAACAAACCCATTTAAAAGTAGACAAAGGATATGAACTGACATTTTTCAAAAGAAGACATATATGAGGCCAACAAACGTAAGAAAAAATGCTCATCATCACTGGTCATTAGAGAAATGCAAATCAAAACCACATTGAGATACCATCTCACACCAGTTAGAATGGCGATCATTAAAAAATCTGGAGACAACAGATGCTGGAGAGGATGTGGAGAAATAGGAACACTTTTACACTGTTGGTGGGAGTGTAAATTAGTTCAACCGTTGTGAAAGATAGTGTGGCGATTCCTCAAGGACCTAGAAATAGAAATACAATTTGACCCAGGAATCCCATTACTGGGTATATATCCAAAGGATTATAAATCATTCTGTTATAAGGGCACATGCACACTTATGTTCATTGCAGCACTGTTTACAATAGCAAAGACCTGGAGCCAACCCAAATGCCCATAAATGATAGACTGGACAGGGAAAATGTGGCACATATACACCATGGAATACTAGGCAGTCATAAAAAATGATGAGTTCATGTCCTTTGTAGGGACATGGATGAACCTGGAAACTATCATTCTCAGCAAACTGACACAAGAACAGAAAATCAAACACCACATGTTCTCACTCGTAGGCGGGTGTTGAACAATGAGGACACATGGACACAGGGAGGGGAGCATCACACAGTGAGGTCTGTTGGGGGGGCCTAGGGGAGGGACAGTGGGGGTAGGGAGTTGGGTAGGGATAACATGGGGAGAAATGCCAGATATAGGTGATGGGGATGGAGGCAGCAAACCAATTGTCATGTAGGTACCTATGCAACAATTCTGCATGTTCTTTACATGTACTCCGGAACCTAAAATGCAATTATATGTAATCTTTGGGGAGATGGGAATGATCTGTGTTTTGATTGTGGTAGTGGTTTCACAGGTAGACACACGCAGCTGTCAAAACTAAGCAAATTGTTCATTTTAGGCGGATGCAATTTATGATATAGAATCGTACCTCAGTTAAGCCAATTTTTAGAAAAGAAATAAGTTGGTGAATAATAAATCTGTCAACTTACTCAACATCTCTCTCCTTCTAACTACTCCCACCAGTGCTCCCAATACTTGGATGGAACCCAAAGTGACACAGTTTGGGTCTTTTCTTTTCCCAGACACACTTTTTTTCCAGTGAAAATGGGATTGGTATTTATTTAATGCCTGCTCTGCACCAGACACTATATCCATAATTATTTCAATTCTTCCTAACAAAGGCCTTGTGAGGTGGGCCATATTATTCCCATTTCACAGATAAGAGTACAGAGTCTCAGAAAAGGCAAGAGACATCTACAGAATCATAAAGACCCAAAATGGCAGAGCCAGGATTCAAACCTGAGTTTCTCTGACTCCTAAGCTATGCCACAAACTTCCTCTTCACCAAGGTCCCCTGTACAAACCCCGTGTGTGTGTGTGTGTGTGTGTGTGTGTGTGTGTGTGGTCTTGTACATGTCTCCAGTCTCTCAGAGAGAAAGTATTGTTGCCACCAAGGAGACCAAATGTGTTTCTCATCATGTTTGAGTTGTCATGAGAAGATTGAAGGAGAAGCAGTAGCCAGGCCAGGCCAGATGTTGTCTCTGGTCCATTGAGGACAAAGTTATTATCCCAGCTGAAACAAGAGGCTCAGGCAGTGGCATCCCTTTTAGGGTGAGGGAGGTGGAGGGGGTTATTCTGTGCCCCACTGTAGGCCCAGGAGGTTGTGCCAGCCGTGTCAGGGATGTGTTTCTATTGAAGCTGGGATGGGGGGCACAAAGGAGACCTCAGGATGATTTCACCCTGTAAAACATAACCTGCAACCTACAGACAAGGAAGAAGGAGAGGAGAGGCAGAGGAATGCAGAAAACTGACATTTTTAAGAAAATAATATCTAAGGCGCTGTGCCAGACACTTGCACACATACCTCACTTGAGCCTCACAGCAAGCTGCCACGTAAATAATATTTGATTTTCCTTTTATTTTTAGATGAAGAAATGTAGGCTCAGAGAAATGAAGGAACTTGTATAAATCATATAAAGGGTACATGATATGTTGCTTTCCTTCTACTAACACTTTCTTCCATAAAACAAACTGGCTGACTTTAGCATTTCCCCAATTTAGCACTTTCCCAAAGAGATCTACAGATTCCCAATATATCTATTCACACACCCATCTGCTCATTCACTCACCCTCCCATCCATTCTTGCCTACGTCTTATACACCGTCTTTCAAGTATCCACTGGTCCACTCATTTACTCATTACTCAGACTCTACCAGTCGCACAGCCATCCACTGGTCCATGCATATGTGCGTCATCAGCACTTCATTCAACCACAGGTCTTACTAGACAACATCCAACTACCCAACCAACATTCAACCCTTATTATCCTGTCCACCCACACATTTACTACTCAGCCAGTCACTCACCTATACATATATTCACCTCTCTACCCATCTGCCCACCCACCTACTCACACAACCAATCATTCTATTATTCATCTACTCATTCATTCATTCATTCATCTGGCCTCCAAACACATACTCAATCACACATCTTCATCATCACATCCACATATCCAATTATCCACTTACCTGTTCATCCCTCCATTCAGCCATCCAGCTACCCACACTCCATGTATACAAATACATACAGGCTGTGGTAGCTAATTTCATGTCTCAACTTGATGAAACTGCACTATCCAGATTTTTGGCCAAACACTGGTTTAGATGCTGCTATGAAAGTATTTGTTAGAAAAATTTGCCACTTAGATCAGTAGACTTAGAGTAAAACAGATGACCCTCATAATGTGAGTGAGCCAGATCTAATCAGTTAAAGGCCTTAAGGAAAAATGACTGAGGTCCCCCGAGAAAGAAGAAATTTTCCAGATTGTCTTTAGACTCCAGTTGTAGCATCAACTCTTCCGTGGGTCTCCAGCCTGTCAGTCTGCCCTGCAGATTTTAGACTTGCCAGCCCTGACAACCACATGAGCCAATTCCTTTAAACAAGTCTGTCTGTGTCTACATATCTATATTTAAATTCTAATGATTCTGTTTCTTTTTTTGGTTAAAATTAAAAATTTAGATCAGGTGCAGGGGCTCACACCTGTAAATCCCAACATTCTGGGAGGCCGAGGCAGGCAGATTGTTTGAGCCCAGAAGTTCGAGACCAGCCTAGGCAACATGACAGAACCCCATCTCTACAAATAATAATAATAAAAATAATAATAAAAACTGGGTATGGTGGTGTGTACCTGTAGCCCCAGCTATGAGGAAGGCTGAGGTGACTGAGAAGACTGCTTGAACCCAGGAGGTGAGCTATGATCGTGCCACTGCACTTCAGCCTGGACAAGTGACACCCTGTCTCAAAAAATTTTTTTGCTTAATTAGGTTACATAAAAACCCAACATAAACACTTTATGCAAGGTTGAAATGCATCTTCAAGTTCAGGTTTTATAAAGATCCTCTGTATATAAAAGCTGCATTTAGTCCAGTGTGCCCAAGAACATTATACTTACCTAGCAAGGGAGATACGACGATCACAAGAATGTTCTCTGTAAAACTGATAGCAATAGTAGTGGCAAATGGTAAGTTAATTTGCAATTCTAAAAACATGTGGTAAAACATGGCTCAAAGTTTAAATGATTATGATCATTACAAACCAGAATGTTCAAATTCACAGTACAAACTCCATCAATCTTACATGTTTTTGCATTATTAACATGATAACTTTCAGAGGGCTTTTATATGGCTTCATAGAATATAATGGTTGTTTCAATATAAAAATGTTGGCTTTTCCTCAAAATTTGCAAGTAATACTGGCACTGGCACTTAGGTAGATTCCTCATATCTACCTGTGACTTTGTGTACTTCCTCCAATGCCATCAGGCATTCAGTTTGAGAAGCACAGCCCTAAGCAATGAGGAGAAATGGAAGCGGTTTAGCCCAGGGAATGATATGCTCTGATTAATGTTTCTAGGAGAAGTGAAGGCCATTTGGAATAAGCTGAGGTGCGATGGAAATGGGAAGAGGTCTATAGATGTGGGTGGAATTTTTTAAGTGGCACTGTCAGGACATAATGATGGAAAGAAGAAGAAGATGATGGGATCAAGGAAGACTCCTGTGTTTGTCTTGAAAGAATAGATACGCGGCGATAGCATTGCCTGAGAACAAGGAGGTGGGAGAAGGGGCAGCAGTTGGCGGTTCAAGTTTGGGCATGTGGGGTTGGCAGTTCCTGTGGCATCTCTAGGGAGACACTCAGCAGATGGGGGACATGAGTGCCTGGAGCTTAAGGAATAGAAAACTGAGGGTGGAGTCTTGAGTTAGAAGGAACACATAGGTGAGAATCCTACTGGAACTGAGAGGCCTCAGGGCCATAAATGAGCTTCATAGCCCTCCAAGCTGCTCCTTCTTTCTCCGGGACTCATGGAGGGTTCACAGGAGCAAGCGCACCCCATAGGCTCCTGTCCTGCACAGATGGGCAAAGGGGTCATCTGAGGCTCCAGCTAAGGGGTGGGCCCCAGAGCTCCAGCTGGAAACCCCATTTGGGGGCTGCAGGGGTGTGTTAAACTTCTCCCTGGGTGGCTCAGGCCAGAGCAGGGCAGCTCAGAGAACAAACTGTTGTCTCTGCCATAAATCCCGTCGGCCATAAAGTCCCTTCCCCTGTGACCCCTTGGTTGGTGTGAGAAACTGAGGTCAGGGCAGGGCAGGGTGATGACCTCCTGACTCCGGGGCCGCTGGCCTCCCAGCCCACCATACTGTTACTTTCAGGGCCTCACCAGCCCATTCAGGGACCCAACACTGAGAGATATGGCTCTGGCCTGGGAGTCAGAGCCCTGGTTCCAAACCCAACAATGATCTGGTTTTTCCTTCCACTGCTGGCCCCGTCTGTCCCTGTCTGTATCTTGGTTTCTTCATTAGAAAAATTGTGTTGAGAATCCCTGCTTTGCCTCTGGAGGGAACTCTGGGGCTAAAAGGAAAAGCACAATTTCGCATCAGAGACCTGAAGAATCTACGTGAGCATGCCCCATCAACTTCATCTCTCTGAGGCTCAGTTTCCTCACCTATAAAACTGGGATTGGCCGGGCGCAGTGGCTCACGCCTATAATCCCGTACTTTGGGAGGCCGAGATGGGTGGATAGCCTGAGGTCAAGAGTTCAAAACCAGCCTGACCAACATGGAGAAACCCCATCTCCATCTCCACTGAAAATACAAAATTAGCTGGGTATGCTGGCACACTCCTGTAATCGCAGAAGGCTGAGTCAGGAGAATTACTTGAACCAAGGAAGCAGAGGTTGCAGTAAGCCGAGATCGCGCCATTGCACAAGAGTGAAACTCCATCTCAAAAATAAATAAATAAAATAAACTGGGATCGTGATAATCCCAACTGCCTCAAAAGGCTATGTGAATGAAAGTGAGTGCTCAATGAGGTACAATTACAGTATGGATGCACTCTAGTAAAGTTGTTTGAAATGAAGCATATGCATTGCTTTTTGTAAAATGTTTAAAGGATGCTAAGGTGATCAGGTAACACTTAGACCACTAGGGAAAATATGATCAACAATGCTCTTATGAGTTACCTGGGAAATGACATAATTTTCTCAACTGCACTTAATTCTCCTAATATTTTTTCTTCAAGACCAAAGCACTCACTTCCCAGCCACCTGGAGTATTACCTGATGATGGCACATAATGGAGTTGTCATCAGGAATTGCCTTCAGCTAAGGTGAGCTGCCTTCTTCAAAGCTACACCCCTCTGCAGGGGCAGCCCCTGTCCAGTGACTGGTCTCCTTGCTTCCATTCAAACAATCTGGAGATGCCATCCCAGCTCTGGAGACACTCATGGAATTGGCCAAGGCCTTTGTCTCCACTGGGTAGCAGTTCAACTCTTCTCCCTCCACCCCGACCTGCTTTCCTCACCCCCTCAGAGGACTCCTCTGCCCTGCTGCAGTGGTGCAATTCTTAAAACTTTTACCACCAGTGAATTATGATGGGGTGCAGGTGGAAGGGAATGTCACACAGATGCAAAACCTCAGATGTTTGAGAAGTTGGGGAAAGATATCTTACAATGATAATGGAATCAAATGACTGTTGTCAAGCATCATCAATACAGTGTATGAAGAAAATAAAGGGCTGCCAGTGCTTAATTACCAATCAAAGGTGAAGTGTGAAAGCCAGATGTTCTCCTTGGCAACATAAAAAGAGATTCCCATCTCCTGAAGATCAGGTCCAGAGTTCATGACAAATGAGCTTCAGAGGTTGAATTCTCAACCCCAACAAGTTGGCTATGCCAGAGTCCCGGTCCTGCTTGGATGGAACAGAACTCAGAAGACGAATGTGAGAACATCTGGATCAATGCATTGAAAACTCTTGAATTCCTGAATTTCCCTGAACCCTATGAGCGTGCAGACATGGCTCACCATTCCCTGTTCAAAGACGTGGCTCACCATTCCCTGTTCAAGGCTGGCATTTCCCTCTTATCTGAAGATGACGCAGAGGCTCTACTTTGAAAGACAGGATCTACCTCATTCAGAATCTACCCTCGTCTTCTTCCCAGCTGCCAGACCAATAACTAGGGTTAATCACAACATGACCCAGCCAGAGAAGTGGCAGACCTGCTAAAGACAATGTAGCTCCAGTTGCAGTTGCTTTGTTAGATATGGTCTTTTGGCTAGGGCAAATTAGCATCATGAAAGGCACTGGGCATGTGGCCACTGGGTTGGCAAATGTATTCATTTCTATCCCTATTAGGAAGGAGGACCAAAAAGTTTACATTCACGTTATAGGATGGATAACAATCTTCCCCCAGGCCTATGGCAGTTCTCCTAACCTCTGTCATAATACACTCCAAAGAGATCTGGGCAATCTAGACATGTGCCATAGCCCATGATACTGAAAAGCTATAGCATACTTGGGAGGCTGAGGCAGGAGAATCGCTTGAAACCAGGAGGCAGAGGTTGCGGTGAGCCGAGATCACGCCACTGCACTCCAACCTGGGTGATAGAGCGAGACTCTGTCTCAAAAAAAAAAAAAAAAACAAAAAACTATGGCATGTTAATTAGACCAGATAAACAAGTGGCAAGTATGTTGGATACATTGGAAAGACACGTGCTTCACAGAGAATGAGAGAAAAACTACATGAAAGTTCAGGGAGGTGCCATATCAGTGATGTTTCCAAGGGTTCAGAGGCTGGGGCATGCTGGGTCAGCCCTCTCTAAAGTAAAAACCAGCTTATGGCATCTTACGGCTCCCATCATAGAGAAGGAAGCACAATGCCTGGTAAGACCCTTTGGGTTCCAGAGGTGGCATATTTTCCACTTGGAAATGCTGTGCTGATCCACTGTCCAAGTGACATGGAAATGGCCAACTGTGAGTGGGGCCTAGAGCAGAAAAGGGCTCTGCCAGCAGCCCAGGCTGCAGTGCAAGGCTGCAGACTGGCCATATAACCCAGTCTGTGCTATGCTGTTAGAAAGTTTCCATGGTAGGGGCAGGGTGCGGTGGCTTACACCTGTAATCCCAGCACTTTGGGAGGCAGAGGCAGGTGGATCACTTGAGGTCAGGAGTTCGAGACCAGCATGGCCAACACGGCGAAACTCCATCTCTACTAATAATACAAACAACAAAAAAAATTAGCCAGGCATGGTGGCATATGCTTGTAATCTCAGCTACTTGGGAGGCTGAGGTGGGAGGATCGCTTGAGCACAGGAGGCGGAGGTTGCAGTGAGCCGAGATCACGCCACTGCACTCCAGCCTCAGCCACAGAATGAGACTCAGAGAAAGAAAGAAAGAGAGAGAGAGAGAGAGAGAGAGAGAGAGAGAGAGAGAGAGAGAGAGGAAGGAAGGAAGGAAGGAAGGAAGGAAGGAAGGAAGGAAGGAAGGAAGGAAGGAAGGAAGGAAAGAAAGAAAGAAAGAAAGAAAGAAAGAAAGAAAGAAAGAAAGAAAGAAAGAAAGAAAGAAAGAGGGAGGGAGGGAAGGAAGGAAGCGATCAAAAGTGTCCATGGTAGGAAAAATATGTCACGTGGTATTTTTTTGGTACAACTAAAATAAAGACTTCTAGTAGTACAACTAAATATATAGACTTCTAGAGTTCCAGAGCAAGGACCTGCCATCTCTAGCAGCTAATGACATGTATTTAAAAAACAGCCCCTCAGGAGCTGCCAGGCCCTGGTAGAGACAGGCACGTGACCGAATGGCATCAAGTGACTATGGGAACAGAACTGTCCATCAAGAACTGGGTTTTTCAGACCCACCAAGTCATAAGGTCAGGAAGCCTGGCAGGAAATGCCATTCCTAAGATTGGGCGTGAGCAGGGCCTGAGGGTAAAAGTGACCGGCACGGGCAAGTGGGACAGACAACCCCATAGCCTACTGCTGCACAGCTCCAGTTGCCACTGTCCAGGAGCCGACCAGTTCCGCCAGACTCTCCCAGAGATGGCAGCAATGGCAAGGCCTGGAAAGAACTTGAAGCAAGGCTGATGGGCAGGCAGGAAAAGGAGGATCTGGATCGTTACCCTTACCATCAGAGGAGGTGAGGGCAGAAAAACACTGGTGTTACTCAGCTATCAGCAGAAAGGGGCTTGGGGTTCGGGGGAGAGTGCCTCACCAACCTCCACTCTTGCTCCTTGCTCCACTCCCTCCTCTAGAGGACACCAGCTGCAGCTAGCCCCTCCAGTCCATCTCACACCGCCTGTCCTGGGCGGCCTTTCTGAAGCACAGCCCTGATTTCTGCCTGACCCAAAACTCAGCCATGGCCCTCACCACGTTCAGGAGGAAGCCCAAGTCCTTGCACAATTCACCATGACCTTGAACCCTGTCTTCTGTTTCACCCCATTTTCCACCACTCTCAGCTCTGTTCCCCCCAACACACCAACACACCAACACACACACACACCACACACACAATGCTTGTTTGCTATGCTACAGTTACTCTGAACTTCGGTTTCCAGAACACACCAGGCGTCACACTCTCTCTCTCTCTCTTTCCTCTGAACCTTTGCACATGCTGGTCCTTCAGCCTGAAACACTCTTCCTTACCCCTACCTAGCTAACTCCTACTCCTCCTTCCGGGTCCAACCTTAGATTTCGTCTCTCTCAGGAAGCTTATCCAGGGTTACCAGAGACTGGGTTAAGTGACCCACTCCTGCACCCCCTTCCCCCGACTCAACTTTCTAAACCACTTCCTTCTGAATGAATGGAGTAGTTAATACCACTCTGTATTATAATTTAAAACACATTGACATTAATCAGAGCTCTCTAGAGAAACAGAGCCAATAAGATATCTGTAGATATATAGAAAGAGATTATTACGAAGGACTGGCTCATGTGACTACAGAGATGAAGTCTCATGATCTGCTGTCTGCAAGTCGGAGACCCAGGAAAGCTGGTCATGTAGTTCCAGTTCAAGCCCGACGGCATGAGAACCAGAGAAGCCAGTGGTGTACATCCCAGTCTGAGGTTGAAGGTTCAAGAAACAGGAATCATTGGTTTAATCCTGGTCCAAGTTCAAAGACCCAGGAACGAGGTGCATTGGTGTCTATGGGTAGAAGAGTTGGGTGTCTCAGGTCAAGCAGAGGAAGTGGTCTTCACCCTTCCTTCGCCTTTTTGTTCTAGTCAGGACTTCAACGGATTGCATGCTGCTCGCTCGCACCGAGGAAGGTGATCTCTGCTCGATCTACTGATTCAGATGCCATTTTTCCCAGAACACCATCCAGGCATACACAGAAATAATGCTTTGCCAGTTTTCTAAGCGACACTTAGTTAAGTTTACATGTAAAATTAACCATCCCAAACTTCAGCCTTCAAATTCAGCCAAAATCTGCTATTTGACTTCAACCTTGGCCTGGGATTTGGAAAGCAAGTAGACAAATGCTAATGTCACTATCATTTCTGGCATTCCTAAACAGTGCGTGAGAACTGGTCATGTAATCATATAGGTTTCCTATGGTGTCTAATCATTGTAAATTAGTAATACATATAAGACATACAATTGGCCGGGCGCGGTGGCTCAAGCCTGTAATCCCAGCACTTTGGGAGGCTGAAGCGGGTGGATCACGAGGTAAAGAGATCGAGACCATCCTGGTCAACATGGTGAAACCCCGTCTCTACTAAAAATACAAAAAATTAGCTGGGCGTGGTGGCGTGTGCCTGTAATCCCAGCTACTCAGGATGCTGAGGCAGGAGAATTGCCTGAACCCAGGAGGCAGAGGTTGTGGTGAGCCGAGATCGCGCCATTGCACTCCAGCCTGGGTAACAAGAGCGAAACTCCGTCTCAAAAAAAAACAACTTAGGCATACTATTAATTGTTTGTTTGTTTTGTTTTTTTTTTTTTTTTTTTTTTTTGCTCTCTGTTGGTGTACCAGAAATGAAAGAGATAGCTTGACAGAGATGTAAGTTGGCAACAACACTGACATAGGGATACTCAGATACATCCCTGTCACTTTTACCATCCAGCTAGAAAGAAGCAGTATAATGCCTATACCTCCATTACCTGAAACAAAAACAAACCCAAAACAAAATAAAAACCCAAACATGTCCGTAGCTTGCCCTAGGGATAAGATCATATGCTCACATACTTTCCCTACTAAAGTAATCCATTATTGGCTAATGATGAAAATAATACGTTTTTGAAACAATCCTTGCTCTTCTTTATAAAGAACCATGTGATGACTTTGCCTTTGGCCCATCTGCCATTCACAAAAAATCTTTTGCATTGCTGCCAATTGGAGAAAGTAAAGAAAATTGAAATTTGCCAGCTTATTTTTTGTCTTCTCCTTCTTTAAGAAAAAATAGGCCATTAATTTGTCCTCACTGTGAAGAGTAGGTGGGGGAACTACTCCTGTCTTTTTTTTTTTTTATGAAAGAAAGAGAAAGGGGGAGAGAGAACGGGAGTCTTGCTCTGTTGCCCAGGCTAGAATGCAATCTAAAAATAGGTATTAAAAACCTCTTTTATGCCGATAATTGTGCTTAACAGCAGAGACAGGAAGGAATAAGGGAAGAAAATAACAAACAGCCAACCAATATTTTAGTTAAGTCTGTGAAATGCTATGCAAATGCTGAAGAGTGATTTACTTCCAATTATGTGGTCACTTTCAAAACAGGTGTAATGTGATACTGAGAAAAATGTATGTTCTGTGGACCTGGAGTGAAGAATTCTATAAATATTCACTGAGGTTACTTGTTCCAGGTCTGAGTTCAAATCATAGGTGTCCCTGTTAATTTTCTATCTCATTAATCCATCGAATATTAACAATGTGGTGTCAAAGTCTCCCGCTATTATTGTGCGGGAGTCCAAGTCTCTTTATAAGTCATTAAGAACTTGTCTTATGTATCTGGGTAATCCTATATTGGGTGCATATATATTTATGATCATTGACTCCTGTTGTTGCATTGATCCTTTTATCATTATGTAATGTCCTTCTTTGTTTCTTTTAGTCTTTGTTACTATTAAAGTCTATTTTGTCAGAGATGAAAGTTACAACTCCTGTTTTGTTTTGTTTTGCTCTCCGTTTGATTGTTGAGTCTTCCTCCAATCCTTTATTTTGAGTCTTTGTGTGTCCATGCTTATGAGATGGATCTGGATACAGTGTACTGATGGGTTTTGACTTTTTATTCAATTTGTCTGTCTGTGTCTTTGGGGCATTTAATCCATTTAAATTTAGTATTAATATTGATATTTGTGAGTTTAATATTGTCATTTAATGCTAGCTGGCTATTTTGCCCATTAGTTGATATAGATTCTTCATTGTGGAGATACTCTTTACCTTTTGGTAAGTTTTTGGGATGACTGATACTGGTTGTTCCTTTCTGTGTATAGTGCTTCTTTCAGAAGCTCTTGTAAAGCAGGCCTGGTGGTGATGAAATCTCTAAGTGCTGGCTTGTTTGTGAAAAATTTTATTTTTCCTTCATTTATGAAGCTTAGTTTGGCTGGATATGAGATTCTGGGTTGAAAATTCTTTTCTTTGAGGATATTGAATATTGACCCCACTCTCTTCTAGTTTGCAGGGTTTCTGCTGAGAGATCTGCTGTGAGTCTGATGGGCTTCCCTTTAGGGGTAACCTGACCTTTCTCTCTAGCTGCCTTTAGAATTTTCTCCTTAATTTCAACCCTGGTGAATCTAACGATTGTGTGTCTTGGGGTTGCTCTACTTGAGGAATATCTTTGTGGTGTTCTCTGTATTACCTGGAGTTGAGTATTGTCCTGCCTTACTAGGTTAGGAAAGTTTTCCTGAATAATATCCTGAAGAATATTTTCCAGCTTGGATTCATTCTCTTCATGACATTCAGGTACACCTACCAAACATAAATTAGGTCTTTTCATATAGTCCCATGTTTCTTGGAGACTTTTACTCTTTCTTCTCTAATCTTGTCTTCTCGTTTCATTTCATTAAGTTGGTCTTTGTCCTCTGATATCCATTCTTCTGCTTGATCAATTTGACTGTTAAAACCTGTGCATACTTCGTGGCATTCTCATATTGTATTCTTCAGTTCCATTAATTCACTTATATTCCTCTCTAAATTGTCTATTCTCGTTAGGATTTTGTCAAACCTTTTTTCAAGGTTCTTAGTTTCTTTATGTTGAGCTAGAACATGTTCTTTTAACTCACAGAAGTTTCTTATTATCCACCATCTGAAGCCTAATTCTGTTAATGGAACACACTCGTTCTTCATCAGGCCTTGTTCCCCTGTTGTTGAGGAACTGTGATCCTCTGTAGAGGGAGAGGCATTCTGATTTTGGGTATTCTCAGCCTTTTTATGCTGGTTTCTTCCCATCATTGTAAGATTATCCACCTGTCGTCTTTGTAATTACCGACTTTCAAATTAGGTCTCTGAGTGGACGTCAAACTTGTTGATTCCCAGTGCCAGAATCTGAGCAACCCACTGTGCTGGCTAAAACAGCAGCATTAAGATTCATGATGCTTTTCTGCCCGGGAATCTCTGGTCTGGCTTCCCCCTTGAGTCCCTTTTTCAATCAGCTGAATGAGCGACTCTGCCCAAACGTCAACCAGAAGGAGACCAAGTCCTATTTACTCTGCACCGAGAATGACCATGCCGAGGCACCAGCAAAACCACCCCGCCAGCCATAAGAGTCTTGCTGGCGACCCATGGGGCTCCTCCGCTGGGAATCTCCTGGTACGTGAGCAACAAAAATTTGTCTGAAAGTGTGATATCCTCTCATTCTCTGCACTTTCACTGGGAGCTACAATCCTGAGCTGCTAGTAATCGGCCATCTTGGATCTCTCTCCCACTATTCCTCTGTTAATTGTTGATATCTGAAGATTTACTTTTAAGGTTTTTGTTTTGTTTTGTGGGTTTTTTTTTATTTTTTAATTTTTTAGAGACTTGCTGTGTCACCCAAGCTGGAGTGCAGTGGCACAGTCATATATCACTGCAGCCTCAAGGTCCTGTGCTCAAGTGATCCTCCCAGCTTGGCTTCCCACAAGTCCTGGGATTACAGACATGAGCCACTGCACCGGGCCCTGAACATTTACTTTTAAACATAGGTAATAATTCTGAATGGAACTTGAAATGAAAATTGCCTTGTGGGATTTATATCTTATCAGGCAGTTAAAAGGTAATGTATCACTGCAAACATAAAGCCTGCAATAATTAGTGACAATTGTGAACACTGTTCATTTTATATATGAAAACAGTTAAGCAAAATAAATCGACAGTTGTTGGTAGACAATTCTCTATGAGTCTCTTTTTTTTTTTTTTTTTTTGAGATAGAGTCTTGCCCAGTCACCCATGCTGTATTGCAATGGCATGATCTCGGCTCACTGCATTCTCCACCTCCTGGGTTCAAGCGATTCTCCTGCCTCAGCCTACTGAGTTGCTGGGATTACAGGCATGAGCCACTGCACCTGGCTGAGTCTTTTGATTTTCTGCATATCCTGGGAACAGAGGCACTGTCTCTTCAAGGTTGTTTGTATGTATAAACAGCCCTGGAAGATCACCATAGTATCTCCCTTCAGAGCAAAGGGTGGGTTTGTTTAATGTCCAATATAACAAAGAAAGTCTTCCTCCAGGTCAAAGGTCAAGTCAGTTTCCTGACCATTATAAAGAATTCAGTTCCCCTAACTCGGGTCCCTCCTCTGTAACACAAACCCACCAATGTGCAGCCTCCACCTGGACCCCTCCATGTCATCCCCATCAATGAAGCTCATGTTGCCTACAGTATTGTAAATAACATCATCCTTGTCTCTGACCCTGGAATCTTGTGTCTTCTGCCAGGATCCACAAAACAGTTCAGGCTAACTTGTTAACTTATATACAAGTAGGATAAAAATCTCAGACCTTTTACAGTTCTTGACAACAGTTTATTTGAATATTAAGAGAGAGTATGCCTTAGGTCAGGTTTCTTGGGAAGCTGGCTCTAAGATTACAGGACTCCTCTCAGCTATTCAGGCAGAAGAGGTGACCCTGGGTTGTCTCCTCAAGTCTGGGGAAGAGAGTCAGATATAAAGCATCAGGCAGTGGGTGAATTCCCAGATGCTGCTGTCTGAACTTGGACTTCGCCTGTTTCCCATCTGCATGCTGACCCTCTCCAAGGAGCACTGAGATTAAACCCAGCTGAACACCAAGCCCCAGGGATGGGAACTCCACAAGTTCTGCACCCCAATTAGCAGGCAGACAGGGTTGTCAAGCAGCGAGATGGAGGGTTGCCCGGACCAGGGTGCAGACCTCCCCCAACGGTTAAAGACTTTACTCAAGGAATTATACATGTGACTATTTTTAGCCAGGCGAAATCTGTAGAAAGCAGACAGGCTCAAAATGCAGCAAAAACCTGCTTTGAATTTACAGAGCAGACCTCCACAGGAAGGAGGAGGGGTGACGAGGGGCTCTCTTTCCAAGAGAAAAAGGTAGAGAAAATTTGATAAAAACATAAGGAGGGGTGTGGTGACTCATGCCTATAATTCCAACACTCTGGGAAGCTGAGGTGGAAAAATTGCTTGAGCCCAGGAGTTCGAGACCAGCCTAGGCAACATGGTGAGATCCTGTCTTGATTTAATTATATAAAAAATATATTAAAAAAAAAAAAGATAGGCTGGGTGTGGTGGCTCACACTTGTAATCCCAGCACTTTGGGAGGCCGAGGCAGGAGGATCAGATGAGGTCAGGAGTTCAAGACCAGCCTGACCAACATGGAGAAAACCCATCTCTACTAAAAATATAAAATTAGCTGGGCGTGGTGATACATGCTTGTAATCCCAGCTACTCAGGAGGCTGAGGCAGAAGAATCGCACTCCAGCCTGGGCGACAAGAGTGAACTCCGTCTCAAAAAAAAAAAACAAAACACAAGGGAGGACTCATTCCCACAGACACCCACTGTGCATCAGGTATGAGACTCAGAGAAACAGCATCTCAGTGTGGCCCAAACTCCAGACCCCATTCCACCACTTCCACATGCAAGCACTACCTGTAAATTAGATAGCAATTACAAATGCAAGCTCTGATCAACATGAAGAACAACAGCAATGGATGAAAACACATCAGAGAAGTTGGCAAACTTCCTGTAAAGGGCAAGAGAGTAAATATTTTGGGCTTGTAGGCAAGGCTACTCAACTCTGTCATTGTCATACGAAAGTAGCCAGAGACAATATGTAAATGAATGAGTACAGCTGTGTTCCAATAAATCTTCATTTTTTAAAATGCATATATTTTATTTTGGACTATGACAACCAAAAATGTTGAAGTAAAATTACAAAACATGGTAGCCTGTTTTAAATATTAGCTCTGAACAAATTAAAGGTTTTCAACCTCCATAAAATGTAAGATATTCCCAAGGTAATTTCAGGACTGTTTAAAGATACCAGTCCAGGCTGGGCATAGTGGCTCACGCTTATAATCCCAGCACTTTGGGAGGCCAAGTCAGATGGATCACCTGAAGTCAAGAGTTTGAGACCAGCCTGACCAACATGGTGAAACCCTGTCTCTACTAAAAATGCAAATATTAGCCGGGCACGGTGGCAGGTGCCTGTAATCCCAGCTTCTCAGGAGGCTGAGGCAAAAGAATTGCTTAAACCTGGGAGGCAGAAGTTACAATGAGCCAAGAGCATGCCGTTGCACTCCAGCCCAGGTGACAGAGTGAGACTTTTTCTCAACAACATAAATAAATAAAGATACCAATCTATAGAGCACTACAGGCCAGACAATTTGATAACATGACAAATTTCATCAAGGTGAAATTGTCTACTAGGAATCCCATCAAGGTGGTTCTGGGGCAGGATGTAGGGTGGCCAGATGAAATATAGGATGACCAGTTAAACTTGACTTAAGATAAACAGTGAATAATGCTTTCATAGAAATATATCCCATGCAACCTTTGGGACATACTAATACTAAAAAATTGGTGTTTATCTGACATTTAAGTTTAAACTGATGCCCGTATTTCTAATCTGCTGAATATGGCAATCCTAACAGCATGTGTAATCTCAATTGAAGAGCCTGTTGAAGGCCTACATCTGCAGTCCTTTGTGACTGCAAGGCCAGGGTCACAGACTGAAGCTGGTTTCCTGGGATTCCTCATCACCACCCCACAAAGGCCCCTAAAACTAAAGTATAAAATCACTGTTCAAGCAGATAGATCCAGGTTCGCACACAAATTGCCTGGTACCTAGTGGGTAGATGAGAAATTGTAGTTGTGGGTTTTATCCATTTCCAGTTTCTTTTGTTGTTGTTGTTTTTGTCTTGTTTTCTTTTGTTTTGTTTAAGACAGAGTCTCGCTCTGTCACCCAGGGTGGAGTGCAGTGGTGCAATCTCAGCTCACTGCAACCTCCGCCTCCCGGGTTGAAGCGATACTTCCGCCTCAGCCTTCCAAGTAACTTGGATTATAAGCACATGCCACCGTGCTGGGCTAATTTTTTAATTTTATTTATTTATTTATTTTGAGATGGAGTTTTGCTCTTGTTGCCCAGGCTGGAGTGCAATGGCATGATCTCAGCTTACCGTAAACTCCGCCTCCCTGGTTTAAGCAATTCTCCTGCCTCAGCCTCCCGAGTAGCTGGGATTACGGGCATGCACCACCATGCCCAGCTAATTTTTGTATTTTTAGTAGATATGGGGTTTCTCCATGTTGGTCAGCCTGGTCTTGAACTCCTGACCTCAGGTGATCCACCTGCATCGGCCTCCCAAAGTACTGGGATTACAGGCGTGAGCCACCGCGCCCAGCTAATTTTTGTATTTTTAGTAGACACGGGTTTCACTGTGTTGGCCAGACTGGTCTCAAATTCCTAACTTCAAGTAATGCACCCACCTTGGCCTCGCAAAGTGCTGGGATTACAGGCAAGAGCCGCCTTACCCAGCCCATTTGCAGTTTTTTGATGTGTTTTATTCTCTCTTTGTAAACACTAACACTAGTCGCGTGACCTTGGCCAAGTTTTTGAATTTTTCTTGAGCCTTAGTTTCCCTGTCTGTAACACAGGGATAATGCCAGCATCTTCTTCAGGATCTTGTGATATGAATTAAATGAGCCAATGTGTGTCAAGTGCTTCGCACCATGTCTGACAGCTAGTATGCTTTCTACAGATTTTAACAAAGTCTCTGATAACTAATTCCAACATCACATTCAACCTTCTATTAAATCTTCAGAACAACCAAACAGTAGGTACTAAGATCCTTTTTTCGCAGATCAGATATACTGAGGCTCTGAGAGCTCACTCATAAGAAAGAAGCAGGAGAGATGGGATTTCAACTGGCAGTTCTGGCTGCAGTTAACAACTGGCAAGGCGGGGCTGGCTCCACACAGCCAGGATATAAAAGGCAGGCTAGGCTGTGGTTCATTCTCCAGAGACCTCAGGCACAAGTGCCCCCATCTGCTGAGCAAGCTGCCAGCTCCCCAGCAGATGACACTAGCCTGCAGAACTGGCACATTTTTACCTGGGTCAGGAATATTACCATGGGCAATCAGTTCCAGGTTGGGCTGCTGGAATCAGACCACCCAGGGGTTTCCCACCAGCTGTGGGGCAGACAGGGAAAATTCCTCTGCCTCTTCAAGCATCCAGGGGTCTTCAGCCCTGAGGACCCCTCCCACTGCCCTACATAGAAGTTCTCCCTTATGCCATGAGGTCCAAGGCTTTCTGATCTCAGTTAACCCCAACCATCTTCTTTACCCACTTCTAGGCCTTACATGACCCTGTACTTCTCCCTATCAGCCCAGAGCATGTTTAAAATCATCCAGTCAATTACGTGTCATGATTTGCTTAGCACCTGTCTTCCCCATTTGGCTGGGAGCTCCATGGGGGAAAGACTTCATCTGCCCCACTAAACATTTGTCAAATGACTAACAGATTGAGGCAACTAATATTTTTCAGGCATCTCCTATGTCCTAAGCACTTTACCTTCATTTTTGTTGAAAATTGCCAGGCCAGTTTTGTGAGATTGGAACTAGTAGTCTCATTTTACAGATACAAAAATGGGTTCAGAGCCAGTCATAAAAGGCTGTGAGACATGGCAGTCTGCAGTGCGGCCTCTGCCACTAGCTGGCTGTGAACCACAGGCAGATCCCCCTCATCTGTAAGATGGGAACAGTCACTTTACCTACCTCTAATGGCTGTTGTGAGGATTCAGCCAGAGAAGGATGGAAGACAGTCAGTGATGTCTCGGAAACATAATGAATGCCCTGAAATTGTCAGTATTATTACTTTTGCCAATCACACAGCTAGCAAGTGCTGGTGCTGGGATCGGATTTCACACCACTACAGCAGAGAGAAGTGAAACAAGAAGGGGAAGGAGCTGGGGGCCTTGAGATTGTGCTCCTTCGTTAGCTTCATTCAGGTCCTTTTCCTAAAAAGACAGGCCTGGCCTCGCCACCCCTGATGCCGTGGGCTGACAGGGTTGGCAGGTGAGTGGGCTGCAAGCCCCGCCTTTAACTTCATGGCTGAGTTACACTGCCACCAAGGCCGGGGTTGGGCAGACTGTGCTAAGGATGGAAATGGGATAGGAGAGAAGAGATATCCCAAGGCCTGGACTTTTCTGCTTCCAGAATAGCCATTCATCTCTGTTCTTGTCCAGACCTGGAAAGAGAGCTTTATGGTATCCCTGGGAAAGGTGTCAGATGGAGAGTGGAAGAATCCTCACAAGAAAGCCAAGGTGGCAGCTGCATCTCCAGCATGCATCATGGGAAACATTCAGACTCCAGATCTGGACATGCCTGAGGCCAAGCCCCAGGCTTGCCACACCTGAGGCCTTTGGGCCTCAGTTTTATCCATAAAATGGGTAGAAAAAGGCACATCATCCTGGCTTGCTGTGGGAGATAGAATAAAACTAACATAGAAATGCACTTAGTCAGGGTGAGGCAGCTCGGGGTGCTAGGAAAGTGACCGTTCCGGTGACCACATAGCCCCCAGATATGATGGGACCTCCCAAAACTTTGGGAGGCTAAGACAGAAGGATTGCTTGAGGCTATGAATTCAAGAACAGCCTAGGCAACATAGCAAGACCCTATCACTACAAAAAAATTGTTTTAATTAGCCAGTTGTGGTGGCATGTGCCTGTGATTCCAGGTACTCAGGTAGCTAAGGCAGGAGGACTGCGTGAGCCTGGGAGATCGACGTCACAGTACATTATGATAGCACTACTGCACTCCAGCCTGGCTGACAAAGTGAGACCCTGTCTCTAAGTAAACAAATAAATAAAAACTAACATAAGCAGCAGGGCGTGTTGCTCATGCCTTTAATCCCAGCACTTTGGGAGGCTGAGGCCGGTGGATCACCGGAGATCAGGAGTTCGAGACCAGCTTGGCCAACATGGTGAAACCCCGTCTCTACTAAAAATACAAAAAATCAGCCGGGTGTGATGGTGGGCACCTGTAATCGCAACTACTTGGGAAGCGGAGGAGGGAGAATTGCTTGAACCCAGAAGGTGGAGGTTGTAGTGAGCCAAGATTGCACCATTGCTCTCCAGCCTGGGAGACAGAGAGACTCTGTCTCAAAAAAAAAAATTAAAATAACATAAGAAATGCATTTGGCACACAGTAGGGGCTCTGTAAATGTCAGGTGGAGTTCCCTCTACCTCCCCGTCCCCCCTCCCTCTAGGTCTCTCTTCCCAGCTCATTTTAGAGCAAGAGTTGGAAGGAACAAGAAGACCATCTTGGAGGCAAGCCTTACTTAGGCTCTGCAGAAGGGATCCAGGGCCAAACATAACATCAGATTATTAAAAATGTGGACTGTAAACACCAGCACAACAGGCCAGAACACAGTGGCCAACACACCACAGCCCAGCTGCTGCTCATGCCCGTGGCCACACCACCTGCTGCCCCTGATTCTGGGATGGACCCAGCTCCACAGGCACTGAGCACAGACTGGCGTGTTTTTCCTAAGCTGAGCCCTGGGGACCCGGCCAAACCCTGTCCTCATAGTGAGAAGTTCTGGAGAACAGCTGACAGGGTTCCTCAGAGAGAAGAGGGCCTCCTGCCCCACCCCTTGCACTTAGCCTTTAGGCAGGCCCTGAGGAGGTGACCAGACCTCAGGGATTCTGCAAGCTCAGACCTGACAGTGTGGGGCCAGGTGCAGCATACAGGAAGGAACCCCAGCACTCCCAGTTGGCAGCTGTGTGAGCCTGGGCAAGCTACTTGACCTCTCTGAGCCCCAGGTTCCTCATCTAAAAAACAAGGGCATTGAAAAACACCGCCTCCCCAGTCCTGGTATGAGGGTTAAATGAGATAGTGCATGGAAAGCACAGTGCTGGAGGAATAAAGGTGGGACCAGGACTCAGTGCACCCAGGCATGCCACCCCAAGCAAGACAAGACTGATGCTGGGAACCAAGCTCCCATCATAACTGGGGGCCATGTGGTCACCAGAATGGCCACTTTCCTTAGCACCCCAAGGTGAAAGGTGAGTAGCCTGGGTACAGGGCTGAGCGAGCAAGTCTTGGAGCCAAAGAATGCTGGATTTTTATTTATTTGTTTGTTTATTTATTTTTGAGACAAAGTCTTTCTCTGTCACCCACGCTGGAGTGCAGCAGCGTGATCTCAGCTCACTGTAACCTCTGCCTCCCAAGGTTCAAGCGATTCTCATGCCTTGGCCTCCTGAGTAGCTGGGATTACAGGCGCCTGCCACCATACCCAGCTAATTTTTGCATTTTTAGTAGACATGCAGTTTCACCATGTTACCCAGGCTGATCTTGAACTCCTGACCTCGTGATCCACTCGACTCAGCCTCCCAAAGTGCTGGGATTACAGGCGTGAGCTACCCCGCCTGGCCAGAAAAGTGGATTTGAACCTCACCCCCATGATGCCATAGTTGTCACTGTCCCATCTGTAAACAGTGGTATTAGCTACCTCTGACACACTTGCTCCCTCAAGAAATTACTGAATTCACTGTTGAGGATCTGCCTTGTGTGCAGCTCTGGACTCCATGGAACGCTAAGGTTGGGCTCCTGTCCTCAAGGTCGTTGTGAAGAGTCAAGGAGATACTGTATGGCAATGCCTGGCATTTGGCAAGGGCTCAGTAAGTTGGTTTTCCTACATTAATTACTGCCTGCCTCTCTCCCTCCCCCTTTTCCTTCCTCCTTCCCTCTCTCCCTTGGTGGCCCTTGCCTCCTTCCTTCCTTCTACTCCTACCCTCCTTTCATCCAACCCTCCCTTCCTTCCACCTTTCCTTCCTTTCCTCCCTCCCTCCCTTCCTCCCCTCCCCTCCCTTTCTCCTTCCTTCCTTCCTTCCTTCCTTCCTTCCTTCCTTCCTTCCTTCCTTCCTTCCTTCCTCCCTCCCTCCCTCCCTCCCTCCCTCCCTCCCTTCCTTCCTTCTTCCCTCCCTTCCTTCCTTCCTTTCTTCCTTCCTTCCCTCCTCTGTGGGGCAACAGAAATGGGCCCTCTGGGAATAATTACAAAGAGAATGGGGTAGAGAGTTCAACCCCGGATTCCCCAAACAGGTACCAAGCCCTTCTTGGCAGGTGCAGACCAGGGCCTGGAAGAAAAAGACAGTTGGTGTCCACAATAGGACAGAGGATTTTTTAAAAACCCACTCAGTTACCTTCGAAAGACTAAGGCTTTGGCCCCAAGACCTTCCTTCCAGCCCTGAATTCTCTGATCCTCAGTTCTGGGAGGGAAGGAGAGGAGGGGCTGGATGACTCAGTGGCCCTCTGGGCAGAGTTTGTTCCAGCCCAGGGGCCCAGGGAAGCCCCTTGTGGGGAGGGGTAGCTGCTGGTCACATAAGCTTTGACTGACCCTGGGATGCCCCATCGTCACCCCAGGGTCACGACCCCACAGGAAAACAGGCTTTGGGACCTTCCCCTGGCCAAGGCCTCCTCAGCCTACCCCGCCTGTGTCACCACCCAGCCTGGCTGAAACCTGATCCAGAGAGATAGAGCCGACTGCGCCAGCCGGTTATGTCTTAATGTAATTTAGCTGTAATCGCAGCGTGTTTTCCCTCGCTATAATTAGTAAAATGTGGTTGTTTTCTGTGTTCCTGGAAGATGTCTGAACCAGAGCCAGCTCCCTGTAGCTTCTCTGACAGGCTCTCCCAAACAGGCCCACTAGCAACACAGTGGATTTACCAACACTATTTTCCCCCTTGACCTGAGTTCCCCTAATTCCTGAGTGGAAGTCTCTCTGTCCTGGCCCCTGAGGACACGTCCCAGGGTTTAGCACGGGGCCTGCACACTGTAGGTGCCCAATAAACATGAGTGGGTGATTGAGGGATCAAGCCAGCAACAACAAAAAAGCATGTAGGGAAAGAATTCCTCATTTAGGATGTCCACAAGACCCTCAAAGAAAGGCGTGTGTTGTGTATGTTGTGTGTGTGTGTGTCTGTGCTCCCAGGTGTGTGTGTTGTGTGTGTATGTTCACAGGCATGTGTGTTGTGTGTGTGCAGTATATTGTGTGTGTGTGCCCCCAGGTGTGTGTATGTTGTGTGTGTGCTCCCAGGTGTGTGTGTGTGCTCCCAGGTGTGTGTGTGTGTGCTCCCAGGTGTGTGTATGTGTGTACTCCCAGGTGTGTGTGTTGTGTGTGTATGCTCACAGGAATGTGTGGTGTGTGTACTCACAGGCATGTGTGTGTTGTGTGTGTGTGTGCTCCCAGGTGTGTGTATTGTGTATGTGTGTGTGCTCCCAGGTGTGTGCGTTGTGTGTTGTGTGTGTTCACAGGCATGTGTGTTGTGTGTGTGCTCCCAGATGTGTGTGTTGTGTGTATGCTCCCAGGTGTGTGTGTGTGCTCCCAGGTGTGTGTATTGTGTATGTGTGTGTGCTCCCAGGTGAATGTATGTTGTATGTTGTGTGTGTGCTCATAGGCATGTGTGTGTTGTGTATTGTGTGTATGCGCCCATGCATGTGTGTGTTGTGTTGTGTGTGCTCCTAGGTATGTGTGTGTTGTGTGTTGTGTATGTGTGCTCCCAGGTGTGTGTGTGTTGTGTGTGTGTGCTCACAGGCATATGTGTGTTTTTTGTGTGCTCTTAGGTGTATGTGTCAACACACAGGCATGTGTGTGTGCTCCCAAGTGTGTGTGTTGTGTATTGTGTGTGTGTGCTCCCAAGTATGTGTGTGTTATGTGTGTGTGCTCCCAGGCGTGTGTGTGTATTGTATGTGTGTGTGCGCACCCAGGCATGTGTGTGTTGTGTGTCTGTGCTCCCAAGTGTGTGTGTATTGTGTGTTGTGTGTGTGCTCGCAGGCATGTGTGCGTTGTGAGTTGTTGTATGTGTACCTGCAGGTGCAGCTGTTCTCATGTGGATGTATCTGGGATAATGGGCACAGCCAGCTATGCGTGGGGCTCTACCAGCTTGTGACGTTTGTCTGTGTGTTCCTGCCAGACAGCACTGTGTGTGAGTGAGAATTCTGTGTGCCTGTGCATGGGACCACCCAGAGAGCACCGGAACTGGCCCTGAAGGCTCTGCTGATTGCGACACAGCAAAGGCTGTGCGGCACCCGACGGTCCCTGTCCTGCATGCAGTGCTCACATCCTTCTGCCTCCGATCATCCTTCCGAACAGTCCTTTGTTCTTTTACTCAGGCATCAGCAAACATCTCCCAGGTCCTCCTGTGCTGTCATCTGCCACTCTCGGCGGCTCTCCATTGGGTCTCTCTGGAGCTTCTTACTTCCCCATGTATTTATTCATTCAATGAACATTTGTTAAATAATTATGTGGGCTAGTTTGTGGTTTTGTGGTGGCTTGTTTTTTTTTTAATGAAAGATCAAGATTCACGTTTTCTGCCTTTGCTAATTCTCTCCTACTGGAAAACATGTTTCGGATCTCTTATTATTTTATTATCAATAGCTGTGTAAAATAAAGAGATGAGAGCACCCACCCAAAGAGTTTTTGTTTACAGGTCACAGTCCAAATTCCTTGGCACCGTATTTCGCAGAGGCAGTAGGGCAGTCAGGGGCAAGGACTCCCAGGAGACTGACTTATGTGGCCTCAGGCAGTCTACTTCACCTTTCCGAGGGCACTTTAAATATGCATGATGTGTAACTGCTCAATAAATGTTCATTATCATGTTAATAATTGTGTGGGCTTTGCATTTTCAATCAATTGATAATGCTTGGAAAGTGCCGCCAACAATCATTTCTCCAACCCAGCACCCAAAGTTGTGTTGTGTTCTTGACAGAAATCAAGAACTAGCTTGAGTAGCTGCATCAGAGGAATGCCGAGTTCTGGTTGGCTGAATTTGCCTGGACTCTGGATGTTCTGATTGGCTGAGACACAAATGGGTGTGGCCCATTTCTCAGAGTGCGCTTGGCAGTCATTCTTGGAGAATGACGTCAGACCAAGGAGCTGGCATTTTACTTGGGTTATTGTTCTTTTTCTTTTCTCGAGAAATCTCACCAAACGTCCAGCCCTATTATTTTTGCAGATAAATTCTTCCAAAACACATCCCCCATTACAAAATGCGTAATTGCCCTAAGGCGCATGGGTAGCTGAAGCGGGAACATGTGTTCAAGTGCGATGGTGCTGAGTTCCACCTTCTCATGTTGGGTAGGGGGATGTTCTGGGGACCTTGGCACCAGGCCTTTACTCATGTGAGAGCCTCTGGTTCTCCTTGCAAATAGGGCATTTCTCCCGGCCAGGCGCAGGAAGAAATTAACTTTTTAAAAAAATTTGGTCAAATGCACATAAAAATGTTACCATCTTTCAAACTGCAAGAAGCCTGAAAATAAAGAAAGAAAAAAAAGTTACCATCTTAGCCACTTTTTAAAGAACGGTTTAGTCATGTTTAATGTATTCACATAATTGTTCAACCCATCTCCAGAACTCTTTTCATCTTGCAAAACTGAAACTCGTGTCTGTTAAACAGCAACTCCCCATTCCCCCCTCTCTCCAACCCCTGGTAACCACCATTCCATTTTCTGTCTTGATAAATTTGGCCATACTAGGCAGGGCACAATGGCTCATGCCTGTAATACCAGCACTTTGGGAGGCCAAGGCAGGTGGATTACTTGAGGTCAGGAGTTCAAGACCACCCTGGCCAACACGTTGAAATCCGTCTCTACTAAAAATACAAACATTATCTGGGCATGGTGGCAGGCGCCTATAATCCCAGCTACTAGGGAGGCTGAGATGGGAGAATCACTTGAACCCAGAAGGTTGAGGCTGCAGCGAGCAGAGATGGTGCCACTGCACTCTAGCCTAGGCAACAAGAGCGAAAATCCAACTCAGAAAAAAAAAAAGACTATTCTAGGTGCCTCATATACGTGGAATCATGCCATATTTGTCTTTTGTGGACTGGCCTATTTTCTTTAGCATAACATCTTCAAAGTTCACCTGTGTTGTAGCATCTGTCAGAATTTCTTTCCTTTTTAAGTCCTGAATAATATTTCATTATAGGTGTAGGCCACAGTTTGTCTATCTATTCATCCATCAAGGGCCGCTTGGGTTACCTCCCTCTTTTGGCTATTGTGAATAAAGCTGCCATGAACATGGCTGTACAAATATCTGTTCAAGTCCACGCTTTTCATTCTTTGGGATTTAAACACAGAAGGAGAATTGCTGAACCATATGATAATTCTATTTTTAATTTTTTTTAAAAAACTCAGCATATTGTTTTCCATAGCAGCTGCACCATTTTACATTCCCAGCAACACAAATGTTCCTGTTTCTTTTCCATCCTCACCAATATTTGCTATTTTCTGAAAGTTTTTTGTTTGTTTTCTGTTTATTCTTTTGACAGTAGCCATCTTAATGACTGCGAAGTGGTATCTCATTGTGGTTTTGATTTGCATTTCCTTAGTGATTGGCGATTGTGACTAAGGGATTCTGTTTTGAACCATGAAACCAACTGGGAAATTTTTCCGCCCCTAGTACCATCCCTGAGACCATAAGTGATTGTGGGATTATTTGTTTTTGTTTTTGTTTTGAGACAGAATCTCACTCTGCTGTCCAGGCTTGGGTGCAATGGCGCAGTCTCGGCTCACTGCAACCTCTGTCTCCTGGGTTCAAGCAATTCGCCTGCCTCAGCCTCCCAAGTAGCTGGGATTACAGGCACCCGCAGCCACACCAGGCTAACTTTTGTATTTTTAGTAGAGACGGGGTTTCACCATGTTGGCCAGGCTGGTCTTGAACTCCTGACCTCAAATGATCTGCCTCCCTTGGTTTCCCAAAGTTTTGGGATTACAGGTATGAGTCACCACGGCTGGCTGTGATTGTTCTTTTTTTTATTAATTCATTCATTCATTACTCACTGATTCCTCTGCTATGCTTTAAATGCTGTACTGAGCTCTCCATAAATATTTAGGAGAGATACAACACCAAGGCAATGATACTGAGAGCAGATGTGTGACACGACATTCAGATGCAACAGGGAGAACTTCATATGGCCATCGAATACATGAAAACATCCTTCACCTCACTGATAATCATAAAACTCCATACCTAAACAAGAAGATTAATTTTCTCTTTTTTTTTGCCCTACCTTTTGGTAAATATTTAAGATTTAAAAGATTAATAATAGCATTAACATCATGAGAAAAGAGATCCTTACCATATTATTAGTGAGAACAAAAATGGAATCAACATTTTTGGAAGATAATTCAGCAAGTACACATCTATAATTTACACTAAAGTAAAACTGGGGCAAACACACAAAGATCGGAATTTTACAATAATACAAATGACCATCAAGAGAGGATTAACTAAATAAATTATGATATGGTAGGGGAAAACACAGTGGCAGTGAAAGATGTGCAAAACGGAAGGTTGCTCTCCAGATCTACGGGTCCCACATCCTTGGTTCAACAAACCGTGGATGCCAAACTCACAGGCTGATTTCTTGTATCCACAGGTTCCTGCAAGGCAGACTGTGAGACTTAAGAATTCCTGTATATATATATATATGTATGTATATATGTATGTATATAGGTATATATATAGAGAGAGAGACAAATATTTTGCTACATATTCTGAAAAGATATATGCTGCTCTTGACAGTGGTTCTTTTGATGCAATGGGTTTTAAAGATGTCTTCTACTTTTTGCAAGTCTGCATTTTCTTTGCAAATGTGTTTGTGTTTTTCTGCTTATAGTCAGAAAAAATAATAATATTTTTAAAATAAATTCACTCTGGGAGGCTGCTTGAGCCCAGAAGTTCGAGACTAGTCTGGGCAACATGGTGAAACCCATCTCTACCAAAAATATAGTAATTAGCTAGGCATAGTGGCATGTGCCTGTAATCCCAGCTACTCTGAAGGCTGATACGGGAGGATCACTTGAGCCTGGGAGGTCGAGGCTGCAGTGAACTGTGATCACACCACTGCACTCCAGCCCGGGTGACAGAGCAAGACCTTTTCTCAAAAAAAATAAATAAATAAAAGAGTTTGTCTGGACAGCTTATTGTGAGATAAAGGCCACTAAATTTTAGAGAAAAAAGCATATGATTTTTCAAGTGTGAGAAAAACATAAATAAAAAATAAAAAGAATGAATTGGGGTGGGATAGGTTAAACATTATCTGCGCATTATAAAGTCACAAGTCACAATACTTAAAACTGCAGAGTTGAGTCTAATCTCACAAACAAGTTTTTATAGGAACGGAAGCACATAACACAGATGTCATTTTACCTCTACCATATCTTGCAAGACAGTGGAGGGGGCGGGCTTTCTCACCACTATCAGCATTTCCCATTGGTGGATGTGGAGACTGGGTCCCAGAGAAGGGTGATCACAATCAGACCCTCTAAGGGAAAGTATCTGAAGGTTTGGAGAGAGGGACAGCCTGGGTCAGGGGAACCCAAGAGCAAGGGCAACTTCTCTTCCTTTGGAGGTAGAGCTGTCCATAGGCAGGAATGGAGGCTGTCCCCCAACTCATCACCTTGGCAGAGTGAATCCGTCTCAGGCACTCTTTCTAGCTGAACCCTGTGCAGCCTGAAATTCATATTTATCCAAAACCATGGCCAGTCCATGCAGAGTGCCTCATGAGAGGGAAGGGCTTGCCATCTCAATCTGGAGCAGCCACCTTCCTTGGTAGAGGAAGGGCCCAGGGTGTGGAGTGGGGTTCTATGGCACCACACTGTGTCCAGGGCCTTCCTAGCAGCCCAACCAAATGCCGTCTCATCACGTGTGACCCTAAGGCAGCTGGGGCCACCCTTCCCTTTAATCTACAGACACAGGCACTTGAGCCCCTCCCCACAGGTACCTGAAGGACACTCAGCATCCTCCTCAATGCTTCCCAGGAGGTCCCCAGCGGCACCTACCTTCCCTCTGGCAGAAGACAGATCTCCTGCCACTGAAGCCCACTGTCAGCTGTTCCCTGTTTGCTTCTGCCTATCTGGTCACCTTGGCCACCAGCTGCTGGCCCTGCTCCACCTTGCTTGTCCCAAGCATGAACACAGCCCACTCTTCTTCATTCCCCAAAGCACCCCAATAATAGGGCTTTTGCCCATGACAGGGATAGCACTGCAAAGAGCAAACTCAACGTAAAGCTGGAGAGAAAATAATCTGTCCCTAGCGTTTGCTAGTGCTTTACCTTGACAAAGGGTTTCCCTTGTATTCTTCTCAGGAGTACCTTCTCTCCCTGTCCCTTTACCCTCAAAACCCAAGACTCCTACTATGGTGCCCCTAAGATGGCTTCCGGTAGGAATACAGGTGCATGATACATCCGGGATACTCAAAAAAGCAAATTGCCTGCAGCTCTGCCCTCCACATCTTTGCTCAAGCTGTTCCACTTCCCGATTCAGCCTTCCTCTTCTGCCTCTTCTCTTTCCTACTCTCTCCTCACCCTCCATGTCTCACGTAAGATTTCTCCTTTCTGCAGACTCTCCCAGGATAAGTTAGAGTCCCAGCCTCAAGCATCCCACAGGCCCCTTATAACATTTTATCACAGAGGTTGTAAGCCAAAATCCCCCTGGGATTTTCGTTGGGTTTTTGTTTGTTTGTTTGTGTTTTGTTTTTTTCAGTTTCACTCTTGTCACCCAAGCTGGAGTGCAATGGTGTGATCTTGGGTCACTGCAACCTCCGCCTGCTGGGTTCAAGCAATTCTCCTGTCTTAACCTCCAGAGTAGTTGGGATTACAGGTGCCCACCACCACACCCAGCTAATTTTTGTAACTTTAGTAGAGATGAGGTTTCACCATGTTGGCCAGACTGGTCTCGAACTCCTGACCTAAAGTGATCCGCCTGCCTTGGCCTCCCAAAGTGTTGGGATTACAGGCATGAGCCACCGCGCCCAGTCGATTTTTAAAAAAATTTTTAACTTCTGATCTGACTTAAAACACTAGAGGTTCTGACCACAAGGGGTCCATTTTCCCATGAACCCAGTGTGGGAATATGGACCCCCTTGGCCACAAGGGGCTGCAGCTGATGGAAACCACCAGCGCTGCCAGGTGTGTCTCTAAAGTTCACCGCAATCCCCACCATTCCCCATTGCCTCACACTTGGGCCCCTCACTAATTTACCCTGCCCGCTTGCCCTGTATCATGGGAGCTTGTGGCTCCCGCGAGGTTGGCGTCACTTGTCCCTGACCTGCCTTTGTCTCCCTAACACACCAAGAGCACCTTGAGAGCAAAGCTTCGCCATCTCTGCCTTTCCAGGCTGAGACGGACACTGGCTCAGAGCTGGTGCTCAACAAAGGATTTGTCAAGAAAACACCTCAAAGCCCCTATTCCCCCAGGAGGCCAAGACCAAGTATCTACAGCACCCAGGGACAATGGGGCACATTTCTCTCCCTTTTGATCCAAGTTCCCCCTGCACACTGGAAGGCCCACATCCCATGTTCTCGGCAAGGCCTCTCCTTACCCTCTGTATTAGTTAAGGAAAACTAGGCCCTGCCACAGGTAGTCTTGCCTCCTCAGAGAGTGCCTTTTACACAATAAAAATGTGTTTCTCCTTCACATCACGGTTTAATGCAGGTGCTCCCAGCCAGGCAGCCTCCACGCAGTCATTCAGGACCCCGGCCTCTTCTATCTTGTGCTTCCATCCTCTTCCAAGCCCTCAGAGTCCTCTTCTCTCAGCCAAGGAGCAAGAAAAGAGAAGGGGCTCATAGGAGGGCTTTTTGAGCCAGCCCCAAAGTGGCATGAATCACTCCCACCACACTCCACAACCTAGAAATCACATCCATGGCCACACCTAACTGGAAAGAAGAAAGGGACTAGCAATGGAGCCATGTGGCAAGGAGGGGCAGAGAACACAGAGATGGATGAACACTGAGTTCTCGCTGCCAAGCCCTCCTCGTCCTTCCTTTCTGGTCAGGAGGAATCCTACAGAGGTGCTCCGAACTCACAGGGACTTAATCTCTCAAGAGCAAGAAGCTAAGAAGAAAAGTTTCTTATTCTCACTCCCAGCCTTGTTCAGTGAGTCCCCCCGGAAACTGTTTTAATTATCTATCGCTGCTATGTAACAAGTAACCCCAAAAGGGACTACGCAAGGGTATGAACAGCAGGTATGCTTTGCTGGACCAATGTAACAGTCTACACAGGCGCTCCAGCAGGGCAGAGTAGAACAACATGGGACCTTTGAGTCCAGCCAAACAGGGTTCGAACCCCAGCTGCGACACTTGGCACCTGGCTGACCCTGAGCATGCCACGTAGCCTCTCTGAGGCTCTGTTATTGCATCCTCATAGAGGGGTGAAAGCACTGTGGCCTTGGGTGCCCTCAGGCTCCTGTACCCTCACCTCCTCAACTTCCACCCTCTTTTATCTCTTAAATATTGGGATTCGAGACAAGATTCTTCTAAAGGAAGATAAGCAACAGAATGCGGAAGTTAAATCAGAAGCTCCAGAGTGCCTGCCTTTCAGGGCTGCCGTAAGGATTCAGTGTGATCGTGCTGAGTCCTGGTCCTGGTCCCCACGAAGTATTCCACACATTATTAGTTCCCATGTCCCCAGCCCCAGCAGGACCCCAGTGCTCCCCCACCGCAGGAAATGCCTTGTACATACTGCAGAAGTCAGAAAATTGCAGAGATTCGACTCCTACAAAAGAACAAGGTGAATCCCAGGTGGGAGCTGGGTAGGAATTCACTTCATTACACAGAAACAGGACTTCACATGGTATGAGGACCATATCCCCCCCCTAGTGCTCCCAAGCTGGACACACTGCCAGGGGGCCATTGATTCAACTCATGTGACCACAGGCTGCTCCAGGACCCAGGGTCCTGCCCGGGCAGAGGTTTGGAACTGCACACTTCTTAGAGGTGAGAAAGGGGCCTCTGGTTTACTATGGCTTGGGGGAAGGACTCATGGAGATTATGGGGACCCACATATCCGTCCCCCAAGCCACCCCTTGGCTGCCAATGCCTATGATGGCACGTGTCCCAGAGTCTCCAGTCAGGGTGGAAATCTTTTCATCAGGGGTAAAAAATTCTCCACCCAGTTGCTGAGGCCAAGGATTAAAGCATCTACCCACATCACCCAAGGTCTGAACCTTATCTCAAAGTCAAGGCAGCATCCACAGAGGGAGCAAGTGGTGGTCTGGGGGCTCTACCCCTAATCAGTTCTGGGGCCGGTGGGCAAGTCCCTGCTCCTCTCTGGGGCCTGCAGAGGGAGGCATTCTATCAGGGGTTTTCAAACTGTGGCCTGGGAAGCTTCAGGCTCCTGCACCCACCACCTCTGCTTCCACCCACTTTTATCTCTTAAATGTTAGGATTCTGAATAAGATCCTTCCAAAGGAAGAAAAGCAGCAAAATGTGGAAGTTAAGTCACAATCTCCAGAGGCAAACCGACCTGGGTTCAAATAAGTAACCTCAGGCAAGACAGTTCACCTCATTGATCCTCAATCTCTCCATCTGCAAAATGGAAATCATACTGGAACATAGCCTCGTCTGGGTTGTTCCTAGTATTAGGGGAGATCATGTATGTAGAACTCTTGGTATTGTGTCTGCCACATGGTGAGTGTTCTATAGATGTAACCTACCAATTATTTGGAAAAGCTGCAGAATTTCGAGATTGACAACCGTTTGCTTTGATGATCTCTGAGCTCATCAGTCCTAGCCCCACCTCCAGTTCCCATCCCAGCCATCCTCCCCACCACGGTGGCTGACTCTGGGTGTCATGGGCCCTCTGTGTTGGGCCTGGAACCCCCCTGCTTAGACCTGGATGCTTGCCCCAGTCTGTCACTGACCCAACTGGGTGGTCTTGGATGAGTCATTTTACTCCTCCAGATCTCGCTCTTGTCATCTGTTAAGTGGGAATGATGGCACAATCTATCTTCTAGGGGTGTTGTAGGGATTACTACAGCACCTGACACATAATAAATGGTCGATAATTACTGTGATGATTATATTTAGTTGTGGTAGGCAGTTTGAGGGTTTTTTAATCATGTTGGGAGGGTGGGCGCCCTCTAGTGGTGAAGCCCCACCTGGTGGGGGTGCCTTAGCCTTTAGCCTGGGTGGGGAGGGTAGTGAAGGAAGGACCCATGGACCCTGATCTTAGACGGAACCTTCTTAGAACCAGGGGTGAGTTCCAAACCAGGGCTACCACAGCTGGTCCTGGGACCAGTGATCTGTAAGCTGGCTTGACAGGGAGGGCAGAGAAGGAAGTTATGGCTTAGACCCCTGGGTAAACATCTCTGCAAAGAAGCAACAGTGCCCAGCATGGAGCGAGAAGACAGGCATGGGAGGGTGCAGAGGCACTTCTCATTCTTCCCTCTTCTATTGCTAGACACACCCTCGCCACCATCCTCCCACTCCCTTTTACAGATGGAAAAACTGAGGCCCACAGAGGTAAAGGCGCTCTCCTGCAGTCACACGGGACCTCCAAGGCAGAATGCAGGCCAGCACCTGGACCCCAGGCCCAGTGCTCTCTGCTCCACACTGCAAGGTGAGCTAGGTCAAGCCAGGCAATGGGAAGCAGAGGACAATTCATTGAGTCATACAGTGAAATTTTGAAGAAGAAGAAGAAGAAGAAGAAGAAGGGGAAAAAAGCAGCAGGCGGAGTTCCCAGGGCTGGAGCCCTGCCCAGCTGGTCCCAGAGCTCAGGGAGGGTGGGAACGATGCAGCCTGAGCCCACGGCAGTCTCAGGAGCACCATTCACCGGGAATCTGCAGGCAACGGCAGCCAGAAGGGCTGCAGAGGCTCTGGGAAGGATGGCTGAGCCGGCAGTCCAAGCTTACTCCACAGGGGTGCCAGGATTCCCTCCATCACAGAATCCAAGAGGGCCCCCACCTATCCCCAACCCCCACACACAAACACAGAGAACAGCCCAGGCTCAGCAGAGCACGCAGACAACAGAAGCCTCCTCTGCAAGGAGGAGATCAGCCTGGAGCAGAGAAATCCCCGTAGACCCATGAGACGGGCTGCCACAAGCAGGAGTCCAGGCCCAGCTGTGGGCTGGGACTGAGGCTGAGGGCTGGAGGCTGTGGACATAGCCAGATGCCTTCCCCATTCAGACGGGCTCCCTTCCTGTCCTCCAACCTGGGAGGCCTTGCCTGCTATGTGTCCGAAAAGCTTTCTCACGAGTTATAGCTCAGCTGAGACCCACAACGCTTCTGTCGGTTCATCCCAACCTACAGGCGAAGGAGCTGAGGTTCCACGAGGGGAAGGGGCTGCAGAGCTTCAGAGCCATCCCCACCCAGCATGCCTGTCTGACATCACCCCCTTTGACATCTTGAGATCTGCAGCATTAGGCTAGCGGAAGAGGGGCACGGATCTGGTCAGCCACTGGCCCCCAGGACCCTGGTAAAATGCTAGCACTATCCCCTACCCCAGCACTCACCAGCCCCCAGGCCCAGTGATCGCACGCTCCCAAGGCTAAATGTGAAAGGAGGTGGTGCATGGTGACACAAAGAAAGCAGGCTGTGGCTCAACTGGACCTGAGTTCAAATCCTGGTTCTGCTGTATATTTTCTAGGTGACCTTGGACATGTCATTTACATCTCAGCTACCCAGTTTTCTGAGCTGACAGAAAAGCATAATATCCTCTGTACATGGCATTCATAGTGAAAATAAGAGCTACCGGTCACTGCACCCTTTGAGGTCAGGACCTGTTCTCATCGCTGTGGCTACATTAGCTGATCTAAGCCATTTTCAACAATGCCCTCAAGTATTATTACTCACACCTCCATTTGCAGAGAGGAAACAGAAACATCCAGGAATAGGCAGAGTGGGGATTTGGACTCAGCCTGTCTGATCCCTGAATACTAAGCTACAGTGTCCATTTATCATGTAGGAAAAGCACATCAGAGATGTCAGATGCGCTGTGAGGTGGGAAAGTTTGGGTTGAGTGGAGATGGCAGGATTCAGAAACAGATTGACCAGGGAGTGCCTGTCTCTGCCAAGATTCATTCAGACGAAGCTCATACCCTGGATCTGGAAAGAGCTCCAGTTGTCCTCTGGGATCTCAGCTCACAGCTCCAGCCCGGTGCCTCCAACAAATCACCTGCTTCTCAGTAGTCACTGAGACTCTCCTCTGGGCCAGGCCCAGGACTGCACACATAGGCCAAGGCAGATGAGGGGCCCAACCCCGGAGCCCCCTCAAGTGGGAGGAGGCCTTGCTGGATGCCATGATCGTGAGGAGGCAGGAAACCAGGCAGCAAACAGTAAAAAGGTGGAAAGGAAACTCTGCTCCCAAGGGAGAGGCTGAGCTCTCCCTGGGCCCCTCCCTGCCCAGGAGCTGCCCTTTTAAGAAGCCTGGCTGGCCCCTTTAAGGAGCAATGGAGCGAGGCCATTCCCACTTTGTGCCTTCTCCAGCTGCAACTAAAAGACCTAGCTTTCACACCCAGGCTGAGCTGGGGATATAGACAGCCCCTGCTCCTCCCTTGACCTACTGGCCACCCCTTGACCCACCCCACCCCAAAGTCCCCATGCCTTCATGCCTTGGTTCCAGACCCTCTGTGGCCCCCGTCATCCCATCCGCTCTTGATCTGTTCCCTGGCTGGGACTCCTGGCTGGAGCTGCACAGCCCTTCCCTTTCCACTCCATGCTTCGCAGAGGGGTGTCTGTTCTCAAGCTGGGCCCAGGGGGCTGGCTGAAGCCAGTGAGTGAAAAGGGAGGGGGAGAGCAGAGCTACCTAAAGGGAACCCCCTTTTCCAAGGAGCCAGCTCTGCCCACCACAGGGATGTGGGATGAGGGCAGGCAGAAAGGGGGACCAGCCCAAAGTGCGTGCTGGAGAGCATCTATCTGCACAAAAGACTGAAGTCAGTGGTTAGGCTTCAGGAAGAACTGATTAACCAAGGAAAATCCAGACTCCTGCAAGAACAGAAAGTCCCCATCTTCCTGGGAGTCTTGTCCTTCAGTCGGAGGAAGGCACACAACCAGCATCCGGAAGAGCACCCTGCACTTGGCACCCTGCTAAGCACCTCACAGGTCTGAAACCAGCTTACACCTGGACTTGCAGCCCTCCCACTCAGGCCCTCACCCAACTAGAAGAATGAGTAAGAACCTGGGCTTGGGAGTCTTGACAGCTGCTGTCCCCACCATGTACCACCTGTGTGACCTTGGACAAGTCATGTCACCTCTCTGGGCCTTAATTTTGTCATGCTGAGAAGCCAGGCATGGTGGCTCATGCCTGTAATCCCAGCACTTTGGGAGGCCGAGGCAGGTGGATCACCTGAGGTCAGGAGTTTGAGACCAGCCTAGCCAAAATGGTGAAACACCATCTCTACTAAAAATACAAAAAACAAACAAACAAAAAAAATTAGCCAGGCATAGTGGCACACACCTGTAATCCCAGCTACTCAGGAGGCTGAGGCAGGAGAATCTCTTGTGGGAGGTGGAGGTTTCAGTGAGGAGAGACGGCACCATTGCACTCCAGCCTGGGCGAAAAGAGTGAAACTCCATGTCAAAAAAAAAAAGATGGTGCTAATAGTTCCCATCCAGGAGGCTGCTGCAATAAATGCTCAGTTGATGCATGCTCCTTTCTGTGGATCTGCCTGCCTGCACCCACACCCGAGTCTCTTTGGTCCCGGTGAAGCCCCAGGTGGGGTGTCTGACCTTCCTTAGCAGTGGGGAAGGCCCTCCCCTTGGCTCTGCCATCTTGCCTGTGTACCGCAGCTGCTCAGCAGAAGATGCACACAGCCATATTTCAGGCTCTTGCAGAAAGACCTGCGGACTCTCACCACCAAGGCTCCAAGGGACCCACCCCAAGGCACCCCTGCACTGTCACCTACTGGAATCAAAGTGAGGTCGAGAGGGGCCACTGAGAAGGGGATAGTTCTTCCCAGATCCACATGTGAAGGCCCAAGTCAAGTTTGTGTCTCCTGCTCCAAGAATGGCCTTGGCCCCTCCGAGCCCTGTTTTCCCCTCTGTGGAGTGGAGCATGTAGGAAAGCTCCCAAAGACTTCTGCCGCTCAAGTAGGTTGTTAGCCTAGGCTAAGCAGAGCCAAGGGGATGCAAATTCAGCCTCAAGGCTACCCTTGCCTTTGTTTGCTTTATTGAGTAAAAGAAAATACTTTGAACATTTTATGGGGACTTGGGGAGGGGAAGAGGGGTCGGGGAAGGCTTCATCCAAGAGAAACAGCCTCCAAGAAGGATCCAGCCAAGAAAACCTTAGGCAGGGGGGTTCTCTGAGCTTGGCCGGGAATGGGAGCCTGAGGGGGTGACAGGAGCTAGGAGAGGGGTGGAGCACTGCAGATGAAGAAGAGACCCCTCAGGCTGGTCCTTCCCCCTGCCCAACCCCCCTGCCCAAGCCAATGTCTCCTTTCCTGCTGTAGCTACTGCCCCAGGGGCCACCCAGAAGTCCCAGCTCCCCCATCACACCCACTTGGGCACACTCATTCATTCCTTCACACACTCATTGACTCATTCACTCATTCACACAGGCAGTCGCTGTTCCACTCATTCTTTCCCTCTTTCATTCATTCCCTCCCTGGTTCATTCATTCACTCACTGAGGCACTGGCTCAAAGGTGAATAGTCAAGGGCCCTGTCCTCAAGGCATTCTCTGGTTAGTACAGGACAGTCCCTGAGGAGGGGCATGTCTGAGGCTCTAAGAGGCCAGGGAACCTTCCCCAGGAAGGGGTGAGTTTGCGTAACATGAGTGCAGGGCACCAGGCGGTAAAGGGAGAAGGGAGGCAGTCCAGGAGGATGGCACAGAGGTGGGCAAGTGCACAGTGTGTTTTAGAAAGGGCAAAGGGGGCAGCCCTTTCCACTCCATGCTTGGCAGAGGCATGAGTGTCTGGTCTCGAGCTGGACCCAGGGGGCTGGCTGAAGCCAGTGAGTGAAAAGGGAGATGGAGGGCAGGGCTGTTGAAAGGATTACAGGTGGATTCTGCCTGTAATGGCAGCACTTTGGGAGGCCAAGGTGAGCAGATCACCTGAGGCTGGGAGTTTGAGACCAGCCTGACCAACATGGAGAAATCCCAATTCTACTGAAAATATAAAATTAGCTAGGCATGGTGGCACATGCCTGTAATCCCAGCTACTCAGGTGGCTGAGGCAGGAGAATTGCTTGAACCAGGAGGCGGAGGTTGCCATGAGTTGAGATCGCACCATTGCACTCAAGCCTGGGGAACAAGAGCGAAACTCCGACTCAAAAGATAATAATAATAAAGAAAGAAAGCGTCAAGGGGTCCAGAGAAGGGATGGAGCTCAGCACTCACTGAAGGCCAGCCCTGGGCACGTGGCAGGGAACCCCAGGACTACTGTGGGCTGTCACCACTGCACTGGGCCAGGATGCCCCAAAATTCCCCAGCACTCACTGTGGGCCTTTTCTCTAAATGTCCCAGGGGACTGAAGTCAGACTACTGCTGGGACCACTCCCATCCTGCCTGGGGAAACCCCAGCATGGCCCTATCTCCCACCCTGCAGGAAACCCCAGCACTTCCTGCCGTCTGGGTCACAGATCTGAAAACCTTCCTCAGGGCTCCTGTCCTCAAAGGCTGCAGGTCTTGAAATTCAAGCCCAGAGATTGCCAAAGCAGCTCGAAAACTGCTATTTTTTCAGAAGGAGGAGGAGGAGGTGAGGTAGAAGGGGGGAAAAACAGCCTGGAAAAGAGTGAAGCTGGTCCCACACTGGAGCTCCTGTGGATCTGTAAACCCAGCGCCTGCCCTGGCAACAAGGGCTCTCAGGTGGAGTCCCTGGGAGTTCCAGGGGTGCCCCCAGGGTACTGCCTGGCTCCTCCAGGGTAGGGACACTGGTTCCCAGGCCACATTCCCACCCTGAAGGGTCTTTTAAGCAAGTGTGTGATGATCGCCAGGGAAGCGATTCACTGCCCTCTGCCTCAGCTTAGCACTTGAAGTTTTTAAAAACTCCCAGATTACCACTCCCGCTGGGGATGCTGGCTGCCACCCAGAACTCTAGGGGAAAAGACCAACATGGCTGACAAGCTCCCTCAAGCACAGAGGAGAGGAGAAGAGCTGAATCCAAACATCATTTCTTTCCTTTATTGACGGATCTTGGATCAGTGAAGCAGCCTCTCTGGATCTCAGTGTAAATGTGGACAATAATAGCTATGATAACAATGGGAGTTCTGTGCTTGCCAGATATGGGCTAAATGCACAACCACATTTAAGCCTCATGACAATTCTATGATGTAGATGCTTCTAGTACCACCACTTTACAGATTAGGAAACTAAGCTCAGTGAGGTTAAGTGCCTTGCCCAAGGTGATCCAAGCAACAAGGGAAAAGTAAAGATTCTAGCCCACCCATCCCAACTCCAGAGCCTGCATCTCAAGTGTTTTTATGCATTCATTGAACAAATGAAGAATGTCTTCTTGCGCTGGTCACTGGACATAGAAAGATAAATCTTGTATCTGCCTTCAAGGAGCTTCCAACCCAGTGGGTAAGACAGATAAGTAACCAATTGCAAATGTGGTGGGGTTGTTGTTTCAGTAGATGAATTATAAGATGCTGGGTGTATTTGTCAGGTTATTTAATACAAGCTGCTTTAACAAGCAATCCCAGCATCTCAATCACTTAACAAGACATCACATGGTACAGTGCATGGGCAGGAGCTTCTGCTCCATGCAATCATTAGGAGATCCAGGTCTCCTTAAAACCTTCTGCTGAAATCCGCTACTGGATGTCAGCCAACAAACAAGAGAAAGACATCATGGAGGACTGTGTGGAACATTTTATGGGCTGGCCTAAATCGCATACCTCACTTGTCCATATTCCACTGGCTAGAACCAGTCACACTGCCCCACTTAACTGCAAGGGAGGCTAGGAATTGAGGAGATAGTGTTGGTGAGCATCTAGCAGGTGTCTGCCACCCTGAGGAGGGAGACAAAGAGAACGCATCCCTGTCTGGGTTGAGCAGAGATGCTTCCAGGAATCAGAGGACAGGATTTAAGACTAGCTGTGCTTCTCACTAGCCATGTGACCTTGGGCAAACCTGTTACCTCTTTGAACTTCAGTTCTCTTATGTATAAAATGGATACAATTCCACACACCTCCCAGGATTGTTGATGGATTTAAATGAGATAATGAGATAATGGATGTGCAGGGCTTTGTAGACTGTCTAAGTGATGTGCAGAGGGTAATCACTGTCATCACTAAGATAGGAAAGAGGTTGATAATAGGCCTGGATAATACCAATAACAAGCCCACCCTAGCAGATAATTGAGTGAGGATGAAGCAGATGTTGTCATTGTCCAAAAACAGTTTGTGATTCAATGTTTGTGTTGAAGCTTAACTCAGACTAGCTTAGTCAACAAGAAGAATCTGCTGACTCAAGACAGAAAATTTTGACAATAGCTTCAGGTAAGGTTTGATCTGATGGCTTAAGTGATGTTACCAAAGACCTCGTTTCTAAGAATTAAAGATTCCATAGTCAAACATTAATTGGTGGCTCAGTTGCTGAGCACACAGGTACGAACCTAGGACATTTTTATTGAAAAAAGATTAAATTGCCCTTAATCTAATATACAGAACAAATATAAACTCTTGATTGATAACTCAGGAATCAGTAAGTTTGGTTGCATGAAACTGAAAGTAACATAAAGAAATGTATTGGAAGAAGTGATTGAGAGGCTGAAGAATAAGGCTTGGAAATAGGCAGGAAATCAGTGATTGGCAGGGCCAGACAGGTCTGCAAGGCCCTTGTAAAGCATCATAGAGTCCCATGGTCAATGAAAAGGCATGGAGAGATTTAAGCAGGAGGGTAGCATGCTTCCATTTGGGTTTTAGAAAAATCTCTCTGGCTGCAGCCTGCTGGAAAGATGGAAGGCAAAAAGGAGGCAAAAGGAGACAAGAGGTGAGGTTGCTGCTGTGGTCTAGGTGAGTGGTGATGGAGGCGCAGATCATGGTCACGTAGAGCTAGAGAGGTCTTGAAGAAGGTGAAGTAAAAGAGATCACAGGATATGGAGATGGGATGGGCCAAGAGTCAAGAATGACCCTCGGGGTTCAAGCCTGGCAGCTGGGTGGGCAATGGCACCACTCACTGAAATGGGGGGCATGGAAAAAGGATGGCTTCACCTCGCTGGGTCTTGAATGGGGCTGGTACAGCTGGTGCCATTTGTCCTGCAGAAGGCCTGGGCCAGGCAGCCAGCCCAGGGAACTGGCCAGTGAGGGATAGGCTGGAGAAGGATGCCCAGTTTGGTATCAGACGTCAGGGTAATTCCAAACTCTTTTGGGTACAGAGTTGGGCCTCCAGAGCCAAGTTCTGGGATGCTCTTTGCCTCTGGCTTCCCGCCACAGGCATCATCTGCAGAGAATATTCAAAGATGTAAACATGATGATTTCAACAAAGTCCTTGCATTAGGGGACACATATGCAGGCGATGGCAGCCCATCAAACCTTGGAAATTCTGACCCAGGAGATTGAGACACAACAATATGGAGGCTTCCCTCCCCCGCGTCCCCTTTGGCCCTCACCCAGTTCTCAAAAGTGGTTAATTAATGTAATGAATTATGACAAACGTGGATGGCGCCTCCGATTTGCTGACAGCTGATACAAACAGAGGCAGTGGCCAAGAATCCCAATGCGTACATTACACACATGCACCCCACCACCACCACATACAACTTCACCAAAAATAGCTTGCAACTAGGTTTGTAATTCAGTGACTTTTCCATCTGTACTGGAATGTGGCAAGAAATGACTGCCGCTGCAACTCAGGGTAAATGAAGAGTTGGAAATATGTTGTCTCCCTGTGTTTTTAAATTATAAAGCCTTTCTTCTCCTCACCCCTGCCTCTCCCTATGAGAACCAGTCTTGGGTTACCTTTAGCCAACCCAGCATTCAGTGAATAAAGGAAGGGACTCATATTCACTGAGGACTTACTATGTGCCAGGGCCTTCTATGCTAAGTCAGAACTCTTGGTTATAAGCAACAGAACTCCAATTGAATCAGCTTACGGGAAAACAAGAAAGGGTGGATGTAAAAAGGCCTCTGAAATATTTCATATAATCAAACAAAAATTGAATACTCGAACTATAAGGACTGGGATATAGCTAGGGCCAGTGACTCAATCCCCTCCAGAGCTGAGGGCCTCCTCACCTCAACATATCTATCTATCTATCAATCTATCTATCATCTATCTATCTATCTATCTATCTATCTATCTATCTATCATCTATCTATCATCTATCATCTACACTTGATTCTCACTAGTCACAGATTCGATATTTGTGAATTTACCTACTTGCTAAAATTCATTTGCAACCCCCAAGTAAATATTTATGGCACTTTCATGGTTGTTCATGGGCATGCATGGAGTGGTGCTAATTCCTTTTTTGTTGTTGTTGTTTTGTTTTGTTTTGAGACAAAGTCTCACACTGTTGCCCAGGCTGGAGTTCAGTGGCACAGTCTCAGCTCACTGCAACCTCCACCTCCCAGGTTCAAGCAATTCTCCTGCCTCAGCCTCCAGTGTAGCTGAGATTACAGGCGTTCACCACCACACCTGGCTAATTTTTGTATTTTTAGTAGAGACAGAGTTTTGCCATATTGGCCAGATTGGGGTCTTGAACTCCTGACCCCAGGTGATTCACCCTCCTCGGCCTCCCAAAGTGCTGGGATTACAGGCGTGAGCCACCGCGCTCAGCTGTGATAAATTTTTGAGTCATATGATGCACACATTCCCAGCTAAGGTCAAACAAGGCAATGCTGTGCTTCTTGTTCAGCTCTCCTTTTATAAACAAGTATCCTTTTTGAGGTCCACTTAGTGCCACGTTTCTCTCTGGAGAAGCTTCATCCAGAAGATACAGTGCTGCTGACCATGCATTCAGTGTCAATGAATCAACAATATATATTAAGTAAAGTGTTTAAACAGAAACGCACATGCAGCAATGTTATGTGTTGATCCACGGATGACAATGCTGTGACCAGAAGCTCACGGGAACTTAACCCTTTGGTTCCCCTAGGAGCAATGGGTTGGTGTTCACTAGTTTCATTTGTGGCAACTTTACAGGACATAACTACCACCAGAAATGAGAATCAACTATATCTCCTATTTCTCCTTCTCTTGTCCTGCTTCCTCTCTCCAACTCAGTGTCCATGGTAGGGTAAGGAAAAGGTCTCCAATAGCTTGTGAATCATAGCCTCTACCACCAGAGAGGGGCTTTTCATGTTTGAAAAATCCAGGACCAATCAACTATAGTGGGAGTGGAGAAGCTTGTATATATACAGTGTGTCTCCCAGTGAAACCACATAAAATTCAGGAACACTGGCCGGGCGCCATGGTTCAAAATTCAGTACTTTGGGAGCCTGAGGTGGGCAGATCACGAGGTCAGGAGACCAAGACCATCCTGGCCAACATGGTGAAACCCCATCTCTACTAAAAATATAGAAATGAGCTGGGTGTGGTGGTGCACGTGGCGCATGCTTGCAATCCCAGCTACTTGGGAGGCTGAGGCAGGAGAATCACTTGAACCCAGGAGAAGGTTGCAGTGAGCCAAGATCGCACCACTACACTCCAGCCTGGCGACAGAGCAAGACTCTATCTCAAAAAAAAAAAAAAAATTCAGTAACACCAATTCCTGAAAGAACAGAAGCCTGCTCTCATATCACTGGAAAAAGACTGAGCAGACAAACATCACACTTATTCACACATACACACACACATGCACGCACATGCACGCACATGCACATATTTATTTAATTCTCATTGCATAAGTTTTGCTATACCCACATACCACCTGTAACATTACCATCTAGCTTTTCTTAAATTAACTCTTTATTTATTTGCTTAAATGTATTTAAAAGGAAAAGTTGTATTTCTACCATATATAGAAATTGATCATCAAAATAAACTTGTAATGTTAAAATAAAAACAAATATTCATCCAGAAGCCATCTGAAATCCTTTCGCCTGAAACTGACCATATGTTTAGAAACATAGGTTTATGTTTTAGTCTCCGTCTCTGAACTGGGAGCTCTGCTCTAAGGAACCGTGTCTCATTCACTGCAGCCTAGCACAGGGCTGGCACATATGAGCATGAGATAAACATTTCATGTCTAAGCTCAGGTTTCTGCCACCCGCGTCCTCCTCTTAGGTACATCGGAAAGGACACGGGTTGAAGAGGAGCCCCTCAAGAGGAATAGAGGGACCAGGTGAGGTAGTTCATGCCTATAATCCTAGCACTTTGGGAGGCCTCTGCAGGAGAATCACTGGAGGCCTAGGCGGGAGGTTCACATGAGTCCAAAGTTCGAGACCAGCTTGGGCAACATAGTGAGACCCCTACTTCTACAAAAATAAAAATAAAAAATTAGCTGGGCTGGTGGTGTTCACCTGTAGTCCCAGCTACTTGGGAGGCTGAGGTGGAAGGATTACTTGAGTCCAGAAGGTCGAGGCTGCAGTGAGCTGAGATCACACCACTGCACTCCAGCCTGGGTGACAAAGTGAGACCTTGTCTCAAAAAAAAAAGAGTCATAAAACTTCTCTAGAAACCTGCCCCACCTCCACCACCGGCCCACAGACTTCCCCTAATAGCTCATATACCCCGCCTAATGCCAGTTATGGCACAGGGGATGCAATGAGTGTGATGGGCTATAATGAATCAAGACTCACCCCTTGTTTGGGAGGCTGAGGGAGGAGGATCACGTGAGCCCAGGGTTTGAGACCAGCCTGGGCAACAAAGCAAGATGCCGTGTCTACAAAAATTTTTTTTTAAATTAGCTGAGCATGATGATGCAACTGTAGTCCCAGTTCCTCGGGAGGCTGAAGTGAGAAGATATCTTGAGCCTAGGAGTTCAAGGTTGCAGTGAGCCATGATTGCGCCACTGCACCCCAGCCTAGGTGACAGAGAGAGACCCTGTTTAAAAAAAAAAAAAAAAGACTCACCCTTTGAGGATGATGGGGATTGGGGGGCAAAGTTCCTCTGAAGTACATGACCCCATAGGGGAGTGCAGAACCTGACTGAGCCAGGTCCAGTTCTGTAGTGAGATGCCTACCACATTCCTTTCAATGCTTCCTCTCTAAATACCTACCCTCAGGCCACCTGGATAAAATAAAATCCCTGTTTGGTCCATGGAAGCCCCATGTCTAATGGATTAAAGTCTTGTCTCCTCTTCTAGACTCCTCTGCACAAAAACCACTCCACGCCATCTCTCTCCTTTGTCTAGACTCGTTGAGGTACTTTGCACTTATCATAGCACAGTATAATTTATAATTGATCTGCTTACCAGTCTGTCTCACTAGGCTGTGAGATCCTTCCAGATAGGCCAGAACTGTACTCAGATCTAAGAACCTGGCCCAAGGTAAGTGGGGTAGCGGGGGGATGCTGGTTCCATTGAATTTGCCGAAATGAATTGTGACGGCAAGGGAAGGGGGAGGAGGAGGAGGGAGAGAGAAGCCAGGAGGAAAGAGAGAAGAGGACAAAGCAGTCAATAAAACACAGGCTTTGACTGCAGACAAAACACGGGCTGCCTGGAAGAGCCAATTCACTAATCGGGATGGAGATTCTATTGTGGGAAATAATCATTTGTTAGCTTAAATAAACCCTTTTACCTCAATTACATGTAATAGGATACAGAGGTATTGACTCAGCCTGGGGAGGAAGGCAGAAGTTCAAACCCACCACCACTTCACTTGCAGACACTAATTGCCCTGGGGCTTGGGTCAAAGGTTATTAGAGGATTAAAATTGTCAGTGAAAATAAAAGCAGGGCCTCGACTCCTGAATTAGCTAATTGCTCCTCTCCTCTGCTGGCTTTGCCCTAGCTTCATTTCTAATAGATGTGCTCTGTGCGCTGGCAGGTTCCTCTGCCCAAAAAAGCCACTATTTCCACCTCTCTCCTTGCTAACCTGAACCTTCATTACACTTGGGCCCCTCCTCAGACCATCTGGAGGTGCAGAAAGCAAGTGACCTAATGCACTGGAGGTTGGCGACAAGAAGGAAGTTGAAGTTACTTGGCTGAGTTGACTTCTGTCCTCAAAATAATCACGGTACATGAGTGAGCACTATGTTTTGTTGTTGTTGTTTGTTTTGTTTTGAGAAGGAATTTTGCTCTTGAGGCCCAGGCTGGAGTGCAATGGCGTGATCTCGGCTCACCTCAACCTCCGGCTCCTGGGTTCAAGTGATTCTCCTGCCTCAACCTCCCGAGTAGCTGGGGTTACAGGCATGTACCACCGCCTCCAGCTAATTTTGTATTTTTAGTAGAGACAGGGTTTCTCCATGTTGATCAGGCTGTTCTTGAACTCCTGACCTCAGGTGATCCATCTGCCTCAGCCTCCCAAAGTGCTGGGATTACAGCCGTGAGCCCCTGTGCCTGACCCCCCTTTTTTTTTTAGACGGAATCTTGCGCTGTCGCCTGGGCTAGAGTGCAGAAGCATAATCTTGGTTCACTGCAACCTCCACCTCCTGAGTTCAAGCTGTTAGGCACGTCACTTATGTAAAGAGACCAGGCAGGCTTTGTGTGAGCAACATGGCTGTTTATTCACCCGGGTGCGGGTAGGCTGAGTCTGAAAAGAGAATCAGTGGAGGGCGGTGGGATAGAAGTTGGTTTTATAGGTTTGGGGTAGGCAGTGGAAAGTTACAGAAGTTATAGTTCAGGATGGTTTTGCAAGCCAGGGGGTTATTGCCAGGGCTGAGGGTATCACAGGATGCATGGTTACAAAGGTAGGGGTCATCTATTACAAACAGGCATGATCATAAGGGTGGGGGTATCCATTGCAAGCAGAGGGGAGGGTGCAGTAAATTACATAGTTACAGGAGTGGGGGTCCTGAGAAACCTAATGTCTAGGAGGGAAATTTTCGCAAGGCTGAGCAATGGTTGAAGGTTGCAGGGAGAGAACAATCAGTTGAGGCAGGAACCAGTCGTTTCACTTCTCTTTGTGGTCACCTGATTACTTCAGACTTTCTGGCTCCTGGAGACCATTAGGAGGTGGTGTATGTGCAGGTCACCAAGGCTATAAGGGCCAGGCTTGGACTTGGAGGCCTGACACCAGCACATCTCCTGCCTCAGCCTCCCAAGTAGCTGGGATTACAGGTGCCCGCCACCATGCCCAGCTAATTTTTTGTATTTTTAATAGAGACAGGGTTTCACTATGTTGGCCAAGCTGGTCTCAAACTCCTGACCTTGTGATCCACCCACCTCGACCTCCCAGAGTGCTGGGATTACAGGAGTGAGCCACCATGCCCGGCCTTCATGAGAGCTATGTTCTAGGCACCATGCAAAGCTAGGTTCCAGCTTTATGGATTTCTTTGTGTCTCTTTTGAACCCTCACTAAGTTCTGACATTCTCCACTAAATTAAACCAGGGCCCTAGAGAAAGAGCTGATCCTGGGACAGGGTTGGGAAATGTAAAACACATTAAGACAACATGGGACATCTTTTCACACCAGAAAGCAAAGAAGCCATCAAAGCACAAAGGCGATGATGACAAAAAGACACAAGAGCCAGTGGCAGGAGTCCTCGCTGGCCAAAAATTGAAAAATTCTACCTTCAAAAAGAACAGTGACGCTACGGATTGAAACCCATTAAATAAATTTGAAAATCCAGCCAGGCACAGTGGCCCATGCCTGTAATCCCAGCACTTTGGGAGGCCGAGATGGGCGGATCACTTGAGGTCAGGTGTTCGACACCAGCCTGGCCAACACGGGGAAAACCTGTCTCTACTAAAAATACAAAAATTAGCAGGGCATGGTGGCAAGTGCCTGTAATCCCAGCTACTCAGGCGGCTGAGGCACAAGAATCGCTTGAACCCGGGAGGTGGAGATTGCAGTGAGCCAAGATCATGCCACTGCACTCCAGCCTGGGTGACAGAGCAAGATTCAGTCTCAAAAATAAATAAATAAATAAGTTGAAAATCCAAAAGTTTATGGTGAGACTTAAACAATGCACTCCTCATCTTTGGAGCATGCTAGTTAACTCATGTTCTGAAAACTGATAAATAAAGACAGTCAGGCACTTATCCTGTCTTTCCTGCATGAATTCTATCTTGGGATAACTGAATAGTTGCTGGAAGAAAGTTCTTGTTTATAGAAAAATCCCAGCCAATAGGTAGTGAAGAGGTAATAAAGTTCAAAAGTTGCCATTTTGCCATCCTCCCATACTAATGGATCTAGGCTAAAGTTTTTCAGCCTTGGCACAATTGGCAGCTGGGGCCTGTCAATTCCTTGTGGTTGAGGCTATGCTGTGCACTGTAGGATGTTCAGCAGCGTCCCCGGACTCTCCATGAGATACCAGTGGCAGTGCCCCGGGCCTCAGTACTTTGAGAGGCCGAGACGAGAGGATCACTTCAGGTCAGGAGTTCGAAACCAGCCTGGCCAACATGGTTAAACTCCTTCTCTTCTAAAAATACAAAAATTAGGCTGGGTACGGTGGTTCACGCCTGTAATCCCAACACTTTGGGAGGCCGAGGTGGGCAGATCACGAGGTCAAGAGATCGAGACCATCCTAGCTAACATGGTGAAACACTGTCTCTACTAAAAATACAAAAATTAGCCAGGAGTGGTGGCACACACCTATAGTCCCAGCTACTCGGGAGGCTGAGGTGGAAGAATCGCTTGAACATGGGAGGCGGAGGTTGCAGTGAGCCGAGATCACGCCACTGCACTCCAGCCTGGTGATAGAGCAAGACTCCATCTCAAAAAGAAAAAATACAAAAATTAGCTGGGCAGGCTGGTCTCAAACACTTGAACTCGTGATCTGCCTGCCTCAGCCTTTCAAAGTGCGGGGGTTACAGGCGTGAGCCACTGCACCCGACCTACATGAACACTATGTTTCTAGGCACAATGCAAAGCTAGGTTCCAGCTCTGTGGACATTCCGGCAGTGCTGAAATGGAACAAAATCCAGCAGTGCTGGAACCTAGCTGGGGAACGAAATCACCCCAGGTGAGAACCACAGATCCAGGCCATGGTCCTCAGTGGCTGCACAGATCATCAGAACCAAGGTGCTGTGGAACCGAGCCATACCTGAGTCTGAGGCAGCCGACGAGATGCTCAAGGAAGCTGTGGTACCCACCACCACACATCTCCATCAGCCCTGGCCTGAGCATCCCCAGTGGACCAGAAACCCAAAGCAATCCCCCGGTAACATTTCCCCCACCCTTCATTTTTTTTCTAACAAAGTTGCCATTCCTATATTGAAATACCGGGTCCTCCCCTTTTTTGTTTATTTCCCGCAAGCTGTGTTCTCTCTTAGCCATGTGTTTGCACACATTGCTGCTGCTCCCTAAAATGCCTCATCCCCATTTTATCCCTGCCAATGCCTCCTCATTCTTCGGGTCTTCGATGTTTCTTCCTCCAGGAAGTCATCTCAGATTCCCCCTTGGTACTATCCTTGTCCATTGTGGCACTTGTCCCATGTTGTGGTCATTGTTAATTGTCTCATCAACAAGACTTGTAGGAGCAGAGACTGTACAGCAGCACCTCCTCTGTGCATCCCAAGTTTCGGGCCCTGCCTCTCCACCTGCCTCTCTTGCTGCCTCGAAGTCTACTTGTTTCCAGCATTCAGCTGTGACCTCCGCAAGAGCTACCTCTTGACATACCCACAAGTGACTGTGTTGAGGCACCTCTGTGCTCCCAGGGCCCAGGATAATGTTTTCTAGGTTGATACTGTGCATCTGTGTGCATGTAGAGCATGCGTGGATTAGACTAGAGTGGGCTCTTCACACATTTTTACTCATGAATTCCCTAAATAATTTTGAAAATTGTGTATTTTTAGTAGAATCCATCTCATACTCACTGAGAATGAACACATGAGCAGTGATGAGTGAGAGAAAATAAGATTTACACCCAAGTTTTTTTAAAAAATGTGGTTTTATAGTAGCCAGTAATCTTTTTTGCAAAAGCTAAATGAAAATATTCCCCCCATGGGTCAGAATAAATGTTCAAGAAAATATAAAACAAGAACTTTGGCTGGGTGTGATGGCTCACATCTGTAATCCCAGCAATTTAGGAGGCCGAGGCAGCAGATCACCTGAGGTCAGGAGTTTGAGACCAGGCTGTCCAACATGGCAGAACCCTGTCTGTCTGTACTAAAAATACAAAAAATAGCCAAGCACTGTGAAGCCCACCTGTAAACCCAGCTACTTGAGAAGATGAGGCAGGAGAATCATTTGAACCTGGGAGGCAGAGGATGCACTGAGCCGAGATTGCACCACTGTACCACTGCACTCCAGCCTGGGCAATAGAGTAAGACTCCATCTCACAGACAAAGCAAAACAAAAACAGAACACGAACTTCCCTCCCAGCCACGATCTTTTCCTCAAAAGTGATCAGTAGAAGTAAGTTTGGAACATTTTACCTCCTTCTCTTTGCAAGCGGGCAAATACTTTACAGAGATATAAAGCAAGGAAAGGATGGCTAAGAAAATGCCCTGGGCATTGCTAGTTTCCAGCACGCTAGTCTCCAAATCTTAAACATTGCAATTCTGAGATGATTTTGTTGGTTAGCAGGTAGGTAGATACGTAGGTGAATGGACAGATAGATTGACGGATGGACAGATGGATGTGTGTGTGTGTGTGTGTGTGTGTGTGTGTGAGAGAGAGAGAGAGAGAGAGAGAGAGAGAGAGAGAGACAGCATGGAATATACCCATGAGTTTGTGTCCCTGAATGAGTTAGTCCTACTGTCAATATTCCTCTTGCAATCACAAGACCCTCCCTTAGTAATGAATGCTGAGTGAATTCCAGGACAATATTTGGGGAATGAAAGACACATGATAACTCAAGAAAAACTGTCAATACTCTCACCATCTGACTGTACCTGAATTCAGAGTAGTTCAACACGGCCCAAAACGGGAGCTGCATTTTGCCCTGAGCCCTAACCACAAATGCATGGCACCAGAATTCAAGGGAGTTCCCTGCACTGACATGGACCCTATATTCCATGGTATGGAGTTTTCTACACCCCTGGGAATACACAGGATGAAATGGGGGGCGAGTGACAGGTGCACCTTTCCATTGTAAAGTGCAGAAGAGTATTGTGGAAAGTGGGTGGGAGGAGGAAACACAGCCAGTCAGAGGAGCGTTCTGCAGCAGATGGGTTAGGAAAGAGCCCTTGGGATATGTATATGGATTCCCTAGGATGATAGTATCCATGCGCCTCTTGGCCTGGGACTATGGTGATACTGTACAATGAAGGCGGAAGCATGAGCACAAAAGAAGAGGGCAGAACTCTGGTCCTCAGAATGTGGCCCCAGACCAGCAGCATCAGGATCTCTCGAGAACTTGCTAGAAATGCAAATTCTCAGGCCTACCCTAGATATTTCAGCAGAAGCCGTAGGGGTGGGCCCCAGCAATCTGTAGTGTTCACAAGCTCTCCCGGTGACTGATGCACTCAAGTGAGAACCTCTGATATAGACTTCTCTTGCTTTTGTGATCACCCCTTTTTCTGGTAACAACGCTGACATATTCCTTGGTGAGGCCACTCTCTCCCACTTTCAGACCTTAAAGTTGGGTAGCATTGGCTTATCCCTTCCCCAGTCCAGCTCCAGGGACTGGCCCAAGTTCTAGGCCTGGACAATTAAACTATTCTGTCTCCCTGAACATGGTGACTGATGTAAGGGGGTTGAGCCAATCAGAGTCCACCCAGGGACGTTTACTGGAGCCTCTGGGAAAGATACGTTCTCTTTCTGCTGAAGTTATTAGTCCAGGCAGATGTAAGCCTAGAACAGCAGGGAAAGCCTTCCTGAGGATAAAACCAACATAGTAGAAAGCAGGGAGAGGAGAGTGGGCACCTGGATCCAGCTTTGCCTGAAGCTAGCCACCTGTGCACTTTTCTGTTACATCAGCCAATAAATGTCCTTATTGGTTTAAGCCAGTTTCCATGTGTTTCTGTCACTTGCATCCAAAAGAATACGGAATAACACAGGAACAGGAAATGAAGGTGCAGAAGGGGAGGAGAAGCAGGTTCCAGAACCTGGTAGGTGTACTTTCACATCCTGGCTTTGCCACTTAATAATGAACAAGTCACCTTGCCTCTCTGATCTTCCATCCTTATGTAAGGCAGGAGTCACACCAACTCCTGGGTGTGGGGGTTGGTGGGGCACTGTTCTGTGTTGCGCAGGATTTGGGCAGTCACACAGATGGCCTTGAGCGAGTGACCCACCTTCTCTTTGCCAGTTTCCTCATTGGTAGGAAGCAGACTAAAAAGTCTCCAGGAGGATTGGTGGGAATTAAGTGAAAGAGTTGGGGAAGGCTCCCACCAAGCTGGTACTGAAAGGAGACAGAGGTCTGTGACAGTCTTTTTAAATCGGCTGTACCTCCAACCTACCCCAGAGGGTGGGTGACATGGGGCCTGCAGCTGCAGGGCAGTCAGCCTGGGAGACTGGAAGAGCAGGGCAGAAATTCTAGCAAGTGCTAATTGGGTCGTGAAGCTACCCAAGGGAGGGGACGGAATGCCTGATTAATGGCTGTTTGCTCTGCAGGGGGTCATACACCAGGTCTACCTGCTGCCTCCCCTCCTTGCCAGAGCTGGAAACCTCAGCCAGGAAGCCAGGCTGTCTTGGGACAGCAAGGGTAAGCCTTGCCGCCATCTGGTCCCCAATTCTGCTGCCTAATGTTTGTAACAGACCTGCAAGCTAATTGCATGTTTGGGAAGCAGCCTTCACATCTTTAGCACCTAATTCACTATTGTTCTTTGGAAGCCCCAATCCTGCTGCTGGGGAGGGAGGGTTCTGCCCCATTTACGGGGCTTTCAAGCCCCAGGCCATCCCAGCCTGGCCTTGTTAGGCTCCAGCTGGGCAGGCAGGCAGGAGGGCATCCCCTCACCGTCCTGCAGGCAGCCTGGGGCTGTGCCTCCCCACACCTGCGGCTCACCTGGCTGGTACTGGTGATACACTCCCAAAACACAGCCTCTCCCACTTGTCCTGGGGAAGGCCCTCCCCACCCACCCTGGTAGGGCCACTTGCTTCTCTGGCCCTCAGCTTTGGAACTTTATTCCCCACTCCACCCCCAGCAAAAGCAGAGATGGGGAGGAATGCTGGGAAAAGGAAAAGTGGGAACAGGGAGGCCTGGGTTCAAATCTCAGTTTGGTTACTTTCTACCATGGAATCTGGGTCAATGACATTCTTCTACAGATCTCAGTTTTCTCACCTACAAAATATACGTCCTAACATCTATCTTGCCAGGTTCTTGTGCCAATCAAATGAGATCAGAGTAACAGCTAAGAGAGCAAGAGCTGGCCAAGTGCGGTGGCTCACACCTGTAATCCCAGCACTTTGTGAGGCCGAGGAGGGTGGATCACGAGGTCAAGAGATAAAGACCATCCTGGCCAACATGGGCTCTACTAAAAATACAAAAATTAGCTGGGCATGGTGGCACGCGCCTGTAGTTCCAGCTACTCAGGAGGCTGAGGCAGGAGAACCACCTGAACCCTGGAGGTGGAGGTTGCAGCCGAAATCTCGCCACTGCACTCCAGCCTGGTGACAAAGTGAGACTCCATCTCAAAAGAAAAAAAAAGAGAGAGAGCAAGAGCTTACTCTGCTCCAGGAACCATACACTAGAAGTTGGATGTGTGGACATCAAGGTGGGTATAGAGCAGGAGGGCAAGGGGTGGCCATAGGAGGAGAAGACTCTGGATCCAAACAACACACAGGGTGGGGGAGGTGGGGAGAACACCCTTGTCTCCAAATCCACTTCTGTCCCAGATTCAGGGGGCCCTTCCCACCATTCTTGCCTGCCTGTCTCTTGAAATGCTAGGGCAAGGGTCAATTTTCACTCACCTCCTGCACTTGATAGGGCTGGGGGGGTTGGTTGGTGAGGACCTCCTCCCCACTGCCGTCTGCTGCAAATTTGGGAAGGATGAGAAAAAGGGCCTGGCTAGCCACTGAAGGGGCCCCTGACTCACCTCACCCACTATCATTCCTATGAATTGATCATCTAATGGGCTCTGTCATTAACTCACTGGGGGACCTGGAGGAAGTCGCTTCCTCTCTGGTCTCGGCTCCCTCCTCTCTAAAACAATGAGCTGGAGAGAGAAGCCCGAGAGGATGAAGCCCCCTGCCTGGGTTCTCTCTTCTGGGGCAGGAATCATCCCCAGGTGTTTTCCCTGCTCTCTCTGGAGCATTACATTAGCCCCACAAGGTAGAATCAACTGGGATGAAGAGAGACACCACTCACAGAAAAGAGGTGCCTTGCCCAAGGTCACACAGCTGGAAAGTAGCGGCATCAAAAGCAAACTGAAGCACTCCAGGACTCATGTCTCTGTGGTCTCTATGACAGGAACGTCCTGGGGAGGGTGTGGAGGGTGGAGAAGGGCCACCATCAGCACTTGGAAATGTGGTCTATGCCTGCCTCCGCCCTCTGGCAGGTTGGGAAATGATGGACACCAAGGGAGAAAGACTGGAACCCTGGACAGATGCCGAAAGCTCCGAGAGTCTGGATTCGGGTCAAGTTACAGCTCTAGAGACAGACGGGCCTGGGTTCAAGCCCCAGCTCCTCTATTTATTGCCTGTGTGACTTCAAGGAAGTGACTCTCTGAGTCTGCTGTATAAAGTGGGGTTAAATATGCCCACCTCAAAAGCTGGTGGGGTGGGCCCAGTGTTCTGAAAGTCATAGACATTTATCCCTGGGTTCCTACCCAGCTGGACTATGGCCACCCTCACTAGCCTCCTACCTCAAGTAAGCGTTCTTAAGGCCACAGTGTCCGTGGCTGGGAAACGTGCCCGTTCGCCAGCTGTGCTTATCATCAATGTATTTCTCATAGCTCAGGAAATGTCCAGAAAGTTCTGTCTAGGGTAAACAAAAGCTGGGCCCACATCTTCCAATGTCAGGGACGCTTAGAGGCAGGACAAGGTCCCACTGCCCCCCAGGGATGAAGCAAAGGCGAGGTCTTGGGTGCAGGAGGGCAGAGGCCTGGGCTGTGTTGCAGACAGAGGTGCATCAAAGCCAGCGGCAGGAGCAGCATCAGGTCAGAGTGAGTGCCCGGGCTTTGGTGATGGGCACCAGGCTGGATGCCACCAGTCCTCCTCCACACAGTAGCCAGAGCAATCCCTTTAGGTGTAAGGCACATCAAATGTGGCTCCCCATCTCACTCCAAGTGAAAGCTCAGGTCGTAGTCTGCCTCTCCAATTCTCCCCCCAACCCCACCCACTCTGCTCCAGCCCCTCTGGCCCCTCTTCATCCCGAGACAACCCTCCAGGCTGTGGCACTCTCTGTGGAACACTTCCCTCGCTTCCTTCCTGTTCAAAATACCCTCCTCTAGAAGCCTCCCCGACCACCTCATCTAAAATAATATCCTCTATCCCCTCACCACGTTTGATTTTTTTCTTAGGATTTGCCACTCCTTGCCGTTATATTTTGCATCTGTTTTATTATTGATCTTCCCTAATAGAATGGAAGCCCCATGAGGGCCAGGGCTCCCTGCAGTTCACTGCTGTATCTTCAGCCCCTGGGAGAGTGTCAGGTACAGAGTAAAGTCAATAAATATTTTTTGGATGAATGAACAGATGGCTGATTGCATTCTGGCTCCACAATTTTCTAGCAAACACCTATCTCTAAGGGTTATTGTTTCCATTAAATAAAATAATACAGGAAGAGTGAACACAGCTGACATATAACAGGTTCTCCATCGATGACAACCTGAATCACTGTGATTATCAGCCAGAGTCTCAGGCTGTCATCTGCTCAATGTGAGGCCTGGGGCAAGCTGATGTTCTCTTGGAGTCTTGATACTGTCCAATGTGGAAGCAGGGGTGCCCACCTCCCACACAGGGGAGTTGTCTGATGTATACCCAGGCAGCGCACCTACCGAAGCCCTCAGCAGAGGTTCTGATGATGATAGGCACTCTCCAAGTGGCAGCTATCGCCAACCTGGAGAGGCTAAGATTTGGACACGGGTCCGATGGCTTTCTTATTCTGTGATCTTCGAGAAGTGGCATAATGTTATGAGCCTCAGTCTCCTCATCCATAAAATGGGGATAATAATGGTATCCTGAGAACACCATGAGATTATGCAGCTAAAGAGCTTCACAAAACTCTATGGAAATGTGCTGTGATGGGCAGGAGGGTGAGCCAAAGACATTCTGGATAGGGCCCAGGGGTGAAGGGATAAGGGTTCATAATGCAGACAGCAAGGTCAAGACCAAGAGCTGTGCTCAGAAGCAGTGGAAACCCACCCGAGCCAGGAGCCTGCAGAGAAGGCACTCCTACCCCTCCCCACTGCCTCTGCCCCACCTCTCCTTAGGGTCCCATGGGGACTTATTCTGACCAGCCCTGGAGGGGGAGTTTTCAAGGGAAGCAGGTGACAGCCACAGGACCCCGGCAGCAGAGGTAACTTCTGCCTCAGGCCAACCCCTGCCCCACCAGGAATATATGGCTTGTTCCATGAAGACACTAGGTTGGAGACCATGGGGAGGGAGAAAAACAGAAACAGCCCCCACCCAAGCCTGACTGCTCACACAGCCCAAATCTCAGAACAGAGAACTCACTAACCTTCAATCTGCCTTAACCCCGAGACGAACCTGACCTCTCCCTGACATCCTGGGTCAGGCCCTGGGAAATAGGCCCTGAAGACTCCCACCATATTTCTGTGTTCAACCTGTGCCTGGCAAAACACTGATGTGGATGACACAAGTGACTCAGTCAAGTAACCCCTAGACTGCAAGCTCCAAGAGGCATGGTTTCTTGTCTGTTTTATTCTTAATTTCTAGTACTCAGAAGACTGCCTGACACTTAGTAAGTGCCTAAGAAATATATATTGAACAGACGAATCCATTAGTAAATCAATGAATAAAGAAATGAATCAATGAATTCCTAGAAGTGAACTTCCCCGAGGGCCAGAATTTTTTCCATGTTCTTTGATAAATCCCCAGGGCCTAGAATTGAGCCTTGACATAGGAGAAGTATGAGTAAACGCATATGAACAAATGACTGAAGCAGTCACTGAATCAATGACCCATTAGAATGGAATCTCCCTGCAAGCAAGGATTTCCATCTGTTCTAAGGCTGCTTTATCAGTGCCTGGTGCATAGTGCATAGTGAATGTCAAATGAATCTTTCCATGAATGAATGAATGAATGTGCAAGACCCCAGCTCTCAGTGCAAAGGCCACAGACCAACCAGAAAGCAGGAGACACAGAGGCCACCCTGCCCCCACCCTACCACCAGCCACCACTCGCCTTGTGGTTTTTTAAATAATTTGTCTGTTGTTTTTAATTGTTGAGGCAGTAATACTTGGTTCATGAAACTGCAATATACAGAGAGGTGAAATAAATAGCTTATATATATATATAATATATATATAATATAGCTGGTTTTAAAATATTCCCTTATCATTGGTGTACTAGGTCACGTGAGTCACGGAAGGTCGATAGCAGCATCCTCCAGATCTGCGAGCAAGGCAGGGTCACCATGATTGGACGAGGCGTCTGTCGTCGGGAGGTCGAGGCGCGGAGAATTCCCAGGGGCACGCCTTCCCTGCGCGGTGTCTCGGGGCAGCTTGCAGTGGACAATAAATAAATGACTGCAAACCAGAGAGCGATTTTTGTTGGAGTTTGGGATAGGGATAGAGGATTGGGAAAGTCAGGGGGAGTTTGTTGGTGGGCAGAGTACTACTTTCTCTTTTTTTCTCCTTTCAGAACCTTTGGGAAAAGACTTTGGTTTCTCGAAGTGTCGGTTTCCTCATTCAAGTCCTCCTCTGGGGACGAGTTTAGAGTTGTCTGTTCCTAGAGAGAGACAAGCACCTGTGGGTTGACTACAGTCCCTTTGCATGAGTCTTTTGTCATCAGGGGTTTCAAGTCAATAATAAAATCCTTATCACCCCTCCCCCTAAGAGTTTTGGTTCAGTTTTTGTCTTCTTTTAAACACAATATACAAAAATAGAGCTTCTTCCTTATTTTTCATGTAAAAATATTCCTCTGATGCAGTTCTCTGGGAGTGTGAGTGTGGCCAGGGCGACCTGAGGGGCCGCGGCGGGATGGCCTAGGCGGGGTGTGTGGGCCGGATCCGACGGGACCTCTTGGTCACCGTCGTGTACTTGAAGGGCTTCTGAAGCTCCGGCTGCCCCTTGGGGTAGCGCTTCATGAAGTGCACGTCCTGCTGATTCTCCCGGGTCTTGGGGCCCTTCCTCGGCCGCCCCTTCTTGGTGAAGCCCACGTACCAGCCACAGTACTTAGCCGACATCAGGGCCGTGTAGTTGTTCTCCAGAACCTTCTCAATGAACACACACTCTTTGCTGGAGCCATCGGGCTGCAGGGGAGAGAGGGAGAGTGTTCAAGAAAAATATGACTCAGTGATGCTTGCTAAAGCACAGTAAGGAAGGTTTCATTCAGGACCACCACGATCGTTGTAGGGTCAACATCGTAGGGTTTTGCAGTGGGCGATAGAGACTGGGCTCAACTCTGAATATAGCATGGTCAGGTAAGGGGTTTGGTTTACAGCCAAGGAGCAGGATGGACAATGACTAAGATGAAACATCTAGGGTATGGGGGATTCTGGCTAAAGCCACCTAACAGGATTTTTGCTGAGGACAGGCCAGGGAGATCAGACATTACCTGGGAGATGGAGAAGGATGAGGACCCTGATCAGATATTGAGAGTGGGGGTTCTTGCTAAACTGACTTTGAGAGGCTCTTGCTAAAACTGGATTTTACAAAGAAGTGCACAGATAGGCCTAAGAGAAGGATCAGGAACCTGACTCTAGTTTGGCCAAGCAAAGAGTCTTTGTCAGGAGGAGAGAAAGGGGACAGCAGGTACAAGGGTCATGGGGCAGCACAAGAGAGAGAGTCTTCACTTCCTGGATCTGTAGAGTAAACTTTTGTAACTGGCCCCTGCATCTTTTCCCACCCTCCAGTTAGGTAAGACTCCCACTGTCATTCAGAAATCTATTCCTTCCCCACTCTCCACCCTCATAGCCCAGGAGCCCCACCTCATCCCTACCAGAGCACAACATCTAGACACTTTTTTCCCTTTGGCTTCAGTGACTGGCTCACAGGTGAGCATGTGACCCAAGCCATCCAATCAAGAGTGTTCCTTGAGACATTTTCTAGACAACCCCAAACATAGGTGGATTTAAACTGGATGAGTTTGTAAGGCTGAAGCAGAGGCAGCCACTTTATCGCCATGAGGGGAGATCCTGTCTGACAGTGAAGCCAGCACAGATGAAGCAAAGCCAAGGGGGAGAGAAGGAGAGAAACTACATCCTGGTCACATTATTTGGGCTCTAGGTCCAGTCACATCTGAAGCTCAAGTGACTTCATGGTTATGTGGGCCAATAATGGCTCATTTCCTTTAAAGCAGGTGATACTGCGATCTATCGCTTACAATAGAAATGAATCCTGATGGACTTGCACAAAACCTGACATTAAATCAGCTACTCAGCTGTAACTCAACTCCACTTCGATCTAGTCAAATAAAAATTACATGTCATGTGGGATGTGGTGCATTTTCACACTTAGTATGAAGTAAGGTGGGGGCCACTAAAAATAAGAGATTTCACATGGCTGAACTCCAAACTCTGCCATCGGTTGTAGGATCACAGGCTCCTGGGCCGATGTGTGAACTCTCTTGGGAGTCTGGGTATGCTGGGCAAAGAGCACTAGATTTGGAGTCAGAAACTGAATGACCTCTAACGGTTCCTCGTGTAACCTCAGGCCAGTCAGTCCCACTCTGTAAACCTCAAATTCCTCATCTACCTGATGGGAACAATGACTTCTGCATCATAGAGACACTGTGGGAGTGATGCTTATAAATGAATCTGACACTCAGTAGGAGCCTGCTAGATTATTCCTGAAGGGCAGCTGTTCCCGACAGGGCTGGCGTGCCTCCTTGGATCTGATCTGGACACAGGGTGTGGGGAGGCAGGGCTTCAGTCTCCTCTCTGAGACAGCCGAATTGCTCGATGGGGAAAAGTGGGAAACACACAAAGTTGGAAGGCCTGAATTAGCAGCACTCGAGTTTCCAACTAACATCTCCAAATTTAGGCTGGGCCCACTCCTCGTTACAGACGGATGCCCGGCCAAGCTGGAAGCCCAGCGGTCTGGCTGTGTGTGGAGACTGAGGTGTGAGTTCCAGCCTTTTGTTTGAAGTGGAAAACAGGCTAAGGCTTCCAGGAAGACTCACCTTTGAGCAGAGGGCAAGCTTGGGTTCTGCAGACCAAGGGCTGAACTTCGCAGAAAGGGACAGGCAGGGTAAGAAAACACTCTCTGGAAGATGAGATCTTTCGAGGAGGCTGCAGAACAGGCAGGGGCAGACCTGGGACACATACATGGGACCCAGAGGACAGTATGGGTGGCGTGAGCAGTGAAGGTCTCCTGTGAGGAAAGCCTGGGCAAGTGTGCAAGGCAGGTGGAGGGGAGTGGTCCCTGGGCTCTAGGTCCATGGAAAATTCTGGAAGCTGTCTGTCCAAACTGAATCCAGATTCTTTGCCTGGTCTCAACCAAACAGTCAGAGCAAACAGAACAAAGGCTACACCATGATGCTCCCCAATCCTAGAATGCCTGCCACTGCCTGGAAAATGGCTTTCAACCCTCCAGGCTCAGCTCAACAACTGCCTCCTCCGGGAAGCCTTCCAGGACTACCCTTTATCTCCCTGGGCAATTCCTCTTCCTCCTTCAAGGGTGTCAAGCCTTATTGGGCTCACATACTCCATCTTCTGAACCCCATTCCTCCTCCCCACAACCCAACAGAGAAATTCCACATCTGCCTGCTTCCGCATTAGCCCAAGTGCCTGATGAGGTCAAGCTGCTTCTCAGTTCTCTCGTTGCTGAGCACAGGCCTCAGCTCAAGACAGGGATGCCCCGAGTACTTGGGGTTGAACACATTTTCATTAGGATGGAAATGGTGGGATGACACATGAAAGGGGTTTCCTCCTGAAGAACACTGACTCTCCCTCCTGGATCTGTTATAAATATCCCAGAGACAGTCCTAAGCTATGAGAGGTCCCTCCTGGGATACACTGATTAGGGAGACAGAGCAAGATGAGCCCTAGAAATTGCCTAGCCCACTTGGTCTCCCCACTCATTCATTAACCATTTATTGATTGCCAACTATAGGCCAGACATTGCTACTTCCATTTAATTTCATCCTCTCCTTTGACTCTGCTTGGTAGAAGAAAGCAGAGCTCAGAAGCAAACAGGCTTGTCCAGGGTCATGGAGTCTGTAAGTGGCAGAGCTGGGATTTGAACGTGCCCTAGCCTGGTCTCAACCAAACACTGCAGCTCACTTCTCCTCTGCCCAGTTCCAGAGAGGTCGGAAAGGGGAAAGGGTGAGAAGGAGCAGGTGCTGCCCGTCAAAACATCTCGCCTCCCTCAGGCCCACATAGCCACCATCGGCACAAAGCAAGGTTTTGGATATACAAGGAGCTACCCATGCCAGACACGCAGGCTCAATACACGTCTGGGTTTACTTAAGAGGGTGGAAGAGCTGGGCTTTTGGCTGAAATTCATGAATCTTGGGAACCAGCCCTGGGGCTATGATGATCAGAAGTTCCCCTCCATGACCCCAGGCAAAAATGGGTAAGAAGCTAACAGCAGGCTACACTTGGGCTTGACACTTGCCTCTGCCCCTGGCTACCGCTATGACCCTGCTCACCACACACAGAGATTCCAGAAACACCTGTGCTTGGGTCCCACCCCCAGAAACTCTGACTCGATTGGTTCAGGCAAGGCAGCAGCATCAGTATATAAAGAGTAAGTGAATATCCCATCCCAGAACCCTGATGATTTAGCAGAATTTGATCTCTCCCCTAACACCACCTCCAACCTCTTGCTTCCTGAACTGGAGCCCTAGTCCTTCTATTTGATCTGAAGATGGAATCCTGTTGACATCATCTGCCCTCTAAGATCCAGTCTTACTCGAAACTAGAACCACCCCCTGGACTGTGTTTTTTTTAGTTTTTGGGGTTTTTTTCTATATAAGCCCCACATTCTCTTTTTTGCTTAAGGCATTTTAGGTTGAGTTTCAGCCACTTGCAACCAAAGCCATCTTAACAAAGATGTGCTGGTGGGCAGAACGCTCCCCTGCCCTGAAAAGGTCTGTGACTCTGTTGCCCCAAAAAGGACTCAGTGATTGAAACAGGTGGGAGCAGATAGGAAAACTACAACCTGGGTGGTGCCCAGCACATCATGCTAGATACTCAACAACTGATTACAAAATGAAAGGAAGCACCACCTCCTGGGCCTGGTGACATAGGTTCCAGAGAGGTAGCAAGGAGAAGGGGGGCCACCTCAGCATGCAGGAGCTGGGGACAGAGCTTTGGCATCTGATTGGTACAATTCGGCAGAAAGAGTAACTTCCAGCAAGGGCCTGCAGCCTCTGGAAAGCTCTGCTGAGGGCGCGATGTGGGTGCCCTTGCTGCGGCCAGGGATATGCAGGCTTGGCACACAGATGGTTCAAAGCTGTCCCATTGAGCCACTCCAAAGGAGGCGGCACTGGAGCTGAGACCAGGCACTCCCACCGGTGAAGAACTGACTTGTAACCTGGCTTCAAAGGGGGAAGGGACTAACACTTAGCAAGTGCCTACTTGCCTACTAAGTGCTCAGATTATCATTCCCATTTTACAGATGAGGACGACGAGGCTTGGCAAGTCCAGGGAGCGTTGACTCCCTTGGCTTGATTTGGACAATTCCGGCTGTGGCTTAAGAGTCAATCCACAGACAGCAGGAACCATGTTTCTCTCTTTGGTGCCCCGGCAGCCCTTTGGCCAGGTCTGCAGAACTCAAATGAATGGATGCAGAATTGGCCCTCAGGGAGCTCCCAGTGTGACAGGGGATGCAGGCACAAAGACAGACAGCACCGATCCAGGTCAGCAGACAGGTAACAGAGGGCTCTGCGAGGGGCTGCGGGGCTCCAGGGTGGGTGGGCTGACGGAGGCGTCCGGGAATAATGAGCTAGGACTCAGGTGGACAGAGGGAAGGGCAGTTCTGGCAGAGGGCACAGCATGGACAGTGCCCAAAGGCCCTACCCAGGAAACAGTGGTGCTCAGTGCCATGCATCTGGGGCATAAGGAATGCATGTGCCCGGGGAGGCTCCCCAGGGCCTTCAGTGTCCCATAGCAAGGTGGGAGGACCCATGGGTGGGTCTGGAGTTGGGTGGGGGTGGGGGCAGTCCATGTGCTGCCCTCCAGTGCTGTATGTGCTATAGAAAGCCGAAGGTGGGCAGTGGGGAAAGGCCTGGAGGTGCAGAAGCCACACACCAGGCGGCTGGGGCAACGACTTCCGGGAAGGTGGGGAGCAGAACAGAGGCGGTGGCAGGGTTAGGAAAGGAGGGGACTCCCAGGACCCGAGGCCCGGCTGGGCAGGGAGACTGTGGCGAGGGCAGCAGCCTAGGAGCCAGATTCCTGCCTCGGGGGCCAGAGAGGAAGGGGCGCTGGGCGAGGCCGAGGCCAAGCCTAGACAGGTGGATCTGGGGGCGCCCTCGAGTCCCCCTCCGAGGGGGAGGGGCAGAAGACAGGAGGCTGGCAGGGGCTGAGGGCGGGCGTGGAGGCCCGGACGGGAGCAGGGGAGGCGCCGGGGGCCGGGGCCGGGCCTCCCTCCGCTGCGCCAGGGCGCGCCGCGCCAGCTGAACCGTCACCAATATTAATGACGGGAGAGAGGGCGAGGGGGCAGGAAATCGGAGCCGGCTCCTGTGGAAGCGGTGACTCAGCGGCCAGCCCGAGGGCGGGAGGCGGCGGGAGGCGGCCGGCGGCGGGGTGGGGGGGCGGCCCGAGGGGACGGGGCTGCTCTTTTGACCCCCGCGCGGCCCTCCTGGAGTCAGGATGCCGGGAACCGCGCGCGCAGACGGCGAGGGCGGGCCGCGGCGTGGGCACGGGCACTAGCGGGTGCCGCCGGCCCCTCCTGGGGGAGAAAAAGAAAAACGAGCCGAAAACTCAAAGCAGGTTGGGCCTGGGAGGCGGCCCAGGCGGGCAGGAGAACAAAGCGCCTGACGCGGGGCTGGGCCGCGCCGCCACAGGAAACGGCCGGCCAGGCCAGGGGGACCCGCCAGGCCAGGGGGACCCGGCGCCCGCGCCCCGGTCCGCGGTCCCGGCCCCGACTCCCCTCGCCGGCCGGCCGGCCTCGCAACGGCGGAAAGTGAATCACTAATTAAAACCACTCCTCGGCATCCCGGAGGCGCGCTCTGCGGATTACTATTATGTTGCTCTTTGAGAAGCCTCAGTTGGTGTGGGCAGTGCGGCTGGAATCTTTTCCTTCCAAACCCGGCTTTGAATCCCGCGGAGCTCTAGTGTGGGACCTGGGACAAGTGCCCGGGCGTGGCCGAACCTCGGCTTCCTCATCTGTGGAATGGGGATGGTAGCGGTGGCAGCCTCCTGGGATTCATTTTCAGTTCAGTGCCAGGCAGAAAGTCGGTGCTCAATTAGCGGAGGCTATTGTGACTGTAATTATCAACAAAATAATGCGACAATGCCCTGGCTACGATCCCTGGCCTGTTACACCCTCCCCAGCCTCTTGGGTGTGGGGCGGGGGGGCGGGAGGGAGGGATAAGCCAGGGGATTCAAAAAATCAAAACCATGGCTTCAGCAAGACTGAAGTCATCTCCCCCACCCCCAGCAAGATGTAATGAACCACAAATAATCAGCCAGGGCATTGCCCCCAAGCAGAAGCCGATGCCCCTTAGAATCTGGGCCTACCCTCCACCCCCCTCCACTTGTCCAGGCAGAACCCCCTCAACCCTGGTCATACAAGCTGGATATGGGAGTGAGTCAGTCCCTGCAGAGAGAAGGGACAGAGAGCCTGATCCCACCACAGAGCTCCTGTAGATAACATCTTCCATTCAAACACCAAAGGAAGCCAGTTCGTGACTTTTGCAAACAGGTGCACCCAGGAAACAAACAGAGGTGCTGAGGAGCAGCATCATTGGAGACTCAGGTCCCCCTGCACCTGGGTTCCCCCCTCCCGAAGTCCCCCCACCTGAGGGTCCCTCCCACCTGCCCCCACCCTAATTTGTTACATGCAGCTCTCTTGCCAGTTTCAAAGTAATAAAATCTTCCTGAAATGTTAGAACGACGAAGCCCAGCACTGACGAGGCAGCCGGGTTCCAGAGCCCACTATTACAGGATGATTGGCACTGTCAGCCTCTGGCAATTGTTAAAATGATCACTGCAGCCACAGTCCTTGGCTTGCCAGTTCCTTGTTCCCAGACTTCAGGAACATATAGCCGGGGTGCCCCAGAGCCCCTCAAGGTTTCTCCCATGTCCAAGAAAGCCAGAGCTCCACACCCAGCAGGAGAGACCAGAGACCTGTGTGCACCATAAGTTATAGCCTTGAATTCCTCAGCCTGGGAGCTCGAGTGCCGAGGAGGACTGGGGGATGGGGTGGGATGAAAGGAGGAGATTACAGTTTCCATTTGGGGCTGACAATGCTCTGGACACATTGTTGCAGCTCCCAGAGTTGCTAGAGGGGAACCCTAAGTTCCCGGGAGTCCCAGGCCGTCACTCACCTTCCCCACAAGCTTGCCTTTGCGGTTCATGCACAGGTAGAATTCCGTTTCCTTGCCCTTGATCCGGACTTGACTACCGAAGGTGTCTGTCTCCACTAGGAGCTGGGCTTCAAAAGGCAGAAGGAAAACAAGACACATTTTATTACCAGGGGCAATGGCTTGGTCTAAAGGCTCAGTGACATGGTCCCTGGTCCTATCTTTGGTCCCTCACTCCCCCAAAATCGGCATGGGGAGGCCTAACAAGTCCCACAGGACAGATGCCATACAAATAACCACAGAAAAATCAGAGAAGTAGCAGTGCCCTGCCCCTCAGGCAGGGAGATAGAAGCCACCTATCACCTGTTCCCTTCCCTCCAGCCTCTCTTGGCTCCACTTGGGATCTGGATGGCTCCAGCCAGAAGGGATTTCTGCCCCTTGTGGCTAAACACCAGTGCGCCTTTCTCGCCATCATCACCCATCTTCTGTAGCCCCTCAACTCCCCAAAACAGGACAAAGAGCCATGCAAAAAAACCATTTCCCAAAGCAGGACAGACAACCATACAAAACGACCATTCTCCCAAAGGGAGAGACGGACATCCAAATAATCCCCTCTCCCAAACCCAAGGCAAGACAGTCAGAAAAATAACGCCACTCCCCAAATCAGGACAGCCAGCCTTACCAATAATCCTATTCCCCAGACACCACACAAATAACCACAGAGGGCCAGGCACGGTGGCTCACATCTGTAATCCCAGCACTTTGGGAGGCCAAGCCAGGAGGATCACCTGAGGTCAGGAGTTCGAGACCAGCCTGGCCAACACAGTGAAACCCCGTCTCCACTAAAAGTACAAAAATTAGCCGGGCATGGTGGTGCACGTGGTGGTAGTCCCAGCTACTTGGAGGTTGAGGCAGGAGAATCACTTGAACCCAGGAAGCAGAGGTTGCAGTGAGCTGAGCTGAGATTGTGCCACTGCACTCCAGCTTGGGCAACAGAGTGAGACTCTATCTCAAAAAAAAAAAAAAAAAAAAAGAAAACACAGAGAAACAGCTGAGGGGACCAAGGGGACAGACCCACATGCAGGCATATGCATGCACACCTCTCCTGCCTTTCGGAATGTCCAGCTATTTCCTCCAAAAGTTGGGTTTGTGGCCCCTTCCTGCAGAGCAAACATCTGGAGCCCCTACTAGTGCCCCCTGGCACCTTTACCCTGGCCGCTTATAGCAGGAAAGGCACAGGGAGTGAGGTGTGAGCTCTCTGGGAAAAGGTATGCAGGATATTCCACTGCCCTCCATGGAGGCCACCAAAGCTGAAGGGTAACTAACTCCCAGGAGGCCAGAAATCCCACTCAAGCCCCAATCTCCCCTGGTCCAGGGTGGGAGACCCCATGCTACACCATCTATGCTCCACAGAGCCTCCCTCAGGATGAGGGGTCCGCAGCTGATCCCCCAAAGCCCTGCCTAAACAAGGACACCAAGCAGCGAAAGAGTATGACTGTCCCTTCATTAGGCATGCTGTGTCCAAATCTTTTCCTCTCCCTCTGCCAGCCCACATTTTTGCCCCCAGTAGGAGGCTGCTGTGTGACTCTGGGTAGGCCACATGCCCTCTCTGAGCTCTCTTTCCTCTCTGGTCTTAAACCCCCTGTGCCTGACTCCCCAACACCAGCTGCTTTCTTTGTCTGTGACTGCCCCCCTCGAAATTCGTGCACTCTTTTCCCTGACCCCTTGTTTCCTAGTAGCCCCTGCCCCTTCCTTGCCCACAAAAGTTTAATTTCAGTGACAAGGGACTTGCTTCTCCATAACAAAAATTCCTGAGTACAGTACCTTGGAGCCACAAAGAGTATACCTCAGTGCCCTTAAAATGCACTAGGTATGATTTTAATAAAAAAATTTACAAATATAGACCCTGGTGCCCTGCTGTGAAAATTAAAACCATCTGGAACTTGAGATTTCCAATAATTAATCTAGCCCTCCTTTGACACCACTACTAATTAAAATATGATACCCACCTTCCAAGAGGGAAAAAAAGAAGAATTTACATAAAATTTAAAGATCTAATAAGAATTTAGTAACTCTAGAAACAAGGGGATGCACATTCTTCTCCCCACCTCCCCCCAGCCCTAGAAAACACTGAGTTGGGGATATTAACCAACGCTGAGATGGCGGTGGGTGGTGGGTGCAAGCCCTTGATCCTCCCTGTTCCCCTTAAGTCAAACTCCCTGTCATTTCCTCTGTGAGCTCCCTCCCTGGGGCCAAACATCACAGCAGCTCTGAAACTTGCTTCTTCCATATCTTTGCACAGCTCAGGCCCCACAGGGAGTGAGGAGTTATGGGTGTGTCAGGACAATTTCAGGTGTTTCTGATGAGGGGCAAAGGTGAGAGCTTTGGAGTGCACAAATCTTGATAGGAATCCCTGGCCCCAACCATATGACCTTGGGCCTCAGTTTCTTCTCCTGTAAAATGGGGGTATAATCTTCGATAGCTATCGTGAGGATTATACAAAATGATGCTGTGAAGAGCTTAGCACTCTGTTCTCAGAGGTTAGGGAGGGAAAACTCAGTAACTGTTATTTAAGTTTCCTACAAACCGCAAAACCAAACTGTTTTCCCAAAAGAAAAGAAAAACAAAAATACAGTGGAAGGAAATGGGATGTGTCTGCAAGGGTGGAGGAGCAGAGCCTCCCTCCCTAGCTCTTGTGCTGTGACCTGAACTTCCAAACATCCTTCAGGGCTTCAGGCATCCCACACTGAGAAGCACACCAGAAAATGCCTGGGGCTGGGGCTCACCAGTCTAGTTTCATTCTGGCATTGCCATCCTAGGCTGTGTGACCTTGAGCAAGCCACACCCTACTCTGAGACTCAGTTTCCCTACCTGTGCAAGGGGGAGCGGCTCGACCCTATTCTCCTTCTCCTTGGGATTAGGAAGTGGGGTCTAGCAGAGGGGCAGGGGTGGGAGATGAATGAAGTAGGTGAAGCCACTGAGTTGGGGTCCAGAAAACCCCACGTAGGCTCAAGGGGAAGACTCCCTCTCAGCCCCTCCCTGCACACGCCTGGACCTCTGTCCTCAGAACCGCTCCTGCTATGCTCCCCTTAGAGCCCACTGAAGCCACCCATCCCCATAAGATTGGGTATCTTTGTCCCCATTTTACAGTATAGGAAACAGGTTCAGAGCAGCAACCCAGTAACAGGGGCTGACCTCAGGACTGCCTGCCTCTTTCTCCTGGGGCCTGGGCTCCAGGGGAGAGGCCCCCAGCTCTGGAGGGACAGGCCTCCCAGCACAACCCCCACCCCTCACCAGCCAGGGCCATTGCAGGAAGCCCAGGCCTTTACCTGAGCTGTCCAAAGGCCCTGGGGCAGGGGTTGCACCTCCACACACCAGAAGCCTAGCCACCCCCACCCCAGCATGGGGAGGGTCTGCACCCGGCCGCCACGCCAGGGGAGCCAGAAGTCTGTTCTCTCCGTGACCGTAGCATGCGATGGAGTGACCTAGACACCACTCAGCACATGACATCATGAGGAGGGAGCCGGGCCAGAATTATGTAAAGTCTTTTGGGAGTAATAGCAGCAGCAGTTCTCAGAGAAAGGGGGGCTGGGGAGAGAGAAAATGAGACGGAGAGAGAGACAGGAGAAGGAGAAGAGAGACACACCACCCAGGCCAGGTCCTCCGCAGCACACACCCACTCCCATGACCCAAGCCCCCAGGACGCTGCTCTCAAGAATTAGAAACTTCATCCGGGCTCAAGCACAGCTCCATTCGTGGGGCCAGCACCAGGTCAGGTGGAGGAGTTGATGACATCATCTCACCCTGCTCATCGGACGTCCTCACTGTCCTGCTGGGCCACCGACCCCTCCAGCCTGCACAACTCAACAGCCCCCTCCCTTTGCCACGTTCCTCCCCCCACCTCTCCTCCACACCACAGCCAGAGGAATCCTTTGAAAATATGAATTTGCCAGGCACTGTGGCTCATGTCTGTAATCCTACCACTTAGGGAGGCCGAGGCTGGTGGATCACCTGAGGTCAGGAGTTCGAGACCAGCCTGGCCAACACAGTGACACCCCGTCTCACTAAAAAAATACGAAAATTAGCTGGGCATGGTGGCATATGCTTGTAGTCCCACCTACTTGGGAGGCTGAGACAGGAGAATCACCTGAACCCAGGAGACAGAGGTTGCAGTGAGCAGAGATCATGCTACTGCACTCCAGCCTGGGCAACAGAGTGAGACTCTGTCCCCAAAATAAATAAATAAAGAATATATAAATTAATTGTGTCCCTTCCCTGCTAGAAACCTCCTAGGGATCCCCAACCCACATAGAAGAACATGTAAACTCTTCACTGGGACCTGAACAGGGCACACAGCCTGGCCCCTGTGGACCAACCCCACCTCCCTTCCTTGCCCCTCCCCTCTAGCACACCAAGCACGCTCCTGTCACGGGGCCTTTGCATCTGCTGTTCCTCTTCCTGGCTTCCTGGAGGCTGCTTTGCCCAGAGCTTCCAGAATGGCTCCTCATCTCCTGGGTTGTGGTGCAAATGTTGCCCCTCAGACAGGCTTTCCCAGACCACAATGCCTAATGTCAGCACCACCCTCCCCAGTCCAGCCCTACCCCATTCCCTTGCTCCATTTTCCTGAGAGCTCTTCTCTGAAACTCTTTCTATTGTTGGTCTCTACCCAGCAGAATCTAAGCTCCACAAGGACAAGGACCTAGCTGTCTTTACACCACTCTGCCTTCCAGCACCTAGCCCATGCCTGGCTCAGAGCGAGTGATCAGTAAGCCAGTTTTAATAAGCTCACTGACAGCTTTGTGACGTGGGGATGACTAACAGCACTCACTGGCTAATGAAAACGAAATTCAGGGAGGTAAAGTGGCTTGCCTGAGGCACATGGCTGGAAAGGGCAGGACAAGGTCTGAACCCAGTGTCTGATTCCACGGTCAGTGCCCTTCACCACTGTGCTCCTTCCTGGTGTGACTCTGGGTGCCACTTGCAAGAACCCTGGGTTCCCACCCAGCCATCTCCAGCCTCAGTGACAATGCGAAAAATCTCTTCCTTCTCTGGGCCAGATCTAGGTAACCTCTGAGGCCTCTTTCAGTTCTGCCCCTCTGGGAATTATCAGTAAATGACATTTCTTTAGAGCGGATGAGGTGCTAGGCATTGTCCTATTTACCTTATATGCATATCTCCTTCAATTCTTACCACCATCCCAGGAGGTTAGAACTATTGTTATCATCCCCAATTTGCAGGGGAGAAAACAAAGCCCCAGAGCCACACAGTGATGGAGCTGAGATCCAAGCCCAGGCAGTTTGATCCAGAAGTCTAGGGCTTCGCCTGTCTACCGCATCCCTCACTTCTCGGTGGCCCCAGTCCCTTTCCTGGGGAGTGAGTGAGTGAACAGTGAAGGAAGCAGGGGAGGTATTTTCTTGGGCCCACTTTCTTTGGGCAGAAGTTAATGGGCAGCTCCGCTTCCAAATGACTTTGAGGGAGGAGGGAGTCCCTAGGGTCACCCTGAGGAAGATACCTTTGACATGGGAGATGGGGAAGCCCTCAGGACACCCAGAGCTAAGGTGTGACCATAGCCAGAAAGGCAAGGAAGGTTTGAGACCTGATCATGAGGTCAAAGGAGGAGTACAAGATGGGAAGCCCCATGCCACAGCTCCCCAGAAGGAGGGCCCACAGAGCCTGCCTCCCCAAGGCCCCACATACAGCAGGAGCCCAGAGGCCACCCAGGGCTGGGGGCAAGAGAGTGGCAGAAAGAAAAGGGGCTCAAAAGATCTGCTCCCTTCTCTGGCATCCAGAGAGGAAAGCAGCAAATGGGGAAAGAGTTCAGGAAAGAAGCTGGAGAGAAAACTTTCTACAAAAAACTCATGTTGTTTCTCCCCGCTTTAATGCCTGCAGCAAAAATGGCTAAAGAATAATGATGACAGCAAACACTTATCTAAGCATCTACCATGCGTCAGGCAATGTTAAGAGTGTGAATGTGGGGCCGGAAGTGGTGGCTTATGTCTATATTCCCAGCACTTTGGGAGGCCAAGGCAGGCAGATCGCCTGAGATCAAGTCCAAAACCAGCCTGACCAAAGTGGTGAAACCCTATCTCTACTAAAAATACAAAAATTAGCTGGGTGTGGTGGCACCCAGCCTGTAATCCCAGCTACTCGGGAGACTAAGGCAGGAGAATCACTTGAACCTGGGAGTTGGGGGTTGCAGTGAGCTGAGATTTTACCACTGCTCTCCAGCCTGGGTGACAGAGAAAAACTCCATTGAAAAAAAAAAAAAATAGTGTGAATGTGGAATATCTAATTTGATTGTAACAACAGCCCTGTGAGATAGGAACTATTATGCCATTTTACAGATGAAGACACTATGTCAGTTGTGCAGAAAAGTTAACGGAGCAGTAAATTGCTTGCCCAGGGTTTGAACCCAGGCAGAGCAAGGCCAGAGCCAGTCTGAGACAGATGGAGACTCAGACAGCAGACATTTCACAGGCTGGTGATGACAGAAAAGAGAAGCAGCATTGAGTGATTGACTGATTGGTTGGTTGGTTGGCTGACTGATCCCAGTGTGCTTCCCCAGCAGGGTTTTGCAGAGGGTGATCAGAGCCTTGCTGTGAAGACTTTGGGTTTGAAGGGTGGGAAACAGCAGGGAAAGAGAGAGAGGCAGCCAGAGGCGTGGAGAGAGACACAGCACAGAGACAGAGTTGAATCCCACAGACACAGGGGACAAGATCCAAAGAAGTGGAACTGGAGAGAACAAAGCTGGAGGGTGGATTGTTTTCCCCAAGCCTGGGATAAAGTCCCCAACACCCGCAAGAGCATCAGGGGAGCTGGGAGCCAGTGAGGGGCTGGCCCCTGGCCTGGGGCCTGAGACGGGTGGACGGTAGCTGGCCAGCTGCAAAGATCCCAGTGCTGACAGAGCTGCTGGCCGCTCTCCAGGCATCTTCCCCCAGTGAAGAACCATCCTCACTACAGACAGCCCTGAGAGGTCACACCGAGTCAGCCCTCCCTCCTTCCCCACTGAAGGCAGACCAGGTCTCCAGAGAGGGAGAGAGAGGCAGGGATGGAGGAGAAGCTATCCTTTCCGTAGACGCTTCCCCATCACTATAACACACACCCGTGCATACACACACTCTGCTGTATATGGTCTTTTCTCAAAGGTGCCCACAGTTCCGCTTCTCCATATGGACACACCAGAAAGTCAGGGGGAAGAACATCAATAGGGTTCATCAGGAGCTCTATTTCACCCTAACTGCAGCTCTTGTGTAGCCATGTCAATCAAGGGGTTGGTGAGGTGCGAGTGGCCACTCCCCCCGGGGTCAGAAGTTGTGGGACACGAGCTCAGAGGGGCAGGGATTTTGGTGGAGAGAGGAAGGTCCCTTCCCTGCTGGGAGAGCTCCTGGGGGAAGCTGGGTCTGATGACAACCCTATCCTCACTGCATGGCGCAAGTCTGGCTGGATGGAAAAGAAGGGTGGTGGGAAAGGAGGGAGGGAGCACTGATTTGTCGAGAATCTACTGTGCACTGACATCTGTACCAAACAGAAAGAAGCCTCTTTGCCCCAATGCCCAAGGGGAAATGACCCCACCACACACCCCAACACACACAGGGTTCCCATACGTTCACTTGATCAAGCATATACTGGGAGCCTCTTTGTGGTTGGCCCTGTGTGCTGGGGCTGCAGCAGTGAACCAAGCAGACAAAACCTCCACCCTCCGGGAGTTTACACTCTAACACAGGAGACAGATAGTGGGTAACTAACGGTACAAAACGGAAGGTCAGATAGTGACAAGTGCTAGGAAGAGGGGATAGAGCTGGGGACTCTTTGATAAGGGGACAATCATACAGAAGCCTGAGTGGGTGAGGGAGCAGGCCATGAGGATATCTGAGAGAAGAGCATTCTCACGACAGCAAATGCAAAGGCCCTCAGACAGACAGTGCTTGGATGTTCAAGGGACATCTGGAAGGCTGCTGTGGCTGTGGCCATGTGAGCAAGGAGCAGAGGCAGAGCCTGAGGCTGCAGCAAGATCAGGAGCTGGGCATACCAGGCCTGCAGGCTGATTCAAGGACATGAGTGTTACTCTAAGTGAGACGAGCACCTCTGAGCTGTGGAGGAACACGCTCACATTTTGGGATGCATATGGAAAACGGACCATGGGGGCTCAACTCTGACACTAAGAGTCCCTGCTACATGGGCCACCCAACCAGCCCAAAGGACCTTGGGCCCTGTGAGGGGTAGACAGTAGCTGGCCAGCCACAAAGATTCCAGTGCTCATGGAACTGCTGGCCACTCTGCTACCTCATTCTGGCAACTACCAGAATGAGGGAAATGGAGAGGAGAGGACCCCTTCCCAGCTCCATCACCAAATCAGCAAAAGCCCTGAAGCCCCTACCTTCCTGCCTGTGTGAGCCACTGAGAGCAGGCCCTGGTTAAGCTTTGAATTGCCCCATACATATCTTATGCAGCCTTCTGGCCATCTCGAAAGGGGCCCTGCTGTCTGCCAAGCCTTGTGCTGGACATAGAGACATAACACAGAGCAAGGTCACTTCCTCCAAGGAGCTCAGACTCCACAGGGGCACCAGCCACATTAACAGATGATTCCACTGCAGAAGGACCCTTGTTGGGACAAGGGTGAGCACAGGGGCACAGGGGCTCTGCACCCAGCCCCGGGGGCTCAGGGAAGTATCTGCACTGGGGCATGCTGACTCCCTGTGAAGCTGGAATCACAGACTCACCCCATGCCTGAGCTGGAGCAAGCTGCAGAGTACCAGCTGCACACCCTTTCTCCTACCCATGTTACAGGTAGGGAAACCGAGGCCCAGGGAGAGAACGGGCACACTCAGGGTCACATCGAAAGTTCGCAGCCTAGGCTCTTCCTACTCAAAGTCAGCCTCTAGTAAGGAAGAGGGAATAGGGGGCCCTAGACTGAAGGCTCCTTGATGGCGGGGACGAGGCATGTCACTGACCACGGCAGCCCCCTCCCCTGCTGCTTGTGCTTGGTAATTTCTGCTGAATGAGTGAGGGATGGAGGGGAGATCACACCCAATCATGGGAGCCAAAGCCCTCCTCCCTCATCAGGGCAGAGACGGCAGAGACCTTGCTGCTGGGAATCACAGGAGGATGCTTCTTCTCCCTGCATCTGACCTGCCAGGGTCCCACTGATGGCAGACAGGAGCACCGATGCTTCCCCCAGGTCTTCTCTGGAAGCCTCTGGAGCCAGGTCCTCACCTGAGCCCATGACAGCACCCCCCATACTCCTCTCATAGTAAGGAGATCAGGTGGTGGTTATTAATACTTGTTTAATGATCATATAATCTTTAGACATAAGATTCTCTCATTTCAATTACCCTATTTGTAGAAGGGGAAACAGGATCAGAAAGACTAACTCAGATCCATGGTCTCCCACTCAAAAGTGGTGGAGCCAAGACTCAAATCCCACAGGATTCCTGCATTGATGTGCTCAATCCTCCAAATACCATCTCTCCAGCTAGCAGGGCCCCTCTGGGGCCTGCCTTGGATTATTCTGGGCACTGTCAGTCCTGGAGGCTGGTCTACTGCAAAATGTTTTTGTTGTTTTTTTTTTATATCACTTTTTCTTTAAACAGAGAAATCTTTTTTCAAATAAAATCCAGTTGCTGGAAACCCACATGCTGGAGTCTCTACAACTCCCTGCATGTGGGCTCAGCTGGGCCCTCCTTCTGAGGAGTTAGTGCCTCCCCTCTCTTCACATCCCAGGCTTAGGAACATCCACCTCGAGGGCAGGTGGACGGGGGCCTTCTCCTCCCCACTTGGCAGCTAAAGAAACTAAGCCCAGGCAGGGAGGCTGTTCCCCAGCTCTGCAGGATGCTCAGGGGCAGAGCTGCAACTGGGACTCAGTGTGCTGCTTTCTGTTCTGTGCTGTTCTGTGACATGGCAACTGCCTGCAGGACAGAAGTGACCAGCACCAAGGGCAAGTAGAGGGGAGGCTGATATTACCCCAGGTGGGCAGGGTGCCTCTCCATGCAACCTCCCACCTGCCAGGTATCCAACTACCTAAGCCTCCAGCCATCTGGCCAGCTGTGCTCTCCCGGCAGAACCCAAGGCAAGGCTAAGAAGATCGCTTATTCCTGGAGCAGCCTGCTCTTAAAGCCTCTAAAGCTTTCCCAGTACCGAAAAGCTTTAGGGGGCCAGAGGGAGACTCTCTTGCAGAAGACCAAGGTCTGGAAGCCCCACTGGCATCTAAGCAGATTTCACCAAAGGACCACCCACTACTGTGAAGCAGGTCAGAGCCCCTGGGCAGGGCACCCAGACCCTCAGGCCCACCCACAGAGCCAGCATTTCAGGAGTCTTGCCTTTACAGAGGCAAATCTGAGGTTCTGAGTGTCTGTGGGGATTCCAGATTCCAGGTGTTTACAGGGATGCATGTTACAGACTGCATGTTATAAAATTATATGATTCTGACAAAGCATGTAGTACATCTCAGACTGCATCATTCTTCAGCGGGAGCAGGTTCCTGAACTGTCCTGGGCCCCCGGCTGCCCCTCCCCCCGAGACAGGGCAGGACCCTAATGCAGAGCAGCCCCACCCTCCTGCCCTAGCCTGGCCACATAAATCACCCTCCCAATAATATTTGTATTGATTATCTAAATTGGAAGCCTCAATTGGCTCCATTGTCTCACTTCCTCTCCCCAGGCTCACAGATGGGGTCCCTTGGCCTCATCTGTGTTTCTAATGTGGCATTTAAATGGAGCAGCAGCAGCCAGCAAGGCCCTGCACTGCCCTGGGTATCGGGGGTCGGAGGAGTACAGAAACTCCTTGAGAGAGGACCATAAAATCTTACAGAGTGTGTCGGTGGCAGAGAAGCCAGGAAGACCTAGTCCCTGGGTACTTGAAGTGCTGTCCACTGGCCCCGCCCAGGCACTCATCAGACATGCAGCAGATCAGGCCCCGCCCCCAAGACCCACAGAACCAACATGGGCATTTGGACAGGATCCTTCCATGGTCACATGCACATTACACTTAAGAAGCATGGCTGGACATGGTGGCTCACACCTGTAACACCAGCACTTCGGGAGGCAGAGGCGGGTGGATCACCTGAGGTCAAGAATTCGAGACCAGGCTGACCAACATGGCAAAACCCCATCGTCTCTACTAAAAATACAAAAATTAGCGGGGCATGGTGGTTGGTGCCTGTAGTCCCAGCTTCTTCGGAGGCTGAGGCATGAGAATCACTTGAACCTGCCTGGGAGGCGGAGGTTGCAGTGAGCTGAGATCACAGCACAGCACTCCAGCCTGGGTGACAGAGTAAGACTCTGTCTCAAAAAAAAAAGCACTGCTTTAGCCCAACCATTGTGTTGTGCAGAGGAGCAACTGAGGCCCAGAGAAGGCAAAAGGCTTGTCTGAGGTCACACAGCAGGAAAGATTCCCTGAGTTCCCAGTTCAGACAGAGGGAATGCGAGGGCAAGTGACTTCTGGGGTGAGGGGCCGGCCATTTCCGGGCTCCCCTCCCTCTGGAGCTCCCGCCTTAGGTCTCAGGGCGTGGACAGATGGTTCAGACCAGAATCTGACCCCCCTGTACTCTCACAGCCTGGAGGGGCCAATGAGAACTCCGGGGACTCCCCAGAAGGGCACCTCCTCCCGCCCCGGCCAGCCAGCTGCCCCTTCTGGCAGCAACTGGACAGCAGATCCCAGGGAAAACCACCACCTGGGTCTGCCCAGCACAGCCAGGAGCCTGTGGAGGGGGGCACGATGGATGGGAGGTCCCAAAGAGGCGGCCAGCAGAGGGCCTGGGAGAGGTGGGGAGGAGGGAAGCTGTGGTCAGAAGGAAGGAGGCAGCGCTGGTGGGGATCGGGCAGAGAGGTGGAGAGAAACAAAACGGGAAGGGGGAAGAGCCGGGAAAAGAAGAAGGGGAAAGAGAGCAGGAGGGGAGCAGAGGCGGTAAGGAGTGATGGTGGGATGAAGGAGGGAGGCAGCTGGCCCGGAGGTGCACAAGCACAGCGTGGCTCAGCCCTGCCCGGCCTGGCCGGGCCGGCCCAGCCCCCAGTGACGGTGCAGCTGCCACTCTTGGGCCCTACCATGAGGTCAGTCCTACCCCGGGGCTGAGGGAAAATAAATGGTGTCCAAGATAAAAGGTCCAAGAAATTATTTGTCTTGTTGTCACGTCCTGACTGCAACGGGCGGGGCTGGCGGGCAGGTGGGGCATCGTCCCAGAAACATCCAGGCTGGCAGGTTTAGCCCCACACACAGGACCACGGCCCCAGCACCCAGGCTCATGGCTGGTGCCTGGACCACCTCCCAGAATCTGGGCCTGAGAAGGCAGGAACGGGCAGGGGCAGGTGCTTTCCCAGTGAGGGGCAAGGACCAGGAGGCCTCGAAGCAGTCTCTGCTTTTCCTGCCTGGCAATTTTAAATAAATAATCTATGTGGTATTTGCTCAGCGTCTGTCTAGGCCAGATGCCCTCCAAGCCCTGGGAAGGTGGAGTGCTGCATGTTTCTCTCACTGCTAAGCACCTTTGTGGGCCAGGGGCTTAGGATGTCTCACTCCTCCCAGCCATTGCAGAGGCAGCATAGGCAGGAAAGTGGGGAGAGTTCCCAAGTACTCCAGGAGGGATGGGCAGTTCCAGGGTCAAGGGCAGATCAATAGGATCATGGCCCAAGGTGTTATGAGTGCCACATATCACAACTGCACAGGCTGAAGCTCAAAGAGCCCATATGCACACACCCACATAACACACGCACTAGGCCGGTTTCCACCACCACCAGCTTCCAAAAAGCATCACCCAGAGGCTCCTGCCCCTTGAAGTGGCTGAACCCAGGAACAGCCACCTGCTTTAGGCCATCCCAGGCAAGTCACCAATACCACAGCAGATGCCACTTATGGGGCATTTACCAGCTGAATAACTTTTCATTCACATCTTCAGTTAGTACTCCCAACACCACTCTCAAGGATTTACCATTACATCTCCATTTTACAGATCAGGAAACTGAGACCCAGAAGGAATCAGTGTCAGGTCCAAGATCAGCCAGGACCAGCAGAGCAGCATTTGAACTTGAGGACTCTGAGGCCGGGAAGAGCAGGTACACAGGGTAGGAGGAGAGGGTTGGCACATACCATACTTGTCCCCATCCTCGCCACGGGCACTGATCCTGCGGCCCAGGACCTGGATGTGTTTCCCACTGGTCCGGCTGTAGAGCTGGTACAGCCGCAGCTGCTTACGGCTCACATCGTCCCGAGCCCGCGTCTGGTTCTCCACGTGGATGCGGAAGTCCACGTTGTCCTCAGCAACCAGCACCTGGGCAGGGAAAAGGACACAGTGAGCCACCCTGGATGTCCTGGGCCCGCTGCATGCAGGAACCAGCCACGGCCACCACAAAGACCAAGGGCTTCTCTATATCGGCTCTGAGCCAGGCCTTTGCACATACTGATAACCAGCCCGTCACTACTCCCATTCAAATATGAGGCACCAGAGCTCTGAGAGTCACCTTAAATGCAAGCTGCCCACGGTGGCCCAGCCAAAAAGTGGCAAAGCTAAGAATCAGGCCTAGGTCGATGTGACAACAAAGCTTCTGTTTCCACCGCAGCCGCAAAGTAAAGCAAGAATGATTCTCAGTAAAATGGTGGGGCAGAGGCCCTACCCCAATTCTATCCCAGCGTAGCTGTGAGGCTACGTGAGTAAACGGGAAAAAAAAATACTAAATCCATATGGACATGAATGAGGAATGAGAGGGGATGGAACACTGGGTCCATGGGGAAGGAGGAAGCCTGGAGTGCCACATCCAGGGAGCCAGCGTGGCAGAGTCCGCTGTGACTTTGCCCCCTGAAGCTGATACTGGGGTCTCCTCCTCACCCCACAAGAGCCCTCATGCTCACTCCCACACCAAACATCTGCCCACATCCTGAGGGAGGAGAAGCCTTTGCTTTGCATCTGCCACCAAAATTCTATCTCCCTCGAGGCTTAGCTTGTGCCTGTCCACATCCTCCAGGAAGTCTTCTCTGGTTACATCAAAACATATTGCTCCCATCTTCCTTCCCCTCTCATTGGGACAATTTGCATCTGCCTCCTCACTGGCCTACTGCCTCCACTCTCACCCACTGGTAGTCTCTCTTCCACCAAACCCCATCCCTTCTCCACAGGACTTCCCATCACATTTCTGTGAAGGACTCCTCCAAGGCCTAAGGGCCCTGCAAGGTGAGCCCCTGGCTGCTTTTCACCCTCCTCTCCCACCCCGACCCCCTACCAGCCATGCTAGCCACTGGCCACCTTGGCATAGCTCCCAAATCAAAACACACTCCTGCCCCAGGGCCTTTGCACTTGTTCTTCCTTCTGCTTTGATGCTCTTTCCCAGATCCTTACATTCTAAGCCCTTGAGCTCACTCAGGTCTCTGCTTAAATGTCACCTCCTCATGCAGGCCTTCCTGGACGCCTTTCGGAAGCTCTGCGACTCTCCCTCCTTCCACCATGCTTTGTGCTTCTTTCCAGCACTTATCTGGGTTTTGTCTTTTGGCCCCAGTAGGCTGGCAGTACCATGAAAAAAAAAAGAGAGAGAGAGAGAGAGAAAGCTGGAGCAGTGTCTCCCATTTGCCACTATTCCACAGCACCTAACACAGTAGAAACTCAAACACTTCTTGAATGGATGCATGGACAAATGTTGAAAAGACCTGGAGTCCTGTCGTGCCATTTAGCATTGTCGTAGGGTCCCCAACACCCTGCTGGTTGTATGCATGTTAACCATTAGGCTGAGCCATTCCTGAAGCCCAGACAGCGTTTTGGGTTTGTTTCCTGTGTACCCACAAAGTATATCACAATGCTAGTCACAAGGGACCCCATTCCCAGGCTGGCACAGTCCCATCCAGCCCATGGTAGAGCTCTTGGAACCCTGGCTGCCTGAACATCTGTCTCACCTCTCAGCTGTGAACTCAAGGGCAGGGATGTCCCCTGGATCTCTGTCCCCATGCTGACCTGCACATATCCCCCGATACCAGCCTGGGCCCACAGGTATGTCCACGGGACAGCACTGTTGAACCTTTGTGATTGTCCTCAGGGTGGTAGCATCACCCCACATTGTGGATGAGGAAACTGTCAGCTCCACTGACAAGGCCCCAGAGCAGTAGTGCAGAATTAATCCCAGGCCTTGTGACCCCAAAGCCTGTGTTTCCTGTGCCCCATCCCCTGCAGGCCACTGCCTTGTAGGGCCCTGCCTGCCCCACCAGTGCCATCAGGAGCTGGCCCTGGGTTCAAAACCCAAGATGTGCCACTCTCTAGCTAAGGGACCATATGCAAGTTATTAAACTCTAGTGCCTGTTTCCTCACCTATAAAATATCGTGATGATAACAGCACCCTCCTCATGAGTGGCTGTAAAGATTAAACTTATACAGCAATATATGAAGTGCTCAGAGCAGTGCATGGCTCAGTAGGCGTCACTTGTGATAGAACACAAGACAACCCTTTATGGGGCTCTAGACAAAGGCCTACAAACCAGATTCACATTTGGGAAGATGCTATTGCTTTTGATAGTCCTGACAACCTGTGCCATGGGGACACTTATCACCCCCACTGAACAGATGGAGACACCAAGGCCCAGAAAAGTTAAGTCCATTGCTCTAAACCACACAGCCCGGTGAGGCAGAGCCTGGCCTATTGGCCCACCAAGTGTGCCTCCTCTTCACATCCCCTACCCCTCAGCAGCCACACATGCCACCACTCACAGCCCGGATCTGATACCTGGGGCCCACCTCCTTCTACATCCTGCTGCTCAGGGACAGAGGAACTCCAGTGCCCCCGAGGTCCACACCTGATGGGCATTTTTCCAGAAGAACACCCACCCGTGGCCTTTGACCTTCCTGGAATGACTTCTGAAGGTGGTTGGCCCTGTCCCCTCCCCCAAGGGCAGGCCTCTGGCATCTCTCGCAGTCCTCCAACACTCCTCCTGCTCACAGGAGACCTTATCGACCAGAGGTCAAACCAATCTTCTTGCCCCGGGTCCCCGAGGGGAGCTGCCCTGCCCCAGAAGCCGGCCTCCCATTAATGATTTTCTCCCTGGCCCACTGGACAGAGGCAGCGTGGGTGACCCAGGGTCAGCAGCGGCTATCGGGTGGCACTTCCCCAGTATGCGGGAGGGAACAATCCATCTTGCCAGCTCCCACCATTGAAGCCCCACTCTGTGGCCAGATCCACCCCGAGGGAGGTAACGGGGGTAGCCTCTGACTCGGAAATAGGGTCTGTTCTCCTGGAAAGGCTGGAAGCACCCGGGGCTTCCCAGGCAAGACCTCTGGAGGGTGTGACACCCCCACTAGAGGTGGGGCCTTTCCTAGCCCCACCTCCCAGGCTGGGTGAGGGCCCCTGAGCACTCTACAGCAATGGCTTATTGTCCCAAGTCCAGTGTGACTGGTTCATCCCTGAATCTCAGCTCTGCCCTCAGAAGGAAACCAGCAAACACTTGCCAAAGGCTGTGGCCAAAATTGAGGGAAACCTGGAGGTCAACATCAGCCCTCCCACTTACACCCAGAGTGCCCCACAGAGGGATGTGTTAAAGCAACTGACTGCTCAGCATTCCTCTGTTCCAGACACTCTGCTAAGAAGATCCATAGGCCGGGCACGGTGGCTCAGCACTTTGGGAGGCTGAGGTGGGTGGATCCCTTGATGCCAGGACTTCAAGGCCATCCTGGCCAACATAGTGAAACTCTGTCTCTACTGAAAATACAAAAACTAGCGGGGCATGGTGGTGCATGCCTTTAATCCCAGCTACTCAGGAGGCTGAGGCCACAAAACCACTTGAACCCAGGAGGCAGAGGTTGCTATGAGCTGAGATTATACCACTGCACTCTAGCCTGGGTGACAGAGTGAGAATCTGTTCTAAAATAAATAAATAAATAAGAAGAATTTTAAAAAGAAGAAGAAGAAGCAGACAACCCTTAGACCTGGCACCTCAGTGACCCATGGAGGTGAGCACCAGTTAAAGCCCATGTCAAGGTCTACTGCCAGAGCACATGCATAGTGGTGTTGCCTTGGACACACCCACTTCTGTCCTGCTAGCTGGGTGGCAGGTCACTCGGCTGAGTGCCCTTCAAGGGGGCTCTATCTTCAAGATTTTCCCAGAACAGTGTTGCTGTCTACCTGGCTAACACCCCTCCTGGCACACAATGATCAGCAGTGTTGAAAAGCTGCGGTGTGAAAAAAATCAAATTGCTGCAACTTTTTTTTTTTTTTTTGAGACTGAGTCTCATTCTGTCACCCAGGCTGGAGTACAGTGGTGCAATTTCCACTCACTGCAACCTCCGCCTCCTGGGTTCCAGCAATTCTTGTGCCTCAGCCTCCCTGAGTACTGGGATTTATAGGCGCGCCACCACGCCCAGCTAATTTTTGTATTTTTAGTAGAAACAGGGTTTTCCTATGATAGCCAGGCTGGTCTTCAACTCCTGACCTCAGGTGATCCACCCGCCTCGGCCTCCCAAAGTGCTGGAATTACACGTATGTGCCACCGTGTCCGGCCTGCTGCAACTCCTGAAAGACAAGAAGAGTTGGTGCATAAGGGAAGTCTTCTACAGAGGCAAGGTGCCTTTTGTCACTACACCTTGCCCGCTGCGCCATACACATGGATTATCTTTTGGGTGGAGGCAGCCTTTCTCATAGCATGGTAGCCTAGGGTCCCCTGCAGCCTAAGATCCCAACTGTCCGCAGCCCCTGCTTCCCTTGCCTTGAGGGCTTCAGCTCTGGTAGAAATTTTCACTCTTCCAATGCAGCACTTGCTGCACAGAGGCAATGAGGCCCCAAGAGGCTCAAATCCCACCCCGAGCCTGCCAAGGTCCCCAGGCCCTGGGAAAATCATGGGGCTCAGTGGCACAGAGCCCACCCACCTTCTACCTTCAGTCCCATTCTTACCTGGTGTAGTTCTTAACACGCAATGTGATGCCATGGCCCTGCCCAGGCTCCCCATTACCCAGGACAATAGCCAAGTGTCATGCTTACAATCGAACCCCCCCATCTACCTTCCAAGCCTCCTCTCTTAGGCACCTTGGTTAGAACCTTCCACAGGGAGAAAAGAGGTTGAGATGAGCCTCCAGCCTAGTGCCAGCTTCCGGAGATCAACAAAGATACCACTTCACATGAGGGCATCTGATAGCCTCCGTCACTTCCTCTGGTCTGAAAATTTCAGCCTCTCCAGCCCATTCATGGTTGAAAAGCATGTTTAGATCCTTCTCTTTCTTCCTGGGCCCCATTGCTACCTCCCACAAATGTGCGTGACATCACACATCACCTGTGTACACACACCACACATGCAACACTAACACAGTAACCAGCACTGACTGACCTTAGCTGTCCCCTGGCTTCACCCCCAGTCAACCAACTTACTTGACTCCTTCAGCTCTCAGTTTTCCCATCAGCAAAATGGGGACAGTTTATAATATTTATCTCAGAAAAAGATTATATTAGTAACAATAATTACTCATTTTCCTTTTTTTTCTTTTGAGATGAACTCTCGCTCTGTCACCCAGGCTGGAGTGCAGTGGAGTGGTCTTGTTTCACTGCAACCTCCACCTCCCAGGTTTAAGCAATTCTCCTGCCTCAGCCTCCTGAGTAGCTGGGATTACACACGTGTGCCACCACACCCAGCTAATTTTTTGTATTTTTAGTAAAGATGGGGTTTCACTGTGTTGGCCAGGCTGGTGACCTCGTGACCTCGTGATCCACCCACCTCAGCCTCCCAAAGTGCTGAGATTACAGGTGTGAGCCACTGTGCCCGGCCACTTGATTTTCTTTACTTTTGTTTTGTTTCATAAACAGCCACTATGTGTTGAGCACTTCCTCTGTGCTAAGAATCTCGAGGTGTCTCCCTCCGTAACGATGAGAACAATCCTATGAGTTGGTATGATTATTATCCCCATTTTACAGAGAGGGAAACTGAGGCTCAGAGAAGTTATATCACTTGTTATATGACACAGATTTAATAGGAAATCAAGATTCAAATCCAGCCCAGGTTCTCTCCTGCTTCACCCTCGCCTGCAACTGTTCTCCCTCCTCTTCCTCACCCACCTCCTTTCTACTTTTCTAGGACAACAACTGGTTCAGGCCACTGGCCATCATTTGGGGGTAAGGAGGTTGGAATATTGTCCACAAAAGAGCTGGGGGCCTTGAGCTTTCTGCCTCCACCCAACAGAGAAGGATGGGGTCCCATGGACCTTCCCGCCCAGTCCCCATTCTCTGATCCTTGAGGCTTTATGCAACCCATGCCCCCGTCTCCAGGAAACTTGCCCAGAAAGGGAGGGCTCCCTGGTCCCAGGAGGGGCAGCCTCCAGACTTCCGGCCACATTCCACACCACTGCCTCCTCCAGCAGCAGCAGCAACGGGCCAGCCAAGGTTTTCAGAGCTTCACTGAACTCTGGATTCAAACCAGAGACCTTCCCTTGTCTCCAGCCTGGGTTCTGGTAAAGTCAGCTCCTCTCTCCACCTGAAAACGCAGCTCTGCTAACTTCCTGGACTCTGGCCTGGGGGCGCTCTCTGGATTATTGTCACTGAGAGTGAAGCTTACGTTGGCTCCCACTGGCTGGGCACTTGCCTCTGTGCCAGGCCCCATGTCCACTACTCACAGAGCCTGAGCAGCTGAAACTATTACTATCCCCGTGTTCCAAGTGACAAAGGAAGACGCAAAGAGGTCATGGGACTGGCCCAAATTGAACAGAAACTGACTGAGCCATGATCTGAACTCATCTCTGGCTCTGAAGACCATGAGTTTCCCATGGACAGAAAGGGTAGGAAGAAGGCTGGGCCCACCCTGAATCTGAATGTGGCTCCCGTGGGTGCCCCCACCTCCTCAACCCTAGGCTTCTGGCCTCTTTCCTGTCACATTCCCCACACCAACTCAGCCAGGACAGACAGTGACTCCGCAAAGGGCCCTTCCCCACCCCCAAGCCTGTCCATTAAGCTTCCAGGGCTATCAATGTATTGATTGGCAGGGCTGAGCCATCAGCAGGGGAGGGGGGCACTGCAGGATGGGGGTTGGGCCCGAGGGTCAGCCTCCCTCTCCCCATACATCAGCCTTCGTGGTACAGATCGTCAATATGGGCGCCACTGCTGCAGGCAGCCAACTCTGGAGCAGTAAAGACCCATGCCCTGTCCTCTCACTCCCTTTCCTCTTCCCGCTGATCCCTGCTTCAATTCCAGCTCCCTAAAGGCCCCGGGTAGGGAGAGTAGCCATCCATGCCCATGAGATAACTAACAAGCCCTTTATTCCAGCATTCAAAGCCCACCACAGCCTTTTCCATCACCCCCATTCCTGGGAATGGATGCACCAGCCACCCCAGTTGGCTTGGAGCTCTATGAGTCTACCAGGCTGATGCCTGCTTCCAGGTAGCACCATTCCATGTGCCCGCAAGGCTTTTCCGCATAGGCGCATACACATATGCACGCACGCAGGGGTTCACAGAGTCCTCTTCACCTGGATTGCTCTTATTTCAAGGTCCACATAGAGCATCATCCTAGGCCAGACCCTCTTGCCCCAGAGTCCTGTTCTGGGCCAAGAGTACCCGCCTACCCTTGAGTTCCTGCTCCTCCACACATATCTCCAGTTTCTCTCAAGCCCCCAAGGGCTGGGGCGGGTGCTGGTCCTTGCTGTGCCCCAGCCCCTAGCACAGAGGAGTGGTTGGGGGAACTCAGTCCGGGTCCCCTCCCCACTCAGGAGAACCTCTCCCCCAAGTCTCCACTCACTGAGCCAACATTCCTCCAGCATGCCAGGTCTGTGCCAAGTGCCATGGTGCCCACAGCAGGGGTCAGACCTCCCTTTGACTTCCAGAAACCAGTGGGCTGGCGGATAAGCCAGGCTTGAGGCACTCCAGAGTTGAACGCAGAAACGCAGCTCACATTTCCTTAACACTTATCATGAGCCAAGCGTTGTGCCAATTGCTTCCCTCGGGTAGGGGGAACTCACCCTTCCAGCAACCCCAGGAGGGAGGTTTCTGTCCAGATGCCTACAGGAATGATAAGCCACAGAGAGGCCGGTCAATCACTCAATCATACAGCCACCTGAAGCAGTGCCGGGCCCTGAACCCATCCATCCCTGTGAGCCCTGCAGAAAGTCCCCTGGATCAAAGGCAGTGACTATATGTGCTATATGATTCCAAGGCAGAAGGTGGGATGGGTATCGGGGGAAACAGAGCTGTCCAAAGTGCATGCCACCTCTTCACGGAGAACACATGGAAGGAAAAGCCTTGGATACCGTCTTCATTTCCCTCAAAACCAGTCCAGGGCCAGGTATGCCCCAGAAATGTCTGTGGATTGCTGATGTGGATTGTGGATTGTTGATGTAGATTATTGATGTGGATTGTGGATTGTTTGTGGATTGTTGATGTGGATTGTGGATTGCTTGTGGATTGTTTATGTGGATTGTGGATTGCTTGTGGATTGTTGATGAGGAGCAATACTATATTTGAGTGCCTACTGCATATCTGGTCATCAATTACTTTTACCAACAAGCCAGGGGAGTGGGATTATTATCCTTATTTTGCGCATGGTGAGGAAGTGGAAACTCAGAGAGGTTAAGGGCTTTGCCCAAGGCCACACAGTCTTGAGTGACAGAATTGCAATTAAATCCAGACGTAAGTCCAAAGCCTGTGTTCCCAACTCAGACCGGAGGAGGCATGATGTCACTGATCCAAGGAACACATCCTTTCTAGCTTTCTCTAGCACTCACAGCATGTTATGTACCTAACACAGACAATATAAGTGATTGAACAATTACTATCACTCCATTATTCATTGAGTGTTTTGCCATTGTGCTAGCTACTCTGCATGCTATATCCCACTTAGTTCTCACAATAACCCTTAAGAAGTAGGTATTTCTCATGACCTCATTTTACAGATGGGGAAACTGAGGTGGAGAAGATTGAAGGTTAAGGAATATGTGCTGAGCAGCTGCCAAGAACAGCAGCCAGGATTCGACCTACGCCAAAGCCTATGCATTCAAGCACCATAGAAGCCACTGACCCCACCTCACTGATACCCAGGTGGGTAAATCAAATCTCAGAGAGAGGTCAGTGAGCCAGGGCGGAGCCAGGATTGGAACCCAGGGATTCAGGGATTCCAGTTGGTGGCCCACAGGGGGGCTTATCTTTGGCCCCATCCTTGGCACAACAGCATTTTGAATGGCCTGAGGCCCTTTGCCACTGAGATGTCAGAGCAAACACACAGCCAGCAAGCTGGACCAAAGCCCAAGGGACTCAGTCACCTGCTAGGGTTCCAGAACAAATCCCCATGCTCCAGCCCAAAGTGCTGACAGCAGGCCCAAGCCCTTTCTAAGGCCAACCCTCCCCTTGCATGGCCACAGGTCCTGATGAGTTAGGGAAGAGCAAAAGCTAGGAGCATACAGGGGTTCCTCAGAGCAGCCTTCACCCATAGAAGGGAGCAATCAACAACTTCCCTCCCAAAGTGACCACAGGGCAGCAGCCCCCAGGAAGGACCCACTATACCTGACAGGGGGCGGGCAGGGGGCAAGGGACCCTCCTAGAGTAAGAGGCATAGGAGCTGGGTCTGGACTGTAAACAAGAGTTTGGGTCATGCACTGTCCCTCCACAACCACCTGAGGCAGTAGGGACGGTGTCCTTGATTGTTTTTTCCCATTGTACACATGCAGAAGCTGAGACCCAGGGAGGTTAAGTTACTTGCCCAAGGTCACACAGCAAAGGGAACGCAGAGCCACACTCCAGAGCCCTCATACGAGTAAGCTTGAGTCTGAGAGCCAGGCAGACCCAGAGCTGAATTCAGCTCTGCCTCTCTCTTGCTATGTGACGAAAAGCAGGTTAATTTCTGCCCCTGTGCCTCTCTTTTTCTTCCTCTGTGGAATTCCCTAATTCCAGGCTGATTATGAGGCTTGACTTGGATGTCAAAAGCGCATGGCGGCCAGATGCGGTGGCTCATACCTGTAATCCCAGCACTTTGGGAGGCCGAGGTGTGAGGATCACCTAAGGTCATTCGACCTACGTGATGGTCATTCACGAACATGGTGAAACCCCATCTCTACTAAAAATACAAAAATTAGCTGAGTGTGGTGGCATGCAGGCTGAGGCAGGAGAATTGCTTGAACCTGGCAGGTGGAGGTTGCAATGAGCCGAGATCGCACCACTGCACTCCAGCCTGGGTGACAGAGCGAGACTCCATCTCAACAACAATAAAAAAAGTACTTGGTAAGTAGTGAGCACACTATTCCTGGTGGCAACTATGAATATTGTTGTTTCAGAGGGCTTGATGTGCCTGCACCCCAATTTTCCATACCCACAACTCTCCTGCTAGAGGACTAGGTCAGAAGCAAAAGGCCCTGCAGAAAATGGAAGTCTCTTCCTGATACCTCTTTAGACTCCCTTTGGGGGTCCAGTGTGCCCTTGGAGCTGCCCAGGGCATGGTAGAGCCTGCATCTGTGACCCTGATGGGCTGTCCCAAGCAAGCCCGCTGACACTGGCCATGCTAACCACAAGAAATTCTAAAAATCTACCACCTTATCTCAGAGCGGGTGACACTCCCGGGCTTCAGGAATGCTGGTAGGGAGCCCCGCTCCCCCCTCCTCCTCCGCTGGGGAAAGGCTGGAAGAGGACTGCTGAATCCCCTGGCCCTCACCTCCCAAGTACTCCCCTCTAACTCTGGGACCCTCTCAGATCAACACATTCCAGGAGGATCAGGACCTGCAGACTCCAACTCAGACACCCTCAAGCCCAGAGATGCCTACCTGGGCCCTCAACATCCCCCTACACCAGCATCCAGAGAGAATCTCACTGCAGATCCCTAGCGTGTCCCTAAGCCTCCATGGTCTCAGCAATATTCTTTCTTAATAACTTCAGGATTCTTTGAGAAAAAGGTCCACCCGCTATGGTAGAAAAAACACAAGATCTTGAATCCAGAGTCTTGGGTCTTAGTTATGACCCTAAACAAATCCCTTCCTCATTCTGTGCCTCAGTTTCTCCATCGGTGAAATAGAATTATTACCCTCTCTTACCTTGGCGTCCCTGTAGGATAGAACTGAACCAGCTTTGCGATGTAAGGGACACTCTAGAATTCCTACAAGCACCACCTTTTTCCTTCAAGCAAATGACTGTTCCTTGGCCTCAGTTTCTTCCTCTGCTAAATAGGAGGAAGATGTATGTGCCTGCCTCACTCCACTTTATAGTGCTGGGAGAGGAGGGGCAGAATAGACAAGCCTCTGTTCATCTGGTACTTTCTCCCTTTAAACTGGGAGCTCTTTGAGGCCAGGGACTAACCAGACCTTATTCCCAAGGCAGCAAGAAGGAGGCTCCTGGCAAGTAAATGTTGAATGAATACCTAACTGTGGATGGATGGGTGACGTTGATTTAAGAATGTAAAAGGCTGGACCCAGTGGCTTATGCCTGTAATCCCAGCATTTTGGGAGGCCGAGGCAGGCAGATCACCTGAGATCAGTAGTTTGAGATCGTCCTGGCCAACATGGTGAAACCCTGTCTCTACTAAAAATACAAAAGGAGGCAGAGGTTGCAGTGAGCCAAGATCACACCACTGCACTCTAGCATAAATGACAGAACTCAGGAAAAAAAAAAAAGTGCCATCCACTAAGAGAGCTTCCCATCCTCTTTTTGTCCCAAAGGACACCTTCTCCAGCTTCCCCATGCTAGCCAGATTAAAGAAAGGGTCTAAACCTCACTGAGGAAGCTGGGTATGGAGGTAGGCTAAGAGGGGGCGTGGAAGGAAACTTCCAAACTTGAACACTTCTTTTGGTGAGAGAGGAAGTGGCACTGCAGGAGGGACAAGGGGCTAAAAGGCTGGCAGGAGGACCAAGAGGCCAGGGGATGCCCCCCCCACCCCTCCCTGCCTGGCCCGCCTCATGCCTGGTCTGTCTGGGGAAAGCCAGGACCTAGCAGAGCCTGGCGGCAGGAACAATGTCAGGCAGGTGCCGGCCAAGCTGCGTGAAAGGCCCAGCCCGGTGTCATTGTCAGAGCTCAGCCAAGTGCAGAAAAGCAATTTACTGGTCACGCCGCTTGCTCCCCACGGAAATTTTTAAAATTCTTCCAATTTGAGCTATCTATGGTGTCCCGAGTCGTGTGGAGAAGGGATGAAGGGATTTTATTAAATTCCCAGCTTCCCACTTTCCAGGGTGACTGGTGGGTGAGGGCGGAGCTCACCACTTTGGGGGTAGGCAAGATGGTATCTGGCATTGAATGTGCTCATGGAAACGTAGCTGGGGGCAGGGACCCATTCTGAGCCTGGTAGCATTGGACAGGAGGAAAGGAGGGGTCAAGAAACTCAGCTGCTAAGACTGGACCAGTCCTGGAAAACACTGAGGTGGAGGAGGAAAGGGTGCAGACACATCCATTTCCCAGGAGCAACAATGTGCCTTCCTGGGTGGATGAGAATTTGCAAAACTTCTTCCCCCATCCCAGTCCCCCATCAAATACCAGTTTAACTCCATGACCACCCATTTCACAAATTATGCAGCTAAGACTCCAGGAATCCATGGAGAGGGAAAGATGGAGCTGGAGCTGGGGTTCAGGCCTAGGCCACTGGATTGCAAAGCCCTGAGCCCTTCCCGCCATACGGAGAGGCCTCCCTGGCCCCTGCTCACCCTAATGGAGCTTGAACTGTACCGACTAAGTACAGCCTGCCCAAACCTCAGCAGGGAGCAGGCCTCAGACTCCTGGCAATTAACATCACATGACTCCCACCCCTCATCTCAACCATTAAGGCCACCCCACATTTGTTCCTTTAGTGTGAATGGGGACAACCCTGCCCATAACCCCCAGGATAACACTGCTTCATCTTTAGGGGTCACAGATGCTTTGAAGCTCTGTGGGGAGCCAAGAACCCTCTTCCAGACACAGCACATCTGAGCACCATTTTTGTGCAATGTTTCAAGGGCCTCTCCCTCCCACAATCGCATCCTTTGACACTCCAAGGGTACATGGACCATGGGTTAAAAACATCAGTCCTATGGCACTTCAGAAGCAGAAAGGCCGGTAGACAAAGGGGCAAAGGAAGGGGAAAGGCAGAGGCAGCAGGGAAAGGAGCCTCCCTCACCTGCTGGAAGGCTGCCTCTTGACCTAACCCAGGCAGATCACCCAGCTCTTTCACAAGATGCTGGCTCTAGCTCTGGCCAGGAGGTGGAGGTGGGATACAGAGTCACACTCCTTCCCTCCAGCTCCCCCGGAGAACACAAAGACCACATAGCAGCCCCTCCTGGGCCCCACTTCAGGAAGAACCAAGAACAGCAGGCATCCAGAGGCTTGAGCCACACCTCCGAATGCTTCCCTGCTACTCCATGCTACTCCATCCCTCCAGCTCCCAGGCTCAGCATTCTGGAATCCAGCTCTTGCTCAGGTCAGACAAGCAGACCCCCTGGAGTGACCCCAGGGCCTGCCCTCTGTTTGGGGACTCAGCTGCAGACCAGGCAGGCCATGCCTGGCACTGGCCTCCCTCTTTGACACCAGCCATTCCCCACCCCCACCCCCATCACCACACAGGGTCACATCTGCTTTGGCAAACGGCCAGTTTTAAGTTACTGACTCCAGTTGTATTGATTCAAGGAGTCACTGGGGACCCCAGCCTGGCCAACAAGAGGAAAGAACCCATCAGTCTGTCTGTCCATCCACTCTTCCAGGACGAAGCCCCACTGGATGCCGCCAGCTCAGTGCCTACCAGGAGGGTAACAACCCTCTCCCGGGTTTGGAAGGAAGACACCAGGCCCACCACTGCCAACACGCAGCAGTGCTCAAGGCACACAATACTCCTTACGCCAGAAAACCGGGAGAATCACCAATTTCCTGTGCTCAAGTCTCTCTCTAGGGATCTCCAGAATCCAGAAGGCTAAGGTCTAAGCATCTTTTCCAATCCCAGAAAGCCACCTGCCCTCCACCGAGGGGGAAGGGTCAGACAACCCTCTTTTGGCCTGTGTCCAGTTCCTCCTGGCTGCCCCCTTGCACCTCTAGGTGGGTGGGGGCTTTGGGGAGCTGACGCTTCCTATTCCCTTTGCCCGCCGCCGCCCCCCTCCCATCCATGCACTGGCAGCCCTGGTCTGGTTCTAATCGGGGCTGAAATCGGCTCCCTTTTTCCCTCTTCTCTTCCCCCCCCCCCCACCCTTTTTCCTTCATTTCTACGGCTTTGGAAGCCAGAGCGTTCCAACTGTCTGCGTGCCAAGACCTTCCCGAGTCTGAAAGCTGCTGAAGTAACAGATCAGATTTTAGCAAGTGCTTTCCAGGCTGAGCGCCAAGCCCTCTTCTGATTCTCGGAGAGCGAGCGAACGGGGAGCAGGCGGGGAACCAGCGAGGGCTGCACCACCTTGGGTGAGAGCGTGCTGAGCGCGGCCCGTTCCGGAGCGGCCTCTAGGGCAACGGCCACTCGGCCTAGGAGCCCCGTGCCTCCACTCGTCCCGGGCGTGTGTGTGTCTGTGTGTGTGTCTCAGTGCAGCAAGCGACTTCAAAACCACAGGGTAATTTACAACTGAAGCTTTCTCCCTGGACTCGAAATCCACTCGGCTGAAAGCCTTTTTGTTTGGAAGCGGCGATGTTAAGGGAAGGTTGGCAGAGAAAATCCCGAGGTCCTACCCCTCGCTGGCTGCGGGCAGGGGTCTTAGAGCCAGGCAGATTGCTGCGGCTGAGTCCGCCCGCTCTGCGGGATCTCCTCCCAGCCGAGGCCAACAGGGGCCGCGACAGCCCGCGCTGGCTCTGGCCCCGAAGCAAGCCCCTTGCCCTTGGTCGGTCCCTCGCCCGCGCAGGGCGCGCGCGGAGCCGCCCTTCCGCGCCCTGGGAACAGGTGCACTGGGCTTGGCGCCCAGGAGGGGTGGGGCACAAGGAGGGGGCGCGGCCGGGGAAGTGGGGTCAGCAAGTACCGCGAGGCAGGGGCGGGGGAGGTCAAAGTCAGTAGCCCACGTACCTGTACCTGGAAGCACAGCAGCAGGAAGTGTAAACACCTGCGGGAAAAAGATGGAGAAGCGGTCAGTGGGACCTGAGGGAGGGGGCGCACTGAAAGATAGGCACGCAGTCGAAGAATCGGGCGAACGAACGGGCTGGCAGACAGAGGCACAGGGCACAGGCACACGGACAGACGGCCAAGCAGGGTGGGCAGCCCCGCGCGCGGGCGCTTACAGGCAAGTGCAGGCGGAGGGCGCTGAATACATCGCTGGGCGGGAGGGAGGCGGCGGCTCCTAGCCCAGCCTGCACATGTCCGCTTCGCGCGGCTGGGACCGGGCGCCTCCGCCGCCGCCGCCGCCGCCGCCGCCGCTGCTGCTGCTCCCTCCTCGCCGGCTGCTGCTGCTGCAGACTCTGCTGCTCCGGGGCGCTCCGCGGCGCGCCCTGCGGCATCAGCGCCCCGCGCGGCTCCTCCCGAGCGCTGCGCCCTCCGGGCTGGCGCAGGGGCTGCGGGGCGGCAGCCGCTGTGCAGAAGGCGCCCGACCGGTGCGGGGAAGCTTGCTCACTACTGACCGGCCGTCCGGGCGTCTGCGGGAGGCTGGCTGCCCGGCTCAGTCCGCGGAATGCATGAGCAGCGGGGCTGGAAGTCGGGTTGGGCTCTCCGGCCGGGGCGCCGGGCTGCGTGGGGCCAGGGTTCAGCGCTCCGGGTTCGGGGCGCGCGACTGCAGCGCTAACGCGTCACGGCCGCTCCGTCTGGGAGCCCGCCGGCTCATGTCTCCTCCTCCGCGTCTCTCCGGCCGTGCGCATCGCCGCCTCCCACCGCTGGCGGCGGCCGGGGCGTTTTCTACGCGCGGGCGGCGAGGGGGCGGGGGGCCGGGGGCGGGCCCGGGCCCGAGCCGGCACAATGAGGATGCCGGGCCTGGGGTCTCCCCCCTCGGGGCGCGGCCGGACGGGCGCTCAGCTCGCCTGGGTGCGCCGAGCCCACATCAAAGGCGGCCCTGCCTGCTCGCCTGCCTGCCGCGACCTCTTATTGCCTCCTCCTTCTTCTGGCGGCTCGGGGTTGGAGGGGAGGCACTCAGACTCTCGGCGACGGGACCTGCAGCTCCGAAGGGGCAGGACCCGCGAGACCGGAGATAGCGCTGGAAGCCGTCGGAGCTCTGCGCCCGAGCGGAGTGACCCGCTCCTCCGCGCAAACGTTGCCCAAATTGGGCAGGCGATGCTCCCCAAGAACGCAGTTAGGTACGGAGCGTCCTTACCTGCCCACATTAGCTACTCGCGTTCACTCATCAGCGCTCGAGTGGGGAGCCGGGAGAGGGCGGGTCACACCCAGCCCCGGGCCGACTCCACTGAAGGGGGTCGCTTTTACTCGCCCTGTGATCGTGGAGTTTCCCGGCCACCCTCTTGACTGGCTACCCACTTAAGTGAGCCCCATTGCTCTTCTTACGTCCCTGCTGCTGCGAAGGGGGCTCCGGGGCGTCTTTCCTTCCAACCCCTCGCCTCCTCCGGGGCTCTGGGGTCGGTTCACCGGATCCCAGCTAGGCTTTCCCGTAGGCAAGCCAGCTTTGGAAACACACGGCTACCACCAAGCGGCCCCAAGACGTCACTGCAACCCCAGCACCGGCGGCTGCACGGCGGAGAGCATCCAGCAGGACTCTGGTCAGCGACTACGCTAAGGCCCTCTTTCGGCCTCCTACCGACACCAGGCTAAGACTTGCCTCCGTTTGCATACTAAGCAACTTCGTTCTTTTGACCAGGGCCCCAATTCAAGACACTGGTTCTTACCGCCTCCACCCCTTCCAGAGGCGTAACTCCTGCCCTTCCCACCAACCCCAAAACGTAGGTGTTCTTGTCACGCACCTGCCTCACTATCTAGAGCCGGTGTCAACCAAGCTCTGCTTGGGCCTGACGCTAAGGAAAATAGGCCGCAATGAGAACTGGTTCAAGCAAAACTCAGGAATCCAGACTATTTGGTTAAAGCCTCCTTGCCTTGGCAATGGTTGATGGTCCCATTTCACTAGAGCAGATAGTGGCAAACGGTGCTATTTCCCGAAGCCATGAATATAAAACATTAGTAATTGTTCCAAATATCAGGGCTCCCTGCAAGCTATTTTAAGTTCCCTATCAAAGCTGAGGCTATTTTAAACAGCCTATTTTTCAACACTGGACACAAGTGCAGAAAACCTTTTCAAAACCAGGTGCTCAGCGATGGGAAAAATTCCTGCGTGAAGCTTTTGGGCTGAATTTACTTAGACGTTCTGATAGCCAGAACTGGACTTGCAAAGTTACTCGTAACTTCCCAAGTTAGGATGCAATGACCAATCATAGAAATGGACAGAAATGCTCCCACCGGCGACCTGAATCATTGCTGCCATCTTTGACCTTGCTTTATAGGAAGATTGACGAACCCAGTCAAGAGAGATTTTTGGCTTACCATCTGCTAGTTTGAAGTATCTCCTGGCTAAGAATCATGCTTCCAATTTTCTATACGGTTACTATTTTTTATTATTTGTGGATGGAGTGGGTATATCATATGTATACCCTATCTAAAATGCTTGCAATATTTTTCAGTGTTCAGATGAAGTATATTTGCCAATCTCACCTATCAAACAAATCGACCAAGAAGTCCAGTCAAGAGAACGTTATGAGTAAGAGCATAAACTCAGGAGTCAGAGGCACTGCATTTGAATATTGCCACCAACATTAACTTAGAAATTCCAGCAAGCAACAGTCTGAGACTCTTCTGCTTCCTCATCTACAAAATATGGCTGAGAATAGTAACGACTCTCACAGAGCTGAGTACTGAATGAGCGGTCTGCCACATAATGAAAGCTCCAACGTTTTAGCTGTTAACTATTAATCCTAATTCTGGTTTTCAGGTTATTTTCACATTTCTTTGTGAACAATTTCATGAAGTAGGGAGGCAGGATCATTTCCAATTTACAGCTGAAGAGGCGTCTAGTCAGAATGTCTTTTGACTCCAAATCCATTTTATACCACACATTCTTTTCCCCACCATTCACACCCTCGAGTCTAGTTTCATGTACCTATTTACCAATATGACCTATTTACCATATGCCTGAATCTTAAATTTGGTATGTTCATACAACACTTAATATATACCACTATTTTAGTAATCACTTCTTACAAATTCGATCACAATTCATTGAGATCTTACAGTGTTGGGCCCCCATTAAAAGATAGGCAAGGTCCCTGCGCTAAAAAAGCACTTCTTTTCTACTAGGGAAGATGGGCAATAAGCAAATACACCAAGATATAAATGCTGGTTGGTTGCCAGTGCTTTGAGAAAAACCAGTGGGTTGAGATAAACGGCATGGGAGATGGAGAAGCCAGAAGACCTCTTGGTAACATTTAGGCTGAGACCAAGAAACAGGAGATAGTCAGCCATGCAAAGGAGCATTTCAGGTAAAAGATGTGAAGTACCTCCAGTGGACAAAGGCTAGGTGACTGGCAGGGTTAGCCTGGGAGAGTGTGGCAAGAGATGAGGGTGAAAACAGGCAGCGTGCTTGACCATGCCTTGCAGGCAGGCCTTCACAGGAAATTAAGTAGACATCAACAGCTTTTTGAAGGGTACCAGTTTTGCAATGCATCAGTTTTAAGTGTACAGTTCAGTTCTGACAGATGTATCCAGGTATAACCACCACCTCTTCTCAGGTAATCTTCCCACCCCCAATTGCTCATCCCAAGGAATCATTTATCTGCTGGTGCTGGTTTATTTTCAATTTCACATAAATGGAACCACCCAGTATGTGCTTCTTTGTGTCTGGCTGAGCATGTTTTGAGATTAATCTTTTGTTGCATTTTGCAGTAATCCCTTTTCACTGTGGGATAGTATTTAATAGTATAGATATGCCACAAGTTGTCAATTAAGGCCTTGAAACTGAGTCAAAATTCAGTTTGTTTTTTGAAAAAAAAAAAGAGCTTTACCCTGGGCTCGGCGCGGTGACTCACGCCTGTAATCTCAGTACTTTGAAAGGCCGGGGTGGGTGGATCACGAGGTTCGGCGTTCAAGACCAGCCTGGCCAAGATGGTGAAACCCTGTCTCTACTAAAAATAGAAAAATTAGCCAGGCATGTTGGTGGGTGCCTGTAATCCCAGCTGCTCGGGAGGCTGAGGCAGAGAATTGCTTGAACCCAGGAGGCGGAGTTTGCAGTGAGCCAAGATTATACCACTGTGCTCCAGCCTGGGCAACAGAAGGAGACTCCGTCAAAAAAAAAAAAAGCATTACGATGGCTAAGAATGAAGTGGAATGCTGTTATACCATTCCACTTCATTCTTAATAGCTGGAGTAAGGAGGACAGTGAGACAGCTAGCTGTCACCAGTCCAGATAAGAGTATGGTAGATTGGGCTAGCCAGCTATGTGCTATTTTGGGGTCAGAATCAGAAACACCTGCATTCAATTCTCAGCTCTAAGCTAATAAACTCAGGCAATTTTCTGAGGGGAGTTGAGAATGTATGTTGACTGGTAACCCCATGAAATGTAAGGCCTGCAGGGCATCTAAGTACCTTGCCTACTGACTAACCCTAAGCACCTAGAACTTCATCTGAGACAGTATGTATTTAAATTCAATCTCCCTGTTCAAGTGTGCAAGTAAACTAAGCCCTGCAGTCTTTCCACTTGTTTTCCACTTCTCCCATCTTGATTGAGAAGATTCCTAAGATTCAGGGACTCTGTGGAGTACAAATATTGTGGAGACAAAGAGGGAAAACATCCAGACTAAGAACACAGCACAAACAGCCTCAAGCAACAGCACTGTCTTCAACAGTATCAGGTATTTTAATAAGAAAAGTAGACCCTTAGCACAGATGGGCTCTAAAGTTTTCTGAAAGCCATCTCCTAGAATTTGCACAGCATTAAAACTTGGGACCTCTGCTGCCAAGTCCATGAGTCAGGGAGCAACTGGCTCTTCATTAAGGAACTGGCTGGACAGTAGCCTCAGACTTTCTCAAATAACTTTAACCCTGTATTTCCAGTGTCCAGGCCACCTTTTAATGGACTCAATATATACTTGTAACCCTCAACTTAACCTTTTTTTCCTTGAACAATTTCCAACAAAAAACCCACACCCTGTACAATGCTCATCTCCTCTCCTTGCTTATCAAGCTAGCACTGTCAAGAGCTGCCTAAAGGTCAGTGCCTCATGCTGTAATCTCAGGCCTTTGGGAAGCCGAGGTGGTTGGATCATTTGACCAGGAGTTTGAGACCAGCCTGGCCAATATAGTGAGACCCTGTCTCTATAAAAAATACAAAAAGTGGTGGCATGCGCCTGTAGTCCCAGCTACTCGGAAGGCTGAGGTGGGAGAATCGCTGGAACCCAAGAGAGGGTTGCAGTGAGCCAAGATTATGCCACTGCACTCCAGCCTGGGCAAGAGAGTAAGAACCTATCTCAAAAAAATAAAAAGAAAAAAAAAGAAAAAAGAAAAAGAAAAATTTATCCATAAAAAGAAAAAAAGCCGGCCAGGTATGGTGGTTCACGCCTGTAATCCCAGCACTTTGGGAGGCCAACGTGGGCAGATCACCTGGGGTCAGGAGCTCGAGACCAGAATGGCCAACATGGTGAGGCCCCGTCTCTACTAAAAATATAAAACTTAGCCAGGCATGGTGGCACGCACCTGTAGTTCTAGCTACTGGGAGGCTGAGGCATAAGAATCACTTGAACCCAGGAGGCAGAGGTTACAGTAAGCTAAAATTGCCCCACTGAACTCCAGCCAGGGCAACAGAATGAGACTGTCTCAAAAAATAAAAATAAAAGCTGCATAATGATGGTTTGGTTAAGAACAGACCACATGTATGGTGAGCCCAGATTATAAGGGAGCTATTGTAGCAATTGTAACAGCATAGTACGATGCTGATGTAAACAAACCTGTATTATGTACAGTACATACTTGATATTAAAAAAATGTATTACCGATTTACATATTTATTGTACTTTTTATCAGTGTGCTCCAAAAAAAAAAAAAAAAGCCTCAGGTGGTATTCCAGAAGGCAATGTTACAGATGACAGCGTCCTCTCATTGCCCCTGAAGACCTTCCAGTGGGACAATATGTTGGATGAACGACATGTTGATGATCCTGACCCCATGGTAGGCCTAGGCGAAAGTATGTCTTAGTTAACAAAAAAGTTGAAAAAAATTTTAATAGAAATGTAAAGAATAAAAATGTTTTTTTGCTGGGCACAGTGGCTCATGCCTGTAATCCCAGCACTTTCGGAGGCTGAGGCAGGAGGATCATGAGGTCAGATCAAGACCATCCTGGCTAACATGGTGAAACCCCATCTCTAATAAAATACAAAAAATTAGTCAGGTATGGTGGCACACACCTGTAGTCCCAGCTACTCAGGAGGCTGAGGCAGGAGAATCACTTGAACACGGAAGCAGAGGTTGCAGTGAGCCAAGATTGCGCCACTGCACTCCAGCCTGGGCAAGAGTGAGACTGTTACAAAAAAAAGAATGTATTTTTGAGGCCAGGCATGGTGGCTCACGCCTATAATCCCAGCACTTTGAGAGGACAAGGCAGGTGGATCACCTGAGGTCAGGAGTTCAAGACCAGGCTGGGCAACATTGTGAAACCCCAACAAAAATACAAAAAAAAAAAAAAGCCAAGTATGATGGCAGCTACTTAGGAGGCTGAGACGGGAGAATCACTTGAACCCAAGAGGCAAAGGTTGCAGTGAGCCAAGATCACATCACTGCACTCCAGGTCTGGGCAAGAGTGAGACTCTGTCTAAAAAAAATGTATTTTTGGACACCTGTAGTTTGTTAAGTATTACAAGAGTCAAAGTTTTTAAAGTTTATACAGTTCACTAAGCTAAGGTTAATGAAGAAAAGCATTTAGCGTAGTGTAAGTATACCGTGTTTATAGTTTACAGCAGTATAATGTCCTAGGCTTTTTTTTTTTTTTTTTTTTTTTTTTTTGCCAATCAGTGTGAGTTTGTAAGGTTGCTCAGGTTAGCCTTGAACTCATGACCTTGCCTTCGCAAGCGCCACGACATCCGGTGGGAGCCACTTTGGACCCCTGTCCTAGGCTTTTTATTCTCAATCAGCAATTTCCATTTCTGCAAGTTCTAGTCATTGAAGTGCCCTTATATGCCATTTTTAAAAATATTTACCATCTTTTTACTGGACCTTTTCTGTTTAGATACAAATACTCACTACTGAGATATAAGTGCCTATAGTATTCAGTACAACTATACTGTACAGGTTTGTAGCCTTGAAGGCATAGGCTGTACCTTACAGCTTAGGTGTGTGGTAGGCTCTACCACCTAAATTCATGGAACTATTCTGTTCACATGACAAAAATGCCTAACAGTGGGTTTCTCAGTACGTATCCCCATCATTATCTGTGACTACGTATTTTAAGTCAAAACCACGTAGTTTCTCCAAGCATTGATACACCACTATAAACCTCATGCTATTACTCTGTATTTGTGCCTTTTTAAGAAACCTCATCTGCTTTCCCCGTATGGTCTTTTTACTACTGCAACCTATTTTTCCTGTTCTCTGAGACTGAGGGTAGCTCTGTAGTTACGTTGATTGTTGACTTATGAAAAGCTTGTCAGCCAACCTGTGCATGGATGTCCTCCTCAGCACTCATAAAATCGTTCATTCCCTTTTCCAAAGGGTTTGGTGATCTAATTCAACTGGCTAACCTAGAACCCAGTATAAACAAGCAATGTTCCTGCCCTGACAATGATCTACAAATACCATTATTCCTTAAAGTGAGCTAGGGTTCTTTGGGGGAAATGGTGCCTGCAGGTGTGGGCCCAGGTCTGAGGAAGAGAAATGAGCAAGATGAAACTTGAACACCCTGTCACATAAGAAATCAGAGTAATCAGATGGCTGAGATCTGCTATGGTAGGAGCAAGCTTGAAGGGGATTCCCTGGGTCAAAAAGAAGTATCATCATCAAAAAAAAATAGTGGGTTGAAATACAAACAGATAAAAATCTGAATTCGGGATACTTAAATTCACTGTCTCCTTTCACAGGATGCTATCAATTCATCATTCTGAAAATTGACCCAAAAAATAACATTAATTTCCAGCCAGATGTGATGGCTCACACCTATAAACCTAGCACTTTGGAAGGAAGAGGTGGGAGATCGCTTGAGCCCAAGAGTGCCAAGACCAGCCTGGGCAACATGGCAAAACCACATCTCTACAAAAAGTAGGGCATGGTGGCACAAGCCTGTAGTCTTTGATACTCAGAAGGCTGCAGTGGGAGATCACACCACTACACTAAAAAAAAGGCGGGGGGGGGGGTACTTTCCAATGAAGCAATAAACACACCATCCTCTCAAGTCTTAAAGGTATATAGAAAAAGAAACATGGACAGAGGACACTGAATGAAGGCAACCATTACCCACAGCAAATGATTAGACCACACACCTGGCACCCAGAAACTGATCAAAATAGTACTGTACCCAACCTCTTCCCCTCTCCAAAATGAGATTACTCTGGAGATCTATCCTAGAGGCAAAAAGGGTTAAAATCTACAGATCAAAATGTAAGCAACTATCAGCCTAGTCAACAAATGGCAACCTGCTAAATAAAACAGGCTACTAGAAGAAAAGGGAAAAACACACAGGATGAAAGAACAAGCCTGGCAAGGGCACTGGCTCATGCCTAATGCCAGCACTTTGAGAGGCCAAGGCAGGCAGACCATTCTGAGGTCAGGAGTTTGAGACCACCCTGGCCAACATGGTAAAACCCTGCTTCTTCTAATATATATATACACACACACACACATATATATACGTATTATACATACACACAATTAGCCAGGAGTGGTGGCACACACTTGTACTCCCAGCTATTTGGAAGGCAGAGACGGGAGATGACAGTGAGCTGAGATTGCACCATTGCACTCCAGCTTAGGTGACAGGACGAGGCTGTCTCAAAACAAAAACTACAAGATCACTTCAAAATGTTGGAATAAAATATTTAGATTTCAGATACACGCCCCAAGCAAGCAAGCACTAAGTATATAGAAATCAACACAAAAATTTGCGAAGACAAAAGTCTTTCCAGAATTTAAACAAAAAGGAATGAGAAAAACCATCCAGTATTATCAAACAAGCCTAAGAATGGATAGAAGCGGGAGACAAACCTCCCAAGGAAAAAGGCAGAGAAATGGAGAACGTCCCCTCAACTACTAGGAGTATAAAACCACAGCCTAGGAGAAATCAGTATACCCAACTCAGATCATGTAATCAGCTTAAGGCAAAACACAAATTGCTTTGATTCAGATAAAGAATCCAGCTCTAGGCCGGGTGTGGTGGCTCACACCTGTAAATCCTAGCACTTTAGGAAGATGAGGTGGGCAAATCACTTGAGGTCTGGTTAAAACTCATTTCTATTAAAAATACGAAAATTATCTGCGTTGCTGGCTCACACCTATAATCCCAGCTACTTGGGAGGCTCAGTAGAGTCGCCTGAACTCAAGAAGTGGAGGCTGCAGTAAGATTGTGCAACTGCACTCCTGCCTCAAAAAAAAAACAAAAATGCAGGTTGAGAAAGGCTGCTTAAAGCTGTTTGAACATGCCAGATTTTCTTTGGGAGTGAGGCTAGAATAGGTGGATAGGAGGTCTAATGGAACATTTGGAAGTATGTTGCAGTTTTAATTGTTAACTATCATCAGGAGGTGGGAGCACAGCACCCAATCCTTATGAAGAAAAAGTGGTTAGCTCCAGGAGGAACTATTGAAGGGGAAGGCAGGGATGTTCTTCGAATTTTATACCATTTGCCATTCTTAACTATGTAAATTATTTCTGTGACAAAGTATATAACAGTTAAATAAGCCAACAGACACTATGCTACTTTATTAAAATACTGAGTTTTATTTCACATGTATATTTTTGTCTCCCCACCATTTCCATGTCTGACCACCACTACTACTATGTCCTATCATAACATTCCATACATACTTAAAACCAAGCAAAGGGTGGAGTTCCATCTTTAAAAACTACAGGCATTTTGGACAACACATTCTTGGCAATGGAATCTCGACAACATTTATCAAACACGGTAGGGAAAATTCTCACTCTGCATTATAAAAAGGACAGCCAGATATCAACTGTTACAGAAATGAAATAAGACGGAAAATTTTTAACAAATTGTTTAAACTATTTTCTTAAAGAGACTTCCTCCACTGCCAGAGATCTTGAATAGCCTGGAAAAAAAAAAAAAAGAAATGTGGTTAAGGAACCCACAACACTTCACAGACATCAATAAATTAAACGTCTCTGCATAGTTCAACATCTATTTTCATTCTACCAAACAGGTTAACTCTAAAGAAATGACTCCAAGAAAATGTGTACTCAGATGTCATCAGTCATCTGATTTAAACCCTTTAATCAGTCATAAAATATGATAATAAATATTTCATAGCTTAACATTATTTACTAAGGAAATAATGTTATTTATTAAACAAAGGACAGAGACCTACATGGCCAATGTTACTTCCAACTTCATCTATCTTGAGATCAGCTTTAGAGTTGGCCAGATTTAGCAAATAGTTAGAGAACGTATTCTGAATTGCCTATGCAAGTATACATTTAGAAAACTATATGCTGAGGCCAGGCATGGTGGTTCATGCCTGTAAATCCCTGCACTTTGGGAGGCTGAGGCGGGCAGATCACTTCAGCTCAGGAGTTTGAGACCAGCCTGGGTAACATAGTGAAACCTTGTTTACTAAAATCAAAACTTAGCCGGGCACGGTGGTGTGCAACTATAGGAAGCCCAGCTACTTGGGAGGCTGAGGTGGGTGGATAGCCTGAGCCCAAGACACAGAGGTTGCAGTTTAGCCAAGATCACACTAGATGGATGACATCCACATTAAAAAAAAAAAAAAGCACCATGGCTTACACCTGTAATCCCAGCACTTAGCCAAGGCTGGGAGTACAGGTACATGCCACCACACACACACCACACACATCTAAATTTAGTATTTTTAGTAGAGACAGAGTTTTGCCATGTTGCCACCCAAAGTGCTGGGACTGTTAAGTGTGAGCTACCATGTCCAGTCAGAAATCTTCTATTCATAGGTTCAGACAAATATAAATTCTCATTTTTTGTACACTGCAGCTCTATGTCATAAAAACAGGAGAAATTTAGTTTTGATAATCTCTATAATAGTAATTCAAGTTATTAAGCATTTACTATTTATTGCAAGAATTTCATCCTGACACTTGAGAACACTTTAAATTCCAGAGCAAGAAAATACTTCTGGTAGGCTGGGCAAGGTGGCTTGTGCCTAGAATCTTACCACTCTGGGAGGCCGAGGTGGGAGAATTGCTTGAGGCCAGGAGTTCAAGATCAACCTGGCCCAAAATACTTTAAAAAAATAATAATAATACTTCTGGGAGAAGTTCTGGTTCAGTAATTTAATAGCTACAAAACTTTGTTATAAAATACAGAAGACCACCACAACTTAATCATTAAATTTATCACTTTTCTTGGCAGCAGTTGAAGAAATACATCTATGCTTAGCTGTTAGTACATGCTGGTTATTTATCTGATTTCCCACTATTTTCAATATTGAATAACCAGTTGCATAATGCAGAGTTTCAAAATAACTTATGCTCAATAAATGTTTATTATTCCAAATAAACTCCCAAAAACCCACACTAACATTTTGGGATTCAAATGTAGAGAAAAAAAACAGAACAGAAACCAAAACAGACTGTATCTGATCATTTTACAGCCCATCACTGCAACCTTCACAAAGTTAAAATTAACCACATCAGGGTTTCACGAACCTGAATATAAATTCAAGCACTGTTGCAATTAAATAAACAAGTGCTAAATACTATGGCAGAAAAAAACAGCTAATTGCCGAATTTTCATAATTTTTTGAAAAAAGCTAAACACAGAAAACGTAAAAACCATTAAATGCATCATCTGTTCTCTACACACAATACCTTACAAATCCCTACTTAATCACTTTTACATTTTCCTTACACCTGTGAGTCAACTGTATGAGAAAAAAAATGCATAAACTTTATGTTGACAAAAATACTTTCACATGTAGTAATTGTAAAATTTAACAGCTAACTGAAGCTTATGTATCTAGTAGTAACCACAATTTGGTGTCTGGCTTCCAGATTTCATGTTAGGATGACTTTGGCAAAAAACATTTCCCATAAGATCCACGAAGAAAAAATCTCTACCAAATCCCAAAAAAGCAAAGACCAGACTGCCCCGAGCAGCCAAATGGAGTAGCAAGAAAAACCACAGCAATTTCCTTAGCCAACATAGTACCAAAAAAGTAAAACTGAATTCAATAACCAAAATCATTTACCAACTCTATGAAAGCTGGGGAAAATACCCTAAAGTTATCTTCTCAGACTGCCAACTGTCTTCTTTAAGAGTTCATATATGTGTGTGTGTGTGTGTGTGTGTGTGTGTGTGTGTGTGTGTGTATGTATATATACACGTATACGTGTATGTGTGTGTATGTATGTATATATATATATATATATATATATATATATATATATATATATATATTTTTTGAGACGGAGTTTCGTTCTTGTTACCCAGGCTGGAGTGCAATGGCGCAATCTCAGCTCACCGCAACCTCCGCCTCCTGGGTTCAGACAATTCTCCTGCCTCAGCCTCCCGAGTAGCTGGGATTACAGGCACGCACCACCATGCCCAGCTAAGTTTTTATATTTTTAGTAGAGACGGGGTTTCACCATGTTGACCAGGATGGTCTCCATCTCTTGACCTCGTGATCCACCCACCTCGGTATCCCAAAGTGGGCCACCACACCTGGCCGAGTTCTCATATATTTAATGTCAAGTATTATCATCTGTGGTTAGGAACCTTTTAAAGAGCCAGAGTGAAGGCATTATCATCATAAATCACACAAATAAACTTAGATTTGATCATGTCCCCAGGAAATCCAGTTACCTCCTGGTCAGTCATCCGGAAGCAATTCTTCACATAATTGATGAACTTGGCTTCCACTTTGGGAAGAGAACCACCCTATTGAGACAAAAGGATTATTACAGCTAAGTAGAGAAATATACTGAAAGAGATACATTTAAAAAATCCCTCTATGATCTGCACCCTATTACATTTATCAGCTCATTCCTTTTCCCCTCAAATTTCCAATATTCAATGTCTTTTTCAGGGCCAAAAAGCCCTACTTGGCAGCATGGTTAGTACCTCTATTCAAACAGATTTGCCAGAGTTTCAGATCTTCCCAAACAGCTTCCCTAAGAATGTAAAACATAAGCTACACTTGAGATTCTAGACACACACGAACATGGCAAGTTGGTTGCTTATGTGCATTATCTAACAAGTCAGTTTTATCATCCAGAATACAACCATTACACTCCTTTGGAGAACCATGTCAACTGTTATTTTAATAAATTTTTATTGAACACAAACTTTGGTTCAGCACAACACTAATCTGATCATCAGTTAAAGAGATAAAAAGTTGAATGGAGGAAAAAATTTACAATTACTACACTTCACTAATCAATAATACTTACCATGTCCTTCAAATTATGGATGTAGGCAAGAAACTACAAGAATATTGGCATTACCTGTGACTCTGTCACCAAAATTCCAAAACATTACTATAGCAAATATCTTGAAATGTTTAAATTCGTCACTACTTTGGAATATCTTTCCCTGTAAGTTATCTTTTATGAATTTTTAAAGGAGTGAAAGGGTTTTCAAATGTCCAAGGGACCTTGGCAGAATCAGGTATAGCATTAAGAAACTGAACTGCCTCCAGTAACCTAGGTAAAATAAACTTCACATTAACAATTTCCATTTCAAAATTATTGTCACATACATTCTTAATTGATTCATTCAAATATTTATTGAGCAGCTAAGGAGATACAAAGGATTTAAAACATGGTCAGAGATGAGGCAAATGCACACAAGTAATAGAAAGCAAAAGGCAAGGTTCACTGAATCACAACAGTTGAATAAAGTGCTTTAGGGAACCAAAAGTGTGAGACTGTTTCCAGCCTGAAGAGGCATGGGTGGGAAATCAGAAAAGGGGATTGAGATTAAAATAGAAGACTTCAGTCTGGATTGCTGATGACACTCAGTATGGACTATATTTGTCTCTCCTTTTCCTTTCTCCCCATCTTTGGGCTTAATTTACCAGTAGTGCCCAGGACTGTTCAATGCGCCTGCAATTAAACCAAGGAGATAGGACCATATTAAAATGGAGAGGAGGGGCATCTAAAAGATGTCATTTTAGCATTGTATCCAAGGGACAAAAATCAGTGATAACCAGGAAGGCTAAAGAGTTTACAGTGTGACTAAAAACAAGAAGTACATTCCAGCTCTAAAATGTTTTTCCAGTGGACTTATCACTGTACAAGCAATCTACTGAAGCCACGAAAAACCTATAGAGCACAAGAAAAACATGGGGAAATGAGTTGGCCATTTGTCTTCACCATCCCACATTTGTTCTCAATAGTTGGGGTCTAAAAGTATTATTCATAGAATTAAAGCTTCTCTTATATGTGCTTCTAAGACATTTATTCTACATCCTACTCATATCCCCAAGTCAAGCAGACAGGAGACCTAATCCTCTTCCCAAATTTCCATTATTTAAAACAAAAGGAAACTAGATTTTAAGCCTGGTCATTCACAAAACCTACGTATTACTACATGTATTAACTAGTGATAACTCGGTGTAAACAGCAAACAAATGTCTCAATCTGCTGAAAAATACTTCTGACTAGAGTCAATCATGAATATTTAACTGTAATACCAAGCAACAGCCAGCATCTACTTTTCCAGCTGTTTGCAATTTTAACGAAGTCTCACACGCCCTCTGCTGGTTCTCTAGGGTATCTTACAACCAGAAGAACTGGCAAAGGGCTCTCACTGATTTAACATGGAAGGTCAGAATGTTCCTTGCCACCAGTGCACTATGTTCCTTTTATAATGGAAAATAAGGCATATTTAATCTCACATATGCAAAAATCACCACAGACACAATTATGTTTTAGAATTCATTTTTGAAAACATTTATACCACGAACAGGGAACAAAGAGTAAACCAAACCAAACCAAAACGAAAACATTCAAGTATATGCAAAGCAGACATGTGCAATTTGACAGGGGAAACCAAGTTGAAGATAATTTTACTCACTTTTTCTATACTTGCTTGCATTTTTGCTTTAATGTCTTCTACAGAACTAGGTCCTTTTGGTGTTTTAGGAGTTTTTTCCTGTTTTTTGAAGGATTCTTGTCCCTGAAAAAAAGAAATGAATTTCCAAAAGGTAGTAAAAATACAACCCCTAATTAAAACCCATCCAATCTGGATTTCCTCAAATATTCTTAACAAAATTCCCTTATAAAACTAATTATACAACTGGAATCATTAAATAAATTCACACCATACAATTAATTTGTTCTTAAAATCAGTCTTTTAAGGAAGGAGTAAGATGATTAGCTAGGCATGGTGGTGCATTCTTATAATCCCAGCTATTCCGGAGGCTGAGGTAGGAGGATTACTTGAGCCCAGCAGCTGGAGGATGTCATGAGCTATGATCATACCACTGTACTGTCCAACCTGGGCATAAGTAGGACACCCATTTCTTTAAAAAAAGAAAAAATAAACTAGAATAATTTGGGAGTTTGGTTTTATGTACAGTATCAAGTCAGCTCTAAAAAAAATGAGATCAGAAGATCTTACTTTCAAAGATGAAAGCAATGAAGTCATTATAGTCTGATGCCTGGGGCCCACCCCAGACCATTTTTACAGTATCTCCTTAAGTATTAAGTACTGCTGGGGATCTTTTAAATTTTTTTTTCCTTCAAATTCCATTTTCTGCAGAGCAGTGGGTAGACCACCAAACCCTGTCTGGTCCTAAACATTCTGCTTCAATCTGATATGTAGCCAAGGTTGAGAACCTCTGCTCTACTCAGACACACTTTTCAACAAAGATTCCTTATAAAAAACTGTTGACTTCACTATATATATATATATATATATATATATATACACATACATAAATTCAAGCCAGACACGGTGGCTCACACTTTCCCAACACTTTGAGAGGGCGGGGCAGATCACCTAAGGTCAGTTCAAGACCAGCCTGGCCATAGTATAGTGAAACCCCACCTCTACTAAAAACTACAAAAATTAGCTGGGCATGGTGGGGCACGTCTATAGTCCCAGCTACTTGGGAGGCAGGACAATCGCTTGAACCCAGGTGGTGAAGGTTGCAGTAGGCTGAGATCACGCCACTCTACTCCAGCCTGAGTGACAAAGTGAGACTCTCAAAAAAAAAAAATTCTACTGGCTCCCACCACCACACTGTAACCCCAGTAGCACATTACATTTAGTATATTCATGTGTGTGTGTACTTACAACACACAACAAGCTGATTTAAACTTTAAAACACCAATTACAAGGGTTCTATAAAGGTCTATTAAATTTCACACTAGATTCTTCCACAGATTTTACCAACTGGATCAATGAGACTCATCTGTGTAAATGTTGCCACTTACTTTTGATCTTGGTGTTGATGATGGTTTTGAGTCTTTTCCATTCTGATTTGACTTTTGTGCATTTTTGGCTGGAGTATCGCGTATAGACTGCAATTAGAAATTAATCTTAATCACTGTCTCTGCCCCCAACATCAGTGCAAACAAACTGTCCAAACCATGTAAGAAAAGCAGCAACCACAGGCCAGGTGTGGTGGCATGTGCCTGTAATCCCAGCTACTCAGGAAGCTGAGGCAGGATAATCGTTTGAACTGGGAGGCAGAGGTTGAGGTGAGCCAAGATTGTGCCACTGCACTCCAGCTTGGGCAACAGAGCAAAACTCCATCTCAAAAAAAAATTAAAAGCAGTAAACAAATTGTGGGGAAGGCCACATGGATAAAGAAAACAGACCATTCCCCACTGTAAGTTTTCTGTAGTCCTCCTCATAACTCAATTTCAGTTTGAGATAGATGATCTCCCCACACCAACTTTCCTTAACTACAAAACTCGAATAGCATTAAAAAACTACTATTTCTATTGTTATTTTTATATATATATATAAATTTATATATAATCCTACCTTGTAGCATTATATTATACTCACTTTCTTCACTGGCACTTTTTCTTCAGTTTCCTCATCATCGAAATCATCATCATCATCACTACAAATAAAAATGTCAAGACATTAAGTACTTTCAAAATTTAGGAGTATACAAAAGAATTGAAAGCAGGACCTTCAAGTGATTTTTTTGTGCACCCATGTTCATTGCAGCATTGTTCACAACAGCCAAGAGGTGAAAGCAACCCAAATGTTAACGGCTAAATAATAAAAATGTCTTATGTATACACAGTGAAAATCCTCTCACATGCTGCAACATGACTGAACCTTGAACAAAGTAAGCCAGCCACAAAAGAACAGTGTATAATCCTATTCATTATTATATATCTATGAAAGTAGTCAAACTCAAAGAAAAAGAAGGTATAATTGTGGTCGCTAAGGGCTGGGAAATGAAGTTGCTCAATGAGTTGTTTTGTATGAACACATACTATAATACTGCTGTACAATGTATGTATATTTAATGTATATTTAGTGACATTAAACTGTACATTTAAATAGTAAATTTGTGTTAAAAAATTGAAGACCTAAATAGAAACATTCCAATGTTCAGATATTGCCAAGATGGCAACACTCCCCAAACATAAGGATTAAATACAATCCTTAGAAGACTCCCTAAGCTGGTTTCTCTGTACAGACAGATCCTAAAGTTTATATACAAAGCCAAAAGTTGGCACAGTGTCTCTTACCTATAATCCTAACACTTTGGGAGGCTGAGGTTAGAGGATCGTTCTAGTCTGAGACTAGCCTAGGCGACACATAACAAGAACCCTATCTCTAAAAAAATAAACAAATAATTTAAAAAAATTAATTAGCAGGGCAGTGGGGCAGGAAGATCTTGAGGCAATGAGTTGTCACTGCACCACTGCTCTCCAGCCTGGGTGACAAAGCAAGACCCTATCTCAAAACACAAAAACAGCAGACACTTAAGGGAGCTAACGAGAACAAATGCAATCTTGGAAGGACAAAGCTAGAGAACTCAAACTTTACTTCAAAAAAAAAAAATCAGCTATAAAACCTACAAAGGGGATGGGCACTGTGGCTATGCCTGTAATCCCAGCACTTTTTGAGGCGGGCGGATCGAGAGATCAAGTAGTTCAAAACCAGCCTGGTCAACATGGTGAAACCCCACCTCTACTGAAAATACAAAAATTAGCTGGGCATGGTAGCATGTGCCTGTAATCCCAGCTACTCGGGAGGCTGAGGCAGGAGAAGTGCTGGAACCCGGACCCAGGAAGCAGAGGTTGCAGTGAGCGAAGATGGCGCCACTGCACTCCAGCCTGGGCTACAGAGCAGGACTCCGTCTCCCCCACCCCCCACCCAAAAAAGGCCACACATATATATATATATTACGTACATCTATGTATAGTATACATCAGCAATATGCATATTACATAAGCTTGCTTTCTTAAATCAATAGTAGAGTCAACTAAGCCCACATCATACTCTTTCCATTCTCAAGAGATCACTGATTTCCCCTTTTATCTGTGGGTTCAAAGGGTTAGATTAAATCTTCACGCACCTCTTTGCATTTTCATTGCCATCTTAACCACTTAAGTTTCTTAAGACTTGTTGCCAGTGCAGTGGCTCATGTCTATTACCCCAGCACTTGGGGAGGCTGAGGCCTCAAGACTAACATGGTGAAACCTTGTTTTTACTAAAAATAGAAGAAATTAGCCAAATTAGCCAGGTGTGGTGGTGCCCGCCTGTAATCCCAGCTATTCTGGAGGCAGAGGTTGCAGTGAGCTGAGATCACACCACTGCACTCCAGCTTGGGCAACAAGAGCAAAACTCTGTCTCAAAAAAAAAAAATAGACTTGTTTCCCTCAAGGGATCCTTTACTACTATGCATATAGCTGAGTACACTTCCTTCAGTTCAACTTAAATGATTTGGACCTTGATATTATGTACACTTTTCATTCCTATAAACACCCAGTTCAGACACAGAAAAACACATCATGAATTATGCCCATTTTTGCGAGTCTCTACTAAAAATGCAAAAATTTGCTGGGTGTGGCAGTGGGCGCCTGTAATCCTAGATACTCAAGACTGAAGGAGACTGCTTGAACCCAGGAGGCAGAGGAAGTGGCGAGCCGAGATGACACCACTGCACTCCAGCCTGGGAGACTCCCATCTCAAAAAAAAAAAAATAGCTGGGCATGGTGGCTTATGCCTATAGACCCAACTACTCAGGAGGACGAATGCAGGGGAAATGCTTTAACTTGGGAGGGAGAGGTTGCAGCAAGCTCACACCACTGTACTCCAGCCTGGGAAATGAAGAGCCTCCCCATCTCAAAAAGAAGAAAGAAAAAAGTAACAGTCAAATACTGCCTTGAGTTTGAGTTTCTTTTTAAGTTTGACATTCAAGTACTCTGAATTTTTTTCTTTTGAGCTGGGGGGGCGAGGGGTCTCCCTATGCTGACCAGGCTGGCTGGCCTCAAGAGATCCTCCGATCTCAAATGTCAGAATTATGGGCGTGAGCCACTGCAACTGGTCATACTTTTGAATTTTTAAGCTTTTGGCCTTTTTCCTGTTTTCTGCCTTCATCATGCGCAAAGATTATAAAGAACCACCTGCACTCCTGATCTGATCATTCATGCATTCTCTAGAAGACTATGTGTTTTTTTCTTGTATTTTATTTAATATGTTTTCAATAAATGCATATGGACCAATCTCAGAACTGAGGAAAAAAGCTGACTAAAGTATTCAATGTACTACTGACACTGGCACACAAAACCACTTAATACCACAGTGTGCCTGTACTGTTTATAATAGTTTTATCTTGTTTAATATAAACACATCAAATCCTGTTTCCAACCATATTCTAAGTCCCCCCAAAAATCTTATTAATATCCCTTTTAGAATCTTATTTTTGTCTATAAGGATCTATATAAAACCACAAACCAAAATCCTTAGGGGAGGAACAACCTTCAGTAACAACTTGTAAAATGAATATAGAGCTATTTAGTCAGATTTTCTTTCTACTCAATCTAATTAACTGTTCATGATAAATAATACCAGACCTAATGGGCATAGTAACACATCCACTAAATTTTCTTTAGGACAAAAGACATAATCAAACTTCACAATGCTATAGTCTACCCTTCTGAAGATTCACAAGTCACAGCATCGTAAAGGCTCTCTTGGACCCATCCTTTCAACTCAGCTCATTTAACTGAAACTGACAACAGATAACTACTTGCCCTTTCATTATTAACTATTACACCGGTTTGCTTTTTGTAAATAATTCTTAAAATCCTCATGCATACAACTATGTCAAATTCCTTTTTTCTGTTAAGGTTCCAGAATTATGTCGTTTCTAAGATCATACTTACTCTTCATCATCATCATCATCATCATCTTCATCGTCATCATCATCTTCATCAGCAGCAAGTTTTACTTTTTTCTTTTAAAAGAAAAGGTACACCATGAACAAGAGCTGATCTTATCTCTTATCATCATAATAAAAGCTATAATACAAAACCTATAATAAAATTGCCATCTCTACCTGTGGAACCTTGCTACCACCTCCAGGGGCAGACCGCTTTCCAGACATACTTAAGAGTTTCACATCCTCCTCCTCCTCATCTTCTGACTCTGCATCTTCCTCCACAGCTAAAATACAATTTATTTGAAATTATAAAACTCAAAACAGCAAGAAATCAGACAAAAAGAACACTGACAGTATACAGTACACATATTGAAACTGAGATTTCTATTCACTAATAAAAGAGCAAATGGGAAAAGGAACTTTTTAACAAAGGTATTTTGGGGCCTAATGTTCACTGCCAGGTTTTAAATGCAAGAAACCTAAGCACAGTGGCTCACGCCCGTAATCTCACTTTGGGAGGTCAAGGTAGACCACTTAAGGCCAAGAGACCAAGCTGGGCAACAGAGTGAGACCCCGCGCGCGCGCGCGCGCGCACACACACACACACACACAATTAACCAGGTGTGGTGAAGCATGCCAGTAGTTCTAGGTATTCCGGAAGCTGAGGTGAACCCACTAGTAGTTCAAGGCCATAGCAAGCTATGATCACACCATTGCACTCCAGCCTTGTTGAGTGAGACTGTCTCTACAAAATAAAAAAATTTAGGCCAGGCACAGTGGCTGATGCCTCTAACACTTTGAGAGGCCAAGGCAGGCAGATCACATTAGGGCCAAGTGTTCAAGATCAGCCTGGCCAACATCACAAAATCTTTCCTACTAAAACTTTAAAGCATAGCTAGGCATGATGGCGCATGCCAGTAGTCCCAGCTACTGGGGAGGGCTGAGGCACGAGGATCACTTGAACCTGGGAGGCGGATGCTGCAGTGATTGTGCCACTGCATTCCAGTCTGGGTGACAAGAGTAAGGTTGTTTTCCTCCCAAAAATTTGTTTGTCCTCTCCAATTATAAATTACTAGATTCACATTTGAATCTACTATGAAGACAGTAGTATGATACCCATGCTTTTTATTTTTTTTTTGAGAGACAGAGTCTCACTCGTCACCCAGGGTGGAGCACAATGGCACAATCTTGGCTTACTGCAACCTCCCCCTGCTGGGTTCAGGTGATTCTTCTGCCTCAGCCTCCAAGTAGCTGGGACTACAGGCACGTGCCACCATGCCCGGCTAATTTTTTTTATTTTTAGTAGAAAACGGGGTTTCACCATCTTGGCCAGGCTCGTCTGGAACTCCTGACCTTATGATCCACCTGACTCAGCCTCCCAAAGTGCCGGGATTATAGGTGTAAGCAACCTCACCCAGCCAACCCATGCTTTAAGAAATCCAAACTGGGAACCAAGCAACTGCATTAAAGAGAATAAATTAAGTAGTATAATATATAAAAATACCATACCTACTAAGTGCTGTCCACTGATATGTACCGGCCCTGAACCACACTTCAATCGTAAGACCACTGGTGGTGTTATTTCAAAGCCCCCAAGGGAAACCTAGAAGAAAGTGATTTTTCATCACTAAATATGTAAACAGAATGTACAATAAATATTACAGGCAAACACATAAACCAAATCAACAAACCAGTGAACCTGTTTTTCCACTAAACAAGCAGCAGAAACCTCCATGTTCATAAGTTGACCATTCAACTCCAGTGACAGAAAATAACCACTTTCTATCTCCTTGGAACAACCTAAATGACTCCAAACCTACCTTAAAACAGAATTAAACCTTAACACAATATCCAAAGTATGAAAGCGCCCTTACCGTAGGCTGTACAGACATTTTCAAAGTTGCCAGTGTTACTTTAATTGGACTGCCTTCGTAATTCATTGCCTCTGCTTCAACAATGTGCAATTCGTCCTTTGCACCAGCTCCTAAACTGACCTGTGAACAAAAAAAAAACCACTTCAACTTTTTGAGTTCCAGCTATTTTACAACCCCCCAACAAATGTTATTATATGCAGCCATGCGTCACTTAACCACAGGGCTAGGTTCTGAGAAATGCGTTGTTAGGCAATTTGTACAATCATAAGCACGTGCTTATACAAACCTAGATGGTATAGCCTACTACACACACCTAGGCTACAAACCTGTACAGCATGTTACTGTAAGCAACCAAAACACAATAGTATTTGTGCATCTAAACACAGGAAAGGGGTGGGCATGGTGGCTCACGCCTGTAATCCCAGCACTTTGGGAGGCAAAGGCAGGCATATATTATCACCAGGTCAGGAGTTCGAGGTTAGCCTGGACAACATGGTGAAACCTCATCTCTACTAAAAATAGAAAAATTAGTCAGGCGTGGTGGCACATGCCTGTAATCCCAGTTACTTGGAAGGCTGAGGCAGGGGAATCACTTGAACCTGGGAGGCAGAGGTTGCAGGGAGCAGAGATCACACCATTGCACTCCAGCCTGGGTGACAGAGCGACTGTCTCAAAAAAAAAAAAAAAAAAGCCCAAGAAAAGGTACATCAAAAATAGGGTGTAATAATCTTATGGGACCACCATTGTATATGGGGTCCATCTGTTGACCCAGCAGTTGCAATAAAGCACATAACTTTTTTAAAAAAACAAACATAAACCTCACATCATTACTTTGGAAAACAAATTTGTGCAATGTTTTCCTCAAGTTTTTTGATCTTGGCAAATCAATTTCTCATATTCAGAAAATTTAAGAAATGCATAAATATGCATACACACAATCTAGATCACCTAACAATTATTTACTGAGCAATTTCAAAGTTGAGCTGAAGGCTAGTCTCTGGTAGACATGTAAGATTATCACTGCCTTTTACAAGGGCTGTATAATCCAACTAAAGAAAATAACTAAAGAGGGTGATTGGATTTTACATGGTTTCCAAATGAGTGGTATAGATGCCAAGTTCTTTATCACAGATGTATAAACAGTGAGGTACACACAATACCCAGGTGTAAGAAATAGTATTTTATAAGCAGTCAGCAAAGGAAAAGTCTCAAGCCACATGAATAGAAACGAAAAGGCTGAAATCAAGTAGGGTTAAGTAGTTTATTTTGAAAGTTTAAGTACCGTTCTTAAAGATAACTGGTGCTCATTTTCATCATTATCCACCTTAAAGTGATAATCTTTGTCGGCCTTTAGTTCACAACCTGTAAATGAAGAAAAAAGCAACTCTAACAAGGAGAAAAATAACACTGAAACTTAAGTGTGGGTAACCAACAAGATCAAGGTTTACTTTCGAACTAGTTTTTCACTATTTTAGCTACCAAAGGGCAAAGCAGAATGATCAATTCCTAGATTTCTTGAACAGAAATCTCTACAAACAAGTAACACCCATAAAAGACTATAAATTCCACTTTCTCATCATACCGTATTTCATTTCTATTATATTCTCATTCTGCATATAGAAACAGTGGTTTAGTATATCTGAAACTGAAGCAATTATCTGAAACCAAACGTAATGTCCAATGTTAAGCTTCCCACTATTTAAAACAGCTGATCTACCCAAATGGCAAATTCGAAATGAGAATGGTTACAAATACGAATAGATTACTATTACAAAAAAAAAAAAAAAAAACGACAAAGGTACAAGAACCAGAGCTTGCTACAGGGGTCAACACACCAGTCTTTAAAGCAACAGAAAGTGACATAGGCCTGAAACTAAATTCAGAAATTATGTTTAAGACAAGGAGGGTTGCTTCCAATAGTTACCAAAAAGTATTGATACAAATTTACCAGAATTCTCAGCTATCCAAAATAGCTAGGAATTAAAGCCTTGATGTTTTAAATAGATGTGTCTACTCCTGGGCAAATTCTTCAAAATACTGTCAGAATAAAAATTTTAAATGATTCCATTTATTATCATCTAAGCGTTACCAATACATATACATATTTAAATGTGCAGAAATTTAATTTAGCAAGTCTCAGTACGGATAATGAACGAATCAAGTTACAGGCAGGATATGCACTTACTTCAAAGTCTCAATAGCATACAGTTCTGCAATTAAGCTTATTGAGATAAAAAACCCAAGTGGGACTCTCCGTTTTGGGGCAGGACTATCGCAAGTCGAACGGTCCTAAAATTCTGCGAATAGTCTCAGGTCTTCAATTGATTCAAACCGAACAGTCTTCGAGTTTTTTTATTAAAGCGGTTTGGTCAATGCCGCACAAATGGCGGCATGGGAGGACCTCCCCCCAAAACGGAAGCCTCATTAATATTCACGAAGCACCCGCTACGGAGTCAAACGTCTTGGTTTAGTACAACCTTCGTTACGTGAGTTTCTATCTGGGCACCAGTATCATCGTCTGCAAAGTGGGGCTACCTCCACCTACTGTAGAGACAGAAAAGCGTCTCAAAATAGAGCTGCCATCACATTAGATGCTGCAAGCACTGAACAAAGACCTCCAGAATCCTGGTGCTACCAGCCTCCGAACATTTCCCACTTCAACTGAACCACAGCATCCCAGGATCGGGTGTGCCAAGACTCCGGTGAGCCCCGGATGTAGCGCCCACACCCCCTCCCTCCCCCAACCACGTGGCAACCACGTGCTCCCAGCGGTTGCGGCCTCCTCACGCCGCACCTCCCCTCCCCCAGTAACTGGCCGAAGCACGCGAGTGAAGTCCGGGTCCGGCAACTACAGACTCTGAGGCCTGGGCACAGGAGAACAACGCCAGGCTATTCATCTATCCCCTGCTTCAACAAGTAGGCCCGTGCTTCCCGGTGAACCCAGCCTCCGGGACCACCAGCCCGGGGGTCTAAAACTAGAAGCGTACCAATGAACAGCGTTAGGAAATAAACCACGCCCCGAGCTCCGCGGCGTCACCCCGGCAACGGCCGAACTTTCAGGCGGCCGATTCCACTTTACCTTAGGCCCTGGGCCTCGGACCACTCACGCCACAGGCTCTTCAACCCGCTAGTCTCCTCACCCCTTCACGCCACCGGCTCCCTCCCGAATTCAATCCCTCCAGATACAAGGCTCCAGCAGCTCTTCCCACCCCTTCAGGCCTCTAGCCGGTCTGGCGGTCTCCACCAGACCCGGCGGCAGCCACATTCCCGCCCCCCACCCCCACCCTCACCGCCAACAGGCCCCGCTCGGCCTCGCTCCAGCTCCCCCCAGCAGTTACCGAAAAGATAGTTCTGGGGCCTCAGGGGGCTCATGTCCATGTCCATCGAATCTTCCATCGGGTGGCGACACGCACTTAGGTGGAAGAGAAGGCGGACGGAGATAAACGACCACTGCTCAAAAGAACAGCCGCTCAGGACGGACTCACACCAGGGAAAGGACGTAAGCGCCCCGCGCTTATATAAAGCACTGAAGATCTCGCGAGAACTTCTCAAGTCCCGCCTCCGCCTGCGTGCCCCGGAGCCCTCCCCTGCCGTTACCGTAGCCCTCCTGCGCAAGCGCTTTTCAACCCCACTCTTTTCTACCTCGCCCCCGACCTCCTCCAGGTACTCCGCGGGCTCCCACCGAGCACGCGCACTCGTACACCGGCCCCACCCCTCCGCCGCCGTCGCCAGTGCGCACGCGTGCTTTTTACTCGTAGCGCGGGCTCTCCACCTCCTACACTTCCACGTCTTCTCCCGCTCAAGCGCGTTGGCCTCCCGCCAAGAGTCTGCGCAGCCCACCCTGCAAAATGGCGTCGGCAGCCCTTAGCTATGTTAGACATGGCGGGTTAGCAGGCTAGGAATGAGCTAGAGAGCACCTCGATTCACCTTTCTCCATCCCCTAGTGCCCTGCAAGCCTCCAAACAGGCGTAATCACTTCAGGATTTTTTTTTACTTGCCTGATAGTTTGGGATCAGAGTTAATCGCTACCTCAGAGTTCAGGTGCCAGAGAGAGTAAATTGCGGCTTATTCTTTGTTGGGATGGAAAGATGTAGCTACTGGCCAGACCTACGGAACTGTATTTTCACAGCTCTGTTCTTCCTAAGAAAACATCTCCAAAATTCTCATCTTCATGTACTTTGGGGGTCAAAAGGGGACTGAATCAGTCTCCAAATGAGCAAGGACATCGCCCTAAGAGCTGGGAGGATGGGCAGGCTCTGACTTAACTGCCTCTCTTAATCTTTAACATTCTTCGGGAAAGAAAGCGGGTGACTTGTAACAACTACTAAAGGCTTAATTCGAATATTTGGGATCGAGCATGAGAATAAACATTTTAAGCTACACCTTGACAAACACCAGCAGCCCCCGGGCATTGGGGCGTTCTAAAGATCCATAATCTTTTTTTTTTTTTTTTTAACCTCAACATAGCAAACACATTTAAGAAGCGAGGAATACAAATAATAGCAATGCCCCTACTTACTTTTTGTTTTTGTTTTTTTTGAAACCGAGTTTTGCTCTGTCGCCAAGCTGGCGTGCAGTGGCGTGATTTCGGCTCACTGCAACCTCCGTCTCCCGGATTCAAGCGATTCCCCTGCCCAGGCTCCCGAGTAGCTGGCAGTTCAGGCGCGCGCCACCCCGCCTGGCTAATTTTTTGTATTTTAGTGGAGACGAGGTTTCACCACGTTGGCCAGGATGGTCTCTATCTCCTGACCTCGTGATCCGCCCGCCTCGGTCTCCCTAAAATGCTGGGATTACAGGAGTGAGCCAACGCTCCCAGCCCCCTACTTAATTTCTTTTCTCAAAATAGAATCAGGTTAGAACGATCCGCTATGATACACATGAACTAAATATTAACAAAATCAAATTTGGGGCGTGGCGCGGTGGCTCACGCCTGTAATCCCAGCACTTTGGGAGGGTGAGGTGGGCGGATCACGAGGTCAGGAGTTCCAGACCAGCCTAACTCACATGGTGAAACCCCCGTCTCTACTAAAAATACAAAAATTAGCCGGGCGTGGTGTTTCGCACCTGTAATCCCAGCTACTCAGGAGGCTGAGGCAGTAGAATTGCTTGAACCCCGGAGGCGGAGGTTGCAGCGCACCACTACACTCCAGCCTGAGCGACAGAGCAAGACTCCATCTCAAAAGAAATGTTTTTTAGAGAAATAGATACCCTCAATATGTGAATGGGGCCAAGCTTCGCCACCCTTAACTAAAGAAGAATCTTCACTAACCAAGTTTTGTGATCTTTTGGGATGCAGAAATATGACCAGTTGCTTCAGAAAACCCAGAGGCTTAGGACATTTATGTGAATTAACAGAAGGGCTGAGAAAAGAGTGGGGGTTGGAGGAGCGTTGAGAAAGGTTTGGGCATTTGGAATAAGAAAGTCTCTAGGGAACTACAGGGACTGGATAAGAAGATGTTAATAGACTTTGAACTCCTGCAAGTAAAAATTTCAACTGCTTTGTTCTTTCTTTCTGGATTTTTTTTTCTCCCCGAGACGGAGACTTACTCTGTCGCCCAGGCTGGACTGCAGTGGCGAAATCTCCTCTCACCGCAACCTCCGCCCGCTGGGTTCAAGAGATTAACTTGCCTCAGCTTTCCTGGTACCTGGGATTACAGGCGCGTGCCTCCATGCCCGGCTAATTTTTGTATTTTTAGTATAAACGAGGTATCTCCTTGTGGGCCAGGCTGGTGTCGAACACGTGATCTCAGGTGATCCGTCTGCCTGGGCCTCCTGAAATCCCGAGACTGCGGACGCGAGCCACCACCAGGTCTCTTTCTGGATTCTTGACCGTGATTATTTGATTGCAGCTCTGTACAGAGCCTGAACTATAAGGGAGCCATTGCTAATGCTATATAAATAAGTACATTGTCAGTTTTTTGTTCGTTTTGAGACGGAGTCTTGCTCTGTCGCCCAGGATGAAGTGCAATGGAGCACTCTCCGTTCACCGCAACCTCCGCCTCTCAGGTTCAAGCGATTCTCCTGCCTCAGCGTCCGAGTAGCTGGTATTACAGGCGCGAGCCACCACGCCCGGCTAATTTTCTTTGTACTTTTAGTAGATATGAGGTTTTACCGTGTTAGCCAGGATGGTGTCGAACTCCAGACCTCGTGATCCGCCTGCCTCGGCCTCCCAAGGTGCTGGGATTACAGGCATGAGCCACAGTGCCGGGCCACATTTGTGGTTTTAACATTTCAGGCCCGTAGTCTGGATACAAACTCATAGAATCAAGTGGTTAAGAAAACATCCGGTACTGGCTGGGCACGGTGGCTCACGCCTATAATCCCAGCACTTTGGGAGGCTGAGGTGGGCGGATCTTGAAGTCAAGAGCTCGAGACCATCCTGGCCAAAATAGTGAAACCCTATCTTTACTAAAAATGCAAATATTCGCTGAGTGTGGTATCGCTCGCCTGTAGTCCCAGCTGCTCATGAGGCTGAGGCAGGAGAATCGCTTGAATACGGGAGGCAGAGGTCTCCAAAAAAAAAAAAAAAGAAAGAAAAGAAAACACATGGTGTTTTTCTCAGATTTATAAATGTTATGATGCTCACTCTCTTTTTAATTAAAATTATATAGGCCTCAGGGGAATCTGTTGAACCTAGGAGATGGAGGTTATAGTGAGCGGAGATTGTGCCACTGTGCTCCAGCCTGGGTAACAGAGCCAAACTCCATCCCAAAATAAAAATAAAATTAAATTTATATAGACCTCTACAAAGCAAAAAGGTGAAAATACACCTCTTTCCATCTCTGCTTTCCCATTCCCTAGGGGTAAGCACGATTAATAGTTGTGTATATCATTTTAAACTTATTTTTTTGCCAGGTGCAGTGCCTCATGCCTGTACTCCAAGCACTTTGGGAGTCTGAGGCAGACGAATCACCTGAGGTCAGGAGTTTGAAACCAGCCTGGCCAACATGGTGAAACCCCGTCTTAATTTTGTAAAAATACAAAATTAGACGGTTGTGGTGGCATGTGCCTTTAATCTCAGCTACTCTGAAGGCTGAAGCAGGAGAATCGCTAGAACCCTGGGGGCAGAAGTTGCAGTGAGATTGCACCACTGCACTCCAGCCTGGGTGACAGAGCCCGACTCCTTCTCAAAAAATAAATAAATAAATAAACTTATTTTTATGTTAGAGACAGAGAAAGTATAAAGTTGGGAATTCTTTGGTATTTTTCTAATGTGGGTGATTCACATATTGTTCATCTTACATTTTATATTCAAAAATAAGGCTGGTCATGCTGGTTGGAACCTATAATCCCAGCACCTGAGGCGGCTAAGAAGGAGGATTCCTTCAGGCCAGGAGTTAGAGACCAACCTGCACAACATAGCAAGATCTTGTCCCTACAAAAATTGTTTTTAAAAAATGTGTTGAACATTCGTCCACAATTAACACGTAATATGGATATGTTATACTTTAACTGTTCATTCCTCTCTTGATGGACACTGAAATTGTCTCTATAATTTTCCTGTAAGAAATAATGCCTTGGGGTGGGGGGGTTCTTCCTTTCTGAGGGCTCCTGTGTCATATAAAGCTTTGAGTAAATTTGTTATGTCGCCCAGGCTGTAGTGCAGTGACCTGATCTCAGCTCACTGCAACCTCCGCCTCCCAAGCTCAATTAATTCTCCTGCCTCAGCCTCCTGAGTATCTGGGACTACAGGTGCACTGCCACCAGGACTGTCTAATTTTTTTTTTTTTTTGAGACGGAGTTTGGCTCTTGTTACCCAGGTTGGAGTGCAATGGTGCGATCTTGGCTCACCGCAACCTCCGCCTCCTGGGTTCAGGCAATTCTCCTGCCTCAGCCTCCCTAGTAGCTGGGATTACAGGCACATGCCACCGTGCCCAGCTAATTTTTTGTATTTTTAGTAGAGACGGGGTTTCACCATGTTGGCCAGGCTGGTCTCGAAATCCTGACCTCAGATGATCCGCGCATCTCAGCCTCCCAAAGCGATGGGATTACAGGTGTAAACCACCGCAACTGGCCGGCTTATTTTTTTTTTAAATAAAGTTTCACTCTGTCGTCCAGGTTGAAGTGTAGTGGCACGATCTCAGCTCACCATAGCCTCTGCCTCGAAAATTCCAGCAATTCTCGTGCCTCGGCCTCCCGAGTAGCTGGGATTACAGGTACCTGCCACCATGCCCACCTAATTTTTGTACATTTAATAGAAACAGGGTTTGCTATCTTGGCCAGGCTGGTCTTGAACTCCTCACCTAAAGTGATCCACCCACCTTGGCCTCCCAAAATGCTGGGATTACAGGCATGAACCACTGTTCCTGGACTTTTTTTTTTTTTAGTAGTAGATATAGGGTTTCACCATGTTGGCCAGGTAGGTCTTGAACTCCTGACCTCAGGTGATCCTCCCGCCTCTGCCTTCAAAAGTGTTAGGATTACAGGTATGAGCCACCATACTCAGCCAATAATTACTTGAAATTCTGATTTGTACTATGATAGCATGTGGTTATGCTTAAAAAGTGTTATCTTTTAAAAATCCTTGGCCGGGAGCAGTGGCTCACGCGTATAATCCCAGCACTTTGGGAGGCCGAGGCGGGTGGATCACGAGGTCAAGAGATCGAGACCATCCTGGTCAACAAGGTGAAACCCCGTCTCTACTAAAAATACAAAAATTGGCTGGGCGTGGTGGTGCACGCCTGTAGTCCCAGCTACTCGGGAGGCTGAGGCAGGAGAATTGCTTGAATCCAGAAGTCGGAGGTTGTGGTGAGCCGAGATCATGCCATTGCACTCCAGTCTGGGTAACAATAGCGAAACTCCGTCTCAAAAAAAAAAAAAAAAAAAAAAAAAAATCCATACTGAAGTATTTGTACGTGAAATGATGCATCTGGGATTTTATATTTTATTTAATTAATTAATTTATTTATTTTGAGACGAGTCTCACTCTGTTGCCCAAGCTTAAGTGCAGTGGCTCAGTCTTTGCTCACTACAACCTCCACTTCCCAGGTTCAAGCAATGCTCATACCTCAGATTCCCAAATCGCTAGGACTACAGGCACGCCCTTCACCATGTTGGCCAGGCTTCATTTTTTATTTAAGAAAAGTTTTATTTTGAGACTGAGTCTCACTCTATTGTCTAGGCTGGAGTGCAGTGGCATGATGTTGGCTTGCTGAAACCTCTGCCTCCTGGGTTCAAGTGATTCTCCTGCCGTAGCCTCCTAAGTAGCTGTGATTTTAGGCTCCCCCTCCCCATCACGCCTGGCTAATTTTTGTATTTTTAGTGGAGACAGGGTTTTGCCATGTTGGCCAGGCTAGTCTCCAACTCCTGACCTCAAGGATATCCACCCACTTCAGCCTCCCAAAGTGCTGGGTTTACAGGTGTGAGCCATGGTGCCCATCTTATCTGAGATTTAAAAAAAAAAAAAAAAAAAATCCAGCAAAAGGGGAGAAGAAACGAGAGTAGAAAGGAATCAGTGAAATTTACTTGGCATATCCTCAGAAAAAGGGAAAAAAAATTTTAAGGAATATATGAAATAAGATTGACTACATAATGATAAAATGTTAAAGCTGGGTGATGGGTATATGGTTGTTCATCATAGGATTCTTTCTTTCATACAGGATTCTTTCTATTTTTGTTCATGTTTGAAAATTTCCATCCTAAAATGTGTTAAAAATGAAGATTAAAATAAAACTTGGTATTTAAAAACATGATATATCAGTTTATTTTATGGAATACTATGCAACTTCTAAAAAGAATACAGTGGTCCTCTATATATTATATCCTAAGCTAAGCCACATGGAAAAAATAAATCGCTAGAATCCTAGGGGCAGAGGAAAGATCTCAAAAAAAGAAAAAAAAAGATAGCTAAGCCACATGAAATGAAAAAGCAAAGTTAGAGAACAATATGTATATAATACCGCTTTACTTATGTAAACGGTGAATGTGGGCGCGGTGGCTCACTCCTGTAATCCCAGCACTTTGGGAAGCTGAGGTGAGAGGAGTTTGAGTTGGAGAGCAGCCTGGGCAACATAGTGATACCCTGTTTCTTCAAAAAAATAGAAAAAATTAGCCAGGTGTGGTAGCACGTGCCTGTAGTTCCAGCTACTCAGGAGGCTGAAGCAGGTGGGAGGATCCCTTAAACCTGGAAAGTCAAGGGGGCACTACTCTCTAGCCTGGGTGACAGAGTGAGAGCCTGTTTCAAAAAAACCCAAACTGCCAGGAGTGGTGGCTCATGCCTGTAATCCCAGCACTTTGGGAGACCAAGCCGGGTGGATCACGAGGTCAGGAGTTTGAGAACAGCCTGGTCAACATGGTCAAACACTGTCTCTACTAAAAATACAAAAATTAGCTGGGTGTAGTGACTGGCTCCTATAATACCAACTCCTTGGGAGGCTAAGGCAGGAGAATCGCTTGAATGCAGGAGGCCAAACAAAAAAAAAAGAAAGAAAAGAAAAGAAGCATTTTTGTGTATTGTACATATATTTATAAGTGCCTGCTCTACTTACTTTGCAAATTCATTTCTTAACATATTCTACAAAACTACTATCAGACATTAATAATTATATATGTATAAAGGTGTTTATTAAGGCATTATTTCCCTACTTGGGAGGCTGAGGCAGCTGAATCACTTGAACCCAGGAGATGGAGGTTGCAGTGAGGCATGATTGAGCCATACACTCCAGCCTGGATGACAGAGTGAGACTCCGTCTCAAAATATATATATGTAAATGTATAGATACATTTTTCTAATATTATGAATTATCCAGTTCAAATACCCCTAGCGGTCTCTTACAGTTGATTTGCTTGAATAAGGATCTGAACAAGGTCTACACATTACCCTGAGTCATGTTGTCATTTAACATATTCCTGTTTTTTCTGTAAGTTAGTAGATCGAGAGATGCACTGACAGCTGGATGTGGTGGCTCATGTCTGTAATCCCACCACTTTGGGAGGCCAAGGTCACTTGAGGTCAGGAATTAGAGACCAGCCTGGCCAACATGGTGAAATCCTGTCTCTACTGAAAATACAGGTGTGTGTGGTGGCTCATGCCTGTAATCCCAGCACTTTGGGAGGCCAAGGCGGGCAGATCAGGAGGTCAGGAGTTCAAGACCAGCCTGGCCAGCATGGTGAAACTCCGTCTCTACTAAAAATACAAAAAATTAGCTGGGCATGGTGTCGCATGCCTATAGTCCCAGCTACTCGGAGGCTGAGGCAGGAGAATTGCTTGAACCCGGCAGGCAGAGGTTGCAGTGAGCTGAGATGGTGCCACTGCACTCCAGCCTGGGTGACAGAGTGAGACCCTGTCTCAAAAAAAAGTTTGTTATGGTGGCTCATGCCTATAATCCTAGCTACTAGGGAGGTTGAGGTGGGTGTATTGCTTGCACCTGGGAAACGGAGGTTGCAGTGAGCCAAGATACTATCTTAAAAAATAAATAAATGAAATTAATTAAAATTTAACTAAAATTAAAGTTAGTTCCTTGATCTTGCTTCCTAGCCAAACACTCAATAATCACATGTGGGTAATGACTATAGTATTGGACAGTACACAAAGATATTTCCATCATTGCAGAAAGTTCTATTTGGGCAGTGCTGCTCTAGAGGCTTGACTAGATTCAAGTTCACTTCAATGGCAGGAAACTTCATAGGTGGCAAGAATACTTTCTATTGTATCAGAGGCACACAATGTCTGGTTGTTTTTCTTGTTAATTTATGGAATTGTCAGCCTGATTCTTCCTTTACAATGTCTACCATTCACTTTTCACCAAAGAGTTTTAGCAGATTATTGCTTCAGTTCATTCCAATTCCATCACTTACTCAGCATTAACTGGAATTCTTTCTTGATCAATTATTTGAATATCCTAAAAACTAATGTTCACCAGGCCCAGTGGCTCACCCCTGTAATCCCAGCACTTTGGGAGGCTGAGGCGGGTGGATCACCTGAGGTCAGGAGTTGGAGACCAACCTGACCAACATGGTGAAACTCCATTTCTACTAAATACAAAAATAATTAGCCTAATGTGGAGGCACATGCCTGTAATTCCAGCTACTTGGGAGGCTGAGGCAGGAAAATTGCTTGAACCAGGGAGGCAGAGGTTGCAGTGAGCCGAGATTGCAACACTGCACTCCAGCCTGGGCAACAAGAGTGAAAACTCCACCTCAAAAAAAAAAAAAAAACAATAATTTTCTTTTTGAGATGGGGTCACACTGTCACCCAGCCTGGTGTGCAGTGGGGAGATCTCGGCTCACTTCCAGCTCCCATGATCAAGTGAGACTCCCATCTCAGCCCAGTGAGAAGCTGGGACTACAGACACAGGCCACCATGCCCAGCTAATTTTTTGTATTTTGGGGGGAGATGGTTTCACCATGTTGCCCAGGCTGGTCTCGAACTCCTGAGCTCAAGCAATCCACCCACTCAGCCTCCCCGAGTGCTGGGATTACAGGTGTGAGCCACCATACCCGGCCAAAAATAATTTGTACCGCCCTGGGCAACAAAGGGAGACCTCATCTCCACAAAAAATTTTAAAATTCATTGAGTGTGGTGGCTGACATATAGGGTCCCCGCTACTCAGGAGGCTGAGGAGGGAGGATCACTTGAGACATGGAGGTCAAGGCTGTGGTAAACCATGGTCACGCCACTGCACTTTAGCCTGGGCAACAGGGAAAGACACTGTAGCAAAAAATAAATGAATAGAAATAATTTGTATGAGAAGAGCAGGAAAATGATTGAGTCTTTCCTCTTTCCCTTTATTTGCTTGTTTTCAGAATAAGGTGGTATCCTAAGTGTCTCCGAAGGTGACTAATTTTTTTTTTAGTATCTGTACCTGCACATGAGTTTTACTATAGCTAATGTTTTGATTTGTTTTAATAATGATTTTTTGGTACTCAAATGGTTCATTGTGGCAATGAGAGCTCTTTCAATTTGGCATTGATATCTTTGTGAAATAATTCCAGCAATTCCTGACAGCTTTCTTACATTCTGGTATGATAGAATATTCCAGGTTCAGATGGAGCATGGTGGATTGTGCCTATAATCCCAGCTAGGTGATTTAGCAAGAAGGATCCCTTAAGGGCAAGGGTATGACACCAACCTGGACAACATGGCAAGACCTCATCTCTTTTTTTTTTTTTTCAAAATGGAGTCCCACTTTGTTGCCCAGCCTGGAGTGCATTGGTACGATCTTGGCTCACTGCAACCTCCAACTCCCGGGTTCAAGCAATTCTCTTGCCTCAGCTTCTCATGTAGCCAGAATTACAGTCACCCACCACCATGCCTTGCTAATTTTTTTGTGTTTTTAGTAGAGACAGTGTTTCATTATGTTGGCTAGGCTGGTCTCAAACCTCTGACCTCGTGATCCACCCACCTCAGCCTCCCGAAGTGCTAGGATTACAGGCATGAGCCACTTCACCAAGCCTAACCTCTAATAAAATAAAATAAAAGTTCCAAGTTCAGGCTGCTCTGCCTATGGAGTAGCCGTTCTTTATTCCTTTACTTTCCTAATAAACTTGCTTTCAATTAAAAAAAAATTTCAGGTTTATCTTGTACATTTTCTGCCCTGATGTAGATTAAGTCATTTCTTTAAGGCCTCTGATTCATTCAGTGGAAAGTGGCATTAGAGACCACGTTCTGGTTATGAAAGGCACTCATTGCTATTGCATTGGTTGTTTTTCTAGTGTTTTTCAATGGACAGATCTAGGGAATACTTCCTTAGATAACAAGCAATATATAATACTCTATTCGCAGCTTTGCATTTTTTTTCTTTTCTCTCACTTAGCAATATATTCTAGACACTACTCTATGGCAGCATATAAAGTTTTTTTCTCACATTTACAGCTGCATTTTCTATTTTACAGCTACATAGTGTGGATATACTCTTATTTAACCAGTTTCTTATTAATGGACATTGGGTTGTTTCTAGTCTTGTGCTGTTATAAATTGTAGAGCAGGCCAGGCGTGGTGGCTCACACCTGTAATCCCAGCACTTTGGGCAGCCGAGGCGGGTGGATCATCTGAGGTCAGGAGTTCAAGACAAGCCTGGCCAACGTGGTGAAACCCAGTTTCTAGTAAAAATAACAAAAATTAGCTGGGTGTAGTGTTGGGCTCCTACTTGGGAAGTTGAAGCATGAGAATCACTTGAACCCGGGAGGCAGACGTTGCAGTGAGCCAAGATCACACCACTGCACTCCAGTCTGGGAACAGAGTGAGACTCTGCCTCACCTAAACAAAAAGGACATTATATAAGACACAGATGGGAGGAAGGGAATGATGAAGAGAGGTTGATCAATGAGTACAAATATATTTTGATACAAGAAGTAAGGCTACGTGGTGTTCAATAGATCAGTATGGTGATTACAGTTATCATTAATTGATGGTACATTCCAAATTAGCAAGAAAAAATAATTTGAATATTCCAACATAAATATTTAAGGTGATGGATACTCCAATTACCCTGATTTGATCATGTGAATGTATCAAATTATCACATGTACCCTCCAAAATATGTACATCAAATTTGTATCAACAAAAAATAAATGAATAAATAAATAGGACACACATGGACCTCCAGATGAAATATATCGGGTGGGGTCTAAAAGGGTGGGTCGCCAACACAGGAGCTTCTGTCCCCATGGAGCTGGGGTGCACCACTCTCCTGGCCATGGATGCATTTACTCAGCTCGAGTCTTTTTGTTTGTTTATTTGTTTGTTTGTTCAATATGGAGTCTCGCTTTGTCGCCCAGGCTGGAGTGCAATGGCGCAATCTCGGCTCACTGCAACCTCTGCCTCCCAGGTTCAAGCAATTCTCCTGTCTCAGCCTCTAGAGTAACTGGGATTACAGGTGCCCACCATCACGCCTAGCTAATTTTTGTAGTTTTAGTAGAGATGAGGTTCACCATGTTGATCAGGCTGGTCTTGAACTCCTGACCTCAGATGACCCCTCCACCCACCCACCCATTTCCATGCCCGGCTAATATTGTATTTTTAGTAGAGACGGGGTTTCACCATGTTGGCCAGGCTGGTCTTGAACCCCTGACCTCAGGTGATCCGCCCACCTTGGCCTCCAAAAGTGCTGGGATTATAGGCGTGAGCCACCATGCCCAGCCTATTCAACAGGTTTTGTGAGGCTTTGACCAGGAGCAGTGGTGGCTCATACCTGTAATCCCAACACTTTGAGAGGCTCATGTGGGAGAATTGCTTGAGCACAGGAGTTGAAGACCAGCCTGGGCAATATACTGAGACCCCCATCTCTACAAAGAAAACAAACAACACACAAAAACCTTTATTTTAATTAAAAATAACATTTTTTTTTGAGACGGAGTCTTGCTCTATCACCCAAGATGGAGTGCAGTGACACGATCAGCTCACTGCAACCTCTGCTTCCCAGGTTCACGCAAGTCTTCCTTAACTTTCCTAGTAGCTAGGATGACAGGTGGGCATCAATATGCCCCAGGCAATTTTTGCATTTTTAGTAGAGACAGTTTCACCATGTTGGTCAGGCTGATCTCAAACTCCTAACCTCAAGTAATCCACCCACCTCAACCTCCCAAAGTGCTAGGATTATAGGCATGAGCCACTGAGCCTGGTACCTACAATTTTTATTAATTTAAAAACTTGGCCAGGTGAGATGGCTAATGCCCGTAATCCCAGCACATTGGGAGGCCAATGTGGGTGGATCACGAAGTCAGGAGATGGAGACCATCCTGGCCAACATGGTGAAACTTCGTCTCTACTAAAAATACAAAAATTGAAATTAGCTGAGTGTGGCGGCAGGAACCTGTAATCCCAGCTACGGGGGAGGCTAAAGCAGAAGAATCACTTGAACCAGGAAATCGGAGGTTGCAGTAAGCCGAGATCGTGCCACTGAACTCCAGCCTGGGAACAGAGCAAGACTCCGTCTCAAGAAAGAAAAAGTGGGGGCTTGGCCGGCCAGCATGGTAGCTCATGCTTATAATCCCAGCACTTTCGGAGGCTGAGGTGGGTGAATCATCTGAGGTCAGGAGTTCGAGACCAGTCTGGCCAATATAGTGAAACCATGTCTACTAAAAATCCAAAAAGTTAGCTGGGTGTGGTGGCAAGCCTCTGTAATCCCAGCTGCTCAGGAGGCTGAAGCAGGAGAATCACTTGAACCCAGGAGGTGGAAGTTGCAGTGAGCTGAGATTGTGCCAGCTTGGGCAACAGAGCAAGGCTCCATCTCAAAAGAAAAAAAAAAATTGGCTAACACCACCTGTTTCACAAAAACCTATTGAAATAAAAAATTAAAATTTAAAAAGATCCACAAACAAGGCTCACTGTGAATTTCAAAATGCACTCATATCACTCAGAAAATTCCAAGGATTTTAGGAATTTCTCTGTAACAGAGTGACACATACTGGCACAAAGACCAAATATATTTCATATTATACCATATCACCACAAATAAATATGTAATTTTTTACATATTTATGTAAAATGAATTTGTTACATGGTTGTGAATTTGTTAATGGTTAGTAACCATTCCACAATGTATGCATATTTTAAAACATCCTGTTATACACTGCAAATATCTATATATATGTTAATTTGTCAGTTTAAAAATAAATAGGAAAAATAAATATTTTCCCCCTAAAAAGCTTCCATGTCTTTGTGGACAATGTTTTTATGTAAGCATCTGCTTTGATTTTTCTTTCTTGAATAAACATGTAGTGGTGAGAAACTGGTTCATCTGGGACATCTATGTTAAAATCTTTTTTTCTCCCCTCCCCTCCCCTCCCTCTCCTCTTCTCTTCTTTTTGAGTCAAGGTCTCTCTGTTGCCCAGGCTGGAGTGCCGTGGCATGATCTCCCCTCACTGCAGCCTTGACTTCCCAGGTTTAAGCAAAGGCACTTGCCACCCCATGCTGCTGATTTTTTGTGTTTTTAGTAGAGACAGGGTTTCACTACATTGCCCAGGCTGGTCTTAGACTCCTGGGCTGAAGCAATCCTACCACCTTGACCTCCCAAAGTGCTGGGATTACAGGCATCAGCTACTGTGCCTGCCCATATTAAACTCTTTAAGAAATTGCAGGCTGGGCACAGTGACTCACACCTGTAATCCTAGCACTTTGTGAGGCTGAGATGGGCAGATCCGTACGAGAGAGAGCAGGAGTTCAAGACCAGCCTGACCAACATGACAAAACCCCCATCTCTACTAAAATACAAAAAAATTAGCAGGCCGTGGTGGTGCACGCATGTAATCCCAGATATCTGGGAAGCTGAGGCAGGAGAATCGCTGGACCCCAGAGGTGGATGCTGCAGTGAGCTGAGATCCCACCACTGCACTCCAGCCTGGGTGAAAGAGCGAGACTCCATCTCAAAAATAAATAAATAAAAAGAAAAGAAAAAGAAAGATATTGCAGAGTCAGGGCCAGGCGCTGCAGCTCACACCTGTAATCTCAATACTAGCATTTTGGGAGACCAAGGCGGGTTGATCGCCTGAGGCCAGGAGTTCAAAACCAGCCTGGCCAACATCGTGAAACCCCATCTCTACTAAAAGTACAAATATTAGCTGGGGGTGGTGGTGCATACCTGTAATTGCAGGGAGGCTGAGGTTTGAGAATCACTTCAACACAGCAGGCATCATAGCAAATCCTGGTCTTTACTGAAAATACAAAACATTAGCTCAGTGTGGTGGCACATGCCTGTGGTCCCAGCTACTCAGGAGATTGAGGCAAGAGGATTGCCTGAGCTCTCTCCTGAGCTGGGAGGTCGAGGCTGCAGTGAGCTGAGATCATGCCAGTGCACTCCAGCCTGGATGACAGAGTGAGACTGTTGCAAAAAAAAAAAAAAAAAAAGCAAAGAAATAGCCAGACTGTTTCCAAAGTTGTGCACCACTTTACAGTAAATTGCCACATGTGATTGTTTTAGTTTGTACACATCCTCCCTAATACATTTTCATTTCAGACAATCGAGTATTCCTGCGGAGGCATCTTATTGTGGTTTTAATTTGCATTTCCCTAAGGACTAATGATGGTCAGCATGTTTTTATGTGCTTATTTGCTATTCACATACCGTCTTTTACGAAATGTCTATTTAAATCTTTTGCCTATTTTTGTTAAATATTTTGCCTTCTTCTTCTTCTTCTTCTTTTTTTTTTTTGAGATACACTCTTGCTCTGTTGCCCGGGCTGGAGGTCAGTGGTGAGATCTTGGCTCGATGCAACCACTGCCTCACAAGTTCAAGCAATTCTCCTGCCTTAGTCTCCTGAGTAGCTGGGATTACAGGCACGCCCCAGCACACCCAGCTAATTTTTGTATATTTTGTATTTTTCGTAGAAACAGTGTCATACCATGTTGGCCAGGCTGGTCTCCAGCATCTTAGACTACTGACCTCAAGTGATCTGTGCCTATAGTTCAGCCTGTCGAGTAGCTGGGATTACAGGCACCCACCACCATACCTGGCTAATTTTTGTATTCTTAGTAGAGACAGGGTTTCATCTTGTTGGCCAGGCTGGTCTCAAACTCCTGACCTCAGGTGATCTGCCCTCCCAAGCCTCCCAAAGTTCTGAGATTACAGGTGTGAGCCACTGCACCCAGGCACCCACCCTTTTTTTTTAAGAGACCAGATCTCACTATGTTGCCCAGGTTGGTCCGGAACTCCTGGCCTGAAGTAATCCTCCCATCTCAGCCTCCTGAACAGCTGGGATTAGAGGCTTGAGACATCTCACCAGGCTTTTTTTTTTTTTTTGTAGTTTTAATGAGCCAGGAGTTTAATAGGCAAGAAAGAAAGGGGAAGAAAGAAAGAAGAAACTCTCCTGTACAGAGATGAAATATCTTAAAATATCTTTCCCTAACCAAAGGACAAAAAATAACCTCTCTTTCTTTATTAATTTGTTTTGAGATAGGATCTCACAGTCACCCAGGCTAGAATGTGATCATAGCTCACTGTAGCCCCAACCTTCTGGGCTCAAGTGATCATCCTATCTCAGCGTTTCAAGTAGCTGGGACTACAAGTGTGCGCTAGACCACACCGGGCTAATTTTTGTATTTGTTATTGAGACAAGGTTTCGACATTTTGCCCAGGCTGGTCTTGAACTCCTGGGTTCAAGCAGTCCTCCTGCCTTGGCCTCCCAAAGTGCTGGGATTACAGGTATAAACTACCATGCCCAGACTCTCATTTTTTTTTTAGATGTTTTTTCTTTTAGTAGTTTAAAGATTGTGGGAAGTAGAAAAGTTCTTTTTTAAAGTTTCCTTTCTTGTTAAAGTGTGCTAACAACTTTGTTATTAGCTATCCTATGTAACTGTTAAGCATGCCATGCTTATAGGCACTTAGTACATTCTATGTCCTTGTACTTTAACCAAAATATCTGTGCTGGGCATGCTCACAAGCATGTCCCAGCTTTCCACTGCTTTTACCCATTTAGAACAGTTTTAAGTTATTAGCCAGTCGGGTTTTAGTTTAGATTGTGAGGTCTGGCTCCAACCAAATGTGTAAGGGATACATTTGTGTGCTTTCCTTTGTTCACTGTACTCTCGTGGCAAGATGGCTGGTGAGAATACCCTTCCTGCAGTCCAGGAAGTAAACACCGCACTGCTGAGAGACCTTTTGTCTCAGTGCTAATTCTTCTTTGTGGCACCGAGCATCTATTTCCAACAAAGATATTGCCCCAACGTCTTCTCGCTTGCTTTCTTTTTGTCTTCTAACAAAATCAGCAGTCATTTTTATATTTTTTCCGCTCTATGCAATGTCTTATTTCTCTGACTACTTTTTTTTTCTTTTTGAGACAGAGTATCTCTCTGTTGCCAGGCTGGAGTGCAGTGGCACCATATCAGCTCACGGCAACCTCCGCCTCCCGGGTTCAGGCAATTCTCCTGCCTCAGCCTCCTGAGTAGCTGCGATTACAGGTACCAGCCACCATATCCAGCTAATTTTTGTGTTTTTAGTAGAGAAGAGGTTGCACTATCTTGGCCAGGCTGATCTTGAACTCCTGACCTCATGATCCACCCACCTCTGGCCTCCCAAAGTGCTGGGATTACAGGTGTGAGCCATAACATCTGGCCTTCTCTGACTACTTTTAATATTTCTCTTAATCTCTGATTTTAAGCAATCTGATTGTAATATATAGTATGTATGTAATACAGTAATATGTAGTATAATTTCATGTTTCTTTTGTCTGGAGTTCATTGATTTTCTTGGATCTGTGGACATATAGTTTCCATCAAATGTAGAACATTTGGAGCCATTATTATTATTGTATTTTTAGTAAAGACGGGGTTTCACTGTGTTAGCCAGGATGGTCTTGATCTCCTGCCCTTGTGATCTGCCTGCCTCGCCCTCCCAAAGTGCTGGGATTACAGGAATGAACTACTGTGCCCAGCCCACTAAAGCCACTATTATTTAAAATATTAAAATATGTTCTTGTTCCCTGTTCTATCTCCTCTCTTACTAGATTCCAGCTCATACATTAGGACATTTGATTTGTCCCATAGCTCACTGGTACTCTCTATTGTTTTCAGTCTTTTTTCTCAATGTTTCATTTTGGAAAACTTCTATTACTATATCCTTATGTTTCATGAATCTTCTTTTGTTTATTGTGTAATCTGCTATTAATCCCATTACACATATTTTTTTAACCCCGTAAGTTCTGGGGTTTTTTTGTTTTGTTTTGTTTTGAGATGGAGTCTCACTATTGCCCAGGCTGGAGTGCAGTGGCAAAATCTCAGCTCACTGTAACCTCCACCTCCTGGGTTCAAGCAATTCTTTTCCCTCTGCCTCCCAAGTTTCTGGGACTACAGGCATGTGCCACCGACTCCTGGCTGTATCCCTAAATGTTCTATTTGGGTCTTTTTACATAATTTGTTTTCTTTTAATGCCTATGGTTCTTTTTCCTTTTTTCTTTTTTTTGATGGAGTCTTGCTCTTTCGCCAGGCTGGAGTTCAGTGGTGTAATCTTGGCTCACTACAACCTCTGCCTCCCATGTTTAAGCAATTCTCCTGCCTCAGCCTCCCAAGTAGCTGGGACTACAGGTGCACACCACCATGCCCACCTAATTTTTATATTTTTAGTAGAGACAGCATTTCACCATATTGGCCAGGATGGTCTTGATCTTTTGACCTCATGATCTGCCCACCTTGGCCTCCTAAAGTGCTGAGATTTCAGGTGTGAGGCACTGCACCTGGCCCACCTGTGGTTTTTTCTACTTTCTTGACCATAGGTAATATAATATCTGTGTATTGTCCTTTTCTGCTAATTTTATCATTTATGTTATTTCTGAGTGTTTTTTTTTCCCCAGAAACAGATGTTTACTATATGAGAAAATGGATAGCAAAAAGCAGCAGAGAAAAAGAAAGCATTCTAGAATGAATACCGTGGAGGTAACTGGAAATTCACATAGAAAACTGAAACAGCAATCCAGATGGATTAAGAAAACACATGCACATACACACACACACACACACACACACACACACACACACACACACACACACAGAATAAGCCAAAGAAAAAGTAATGAAAACAAAAGACAACATTTATCCCAAATATAGAGGTTACTAAGGACTGAAGATATTACATAAAAGTAAAAGTTCAACAACTTTAACTAGTTGGAAGCTAAATTTTTGGACAATACAAAATAACAGCCCACAGTAGCTAATGCCTGTAGTCCCAAAACTTTGGGAGGCCAAGTTGGGAGGACTGCCTGGGCTCAGGAGTTCAAGACCAGCCTGGACAACATAGTGAGACCCAGTCTCTACAAAAAATTTAAAAATAGGCCAGGCACAGTGGCTCACACCTGTAATCCCAGCACTTAGGGAGGCAGAGCTGCTGGATCACTTGAGGTCAGGAGTTTGAGACAGCCTGGCCAACGTGGTAAAACCCTGTCTCTACTTAAAAACAACAACAACAACAAAACAAAAGCACAGACAAAATGGCCAGGTGCAGTGGCTCATGCCTGTAATGGCAGCACTTTGGGAAGCTGAGGTGGGTGGATCACTCGAGGTCAGGAGTTCAAGACCAGCCTGGCCAAGAGGGTGAAACCTCGTCTCTACTAAAAATACAAAAATTAGCTGGGCGTGCTGGTGGGAGCCTGTAATCCAAGCTACTCAGGAGGCTAAGACAGGAAAATTGCTTAAACCCAGGAGGTGGAAGTTGCAGTGAGCCAAAATTAGGCCACTATACTACAGCCTGGGTGACAGCACAAGGCTCCATCTCTCTCTCTCTCACACACACACACACACACACACACACACACACACACACACAAATTAGCTGGGCGTGGTTGCAGGTACCTGTAATCCCGGTTTACTCAGGAGGCTGAAGCAGGAGAATCACTTGAACCCAGGAGGCAGAGATTGCAGTGCCATGCACTCCAGCATGGGCAACAGAGTAAAACTCTGTCTCAAAAAAAGAAATTATCCAGGTGTAGTGGCAACAGCTGTAGTCCTAGCTACTAGGGAGGCTGAATCAGGAGAATCACTTGAACCCAGGAGGCAGAGATTGCAGTGCCATGCACTCCAGCATGGGCAACAGAGTAAAACTCTGTCTCAAAAAAAGAAATTATCCAGGTGTAGTGGCAACAGCTGTAGTCCTAGCTACTAGGGAGGCTGAGACAGGAGAATTCCTTATGCCCAGGATCTAGAGGATGCAGTGAGCCATGATGGCACCACTGTACTCCAGCCTGGGCAGCAGAGCAAAATCCCAATTTAATAATAATAACAACAATGGGAAATATAGACTAGGGACAATGCCACCAACACAAGAGGCCAAGACCACCAGTGTTCACAATACATCCTCTGCTTCATTTTACACATGTGGGCAGGATGTACATGTCATAAGATGATGCAGGCATTATTCGGACATGCCGAGTGATCAACCTCCCAAAGTGCTGAGATTATAGGGTGAGCCACTGTGCCCGGCCTCAAGTGGCTTCTATACATGCCTGTGCTGATTTGTCTTTAGTTGAAGACTCGAAGGAGCCTTCTGCAGCTCTCTGGATCTCCCGGTGTTTAACTCTCTCCTCTCCAGTACTCTGTCCTGCTAACGCTAGCCACCTGGGCCTCCCCAACCTCCCAATGCTACCTCAACTCAGGGACATCACCAGGCTCTACACTTTGCTTTCCCTCCCTTTGCTCTGGCCTGGAAACGCTCCTAGCACTCGGCCGGGCATTCATGCATTTCCTTTCTGAAGCGTGACTGCCCTAGGCTGAAAATGTGATATCTGAACATGCTTATTTCATACATTTTGTCAATTTTTTAGTGGTTTAAAATGGAATCCAATATAAATCCAGTCTCTGTTATCCATCTTAATCAAACACATTCGTTTAAGACTGTCGTTTTTTGCTTTTGTTTTTTTCTTGAGACACCGTCTCGCCTGTTGCCCAGGACAGTGGTGCAATCTTGGCTCACTGAAACCTCAGCCTTCATGGTTCAAACGATTCTCCTGCCTCAGCCTCTCAAGAAGCTGGGATTACAGGCACCCACCACCATGCTCGGCTAATTTTTTTTTTTAGTAGAGCCAGGGTTTTACCATGTTGGCCAGGCTGGTTTCAAACTCCTGATCTCAGGTGATTTGCCCCCCTCCACCTCCCAAAGTGCTGGGATTACAGGCGTGAGCCACCAGGCCCAGCAAGACTGTAGCTTTTTAATCTAACTAAGGTTTGAAGTTTCAGTTTCTTCTAAAATTTCCCATTGGGGAATCATAGCATTACATGAACACTAACTATGTTCTGGGCACTGTGCAAAGCTAGGTTCTGGCTTTGGGGACCTTTTCTCTCTTTTTTTTTGAGACGGAGTCTTGCTCTGTCACCCAGGCTGGATTGCAGTGGCAAGATCTCAGCTCACTGCAACCTCTGCCTCCATTTCCCAAGTAGCTGGGACCACAGGCGTGCACCACCAAACTAGGCTAATTTTTTGTTCTTTTAGTAGAAATGGGGTTGCACCATATTGGCCAGGCTGGTTTCAAACTCCTGACCTTAAGTGATCCACCTGCCTCGGCCTCCCAAAAATGCTAGGATTCCAGGCGTGAGGCACTGGACCTGAACTTTTTTTTTTTTTTGAGATGGAGTTTCACTCTTGTTGCCCGGGCTGGAGTGCAATGGCTTGATCTTGGCTCACTGCAACCTCCCACTCCGTGGTTGAAGTGATTCTCTTGCCTTAGGCTCCCGAGTAGCTGGGATTAGACTGTCACCATCACACCTGGCCAATTTTTCCATGTTAGCCAGGATGGTCTTGATCTACTGACCTCGTGATCCACCCGCCTCAGCCTCCCAAAGTGCTGGGATTATAGGTGTGAGCTTTTCGATCTCTTCAGGATCTCTGCAGAAGCAGAGATCAGGCCTGACCACTAGTGGGTGTCCATGGGAGACAGTGCCAGGCATGTGCAGAACTTCCTGAGCCAGCATCCCCCATATCAGACCCCCTGAATGAGCTCCCTTGTTGCTTGGGTTGGAAATATCCACACAGCACAGAGAAGAACCTATGTTCCACAGAGGCATGGTAGGTAGGTTATCATAAGATGCCTCTGTAAGAGGCCAGTGGTCAGTCTGGGATCAGTATCCACCAACAGATGCAGCTCACAGAAGGCTGCCTGGACCTGGTCAGTGGAGGTTCCAGGAGTGAAGTGGCCAGCAACAGGAGCGGCCCCTGTGGCAGCAGCAAACTTCAGCTCAGCCTGCGGGTTAGGATTCCAGGAGGATATGAGACTGACATCAGAAGAGTTTTCTATGGCAACAATGGCATGAGCTGCCAGCAGAATTAGATTCTTCAGATTTAGGATGTAAAAGCCATCACTTTTCCTTTATAGATAAACTGTTCCATTTAGAACCAGATTGGTGCCACCTAAGTGGGTTCCTGCTGCAAGAAGCTTGAGGACATTCCCTCCTTCACTTGCAGAACTCTGAGGCTCTGGACATTATGGAAATTTCCCTTAAAGTTATGATGAAAATCTAGAACAGCACCATATGGCCCCCTCTATGGGTAGTTTAGAGAACCAACAGAATGTTAAATGGGGTCTTACTGATGATTATCTCGGGTTCCTGGTTCAGGCTCCAGTCTGAGGAAAATAGCTGACGTGTCCCTTCCCCTCCCCTCCCCTTTTGTTCTTTTTCTTCTTTCCTTTTCTTTTTGAGACAGAGTCTGGCTCTGTCACCTAGGCTGGAGTGCACCATCTCAGCTCACTGCAACTCCTGCCTCCCAGGTTCAAGCAATTCTCCTACCTCAGCCTCTTGGGATTATAGCCTCTGCCTAGCTGGGATTACAGGCACGTACCACCACGCCCAGCTAATTTTTGTAATTTCAGTAGAGAAGGGGTTTCGCCATGTTGGTCAGGCTGGTCTTGAACTCCTGACCTCAGGTGATCCACCCGCCTTGGCCCCCGCCAAGTGCTGGGGTTGCAGGCGTGAGCCACCGTGCCCAGCCTTCTATATCTTAAAGTAGCTTTTGATGTCTAGTTTTTCCTCAGAATGTTAAAGCAGTTGAGGAAAAAACAGGCCAATGGATTAAAACTCACATCATTTTAAATTTAAATACTTTATTTATACAAAAAGAGGTCCATAATCTGAGCCAGCCCAGGATTCTTCATCTGTCATCTGGGCTTAGGGAAACTCCCACAAGGCCATAGGTATAAGCTAAGAGAGAAGGATTGGTGCAATGGAGGCAGGCGACATGGGTCTGGGCCACCCATTTATATAACGTACTGTGCCCTTTGGACCTGTCTGAGCCCAATCCTGGATGTACTGCTTCCATGGTACAGTAGAATGAGGCTGTGCCCACCTAACCTTAGGATTTAGTGGGTCTGACAGTCACTTGATTCCAGTAGTCAGATGCTTAGTCTTTACCAGGACACAGCACTCCAGAACTCCATACCACTGGTACCTGAATACTTCACTAGCTTCGCTGGTTTCTGAACCTTTTCAGGGTTTAACTTCTTGCCCTCTGGAGCACATGTATCTTTTTTTTTTTTTTGAGATGGAGTTTACTCCTGTCACCCAGGCTGGAGTACGGTGGCGCGATCTCTGCTCACCACAACCTCCACCTCAAGTGATTCTCCTGTCTCAGCCTCCCAAGTAGCTGGGATTACAGATATGTACCACCACACCCAGCTAATTTTGTATTTTAGTAGAGACCAGGTTTCTCCATGTTGGTCAGGCTGGTCTGGAACTCCTGACCTCAGGTGATCCACCTGCCTTGGCCTCCCAAAGTGCCAGGATTACAGGGGTGAGCTACTGCGCCCCGTCTAATGGAGGACATATAAATACTTTGTAAATACTTGCCATTTCTTTGTTTTGTATGTGGCTTTGTTTTGAGACAGATTCTCACTCTGTCGCCCAGGCTGGAGTGCAGTGGCATGATCTCAGCTCACTGCAGCCTCTGCCTCACAGGTTCAAGCAATTCTCCTGCCTCAGCCTCCTGAGTAGCTGGGACTACAGGCATGCACCATCACACCTGACTATGCCATTACTTTGTTGGCTGCCCACTTTCTTGGCTTAGGAACACCAGCGCCTTTTTGTCATTATGAGAGATCCCTGGGAGTCAAATCCTCCTAGTGGCCTTCCCAGCCTTGTTGCCCATTACAGTCATTCCACCCACCTTGCCTTTGGTAAATAAGAGCTGCCATCTGGCCCCACAGAACAGCCAATACTGAGCTTCTCAGTGGTGGCAATGGCTCCCTTACTAACTCATTTCATATAACTTAATAAAAGGGAGAATCCCTGGGCCCTCTTTTGTCTGCTCATGCGTCAGTTTCTCAGGTCTTACACGGTAAGTGTTTTGGCCGATCCCCCAGCACTCTGCTCCAGGACTTTTCTAGCATGCCCCACCTTTATTTACGTGGACCATCAATTTTTCCAAGCTTCCAGGAGCCACCGCAGCTGAGACGATTCCAGGAACCCTTACTAAGGTGCTGAATCTTGAGCCATGGAAGGATCCTTCTTATCAACAAGCTCTTCCTTACTGCATCTTATATTCTCCCTTCATCCCTTAAGATCCATTGCCAGTGGGTATTTTTTCCCAGTTCTGGGCCCTGCAGTTCTGCTGTTTTCTTCCCTAGCAGGTCCTATACTTCCTCAGATGGGCCACACTGTGACTTGACTCTGATTACTGGTCTCATAGCCATAGGGGAGGTGCGAACTGATCTTTGGGGACAGCAAATATCATTTTGAAAGGCATCCACTTTGGTTGAAACACATAGAATTTTCAGGAAAGGGGAAGCTGCTATACACCAGTAAGGGATAGTGGGACACTCTTGTAGGCCCATGGGTTCAGGGGAATCTGGAGTTTCAGTGAAATCACATAAGGTCTACCTCGATACCACCATTCCAGGTTTCAGGGGCCCATTTCTTCCTTCTGGTGGCATAAGAGGTCTAGCAAAGGCTATAAATTCAGGCTTCTTTGTAGTTCTGTTGCTATCAAGACATGGGTGTGATTTTCAGCATGCTTTGCTCTCTGGATGAAGGTGCCTTAAATGTTTCCATAGAGTCTTCTGACTCATACCAGGTCCTGAATTGGTAATTGGCCAACCTGAGCTTGTCATTTTCTTCTTCAGCATGCATAATGGGCATAGATACATTCAGCAACTGGCAGAATCCCCACAATGGCTCCGTGACCTCCGAGCACTACTAGGGTAGAAAAGGCCAAGTGGAAGCCACCATAACTGCCCCCGCCAAATCTTAAACTAAAAGCAATACCATCTTGCTGGAGGGATTGCAGAGACTGATGTCACCATCAAGGACTTGGTAGAATCCCAAGAGGTGGTGATTCCTCCCCTATCCTCATTTAACTCACCTTTTCAGCCTGTGCAGAAGACAGATGAAATTTGAAGAATGACAGTGGATTTTGTAAACTTAATCAATACTAACTGCCACTGCACTGCTATTCTAGATATGGTTTCATTTCTGAAATAAATTACCACATTTACTTACATAGCTGCTGTTCAGTTACTGGAGAATGCTTTTCCCCTCTATATCTGTAAATTTTTTTTTTTTTTTTTTGAGACAGAGTCTTTCTCTGTTGCCCAGGCTGTAGTGCAGTGGCATGATCTTGCCTCACTGCAATCTCCACCTCCCGGGTTCAACTAATTCTCCTGCCTCAGCCTCCAAGTAGCTGGGATTACAGGTATACGCCACCATGCCAGATTAATTATTATGATTATTGTATCTTTTAGTAGAGACAGGGTTTCACCATGTTGGCCAGGCTGGTCTTGAACTCCTGACCTCATGATCTGCCTGCCTCAGCCCCCGCCCGAAGTGCTGGTATTACACTCATGAGCCACCATGCCCAGTCATGTCTGGCTGATTTTTGTACTTTTAGTTGATACGGGGTTCACCATGTTGGCCAGGCTGGTCTTTAACTCTTGACCTCAGGTGATCTGCCCACCTTGGCCTCCCAAAGGGCTGGGATTACAGGCACGAGCCACCGCACCTGGCCTATACCTGTTAATTATCACCATCAGACACAGGTTACTTTCAGCCGCCAGGGCCAGCAATCCACCTTCAGTTTCCTGACTCAGGGCTAATCACCCTTCAGGCCCTCTGTCCTGCTCCGGTCTAGAAGGAACTGGATTGCATTTCATTCCACAGGACATTAGGTTAATTTACTTTTTATCATATCATGTTTGTTGGACTTGGTGAGCAGGAAGTAGCAATTACCCCAGCTATTTTGGTGAGACACTTACATCCCAAAGCATAGGAAGTGAATTCCACAAAACTGCAAGCATCTGCCACGCAGTAAAGTTTCTAGGGGGTCACGTATCTGGGATGACATTTTGAGATATTCCTTCCAAAATGAAGGGCAAGTTTCTCTATCTGGTGCCTTCTGCCACCAAGAAAGTAGCACAGTGCTCTGTGAGCCTCTTTGGATTCTGAAGGCAACATGTATCTTACTAGGCCACACTGTTGCACTGTGTATACTGAGTAAACCAAAGGTTTTGGTAGAGTCTGGAACAAGTCAAAGCTCTGCAGCAAGTCCAGGCTACCATGATGCTCCCCCACTGGGCCTATGATGCAGAAAAGCCAATGTGTTTGTGATGGTTAATTGACTGGATTGAGGATGCCCAGATAGCTGGTAAAGTGTAATTTCTATGTGTATCTGTGAGAGTGTTTCCAGAAGACATTGGCATTGGAATCGTGGACTGAATATGGAAGATCTACTCTCAGCAAAGTGGATGAACACCATCCAATCAGCTGAGGGCCCACATTGAATAAAAAGGCAAAAAAAAAAAAAGGTGAATTTGTTCTTTCTCTCTGGAGCTGAGACATCCAACTTCTCCTGCCCTTGGACATCAGAACTCCATGTTCTCTGACATTTTTTTTTTGTGACAGAGTTTCATTCTTGTTGCCCAGGCTGGAGTGCAATGGCACCATCTTGGCTTACTGCGAACTCCACTTTCTGGATTCAAGTGATTCTCCTGCCTCAGCCTCCCGAGTAGCTGGGATTACAGGCATCCACCACCACGCCCAGCTAATTTTGTATTTTTAGTAGAGATGAGGTTTTTCCATGTTGTTCAGGCTGGTCTCAAACCCCTGACCTCAGGTGATCTGCCCACCTCAGCCTCCCAAAGTGCTGGAATTACAGGCATGAGCCACTGTGCCTGGCCACCTTTTTTTTTTTTTTGAGACTGAGTCTTGCTCTGTCTCAAGTGTAAGTGGTGAGAGTGCAGTGGTGCCATCTCACTGCAACCTCCACTTTCCAGATTCAAGTGATTCTCCTGCCTCAGCCTCCCGAGTAGCAGGGACTACAGGCACGTGCCACCACACCTGGCTAATTTTTGTATTTTTGGTAGAGACGGTTTTGCCATGTGGGCCAGGCTGCTCTTGAACTCCTGATCTCAAGTGATTTGCCCACATTGGCCTCCCAAAGTGCTGGGATTACAGGCATAAGCCACTGCGCCTGGCCCAGGTTCTCTGGCCTTTGGAATCTGGGACTTGTAGCAGCAGCCCCTAGGTTCTCAGGCTTTTGGCCTTGAACAGAGAGTTATACCATCTATTTCCCTGATTCTGAGGGCTTTGCACTTGAACTGAGCCTCAATACTGGATCCCCTAGTTCTCTAGCTTGCTGATGGCCTATAATGAGACTTCTCAGCCTCCATAATCATGTAAGCCAATTCCCCCAATAAATCCCCTCTGCAGACACCTGCAATCCCAGCTTCTCACGGGGCTGAGGTAGGAGGATAACTTAGGAGTGAGGACCAGGTGTTTGAGACCAGCCTGGGCAACATAGCCCACCATTATGGCCTCAAGTGATCCTCCTACCTTGGCCTCCAAAGTCTCCAGGTGCCAGTGTGACTCACTTGTGCCACCCCTTGCTGGGTTCTCCTCTCTGAGTGTTCTCCTTCAGGCCCTCTGGGGCGTGGGCTAGGTGCATGTGCAGCTCTGTGGCAGAGGACACTAGCTTTTTCTGCAGTAACCCATGGCATTAAGGTTGGAGGTGCTGAGACAAAGATGTGGGTTCCCATACACCTTCATGGGTTCCAGTTCTAATTTGTCCTCACTCTCCCGTGCCTCACATTCAGCTTTGATTTCCAACTTGCAGCCCTGCTGACCTACAGCAACTTCAGCCCAGTCACCAGACACAAAGCCTTCTATAGACTTCATTGCCTTCTCTTCATGGTCCCTGGCTAATGACTTCTCTCTAATCCTCTAACTGTCCTCTTCCAGACTTTTGCTGGCCCAGCTAATTCTGACCCTGACCCTGACCCTTGCCCTAACCCTGAAAATTTCAACCACATTTATTTATTCACTTATTTATTTATTTTATTTATTTTTGAGGCAGAGTCTTGCTGTGTCGCCCAGGCTGGTGTGCAGTGGCGCAACCTCAGCTCACTGCAACCTTCGACTCCTGGGTTCAAGCAATTCTCTTTTCTCAGCTTCTTGAGTAGGTAGGACTACAGGCACATGTCACCCCACCTGGCTAATTTTTATATTTTTAATAGAGATGGGGTTTCACCATATTGGTCAGGCTGGTCTCAAACTCCTGACCTCAGGTGATCCGCCCGCTTCAGCCTCCCAAAGTGCTGGGATTATAGGCATGAGCCACCTCGCCCAGCCCACCTACTATATTATATGGAGTAAGTCAGAATATTTAATATAGAGGGATAGTAAACTTTATCACTGAGTCTACTGATTACAGGGTATCAATATGTGATTATACTAGAAGAGGAACGAACATCTCTTAGAGATGGATGCAATGAGACTTGGGTCTCCTTTTTGGGATAAGCTCATTTTTAATTATATTAGATATGGGTCCCTTAGGAGAGTATGTTGGGTCTTGCTATTATTTTGGGGGGGAAGATTTATTGGCAGAAGGCTATATATGAGCCTGTCACATTGGCTCATGCCTGTAACCCCAGCACTTTGGGAGGCCAAGGCAGGCAGATCACTTGAGGTCAGGAGTTACTGACCAGCCTGGCCAACACGGTGAAACCTCATCTCTACTAAAAATACAAAAATATTGGCTGGGCGAGGTGGTGGGCACCTGTAATCCCAGCTACTTGGGAAGCTGAGGCAGAAGAATCGCTCAAACCCAGGAGGTGGAGGCTGCAGTGAGCCCAAATCATGCCACTGCACTCCAGCCTGAGTGACACAATGAGACTTTGCCTCAAAAAAAGAAGAAAAGAAAAGAAAAAAGGAAGAAGGGTATTTATGGATGCTGCCAAAGAGGTTGGCTGTGGAAGATACTATAGAATGGCCCATTCAGCTCCGTTCCAACCACTGTGGATCATGTCTTACTGCCTGCTGAGAGCTTGAAAGTAAAATGCTACATTTCTCAGACTCCCTGACAGCTAACAATGTGCTCATGTAAAATTTGAAAAATAAAAATTGGAATTAAGAAGCAGAAGCCATAATTTTGTCAGTTACACTGTTTTGTCCAGTAAGCCAGGTGACAGAGGCGTTTAGAGTTGCTGTGGCATTTGTAGAAGTCCCAGGGTCCAATTCCTAGTTTCACAGGTTAAGATGGATCATTTTGATAGTGTGATTCATGACAGAGGCACTGTGAGCCTAGAGACTGCAATCATTATGGAACTTTCTTTTTTTTTTTGAGATGGAGTCTTCCTGTGTCACACAGGCTGGAATGCAGTGGCATGATCTTAGCTTACTTCAACCTCTGCCTCCCAGGTTCAAGTGATTCTCCCACCTCAGCATTGTAAGTAGCTGGTATTACAGGCACAGGCCATCACACCTGGCTAATTCTAGTATTTTTAGTAGAGACGGGGTTTTGCCATGTTGACCAGGCTGGTCTTGAACTCCTGACCTCAAGTGATCCACCTGCCTTGGCCTCCCAAAGTGCTGCTATTACAGGCATGAGCCACTGCCTCCAGCCACAACTTTCTTACTCCCAGGCTTCCAGACAGTGGCAGAGCTCCCTTAGTAAACCAGTTCTGTAATGTGATTCTGGGATTTATTCCTGGGAGCTTGGACCAGCCCCTCCAAACCTCCTAATAATTTCCTAATAACTGGCAATAACTCTGCTTTCAGCTAGAGTGGATTCTGTTATCTGCAATGGAACTCCAGACCAACACACCTGCTAATATGCAGAATCGGAGAGGGTTCAAGAAAACAGGACCTTTCACATCTTCCTGATTGGAATATGAATTGGTACAACTTTAGGATCATGTAGCTTGTCAGGCCTGGTGCGGTGGCTCATGCCTGTAATCCCAGCACTTTGAAAGGCTGAGGTGGGCAGATCACGAGGTCAGATCAAGACCATCCTCATCATGGTGAAAACCCTGTCTCTACTAAAATTAAAAAAAAAAATTAACCGGGCATGGTGGCACGCACCTGTAGTCCCAGCTGCTCAGGAGGCTGAGGCAAAGGAATTGTTTGAACCTGGGCAGTGGAAGATGCCATGAGCCAAGATCGTGCAGCTGCACTACAGCCTGGGTGACAGAGAAAGACTCTGTATCATAAAAAGATAATGTAGCTTATATCTTTTAAATTATTATGCGTTGATTCTGTAATTCACTTCTAGAAGTATATCCTAAAGAATAATTAAAGATGCATTCCAAAGTTTGCCATACATTCAGAGAATGACAATGTTTGGCAGTGGCTAAAAGTAATGTTTCCAGCCTGGCACAATGGCTCATGCCTGTAATCCCAGCGCTTTTGGAGGCCGACGGCGGGGGTGGGGGGGTGGCGGGGGATTGGACCACCTGAGGTTAGGAGTTCGAGACCAACCTGGCCAACATAGTGAAAACCCGTCTCTACTAAAAATACAAAAATTAGCTGGGTGCGGTGGCAGGCTCTTGTAATCCCAGCTACTCAGGAAGCTGAGGCAGAAGAATCGCTTGAACCTGAAAGAATTAATGTTGTTAAAATGTCCATACTACCCAAAGGGACCTACAGATTCAGTGCAATTCCTACCAAAATTTCAGCGATCCCTAAAATAAATTCATGAATTTATAGCCAACTGATTTTCAACGAAGATGCCAAAAACACACAGTGGGGAAAGGAGTTTCTTCAATAAAACTGATACATGTAGAAGAATGAAATTGGATCTTACACTTGTCACAAAAATTGACTCAAAATGGATTAAAAATGTAAACTTACCTGAAGCAGTAGAACTACTAGAAGAAAACATAAAGAAAAGCTTTTTGACAGTCTGGGCAAGGATTTTTTTGATATGACACTGAAGGCATAGACAACAAAAGCAAAGACAGACAACTAGGATTGCATCAAGCTAAAAAGCTTCTGCCGGGCAAGAAACAGTGCGCAGAGTGAAACCACAACCTATGGAATGGAAGAAAATATTTACAAACCACATAACCGAGAAGGTGGCTTCTTTGTTGTTTCTGTGGTTTTGGTTTTTGTTTGTTTGTCTTTGTTTTTTGGGACAGAGTCTCACTCTGTTGCCCAGGCTAGTGCAATCTTGGCTCACTGCAACCGCTGCTTTTCAGGTTTAAGCAGTTCTCCTTCCTCAGCCTCCCAAGTCCTATGCCTGGGATTACAGGCATGTGCTACCAGGCCCAGCTAATTTTTTTGTATTTTTAGTAGAGACAGGGTTTTGCCATGTTGGCCACGCTGGTCTTGAACTCCTGACCTCAGGTGATCCACCTGCCTTGGCCTCCAAAAGTGCTGGGATTACTGATGTGAGTGACCACGCACAGCCAGAAGGTGTTAATATCCAAGATACATAAGGAGCTCAAACAACTCAGTAGGGAAAAAAAAGAAGAAGAAAGAAAAGAAAGGAGAGAGAAAGAAAGAAAGGCTGGGCGCAGTGGCTCATACTTTTAATCCCAGCACTTTGGGAGGCAGAGGCGGGTAAATCACAAGGTCAGGAGTTTGAGACCAGCCTGTCCAATATGGTGAAACCCTGTTTCTACTAAAGAAATACAAAAATTAGCCGGGCATGGTGGTGCACACCTGCAGTCCCATCGACAGAATGCGCCTCCAACTCAAGGAAGAAAAGAAAAGGCAGGAAGGAAAGAAGGAAGGAGGGAAAAAAATTTATTTACAAATGAGTAAAGAACTTGAACAGACATTTTTCTTTCTTTTTTAAGAGATAGGCTCTTACTCTGTCACCCAGGCGGGAGTGCAGTGGTGCGGTCTCAGCTCACTGCAACCTCTGCCTCCAGGCTCAAGCAATCCTCCATTCTCAGCCTCCCGAGTAGCTGGGACCACAGGCATGTGCCATCATGCCTGGCTAATTTTTGTATTTTTTTTGAGATGGGGTTTCATCATGTTGCCCAGACTAGTCTCGAACTCATAGGCTCAACTGATCTCCTCCCAAAATGCTAGGCTTACTACAGGTGTGAGCCACCACACCTAACTAAAATCAGTATCTTGAAGAAATGTCTGCACTCCCATGTTGATTGCAACATTATTCACAATAGCCAAGATACGAAAACAACCTAGATGTCCATGGAAGGATGGACAGATACAATGTGATAGATGTGTGTGTGTGTGTGTGTGTGTGTGTGTACAAATATATATGTGTATATATGTATGTACGTAGGTATAGGTATATGCAATGTATATATGTGTGCATATTTCTATAATGGAATATTATTCACCCTTTAAAAAGAAGGAAATTCTGCCATTTGCAGCAACATGATGAACCTGGAGGACATTATGCTATGTGAAATAAGCCAGGCATAAAAAGACAAATAGTGCATGACCTCACTTACACGTGAACTCCAAAGTAGTGGAATTCATAGAGGCACAGAGTAGAATGGTGGTTGTCAGGGGTTGGGGAGATGGGAGAAACTGAGTGACACTGGCTGAAGGTACAAAGCTTCAGTTCTGCAGGATGGGTAATTTTGGAAAAAGCTGTGTACAGTGTGGTGCTGATGGTTGACAATACTGTATTGTGGCCAGGCGAGGTGGCACATGCCTGTAATACCAGCACTTTGGGAGGCTGAGATGGGCAGATCATGAGGTCAGGAGTTTGAGAACAGCCTGGCCAATATGGTGAAACCCTGTCTCTACTAAAAATATACAAATTAGCCAGGCGTGGTGGTGCACACCTGTAGTCCCAGCTACTGGGAGGCTGAGGCAGAAGAATCACTTGAACCTGGGAGGTGGAGGTTGCAGTGAACTGAGATCATGCCACTGCACTCCAGCCTGGATGACAGAGCGAGACTCCATATAGAAAAAAAAATACTGTTTTGTATACTTATTTCTCAACACACACACACACACACACACACACACACACATACACACACACACGATATGTGAATTAGTTTGATTGTGGTGATCATTTCACAATGATACCACTGTGAATATCAAGCATATCAAACATCACGTTGCATATCTCAAATACCAACAACTTTTTATTTGTCAGTTATACCTCAATAAATCTAGAAGAAGATGGCAACAAGAGGAAAGTGGCTAGAGAGAAGGCAACATGTGAGCAAGCCCAGGGGTCTCATAGGAAGAACACACACATGCACAAATAAATAAGAATAGAATCTATTTTTAAGAAAACACCAAAATGTGGCCGGGCACGGTGGCTCATGCCTGTAATCCCAGCACTTTGGGAGGCCAACGTGGGCAGATCATTTGAGGTCAGGAGTTCAAAACCAGCCTTGCCAACATGGTGAAACCCCATCTCCACTAAAAACACAAAAATTAGCCAGGCATGGTGGTGGGCGCCTGTAATCCCAGTTACTCTGGAGGCTGAGGCAGGAGAATTGCTTGAGTTTGGGAGACCGAGGCTGCAGTGAGCCAAGATTGTACCATTGCACTCCAACTTGGCAGACAGAGCAAGACTCCATCTCAAAAAAAAAACAAAAAACCAACAAAACAGCCTCATGCCCATAATCTCAGCACTTTTGGAGGCCAAGGCAGGCGGATCACGAGGTCAGGAGATCAAGACCACCCTGGCCAACATGGTGAAACCCCATCGCTACTAAAATACAAAAAATTAGCCGGTTGTGGTACTGCGTACCTGTAATTCCAGCTACTTGGGAGGCTGAGGCAGGGGAATCGCTTGCACCCAGGAGGCAGAGGTTGCAGTGAGCCAAGATTGCACCACTGCACTCCAGCCTGGTGACAGAGTAAGACTCCATCTAAAAAAAAAAAAAGAGGAAACACCAAAATGTTAATAAAAGTTATCTCTCTTTTCACTGCTGCAGCCACCACATCCAGCTAATGTTCGTATTTTTAGTAGAAACAGGGTTTTGCCATGTCAGTCAGGCTGGTTTTGAACTCCAGACCTCAGATGATCTGCCTACATTGGCCTCCTACAGTGCTAGGATTACAGGCGTGAGCCACTGTGCCCGGCCCCATTTTAGTGTTTTCTTAAAAATAGGCTATTCTTCTGAATGCTTGGGCTTCAGAAGACGCTAGCTGCTTGTGTCCTCCACTGTGGCAAGAAGAAGTACTGGTTGGACCCCAATGAGACCAATGAAATCGCCAATGCCAACTCCTATCAGCAGATCCGGAAACTGATCAAAGATTGGCTGATCATCTGTAAGCCTGTGACTGTCCATTCCCAGGCTTGATGCCGGAAAAACATGTTGGCCCAGTGGAAGGGCTGGCACATGGGCATAGGTAAGTGAAAGGGTACAGCCAATGCCCAAATGCCAGAGAAGGTCAAGTGGATGAGGAGAATGAGGATTCTATGCAGACTACTTAGAAGATGCCGTGAAGCTAAGAATATCGATCACCACGTGTATCACAGCCTGTACCTGAAGGTGAAGATAAGCAATGTGTTCAAAGATAAGCAGATTCTCACGGAATCCATAAGCTGAAGGCAGACAAGGCCTGCAAGAAGCTCCTGGCTGACCAGGCTGAGGCTGGTAGGTCTAAGACCGAGGAAGCACGTAAGCAACGTGAAGAGCACCTCCAGGCCAAGAAGAAGAAGAAGATCATCAAGACTTTGTCCAAGGAGGAAGAGACGGAGAAATAAAAGCTCGCCCTTTGTCTGTACATACTGGCCTCTGTGATGACATAGTTCAGCCATTAAAATAAAACAAGTTTAAAAAAAAAAAAAAAAAAGCCAGGTGCAGTGGCTCATGCCTGTAATCCCAGCACTTTGGAAGGCCGAGGTGGGCAGATCACCCAAGGTCAGGAGTTCAAGAAAATCCTGGCCAACATGGTGAAACCCTGTCTCTACTAAAAATACAAAAAAATTATCCAGGCATGGTGGCAGGCACCTGTAATCCCAGCTACTTGTGAATCTGGGGCAGGAGAATCACTTGAACTCAGGAGGCAGAGGTTGCAGTGAACAAAGACCACAACATTGCTCTCCAGCCTGGGCAACAAGAACGAAATTCTGCCTCAGTAAATAAATAAATAAAGTTATCTGTGAATAGAGAGATTAGCCTGTTAGTTTTTCCAATTATGTGTGCTGAAATATAAAACATGTATTTTTGGTATTTATTTTATTTTATTTTATTTTTTATTGCATTTTAGGTTTTGGGGTACATGTGAAGAACATGCAAGATAGTTGCATAGGTACACACATGGCAGTGTGATTCACTGCCTTCCTCCCCTTCAGCTAGATCTGGCATTTCTCCCCATGCTATCTCTCCCCAACTCCCCATGCCCCACTGTCCCTCCCCTATTCCCCCCAACAGTCCCCAGTGTGTGGTGCTCCCCTCCCTGTGTCCATGTGTTCTCATTGTTCAACTCCCACCTACGAGTAAGAACATGCGGTATTTCATTTTCTGTTCTGTATCAGTTTGCTGAGAATGATGGTCTCCAGGTTCATCCATGTCCCTACAAAAGACACAAACTCACCGTTTTTGATGGCTGCATAATGTTCCATGGTGTATATGTGCCACATTTTCCCTCTCCAGTCTATCATTGATGGGTATTTGGGTTGGTTCCAGTTCTTTGCTATTGTAAACAGTGCTGCAATGAACATTTGTGTGCATGTGTCCTTAGTAGAACAATTTATAATCCTTTGGATATATACCCAGTAATGGGATTTCTAGGTCAAATGGAATTTCTATTTCTAGGTCCTTGAGGAATTACCACACTGTCTTCCACAATGGTTGAACTAAGTTACACTCCCACCAGCAGTGTAAAGGAATTCCTATTTCTCTACATCCTCTCCAGCATCTGTTGTCTCCAGATTTTTTGTTTTGTTTTGTTTTTGTTAGTTCTTTTTTCTTTTTTGTCTCCAAATTTTTTAATGATCGCCATTCTAACAGGGATGAGATGGTATCTCAATGTAGTTTTGATTTGCATTTCCCTAATGACCAGTGATGATGAGCATTTTTTCATATGTTTGCTGGCCTCATATATGTCTTCTTTTGTAAAGTGTCTGTTCATATTCTTTGCCCACTTTTGAATGGGCTTGTTTGTGTTTTTCTTGTAAATCTGTTTTAGTTCTTTGTAGATTCTGGATATCAGTCCTTTGTCAGATGGGTAAACTGCAAACATTTTTTCCCATTCTGTTGGTTGCCGATTCACTCTAATGACTGTTTCTTTTGCTGTGCAGAAGCTGTGGAGTTTGATTAGGTCCCATTTGTCTATTTTGGCTTTTGTTGCCAATGCTTTTGGTGTTTTGGTCATGAAGTCCTTGCCTACTCCTATGTCCTGAATGGTTTTGCCTAGATTTTCTTCTAGAGTTTTTATGGTGTTAGGTCTTATGTTTAAGTCTTTAATCCATCTGGAGTTAATTTTAGTGTAAGGTGTCAGGAAGGGGTCCAGTTTCTGCTTTCTGCACATGGCTAGCCAGTTTTCCCAACACTATTTATTAAATGGAATCCTTTCCCCATTGCTTGTTTTTGTGAGGTTTGTCAAAGATTGGATGGTTGTAGATATGTTGTGTTGACTCTGATGCCTCTGTTCTGTTCCATTGGTCTATATTTCTGTTTTGGTACCAGTACCATGCTGTTTTGATTACCATAGCCTTGTAGTATAGTTTGAAGTCAGATAGTGTGATGCCTCCTGCTGTCTTCTTTTTGCTTAGAATTGACTCGGCTATGTGGGCTCTCTTTTGGTTCCATATGAAGTTTAAGGTGGTTTTTTCCAGTTCTGCGAAGAAGGTCATTAGTAGCTTGATGGGTATAGCATTGAATCTGTATGTTACTTTGGGCAGTAGGGCCATTTTCATGATAATGATTCTTCCTAACCATGAACATGGAATGTTTCTCCATCTGTTTGTGTCCTCTCTTATTTCATTGAGCAGTGGTTTGTAGTTCTCCTTGAAGAGGTCCTTTACGTTCCTTGTTAGTTGTATTCCTAGGTATTTTATTCTTTTTGTAGCAATTGTGAATGGCAGTTCATTCTTGATTTGGCTGTCTTTAAGTCTGTTATTGGTGTATAGGAATGCTTATGATTTTTACACATTGATTTTGTATCCTGAGACTTTGCTGAAGTTGCTTATCAGTTTCAGGAGAGTTTGGGCTGAGATGATGGGGTCTTCTAGATATACAATCACGTTGTCTGCAAATAGAAATTTGGCTTCCTCCTTCTTTAATTGAATACCCTTTATTTCTTTTTATTGCCTGATTGCTCTGGCTAGAACTTCCAGTACTATATTGAATAGGAGTGGTGAGAGAGGGCATCCTTACCTAGTGCCAGATTTCAAAGGGAATGCTTCCAGTTTTTGCCCATTCAGTATGATATTGGCTGTTGGTTTGTCATAAATAGCTTTTATTACTTTGAGATACTTTCCATCAATACTGAGTTTATTGAGGGTTTTTAGCGTAAAGGGCTGTTGAATTTTGTCAAAGGCCTTCTGTGCATCAGTTGAGATAACCATGTGGTTTTTGTCTTTGGTTCTGTTTATGTGGTGAATTATGTTTATAGACTTGAGTATGTTGAACCAGCCTTGCATCCCCAGGATAAATCTTACTTGATCATCGTGGATAAGCTTTTTGATGTGCTGTTGCAATCGGCTTGCCAGTATTTTATTGAAGATTTTTGTTTTTTGAGACGGAGTTTCGCTCTTGCTACCCAGGCTGGAGTGCAATGGAGTAATCTCAGCTCACCGCAACCTCTGCCTCCTGGGTTCAGGCAATTCTCCTGCCTCAACCTCCTGAGCAGCTGGGATTACAGGAACGTGCCACTGTGCCCAGCTAATTTTTTGTATTTTTAGTAGAGATGGGGTTGCACCATGTTGACCTGGGTGGTCTCGATCTCTCAACCTCGTGATCCACCCGCCTTGGCCTCCCAAAGTGCTGGGATTACAGTATTGAAGATTTTTTTTTTTGAGACGGATTTTTGCTCTTGTTACCCAAGCTGGAGTGCAATGGCGAGATCTCAGCTCACCGCAACCTCTGCCTCCTGGGTTCAGGCAATTCTCCTGCCTCAGCCTCCTGAGTAGCTGGGATTACAGGCACACACCACCACACCCAGCTAATTTTTTGTATTTTTAGTAGAGATGGGGTTTCACCATGTTGACCAGGATGGTCTCGATCTCTTGACCTTGTGATCCACCTGCCTCGGCCTCCCAAGTGCTGGGATTACAGGCTTGAGCCACCGCTCCTGGCCAGTATTGAATATTTTTACATCTATGTTCATCATGGATACTGGCCTCAAGTTTTCTTTTCATGTTGAGTCTCTGCTGGGTTTTGGTATCAGGATGATGTTGGTCTGATAAAATGATTTGGGAATGATTCCCTCTTTTTGGATGATTTGGAATAGTTTCAGAAGGAATGGTACCAGCTCCTCTTTGTGTGTCTGGTAGAATTCGGCTGTGAACCCATCTGTACCTGGGCTTTTTTTGTGTGGTAAACTCTTAATTACTGCCTCAACTTCAGATCTTGTTATTGGTTTATTCAGGGTTTCGACTTCTTCCTGATTTAGGCTTGGGAGGATACAAGTGTCCAGGAATTTATCCATTTCTTCCAGGTTTACTAGTTTATGTGCATAGAGTTGTTTGTAATATTCTCTGATGATGGTTTGAATTTCTGTGGAATCTGTGGTGATATCCCCTTTATCGTTTCTTATTGCATCTATTTGGTTATTCTCTCTTTTCTTTTTTATTAATCTGGCTAGTGGTCTGTCTATTTTGTTGATCTTTTCAAAAAAACAGCTCCTGGATTTATTGATTTTTTGAAGGGTTTTTTTTTGTCTGTATTTCCTTCAGTTCTGCTCTTATCTTAGTTATTTCTTGGCTTCTGCTAGGTTTTCAGTTTTCTTGATCTTGCTCCTCTAGCTCTTTCAATTTGGACAATAGTGTGTCAATTTTGGATCTCTCCACTCTCCTCATATGGGCACTTATTGCTATATATTTTCCTCTAGAGACTGCTTTAAATGTGTCCCAGGGATTCTGGTATGTTGTGTCTTCATTCTCGTTGGTTTCGAAGAACTTCATTATTTCTTCCTTCATTTCATTGTTTATCCAGTCAACAATCAAGAGCGAGTTCTTCAGTTTCCATGAAGCTGTGTGGTTCTGAGTTAGTTTCTGATTTGTAACTTGATTGCACTGGGGTCTAAGAGACTGTTATGATTTCCGTTCTTTTGCATTTGCTGAGGAGTGATTTACTTCCAATTATGAGGTCAATTTTAGAGTAGGTGTGATGTGGTGCTGAGAAGAATGTATATTCTGTGGATTTGGGGTGGAGAGTTCTGTAAATGTCTATCAGGTTTGCTTGTTTCAGGTCTGAGTTCAAGTCCTGGATATCCTTGTTAATTTTCTGTCTGGTTGATCTGTCTAATATTGACAATGGGGTGTTAAAGTCTCCCACTATTATTGTATGGGAGTCTAAGTCTCTTTGTAAGTCATTAAGAACTTGCCTTATGTATCTGGGTGCTCCTGTAATGGGTGCGTATATATTTAGGATCGTTCTTCTTGTTGCATCAATCCTTTTACCATTATGTAATGTCCTTCTTTGTCTCTTTTGATCTTTGTTGCTTTAAAGTCTATTTTATCAGAGATGAGAATTGCAACTCCTGCTTTTTTTTGCTCTCCATTTGCTTGGTAAATCTTCCTCTATCCCTTTATTTTGAGCCTTTGTGTATCCTTATATGTGAGATGGGTTTTCTGGATACAGCACACCGATGGGTTTTGGCTTTTTATCCAATTTTCCAGTCTGTGTCTTTTGATTGGGGCACTTAGTCCATTTACATTTAGGGTTAATATTGTTATGTGTGAATTTGATACTGCCATTTTGATGCTAGTTGGCTGTTTTGCCCATTAGTTGATGCAGATTCTTCATTTTGTTGATGCTCTTTAGCATTTGGTATGTTTTTGAAGTGGCTGGTACTGGTTGTTCCTTTCTATGTGTAGTGCCTCTTTCAGGAGCTCTTGTAAAGCAGGTCTGGTGGTTACAAAATCTCTGAGTACTTGTTTGTTTGCAAAGGATTTTATTTTTCCTTCACTTATGAAGCTTAGTTTGGCTGGATATGAAATTCTGGGTTGAAAGTTCTTTTCTTTAAGGATGTTGAATATTGGCCCCCACTCTCTTCTGGCTTGTGGGGTTTCTGCCAAGAGATCTGCTGTGAGTCTGATGGGCTTCCCTTTGTGGGTAACCCGACCTTTCTCTCTGGCTGCCCTTAGCATTTTCGCCTTCATTTCAACCCTGGCGAATCTGACAATTATGTGCCTTGGGGTTGCTCTTCTTGAGGAATATCTTTGCGGTGTTCTCTGTATTTCCTGGACTTGAATATTGGCCTGCCTTGCTAGGTTGGGGAAATTTTCCTGGATAATATCCTGAAGAGTATTTTCCAGCTTGGATTCATTCTCTTCATCATATTCAGGGACACCCATCAAACGTAGATTAGGTTTTTTCACATAGTCCCATATTTCTTGGAGACTTTGTTGATTCCTTTTTACGCTTTTTTCTCTAATCTTGCCTTCTCATTTTATTTCATTGAGTTGATATTCGACCTCTGATATCCTTTCTTCTGCTTGGTCAATTCAGCTGTTGAAACTTGTGCATGCTTCCTGAAGTTCTCATCTTGTGTTTTCAGCTCCATCAATTCACTTATATTCCTCTCTAAGTTGTCCATTCTCATTAGCATTTTGTCAAATCTTTTTTCAAGGTTCTTAGTTTCTTTGCATTGCATTGGGTTAGAACATGTTCTTGTAGCTCACAGAAGTTTCTCATTACCCACCTTCTGAAGTCTGATTCTGTCATTTCGTCACACTCATTCTCCACTCAGCCTTGTTCCCTTGCTGGTGAGGAGTTGTGATCCCTTGTAGGAGGAGAGGTGTTCTGGTTTCGGGTGTTTTCCTCCTTTTTGCACTGGTTTCTTCCTATCTTTGTGGATTTATCCACCTGTCGTCTGTGTAGTTGCTGATTTTCAGATTGGGTCTCTGAGTGGATGTCCAGATTGTTGATGATGAAGTTATTTCTGCTTCTTAGTTTTCCTTCTAACAGTCTGGCCCCTCTGCTTTAAGACTGCTGAGGTCCACTCCAGGCCCTGCTTGCCTGGGGATCACCTGCAGCAGCTGCAGAACAGTAAGGGTTGCTACCAGTTTCTTCTTCTGCTATCTTTGTCCAAGAATGATGCCTGCCTAATGTCAGTCTGATCAGTCCTTTGTGAGGTGACTCTTTGGATATACAAGGGTCAGGAAGCTGCTTGAGGAGACAGTCTGTCCTTTATGGGAGCTCAAGAGCTGAGGTGTGAGCTCTGTTGTTCATTCAGAGCTGCTGGGCACGTATGTTAAAGTCTGCTGCAGCAGAACTCATAAACCCCCTTTTTTTTCCCCAGGTCTCTGTCCCAGGGAGTTAGGGCTTTATATATGAGTTTCCGCTGTGATGCTGCCTTTTTTTTCAGGGCTGCCCTTCCCAGCAAGGAGGCAGCCTAGTCACTGTCTGCCTGCAGAGGCTTTGCTGAGTTGCTGTGCCGTGTGAACTTCCCTGCAGTCCTGTTTATATGGGTGTGGTTAGAACTGCCTCAGCAATGGTGGCCCACCTCTGTAATGGCAGACTCTCTCTATAATGGCAGGTTGCCTGGGCAATCGCAGGCTGCCTCAGCAATGGTGGACTACCTCCATAGGGGTGGAGTGCCTCGGTAATGGTGGGCGCCCCTCCCCCACAGAGCTGGACCATCCTGGGTTCAGCTGTGCTTGCCATGAAATTCTCAACCCAGAGCATTTCCAATTGCTGTTTTGTGTGTGTGTGTCGGGGGGGGGGGGGTGGGACCCACCAAGCCTGATCACCTGGTTCCCTGCCTCAGAGCCTTTTTTTTTAAGTTGAACAGTTGACTCTCTACCAGGTGTTCCAATAACCTGCTGAAAAGGCGCTGGGATCTGTGTGATTTCCCTTGTGGCAACCCACTGCACCAGCTGAAACAACGGCCCTGAGATTTGTGATGCTTTTTTGCCTGGGAATCTCCTGGCCTGGCTCCGTGTTTCAGTCCCCTGTTTAATCAGATGAATGGGCAACTCTGCCTTTCTGGAGCTCCAATCGCCAGCTTAAAAGGGCAACCAGACCAGTGTATTTTGTATGGAGAACCGCCACACTGGGGCACTGGCAAAACGGCCATTCTGGCCATAATAGCCACGCTGGTGTCCCATGGGGCTCCTCCACCTGGGAATCTCCTGGTCTGTGGGCAATAAAGATCCTTCTGGTAATGTGGCATCCACTCACCCTCTGTGCTTTCAAAGGGAGCTGCAATCCTGAGCTGCTCCTAAACGGCCATCTTGGATCTTCGACCTGGTATATATTTTAAATCAAAGAGTATCTATTTATTTACTATTATTTTTAAAGAACGATTTTAATCTTTATAAAAACATTTTGGAAAGTTTTGTGTCCTCCTTCAAGGTTTTTCTTTCTGTACATAGATGTTTCTTTTTTCTTTTTTTTTTGAGATGGAGTTTCATTCTTTGTTGCCCAGTTTGGAGTGCAGTGGTATGACTCAGCTCACTGCAACCTCCACCTCCTGGGTTCAAGCGATTCTCCTATCTCAGCCTCCTGAGTAGCTGGGATTACAGGTGTGTGCCACCATGCCTGGTTAATTTGTGTGTGTGTGTGTATTTTTAGCAGAGACGGTGTTTCTCCATGTTGGCCAGGATGGTCTTGATTTCTGCATCTCGTGATCCACCTGCCGTGGCCTCCCAAGGTGCTAGGATGATAGGTGTGAGCCACCATGCCTGGCCGCAAAGATGTTTCTTTTCTTTCTTTCTTTTTTTTTTTGAGACAGAGTCTCACTCTTTGTTGCCCAGGCTGTGACTTGGCTCACCACAACCTCCACCTCCTGAGTTTAAGCAATTCTCCTGCCTCAGACCCCTGAGTACCTGGGATTACAGGTGCATGCCACCATGCCTGGCTAATTTTTTGTATTTTTAGTAGAGACGGGGTTTCACTGTGTAAGCCAGGATAGTCTTGATCTACTGACCTCATAATCTGCCTGGGTTGGACTCCCAGTGTTGGGATTACAGGCGTGAGCCACTGCGCCCAGTCCAGATGTTTCTTTATTACACAATTGTGACATCACATCATAGGCTTTTCCCCATGTTACCACGTTTTTCAAAACCATTATTTTAATGTCTGAATTAAATGCTGTTGAGTACGATTAGTAAACACTGTAAGTTTACTTAGTAATTCTCCTATAATTAAGCATTTGCTTGCCTCCTTTTTATTATACTTTAAATTCTGGGGTACATGTGCAGAACGTGCAGGTTTGTTACATAGGTATACATGTGCCATGGTGGTCTGCTGCACCAATCAACCTGTCATCTACATTAGGTATTTCTCCTAATGCTATCCCCCCCCAGCCCCCAAACCCCAACAGGCCCTGGTGTGTGATGTTTCCCTCCCTGTGTCCACGTGTTCTCATTGTTCAACTCCCACTTATGTATTTATTTATTTTTTGAGACAGAGTCTTGCTCTTGTTGCCCAGGCTGGAGTGCAATGGCGAGATCTCAGCTCACTATAACCTCCTCCTCCCAGGTTCAAGTGATTGTCCTGCCTCAGCCTCCAAAGTAGCTGGGATTACAGGCATGTGCCACCACACCTGACTAATTTTTATATTTTTGATAGAAACAGGGTTTCGCCATGTTGACCAGGCTGGTCTCAAACTCCTGGCCTCAAGTGATCCCCCTGCCTGGGCCTCCCAAAGTGCTGGGATTGCAGGCATGAGCCACTGCTCCCAGCCTTATTTATTTATTTATTTATGATCTTGACAGAATCTCTCTCTGTCACCCAGGCTGGAGTGCAGTGGCATGCTCTCAGCTCACTGCAACCTCCACATCCTGGATTCAAGTGATTCTCATGCCTCAGCCTCCTGAGTAGCTGAAATTACAGACACATGCCACAATGCCTGGCTAACTTTTTGTATTTTTGGTAGAGACAGGGTTTCACCATGATGGCCAGGCTGGTTTCAAACTCCTGACCTCAAGTGATCTGCCCACCTTGGCCTCTCAGAGTGCTGGGATTACACGTGTGAGCCACCATGCCAGGCCAGGACCAACTTTTGATTGGCATGTTTAACTAGTAAAGAGTAATGGCCAAAGGGTCCCCCAGAACAAGGTAAACGTTACCATCAGCAAGTCATACTGGTAAGACACCACACATTACAGCACAGATGAACCTTCTGAAGATAGGAACCACACCACACCCAGTCCATGAATGCAGACTGGGGAGGCGATTGGCAATCCAGTTCCAATCCAAGGAACTGTACCCAGCTTATAGTATCAGAGAGTAAGAAAGGGATGTGATTATGACTCAGAAACCTAAAACTGATTCCTTGTTCCCTGCCCTTCTTTATGGAGGCTGTGGGGATGGAAAGGGATTCTATTACAGCAAGACAGAGGAGTCCAGGAAAATACAAACCAGCACTGGCCTCTCTCCACCTACCTGGAAACAATGTGTTGACTTATGCTGTCTTTCACAGATGCCTTTTTATTATTCATGGTAAATTAATACACTGACATTCTGCTTCCTCTGTCTGCTTCCTTATTCTTGCAGTAGATATTTATTAAATTAAATTAATTAATTATTTTTTGAGACAGAGTTTTGCTCTTATTGCTCAGGCTGGAGTGCAATGGCACGATCTTGGCTCACCACAACCTCTGCCTCCCAGGTTCAAGCGATTCTTCTGCCTCAGCCTCCTGAGTAGCTGGGATTGCAGGCATGCATTACCATACCCGGCTAATTCTCTATTTTTAGTAAAGACAGGGTTTCACCATGTTGGCCAGGCTGTTCTCAAACTCCTGACCTCAGGTGATCTGCCTGCCTTGGCTTCCCAAAGTGCTGGAATTACAGGCATGAGCCACCTCGCCTGGCCAATGCAGTAGATATTTATAAAGGGCCTACTATGTGCCAGGTGAGAGAAATTAGACAACTCCCAGTGCTGGGGACTGAGCCACTGAGTGGCTCCCCATTAACGGGGGCAGTAAGACCAGGAGGTAGGTCTTATTTGGGTTTGGAGTGGTGGAGTCAAGAGGTTGGGTTGGGAGACGCTAAATTGAAAATGCCCATTACATATCATCTAGCGGTCTGGATGCAGGTGCCTAGGAACTCAAGGGAGAGGGTGGCATGGAAAGAAAGATCATGGCAGTCAGTCCGTGAACACTGATCCCCAGAGCCTGCTCAGATTTGAGTTACTGTCAGTATTTGGATTCAAACCCTAAAAGCTGAGGAGCTGACCCTGACTTAGAGATCCTTTCCAGCAGGGATGTGTCTGTTGCTGTGCTTACTCTTAGTTTTAGAATGGTGTGATAAACTCACAGAGGAACAGCAGAGGGCGCTGTTAATCTGAACTCCTAAAGCACAGTAAACGTTTGTGATAAGCTGAGTGGATTTCAGCTTAAAACATGGTAAAATAATTGAGTAAGGGTCTACACCATTTCTTGGCTTATAACCGAAAATAAAACAGAATCTGTAACATTTTTTGTTGAAATATCACTAACTTTATACTGAAATGCAAATAAGACAACTAACACATTTTTTCTTTTTTTTGACAATCTCACTCTGTCATCCAGGCTGGAGTGCAGTGGCATGGTGTTGGCTCACTGCAACCTCCACCTCCTGGGTTCAAGAGATTCTTCTGCCCAGCCTCCCGAGTATCTGGGACTACAGGCATGAGCCACCACACTGGCTACTTCTTGTATTTTTAGTAGAGATGGGGTTTCACCTTATTGACCAGGCTCGTCTTGAACTCCTAACCTCGTGATTTGCCCACTTCAGCCTCCCAAAGTGCAGGGATTACAGGCGTGAGCCACTGCTCTCGGCTAGTTTACAATCTTATAAGAGTTCTTTAAATTCACAAGTCAGCGCAGAGCTGACATTTTAGGGAAAACATATTTTATGCCAAATTATACACAGAGTAAAATTCTGATCTTTTATAAGAATTAAGAGTAGTTGAAATGTAGACATTGTAATTGCAGTAAACATGTTAATTGACAAGTGATAGCAACTTTTTCCTCACAATCAGGCTAAGAAAAGTAGTCCTGATGATACATGTTACTTGTTAAATACATGTTAAATGGCATGAACTAAAGGAAAACAAAGGACAAATAGTGAATAGGTATGCAATTAGACATTTAAAGATATATATTTTTAAATGACCAGGCATGGTGGTTCATGCTTGTAATCCCAGCACTTTGGGAAGCTGAGGTAGGAGGATTGCTTGAGCCCTGGAGTTTGACACCAGCCTGGGCAACACAGGGAGAACCCCATCTCTACGAACACTGAAAAAATTAGCCATGTGTGATGACTCATGCTTGTGGTCCCAGCTACTTGGGAGGCTGAGGTGGGAGGATGGCTTGAGCCCAGAGGGTCAAGTCTGTGGTGAGCCAAGATCATGCCACTGTACTTCAGCCTGAATGACAGAGTAAAACTCTATTTCAAAACAAAAACAAAAAAGGAAAAGAATTTTAAAATTCATTTAGCAGCTTACGTAGGATTAGTGAGATAGCCTGATAGTACTGATGAAGCACTTAGAACAGTGCCTGGTACACAGAAGCCACTCAATAAATACTAGTTTCTTTCTTTCTTTGCTCCATTTTTCTTCCTTTGCTCCATTTATTGCATTTTCTTCTCTTTTTTTTGTTTTTGAGACAGATTCTGTCTCTGTCACCCCGGCTGGAGTGCAGTGGCTCAATCTCGGCTCACTGAAACCTCTGCCTCCTGGGTTCAAGCGATTCTCCTGCCTCAGCCTCCCAAGTGGCTGGACTGCAGGCGTCCACCACCAAGCCCAGCTAATTTTTGTATTTTTAGTACAGACAGGGTTTCACCATGTTGTCCAGGCTGATCTTGAACTCTTGATCTTGTGATCGCCTCGTCTTCCCAGAGTGCTGGCATTACAAGCGTGAGTCACCGCACTCAGACTCAATTTACTTCTTATAAAAATATTGTGTTTCTGGCTGGGTGCAGTGTCTGACGTCTGTAATCCTAGCACTTTGAGAGGCCAAGGCAGGCTGATCACCTGAGGTCAGGAACTCGAGATCAGTTTGGCCAACATGGTGAAACCCCGTCTCTACTAAAAATACAAAAATTAGCTGGGTGTGGTAGCAGATGCCTGTAATCTCAGCTACTCTGGAGGATGACGCAGAATTGCCTGAAACCGGGAGGCAGACGTTGCAGTGAGCCAAGAACGTGCCGTTGCTCTCCAGTCTGGGCAACAAGAGCGAAACTCCGTCTCAAAAGAAAAAAAATTTCATTTCCCACAAAGATTAGTAACACTAAGTATCATTCTGTTATTGATTTGAGATGTTAGGAATGCAAAAGATAAAAAGTAGGGGCTCCTGGTAGATAGAAAGTAAACTTCCAATTGAGAACTCACTTTGTGGGTTTATTGTCGCGGCTCTTCGTTTTTGATAATGTGCAATTATAGAAACATACAAATATCCTTTTAAGAGGGCAATGTCCTGCTTTCAAAGTCAGTTTGCTTAGGCATAGATTGGCTCATAGACTGTCTGTCGCCTTGCTATTGAATTAGGGCTATATTTTTGACAAGTACAGCAGCTGTATCGTCACTTTAATCACCCAATAATCCACTGTGTCTCTTTATGCTAATAAATAAAACATCCTTTGTTAAATATTTCCTAGTAAGCAATAGCAAACCTGTAGTCTCCACCCCATATGTTACAAAGTAAAATGATATAACAGTAATAAAATCAAATCAAATCATGTCTAGGAGTTTTATAGACAACTAATAGCTGCAATTGCAAAGTGCAATCAGATACCAATTGAAGGGTACTTTTTTTTAATATAATGTACTATGCATATTTCACTGACTGTCTCATGATGTCAAATGAATTTAACAAGATGATTATGTAGGTCAAATTACTTAGTAAGTTCTTTTAAGAATGGCTTTTAGACCTATTATGACTTTTAATGGTGCAATTTGTTAAATGGTTGGAATTTCTAAAATCCTGCCTGCAAGTGCCTGTCAGAAATACTTGCTCTGCCCCGGTGATTTATTTTTAAAACCTACTTCTTGCTTGTAGCAATTGAAACAAAAACGACCACCAAAGAGCAACTTCTTGAAGCTCATTTCTCATTTTTAATTATTTAAAATACTTCCTTATTATCAAATTATAATTTGAATATTCTTAATTTCAAATAGCCTTCTGACCAAATCTCTCTCAGCTCTGTATGAAGATGTCCTGGGAGTTCTTTTATCCCACTCAAATATGAAATATAATCCTGCTTAATTTATGTCAGGAACTATAGACAGAATAGATATTATTAAACTTTGAAAAATGGTGTATTAGTTCTTTTATTGATATCTCTAACAAAAAATTTAAAGGGAGAAAACAATTAAATATCATTGAAATATTCAGTCTTTGCACTTGGAATATTGCCTTTGTATATGTTACCTTTTGGTATCTATAGGTGCTATATTTCAGTTTTATGTAGTTTGAGAAGCTCCCTATTCAAGCTAAGTTTTTTTAAAACTGCCCACTGAAAATTGCATAGCTATCTCTTCAATTTCTTTTCTTTTCTTTCTTTTTTTTTTTTTTTTGGAACAGAGTTTCGCTCAGGCCACTCCAACCCAGGCTGGAGTGCAATGGTGAATCTCAGCTCACTGCAGCCTCCACCTCCTGGGTTTCATCTGTACTCCTGCCTCAGCCTCCTGAGTAGCTGGGACTACAGGTGTGTGCCACTGTGCCTGGTATTTTTAGTATTTTAGTGTTTCTGTATTTTTAGTAGAGATGGGGTTTCACCATGTTGGCCAGGCTGGTCTCAAACTCCTGGCCTCAAGTGATCCATCTGCCTTGGCCTCCCAAAGTGCTGGGATTACAGGCGTGAGCCACTGCACACAGCCTTGATTTTCTACCTTTAGAAATTATTGTATAGAATTACTTGAAAATGCCTTCATATAATAATTAATCTTAAAAGTCAACATGCTTTTAAAACCGATCCTCCATTTCTGGTTTCCACACATCTTGTACTGAAATTCTCCTAAAACTCCAAAAATACTTAAAATCTTGCTGCTTCCTGATATCTACTTCTCCGGTGTGATAGTCTTCTTGCTGGGGAACACAGGGCATGCTGGGACAGAAGTTCCAGATACAGCTGGAAGATGGTTGTTCTGTTCTCTCTCCACCCTGACTCACTGAATGACCCTGGATGCAAGTCCCCTGGCCGCTTGGAGCCCATGGTTGCTGCTTGGAAATGAAGCTGACAACTCTTGATCTCTGCTCCTTGGGGTTGTAGCAAGCCTTAATGAGATCACTGTGCATATTTTCATTTTCTCTTTCATGTCTTCAGTGAGCTGTAGGTAGGGCAGAGTAATAGTGGAATATGGAAGTCTGCTTGTATGTCTGGATGAAAGTCACTATAGAACAGTGTTATTTAATTTTTCTACTTCTTTCAGTTCAATGGATGTAACATTCGCAATCCTCTCTAAGCCCATCAACCACAAAAACTTAATTAGATATTATATCTCCTTGGTTTAAAATAGTATTTAATTTTACATAATGTGTTCAGCCAAAATATTAGGATTCCCCAAACAGAAATGTTCCCTCTATTTTTTTCCCTCGGGCTTTTCTTTCAATTTTTTTGTAGCTTTTAAAAAAATTATTCTCCTTAAAGTATAATTTCGGCAGTTTCCCTCTGTGAAACATCTCTCTAAGTCCCCTGCTACCGCTACTTAATTGAAGATGTAATCCCCACTTAGTGACTGTGCAGCCTTCCAGATATCAAGCACAGCGACCAGTAAATATTAACATTAAATGTGCGCTGCCTCTTATTCCTTTCCCCCCACAAATTGTCTTCCTGCTCCTCCGAGTGTCATCTAAAGTGAGATTATATTAACTGTACCTTATATGGGGCTTGAGTGCGGGAGTTGAAGTTAATGGGCAAATATCCTTTTCACTTACAGAGTAAATGAACATTTGGTCTTGAAGCCATACTGAGGTGCGAAAGAAAGGCACAGACAAACCCAGTGAAGACCACCACATTTTGGACCAAATCTAAGCTTTTCATTGCTTGATGGGCAGAAAACCAAAATTCGAGTAAATATTAAAATGAATAAATAATGCTCAGAACACAACAGCTTAAGGTTATATAAAATCAGAGCGAGATTTCACTTTTAGGTCTCCAAAATACCGTGGAGTTCTGTTTCAATCCCGAGAATCCTAGTATTTTGGCCAGTTTCCTTTATTTGTTCCAAGACGCCCCGGTTCCATCTTTGGGGTGAACATTGAAGCTGACTTAAAAGGGCACTCCAGGCTCTGAGGGAGCCTGGCCCCCAACCCAAATAACTCGAAACAGCAGGAATGCCAGATTCTGGCGGAAACTTTTGGAAGTAAGGCGTAGTTCGTTTTCTTTCCTCGCATGAGACACGGCTGGCTCCCTAAAGAAGCGCTGGTTTCCCAAGGTACGGCAGAGGGCACTCGAGACTACCGCACGGCCAAGTTCGCGGCGTGGCGTCAGCAGGGGCCGGCGGAGCCCTTCGCCGCAATGTTTGGCATCCAACGATCAGGGATACCTCAAATTCTTTTTAACGGAGAAAATGTTATGGTGAGTTAAATTTTGTTTGCGTAATACGGTGCTGGGAGGGAGCGTTGCTTCGGGGCCACGGTCCCATTCCGTTCCGTATGAAGCCGTCTCGAATGCGCATGTCCAATTAGCATTGACACATTTGCGCGCAGAGATGCGCATGCATCATTTTTTTAATCAAAATGAGAAGAAAAAATTATTACATAACCACAATCTCAGTCCTACTGAGGGACCTGTCACGGTGATCCTCTGGGGCTCTGTGAACATCTGCTCAGCATCAATCCCCACGAAGAAATTATTCTTCTGCTCATTTGAAAGACAGGTAAAGGAACGGTCAGACCGGTAAGACAGCTACTGCAGACGACAACACCAGCCTCCATCAGCGAGTAACAAAGCTGGGGGGCGCGGTGAGTAAACGCTTTCCGGGTCAGACAGGCACTCGTCTGTTATTCCAGAGAGCATTTGAGGCTGACATTGATTACGAAGCCCAGGCTGAAATGCCGCTTCTTTCCTGAAGCACCTGGAAAGCTTCCCGGCCATCCACCTTACCGTGCTAAGTGGCAGATCCAGTTGATTCTGAAAACATTTGTATGGAAGAGGAAGCACCAAGCCAGGCAAAGGCTTCCTGGCCCATCAGAATGTGGGAGGGGGATGTAGCTGTGTCTCAAGCAGAGAAATTCCATCCTTATCAGAAGAACCATCCCGGGAGTTCTAAGGGGGCCGTCTGTCCTGGGGTTCCTTCTTAAAGAAGGCTCTGGAAAGGACTAATGTTTGGATAAGGCACTTTGCTACTTTAAAAGTTTTGTCTCTTCATTTCATTCCATTGAGGGGCTCCGAGTATCAACATTTGCAAACTCAGGTTTAGAAGATGTTTAACGATTTCTCTATTAGGAGACTCATTTTCTTTTAAGAGCACCATTCTCACAAATGACAGAAAGTTGATCTTTGGGTTTTCCTCGATTGATCTCCATTCTGTGGGCCTAAAAGGTGTGAAGACAAGCCAGGCACCTGTCCTCATCTTCAGCCACTGTCCAAGTATTCTGGCATCTGGGGTGAGGACCATTATCTGGCCTTGATCTTGGGTCCATGAAGGAGGCTGCCACACGGTTTCTTTTCTCGAGCAGAAGGGTCCTCCAGATACGCTCTCCAAGCGCCTCCAGACTTCCCCCTCCCCGGGCATATGGGAGTCATTTTGCATAGTCCTTGTGCCCTCTGGGGTGCAGGAAGCTCTGAGAGATGGTCTCGGGCCCATCTGTCTAACTACGCAGCCGTTCTGCCACAGGTCTGGTGTTGTCCTTGTGCATTGAGTGGGAGGCAGGGCACAGGCTCCCTCTGGGACAGATGTCTCTCCACAGTCTGGGTTTTCTGCTGTTCCCTCAATCTCAATTTCCTTTTGCTCCCCTCTCCTCTGGCTTCAGCCTGCTTTGCTCGTCTGACTCCATCCCTCCTCTTCCAAATCTGCTGCTCAGGCCCGAAGTCCCTCAGGGTTTGGGCTTTGAAACTCAAAAGATTTTTCTCATCCTTCTACTGTGACATCCCTTCCCTGAGGCAAAGATGCCACCTGGTCTTGTTGAATGAATGAGGGTGGGGATGGGGCAAGGGAGAGGCAAAAAAACATCAGTTGAAAATTCAAACTTATTTTTAGCCCATATGCAATAAAATCAATCATAATTTAAATATGAATAGAGAAGAAAATTCAAAGAACATGAAATAGACATAGAAAATCAAACCTAGAGGAAAGAAAAGCATTTAACATACAGCCCACACGGCTAACATATAATTGAGTTTGATCTGTGAGCTTCCTGGTAGCCAAAGCAGGGAAAAAAGACACTGTTACTTTTATGTTATTTTGTTGTTGTTGTTGTTGTTTCCAGAGTCTCTTTTCCCGATGCATATTTCTTATTTTCAAAACAGAGAAAATATACAAGTTCATCAAGAGAAACAAAGAAGTTTTCTTGCCTGGTGCAGTGGCTCACGCATGTAATTCCAGCACTTTGGGAGGCAGAGGCAGGCTGATTACCTGAGGTCAGGAGTTCGAGATCAGCCTGACCAACATGGAGAAACCTTGCCTCTACTAAAAATACAAAATTAGCTGGGCGTGGTGGCACATGCCTGTAATCCCAGCTGCTTGGGAGGCTGAGGCAGGAGAATCGCTTGAACCCCGGGAAGCAGAGATTTCGATAAGCCGAGATCGTGCCATTGCACTCCAGCCTGGGCAACAAGAGTGAAACTCCATCTCAAAAAAAAGAAAGAATTTTTCTTTCACTCTAAATTTTAAAGCATTGAGGCCTTATGATGACAGCCTCAGGGGAGAGAAGACAATATGACATAATCCAAAAATGAGCTCAAATAGCTCTTTAGACCTAGCCATTCCAGACCAGAAGCTTGGGGTCAGAGCAGAAGGGCTGCTTGGCATCCTATTAGTTTGCTTGCTTTTTTTTCTTTGCTTTTTTAAGTATTAAATGCTTAAAATTGATTTTTTAAATGCTCACAGGAAAAAAAATTCAGATACTCAAAAGGAGAAAAACGAAAACCTTTCACCATCTCTGTTTTCCTTTCCCCAACTCTCCTCCCCTATGCAGTGGGAATACCAGCTCCTCATTTATTCTTCCACAGCTGATCCATGCTTATGTTAAGGGCTTTAGCTCTCCTCATCTTTTGTATACAAATGTAAGTTACTATGCTCCCATTCTGTACCTTGCTCTTTCACTTTGCAATGTATCTGGAGATAGTTACATATCAGCCCATTTTTTAAGTGGTTGCATAGTACTTCATGACATGGGTATTTTGTATGGTATTGAATCAGTCCTGTGTTGACATTCATTTAGGTCATTTTCAATCAACTGCTTTTTAAAATGGTGCTGCAACAAATTGCCTTGTATGTTCTCTCTTTTTTTCATTCTTTCTTTCCTTCCTCCTTTCCTTTCTTCCTTCCTTTCTTTTCCTATTATTTTGGTGGGGGTGGGGACAGGCTCCTACTCTGTCTCCCAGGCTGGAGTGCAATGGCACGATCTCAGCCCATTGCAACCTCTGCCTCCCAGGCTTAAGTGATCCTCCCGCATCAGCCTCCTAAGTAGCTTGGACCACAGAAGTGTGCCAGCACACCTGGCTAATCTTTTGTATTTTTTTTAGAGACAGGGTTTTGCATGTTGCCCATGGCTTGTCTTGAACTTTTAGGCTCAAGCAGTCTTCCTACCTTAGCCTCCCAAAGTGCTGGGATTACAGGCATGAGCCACTGCATCCAGCCACCTGTACTTCTTTGAACAAATATAGATGTATATGTATTCAATAAAAACCTGTTCATGGAATTGTTCAATTAAAGGGAATGGGCATTTTCAATTCAGAAAAATATTGTCAAATTGTACTATAAAGGGCTGAACTATTAACACTCCTACCAATAGTGTATGATAGTGCCTGTTTCTTCCATTCTTGCTAACACAGTATATCATAAAAAAAAATTTTTTTTGAGGTGGAATTTCACTTTTGTTGCCCAGGCTGAAGTGCAATGGTGCAATCTCGGTTTATTGCCACCTCCACCTCCCGGGTTCAAGCAATTTTCCTGCCTCAGCCTCCTGAGTAGTTGGGATTACAGGCATGAGCCCCCCATACCTGGCTAATTTTTGTATTTTTAGAAGAGGTGGTGTTTTCCATGTTGTTCAGGCTGGTCTCAAACTCCCGACATCAGGTGATCTGCCTGCCTTGGCCTCCCAAAGTGCTGGGATAACAGACATGAGCTACCGTGCCCAGAAAAGTTTTTAATTTTGCAATTAGATAATCTTTTTCTCAATTGTTGACTGTCGTATTTACAGAAGAGGAAAGCTGGGTGAGGGAATGCCCAAAAGTAAAGGACATCTGAATTATGCAGGTGAGACCATGGACATAACTTGCAGTCCCGCGGCAAAGTGAAAATGTGGAGCCCCTTCAGAAATTCTTAAGAATTTCAGGATATCAACAGGAGAGCATTGAACCAGGCGCTGGACTCTCCGTGAGGCTAGCTAGGGCCCTGTAGATTGCACAGGCTGCACATTCATGAAGCTGACTCTTCATAGAACGTAGAGCAGAACAACTGAATATTGAGTACGGTAAGCATTACAAATGTCAAGCTGGACGCTGCCATCAGGACAGGAAATCACAGGTGAAAAAGCAAATATGGAATTGTTCCTGCTCACAGTCTGTAGCTCACAAACACAGATATGTTTGAGTTCATAGAGATCAGACATGTTGCTTTGGCATCTCTGTACATACAAGTTTACGCACCAAGAATGATTAGTTACACCACATGAACTTGCTGTGGTAATAGGTGGCAATTTCATAGGTTCTATGTAGCTAACTCCATTTTGTTTTGTTTGGGTTTCCCCAAAAGCAGACTCTGAGATGAGTATTTGGGTACAAGCAGCTTATTTGGCAGTGATCCCAGGAATCAATGGCAAGAGAGTAGAGAGGTGAGGCAGGGAAGGGAAGACAATAAAAGGTGTGCTTCCAGCCAGGCACAGTGGCTCACACCTGTAATCCCAGCACTTCGGGAGGCTGGGGTGGAGCCCTAGGAGTTCGAGACCAGCCTGGGCAACATAGTGGCGAAGTGTTACTCCATTAAAAAAAAAAAAAAGGTGTGGCCGGGTGTGGTGGCTCAAGCCTGTAATCCCAGCACTTTGGGAGGCCAAGGCAGGTGGATCACGAGGTCAAGAGATCGAGACCATCCTGGTCAACATGGTGAAACCCCATCTCTACTAAAAATACAAAAAAACAGCTGGGCATGGTGGCGCATGCCTGTGATCCTGGCTACTCAGGATGCTGAGGCAGGAGAATTGCCTGAACCCAGGAGGCAGAGGTTGCCATGAGCCAAGATCGTGCCGTTGCACTCCAGCCTGGGTAACAAGAGCGAAACTCCGTCTCAAAAAAAAAAAAAAAAAAAAAAAAAGTTGTGCATGCTTTCAAGCGAGTTCCCACTGTGGGCCACAGAAGCTCATTCTCTCCAGAGGTGTCTAGGAGAGGTGAGAACACTCCTCTCAATGCAGGACCAGGTTGCTGGGACATGAATCCATCAACTTCTTGCCCATTATTGGTTGAGGGCTATAAGCAGCAACTCTCTGGCTCTTCCAGTATGCCCTGCTTATAGGGCAAGAGATCATGTGCTCCATGACCAGGAAAAAAGCCCTGAGAGCCTCAGAGCCACAGGGATGGACCCTAAGGAGAAGTTTCTTGTGGCAGAGTACCCCACATCCAGTCCCTTGGAACTTACCTCCCTGAGTCCACACTCAGGGTCAGCCACAATGTGTACAAATAAGCTCACACAGACAGCAGCCATTGCTTTAGCACTGACACAGGGACAGAATTGCAGTGTCACAAATCATGGGACTAAATGTCCTGAGGCCTGGTTTGCTCCTGAAGTGGAGTTTTGCCGTAAATGTGGCAGGCACCCCCTAGGAATGGAGGACTCATGGACTGTGCACCTGCTGGGCTGAGAGCAGATGCCCAAGCCAGGGGAGCCTGCATTCAGGAGGCATGGAGCAGCTTGAGGACTTGGGAGATCCTGGAGTCTTTTCCAGATATCTCTTACAAAATTTTGCAACCAGGCCGTGCAACTTTGGGTATGCAACCACCAGGATTTCCCCCGTATTATAGTTTCTCTGGTAAGACAAAACACTTGTAGTCTCCTACTACCTCAAAGCACCCAACTGGCTTCTCAATGTGTAATCAGCCTGTGATAACTTTTTCATCCATCCCCTCCACAGGACCCTCAGGCTTGTTCCTGAGAAATGTGTCAGCCTGGGGCCAGCTCTTGCAGTTCCTCAAAAGCCCTTTTTCTGGTGAAGTCAAGACATCTTTTGTCTTTTCTGTTAGAGGATGTATTAGATACTGGAATTAGATTTAAATGTTAATTTACTTTTTTTTTTTTAAGTTTTCACCTTAATATCAGGCTGCTTCTTCTTCTTCTTTTTTTTTTTTTTTTTTTTTTTTGAGATGGAGTTTTGCTCTTGTCGCCCAGACTGGAGTGCATTGGTATGATCTTGGCTGGCTACAATCTCCGCCTCCTGGATTCAAGTGATTCTCTGGCCTCCCTCTCTTGAACAACTGGGACTACAGGCATGTGCCACTATGCCCAGCTAATTTTGTACTTTTAGTAGAGATGAGGTTTCACCGTGTTGGCAAGGCTGGTCTTGAACTGTTGACTTCAAGTGATCCACCCGCCTTGGCCTCCCAAAGTGCTGGTATTACAGGCATGAGCCACTGCACCCCCAGCCTGATATCAGGCTTCTTGTAATTTTTTTTTTATTGGAAAAAATGTTCCTAGGGGCTGGGCATGGTGGTTCATGCCTGTAATCCCAGTGCAGGGATCACTTGAGGTCAGGAGTTTGAGACCAACCTGGTCAACATGGTGAAACCCCATTCTACTAAAAATATATAAAAAAAATAGCTTGGCATGGTGGCAGGCACCTGTAATCCCAGTTATTCAGGAGGCTGAGGCAGAAAAATAGCTTGAACCTGGGAAGCAAAGGTTACAGTGAGCTGAGATTGCACCACTGTACTCCAGCCTGGGTGACAGTTTTAGACTCTGTCTAAAAAAAAAAAAGTTCCTGAGGATCTTTGAGCATTGAACACTTTAAATATACTGTAAATCAAATAAATCAATATGTACCTTTAACATGTTGGCAAGGCTGCTTTTAAAAAACTGTTAAAAGTCTGGATCAGTGCCACCAGTGTTTGTCCTTAGGAGCTTAAGGGCTTGGTACTATTCAAGAATGGGCACCATTTTCCAAAGTTATTCTCTGGTTCCTTCCCTGATGTCCACCTACTCTCTGAGACGCCTGTCTGCTCTCTGGAGTCAGCTGGTGGTATCGAAGCCAAGACCGTATGAAGGAGGCCAGAGGGAGAGAGACAGAGAGAACAGCGGGGGCAGGCGGGAAAATGCATCTGTGGTCTCGGGTATTTCTGCCAGAACTGACACTCTGCCACATTTTTTTTTCCCCTTTGATGAAAGTCTGCTTGGAAATGCATCCAGACTGGCCTGTAGCTCTCTCTTTCCCTTGTTCAAAGGTCTCCTCATTCAGGAAGTCTTCCGTGATTCACTCCCCACAGCCACAGCTGTCGTTGGCTCCTGAGAGCAGGGCTCTGCGTCAATTCCTCTTGAAGTGTGTTTGTGAAATGGCCAATTCCACCATAAGATAATAATCATCCCTACTATTTATTCAGTGGTTGGTATGTGCTGACAGACACGGGCAAAGCAGGTGTCATTATGCGCAAATGACAGGGGCAAAGACCATACTTCAGAGAGGGGAAGTAACTTGCTCAAGGTCACAGAGCTACCAGGTGTTGGCACTGAGATACAAACCTTCCCGTCTCATTCTCATCTCTGCCTCCCTGTCTCGGGTGACTTGAGTGTTCAGGGAGGTCTTGGCTGCAAATCACCTTCTTCAAGGTCCCTTGTTTCTGTCACTTGGATCTCGACACCACCCACTCACTTGATGGAGCTGCCTCACTTTGGAGGTTTCCGGAGTCTGAGCTCTTCACCCTCACACTTTCGGGAACTTTGTTTTACAACTTGAACTCTTTAGTTCTGCTTTCAGTTTCACCTCCAGACCCTCTTCCCTCAAGGCCACCAGGAAGACTTCCCTAGAATGTAACACCTCCCCGCACCCGTATGAAACCCTTGTGTAACCAGCATCACATGCACGGTGATGTCCCAGCTCCCAGACCTGGCATTCAACTCCCGATGAGTGAGCCCTCCCTCACCCCTCAAATGGTCTGCCATCTCTCTCTCTCTTTCAGATGCTGTTCCCCCAACCCCAACCATGAGTGCCCATCCCATTCTCCATTCTTGGTGTCACCTGCACCATTCGCTAGGAAGCTGAGATGACCCGTCTTTGGTACCTATTTCCTCAGCACCCAATCCCTACACATAGCACCCTGGTGTACACATCTGTCTGTCCAACCTCCTACTGTGGATCCCTACAGAGTGGGGAGTTTTTTCTTTTCTTTTCTTTCTTTCTTTTTTTTTTTTTTTTTTTTTTGAGACAGAGTCTTGCTCTGTTGCCCAGGCTGGAGTACAGTGGCATGATCTTGGCTCACTGCAACCTCCACCTCCTGGGTTCAAGCGAGTCTCCTGCCTCAGCCTCCCAAGTGTCTGGGATCACAGGTATGAGCCACCATTCCCAGCTGCTTTTCTTTTAAATTAACAAATAATAATTATACATAATTATGGAGTACATGTGAAGTTTTGATATATGTATACATTATGGAATGATTAAATTAGGCTAATTAACTATCACTTTACCATTTTTTTTTTTCTGGTGAGAACATTTAAAATCTACTCCTGCCGGGTGCGGTGGCTCAAGCCTGTAATTCCAGCACTTTGGGAGGCCAAGGAGGGTGGATCACAAGGTCAAGATATCGAGACCATCCTGGTCAAAATGGTGAAACCCCGTCTCTACTAAAAATACAAAAAATTAGCTGGGCATGGTGGCGTGTGCCTGTAATCCCAGCTACTCAGAAGGCTGAGGCAGGAGAATTGCCTGAACCCAGGAGGCGGCGGTTGCGGTGAGCCGAGATTGCGCCATTGCACTCCAGCCTGGGTAACAAGAGCGAAACTCCATCTCAAAAAAAAAAATCTACTCCTTTAGCAACTTTAAAGTACACAATACATTATTATTACCTAGAGTTGCCTATTAAAAATATGCTGTGCAATAGATCACTAGACCTTATTCCTCCGCATGACCAAACTTTGTACCCTTTGCCCAACATCTCCTCTTTCCCCATCCCACCACCCTTTAGTCCTTGGTAACCACCACTGTATTCTCTGCTTCTCTGAGTTGGGCTTTTTTTAGATATCATATATGAGTGAGATCATGCAGCATTTGTCTTTATGTGCCTGGCTTATTTGAATTAGCATGATGTCCTCCAGATTCATCCATGTTGTTGCAAATGACAGGATTTACTTCTTGTTAAAGGCCAAATAGTAGTCCGTTGTGTATATGTACCACATTTTCTTTATCCATTCATCCATTGATGGACACTTAGGTTGCTTCCGTATCTTGGCTATTGTGAACAGTGCTGCAATGATCATGGGCTTTTTCTTTATTCTTTCTTTTTAATTTAATTAATTTATTTTTTTTGAGAAGGAATTTTGCTCTTGTTGCCCAGGCTGGAGTGCAATGGCACGATCTCGGTTCACCACAACCTCTGCCTCCCAAGTTGAAGCAGTTCTCCTGCCTCTGCCTCCCGAGTAGCTGGGATTACAGGCATGTGCCACCACACCTGGTTAATTATTTTGTATTTTTAGTAGATGTGGGGTTTCTCCATGTTGGTCAGGTTGGTCTCGAACTCCTGACCTCAGGTAATCTGCCCGCCGTGGCCTCCCAAAGTGCTGGGATTATAGGCGTGAGCTACTGCCCCCAGCCAACATGGGCTTTTTCATTGCAGCATCTCCAGCACCAGCCACTGAACAGGGCACATGGTGGAGATGAGGAAGGGTTTGTTGAATCCAGAGATGGATGAGACAGAGTCTCACTCTGTCACCCAGGCTGCAGTGCAGTGGCATGATCATTGAGAGGCTTCCAACTGATGGCCCTCTCCTTGTAGGGAAAGGTTTAGATAGGAGGTTTCCATGAAGGAAGGGGACAGCCAGGAAATGTCATTAAGAAGATGATTGGAAAGACATTAAAGGTTGCAAGAAAAGACAAAGAAAACTCAACAGATTCCAAATGGTACCAAGTCCTTCCCCTGTATTTCCTTTTTGTGCCTGGCTCACCAACTAGTCCAAAGCAGGTCTTGGAACCAGGTGAGTCTTTTCTCCAAGCGATCTCCCAGGCTTAGATCCTTTATGTTCTCTTTTCACCTCCACTGAAATCAGCCTTGTGTCCCCCCACCCCCAGTCCCCAGCCAGTGCGTTCTGCATTGTAGCCCATCCAGGGTGAGTAAATATAGCCTGTACTTAATGTGGATCTAAATTCACTCATTACCGGAAAAGCTATCAATGTTGACGTGTAGGGACATCCATTTTAATTATGGAAAGGGACCTTCTTATCAATTATTTACAACCCTCAGAAAAGAATACACTGAAAATCCAAGAGAAAGATAGCTCTCTCTTCTGCCTGGAAGAGACATGTATCTGACATGGGGCCACCGTGGTACATGTACACTGGTGTGCATACGCACACACAGAAACACCAAGGTCCACACATCAGTTTGATTCAATTCTTGCAGATTTTTAAAAAATGCTACCTTTTGAAAAGAGATAAGACAGCAGACTTAAAAATGTTGGCTGTGTTTGAGAAAAGCCATTGAAAACAAAAATTTTACAACTTGGCATCATGAATCTGAAAGAATATTTAGCTAAGTAACTGATCCCTTTCCTGAACTCGAATCAGTCTGCAGAGCTAGTCAAAACAAAGTCAAAGATTGCGATAATTATCCAAATCAGAGTACAAATACCTTCTGAAGCATTCCGATAACGGAGATAAAGAGGTTTCCCTGGGCTCGTGGTCTAGAGCTGCTGAGCTGTCTTCCCTTTGCACTTTGCACATGGAGCACAGCCACTCTGTCTCATAAACATTTTATGTTCAGTGTCTTTATTCTGGATCCTAAAAATCGTAGGAAAATGCAGTACTTTTAAAATCATTTAAAAATTGGCGGGTTGGGGCCCTCATGAGCTTCTATTACTTTTGATGCATGATGCTTTGAAACGCAATGCAGTCAGGCAGGATAAGGAAGGCCAGGCTTAGTCAGAAGTTTTTCAATTTTTTTTTTTAAGATACTGTCTGCTCTGTTGCCCAGGCTGGAGTGCAAAGGTGTGATCTTGGCTTACTGCAACCTCTGCCTTCTGGGTTCAAGCAATTCTCTTGCCTCAGCCTCCTGAGTAGCTGGGATTACTGGCTCAGCCACAGGTCTGGCTAATTTTAGTATTTTTACTAGAGACGGGGTTTTACCATGTTGGCCAGGCTGGTCAGGCTGGTCTTGAACTCATGACCTCAGGTGATCCACCTGCCTTGGCCTCCCAAAGTGCTGGAATTACAGCTATAAGCCATCGTGCCAGCCTCTTTTGATGCCTTGTAGGGTTTTTTAGTGATACTGAAAAAAAAAAATCTTGGTGTCTTATGTGTTAAAAAACAAACAAACAAAATGCTGAAGCCATACACACTAAGAAAGGGTTTGGGTGGCTAGATGCTGAGCTGTTATCTTTTTTCCTCACTACTCTTCTGCATTTGATATATTAATATAACCTTGGACTTATTTCAAAATACATTTTTATTTTTAAAAACTGTTTAATTTTCTGCAAATCACAATGTGATACATTAAAGTAGGAGTCCCCTCCCACTTCAGCATTCTTTCTGTCTATCCTTCCAGATTTTGTCTTATGCCTATCGGAGGTACATGTGTGTGTGTGTGTGTCTTTTACATACATAAATAGAAACCAGATCTCACTTTGTTGTCCAGGCTGGTCTTGAACTCATTACCTCAAGCGATCCTCCCACCTCAGACCCCCAAGTTTTGGCATTACCAGTGTGAGCCACCATGCCTGGCCTGTGCATGTATTTTTGTTGTTGTCGTAGTTGTTTTTGAGACATAGGCTCACTCTGTCACCCAGGCTGGAGTGCAGTGGCATGATCATGGTTCACTTCAGCCTTTACCTCCTCAGGCTCAAGTGATCCTTCCACCTCAGCCTACCAAATAACTGGGACTACAGGCATGAGCCCTCATGCCCACTAATTTTTGTACATTTTATAGAGATGGGGTTGCCTAGGCTGGTCTTGAACTCCCTGGCTCAAGCAATCCACCTGCCTCAGCCTCTCAAAGTGCTGGGACTATAGCTGTGAGCCGCCATGCCCAGCCCTATGTATGTGTTTTAAGGGGTATGATATATATATTGTTTTGGAACTAAGTTATTTCACTTTATAATGCATTGTGGATATTATTTCCATGTTGATACCTACCAATTCACTCCCTCTCCCTACTTTTTTTGATAGCTACCTCTTCTCATTCCATAGCACAATTGATTTTATGTGGCTAATTTTTAAATGGTGGACATAGGGTCATTTCCCTCTTACAGCCACTGCTGTGATGAACACCCAGGAAAATATATCTTTGGACACTTAATGCTACCATTCCTCAAATAACTTTTTAAAAATTAGATTAAATTCACATAACAAATAATCATTTTAAGGTGTACAAGTCAGTGGCATTTAGCACATTTGCAATGTCGGGTAATCACCACTTTTATCCAAGTTTCAAAACTTTTCCTCACCCATTAAGTAATCACTCCCAGTCGCCCTGTCCTGGTAAACACTCATCTCCTTTCTATCTCTATGAATTTACTGGTTCCAGAACAGAACAATTCATATCAATGGAGTCATACATTCTGTGGCCTTTGTGGCTGAAATGGTTTTTTTCTGAGATGGAGTTTCACTCTTGTTGCCCAGGCTGGAGTGCAGTGGTGCGTTCTCGGCTCACCACAACCTCTACCTCCTGGGTTCAAGCGATTCTCCTGCCTCAGCCTCCTGAGTAGCTGGGATTACAGGCACCCACCACCATACCTGGCTAATCTTTTGTATTTTTAGTAGCGATGGGGTTTCACCATGTTGGCCAGGCTGGTCTCCTGACCTCAGGTGATCCACCCGCCTCGGCCTCACAAAATGCTGGGATTACAGGCATGAGCTACTGTGCCCGCCTTGTGTCTGACTTCTTTCACATAGCAGCGTGGTTGAGTTCATCAACATTCACATTGCTTCTTACGTCGGGGCTGCCTTGCAGGGGTCATTGCACTGAGGTTTTCTCACACCTGGGTTCAAATCCTGCTCTATGCATGAGCTGTATGTATGTATCAGTATTTCCTTCCTCTTTATGGCTGAATAATATTCCATAATTTGTTTGTCCCTTCACCTATTGAAAGACTAAAGATTCCTCCTCAGAGGGAACATCTCTGCAGAGGCAGAGTTCTCTGAGGAGCTTCTTGGGTCCCTGCCAGGGTGGCCCAGGTCTCAGACACTGTGCTTCATTTTCTAGAAACAGCCTGTGCTGTTTTACCACATATCCTGGAAAATTTCCGTGCAAGAACTTTTGCTGTTTTTGTTTTTTTCTCTTTTAATCAAGGGCTGGATAAATGAGCCATCAGCCCTCAAGTGCCTCATGATATGGAGCTTCTCAAATTGGAGAGAATGTTTTGAAAGTAACTGGTTTAGTCAGTTTTTATTACGTGAGCTAAGAAAGAATCAGCTTACTGTAGAAAGGATTCCCACTGCTCCTAAGACCTCGTCCTTGGGGGCTGGAAAAAATGGCAACAGTAATAACCCCTTATACTTGAGCCAGTGTTATATGGACTTGGTGGCGGGTGAGTTTCTGCAACAAACAACACAATATATTTATCCAAAGCCAGTATTTCTCCTGTTAACACCGAAATATACTGAAAACTCAAGCTGTATTTGTTTCTCCTTTTCACTTCCTTTTTTTCCTTTGGACTTAAGTCTTTTTTTTTTTTTTTTTTCTTTGAGACTAAGTTTTGCTCTTGTTGCCCGGGCTGGAGTGCAATGGTGTGATCTTGGCTCACTGCAACCTACATCTCCCAGGTTCAAGTGATTCTCCTGCCTCAGCCTCCCGAGTAGCTGGGATTATAGGCATGTGCCACCACGCCCAGCTTATTTTCTTTATTTTTAGTAGAGATGAGGTTTCTCCATGTTGGATAGGCTGGTCTCTAACTCCTGATCTCAGGTGATCCACCTGCCTCGCCTCTCAGAGTGCTGGGATAAGCATGAGCCACTGTGCCCAGCCATTAAGTCTTTTTTTTTTTTTTAAGTGCCTACTATGTGCCAGGCACTGACGACCCCCAGGAGGTAAGAAACAGCCCCTGCTCTTGTGAGCTCATGCCACAGTAGGGAAGATGGACATATAAAGGGGCAAGGACAGTAAGAGGTGAAAATGTGCCAGCCCACCCACATGAAAAGGCAAGCCCCCAGTTGCTGGTCTGGATGCCCCCTTGCAGTCAGGACCCTCATTTGGCTAACGTCATGTGGTCAAAACACTCAGAGGAAGAATGGGGTCACTTACTCGTCACATTGGGCCTACCTTGCACGGGTCCGTGCACTGAGGTTTTCTCATACCTGGGTTCAAATCCTGCTCTATGCATGAGCTGTAAAACATCAGGCCTGGATCTTACCCTTCAGGGCTTTACTTGCTTACTCACAAAGCGAGGCTGATGCTACCTTTCTGCTGGGAAGATTTAAATACTGTAGATGTGTGTAAGCAAATAACACAAAAGAGATAATAAATACTATGTGTCTCCTTTTCCTGGGTTCGTTGCATACAGTTTCCCATGGCTTTTGAATTAATAGCAGCCAGCTTCTCAAGGTCCTGTTCCAATTCAGACAAAAGACCACTGGTACCCCAGAAAATGTCTCCAGAGGGACTCAGGCTGGCCTGCCTTCCTCTTTCTTACTTTGCAGAAAACTTGGCTTTGTTCAAGTTAAAATTAGCATTTCTATCCAGGCCTCAATTCCCCTCCTCTAGTGTGAACTCTCTATTTAGCTCCAAGCGAACCTCTTTTTAAAGGCAGAGGTCCTCCCTCTGGCCTCTGCACCCCAGCAGCCCCTGAAAATCACCCAGATCTGGGCTCCTACAAAAGGCGGCCGTGCTGTGCTCTCCTGACAAATTGAGCCCGAAGCTGTAAAGATCTCTTCCATTAGAACTTTCTAACGCTGTCATAAATCTTTTATTAACATTTGGTATTATACTAATTAAAACTGTTCTCTGTATGTATTATTAATTTCCCTAGCACTTTTTGCTGGGGTGACGTTTTTAGCCAGCTAAGCAGAATGTAGCACAGTAAATAAGAAGAAACTCATTTCCAGACAATTAGCCTTGCAGAAAAATAAGTTGGTTAATGGAAGGCATGATGATTACAAATTTTACCTAAATAAACAGGGTATCTTAATGGTAACTCTTCAAGCTAAGTAAACAGATTGGGGTGGTAATGTCCTAAGCAATACTTAAATGTAACTGTTTAATAAATTGGTAAATTACTCATTTCATCTTAGAACAAAATGGTAATACTGTAGTAATAACCTAGTATATATTCCGTAAATATGAAGCATTATCACTTTAGCTCTGTAGAAATCACCACAGTGATATGTCAGCATTGATCTAAAACTGCAGCATTTTATCTCAAGTTTATTACCCATTTTTGAGAATCGCTGAGATTTTCAGAGCATAATGGCAATAAAAGAAGAATTTAAAAAGCGCTTTAATGTGCATAAGTTAATCAGAGGTATCCTCGGGGGGAAAAGGAAATTTGGTAAAACATGAATTATAAGCATCATTTAAACTTACTTTGGACACTAGAGATAATAAATGGCACCATAATTTAGAAATAGCTTTTAACATCAATGACGGTAAGTACCACTTTACTGTTCATAAGAATTGCAGAGCAATGGTGCTGAGGCCAATTTTATTAGCCATTTTTTTCTTTATAAAAGCAATCCAGCCCTTTCCACAACTGAGGAGACAGGAACAAGAGTTACGTGCTAATATGCAAAATGCATTTAAGTTTTTTGAAATAGAGAATAATAAATTGTGCCAAAAGATAGAGTCTGGAGACAAATGAATGATCATTTAAAAAGAATAAGGCACTCTCAGAGTTTACATATTTGGAAAAACTTGATTAAAAAAAAAAGCCGACAAATTGTTCATACATTTTCCCATTTGCTAGAGCATGCCGGTACTTTCAAATCCAGGAGATGAAACCATAAATCCTGGCTATTGGGAGATGCTGCAACAGGAATATATTTTTGCAAATTGTCGCCACTGACAAATTGTTTTTAAAATATGTAAAGGGCAGGTTCAACTTTGTCTTCAGGGGCACCCAAGCAACCTTCTTGCAGGAAGCCTCAGACTCTGACCTCTTCTCACCAAGCACAGACAGCCTGGCAGCTCAAGTGCAGAGCTCAGACTGTGGGTCAGACAGTTGCCTAGACTCCACGAACCACCTACTAAGTGCTCAGTGCTCTGCTGAGCATCATGAGGCCTCAGGAGAAGCTTGTATGGAAGAGTGCATGGCTGTGTTGGTAAAACCCAGCTTATGTGGAAGAAACAAATCCAATAAGTCAGCCTGAACCCTGCTCTTCAGGATTTACTTACTCCCAGGTTCAAGATCTTTTGCTTTCCACTGAATGAATTTTAAGGACAAACCAAAGAATCCACCTTTCTTGATCTTTAAATCTTAGATGCAGTTGAGTGACACAGATGCCCTTCCCTCCCATGCTTTTGAACAGGAACTGTGCAAAAGGTCTGGGGCCTTTGTCCAAGGCATCTCTTTCTGGAGGCAGTTGGAACAGAGGCAGTTGTGCAGGGGGAGGGAGGCCGGGGAAGGAGAGGAAATCAGCAAGGAGAAGTGGCTTTTAGCAATGCAGCCAGAGAACAGGCCCTCAAGCCCTCTGCCCACCTTGATTCTGATGTAACACTCTGTGTTCCTCTTGCTTCTGGACACTTCATCAGTGTCTGGTCCCTGTCAGTGACATTTCTTCCCTGAGAGACAGCCTGAGGAATATCATTTGCCTCGCCTCCTCATGGAAGAAGCTGAATTTTATGTGAGAACTATCTCTCCCACCACAGTGTCTGCCCCACCTCCAGAGAGCAACCCAGCTTTGGTTGAAGATTTCGAGGCCAACTTTTGAAATGGATTAAAGCATCCTGAGCTACTATGTAGAGAACTATTGTATTTAGCTGTGTGGCTTTGGGCAAATACACTTTAAAGCTGCTGAGCCTTAAGTTAGAAAACTTAAGGCCCCATCTATAAATGGGGCTTCAAAACTGTTTTCTAACGTGATTGTGAGGACTGAGTGAGAAAATGTACCTCATGACCCTGAATTCAGTGCTCAACACATAGTAGGTGCCCAGCACTTACTAGGTTTCTTCCCTCTCTACAGTCAAAACACCTGCATTCCACCTTATATTCTATGTGACATTGATCAGTTACTTAACATCCTCACATCTCAACTTTCTCACCTTCAAGATGGAATATTACTATCTATAGTTGACCCCTGAACAATGTGGGGTTAGGAGAACCAATCCCTGCACAGTCAAAAATCCATGTGTAATTTTTGACTCCCCCCAAACCTAAGTACTCATAGCCTAGTGTTGACCAGAAGCCTTCCTGAAAACATAAACAGTTGATGAATATATATTTAGTATAAGTATTATGTACTATATTTCTATAATAAAGGAAGCTACACAAAAGAAAATACCACTAAAAATCATAAAGAGGAGAAAAATATATTTACTGTACATTAAGTGAAATAGATCATCATAAAGGTCTTTATCTTCATCGTCTTCATGTTGGGTAAGCTGAGGAGGAGGAAGTGGATGGGGGGTTGGTCCTGCTGTCTCAGGGGTGGCACAGGTAGAGGAGAATCTGCGTCTACATGGACGTATGCAGTTTAAACCCAGGTGGATTAAAGGCAACTGTACTTCCTAGGCTTACTTTAAGAGTAAATGTGTAAGATGCTTGTAGAAATGCTCAGCTCACTGCCTGGCCCACAGTAGCGGTTCTAGAATTGCTACTTACTATTAGTATGATTATTTGATGAACATGTACTGAGCACTTGCAATATGCCAAGCATCAGCAATCAAAGGAAACTGAAGCCCCAGAAGGCAGCAGAGCCACTGGTTACTCCTACTTAGAATAATCATAATCCGGATGTTCAACAATCAATCAACAACCTTTCCTGAAGATCTTTGGGGGAGACATGGTGCAGACTGAGGCAAATCAGGGCTCTACACTCAGGCATAACTAGGTTTGAATTCCAGCTCCGCTGTTTAAACATCTGACTGTGATCAAGTTATTCGCTACTTGAGTTACTAGGTTTGCTTCCTTCTCTCTGTGAGGAAAACAAGAACAATATTTACCATGTGGAAATTCACCTGCCACTTATAATAACAGCATAGAACTTCCTGTGCATTGGGCTCCAGGCTTAATCTTTCAAACCACCCCAGGAGATCTGTTTTTTGGCAATATCCAGATGAGCACACTGAGACACAGAGAGGCAAGGTGACTTGTCTAGGACCACATACCCTGTGGGTGGCTAAGCTGAGATTTTAATCCCGGCCTGTTAAAGTTTCACATATGTGGTGGGCATTTTGGTGCAGGAGGCAAAATGCATTGATGGCCTGTCATCTTCCTTCCCCAGGGCTGAAAGTCCTCAGGCCCAGCAGCTGTGGGCTACACCAGGGCATCTCACCACCACAGGGGTTCACTAGAGCCTGTTCTTCCGCCTGAGCTGGGAGTTGGAAGTGCGGGGGTTGGCAGTAGAGCCTCCTTGAATCTTTTAGATAAAGCGCAAGAGCTATCACCTTCCAACCATCTTCAGGAGGCACAAAAGAGAAATAACAAGGGATTCTAATGGTAGCAGCAGCAACAACGTTTAAAAAAAAAAAGCCCATGGCCAGGCATAGCGGCTTATACCTGTAATCCCAGCATTTGGGGAAGCTGAAGCTGGGGATCACTTGAGGTCAGAGTTCAAGATCATCCTGGACAATATGGTGAAACCCTGGCTTTATCAAAAATACAAAAATTAGCTGGCATGGTGGCAGGCACCTGTTATTCCAGCTACTTGAGAGGCTGAGGCAGGAGAATTGCTTGAACCTGGGAAGCAGAAGTTGCAGTGAGCTAAGATCACTCCACTGAACTCCAGCCTGGGCAAAAGAGTGAGACTCCATCTAAAAAAACAAAACAAACAAACAACAAAACAAAAACCACCCAGGAGTTTCTGATTTATACCTGGTGGTGTGTAGGGATGGTAATATTCAACCTGGTCAGAATTCCCTTCGGCAGTCACATAAAGACCTTGGCTTTAATAACAAGCTTTGAGGAGCCTCACTGGAGAAAACCAGTGAACTGGATTCAGGTGGCCTCCTTTAAAGTCCTGGCACCAGAGTAGTCTTGGGAATGTGGTGTCACTCCTCAGAGCCTCAGTTTACTCATCTGCAAAATGAAAATTACTATTGTATCTATCCCTTGGGGTCCTTTGAGGATCACATGGAGTCGTGCGGGTGCCCTTACTAAATGGTAGCTGCTAGGTGCCCGAAGCCAGGATACAAGTGGCCAGGGCTCTGAGGGCCTCCCGGAGCTGGGAACTATTAATAAGGGCATGGCACCATCCCTGCCCAGAGGGCCCCTGTCTGCCCCCTCCAACAAACGAGCTAGGAATGGTAGGCATTAATAAACTTCACCCCCGCCCAGTGCCCTCTCTTGGCATCTTTCCCAGGGTTGCGTTTCCTTTCTGCTCTTCCCTCCCCTTCTCCTTAGTCTCACTGCGTCCTAGTGACAAAACCCCAGTTATGGCGCCTGAACAGTGGATGCAAATAAGAAGCAGCTTCACACGCTGGATAATCAACGTCGGCCCCTGAGCCCAACACCAACTTCTCCAGCCTCAGGGCTGACCTCGCCCCCTAGGACCTGTGGAGGGCTACCTTCCTGACGGGGGAGGGTGGGCCGGTTCTGGGTTCTTCTCTGGAGTGCTCTGCATCCCTCTTGTTGGCTGAGGCTCTGCGGGCTGGCGGAAGAAGTGGATTTTTCCTGGATGGGGGACGAAGGAGGCAAAGGGTGCGCTGCCATCCCAGATTCCCTGCCTTGGAGAGTTTCAGCGCAGCTGGGATAAATCCATCAACCAACAGTGCTTGATAGCAAAGTCAATACATCCCAGGTAGCAGCCAGCAGATGGGCTGTGCGAGGTCTGGAGGCTTTTAAAGCCAATCTAGGACTCTCACTCCATCAAAGATTTGGCTTCTTAAAACCAGGGAGCCTGGGTCAGCACAAATCTTTCTAATAAACTTCAGCCAATAGGACTTTTCCAGGCCGTGATCCTGTGAGAACACTGCCTGGCTCGGGCCCCACAGCCAGCGAGCTAGGCAGCCGGGTCCTTTGAGTCCAGAGGCGGTTAAGGCACTTGGGGGTGAACTTGGGTGGGTTGCCTGCCTTCTCTGATCCTCAGCTTCCTGCTTAATGGGAACACAGGACTATGCTGGAGAATCAATGGGATGGTGGAAGGCGTAGGAAAAAACCTGCTCAAGTGTTCTGTTCACATGTTTTTTCTTCTCCCATCCCACCTCTCCACACGGAGTGAGAGCATAGTAAAGGGGCTTAATAACGAACTCATCAACTGGCAGCGGGTTTCATACACAAACAACATTTGTTTCAACTGGCGTGATGGCCACTGACCTCAGGGTAACACCAGGACACTGGCAAGTATAGGCAGATGGAGCCAGGCCACGTTTCCCAGATGACTATACCACTGTCTCTACTACCAGTGACCAGAGGACAATTCATGGCAGTGGAGGACACTGTTCCATCCCTGTCATTTTTTCCAAAAGAGCACCACCTCTCATTAAACAACCACACTTAATTAGATTTTTACCCAAAAAATATTTCTAAAATACTTTTGTATTCATAAAAAAATGACAATCAGCTGTACCATATGTCATGGTTTTTGTTTTTGTTTTGCTTTATCTGAAAGAGTCTTCAGTGACTAGTTTTACAGTTTCAGAAACCAAGCTGCAGAGAATCGAAACTATTTGATCGGGACCACACAGCGAGGGTCCGCAAAACTGTGCAGAAGACTCAGTGCCACCGGCGGCTGGGTGGCCCGAGGGAAGGCACCGATCACCAAGGCAATTTCTCGAGGACTTTGCCAGTGTCTGAGCCAAGAAAGTGCAAGCCTGGGGCTGGGCGTCACTGAGAGTAGATGCTCTTAACCGAGCAGGTGCTTGAAAATGGGGGTCTGACTTTCGAATTTCGCAGAGGGAAAACCGCCTTCAGTGCGGAGAAACTTTCACTACTCCAGAATGCAGGCGCCTGCCCTACACCAGCTATTCTGTGGCCTTGTTGCACATGGTTACACATGGTTTAGTTGGGCCGAGGCAGAGGTTGGGATTTTGGCAAATGTTCCCAGGAACCTTCAGCCAGGTCGCTACTTAGGCCCGGCGCTGCCGGACGGTTTCTGCGCAAAGTTGGAGGCCACATCCCCCTGCTCCTATCCCGGAGCGCCTAGCTCGGCCGCGGGTAAACAGACCTCGCACCTCTGGCGGCAGCCCTGGCCTTGGCCATCGACGTGGCTCAGCCGCATCCTTTGACCGCAGGTCCGCCAGAACCTCAGCTCCCAGCCGCGCGCCACTCTTCGCAAAGCTGCCGAAGCGGACAGGCGAAGGTTGGGACCTCCGGGTTTCACCGCTGCGCTCGTGGTGGCCGCGGCTAGGTCTCCCCGCTTCGGCACAGATAGCAAAGGAGCCAGCGCTCAAGCCTGGGCGACTAGAAGCGCCGGGGGCCCTTGGAACTCAGAGGCCCAAGCCCAGCGGCAGGCTCCTCTGTCCTACTGCGACCCCGGATCTAGGGTCAAGGTGGCTGCAGGCACCCCCTCCGCCCCACCAGAAAGCCACCTCTTCACCTTCACTACTCAAAGCTCCACCACCCAGCACTACAGAGAGCGCTTGGTTTGGGGGCGAGAGCATGGGGCTGCCACCGCTGCACCACCCAGAACTAATGTCTGAACATCTTTGAAGCTTACTTTATTTTTCTTCTTTCTTTTTTTGAGACAGTGTCTTACTCTGTCGCCCAGGCTGGAGTGCAGTGGTGCGATCACGACTCACTGTAGCCTCGATCTCCTGGGCTCTTGCGATCCTCCCACCTCAGCCTCTGGAGTGGCTGGAACTACAGGCGCGCGCCACCACATCCCGCTAACTCATTTTATTTTGTAGAGACGGGGTCGCTATGTTCCTCAGGCTGGGTTTGAATTCCTGGGCTCGAACAGTCCTCCTGTCTCGGCCTCCCAAAGTGTTGAGATTACAGGCGTGAGCCACTGCGCCCTGCCTAGGCTTAGTTTTGCCGTCTGCAAATTGGGGAGGACAGTCGAACCTCGCAAGTTCTGTGCCTCGCCAATCAGAGCTCCCTCCCAGGTCCTGGGCTGGGAACTAATGACCCGGAACCATTCCCACTAGCGGGAAGGGAACGGAGGGTCCCAGAGTTTTCGGCGTTCTCTCCGGAGGGCTCTGATTTGGCCAGGTCCCCGTGGCGTCCCCCAATCCCAAACCCTACCCGCTGCGCGGCCTCCTAGGGAGAGCTGATCCTGGCCTCACTCCCTGCCCAGGCCAGCAGCCTCGCCCCTTGTAGACGCCTTCGGCCCAGGCCTCCCCGCTTGCCTGTAGGGCCCCAGGCGCAGCTTCGAAACCAGGGCTCCGGGAGAACCCGCGCGATCAGTCCGCTCGGTCACCGGAGCTGCCTTGGTCTCCCTGCCCTGCATCTGTAAAATGGGCGCGGCTTTAGAGACGTTGGGACTGAGGCTGGCGTCCCCAGCTCTCGCCGAGAGGCCGGCTGCTTCTCGTCCTCCATCCCGTCCTCTGCCGGGCTGGGCGCCAACACTCGGCAGTCTGCCTCCCAAGTTTGGCCTAAGGCCGGGAGAGGTTAGCAAAGGAGGCGCCCTCGTGGGGCCCTTCGGGCTACTCCAGATTCCTTTTTCCTTAAGCTCAGCCTCAGGGGAGCCTGCCCCCTCCAGATATTACCGTGTCGGATCCTGCCCAAAGCCTGCAGGGTTGGGGCAGTGGGAACTGTGTCCCCGACTGAGGACGCGGAGTCCTCGAACTTCAGTCCCGCGCAGCCTCGGAGGAAACGACGACTTAGCTGCTCGGCACTCCAGGAGAAGGGAGTTAGGCCTTAAACGCCCTTGCGCCGCTGGGCAATCTCTCCCACCCGCTGGGGGCGCCCACACTGCTCTGGGTGGACGTGGGCGAGAGATGGTCGCTACTCGGTCCCATATGAGTGGGCTCAGCCCGGAAACTGGAAAAAACCCGTAGCCCATTTCTGGCTCGGCAACGCTTGGTGGAAGCAAAGCGCTGGAAGACGCCAAACGCCGCGAAGGCACTGCGTGCGGGAAAGCCAGGCGCCCCCGAGTTCCGCAGCGAGACCAGCTCCCCATCCCCAGCCTGCCTGGACGCCTACCCCATGCAGACTTCTCGGCCAGAGGCCTTCTGCGGAAAGCTAGGCGCCCGACAGAAAGAAAAAGACAACGTGCCTGTGTCTCCAAAGAGGACCAAACAATCGAGGGCTACCCTGGCAAAACAACAAAAGTAATTTTGAAAAACAAAAATTCTAGGTCTTATAAGAATGATTCGTTGGGCCGGGCGCGGTGGCTCACGCCTGTAATCCCAGCACTTTGGGAGACCGAGGCGGGCGGATCACGAGGTCAAGAAATAGACCATCCTGGCCAACATGGTGAAACCTCGTCTCTACTAAAAATACAAAAAATTAGGTGGGTTTGGTGGCGCGTGCCTGTAGTCCCAGCAACTCGGGAGGCTGAGGCAGGAGAATCGCTTGAACCCAGGAGGAGGAGGATCCAGTGATTCGAGATCACAGCCACTGCACTGCAGCCTGGCAACAAAGCGAGACTCCGTCTCAATAAAAGACTCTGGGGACTCTGGGGGAAGGGTGGAAGGGCCAGGGCTAAAAGACTACACATTGGGTACCGTGTACACTGCTCAGTTGGTGGGTGCACCAAAATCTCAGAAATCGCCACTAAAGAACTTAGCCATCTAACCAAACACCACCTGTTCCCCCAAAATCCACTGAAACAAAAACAATTAAGAAAAAACCCGCTAGGCCTTATTATGGAGAAACAGACTGAGACAGAGGGGAGCTGGACCGCGACACCCATTTCCCAGGAAGGCGCTTCTCCACCAGCAAAGGCAAGGGTCCCTCTAGTCCTGAGCGGAAAGACCAACCTTTTCCAACCCGATGACAGAGTTCATCAGGATTTTTAGTGGAGAAAATAAAAGCATTTCAGGGAAACACTCACGGAAGAGACCTGAAGCTCTGAGTCACCCTAGTCCCTCCCCGAGTGTCTTTCTGTTCCCAAAGGCGCAGATCCCAGACTAGTTGGGCTTGGAGGTGGAGGTGAAGGAAGGAGCGCTGGGGGTTCAAGGTGTTTTTCAGGCGCCCTCCCCTTCCTCGGGCCCTGCAGGTGTAGACAGTCCCACAGCCCGCATAGAACGAAGACTTGGAGCACGGGGACCCGCAGAGTGGCGCACGGCTCTGGCTCTGAGGGAGGCAGTAGGATGAGGCGGGTGGGGGTGCTTGTGGAGTGGAGAAGGCTCTGGGATGCGGCCCGAAAGTGTTTCGCCTTAGGAGCTACCGGGAGCTGGGCCTGGAACAGGAAGGGAGGGAATCAGGGAGAAAGGAAAGGAAAGGAAAGGAGGGGGGGGAGAGAGAGAGAGAGAGAGAGAGAGAGAGAGAGAGAGAGAGAGAGAGAGAGAGAGACAAATTCGATAGGCAAGAAAGGGAAGACAAAAGGACAAAAAGAGGACAATGGAGAGGAGAGAGACAAAGAAACCCAGAGACACGGAGGGCAAGAGTCAGAACTGCGGAGAGAAAGAGGAGATGACAGAACAAGAAAAGGCTGAGGGCAATGAAAAGCAATAAAGGACGAACTAAACTGAGAAACATCATAAAACTGTAAAGAAAAGGAGAAAAATATAGCCAAACAGAGACCCAGAGTAACATGCAGAGGAGAAAACACCGAACATGTAGAGAAAGAAACGGAGAGCTGGAAAATTAAGTTTTTAGAAGACTGAAAGCGAGAATGATAAAAGAGGGGATGAAACAAGAGGAAATGTTCACAGACTTTGTGTGTTCGTCGTGGTTGGTAGGGGTCACATACTCCCAATCCCGCCAACCTGAAACTTTCACCTCTTGAGCCACGGTGGAGCTGGGTGGACCCGGCCACGCGGCGACCAAACCAAGGCTTAGAGTTCTGAGTTCCAGGAGCCCCGCCCACCTCAGCTCAGTGACGCCGCGGGGGCTGTGGTGACGTCACATAACGTCATGCTCCACCTGGGGTCCCACGCAAACTCGACAAGGAGCAGGGCCCCCGGGGTTGTGCGCTGCATTTGCTCCCCAGGCGTTTGGACACGGAGGACTTCCACCCGCTCTACGCGCAAAGCCTGCCCACAGCGCTCCCAGACCCTCCAGAGCCAGGTCCTCTCCAAGGCTGTGGGGGGGGGGGGAAGAGGGAGGAAAGCGGGTTGCAGGGTGAAGGGGGACTCCGAGTTCCGGCTTGAGTTCCAAGAAGTTCGAGGCCACCCTGCCTGCCACCCCCCAGGTGGATTTGACCTAGGGGGGCCTAGGTCGGCCCTGGCCTGGCCCTTCACTCCACAGCCCGCCCTGGCTTTGGCCCGCGGCCTTCCGGCCTGGAGCACCTTTCCCACGCCCAGTCCCCATCCCGCGGGCACCCAGGCTGCGGGCGGCCGGCACCAACTGACCTGCACCGCGCATCTTCCGCCGGGCCCCTGGCCGGGGTTGCAGCCGAGGTGAATGCAGACGAACCTTGCAGAAGTGGACGCGCCCTGCACACCGCCGCTCGGCTTCTACCGCCGTAGGGGTGGGGCTCAGGGCCAGGGGTCGCCGAGCATTATTGGAACCAAAACGAAATAAAAGCGGCGTTAAGTGAAATAGCTAACTTTTTTTTATTAAATAAAACGACTTAAATAAAAGGAACGGAAAAGAAGAAGAGTGGACCCAGCCTAAACGCAGGGTGCCCCGGGCCCCTGGCACTTCCCCCAGCTGCCGGGTCGGCTGCCCCTCCTCCAGCGGCCCCCGTAGGGGAAGCAGGTGGCCAGTTTCTAAAGAAAAAAGCCAAAACTTTTTATTATTTACACGTTTGGGCAAAAGTACAAAGTATAATACAGGCGCCCGGCCCGGGGGATGCGGACGGGGGCGGAGAAACGTAAGGCGCTTTCTTTGTCAGGCCCGGGCCTGGCGCGGGACGGGGCGCGGGGCGGGGACTCGGATTGTGCGGCCGCGCGGAGCCCGGGCCCGAACCCCTCCGCGGCCGGCCAGTCAGCGGCCGCGCCCTGGGGCCTACTCGAGCTGGGCGGCCCCTTCCCCTTTCGGCCCCGGTTCACCCGCAGCCCGGCTGCGGGGGTCCGGGGCGCCCCGCTGGGTTGGGGGCGGCGTTCCGCGGCGACTGTGCGCGCTGGTGGGCTCACACCAGAGAAGTGACGGCGGAGACCTTGGAACTATCCTCCTCCCAGGGCTGCAGATTCTGCAGAGCAAAGAGCGACGAGTTGTGCAGACAGAGCGGGTCGGGCTGGATGGAGTCGTTGAGGCTCTTTTGGAAGGCGTCGTGTTGCAGCTGCAGCATGAGCCGGCTCGCCTGCTGGCGCTCCGCCTCCCGCTCCTCCGCCGTCTGCCGCCTGCACCGGGGGAGGGAGAAGGACAGCACCGTCAAGCACCCGGCACCACGGGGCCGTTGGCTGGGCCCGGGCCCTCCTGGGAGAGGAGGCCTTCCGGGAGCCTCGAGGCGCAGAGCGCGTCTGCCTCCCAGCCCGCGCTTTACGCCCGAGACCCTCAAATCCTGGGAGCGGGTTGGGATCATTTGTTTTTGTTGTAAGCCAGAGGGGCTCCAGGAGGGGACTCTGCTCGCCGCCCACCTGCACGCCTGGATATTGTGGCTTCACCAACAATAACGATTGTTCCTTTCGCGGGATAGCAAGGACAGGGCCTACGTGTAACTGACTTGGCCCTGCGAGCACCGGGGTTCTGGGGTCTGCGGGTGGGCAGGCTGGCTCTGCACCGCCCGCATGACGCCCAGGGTCGGTTTCATCCAGTTCACCCAGGGCCGGTCTTGAACCCCTTTCCAGACTCGATTGCTTCGCCATTTACGGGTTGAATGAAAACAGAGATTGGATAAAAACGCGGCTGGAGTGGAGACCCGGAGCTAGAGGGGGGACTGGTGTCCACGAGGGATTGTTGAAAATCAGAGAGGGCGGGCTGGAAGGAGAAGAAGAGTGCGAGTGGCCTGTGTGTGTGTGTGTGTGTGTGTGTGTGTGTATTGGGGGGTGGTGAGAGGAAATCAAGCGAGCGCAGGACGAACAAAACCCGGGGAAAGAGTTGGAGGGGCTCACGAAAGATGGGGATGGGCTTGGAGGAGAAACCGAGGCGTGGAAGACCAAGATGGAGAGAGAAGCACAGGCCAGCGAAAAGGGTGAAAGGAGGAGGTACAATCTGCGAAGGCGGGGTGGGAGTGTGCTTGGGGGAGTCGTGGGAGGGCGGAGGTAGGGGATAGCCTTAAAATGGGGCGAGTGCGAGGCTGCAGTTCAGGGCGGGGCAGGTGAAGTGCAGGTGTAAGGTAGGCTGGGTCAGGCCTCTCTCACCGCCACTTGGTCCTCCGGTTTTGGAACCAGGTCTTGACCTGCGCGTCCGTCATTTTGAGGGACTTGGCGAGCGCCGCCCTCTCGGCTGAGGCCAGATACTTCTGGCGATGGAAGCGCTTTTCCAGCTCGCAGATCTGCACCCGGGAAAAGGACGTGCGCGGCTTCTTACGCTTGGGCGGCGTCCGGTTCTGGTAGGGGTGGCCGATGCGCCGGGTCACGGTGAAGGGCGTGAGTGCGGCCGCCGCTGCGGAGACACACGAGGGCCCCTGAAGCCCAGCCCGACTCGGCCACCGTTCGGGCCCCATGCGGACCCCGTGGCGCCCCGTGGGACACGGAGAGCTCCGCTATTTCGCTGGTCGTGCGCGTTTCCAGCGACACCAAGCCAGTCGGGAGACGCCCTCGCCCCATGTCCCTTCCCCTGGGCACAGGCTTATTTTCCTGCAACCCTCCGATTACCCTCCCCACTACGGCTGCCCGGGGCCGGGGGGTCGAGGCCTCTGCCGCGCTTGGGCCTCTGGAATGGTTTCCCGGAGTGGAGCGCACAGGGCGCAGCGCCTCTGGCCCCAAGAGGGCGGAGGCCTGGAGCCTGGTGGCCAGCTCTGCTCACCTGTGAAACGGTCTTTTACGAAGCGGCGGCTGCTCTCCATCCAGGGGAAATTGAGGCCTCCCAGGCTGGAGACCGCGGGCACGGAGGGCATGGCGGGTAGCGCGCTTGGCAAAGGCGGCGGCACGGCCCCGGGCAGCGGCCTGTGCGCCGGCACCCGGATCACGCCGGCGGGCGCTAGGCTCAGGTTGACACTGTAAGATCCCGCGTCCTCGAAGGGCGCTCCGAGGCCGGCAAAGGAGGCGGGCAGAGACGGGTAAGTGGCGCCCGGACGGCCCCCGGGGGGGCCTCCCAGGTAGCTGGCGCCGTCGGGGCCCCGCGGGGCGGATGCGCTGTCCTGGTCCGGGCTGTTAAGGATCTGGTCGATGCCGAAGCTGATGGGCTCGTGCGGGTGCGGGGTCTGCGCGCTGGCGGGCGCCTCCATCCTGGGCGGGCGGAAGGGCTGGGCTGGGCTGGGCGGGGAAGCGGCTGGGTCCCCGTTACGGCGCGGCCATGGAGCGCCCGGCGCCTCTCGTCGCACTGAAACTTTGCCAAGAGTGCGCGGGCCCGACAGGCTCTGTGTCATCTTTCTTGAACCGAACCTGGAGTTTCCGCTGCTAATTCCTCTCCCGCCGCAGCCATTGGCTGCGATCAACAAGCCTCTCTCCTCTCATTGGCTCCCGGCTTTCAATAAAGGCCTAATTCATGGAAATAGGAGCTTAGGGACTGTTCCAAGGTGACATCATTTTAACAAACGAACAATAGGTCAAATTTATTAGCCAGGATAATGGGCGGCGGATATTAGCGCCCGAACCGCAGCCTCCCAAACCCGAAATGTAACGAAGCTGCAATTAGCAGACGCTCCCCGCTCTTCCCGGCCGGGGCCGCTTCCCAGACCACACGCTGGGCTGGTAGAGCGCTCCGCTGGTGAAATTGTCTTTTGCTGAGGGGGTTTTCGTTTTCTTCCAATTTTCCTCATCTGAGCAAAAGCCATACCAAATGAATCCTTTCAGTTGCAATGGAGTTGCAACCCTGGAACTACCCGGAGGGATCCGCAGAAGCCCCTTGGACACTACAGCCGCGGAAGCAACGAAAGGGGCGCACTCCCGGGCGAAGGCTTCGCGTTGCCTGCGCTCGGGGCGAGGGGAGCACCACAGCGTTCTCGGCGCTCCGGAGGACGCCGACCCGCGTGGGAAGAATTCGCCCCCGCCCGGGTTTCGGCCGCGGCGTCGCGGCCACTTTGGAGACACTCCCTGGCTCTGGCCAGGCGGACCGAGGCGTGACTCGCAGGTGCCCACGCGTGCCAGCTGCGGCTGGGCTAGGGACGCGGGGTCGCCCGGTGGGGAGCGGGGACCTGGCTCTCGAAATTCGTTGCAGGATGGAGGGGGCTGTGGTCGCGCGTGGGAACCCGCTTGCGGCTCGGAGGGTCTAGGGACTTCGGGTTCCCGAATGTCAAGGGGGGAGGGCAGCTCCTAGTTAGAGCAAATAGCGGGATTTCTTTGGGAAACGCGAGTGGTGAGCCCTTCCCTGCTCCAGTCCAGTCTGGGCACTGGAACCACTCCCCGTTCTGCTCGCGCCTCAGTGACTGTCTATCCAGGCCCAGGGCGCCTTGGACAGGACCGCACACGGAGTAGTCACCTTCCGCTCCAGCCTTGGGGAGACAAGCAGAATCATTTTCTTCCAGCTAATTCTAAAATCGTTAGGTACAAACTCTTTGAATGTCGCACTCCTGTCCTGGACTCTTCCTCCCGCTGCTTGTGGTGCGGACGTGGTGAGAGCTCGGATGTGCTGTTGGTCAGAAGTGTGTTCAAATTTGGACTGGCCACTTCCTAGCTGAGTGACCTTGAGCAAGTGATTCCATATCTTTAGGGTTCGTTTTTCTTGTTTGCAAAAAGGGAAAGGCGTGCTTGCGGGATGTTCGTGAGCCGCGAGTGAGATACTGAGGGAGCGCAGAGCATTGGCCCTGGCACGTAGTAGGCACGACAGCGTGGCTCACCTCCCACTCCATCCCCCCAGAGTAATGGCTGATGTATTATTCTTATGACTCTTGTTTATTTTGTTTGCAGTTTTCTTTGCAGGGGCTCAGTTGGAGAGAAAGGTGTATTTGCCTACCAGTAGGGTCATTTTCAGAGGACCGGGAAGGGCAGGAAGTGCAGGTTGGGGATTCTTTCTCTTCTCCCAACAGGCCTCCAGGCCTGGGTCTGGAGTTAGGTCGCTTGCCCGCTGTGTGACCTTGGGCAAGTTCCTGGCCCTTGCTGAACCGTTGTGGTGGGTGTGGAGAGGGAGGCCAACTGGAAGGGTGAAAGCTGCAGGATGGGCAAAGCTGGGGTCTGGGCAAGCGCTGCCTCACTGCCTTCCTGTGACAAGGACCCTCAGATAGGGTAGATGCCATTACCCTGGCCCCGGGGGGCAGTGGGGAGGGGTTCCTGTTTCTAATTCAGGCTCTGCCACTAGCAGTGTGGGTGCTGTTGGGTCCCTAACCACCCCTCCCAGGACCTCATTTTCCTTATTTGTAAAACAAAAAGGGCACCAGCTACCCCCAGGGTGGCGGTGGGAACGAAATGAGATAACATCAGTGGAAGTGCCTGTGAGTAACTCTGGAGGTTATATCATAATAACTTTAATGACAACTGTGAAGCTATTGTAGCTGAGCACCTGTGCCAGGCAAGAAGGTGGACACTTACTTATTCTTCACAACGACGCTGTGAGGAAAGGGCTGTTAGTGACTCCAATTTCTAACTGATGCATTTCTAATTGAGGCATTGAGGGCTCAAGGAAAGCAGAGCTCCCCACTTGGGGGCTGGAGTTGGCGCCTCACCAGCTCCACTTCCCTTCTGGCTTCCAGAGTCCTGGACTCAGGGCTGCCCTTGTCACTTCAGACACTGTTAAATCAGGACAACAAGGCCCGCCGCACAGAGGTTTGTGGTGCGGAATGAAGGTGTGGTGCGGCACAAGGCTACTCTCAAGAGTGTGTGCTTGAGAATGGGCTGTGACTCAGGGAATTATTCATCCTCTTTGTGCCTCAGTTTCTTCATCTAGTAAATAAACCTCATGGGATTAAATGAGCCCCTCCAGGTAAAGCCTGGCATGGGTCAGGGCTCTGCCTCACTGCTGGGTTCTGGCTTCCTGACATCCACAGTTCCTCATCATCCAGCCCTGTCACCCAGATGAAGGAGCTTTGGGCCACCAATCATAATCCTCCTTTCACACCCTATCCAGATAGAGAGCTGCTAGTCAGCTCAGTAGCTGGGGTAAATTGGGTCAGGTATTAGTCCCCAGGACAGTGGTTCTCAAAGTGTGTTCCCAGAGCAGCAGCAACAGCATCACTGGAGAATTTGTTAGAAATGCAAATTCCTGGACCCTTGCCAGACCTATGGAACCAGAAACTCTGGGATAGGACTCAGCAATCTGTGTTTAACAAGTCCTCCAGGTGATTCTGATGCCTGCTCAACTCTGGAAGCCAGTGCCCAGAATATTGTTCATTTCATCCGAGTTTTAAAATTTGCTATAACGCTGTGGGAAGATTCTCTCAGAATTTGAAATTCTCGTATGAATCTTTACTAATACCTTCCGCTTCTCATTCCCAGTGTTGTTCATTCCTGCCTTCTCCTGATCATACCTGCCAAAGGTTTGTTATTTTGTTGGTTTTTAAAAAGCCTTTGATTTCATTAACCCCTCTTAAAATGCCACCTTTTTCATGAATGTTGTGGTTTTAAAAATTACTTAATTTCTTTGTTGAGTTGAAAATTTAATTTGTCAACTTTTCTTTCTTTTTAAATAAATTCATTCAAGGGCATACATTTTCCTCTGAGCACTGTTTTGGCCAGATATGTTCTGATAGTTGGTGTTTCTGAGGTTGTAATTTCTTGCTGCCCTTGTAATTTACCTGCTGTCACTTGAACAGTGAGGCACACACACTGAAAGAGATTAGGAAATGGGAATTGTAAGAACTGGGGACCAGGATTCCTGGGACTAGAGAGACTTTCAGGATGCAGCACATCCTCTCCTCTTCCCCAAGAAGAAGCTGGGAGAAAGGTGTACATCTGGTGGAGGCTTTGCCAAGAGTCATCTAGAAGAGGGTGGGGCTTCAAGGATGACAGGCAAGATGCTGGGATTTCCAGCTGGCACATGAGCCCAGATGTGGGAGGCCAGGTTCTTCCAAGCTCATTCTGCCACTGATTTCCTCAGTGAAATGAGACTCCATTTCCCTGTTTGTGAAATGGGGTAGAGATTGAGTCAGGACTTTAAATGTATTTGGGTCAGCTATCCTACTTGAAACACAGATGGAAATATTCTGGTCTGCTTCCATAGGAAAAGACAAAAACACATAACTTGGCACGCACACCATGTCACAGGTTGCTGACCTGCCGTGCTGTTCTTGGTTCACACACCCTAGTTAGGAGTCCCTAGGGGCCCTTCCAGTTCTTCTGATGGAAGGCTCTAAAGACATCTGCCCAAATTTATTTGCCCATTCATTTATTTATTCAATGAATATTTACTGGGCACATACTCACATTTCCTGGACCATACCCCAGCTCAGGGGCTTGGTTTCCCCATCTGACAGTGGGGACAAAGCAGTCTGAGCTCTTCATCACTGCTTGCCCCAGTGGGCAGGACTTGGGGAGGAACCTTCCTGAGGAGGTCTGATCAGTCTCAAGACTGCCAGCCAGTGGAAGGAAAAGGCCTTCAGGTGTTGGCTGTTGCTTGGGATCCCTCACTGCAGGTCATGAGGCTTCAAGGACCACTGGCTTAGGGAAATGGTCTTTAGTCCAAGGGCACATAGTGGAAAGAGATGAAGCTGGGATTTGAACCAGGATGGTTTAGACTACAAAGCCCACTCTTTCTCCTTTACCTCACACCCCTATTTGGGAGCAAGTGGTAAAGATTCTAAGTCACAGGACTGAGCAGGGAGGGGAATCAGTGCAGGGTCTGGGTGGAATGAGCCCAAGAGTGGGGGTGAGGGCTGGCCATAGTGGGGCTCACTTTTCTCCCCTACTGGCCTGGGAGGTCCTTTTGGGCAAAATGGTGTTGGTGGCATTTGATCCCATGTCCCAGGGCTGGGCCCAGGGCGTGGAGGACTGGAGGACATTATCAAGAGTTTGTGGTATTAAACTCAATAGCACAAAGCAAGATCAGACAAGGGGATAAGAAAAAGGGGTCAGAATTGAGTGCAGGCATTTGAGTGCACTCAGCTTGGCATTCACCTCCCCCAGCCCCACCCATGACTGGTTCCTTGCGTTCTTTACAACCCAGGCCAGCCCTCACCTCTCTGCCCATCCTCCAAAGCAGCACACTCACCCTGTCATCCCCCTTGGAACTCATCTTATTTATCCTGCTCACTAGCTTTATCTGTGCCAGGTGAATGAATGATTGAAAAAAATGATTTCCAAGGTGCTTGGGCTGCGTCAGACCCAGGTCCTGGCAGGGAGGCTGGCAGCAGCCTGAGGAAACTGGCCCTGGGGCTGGGGGTTAGAGGAGAGGGGAACGGTGAGAGATTCCTTTCTCCACGGGGTAGGGAGTTGGTGGAGGTTATAAAGGGTGTGTGAACAGGGACTGTGCAGATGGCAGCGTGTGCAGAGTGGCAAGAATCGGTCAGTGCACGCAGCCTTGAGAGAGCAAGGGCAGGCAGGGTGGGCAACCGCATGTGGTGGGCTTCTCAGGGACCTCCAAACCTGATCTCGTGCCCTTGTTTCCTTCCCCTACACATCAGCCATTTTTCCCATTTGTGCTCTACAACTTTCCTGTCTTCCTGTTGGGCAAATTACATTAAGATGAATGTTGCAGGTACCCTTTATGGTTTATTTATCGTGATACTGTTTGTATCTCACGCTTATAAATAACTTATGTTATAGCTTTTGTTTGTGGAAATGTAACTTACATATTTTATTACGCTTTCTGTAAACCTCAAAAAGAATCTTGTCAAGGAAGCGCTCTTATCAGCAATCCAAACTATGGGACGTAAAAACCGACACTAACATTATTTTTTAATATGCCAAGGAGGCAGGTTACTCTTGCTGTAGTTTGAAAGGTTTGCTGTCATTGTAAACTTGCACCTCAATAAAACATTTAAAACTCTCAAGAATAATTTTAGAAAGTTCAGGGAGGAGGAAGAATCGGTGGCAGAACCCACAGACCCAGCACACAAGGTCCAGGTCCTGGACTGGCCTTTCTCTGGGAGTGCCTAGTCCCACTGGGGGTGTCAGAGTGTTCCACATAAAGCTGTCCCACCCAACTGTCCCCTAGGGAAAGCTGTGAAGGACCTAGTTCAAGGGATTATAGTGGAAAAGAAATAGGAGTTTTGAGGTCAGGCAGATCTGCCTTTGAATCCTGGCCTGTCCACTTTCTAGCTATGTGGCTTTGGGGGCAGTCTTTTAGTCTCAGTTTTTTCATCTCTAAAATGGGGATAATAATTCTTGACATTCTTACTGGGAAGCATAAAATGAAATAGCAATTTGCAATGTTCAGTGGGTGCTCAATAAATGAAAGCAGTTCTAATTATTTTATGTTCATCTTGAATCTTTTAAGACCACGAGTGGTGGCTCACGTCCCTGCACTTTGAGAGGCTGTGGTGGATGAACCACTTGAGCCCAGAAGTTCAAAACCAGCCTGTTCAACATGGCAAAAACCCTGTCTTTATAAAAAATACAAAAATTAGACAGGTAGAGTGGCATGGGCCTGTAGTCTCAGCTATTCAGGAGGCTGAGATGGGAGGATTGTTTGAGCCCAGGAGTTCGAGGCTGCAGTGAACCATGAGCGTGCCACTGCACTCCATCCTGGGCAAGAGTGAGATCCTGTCTTTAAAAAAAAAAAACCTGGGCTGGCCTCAGTGGCTCACACCTGTAATCCCAGCATTTTGGGAGGCTGAGGTGAGTGGACAATGGGGTCAGGAGATCAAGACCATCTTGGCTAATACGGTGAAACCCCATCTCTACTAAAAATACAAAAAATTAGCCGGGCGTGATGGCATGCGTCTGTGGTTCCAGCTACTCAGGAGGCTGAGGCAGGAGAACCACTTGAACCCGGGAGGTGGAGGTTGCAGTGAGCTGAGATTGTGCCACTGAACTGCATGCAGCCTGGGCGACAGAGCGGAGTTTAAAAAAAAAAAAGTTTATTTTCTCCTTTTACTCTACCCTGCTTTTCTCTGCAGGCACTCCTTTCCCTCCTCATCATAAGGAGCTGAGTTCTCTTAAATGATACTTCCCCAAGGCTGCTGAACATCTATATCAGGTTTCCCGTATGCCAGATCTTTCCACTTCTCCAATTTTTCTCACCAAATCTACCCTGTTTTTGGTTCTCATGTGCAGCTCTTGGCAGTTAGCTAATCTGGTCGTTAATCTCAGCTAACAGCTACATAGCAAGCCATGTTTGCATTTTGAAAGGGGCTCCCACTACCTTAATCTGAAGGTACTTCTAGGTTATCACCACCAAGGAATGGAGTCCAGAAGGCCAGGAGGGCTTTTAGTTCAGATAGTCAAACACAGTGCAGGGACTCTACACTCCTTTGTCCCCTATCCTAGAGAAGCCTGACCGGAAAGCACAGAATAACAGAAACATCTGGGACACAGGCAGAATACAGCTTTCTCAGGAGCCAGGTTCTGAAGTCAGTATGGATGGCAAAAACTGAGCAAGGTCAAAATCCCTTCAAACTGTTTCTTGCTTGAGCATCCCTGAAGCGGCTAGCTTGATTTAGCGCTCACACTGCATGAGCAGTCCCTTTGTCTGTACACTAGAATCCCATCAGAAGGGTGAGGTGGGCAAACAGCAGCCACACCGCCCATCTCATCCTCTCTGAGCACATTTGTGAAGTGGTTGGCCCCATGGAACTGCCAGCACTATCTTCTCCTGTTGTTCAATCTGAGTAAGTTGGATACATGTGTGATCTGATTAGAGCAGCAGCTCCATTAGTTGTCTTTCATATAGCCTCCACAGCTTTGTGTGTGTGTCTTTACCTGCTTTATCCTTGGGACAGGATGTCCGTACAGGGCCCACTCCCACATGGAACTCCAGGTCTCTTCTCAAAAATCCCCATGGTCCCTCACCAAGGCAGACCCTGGCAGTTTTGGAGGCAGAGTCCCTCAAATCTTGTTCTCATCCACTGTGGGATGTGTGCAGTATGTGTGATCCTTAAACATCCCACCTTCCCCACTTCCTTTTCCTCCCTCAGGAAGGGCTCAGAATGGAACCTGGCCCTCTAAAGGAAAAAGAATGATTCCTTTGCAGGTTTTAAGAAATAAATTTAGGCCGGGCACAGTGGCTCATGCCTGTAATCACAGCACTTTGGGAGGCTGAGGCGGGTGGATCACGAGGTCAGGAGATCGAGACCATCCTGGTCAACATGGTGCAACCCGGTCTCTACTAAAAACACAAAAAAATTAGGTGGGCATGGTGGCACGTGCCTGTAATCCCAGCTACTCAGAAGGCTGAGGCAGGAGAATTGCCTGAACCCAGGAGGCGGAGGTTGCGGTGAGCCGAGATCACGCCATTGCACTCCAGCCTGGGTAACAAGAGCGAAACTCTGTCTCAAAAAAAAAAAAAAAAAAAAAAAAAAAAAAAGAAAAAGAAAGAAAGAAAGAAAGAAAAAAAGAAAGAGAAAGAAATTTATAGCTAAAACTCAACCTCTCTTGCAAACTCCAGACAAGAGTTGTGGCAGACAGCTTTGAAAATGGCTCCCAGTAATCCCTACCTTAGTGATTTACTTCTAATGAACAGAATACAGCAAAAGTGTTGGGATGGCCCTTCTGAGATCAGGTGATAAAAGATGGTGACTTCCAGATTGCTGCACTCTCTCTGGCTCTTCTCTGATGAAACAAGGTTCCATGCTGTGTGTTGCCCTGTGAAGAGGCCCACGTGGCAAGAAACTGAGGCAACAACTCGTGAGAAACTGACTCCTGCTAACCATCACAAGTGAGTCTGGATGCAGAGCCTTACCCAGTCAAGCCTTGAAATGATCACAGCCTGTGTGTGTGTGTGTGTGTGTGTGTGAGAGAGAGAGAGAGAGAGAGAGAGAGAGTGCCTGAAACCCAGCTGCAAATTACTGACCTACAGGAACTGTCAGATAATAAGTGTTGCTTTAAGGCACTAAGTTTTAGGGTAATGTGTTACGTAACAATAGATTCTGAGAAACAGATGATAATGGACCTAAATATTAACTGGTTTCAAATCTTGCCTGTGTGACCTGTGTAAGCTATAGACACCATCTTTGAACCTTGGTTTGCTTATCTGCAAAGTGGAGCTAATGCTGTCTAAACTTCAGAGGGCTGTTGTGAGGACCAGAAGAGATCACACATGTAAAGGGCCCGAGAGATGTTCAATAACCGTCTGCCGAGTCTTCTCTAGCTGATGCGTAATGCCTGCAGTGTGTTCTCAGGAGGCCAGCTCTACTAGCAGGTCCTGCTGACGTCAGCCTCGGGGCAGGCCTGACCAGTCCTCTGAGAACAGCTTTCCAAGGCCAAGTCTGATGGAGCCTTTCTTGTCTGCTGTGAAACCACCAGGTGACCTCTGGTAATGTGGGAAAGAGAAGCGAGTGGCCACGGTCATTTTTTGGTGAACATTTTAATGCAAACAATATGGTGCTTTTAGATACTAGACATTTGTAAAGAAAACCATGCCAGAATGGGACAGGCCTTCTTTAACACATTTCTGTGGGGTCAGTGTGCAGTTACAAGCCTTCAAGAAACAGAAATTCTTGTCCAACTTCTCTGAACAGCTGATGTTTTACAGAATTCAGGATTTGCCCTCTCAAGGAAAATTATATTTCCCATTTCTGCTGAAACATAGTGTAAGGCCAAAGTTTATTTATCTATTAAATACTAGAAGTGACCCCTTATATAATATTTTCCCCTGATTTCCTTCATACATGGAAGACAAACATTTTGAGGTAAACTTGAGTGACTCTACTTTTATATGACAAGTCTACCGCAAAACTCAACTATCAAGAAAAGTTTCAAGAAACACTAGGCTGAGAAATGAGATTATAACAGGAGCCTATAGATTTATGTCTTGTTCAACTGTAAGGCCAGCCTTTCTTGTCTTATCAGAAATAAAGGGCACGATATTTATTATAAGCCTGAACCATAAAAACAGAGCAGTGAGATAGAAAAACCACTTGGCAGTGGGCAATCTCAAATTAATAGCCTAGTAGCAGTGTAGCATAAACTGCAAAGGCCTTCTTCATGTTCTGGGTTTGGGTTAAGTCACAATCCCAAATCCCAACAGTAATAGGAGTTTTTGTGGACAGTTGGAAACCAGCTGTTTCTCATCCTCGGAAAATCTGAATTTTAGCACCTAGAACTGTTTTGGGTAGCCCGAAGAAGGCAGAGCTGCTTCCATATTATATTCTAATAGTTATCTTCACTTTCTCTTAAAAAATTAAATGGAGGCAGAGAACTGGGTGCTGGTACCACCCAGAACTTCTGACTGGGGCTACATGACTCCTCGAAGAAATATCTCTGCAGGCAGTAACTGCACGGCTTAATTCTTCTAGACTGAACCACTTCAGATTTATGCCAGTGAAAAGCAAACGTTGTTTGTAAGTCATTTAATTGTGTTACTGTCTCTCAACTTTATCAGATGCAGCTGAGGCAGAGAGGCCTGTGTGTGGTCCTGTGGGATGCTCTGTAGTGCTTACAGGCTCGTTCTAAATGCTCACAGCCCAAAGTCCCTAATGCTGCTTCTTCCAGACACATAACAAACTACTAATTTAACAGGTTCCAATGGCATTCGTCTCAATCCAGGATCCACGTTGAAGGCTGCATCTCCAACAAATTGACAATCTTGATTGCAGGACCATAAACTAGTATACACTTAGGTGCAAACCTGGTTTATTATGTTCTTTGGTTAAATACTGTTTCTACATCCTTTCAGAGCATTAGGAGAACAAAGATAATGTTTGATAGAAAGACTGAAAACACATCCTTTGCTTTTCAGAAAAAAGACTGAATTTACACTGTGTACTATTATAAATTCTCATAATTAGGCTAGACGTGTAAAAAGGTAGGGCTTTTGTTGTGGTTAGTATATTTTGAAAAATAGATTCCCCTGGGCTAGCCAACATCACTGTCCTGAGACCCGGACCTTCAAGAGTCTCTTGATAAAGGCTGCTTCACACATGGTCAGAAAAGTCGGGTCAGTTCATCATGTCCAGACTGCATTGTTCAGTGTGGCCATCACTGCGCAGAGCCTCGGCTACATCTCTTCTGAACACAGATAGGTTTTGGGTGAACCTGCAGAAAAAGGAAGAAAAGGTCAAGGGTAGTAATAAGGCCAAGCCTCCATGAATCTCTGGATGGAGTTCAGGACTTCGGAGACCGCCCCTCCTGGAGGAAGGCTTTAGATTTCAGCTGAGCTCCTTTCTCTCCACTTTCACCGCCGTTGCTGTTCCTCCAACAGTACCACCAACCTCTCACCCCTTCCTAGAAAACAGGGTTGACACTAGATCCACTCTGAACATCTTGAGGTGTACATTTTGTGGTTCTACTTTTAAAAAGCAATTTTATAAAAGTTAATTACACATAGATGGTAAGGATTATTAAAAAAAGGACAAAAGTTTATGTGGCAAGCATTGGATTGATTTTACCAATAAAGTCATTTAATCATCACCAAGTCTTCCCTGACGTAGGTATCAGTATCCTCATTTTACAGATGAGAAAACTGAATTTAGTAGCTAAAAAAGAAGGGGCACTGGGTTAGACTACCTGGGTTCAAATCCTAGCTCTACCACTTATTAGTCAGGTGATGTTGGATGAATAGCCTCTTGTCTTGGTACCTAATATGAGTAGTTACCTCAAGGGATTGTAGAAAGTGAGAATTTAGGCTGGGTGTGATAGCTTACACCTATACTTACAGCACTTTTAGAGGCTGAGGTGGGTGGATCACCTGAGGTCAGGAGTTCGAAACCAGCCTTGTCAACATGGCGAAACCCCATCTCTACTAAAAATACAAAAAATTAGCCAGGTGTGGCGGTAGGTGCCTGTAATCTGAGCTACTCAGGAGGCTGAGGAGAATAACTTGAACCTGGGAGGTGGGGCTGCAGTGAGCTTAGACTGTGTCACTGCACTCCAGCCTGGGAAACAGAGAGAGACTCTGCCTCAGACAAAAAAAAGAAAGAATTTATTGGGTCACTTTGCTTGAGGTATGCTTGTAGGCCTGTAAATACTCAACACAGTGCCTGGCACATGGCAAAGAGTCAGTTCTCTCTGGCTATTACTCTCATTAAACTAGGAGGGCTGTCTGCTCATTTCACAGAGCAGCTCAGGAGGCAGTACTGAAATTTCCAAGCCTTAGGTGAAGCAATGTTCCCCTGAGACACCTAGGGCTTCCCTGTTCAAGTCTCATCTGCTGGCTTCTGAGGTTGTCACTTTCTGCATGATCGAGGATCTTGAAGTGAGCAGTCAAGGGAACATGTCTGCAGATCCCAACTGACTTGGCCATGCATTACCAAAGCCCTGGCCGGTAACTCCAGAATACACTGGGGCTACTGGGATGACTGAGGATTTGCATTTCGAAGGGAGCAGCATTTGAATGCTACCACATTTATAAAAGGATGGGTGCAGGCGTTTTTTTCCCCCTGAGCATATGTTCTTTCTCCAACATTCATTACTGTCTCTTCCACTAGAATGTAAGATCCATGAGGGGGAGGAAGGTTAAATAATTGGCTTAGCACTGATAACCCCAATGCCTACATAGTAGATTCTGAATAAAGTGTTGTGAACTAAATGAACGAATGAACAAAGTTAGATCTAAGCTGATAAGTTCCAGGATCCTTTCATTTATTTATTTATTTATTTTTTAAATTGCATTTTATGTTTCGGGGTACATGTGCAGAACGTGCAAAATAGTTGCATAGGTACACACATGGCAGTGTGTTTTGCTGCCTTCCTGCCCTTCACCCACATTTGGCATTTCTCCCCAGGCTATCCCTCCCCAGCTCCCCCCCCACTGTCCCTCCCCATTCCCCCCAATAGACCCCGATGTGTAGTACTCCCTTCCCTGTGTCCATGTGTTCTCATTTTTCCTCACCTGCCTATGAGTGAGAAAATGTGGTATTTCATTTTCTGTTCTTGTGTCAGTTTGCTGAGGATGATGTTCATCTCATCTCCAGATTTGACCATGTCCCTACAAAGGACACGAACTCATTGTTTTTGATTGCTGCATAGTATTCCATGGTGTATATGATCCTTTCATTTAGATCTCACTGGCAACTGAGATGCCAGCCATTTTTAAAGAACAGACAGAGGAAGAAATTAATACTGTAGGTCATACGTCCCAGGTGCCAGGCTTCACTACGTTCTGTCATTTAAACATCAGAATTGATTATTATCATCTCCATTTTACTGGTCAAGAAACTGAGTGGAGAAGTGAACTGCCACACAGCCTAAAAAGGCCAGTTATAAAATATCATCTTAAAAATTTTTTAATTAAATTAAATTAATTTTGTTATTTTTGAGACAGAGTCTCAGTCTGTTGCCCAGGCTGGAGTGCAGTGGTGCGATCTCAGCTCACTGCAACTTCTGCCTCCCAGGTTCAAGCAATTCTCCTATCCCTGAGTAGCTGGGACTACAGGCGAGTGCCACCACGTTTGGCTAATTTTTGTATTTTTAGTAGAGACAGGGTTTCACCATGTTGGCCAGGCTGGTCTCAAATGCCCAACTTCAGGTGATCTGCCTGCCTTGGCTTCCCAAAGTGCTGGCATTACAGCTGTAAGCCACCAAGCCCAGCCACAATTTTTTAAAAAATTGACACATAATATTTTTACATCATTATGGAGTACATGTGCTATTTTGTTATATGCACAGAATGTGTAATGATCAAGTTGGAGTATTTGGGGTATCCATTACCTGGAGTACTTATCATTTCTGTATGTTGGGGACATTTCAAGTCTTCTCTCTTTTAGCTATTTTGAAATACACAGTACACTGTTGTTAGCTATAGTCAGGATCCTACTCAGCTGTAACTGGGGTCTGTCTGACCTCAAGGACTATGTTTGTTCAAATGCCAAGAAGTCTTTCCTCATTTTCCATAGCAGATTTGTACTTTCCTTCTTTTCAATTACAGCTATTTTTCATATTTCTCCTGTTGAATTATAAACTGCTTAAGGGCAGATACTATATATTATTAATCTCTATATCCCTATATAATGCGTAGGATGACACTTGAAAGAAAGCAAACAACCAATAATATTTACTAAATGGAATGGAACTGAGTCTAGGATCACAAGGTGCAACAGAAAAGGAGCATCTGGATGTGAGCTGTGTTAAGCACAATATCGTTATTTTCAACAAAGCTGGAATGTCTGCTTCCCCCAGTGACACCCTACTGGGCAATGCTCACCTGTCTCTGTTCTTGATGGACAGGTTCTGCTCCACTCCTTCCATTAGGTTCCTGAAGCACTGGGCAAGGATCTCCTGCTTGGGGAGAGGCTGGCTGTTTATCAAACTTGCTCTCAGTTCACTGAAATACTGACGGGAGACAGAATAGTGTCAGAGCTCTGACTTCAAACCCAGCCTGAAGACAGCTCCTAGGGAGACTGCTAGACCAGCTCTCATCTACTCAGGGCTCACTAATGCTCAGAGGAGTTTTTGTCTCGGTCCACTTTGAACCTTAAGGCCCTAGAGAAAACCTGTGCGATAGAAACACTCCTAGTTATAAATTCTATGATCCCTTCCGTAAAACGTCTTGCTACAATTGTTCTATTGTCACTGCTTAGGCTGATGAAGTCCTTGCCTCCTCTGTGGGGACTGAATGCATGCTTTTCCTGACTCTGATCTGTACTAATCACAGAAAGACTGAAATGGGAGGGGTCCCAGGCTGAAGAAAATAACTAAAAATGCCTAGGGAGCATTTTAAGTGACTGAAGGCAAGGCCAAGGGCCGTTCCTGAGGCTTGATAGTCTTTCCTGGCTTCCGTGAGTCACTCCTTGAACAACTTCAGGCTTTGTTCCAAGTCTCTGTCCTTGTGGGTTAGAATGGGTTTACTCCTCTGAGGTGGGGTCCTAGAGGGGCTTGCTCAGTTTGGGGAGAGCTTTCTGGCACTAAGAAAAACATCCGTCATGCCTGGTCACAAATATCTGCACAGCTCTTTCTTCCCTGCTGGGGACTGTGGGCTTTCATACAAACATAAGCTCTGATGCTAAACACAGCTCCTAATCATTGGAAACAGCCTAATTTCAGCACAAAGACAACATTTTGCCAGTCATGCATTTATTCTTCCAAGCCCAAAAAGCGTGATATTTAATTTCCATCATACATTAAAACAGCTTACATAAAAAAAACACACACATAATTAATATGTAGTCAGGCTAATACTTAAATACTATATATCAGAGGCATTATACTTAAACCACAATGTCTTACTGAACAAGATTGGGAATGCACAAAACTACTTATTTTTCCCTTTTATAATGATGCAGTGACTCACACCAAATAGAAAATTATTAGTTTTTCATCCCAAACCGTGAAATATTGCCTCCATCAGTAAAGTATAATATTGTGATGTCATAAGCTTTTTCTAAACACTGAATTTGCCCTTATTCCCTCTCAATCATTTTAAAAGAACTGCTCTCTTTTATAGAGCTTGGATTTAAATCACAATAACACTGAGGGAAGATGAATGACAGTGCTACTGAATGTGGCTAAAATTGGATACTTCAGCACAGGTGAATGATGAGACAGCTCTTCTCTTTTTGATATATTTTCTTCTTCTATTAGTTTCCTTCCAAGGCTGGGATTTTAGTCTGAATTTTAATGCTTGCAGCTGCCTCTAATCTCACTGTCTTTTTCCCCAGTACTATCTTATTGTATAGACAATTCATTCTCCCAAGCTGTAATGCACTGTTCCTCTGACTACTAGGGAGATGCGTGGGTTCAAGAGGAAGCTGGAGAAGCTTGAAGGCAGCCCAGGTGGCGAGTGCTCTAAAGAAGCTGGAAACGTGTGCTCCCAGAAGAAGGGTGCTGGTTCTGTGTTGGAATCCCTGATGGGTCGCTGCTCCCACCACCTAGGGCAGTGGGGATCCGAGATATAAAAGATGGCCAGGGAAGGCAAAAGGGGTTGTTGCTCAGAATTCCCCTGGAATTGCGGGGAGGGGAGTGAGGATGAGTTTGAAACACTACTGAGCAAACCACCCGCCTGGTGAGTGGGGGCTCTGGGTTCCAGAAGCGCTTGTTTTGAGGCCTCTGCTTGCCTAAAAAAGATCTGGGGCCTGCGGGGAAGAACCTTCTAGGGAATACAGCCTCGCAGTGAGTTCTCAAGGTCTCAGTTCAAACTCAGTTGGCTCTGCTCCTCTGTCCTTTGTCATAACAATTTAGCCTAGTTTATAGCTGCTCTCTTCTCCCAGGGACCACCTCCCGTGACTTCCTGCAATCATACTCACCTTCTCATTGAGCAGGATGAGCCCCAGGAGAGGCCTGGATACTGACCACTGGTTCCGACAGTCTTCAAAGACAATGGTGTTCATGAGGACAGACATCATCTAGAAGACAGAGTCAAAAAAGATTGAGATGCCTTGGCTCAGAGTTCTCCCTAGTCCCAGGCCTTTCATGTGCTCAAATTCTACCACTCTATTGCTAACAGCTGTGAAAGCTCTTCCTGGACAAACAGCCTAGGCTCTGGAAGCTTATAATGCTGCCTGTAGAAACTATTGGCAAAGACCCCGAGCTCCCTGTGGAAGAGTTTCTACTCTGAAAGCCTTGGTGAGAACCTTCCAGGTGGACAGAAGTCAAAAGGTCACTGGGTCAAGATGATCACTCCCTGTCTTTCAACTCTGATATGCTTTCTTCTATGCTAGGGCACCGGGCAAAAGCTCAGCTCACCTTCCTGTCTGCCTCCCATTTCACCTAAGAGGTCATGTTATAGTGAGATGAAATCTCCATGGCCCCTCTCAGTGAGAGGTGGCAATGGGACCCTGAAACATCATGTTTCCTGCTGGCTCAGGCTGTTCAAGATTTCTCTTCACTCTTCATTCACTAATTCACTCACTCACTCATTCATTCATTCCTACATGTACATTACTCATCTGTTCTCTTAAATTCAGCCTGTGAGATCCACAGGGGAGATAATATAGGCATTTACCACAACCTCTGACCTTAAGTAGCTTGAAACCTCCTAGGGGAGATGACTTAGAGAAGAAATAACAGGAAATAGGGCTGGGCAAAGTGCAGTGGGCATGCAGAGGAGGGAGGGATGCCGCTGGGTCCTTGAAGAGATGTCAGGGAAGACTCCACGGAGAAGGTAACATTTAAGGAGTTCATTATAAACGTGTTCTAAGCAGAGAAAGCAGAGTAAGCATCAAAAAAGCAGGGTGGGCATGAACACAAAGGGTTCTGCAATGGTAAGAAACTTAGTGTGACAGGAGAGAAGGGAGGTGGGCCAGAGGTGAGACGCCAGTGTCAGACTTGAAGACCCTGCTGAGGAATCTGGACTTCATCCTGATGGTAGTGGGGAGATAGTGATATGTCTGCAGCAAAGGTGAGACATGCTTTGATTTGCATTTAAGAAAGATCTCTTTGGGGACATGTAGAATGTGTACTGTGCAGGTGAAACTGAAAGAGAAAGACCAGGGATAAGGCTGCAGCAATAGTCCAGGCAAGTGGCTGTGAAACAGGTTTCTGTCATTCATGGGGAGCTGATGATACAGTTTCTGCTTCTTGGATTCTTTACCTCCTACCTCTAAGCCCTTCTGTTCCCACAGCTCCAGAACTCCTTTCCCCAAAAGAGAGCAGGGGAAATGGCAGTTATGTGGCAAAGACCACTGCACACACCACCCCTTATTGGGCTTTCGTGACCTGAATTGTTTGGAATACAGTTGGTTTTGTCCTCTGGTATTTTTTGAAATCCAATTTACCCTGTGATCTCAGGCAAGTAACGGAACCTCTCTCCCTGTGTGTCAGTTTCATTATCTATCTATAAGGAGGGAAATAATAATCCAGCACAAGGAAACTCTGAGAATCAAATGAGATAGTGTATATAAAATTCATTGCAAAGAGTAAAAAGTGCTATAAACATTTAAGGTATCTAGTAACAATAATGAGCTTCTCTGTAGTTCTAAATATCTGCCATTCTATACATCATCATCATAACCATTAGGCTGGTTGCAAATGAAATCTGCCAATTACATATTTATTTTATGTCCAGTCTCTCTGGGGAGAGGCTAGGACTTCAGCCTGGCATGTTGAACGTCATTTGCAGATCACATTTCCATGTACAATCTAACAAGCCACCCAAAGTCATAGAGCCACAAATTAAAGTGACAAGCAAAAATAACAGATCCACCTAGACAGTCTAAAATATTATGGGCTTCACAATCTGAAGGCAGAATGGATATTTTAATGGAAAAGATTAAAGTTAGAGGCATCAAATTCCTCCAGTAACTGACAAAGCATCTTGAAGTGATGTGCCAATTACTTTATATGGTTCTCTCGCGTATTCATTTGTCTGAATGCATGTATTTATGTCTGTAATAAGTAAGGAGATGTTTGAATAAAACACTTTTCTAAAAATAAAGTTGGCTAAAATGGCTGATTTTTTTTCTTTTTTATTCTTCTGGAAATATGAAAATTAGTGAGCAAATCTGCTTAAGTGGTACTGACATGGCAGCCCACATCCAGAATTATTTTTTCTAATATCCCACAGTAGGGTATGGGGGACAGAGCCAACCAATGGACAAATTCCTCTGGAGAAGGATCATGTGGAAGAATCCTGGATGAAATGCTTAAGTACAGAATCACTTCCCAGGTCATATGAAATCTCTGGTGGGAGGCTTTCTGTGCTTCACGACACACATACATCAATACTGAAAGGAGACAGTGCTTGACAATTCTGTACCATCTAGCCCACAGTGAGTCACAATGCACCATCAGTATTTGGTACAAGAAATGCCTGTGTGAGCTGGGGCTCCAATCCTTCAACTTCTACTCACTTCCAATACTGCTACAGGGATGGCTGGAATGGCTATTTCAAATCTGCCCAACTTCTGGAGGTCTAGATCTAAATAAAATAAAATTAAACAAATGTGCCCAGCCTAGACTACATTTTCTAGGGCCTATATCTGAAAACACATACAATATCTACCGCATTACCCTGTGCAGCTATTATGCCAAACCAGGAAAAAGCCCATTTCTGAGGTGGAGTTGTATGACTTGGTCCACTCAGGAAAAGCTCATGCCACTCTGCATCCTCCATCCTTCCCACAGAATCTGGCAGTTAGGAATTTCTCTCAACGAAGAGAAACAAACATGGTATGGTAAAGCCAGGCTTTGGAGCCAATCAGAATGAAGCCCCAATCTGGCCCTGCCACTTAACTTGAGACGCTGGGGAAGTCATTTTACTTATTTGAGTCTTTATTTCTTTACATATAAAGTGGAGGACAATAACAACTATTTTAAAGGGCCGCTGTGAAGAGTAACTTCTCTGCTGTATATCAGGCTTTGATACTGTGCTTGCCACATAGTCAGCATTCACCATACTGCTCCTTTACTGCTGCTGTGGGTACTCTCTCTGGTCCAGCCCCGTGGAATTTCATGGCTCAGTGGAGGGTCCCAATTCATGTCCTGATTAGATACAGGTAAATGAGATTGCAGTCTCTTCACAATTATCTAACTTTGTTGAGGGTTGCAGTACAACACATGCACATACACAACTAAAAGAGGAAACAGTTCAGAAAGCATCTTTATTTGATCTGGCACAGGTATTTGTAAGAATTCTGAATGGCAGTGTTTGTGTTGTTCTGAAAATCTGTAATTCTAAATAAAACACAAAATTACTCTACAAATATCTGACCCAGAAAAGTAACACAAAGCAATGTGTGATCGATATCTCTGTTCATTCCCTCGCTCCTCTAGCTCTCCAACCCTCACATGGAATGTAACACACAAACACAAAGCAAATTGGACTTTCCTACCCAAATATGCTAAGTCACACTTTCTCCATGGAAAGGTGGTAACTAAATGCTCAGTTTATTATTTATTTATTTTTGAGACAGGGTTTCACTCTTATCACCCAGGCTGGAGTGCAGTGGCGCACTCTCAGCTCACTACAACCTCTGCTTCCTGGGCTCAAGTGATCCTACTGCCTCAGCCTCCTAAGTAATAGGGACTACAGGCATGTGCCCACACACCTGGCTAACTTTTGTATTTTTAGTAGAGACAGGGTTTCACTATGTTGGTCTGGCTGATCTCAAACTCCCGGCCTCAAGTGATCTGCCCGCCTTGGCCTCCCAAAGTACTGGGATAACAGGTGTGAGCCACCATGCCCAGCCTGTTCATTTTTATTTTTAGAGACAGGGTCTCAGTCTGATGCTCAGCCTGCAGTGCAGTGGTGCAATCATGGCTCACTGCAGCCTCAAACTCCTGGGCTCAAGCCATCCTCCCATCTCAGCCTCCCATGTAGCTGGGACTACAGGAAGGTGCCACCACACTCGGCTAATTATTTGATTTTTTGTAGAGACCAGGTCTCATTTTGTTGCCCAGGCTGGTCTCCAATTCCTGACTTCAAGCTGTCCGCCCCCCTCAGCCTCCCAAAGTGCTGGAGTGAGCCACTGTGCCTGGCCCAAATGCTCAATTTAAAACCCTTCTGTCTGTCTCCTGCTGAAATAGACAAAGATATGGTTTGTGTTAGATACTTTACTGCTAGACAATGAACTGTATTTTTTCCTAAGAAAGTTGAAGGCTCAGTGGGTCTAGAATCTGATGGTTAAATGTTATCAAAGAGCAGGATGGTTGGAGAAATAGGAGCAGAGGCTGAGAAAATGGAAAAAGCCAACTTGACTGAATACAGGATGATGACTACAAATGACATTTGGGTGGGGAGACTAGATTGCAAACTCCTGTGGCATTGTATCCCCAGTACCTAGGGTTAGGCACTGGCGCACATCAGAGATTTAGAAAAGGGCAATTGAAAGAGTAAATACAGAAACGAATCAATGCAAAAGTATGAATGAAGTATCAGAAGCTAAAGTATAAAGAGCTGAAGAGTTGAAAGGGCACTGTACAGAAAACAGGGAGGTTCTTGTTGCTTTTGTGTGTATAGCCTGAGAACTCTTCTATGCCACTGCTGTCTTACAGCCAGTTCCAGAGGGTGCCTTTGTAGGGGCTTGCAGGTTACAAAGGTCAAAGGCTGGGACACCATCATTTCTAATAACAAGAACTTTCACCTAGGAGTAGGCTGTGGCTGACAAGTTTTCTCACCACCCAACAATAGTAATAGCCCTCATTTATGGAGCATCTTCTGGGTACTCAGCGTTCTGCTGGGCACTTGCCTATGCCATCTCTAATCCTCAAGTAATGGTGGGAAGTAGATTTTATCCCCATTTTACAGACTAAGGATCTGAGGTTCTGGGCAAATAGGTAACTTGTTCAAGGTACTGCGGCTACCAGGATGTGAAGCTGAACTGGGAAAAATGCATAGGTCTGCCTAAGTCTATCATGCCAGTCTGCTGTCTGCCTGTCTTGCTGTGTGAGTGAGGACAGAGACCACCAGTACGATGGCTGAGGCAGTATGACCGGCTTCTACTTTACACATCTTGAGGACTGAGGGTGTCACAAGCAAGGCTCATTTCTGGCCATGGCTCATTCTTATACCTTCAGTGAACCTCTTAGATATGTGGTCCATGTGTACCTCCTCCGTTCAGACACCCTGCCACCTACTGATGAGTGAGGCCACCACTGAAATTCTCGTGATTAGAATCCAGGGTAGTGGCTCCTGGAGAGTTCTCAGCAGACCTTCTTACCTCCCACCTAAAGCTTTTATAGCAGACTTGGTCAACATTTTCAGACTTTCACAATGAACAATGGCAGACTTAATAGACTGTCTCTGGAAAATGGTCCACTGAACATTTTGATAAAACTAATGGTTTTCCTCCTACCAAGAGTACCATGTACACAGCAATTTAAATTAACATAATAGAAAACATTAGTAAATCAAGCCAATTTCCTTTGAGTTACAATATTCCCTATAAAGTGAACACATTCCATTAAGTTTAAGATATTAAATAATGTAACTAAAAAAATTCCATAAAGTTCTAAGAAATAGGAGAAAAAAATTCACCTATTCCCTCCTCCTCCCCATCAGTACCAAAAGACAAACCTGAGGCCAAAGTGATGATATGAACCCGGGTCCCACAGGGACCAAATCCTCAGTATACAGGGAACTCCAGTGCTTCTCTCTCCTAGCTTCTTTGCTCGGGGTTGCAGGTTTTGATTATACTGCAACTTTACTACCTGTTGATCAGCAAAATGGAAAATGGGAATGGGGCAAGAGTAATCTGCTTTGTCCAAAAAGTGGAAAGAAGGGCCTAAGAAGGAGGCTCTGGCCAGGTGTGGTGGCTCATGCCTGTAATCTCACCACTTTGGGAGGCTGGGGCAGGTGGATCACACGAAGTCAGGAGTTCAAGATCAGCCTGGCCAGCACAGTGAAACCCTGTCTCTACTAAAAACACAAAAATTAGCCAGATGTGGTAGTGTGAGTCTGTAATCCCAGCTACTCAGGAGGCTGAGGCAGGAGAATTGCTTGAACCCAGGAGGTGGAGGTTTTAGTGAGCTGAGATCGTGCCACTGCACTCCAGCCTGGGTAACAAAATGAGACTATGTCTCAAATTAAAAAAAAAAAAAGAAGGAGGTTCTGGTTTAGGTGAAGGAAGGACAGACCAAAAAGATCAAAGAAAAGGTGAGAGACCAAAGACAAAGCATCCCTGTGTCTAGACCTGGATAAGGGGTAGGGGTGGGGTTGCGAGGGCAGAGGACAAAAAGAAAGATGATCAGGGCTGTGCCCAATAGGATATATACCATAGAATGGGGCAGCTTAATCTGTTCATCTTTTTTTTTTTTGAGACAGAGTTTTGCTCTTGTCGTCCAGGCTGGAATGCAATGGCACAATCTTGGCTCACTACAACCTCTGCCTCCCAGGTTCAAGCAATTCTCCTGCCTTAGTCTCCCAAATAGCTGGGACTACAAGCCTGGGCCACCATACCATTTTTTTTTTTTGTATTTTTAGTAGAGATGGGGTTTTGCCATGTTGACCAGGCTGGTCTCGAGCTCCTGACTTCAGGTGATCTGTCCACCTCAGCCTCCCAAAGTACTGGGATTACAGGCGTGAGCTACCACGATTTGTCAATCTGTTAATTTTAATTTGTCAATTTGTCTGCCTTAATGAGAAGACGGATAGGATACGAAATTATCTGTACTTCTGGCCAAGCTAAATTTTCCTTCATTCTGATGCAAATAACTTGGTCATGTTTTGAGGAACAACCAGTAACAAATGCATCTAAGTTTCAAGAGCTGCTTCTGAGTCTCAGGAATTCTCTGCACTTGTCATTGGCTTTTCAGAAGGTCAGTAAAAGAGAAGGGAAAGGCTGCCCCCAACGAAAACAACAAGCAAAAACAAACAAACACAAAAAATGATTGCTTATAGTATGGTAGGATTTGAAAAGGCAGAGAAACTACCCATCTCCACAGCAGTTTCACCTAAGCCCCAGGCCCCGGTTGGAGACCCAGGATTAGGCAAAATCTGAGTGCTGCTAAAAGGGAAAAAGCTTCCAGATTTTCAGGGTTTGTGGAAGTAAGGGAGTTTCTGTCATTTCCAAATGCTGTTCCTGAGGCCATGTGTACAGCAGATATTGAAATGCGATCCTGCTCAAATCAGATAATAGTTATCTTTAGGGAAAAGAAATCAATTGTTCTCTCTGTCTGCTCTTCACCTATGTGGTATTAGTGAAATGCTATGAAAAATGAACATAATAGAAAAATAGGCATATAATTAGTTATATTTTCCTGCCTGGATTAACTAAGCCCTACCATCTAAGTTACATTAAATTTTAAAATTATCTATATATATTAAGAACATTATTAAGTGCTTATACTGTTTTTGCATCCTTATAATAAAAGTATTTAGTATTTTACATGAAAAAAAAGTCAAATCACATGCAGGATGAGGTAAGCCTCTCTCTTAAAGAAACAAGACTACAATCAATTACGGATGCCCTGCTCTCCCCTGGAATCATTGGGGATCCCTGCCAACTTGTTCTTTACACAATGTTAGCCGTGCTCTTAAAAAAAAGAAACTTCTTACCTCAAAAGCACCTCAGGTCCAGGAAACTCAGCTGGTTTTGGTCATATATTAGCACTGCATGCTTCCGCATAAAACTAAAAGCATCCCCTACTCTGCCATCCCCTCCTTACAGAAAGCTAAGGGATGCTTTTGCTTAGAGATTAATTGCTTCAAAAATTAAAAAACTTTTTCAACCATTGCTAAATCTAAGGAACAACACAACATAGGTTTGCTGTTTCAATTTACTGCATTACCAACATTACCTCTAGTTCTCAAAACATCCATTTTAATCACAGTTTACAGGGCAAAGAATTACCTGTCAGTCTCCCAGCTTATAAGAAAGAAGATAAAGTTAGAATGAAACTTCTGGATTAATTAATTGAGAGTACTGCATACAATGTGTCTATTCTGAATGTTACTGCACACATCACAATGAAAGCAGTTTTATTTTCCATGGTTGAAATAAATTATGATAAATAATTCATTTCAATGGCAGAGATGTACTGTAGAGCAAGAGCAACAAAATTGACTACACTACACCACTGTGAGTCTCATTCCTGAATCTTCATTATCCATTTGAAACTTTTTACGAGTAGTAAATCATATTTCAAGTGGCTGCAGATCTCATAAAGCAGCTTGCTGCATTAAAATAAAACCAGAAAACCTGGGGCACTGGAAGGCTGCAGCGTTTGCCACTCAGCACTATTTGGGAAATTCTTTCTCACTCTTGCCAATATCAGACAGAACACTTTTCAATTGGACATAAAAATTAAGAATTACTTGTCAAAAATACCCTCTAAATTTTCCTCTAGGTAGGAATGTTGGGAAGATCTGTATTTTGAGGAACAATTTTCAACTCCAAAGCACTTTCCCCTAATTTTTATTCAAGTGACTCTTATTTTTAGTTCATGGTACTTCCTGAATGACTAGCACATAGGTTCTATCACCTCTAATGACCTATATCAGACTTTGGGGGTCCCCCAACTGGCAAACACATGTGTGCAAGCTTAAGAGAGACTAACAAAGGCACATGTGCTCTGATTCTATCTAAAAAGACCAGCCTATCTTCATAGGATAGGTGATTTTAAGTTGATTCTTAAAAGATGAATAAAGCACTACCTGGGAAGAAGTATACATGTGGAAGAGAAAATAAAATGAGAAAAGACACTGGAGACAGAAGCTGGCATGTTTGAGGAATGAATAGCCCATGCACAGGAGGTTTTTGAAAGAGACCTTTTGAGTGGCAGGGAGTAGATTTGAGGGACAAGGAGTAGAAGACTGGGCTTGATCCAGGCTCTTAGGCCGGGCACAGTGGTCTCATGACTGTAATCCCAGCACTTTGGGAGGGCAACGCGGGCAGATCACGAGGTCAGGAGTTTGAAGCCAACCTGACCAATACCGTTAAATGCCGTCTCTACTAAAAATAAAATCTAGCTGGGTGTGGTGGTGCGCACCTGTAATCCCAGCTACTCAGGAAGCTGAGGCAGAAGAACCTTGTGGGCAGAGGTTGCAGTGGGCCAAGATCACACCACTGCACTCCAGCCTGGATGGTGGAGTGAGACTGTGTCGAAAAACAAAAACAAAAATGAAAAAACACTTTTATGCCATGCTGAATATAGAAATGAGTTTGGGCTAATACATGAAGGGTAGCCTTCAAAGAATTTTCAAGGAGAAGGTGACATGATGTGGTCTGCCATTTAGGACAGTACTGATTAGATTCTGGAGAACAGCCATTATGGGCAAGCGCTAGAGGCAAAATAACAAGTTTATATACTGCAAGAAGTTCAAAATGAGGGGAATGGAGAGGTAGGGTAGCAGAGACAGAGAGGAATGTCAGAATCCTTGACTGCATATCCCATTTTCTTTCCAGTGAAATATTTCTAAGAAACATAATCTTAGAAACATACTGAAGATGTGGATAAATTCAGAGCTTTAGGAACATGGCCTCAGGCCAGGCACGCAGCTCACACCAGTAATTCCAGAACTTTGGAGGCCAAGGTGGGCAGGTTGCTTGAGTTCAGGAGTTCGAGACCAGCCTGGGAAACATGGTGAAACTCCGTCTCTACCAAAAAATACAAAAATTAGCCATGTGTGGTAGTGTGTGCCTGTAGTCCTAGCTACTTGGGAGGCTGAGGTGAGAGGATTGCTTGACCCCTGGAGGCTGAGGCTGCAGTGAGCTGTGATCGGGCCACTGCACTTCAGCCTGGGTGACTGAGTAAGACCCTGTCTCCAGAAAAAAACAAAAAGCAAAAAAATACATGGCCTCAAAGTCAGGGCTTCCAACGAAGAGAAGGATGCTCTGCAGACTGTCCCAGAAAATACTACATGTAGTGTAGAGGTGGCTGCTGTTTAGATGGCAGTAGCAATGAACTGAACCTTAAGCAGTGCACGTATACATGACAAGAACTACAAGCACACGTTCAGATTAAATATTCATTGATAAAGTAAACTCTAACTGAGGCCATTCAAAATCAAGCAAGGGAGTGGGGAAACAGCATGTCACATTACTGAACAGTCATCAAACATTTCCCAATTAATATCGTACTTCACAACAGAACAACATAAGCGTAATGGCATGTGGGCATCTTGTGCAGCCATCAAAGCAGAGTGCAATGAATATAGTAATGTGCCAAGAAGAAAGAGCCTGGGAGAGAGACAAAGAAATAGAAACTCGGAGTGTACTGCTGACCGGGAGATGTGGATGCTGCGGTAACTGTGCGTGTTCCTCCTGGTCACGCGGACCAGGAGCCACCCGGCCGGGTCCCTTCTGCGTCAGTCGCCCCAGCCACCACACACATTTCATGCTGGGCCATGTCTGTCTGCCTCGGCCTCCAGCAAGGAGCTCCTCATGAAACTGCGGCGGAAAACAGGCTACTCTTTTGTAAATTGCAAGAAAGCTCTGGAGACTTGTGGCGAGGACCTCAAACAGGCAGAGATCTGGCTCCACAAGCAGGCCCAGAAGGAAGGCTGGAGCAAAGCTCCCAAGCTCCAAGGGAGGAAGACCAAAGAAGGCCTGATTGGACTGTTGCAGGAAGGAAACGTAACTGTATTAGTAGAGGTAAACTGTGAGACGGATTTTGTTTCTAGAAATTTAAAATTTCAACAGTTGGTCCAGCAAGTAGCCCTTGGAACCATGATGCATTGTCAGAACTTAAAGGATCAACTGTCTACATACAGTAAAGGTCTCTTGAATTCCTCTGAGCTTTCTAGAATTCCAGCGGGGCCTGACAGAGAAGGCTCACTCAAGGATCACTTGGCTTTAGCAATTGGAAAACTGGGAGAAAACATGACTCTTAAATGAGCTGCGTGGGTGACGGTGCCATCTAGGTTCTACGTTGGCTCTTATGTCCACGGAGTAATGCAGAGACCCTCCCTTCACAACCTGGTGCTGGGGAAGTATGGGGCCCTGGTCATCTGCGAGACATCTGAACAGAATGCAAACCTTGAAGACATTGGCCACCACCTTGGGCAGCATGTGGTGGGCATGGCCCCTCTCTCTGTTGGCTCCCTGGATGATGAGCCTGGGGGAGAGGCAGAGACCAAGATGCTGTTCCAGCCGTACTTGCCGGATCCCTCCATTACCTTGGGGCAGTTATGTGTAGCCTCAGGGAGTGTCAGTAGTAGACTTTGTGCGGTTTGAATGTGGAGAAGGTGAAGAGGCAGCAGAAACTGAATAGGTTTCAGAGACTTTTGGCCCAGGGGGAGTATTTGTTTTTAGCTCTGAACATCATTACAGAAAGGATTCTTTCCCAAGCCTCTTCAGACCCAGAATTTATTTTTCATTTGAATTATAATGAGATTATAGACTTCATGGGTAAAATTATTAAATAGTTATATAATAAAAATAATTTTTTCCTTGTTTGCATAAAAAAAAGAAATAGAAACTCTCAGAGACACAGTCAGACAGAAAAACAGAGATGTGGAGAAAGAGGTATGAGTCAGAGACAGTGTTTCCCCACCCCCCTTTTTTGAATGGCCCCAGTTAGAGTTTACTTGATCATTGAATAATATAAACATGTGCTGATAGTTATCTCTGTTATGGATATGCACACTGCTTAGGGTTCACATATGCATGTGAACACCCAATCCTCATGCTCATGAACTACAAAACGATTCAAAATGTTTTCATTTTTCATATGGGGGAAGAAAGTACTCTTGTGGACAATTCATGGGACCCCTCAGACATATTTTCCATTAAATATTAGTGTTTATACTTAAACCATGCAGAATTTTCAGATTTGAGAGTTTTTATTAATAGTTATCTAATGGCATAGAAACTGCTGGCCAAGAGGCCAGGGAGATGATTCAAAGATGCTACTGAGATTTGGAAGCTCTTTTTCCCTAATAATTACATAGGGAGTCCAAGGAATGACAGTGACTAAAAGTACTGGGAGCAGAACTTCATTCCTCAATTAAACATTTACTGACCACCTAATTTGGGCAAGGCTCTGTGTCAGACCCTGGTAATACAGGTGAACAAGTCACAGTCCCAGCTCTCAAAGAGCTTACAGTTTAGTAGGGGAGGAGACACACAGTATAGAAACAATGGCAGAAGATATGGTAAATGGCCATAAACAGAATCCCAGCTACTTGGGATGGCTGCACAGGAGGCTTTTTTTTTTTTTTGCCAATCAGTTTGAGCTTTATGAGGTTGCTCAGGTTAGCCTCGAACTGATGACCTCGCCTTCGCGAGTGCCATGACCTCCGGCGGGAGCCACTTTGGACCCCACAGGAGGCTTTTAGAAACCCCGCTTAGGGGTGGAAGCAGCCAGGGAAGGCTTCATAGAGAAGGTGATATTTGGTTCGTTGTTGAGAATAAGAGAAGTTTGACAGTCAGGTAGGAAGAAGGGCAAGCAGGTGCAAAGGTTTGGAGAAGAGTTTGGGGGACCGATGAGCAGTTCTGTGGGAATAGAAAGGGTGGATGGGGAGTACTGGTGGCAGATGAGGGTGATTACATAGGCCAGGGCCAGGTCTCATGAAAAGCCTAGTAATATGTGCTAGTGAATTGTAGATTTCATCCTGCAGGAAATGGGGTGCCATTAAAGCTGAATAAATCTTTCTGGCAATGATGTGGTAATGAACTGCTGGTTTCATCATTCTCCACAGGGTCTGAGCCTTTAGGAGGTTTGGGCCATCTGATTTTTCCCAAGAAGGTGGCTCATGCCTGTAATCCCAGCACTTTGGGAGGCCAGGCGGTGGGGGAGGATGACTTGAGGTTAGGAGTTCAAGACCAGCCTGGTCAACATGGTGAACCTCCGCCTCTACTAAAAACACAAAAATTAGCTTGGCGTGGTAGTGTGGGCCTGTAATTCCAGCTACTCAGGAGGCTGAGACTGGAGAATCAATTGAACCCAGGAGGCAGAGGCTGCAGTAAGCTGGGATCATGCTACTGCACTCCATCCTGGGTGACAGAGTGAGCAACAATAAAAAGATGCAGCTTTCTTCCTTTTCTAGAATTGGGAGGCCACAGACATAGGTTTCCTGCTTGGCTCCTGTGCCTTGGGTCAGGAGGACACTTCTTGGGTCCTCTCTTGCTGGCTCTGTTGCCAGTGCTCTGAGAAATGGCACTGACATTACTTCCCTTGGCCTATAGCACATAACTTAATAGTGTACCCTGTCAGGAATAGTTCTGTTTGTCAGGAAGCTTTTTATTGATGTTCAACCTTCATTTTCCCTTTCTTAATATTATTCCATTATGCCAATACTCTATTGTGCCATGCTAAGTAATTCCCTTTCCTCCTTGGCATTTACATCTTCCAAGTATTTATAGACTTATCAAATACCCCATTTAGTTGTCACTTAGGTAAGCTATACATATTTAGCTTCTTTAATCTGGCCCTATAAGCCAGCCTTCCATTCTCCTAAATCACTTGAGTTACTTTCCTCCAGATTTCTGTCAATTTGTTTTCAGACTGTCTGTAATGCAAGGGGCCCAGGAAAAAGATGAAGTTGGGGAGGGAGGGCTTACTCTCTTGTGGGATAAGAGTACACAATGGCATAGCGTGGAACTTCTGCCCTTAAAGTGCAGTCTCCAAAACAAGCTAAGCCTCAGGAGGGACTATGAATGCCTCTTGTTATCTACAAGGTTTCTTTCACCTGTGTACAATTCAAGTCAATAATATTCTATTATGAGCTCTTCTTAGGTGCTAGGTGTACACATGTAACTACATACTTATTGAGTACCTTCAGTGTGTCTGGTACTGTGCTAGGGACTTTTCCTTCTGTCTTTTCCCCTCTCTTTTCATTTCTCACAATTATTCACTACTCAAGAAATTTCTTACCTCCTATATGTCAAGCACCATTGGCACAGAATTGGATAAAGTGTGACCTCTGTGGCCTTCAGGGCTCATGTAGCCTTAGTATTTATTAATCTTTTACTGCCCACCCATCAAGTTGTTTCCTTCCAGTCTTAAGGGGTTCAGAGAGATCCCTAAATGCACTTATCTCTAATTGATGCTTTTAGTTCCCTGACCTGAGTGGAACTTGTTTGCCCCATGTAAAATGAGATGCCACATTAAATATGGGCATTAACATAGAGCTCTTTTTTAGGGTTTTCTTTCTGGTGGGTTGCCTTGGTGCCTAAGAGATTTCTCTTCAGATCTTGCACTCTTCAGACCGTCACTGTCTTTCTTGGGAGTTTGACATTTTTTGTTTATAGGATCTCAACTAAGTATGTACTCAAACGTTTTCCTTTTCCATGGTGCCAATGTTCCAGATTATAGAGTAGGCTGAGGGAGTGATGGACTGGGAAGGAATCTAAGACAATGAGTCCTAACTAAAGTCTTGGGTAGTCTAAGTATGACACCAAGGGAGGAAGTGGTTCAGCTATCTGACCCTGGAGGCCAGTTCAGGTAAGCTATAGAATTCCCTTGGTGAGGCGGTGTTATCCTCCAAGAGGCAGAGTAACTATTCAAAGCACATGTGGTTAGCAAATAGTATAACTGGTATTCAAAACCAGGTATGTTGACTGCAAAACCTGTCTGCTCTGATTGTTGTAAAACAGAAAGTCCAAACAAATATGGACAATTTGCAATTTAAAAACTTTGAAAGGAGGATGAAATTCCAGTTGTTTGAAAGCACTCAGTCTACATCTTCCTAAGCATGCCAAGGGATAGATAATTAATAAGCAAGAGCTCCTCTGGGTTCCAAAGCATGGAGGCAGCATTAATTCATGAAAGGCCAGAGTATTAAGGAATCTCTTTTTACCTTGTTCTTCAAATAGTGATATAAGATTGGAAAAAAGCAAGAAGTCTTCCTCAACACACTATATAAACTCACAGCTCCATCAGTGGCTACTGCTGGTTAAACTTTCCATGAGTTAAAACTGGGCACGATGGTGCACACCTGTAATCTCAGCACTTTGGGAGGCCGAGGTGGGTGGATCACTTCAGCTCAGCAGTTTGGGACAAGCCTGGGCACTATAGCAAAGCCCCATCTCCACCAAAAATACAAAAATATTGGCAGAGTGTGGTGGTGCACACCTGTAATCCCAACTACTTGGGAGGCTGAGGTGAGAGGATCATTTGGGCATGGGAGGCAGAGGTCGCCGTAAGCTGAGATTGTGCCACTGCACTCCAGCCTAGGTGACAAAGTGAGAACCTATTTAACAAAAAACCCTGAAAAACAAAAAAACAACTTTCCATGAGTTAAAAGAGACATGAATATAAAGGTTGGATTCAATTTCCAGCACACTACAGCATACTATACTTTGGGAATCACATAATTTAACCTGTAAGTATGTGAAAAACCAGTAATAACTATAAAATAAATAAGGCATGCAATTTATTAAGTCCACTGTCACATTACTCTGTCATTCTTTGAAGAAATTCAAAGAGCTTCTCCCACCATTCACAATGCCACTCAGAGAAATGAAGGCAGGAGAAACCTTTTCATTTACTCTGCTGTCTCTCTTAGACAAGGATGAAAAGGTAAGAAGAAATGTCACAAAGAAAGAGTAGGTAAGGGCCCTGAGAAACCTTAGTGTGGCATTACAAAACATGTGTGAGATCTAGTGATAAGAAGCCTTAATTATAATCCAGATGCCACTAGTTCCTAGCAGTGTGACTTGGGCAAGTTCTTTCACACACCTCTGAATCTCTGCATAGGTCTCCCATACAGTCACTGCAGGAGTACATTTGTTGATGTACCTAGACTCCTGAATTAAAAAAAAAAAAATCTATGTTGGCCTTAACTCCCTGTTAGGATTATTGTGAGAATCAGAGAGACATTAGGTATGAAGACATTATATGAATGGGAAAAGTTACAACATGCTATGGTTTGAATATGTTCCTCAAAAAGAAAGTGTTAGAAACTTAATCCCCAATGCAACAGTGTTAAGAGGTGACTAGTCATGAGGGCTCCACCCTCATGCTTGGATTAATGCCATTATTTTGGGATTGGTTCTTTATAAAAGGTTGAGTTTGCCCCCCTGCTGCTCTTTCTTGCCCTCCCAACTTCCTCCATCAGATGACACAGCAAGAAGGCCCTTGTCAGATGCAGCCCCTTGACCTTGGGCTTCCTAGTCTCCAGGACAGTGAGGCAAATAAATTTCTATTCATTATGTATTACCCAATCTATGGTATTCTGTTATAGTAGCACATAATGAACTAATAAATTAGATTTATTTTCATTTGGCCAGTGCCTGAAATATGCAGGAGGAATAGGTAAGAAAAAAGTCAGTTTGGGGCCAAGAACTTCAAACTCATACCACACCAGGCCCTCACCCAATCCAGTAAGTGTGATTTTGAGAATGCTCATCACAGAAAGAATATTAAGAAAGGCAAAACACTGGATGGGACCAGGAAAGATCTCAGCGACCTAGCTTCAAAATCAAATTATCTTTGAAAGGAAGTCTTGGGCTTGGAATCTCCCGAAAGGATATTTTTCAAATTTAGAGTATAAATAGCAGGGATATTTTTCCCACAAGGACACAGAAAAAGTGGTACCAGCATGCTGTTTTTCAAGGTGAAGGCCAATTTTACATGTTTATTGAATACTTCCTTTGTGTTAGGTAAATCTATACTCACTGGTTCATTTTGTCCTCACAACTCTTCTGAGTCAAGATTCTTATGGCTGTCAGGACAGAGAGACTACCTCTGATAAAACTTAGGTCTATAAGAAGTAGTTTGTCCCCTAGACAAGGCAGTGCAGTGAAGTCTCTCAAGGGCTTGGAACCATGGACAAGGCAGCTGGCAAGGTATTTCTGTCTTTTTCTTTCTCTGGGGCTGCTTGGTCTCTCATTTGAGATCCTCAGCATGTCTGCTTCTTTTTTCTCTCCTCTAAGACTGGCTGTTTCTCTGAGCATGTGGCAGGGAATGGCTGCCTCATGGCTCTTGAGTTTTCAAGTCTTCAATTTAGGTGAGGACTAGTAGTTGACCAGCATTAAAAAAAAATTTTTTTTTTGAAATGGATTTTTGCTCTTGTTGCCCAGGCTGGAGTGCAATGGCATGATCTTGGCTCACCACAACCTTTGCCTCCCAGGTTCAAGCGATTCTCCTGCCTCAGCCTCCCAAGCAGCTGGGGTTACAGGCATGCACTGTCACGCCTGGTTAATTTTGTATTTTTAGTACAGATGGGGTTTCTCTATCTTGGTCAGGCTGGTCTCAAACTCCCGGCCTCAGGTGATCTACCCGCCTCGGCCTCCCAAAGTGCTGGAATTACAGGCATGAGCCATCACACCAGGCCTAAAATTTTTTAAAAAATAATTTAATTTTTTCTGTAGAGACAGAAAAAAGGGAAAAAAGGTTATCCCAATAATAATTAGGCATGCTTTATAACAGTCTCTCACCAGTATGGCAAATGGCAACCAAAATGTTTTTCAGCCTGTTCATTAATAGTGGCCGGCATAATTGCTATTATTGTAAATTAAGAATAAAAATAATTCACTAAATGTATCTTTTTTAAAAAACCTCTGCAAGGAAAATTTCTAACCCATTTTTATGTTGTCCAGGCTGGTCAGGAACTCCTGGCCTTAAGCAGTCCTCCTGTTTCAGCTTCTCAAAGTGCTGATATTACAGGAATGAGCCACTGTGCCTGGCAACCAGCATCTTTTTAGTGCCAGTTTCTAAATCTAGGGAAGAAAGACTCTGAGTCAGCTTGGGTCAAGTGTCTACTTCCTGTCCAATCAGTTCTCAAAAACAACAACAAAAAAGAGTCCTAGGCCAGGCATGGTGGCTCATGCTTGTAATCCCAGCACTTCGGGAGGATGAGGCAGGCGGATCACCTGAGGTCGGGAGTTTGAGACCTCCCGACATGGAGAAACCCTGTCTCTATTAAAAATACAAAAATTAGCCGGGTGTGGTGGTACATGCCTGTAATCCCAGCTACTTGGGAGGCTGAGGCAAGAGAATCACTTGAACCTGGGAGGCAGAGGTTGTGGTGAATCAAGATCATGCCACTGCACTCCAGCCTGGGCAACAAGAGTGAAACTCTGTCTCAAAAAAAGAAAAAAAAAGTCCCAGGCTCAAGGACTGAAGACTGAATTCAGTCCTTGATTGAAGAACGCTATATGGCTCTTCCTTCTTACCACTCTTCCCTCCCTGCCAATCCTGTTTCTAGGCCAGTTAATTACTAGTACTGTATAGTGGTTAAGAGCACAGGTTCTGCTACTTATCAGCTATATGATACTAGGTGAATTATTTAACTTCTCAGAACTATAATTATAATATTTTGATTATAAAATGGAGATAAAAATATCTACACCTCAAAGAGTTACAAGTTGTAAGTAGAAATATATACATAAACATGTATGTAAAGCACTTAGCACACAGCCTAGCATATAATTAATTCTACTTTTTTTTTTCATAACAATCACTCATTAAAATTATCTGTTTGAGCCTGAGGTTTTCCTTCTATAGTGATGTCTTACTTCCCAGAAACCCTGCAGGAAATAGCAGGCTGAAGGAAAAGTTTAGGTCTTCAAGAAGGATGTAGGAAGGTTCCTTGGAATGTTATGTATGGTAAGAAAACACTACTGAATCGTTATTTTCTGGCCAAGGTAGCCATCCTCTTTGAGGTAGTCATATAAATTTAGCATCTGTCTGGTAAGTCCTGGGTTAGCTTTGTGTGGTGCGGGGAGATGATCCTAGGTGTCATTTTCTCATGTCATAGAAACACTAAGAGTAGAAAGGCTGCACATGTATTGAAACTTGCGAGTGCAAGTGAAATCCTAAATAACTTCTATTTGTGAAATAAAAAATAAATGCTGTGTTATATTAACATAAAGGCACAGATGTTCTCTGCAGTGCTGCTGTTTCTGAGAGTTCTTAAGAAAACACACAAAAAAATACAAACCAGAAATCACTGAACGTCAACAGATAAAACCAATTCCTTTTGAATACATATTGTTAAAAGCCTTCCCAGAGTTGGGGTTAGTATTTAATCTATGGGTTAGAAATTTTCCTTGCATAGGTTTTTAAAAAAAGATATATTTAGTGAATTCTTTTTATTCTTAATTTACAATAACGGCAATTATGCTGGTCACTATTAATGAAAGGCTAAAAACCATTTTGGTCGCCATTTGTCACACTGGTGAGAGGCTGTTATAAAGCATGCTTGATTATTATTGGGATAACCCTGTGTAGTGGTGCTTTTTCCCCCTCATGAAATATTCTCCATCTGCTTTACATGAGTACGAGTAAAAAGGTATGACTGTTCAGTTTTTTTTTCACCAGTCCTTTGCTATCCTGAGAACATTTGTTGCAGACTAATAGCTAAACTGCAGATAAAAGAGAGATGACAGATTACAATCCCCTTTAATTCATAAGAAAAGCATTAGGAGCCCCTAAGAATACCAAACCAAGCCAATGGCACCCAATGACTTCACACTAAGTTCCAAACCACATAGTATTTTTTAGTTTAAAGACAAAGCCTAATGGATATGCGGCTTTTGTATTCCAAATTCTTCATGAAGAGCTGGCTCTTCTTTCCCTTTTAGCTCCTTGTAAAGCATTATAATTCCCCTATTCTATAAACATACAAATATAATTGTGAAATGACATCATTCTGTTTTCATTTAATTACCCCTGAAATGCTTTCTATTTAATATTCATTACTCAAAAGCTAATTTAAAAGAGAAAGAGATGTGACTTATTCAAAAAGATGTACTGTCATTCACAGCAATAGTTATCTAATATACAGAAGTTAATAAAGCAGATTAATCTACAAGTCCCTTTAAGCCATTCTTGAGTTTTGAACAACTGCCTCTTTGACCTTTCACCTTCACGCTGTGCACCAGTAGCAGGTGCCAGCTGTACAGAAATTATGGCTGCTGTGTTTGGACGCAAAATCTTTTCTTACTTTGCTTCTGACCAGCAGCTGACCCTGTAGGAGTGATTGTTTCTGGTGCCGGCCTAAAGGCTACATAAACCAGTAGCAGATAAACAAAAGGCTACATATACCAGCTGCCTTGCCTAAGGGTACCATCCTAGACTGACACCTCCACTCCTTCTTCACCGTTCCAAATTGCTTCTTGTTTGTTGCCATACGTGCATTTCATCCATGTTATTTTGTGTGAGGGGTGGGGGTAGGGGAACCCCACCTCAAAACAACAACAAAAAAACCCTCCGCTTCTTCGAACTTGACTTTTGAGTATTCCATGTCAAACTGTGCCATTATAATGCTAATCTAGGCCTGATTTAGCAACTTTAATAAGAGGCTAAACCCTCTTGTAATTAGATAATAAAATTTTATTATGTATTTTAATATTAAAAGTCTTAAAATCAAACTCTTCAAATCATACACTGGCACAAAACTGAGGTACTTAAATATTGTAACCTCAGAAAACGGGAACCTGAAAAAGCACACTGTGGCTAATTTTTCATTCTCAGAAATGTAAACATGGAATTCCTATGTGGTGATAGTGAAAGCTCCAATACTCTTAATTATGTACAGGGAAGAATGAATCTATTCAAGTATGAAGCACACTGTACCATTTCTAGTAACAGCATGAGATGACTTTGACAGTTATTTCTTTGATACAAATTACACAAGTATAAAAACAATCCCCATAATGATTAAATGCAGTTATGTACATAGGAGAATACCAGTGCAAATGGTAACATATTTAAATGGTTTTCCTTCATTAAAAAAATTATATATGATATTAAACCATCAATCACTGCTGAGGCACAGGAGTTTAAATGTATTGTCACTGGCTGAAATAAATGACTTGGAGACTGGATTCTGGCTCACTCAATATGGTGTCTTTGCTGTTGCTTAGTCACCCAACTCTCTGCTGGTTTGGGTACATCTGGTGGATTCCATCCCTTTCAATTAATAAGGCAAGTTATGCTATCAATGGGTTACATCCTTAAACTGTGCTTAGAGGTAGAAAAACACACGTCCTAGTGGGGGATGGGGGGTTACTCTCTGTTTCATTAACCATTTGGAACAATATTTGAAGTACTTTTTTCTTTCTTCACCCATGTTTAGAATAAAATTTTCTCATAGAATTTCAGCAGGGTTATTCTACATTATATTATGATATAATCTTACCTTAGCATTACCATCTGGTTTATTATGTAGCAGTCTATGACTGCACTAGATTTGATACTTAAAATCACTGCCTGCAGATCATACTTCTGAAAACTAATATTTTGGGGGTTTACTTTGCAAACATTCATTGACTTTCATGAAGTGTCAGGCTCTGGCGGGTGCTGGGACAAGCACCAGGCTGTAGGTGATCTTTGAGGGAAGAAAAAAAAACCACTCTATAAATGTGTATTCTTATGGCTACAATGTTAATTTGATGACTTATAAATCAAGAAAAAAATCTATTTTTAATTGGCTTTTCTGTTTTAAAATACCATTTTGTTACCATTGAAATAGTCATTCATCAAATATTTCTATAATAAAAATTAAAATGGCAAAGATATGGTTAGTAACAAAGGATCTGGACTAGATCATTCTTATAAAGATAAATACTTTTATAATATCATAGGTAAAATGTCATCTTAATATTAAAAAAAACTAGTGTTTCTGTATTTTAAAAATTGTAAACATTAACTTTCTAAACTGATGTCTCGAGACAATGGCCACAAATTTTTCATTCTTTTTTTTTGAAACAGAGTTTTGCTCTTGTTACCCAGGATGGAGTGCAATGGCGCGATCTCGGCTCACCGCAACCTCCGCCTCCTGGGTTCAGGCAATTCTCCTGCCTCAGCCTCCCGAGTAGCTGGGATTACAGGCATGCGCCACCGTGCCCAGCTAATTTTTTGTATTTTTAGTAGAGACGGGGTTTCACCATGTTGACCAGGATGGTCTTGATCTCTTGACCTCGTGATCCACCCGCCTCAGCCTCCCAAAGTGCTGGGATTATAGGCGCGAGCCACCGCGCCTGGCCCAAATTTTTCATTCTTAAGATGTTTACTCTCTTTCAGACTTTCATTACCTGGTTGTTACCTAGATATTTGGCTAGTCCCGGACCTCTTAAATATTTTATTTTGAGCCGTAATAGTTACATTTTGTACACACACACACACACACACACACACACACACATACACACAGATCAAACTAAATTTTATTTTTACCTCAAACAAATCTGGTTATTCTGAAGAAAAAGAAAGTTTGAAAAGTATCAAGTAAGTTTCATTTCATCGCCTGTTTATTGTATTGTGTGCAAAGATGTAATCCAAAAGTGATAAAATGGCCCCTTTAAGTTCCAGTAGAGACAAGTATAGTAAAAGTAAAAGCAGGAGCAAAATAAATTAAGAAAAACACCCCAGAGCACCAGATTAAGTGAAATCAAAATAACTACATCCTTTTAAAACTAACCAAAAAAGTATGCTTCAGAAATGAGCAAAAACCCAGATGGAAATAAAAATAATCACTGTAGCAGTGCTATGTGGGCTGGCTGTGAGAAAGACATGGTATCGTGCATTGGGAGATCTTAGTTGTGAAATTCCTTAAGATTGCATACCACAGAAGTGGAAAGCTGGTATCCAGGCACACAGTGTCAGCCTGCCAAGTGTTTCTATGATTTTTTAAAAAAATTTTCAATCAGTGGCCACATTAAAAAATCTGATTTTCTGGCTGTTCTTCAAGGGAGAAATTTCAATGTATCTGGCAACACTGGGTCTGACCTTCTAAGCAACAATTAGCTGGAGGCGTGCTGAGGCTGCCCCCTTTAGACAGAGATGCGCACTCAACTTTAGGATTCCTTCATGTCTACCTCATTCAGGTTTTCTGCTTCTTGGCCCTATAGGCACCTTAGTTTGTGACACCTGGTATAGTTGTAACAAATAGGAAAGTGAGAAGGAGGCTCAAAGGAACTCAGGTGTCAGATTCAGACCTTAAGAATGACCATTGATAGAGTTAATGGTACTCAACAGCAGAAATTTCCTTTAGAAAACAGAAGCAGTTTACAACCAGAAAGAGGGTAAAAATGGCATTCTGTGCGAATGAATCAGTGGTGAAAGTCAGGACAATGCATAGAGATGTGCTGGATACTGGAGAGAGATGCAAAGCACATGTTCTTCCCTCTCTTCATTTCACAGCTGCCATATTGATTCTGTCCTAAAAAATCAGGTTAAACCTCAAGAGCTACCTTGGAGGCATTAAAGAAAAGTCACAAAGAACATTATAAAACAGCTGTACTCCTAGGTTCTGACCTTCTCAAGCATACATGTCCTACTAAATTACATACCTTCAACATCTGACTATAACATTAATGAATGGGTGTGGGTGTAGAATAAGAGAGTGGAAGCTTGGTTAGGTCTGCCTTGGTGGTGGTGGGAGCCACAGGGCTTTTTCTTCATCAGCGGACAAAGCAGCCTCCTTCTCCCTTGCCTGCTGCCTCTTTGGGTCACTGCCCATCTGTTTTGTCCTGACTGTACTACAATGCTGGGGTATAGCATGACTGCTTTAAACCATTCTACCTTAAGGGTGGCCCCAATGGGACTTACTGGAAGCTCAACTTGCCTCATTGTATATGCTCAAAACATACATACTTTAGATTAGAAGCCACTCAACAAAGGAACAATGATAGCTTTGTGTTTAAGCATGTGAACCCTAGAGTTAAACAGATTTTGGCTAAAATTTTACTTCTTCCAGTTATGGACTCCGTAATGTTTTCTACCCTTTTTGTGCCTCAGTTTCTATATCTGTAAAACGGTGATGATAATACTACACCTTCACAAAGGCACTGTGATGATTAAACCAGATAATGCATATATATAAGGAGGCTAAGCTAGTGCCTGCACATAGTAAGCACTTACATTTAAAAATTTTTATTTCTTAAATTTCTAAATTTTAGAACTTTTATTTTAGGTTTGGCGTACATGGACAGGTTTGTTATATAGGTAAATTGCATGTCACAGGGGTCTGGTGTACCGATTACTTTTCACCCAGGTAATAAGCACAGTACCCCCAATAGGTAGTTTTTTGATCTTCACCATCCTCCAACTCTCCACTCTTAAGTAGGCCCCGGTATCTGTTGTTCCCTTCATGTCCATGTGTACTCAGTCTGTAGCTCCCACTTATAAGTGAGAACATGCTGTATTTAGTTTTCTGTTTCTGTGTTAGTTCATTTAGCATAATAACCTCCAGCTCCATCCACGTTGCTGCAAAGGACATGATCACTTTCTTCTTTATGGCTGTGTAGTATTCCATGGTGTATATATGTACCACATTTTCTCTATCCAGTCAACTACTGATGGGCATTTCAGTTGATTTCATGTCTTTGCTATTGAGAATAGAAGCACTTACATTTTGCCAATATTATTTTTCTTCCCACTATGTATATGTACCAATTTGCTGTTAATACCAAGACTGTAACACCATGTGCAAAAATTCTGTTACAGAATTTGAGTGCCTATTTTCCAATTTCAGTCTCTAATGACATATCCTTGGCTTCCTCTAAACCTTTTAAATCTGTTATTACCTGATCTAGTTGTGATTGTTCTTTCAGCTTGTTTTTGATATCAATATACTGCTGTATTATTGAGAATAAAGTTGTAAATCAACCAGATTGAGCTAATGGGTTACATGAAGAGCATGCTTTTTATTTAAGGATCACTGGAAATGTCTTTATTAACATTAGAAAATCTGACGATTCTTTTTAAGAGGATAAGAGATATGACTATATTTCATCTGCTTAAATGTTTTTGACTGTAAGAGTCTTGCTAAGGTTCTGTAGGCCAAAATCTCAACACCAGTTAAATATGAGACTGCATTTTCTCCTACTTAGTATTATGGAATGGAATCTTAAGTATGAAAGATGTCTTGTATAGTATGTCAAAATGTTGAGCAATATCGTTTCAGTCTAAACACAGAAATGAAAAAAGAGCAGATGATTTCCCTTTTGCTGTAATTCACTTTGGGATGCATGTCATGAAGAGCACTATACAAAAGCAATTTTCATTGATTGACTGACTGATTGAGGAAAAGGGTGAATGTTCTTTCAGCTTAAGTCCCTACTGAAGTATGATTTTTATCACTCCTGACAGCTCTTCACAATGTAGTTAAATGCCATGTTAGCAAATAAATAAATAAATAATAAATAACATAAAAAGGAAGGAGGAAAAAAGAGAAAGAAAATCACAATTAGAATTTCTTTTGGATTTCAGTACAGTTGAGCAAAAGAGATAAATAGATGTGCATAAAATAAATTCAGTTATAGATACAAATACTTAATGACTGGTGATGAAACTTCTGAAATTTTGTCTTCTGAATTACTGTAGCAGATCCATGTCTTGTCTGCGACTGATGAGTAGTAATTAGTAATCTGCTCACTGTTACTGTTGGTCTCTCCTTAAATTTTTAGTTTAGCCTTCCAATAACATAAAAATGCTTGGGGAATTTTCTACCTTAATTTATGTAAACTGGGTTTTTTTCAAGTGTTAGGTCAAAGCAATGCTGGTGAAGCAATCATTTTTACTTTAAATAGATTCACTTACGTGGATCTTCATACAGACTAAATTTTCATGCTTGCAAAGTTACAGTTGTTTGCAAAATACAAAAAATGGCTTATTTGGAGAACATTTTAAAAAATATTGAAGATTTAAAGCCACGTAGCAGGGCATAATAAACAAATTTCCAGGTGAGAGGCACTTAAAATAGCTTTCTCAGGCTGCTACATACAAATGGAAAGGCCTGCAAGGATGCTGGAAAGGCATTATGTAGGTTCATGCTTCCTTTACTATGGAAGCTTGAGGAGATAACTTTTGCAATTTGGAATTAACATTCCTCATGCAATTATGCTTCCAGCAAAATGGGCCCAGGTTGGGGGGAAAAACAGTTCAAACTAGTAAATAATTGCAGTATCATTGCATCAGTTTAGTTTAAAGAGCTGACAAACCCTCTCTAAACTCTAAGCACAATTAGTCATTAGGGTCTAGTTTTTCAGCACTGTTAAGCAATTTGTAATCCATTCCTTTTAATAGGGTTAGGCATTACTTAACCGACACAGATGCCTTGAAAACTGAAACCTCAAGTTATGAAGCAGCAACCTTGTTCATTACCTTCTGTGATAGGCAAATCATCTATAAAAAACAGCATTTAATGGGCAACCAATGAATAATCAATGGCTCACTTTTCATCTGAGTGTGAAAATGAAAATAATCCAATACAAAATCCCACTGGTAACAGGCTGAATCTTGGTTTCTGCTGCTCTTCAGGGCTGATTTATAAGGTCTCGGGAAGCTGATGTAAACAGATGATCAATGGGACCCATCCCTGCTCATAAAAACCCCCAACTGGCCCACTCCCTCTTTTTCAAGTCCATCCCTTCAGGCTATTAGTTCTGTCCAGCTAATTCTTCCCACTACTCCTGCCTGCTGCTTTTACTCTGGCCATCCGTTCAGTCCAGCCGACTCAGAAGTAATTTTATACGCAGCAGAGAGCGGGTGGAATTGATTTTTCACTCAGTGCTCTGTTCCCATCTGAATAATTATCAATTTTACTGCCTCATAAAGGGAAGAGTCAAAATTTCAAATCAATTCAAAAGAGCTTTTGAGACGACAGAAACTGTGCATAAGAATAGAGGTCAAAGTTGTCAGTGACCTAAGGAGATGATGTCAGATATTACTATACCTAATAGCTGACATCAGAGGCACTCAAGATGATATAACCTAGTGCTAATGCAAATCATATTTATGCTGACTACCAGAGCCCAGTCATTAATATTTAAAATGCTATCTGAAAGCCTACATTCCAAATAAATAGAATGTATTCCACTGTTAATAAAGATATATCACTACTTAGTCATATGCTATAAAGTGAAGGATTACCAAGTATTATTAACACACAGAAATTACTTAAACCAACAAATGCACGGTAATTCTGAGTAAAGACAAACTTGATTTGTCTCCTGCTCAACCACATTACTTGCTTTGCAAAATCTGATAGTATTTTGTCTAGGGCCATAGCCTATTGATTTTTGCTAAAATTTTCTACCAACTTAAAAGTTTCTGCCAAAGTTTGTGGGACAATACTGTGATTATGGCTGAGTGCTGGCAGCAGTGATTTGGTGGTGGATTAGTCCCTTGCCATGGTGGGGTAGGTAAAGGCCGGGTCTAACTCCTAGCCAATCTGTGAATATTTTTTTTTTTTTTTTCAGTGGGGACATGCTCTAAGCCAGTGATCCTCAACCTTCTCCATGCAAAACATATGAGGGCTGTGACACACTCCCACCAGTACCAGTGGCTACTGCATTTGGGTGCGGTAGGGAGGGAGGAGAGACGCACTGACATTTTGACAGAATGTAAAATGAAAAGCCATTCCAGGTGAATCTGAGATATTATCCTTGCCTTGAATATCAATGGGGTGAGTAGTAAGGACTTGGACTTTTGAGTCAAACAGACCTTGGTTCAAATTCCAACTCTACCACTTTCCAGTTGATCTCTCTGTACCTTGGTTTTTTCATCTGTACAATGGGGATGCTGTCATCCACTTTTCAGGGTGGTTGTGGGGTCTAAATGAGGAGAATTCTCTGACAACATTCCCCTTGTATTTTACTTTCTTTGTCGTCACTATATTAATGAAATTATCAAATAACTGTGAGTTACTTGTCTCTTTGTCCCATGACAAGACATTTTGTAAGGAGAGAAATTATTTCTTATGAATCTTAATAGCTCTTGAACCTGGCACATAATAAATTCTCACTAAATGTGAGGTACCTTCCTTTTGCCTTTATATTACCAAGATGTTATAACAGTTCCAGGGTCACACCAAATAGTTATAGGTCTACAACCCTTTGCCTAGTTACACAAAATATGAATGACATCAATTATCCCTGGAAAATAACTGGTTAATTGAAACATTACCATGAATAAAGTTCACATAATTTCATTTAAATATCAGCAAAAATGACAGCCAGGAAGGAAACTTCTTTCATAGCTGTCTCTCATTCTATCTTCATCATTTACTGATATAGAGTGACATTTTCTTTTCTTTTTTTTTTTTTCTGAGAGAGTCTCGCTTTGTTGCCCAGGCTGGGGTGCAGTGGTATGATCTTAGCTCACTGCAACCTCTGCTTCGCAGGATCAGGTGATTCTCCTGCCTCAGTCTCCTGAGTTGCTGGGACTGCAGGCACGTGCCACCACGCTCCGCTAAATTTTGCATTTTTAGTAGAGACGAGATTTCACCATATTGGCCAGGTTGGTCTCGAACTCCTGACCTCATGATCCACCTGCCTTGGTCTCCCAAAGTGCTGGGATTACAGATGTGAGCCACTATGCCCAGCCAACATTTGGTCCCTAATGGTCATATAGCAACACACTATTGAAGTGTTTACATTTTCAAATTACAAACTATTATGGATAGAATTTGGCAAAAGAAAACAACTGAAAACAGGATGAAGATACTTTCCAAATTTAGTGGAATTAGAAAATATGTGATGGGGCCAGGCACAGTGGCTCACACCTGTAATCTCAATACCTTGGGAGGCTGAGGTGAGAGAACTGTTTGTAATCAGGAGTTCAAAACCAACCTGGGCAATGTGGCAAAAACCCTGTCTCTACAAAAAAAGTAAAAAAAAATTAGCTGGATGTGGTGGTGTGCACCTATAGCCTCAGCTACTCAGGAAGAGGCTGAGGTGGGAGGATCGCATGAGCCCCTGAGAGGCAGAGGCAGAGGCTGCAGTGAGCCCAGATCGTACCACTGCACTATAGCATGGGTGATAGAGTGAGACCCTGTCTCCAAAAAAAAAAAAGAAAAGAAAAGAAAATATAGTCATGGCATGGCCATAAAAAATAGTATTGTTCTCTTTGAAATATTTTTGGCATGTATATTTTTAAGTTTTTAAATTTTCTTTTTTAGAGATGGGGTCTTGCTATGTTGCCTAGGCTGGTCTTGACTTCTGGGCTTAAGCAATCCTCCTGCCTCTGCCTCTGGAGCAGCTGGTACTTCAGGTACTGCACCTTGCAATATTCATTTCTTATGCATGCCGTTACTGTGATTTGCACAAGTGAGTTTTTAAAAATGGTATTAAACTTGGACCTAACCCATTAGCTAGTTAGAAAATACATTAGAAAGTAAACAAACTGCAGCTTTATTACTTGTTAGTTAAATGTTACTGGACATATTACCTAACCTATCTGAACCAAGATTTCTCATTTTAAAATGGGAAAAATACCAACTATAATGTGATGAATGAAAAGTTCCTAGCAAGCTACCTGAAATACACTAGGATCCCAGCAAATTGTAATTTCCCAGTATATAAGAGTATTCACAAGGCAAACTTCAGATGACATTATCAGAGACTCCAGGGGAGAAATCAGAGGCTGTTTTCAGTTCCAGTTTTGTCTTTCTCAGGCCTCTGGAAAAACTATCCCCTTTTGAATTCTAGCTCCACTGAGGTGAGATGAACAACCCAGGTATTTCTTGAGGGTGGGTAATCCTAAGGCCTGTATTTTTTCCCACTTACAAGGAAAATACTCCCAGATAATAACTGGTAAAAAGTCTTGGCAAGACCAGCTACTCTAAGATATATTCAGGGCCAGGTATGGCTCCTGGGAACCTTTGTTTCTTAAGCTAGGTGACCAACCACCAGTTACCTGCTGCAGGACATCTGGGTTTTGCTGCATAAAATGAAATAGTCTCTGACCAGCCTGCGTAGCCTCTCTGCATCGAAGTGGCTTCTTGCCCTCTTTTGCTATGTGCTTGAAGAGGTAGGTGACGATGTAGTCTAAACTGGTACAGCAGCTGGAGGAGACAACTGTATCTGTACAAATAATAAATAAGAATTCATTTGCATCACTCAAGTTTTTGCTCCATTTGATTATATAATGGCTCCATTAAACATAATTACTTCCTGATTTCAAAGTGCTTTCATCAAATTGCAAGTTCTTTGAGGGCAGGATTTTTTTTTTTGAAACGGAGTTTTATTATTGTCATTACTGGAGTGCAATGGTATGATCTCGGTTCACTGCAACCTCTGCCTCCTGGGTTCAAGCCATTCTCCTGCATCAGCCTCCTGAGTAGCTGAAATTACAGGTGCCCGCCACCTGGCTATTTTTGTATCTTCAGTAGAGACGGGGTTTCTCCTTGTTGGCCAGGCTGGTCTTGAACTCCTGACCTCAGATGATCCACCTGCCTCAGCCTCCCAAAGTGCTGGGATTACAGGCGAGAGCCACGTCATACCTGGCCAGGAATCTGTCTTATATAACTCTTTGAACCCAGTGTCTATTATAGGGCCTGGCCTAGAGACACATACATAAATAATTTGAATTAGGCAGATTTTTCCATTTGTGACCTTAACAACCTCTGTTCAGTTCAAGTGACTGTTTATTAAGTATCTCCTTAGTGTAAGGTCTCTGTTTTACAGGAAACAGAGGTCTAACCCTGTCCAGGTGTCAAAACACTCATGGTTTAATGTGCAAGCCACTGTAGGATAATGCTGTATAAAAATGACAAATTGAGGATTTTGAGGGAGAGATCACATTTACATGCGGATCAAGGAGAGTCTGGTGAAGGAGGTAGCACCTGATATGGGTATCAAAAGATTATTCCAGTTAGACATAAGGAAGGATACTTTTCAGGTAGGGGGATTAGCACAAGGCAACGGTATGGTGGGAAATATACGGACTTTGGAGCCAGACAGTTCTGGTTTCAAGTCCCATCATTGCCAATTACTTGCTGTGTTGCTGATCTGAAAGAGCTACTTCACTTTCTTTCACCATTTGTAAGAGACTTGCAGAGTTGAATGAGAAGAAAATGACAAGAAGTTCATTAGTAATAAAAATAGCTGACATTTATTAAGAGCTTACTATGAGTTACTGTGTTAACTGCTTTATACAGTTGTTAAGGTCACAAATGGAAAAATCTGCCTAATTCAAATTATTTATTTATTTATTAAGTTATTATTTTTAATTCTCACAGCACTATAATAGTTACTGTTATTATCTCCATTTACGGATGAGGACACTGAGTTTTAGAGCGCTTAAGTGTCTTGTCCCATGTCACACAGCTAAGCTATGAAAATAAGGAGTTAGACTCTGGATCTCTACTCTTTTAAAAAATTTTATTGTATTTTTAATTTTTTTATTCCAATAATTTTTGGGGAATAGGTGGTTTTTGATTACATGAGTATGTTCCTAAGTGGTAATTTCTGAGATTTTGGTGCACCCATCAACCAAGCAGTGTACTCTGTACCCAATGTGTAGTCTTTTATCCTTTATCTCCAACCTTCCTTATACCTGAGTCCCCAAAGTCCACTGTATCATTCTCATGCCTTTGTGTTCTCATAGCTTAGCTCCCACTTGTAAATGGGAACATATGATATTTGTTTTTTTCTGGATTTCTATTCTTAACCACTATATTAAAACTAGGTAATAAGCAAAAATGTATGTAAGCACCAAACACCTTTTTGTTGTTGTTGAGATAGGGTCTCACTCTGTCACCCAGGCTGGAGTGAAGAGATGTGATCTTGGCTCACTGACCTTGGCCTTGACCTCCTGAGCTCAAGCAATCCTCCCACCTCAGCCTCCCAAATAGCTGCAACTGTGGGTGTGCACCACCATGCCTGGCTACTTTTTGTATTTTTTGTAGAGATAGAGTTTTGTCATTTTGCTCAGGCAATGAAATCCTGAGCTCAAGCAATCTGCTAGCCTCGGCGTCCTAAAGTGCTGGGATTATAGACATGTGCTACCATGTCTAGGCTAAAACACCTTCTTAAATCACAATGGGCACTCAAAAAATGGCAGTAACTACTAGTTTGCTTTATGGTAAAAAACAGAAGGGTATATTCAAGAAGTAGGCTGGGCATGGTGGCTCACACCTGTAATCTCATCACTTTGGGAGGCCGAGGTGGGCAGATCACGAGGTCAAGAGATTGAGACTATCCTGGCCAATATGGTGAAACCCTGTCTCTGTTAAAAATACAAAAATAAGCTGGGTGTGGTGGCATGCGCCTGTAGTCCCAGCTACTCAGGAGGCTGAGGCAGGAGAACTGCTTGAACCTGGGAGGTGGAGGTTGCAGTGAGCCAAGATCCCGCCACTGCAGTCCAGCCTGGCACCTGGAGACAGAGCGAGACTCTGTCTCAAAAACAAAAACAAAAACAAAAAAACCTATATAGAACTTTTGTTTTGAGAGAGCAAATGTGTAGAGGAGACGTAAGAGAAGGCTGACAGAGCAGATTGAGGGTCTTATCTGAGGGTATCCAGTAGTGGACTGAGACATTTACATCTAATCTGGAAGGTTAACACAGGTGTTATTGACAAGTAAGTGATGACAGAGCAATCATTTATTATCTCCTTTGTACACTAAAATTATGATCTCACTTGTAACAACTACTTTGTATAGTAAGTATAATTTGCATTTCAAAAGAGAAAACTGAAGCTTAGAGATTAAGTTGCTTATCAGAAGTCCCTGGTTTTGAATCAGCATGACACAGCCCACATTTTATGGCTAACAACAACATTTGGACATGATCCCTGGGCGTTTATGATTAGTAAGAAAAACAGTCAACAAGGGCAACAATTAAAATGGTGAATAGGTAGACTCAAGAGGAGAAGTAGACTAAGAGAGTAGGGTTGGGAAGCAGATTATAAACTTCCTAAGGGAGTAGTTTCTTATTCATCTTATTCATCTCTGAGGTTCTGAGACATATGTTTGCCTGACATAGATTAGAGGTGAAATATCAGCAGAATTAATTAAAGAATGAGTAGCTAAAGCTGACCTCAGAAAGTTTTCTTAGAAGGTCTTGAGTTGTGTTTAGTAATAATACCTAGCATTGATATAACACTATAGTTTAAAAACTCACATATATCACTTTAGAGGGAAATATCATGGAAAATAGAAAGAGGGAAGTTTTGGGGCAAGTTTTGAAATACAGTCATATGTATTTAACACAGAGGAAAACTGTAGCTTATCTGGGATCATGAGGGATGAGGGGTTGAATGCAGGTCTAAAAGACAGCCATGGACCACAGTTTTGGAAAACTGTGGAACTACAAATGAGCTTTTCCAAAGGTTGGTAAATGGATACAAAAGTATAGCTAGATAAGAGGAATAAGTTGTAGTGTTCCATAGCACTAATAAGGTGACTATAATGAACAATTTGTTACATATTTTCAAGTAGCTAAAAGAGCAGATTTTGAATGTTCCCAACCCAAAGAAATGATAAATATTTGCAGTGATGGATACCCTAAATGGTCATTATACAACACATATATCAAAATATCACAAGTTACCCTGTAAATATATAAACGTATCATGCACCAATTAAAAAATAATAAAAGCCAAAAATAGAGCTTTTTTTCCCCCTCCTAAAGACATGGCATTTGACTGATTAATCAAATAACTGATTAATTTATTTATTCTTCATCTCTCCCTACTAACTGGGTTACTTTGTAGAAAAGGGAGCTTTGGTTTTATAACTCTGGGACGTAGAATAGCATAGTGGAAAATGTCTAGGCCTAAGAGTCAGACATGGACTTGTTGAGCCTGGTTGCTTTTCTCTTTTCCTTCATATTTCTACATTTGAAGTCCCAATCATGAAAGTAAATGGATTAAGTAACTTGACATCTACAAAGATAAGCAGGAAGCAGATATGGTTCCCTTCACCAGTGAAGAGCAATATGCTATCAATCATATAAAATTATAAAGACTTCACATAGATTTGGTGACCACATGCCATGCAGTTTGCATTAAAAGGTTCCAATCTACTGAGTCAGCTGTGAAAAAGCCAGGTAAACACTTTACACACAAAGATTGGAGCATATATCCTTGCGATAAAAGCAAGAAGAGCTTCCATTATGGTTGATTTATGGTTGAGGATTTTGAAAAAGATAAATGTTATTTCAGGGCAGATTTTAAAGTGTGGAATTGTAAGGATAACAGGGCATTTAGTCAAAAACAGAATGAATGGTGCTGAAGACTATGTATAACTATTGGTTTTCTTTATTTGCAGCTCAAGCTACTATGTGAGATTCAAATAATGATACTTTCCAGACATAAAAGATAGGCAGAAGTCACAAATTTTCATATTTTGTCCCAGTTCTTGGTGTTTAAAATATTTTTAAAAAGCTTACATCTGTAATTTTGGAAATAATTTTTAAGCCAAATTGGCATTTGTCCTCTTTAGCAACTTGTAGTTTGGCACTGAAAACTATCAAGTGCTCTCCTTCTCCTGAAGCCAGTTGCTACAGGAAACACATGCATCATTAATAGCCTACTGCTCACTCAGACCCATCACTGAAAGCAGTGCTGAAAAGATAACTGCATAGGAAAGAATTGCTTAACCGAGAGTCAGGGAGAATGAGGCTGAGCTGAAATCTGCCTTCAGCTCAAAACTTGTCACCACAACACAAAGAACGAAGGTCTTAGAAAAATACAATCTGAAGGGTGATTTCAGAGACAAAAGGCCTATTTGGGTGGTGCAGTGGTTTTGGAAAGGGGTGAGTGTAGGTTTGAATGTATTATTTCCGAGATGTTTGACTTCTCTGAGCTTCAGGTGTACCTTTGTAAAATGTGATTCATATTGCCTACTTTGTAAGGTATGGCTTTAAGATTAAGTGTCTGAAAACTGTAACACAGCACCCAGCACATAGAAGTTTTTCCCTTCCCATTTGTTTTCCTGGCTATTTCAATCCCTTAAACCACAAAGCTCTCTTCTCTCTTTAGTTTTTTTTTTTTTTTTGTCTTTTTTGGGGGATGTGGGAGGTGAAACTAATGCATAATATCTCTAAGTTCTAAATATTTCCTAAATGTGTGTCACTCTCACATTCATACCACAGGACATCCCATTCAATAATGTGTTCAGAATAACAACATATCCTCTTTTATTCTTTATATAAGTTGTATTAATAATGAACTTCATGGGACATGATCTAGTAGTTCGTAGTTGGTTCAACTTCTTGCTTGCTTTTCTTGTTTAGGTTTTTAGGCTATCCTTTACTTCTGCTCGAAATGCACCCATTCCTGCTATGACCAATCTTAGAGGTCTTCCTCCATCAGTTCTAAAATAGCTGCATTTAGACACTCTCTATCCATCACCCCATTTTGTTTTTTAAATTTGTGCAAATTTATAGGGTACATGTGAAGCTTTGTTACATGTATATAATGCTTTCTGATCAAATTTCGGTACTTAGGGTGTCTCTCACCTGACTATAATACATTTTTCTTAGCTATAGTCACCCCACTCTGCTATCCAACATTGAATTTTTCCTTCCATCTGCATGTTTGTATATTTTAACCTACTTCTCTTCATCCTTTCCCTTTCCCCCATTTCCAGTCTCTGTTATCTATTTTTTTTCTTTTTTGTTTTTTTGAGACAGAGACTCCCTCTGTTGCCCAGGCTGGAATGCAGTGGAGAAGAGATCTTGGCTCACTGCAATCTCTGCCTCCGGGTTTAAGCTATTCTCCTACATCAGCCTCCCGAGTAGGTGCAACCACAGGTGTGTGCACCACCACACCCAGATAATTTTTTTTTTTTTTGAGACGTAGTCTCACTCTGTCACCTAGGCTGCAGTGCAGTGGCATGATCTTGGCTTACTGCAACCTCTGCCTTCCGGGTTCAAGTGATTCTCCTGCCTCAGCCTCCCTGAGTAGCTGGGATTATAGGCGTTCCGGCACCGCGCCTGGCCTAATTTTTGTATTTTATATATTTATTTTTGAGACAGAATCTCGCTCTATCACCCAGAGTGCAGTGCGCAATCTCAGTTCATCGCAACCTCCACCTCCTCCCAGGTTCAAGCCATTCTTCTGCTTCAGCCTCCTGAGTAGCTGGGATTACAGGCACCCCACTACCATACCCAGTTAATTTTTGTACTTTTAGTAGAGATAAGGTTTCACCATGTTGGCCAGGCTGGTCTCAAACTCCTTACATCAAGTGATCCTCCCACATCAGCCTCCCAAAGTGCTGGGATTACGGGCATGAACCACCATGCCTGACCCTTGTTATCTATCGTTCCATTCTCTACCTCCATGTTATTAAATTTTTAGCTCCCACATATGAATGAGAACATGTGATATCTGTCTTTCTGTGCCTGGCTTATTTCACTTAAGATAAAGACCTCCAGTTCCATCCATGTTGCTACAAAATACATTATTTCATTATTTTTTTAATGGCTGGACAGTATTCCATTGTGTATATATACCACATTTTCTTTGTCCATTCATCTGTTGATGGCTACTTAGGTTGATTCTATCTTTGCTACTGTGAATATTGATCTAATAAACATGTGAGTGAGGCATCCCTGTGATATACTGACTTATTTTCCTTTGGGTATACTCCCAGTAGTAGCACTGCTGGATTGATAGTAATTCTATTTTTAGTTTTTTGAGAAATCTCCATACTTTTTTCCACAGTGGCTGTATTACTTTACATTCCCACCAACCGTGTATAAGTTTCCTTTTCTCTGCATCTTTGACAATATCTGTTCTTTTTTGTCATTTTAATAACAGCCATTCTGACTGGGGTAAGATGGCATCTCATTGTGGTTTTGATTTGCATTTCTCTGATGATTAGTGATGTTGAACATTTTTTCACATACATATTGGCTATCTGCATATCTTCTTTTGAGAAATGCCTATTCATGTTATTTGTCCAGTTTTAAAGGGAATTATTTGTATTTTCCTATTGAATTGAGTTCCTCATATATTCTGGATGTTGATCTGTTAGATGAATAACTTATAAATATTTCTCCTGTTCAACAGGTTGTCTGTTTACTCTCTCTGTTGGTTATTTATTTTGTGATTCAGAATCTTTTTAGATTAAGCCCATTTGTCTATTTCTGTTTTTGTTGTCTGTGCTTTTGAGGTCTTTGTCATAAATTTTTTGCCTAGATCAATGTTCAGAAGAGTCCTCCCTAGGTTTTCTTTTAGTATTTTTTTTTTTAACAGTTTTGGGCTTTATCTTTAAGTCTTTAATCCACTTTGAGTTTATTTTTATATGTGGTGAGATAGGGGTCCATTTTCATTCTTCTGCATGTGGCTATGCAATTATTCCAGCACCATTTTATTGGAGACTGTCCTTTCCCCATTGTGTATTCTTATCAGCTTTGTTGAAGATTGGTTGGCTGTATGTGACTTTATTTCTGGGCTATCTGTTCTGTTCCGTTGGTCCATGTGTCTATTTTCTTTTTTTTAATTGGATTTTAGGTTTTGGGGTACATGAGCAGAGCGTGCAAGACCGTTGCGTAGGTACGCACATGGCAGTGTGCTTTGCTTTGCTTCTCCCCTTCACCCACATTTGGCATTTCTCCCCAGGCTATCCCTCCCCACCTCCCCCTCCCACTGGCTCTCCCCTTTTCCCCCCAATAGAACCCAGTGTTTAGTACTCCCCTTTCTGTGTCCATGTGTTCTCATTTTTCATCACCCGCCTATGAGTGAGAATATGCGGTGTTTCATTTTCTGTTCTTGTGTCAGTTTGCTGAGGATGACGTTCCCCAGATTCATCCATGTCCCTACAAACGACACAAACTCATCATTTCTGATTGCTGAATAATATTCCATGGTGTATATGTGCCACATTTTTCCAATGCAGTCTATTATCAATGGGCATTTGGGTTGATTCCAGGTCTTTGCTATTGTAAACAGTGCTGCAATGAACATTCGTGTACATGTGTCCTTATAGTAGAACGATTTATAGTCTTTTGGATATATACCCAGTAATGGGATTGCTGGGTCAAATGGAATTTCTATTTCTAAGGCCTTGAGGAATCGCCACACTGTCTTTCACAATGGTTGAACTAATTTACACTCCCACCAACAGTGTAAAAGTGTTCCTTTTTCTCCACATCCTCTCCAGCATCTGTTGTCTCCAGATTTTTTAATGATCGCCATTCTAACTGGCGTGAGATGGTATCTCAGTGTGGTTTTGATTTGCATCTCTCTGATGACCAGTGAGGATGAGCATTTTTTCATGATTGTTGGCCTCATATATGTCTTCTTTCATAAAGTGTCTGTTCTTTTCCTGTAAATCTGTTCGAGTTCTTTGTAAATTCTGGATATCAGCCCTTTGTCAGATGGGTAAACTGCAAAAATTTTTTCCCATTCTGTTAGTTGCCGATTCACTCTAGTGACTGTTTCTTTAGCCGTGCAGAAGCTGTGGAGTTTCATTAGGTCCCATTGGTCTATTTTGGCTTTTGTTGCCAATGCTTTTGGTGTTTTGTTCACGAAGTCCTTGCCTACTCCTATGTCCTGGATAGTTTTGCCTAGATTTCCTTCTAGGGTTTTTATCGTGCCAGGTCTTATGTTTAAGTCTTTAATCCATCTGGAGTTAATTTTAGTGTAAGGTGTCAGGAAGGGGTCCAGTTTCTGCTTTCTGCACATGGCTAGCCAGTTTTCCCAACACCATTTGTTAAACAGGGAATCCTTTCCCCATTGCTGGTTTTTGTCAGGTTTATCAAAGATTGTATAGTTGTAGATATGTTGTGTTGCCTCCGGTGTCTCTGTTTTATTCCATTGGTCTATATCTCTGTTTTGGTACCAGTACTATGCTGTTTTGATTACTGTAGCCTTGTAGTATAGTTTGAAATCCGGTAGTGTGATGCCCCCCGCTGTGTTCTTTTTGCTTAGAATTGACTTGGCTATGCGGGCTCTCTTTTGGTTCCATATGAAGTTCATGGTGGTTTTTTCCAGTTCTGTGAAGAAAGTCAATGGTAGCTTGATGGGGATAGCGTTGATTCTGTAAATTACTTTGGGCAGTATAGCCACTTTCACGATATTAATTCTTCCTAACCATGAACATGGAATGTTTCTCCATCTGTTTGTGTCCTCTCTGATTTCGTTGAGCAGTGGTTTGTAGTTCTCCTTGAAGAGGTCCCTTACGTTCCTTGTGAGTTGTATTCCAAGGTATTTTATTCTTTTTGTGGCAATTGTGAATGGCAGTTCGTTCTTGATTTGGCTTTCTTTAAGTCTGTTATTGGTGTAGACGAATGCTTGTGATTTTTGCACATTGATTTTATATCCTGAGACTTTGCTGAAGCTGCTTATCAGTTTCAGGAGTTTTTGGGCTGAGGCGATGGGGTCTTGTAGGTATACTATCATGTCACCTGCAAATAGAGACAATTTGGCTTCCACCTTTCCTATTTAAATACCCTTTATTTCTTTTTCTTGCCTGATTGCTCTGGCTAGAACTTCCAGTACTATATTGAATAGGAGTGGTGAAAGAGGACATCCTTTTCTAGTGCCAGATTTCAAAGGGAATGCTTCCAGTTTTTGCCCATTCAGTATGATATTGGCTGTTGGTTTGTCATAAATAGCTTTTATTACTTTGAGACACATTCCATCGATACTGACTTTATTGAGGGTTTTTAGCATAAAGGGCTGTTGAATTTTGTCAAATGCCTTCTCTGCATCAATTGAGATAATCATGTGGTTTTTGTTTTTGGTTCTGTTTATGTGGTGAATTACGTTTATAGACTTGCGTATGTTGAACCAGCCTTGCATCCCCGGGATGAATCCTACTTGATCATGATGAATAAGTTTTTTGATTTGCTGTTGCAATCGGCTTGCCAATATTTTATTGAAGATTTTTGCATCTATGTTCATCATGGATATTGGCCTGAAGTTTTCTTTTCTTGTTGGGTCTCTGCTGGGTTTTGGTATCAGAATGATGTTGGTCTCGTAAAATGATTTGGGAAGGCTCGCTTCTTTTTGGATTGTCTGAAATAGTTTTAGAAGGAATGATACCAGCTCCTCTTTGTGTGTCTGGTAGAATTCGGCTGTGAATCTGTCTGGACCTGGGCTTTTTTTGAGTGGTAGGCTCTTAACTGCTGCCTCGACTTCTGACCTTGTTATTGGTCTATTCATAGTTTCAGCTTTCTCCTGGTTTAGGCTTGGGAGGATGCAGGAGTCCAGGAATTTATCCATTTCTTCCAGGTTTACTAGTTTATGTGCATAGAGTTGTTTGTAATATTCTCTGATGATGGTTTGAATTTCTGTGGAGTCTGTGGTGATTTCCCCTTTATCATTTTTTATTGCATCTATTTGGTTATTCTTTTATTTTTAAGCAATCTGGCTAGTGGTCTGTCTATTTTGTTGATCTTTTCAAAAAACCAGCTCTTGGATTTATTGATTTTTTGAAGGGTTTTTCGTGTCTCAATCTCCTTCAGCTCAGCTCTGATCTTAGTTATTTCTTGTCTTCTGCTGGGTTTTGAGTGTTTTTGATCTTGCTCCTCTAGCTCTTTCAATTTTGACGATAGGGTGTCAATTTTGGATCTCTCCATTCTCCTCATATGGGCACTTATTGCTATATACTTTCCTCTAGAGACTGCTTTAAATGTGTCCCAGAGGTTCTGGCATGTTGTGTCTTCATTCTCATTGGTTTCGAAGAACTTCTCTATTTCTGACTTCATTTCATTGTTTACCAGTCAACATTCAAGAGCCAGTTGTTCAGTTTCCATGAAGCTGTGCGGTTCTGGGTCGGTTTCTGTATTCGGAGTTCTAACTTGATTGCACTATGGTCTGAGAGGCTGTTTGTTATGATTTCAGTTGTTTTGCATTTGTTGAGCAGTGCTTTACTTCCAATTATGTGGTCAATTTTAGAGTAGGTGTGATGTGGTGCTGAGAAGAATGTGTATTCTGTGGATTTGGGGTGGAGAGTTCTGTAAATGTCTATCAGGTTTGCTTGCTCCAGGTCTGAGTTCAAGCCCTGGATATCCTTGTTGATTTTCTGTCTGGTTGATCTGTCTAATATTGACAGTGGAGTGTTAAAGTCTCACACTATTATTGTGTGGGAGTCTAAGTCTCTTTGTAAGTCATTAAGAACTTGCCTTATGTATATGGGTGCTCCTGCATTGGGTCCATATATGTTCAGGATCGTTAGCTCTTCTTGTTGTATCGATCCTTTTACCATTATGTAATGGCCTTCTTTGTCTCTTTTGATCTTTGTTGCTTTAAAGTCTATTTTATCAGAGATGAGAATTGCAACTCCTGCTTTTTTTTGCTCTCCATTTGCTTGGTAAATCTTCCTCTATCCCTTTATTTTGAGCCTTTGTGTATCCTTGCATGTGAGATGGGTTTCCTGGATACAGCACACTGATGGGTTTTGTATTTTTATCCAATTTTCCAGTCTGTGTCTTTTGATTGGTGCATTTAGTCCATTTACATTTAGGGTTAATATTGTTATGTGTGAATTTGATACTGCCATTTTGATGCTAAGTGGCTGTTTTGCCTGTTAGTTGTTGTAGATTCTTCATTATGTTGATGCTCTTTAGCATTTAGTGTGATTTTGGAATGGCTGGTACTGGTTGTTTCTTTCTATGTGTAGTGCCTCTTTTAGGAGCTCTTGTAAAGCAGGCCTGGTGGTGACAAAATCTCTGAGTACTTGCTTGTTCGCAAAGGATTTTATTTTTCCTTCACTTCTGAAGCTCAGTTTGGCTGGATATGAAATTCTGGGTTGAAAGTTCTTTTCTTTAAGAATGTTGAATATTGGCCCCCACTCTCTTCAGGCTTGTAGTGTTTCTGCCAAGAGATCTGCTGTGAGTCTGATGGGCTTCCCTTTGTGGGTGACCCGACCTTTCTCTCTGGCTGCCTTTAGTATTTTCTCCTTTATTTCAACCTTGTTGAATCTGATGATTATGTGCCTTGGGGTTGCTCTTCTTGCGGAATATCTTTGTGGTGTTCTCTGTATTTCCTGTATTTGAGTGTTGGCCTGTCTTGCTAGGTGGGGGAAATTTTCCTGGATGATGTCCTGAAGAGTATTTTCCAGCTTGGATTCATTCTCTTCATCCTCTTCTGGTACACCTATCAAACATAGGTTAGGTCTTTTCACATAGTCCCACATTTCTTGGAGACTTTGTTCATTCCTTTTTGCACTTTTTTCTCTAATCTTGGTTTCTCGTTTTATTTCATTGAGTTGGTCTTCGACTTCAGATATTCTTTCTTCTGCTTGGTCAATTCGGCTATTGAAACTTGTTTTTGCTTCGCGAAGTTCTCGTATTGTGTTTTTCAGCTCCTTTAATTCATTCATATTCCTCTCTAAGTTATCCATTCTTGTTATCATTTCCTCATATCTTTTTTCAAGTTCCTTAGTTTCTTTGCATTGATTTAATACATGTTCTTTTAGCTCACAAAAGTTTCTCACTATCCACCTTCTGAAGTCTAATTCCGTCATTTCGTCACAGTCATTCTCCGTCCAGCTTTGTTCCCTTGCTGGTGAGGAGTTTTGTTCCTTTCTAGGAGGCGAGGTGTTCTGATTTCGGGTGTTTTCCTCCTTTTTTCACTGGTTTCTTCCCATCTTTGTGGATTTATCCGCTTGTCGTCTGCGTAGTTGCTGAGTTTTCGATTGGGTCTCTGAGTGGACACCCAGATAGTTGATGATGAAGTCTTTCTGTTACTTGGTTTTCCTTCTACCAGTCTAGCCCCTTCGCTGTACGACTGCTGAGGTCCACTCCAGACCCTGCTTGTCTGGGGTGCACCTCTAGCAGCTGTGGCACAGTGAGGGATGCTACCAGTTTCTTTTTCTGCTATCTTTGTCCCAGGATGATGCCTGCCAAATGTCAGTCTTTTGGATATAGAGGGGTCAGGGAGCTGCTTGAGGAGACAGTCTGTACTTTATAGGAACTCAGTTGCTGAGCTGTGATCTCTGTTGTTCATTCAGGGCTGTTAGGCTGCTATGTTTGATTCTGCTGCAACAGAGCTCATTAAAAAAACCCTTTTTTTCTCAAATGCTCTGTGTTGGGGGGTTCGGGCTTTATTTTTGGATGTTCGTTGAGGTGTCCTGCCCAGCTAGGAGGCAGACTAGCCACTGTTTGCCTGCCGAGGCTCCGCCCTGCTGTTGTGAGGCTCGCCCTGTTGGGGCAGGTTCTGCTGTTCTGCTGTGGTTTCCGCCATGCCCTGAGGCGGAGTCTCTCTGTTGTAGCGGGTTGCCTTGGGAACGGCAGGCTGCGTCAGCAGTGGGCGTGTATCTCAGTAGGGACGGGTTGCCTCGCCAACAGCTGGCTGCCTCAGCAGTGGGCGTGTATCTCAGTTGGGGCGGGTTGCCTCGGTAATGGTGGACGCCCCTCCCCCACAGAGCATCTCAGACCGACTGCACGGGGATCGCTTGAAATCGCGGTCTTGTTCTTCCCACTGGGCTAGCCCAAAGGCTCTGTCCCTGCAATCCCCTGGGCGGGCCCACTGTCCAAGTCTCGCTCAGTCTCAAGTCCAGCCCTCTCAAGTCTCAGATTGCCGGCTCAACAGGGCACCCGGACAAGCGCACCCTGTGGGGAGTGATGGGCAGGGCCGGCCGCCACCACCCTGGCTGCTGGCTCCGCCAGGCAGAGGCACTGCCAGGCGTCCAGCGTCTCCCCTATACTTGGGAATCTCCCCATTCCATGGGCAACAAAGTTCAGTCTGGAAATGCAGCTCCAACTCACCTCTCCGCAGACTCAAAGAGAGCTCCAATCGTGTCTATTTTCATACCAATATCATGTTGCTTTGGTTACTATAGCCTTGTAATATATTTTGAAGTCAGGTAGTGTAATGCCTACAGCTTAGTTCTGGTTGGTCAAGATTACTTTGGCTATTCAGGACCTTTTATGGTTCCATACAAATTTTAGGATTAAAAAAAATATTCTGTGAAGAAGGATGGTATTTTGATAGGGATTGCACTGCATCTATACATTGCTTTGGGCAATATGGTCATTTTAACAATATTAATTCTTTTGATCTATGAGCACAGTACGTTTTTCCATTTATTTGTGTCATCTTCAACTTCTTTCATCAGTGTTTTATAGTTTTCGTTAGAGAGATCTTTCACCTTCTTGGTTAAATGCATTTCTAGGTGTTTTTTTCTTTTTTTGATATGGAGTTCCATTCTTTTTGCCCAGGCTGGAGTGCAATGGCATGATCTCAGCTCACTGACGCAACTTCTGCCTCCTGGGTTCAAGTGATTCTCCTGCCTCACCTCCCGAGTAACTGGGATTACAGGCATGTGCTACCGCACCTGGTTAATTTTGTATTTTTAGTAGAGACAGGGTTTCTCCATGTTGGTCAGGCTGGTCTTGAACTCCTGACTTCAGGTGATCTGCCCATCTCAGCCTCCCAAAGTGTTGGGATTAAAGGCGTGAGCCACTGTGCCTGGCTTCCCAGGTATTTTATAGCTATTGTAAATGGCATTGCCTACTTGATTTCATTCTCCAATAGATCATTATTGGTATATAGAAATGCTATTGATTTTTGTGCAATGATTTTCTATCCTGCAACTTTAGTACACTCTTTTATCAAATCTAAGTTTTCTTGGAATCTTTAGATTTTTCTGAGTATAAAATCTATCATCAGCAAAGAAGGACAATTTGACTTTCACTTTTCCAGTTTGAATGCCTTTTATTTCTTCTCTTGCTTCACTGCTCTGGCTAGCACTTTCAGTACTATACTGAATAAGAGTGGGGAAAATGGGAATCCTTGTTTTGTTTCAGTTCTTGGAGGGAATGCTTTCAACGTTTCCCCATTCAGTATGATTTCGGCTGTGGGTTTGTTACATATGGCCTTTATTGGTTTGAGGTATGTTCCTTCTATGCCTAGTTTGTTGAGGGTTTTTATCATGAAGGGATGCTGTATTTTATCCAATCGTTTCTTTGCATCTATTGAGATGATGATATGGGTTTTTGTCCTTAATTTTGTTGATGTGATGTATCACATTTAATCATTTGTGCATGTTAAATTAACCTTGCATTCCCGGGATAAATCCCATTTGATCATGGTGTATTATCTTTTGGATACGCTATTGGATTTGATTTGCTAGCATTTTGTTGAGGATTTCTGTACCTATGCTCATCAGGGACACTGGCCTGTAGTTTCTTTTTTTGCTGCATCCTTGTCTGGTATTGGCATCGGGCTGATAGTGACCTCATAGAATGGGTTAGGGAAAGTTCCCTCCTCCTCCTCAATTTTTTGGAACAGTTTCAGGACGATTGGTATTAGTTCTTCTTTGTATATTTGGTTTTGTATGTTTGTGTGTCTGGATTTGAATTCATCTGGTCTTGAGCTTTTTTGTTGTTGAGAGTTTTTTTTTTTTAAATTACTGATTTGAGTTTATTAATTGTTATTGGTCTGTTCAGGACCTCTATTTCTTCCTGGTTCAATTTCACAACCTTGTATGTTTCCAGGAAATTATCCATTTCTTCTAGGTTTTCTAGTTGGTGAGCATATAATTGTTCACAATAGTCTCTAATGGTTTTTCATATATCTGTGGTATCAACTGTAATGTCTCCTTTTTCATTTCTGATTTTATTTGGGTCTTTTCTTGGTTAGTTTGGCTAGTGGTTTATCTATTTTGCTTATGTTTTTGAAGAAGAACCGACTTTTTGTTTTGTCGATCCTTTGCATTTTTTATTTCTTAGTCTCTATTTCATTTAGTTCTGCTCTGATCTTAACTCTTTCTTTTCTTCTGCTAATTTTGGGTTTGGTTGTTCCTTCCTTTTGCAGCTTCCTGAGGTGCACTGTTAATATTGTTAATTTGTAATCTTTCCACTTTTTTGGATATTGGCATTTATTGCTATAAACTTCCTTCTTAGCACTGCTTTTGCTATATCCCACAGGTTTTGGTATGTTGTGTTTCCATCTTCATTTGTTTCAAGTTTTTGATTTCCACTATAATTTTTCATTGACCCAATGGTTACTTGGGAGTGTGTTCTTTAATTTCTATTTATTTGTATAGTTTCCAAGTTCCTCTTGGTATTGATTTCTGGTTTTATTCCACTGTGGTCTGAAAAGATGCCTGATACGATTTCAAGTTCTAAAAATTTGTTGGGCCAGGTGGGGTGGCTCATGCCTGTAATTTCAGGACTTTGGGAGGCCAAGGTGAGCAGAAGGAGTTTGAGACCAGCCTGGGTAACATAAAAAAAACCCGTCTCTACAAAACAAAAACAAAAAACAAAAAACGCCGGGCATGGTGGCACATGCCTGTAGTCCCAGCCACTTGGGAGGCTAAGGCAGGAGAATTGCTAGAGCTTGGGAACTCAAAGCTGTAGTGAGCCATGACCATGTCACTGTGCTGCAGCCTGGATGACAGAGTGAAATCCTGTCTCTAAAAAAAATTTTTGTTGATACCTGTTTTGTGGCTTAACATATGGTCTATCCTAGAGAATGTTCCATGTTCTGATGAAAAGAATGTGTATTCTGCAGTTGAGTAGATTCTGAAGCTCTGTTAGGTCCATCTGGTCTAAAGTCCAGTTTAAATGCAATGTTTCTTTGTTGACTTTCTGTCTAGATGATCTGTTTAATGCTGAGAGTGGGATGTTGAAGTCCTCCACTATTCTTATATTGTAGTGTCTCTCTTCAGATTTAGTCATTTTAGGAATCTAGTTGTTCTAGTGTTGGGTACATGTATATTTAGAACTGTTAGATCCTCTTGCTAGATTGATTCCTTTATCATTACATAATGACCTTCTTTGTCTTTTTTTCTCCCTGTTGTTCTTGATGTAAAGTCTGTTTTATCTGATATAAGGACAGTTATTCCTGTTTGCTTTTGATTTTTGTTTGTGTGGATTATCTCGTCTTTTTACTTTCAGTCTGTATGTGTTTACTGCTAAGGTGAGTTTCTTGTAAGCAGTATACAGTTGGATCAAGTTTTTTTTTTAAAAATCCATTCAGCCATTCTGTATTTTTTTAACTGGATAATTTAATCCATTTATGTTTAAGGCTATTACTGACATATGAAGGTTTGTTCTTGTCATATTGTTAATTGTTTTCTAGTTGTTTTATATACTCTTTTTTCATTTCCTTTTCTCTTACTAATTGTGGCGGTTTAGTGAATTTTTGTAGTGGTACTATTTTCGTCCTTTCTTCTCTTTGTGTGATTGCTTTACCAGTGAATTTTATACTTTTGTGTGTTTTCATGATGGTAACTGTCATCCTTTGTTTTCAGGTTTAGGACTCCCTTGAACATTTCTTGTGGCTGTAGCCTGTGGTAACAAGCAAATTCCCTTAGCATTTGCATGTCTTGGAAAGACTTTATTTCTCTGTCATTCACAAAGGTTAATTTTACTGGATAGAAGTATTCTTGGCCAGTTTTTCTTTTTGTACTTTGAATATTATCATCCCACTGTCTTCTGGCCTGTAAAGTTTCTGCTGAGAAATCCACTGTTAGTCTGATGGGGTTCCTTTTATAGGTGACTAGATGCTTTCCTTTTACAGTTTTAAGGATTTGCTCTTTAAGTTTTTCTTTACATAGTCAGACTATAATGTGCCATGGAGAAGACCTTTCTGCATTGTTATTTTCCGAGGGATCAATGAGTTTCCTGTATCCGAATGTCTACATTTGAGATAAATGGGAACTTTCAATGTATTATTTCTGTAAATGGGCTTTCTAATCCTTACTTTGTCTCTTTGTTCCCATGGATGCTCAATCACTTTATTTTGTTTCATGTGTCATGAAGGCTGTCATTCTTTCTTATTCTTTCAAAATTTTTTTTGTCTGATTAGATTGTTTCAAAAAGTCCTAATTTCAAGTTCTGAGATTCTTTCTTCTGCCTGATCTAGATTACCGTTGAAGCTTTGAAATGTATTTTGTATTACCCTCAATGAATTCTTCAGTTCTAGAATTTCTATTTTTTAAAATCTCTTTTGGTAAATTTCTTATTCATATCCTGAATTGTCTGACTTCTTTGTATTGTTTTTCAGATTTCTCTTATAACACACTGAGCTGCTTTAAAAGCAATATTTTGAATTCTTTATCTGGGATTTTGGAAAAAAATTTTTTTGAATAAGCTCTATGGCTGGAGATTTACTGTGTTCCTTTGGTGTTCTATTTTCTTGCTTCTTCATGTTTCCCATGGCCTTATGGTGATATCTGCACATCCAGCTTAATAGTTGCTTCTTCCTATTTTTGAATTTACTTTTGTAGGGGAGGCCTTTTTCCTGAAGAAGTATTTGTGGTATTGGGTGGGTAGGGCACTTTGGCTTTGATTCTGGATGTATGCAGTAGGTACTCTCTATTATTTCTTTGGTTATAAGTAGCATTAGTGCTTTCTATAATTTTCTTGTTGGCGGGTTAGGGTGCAGTTATTAGTGGAAGCTGTAGTGAATTTGTGGTGGAAGCTGGGAAGCCAGGTAGGTCTCAGCCTTCAGGCCCAGTAGTGGCAATGGTGGGATGAATGTGCCTGTCTTTGTACCCCAGCATGGTGTAGGCTGGCACTTGTATTGGAAGTTATGAACAAGCTGATTCTTGGTCCTCCAGCTGGTTTGCACATATGCTGGTAATAGCAGCAGTGGGCTGGGTGGGTGAACATGTGGTGTGGGTGATGGAAGTAGCAGTGGTAGGATGACCCTCTGGGTCTTGAGTGTGCAGGCTGGTAGTGGTGGCAGCTGCGGTGTGAGATCACTGCCCACTGCCCCGACATGCTGCTTTCAGGCTCTTCTGCTCTCTACAGTAGCAACAGCATAGGCCATGCAGAGGTGAGGAGGAATCCTCACCCTTTATGCCTGAGCCTGGGCATGGAGGCCATGCTATCAGTGGGGCCGCACTTGCTAGTCACAGCCCCAGACAGGCAGCCCTCTGGCTCACCTGCCCCAGTGTCTGCCAATGGCAGCAGGAATGTTTATGCTTAAGGGGGAGGAGGGGCCCTGTTCTCTGTTCATGAGCCTGAGCACAGAGAGTACTCTCCCAGTGTGACAGGATTTCATTCTCTACTCACAAAGCTGAGCAGAGAGTCTGTGTCACTGCTGGGGGTAAGGTCACTTCTGACAGCCCCACACAGGAAGCTCTTAGGTCTGGAAAGCATGTGCTTTGGTGTCCTTTGTCCTATGGGCTTTTTGCTGTGCTCCACCATCCTTTACCCAGGGAGTAGTACGCCCTGTGGGATAGAGTATTGAGGACCCTGTAGCACCTTTGGTCAGGCCAGAGCTGTGTCACTGCAGCTCTCTGAGCGGACACTGGGGTATGTCAGCAGGAGCTCCCAGGATGTAGAGATACAAGGGCTGTGGTTTCCAGGGCAGATGCAGTCCTGTGATGGCTACACTCCTCAAATGGTACCCTGCTGCAGCTGTTCAGGTCTGGAAGGGTAAGTGACCCAGCACAAGCTCCCTGGCTGGTGCAATGCCTTTGCAAGTTCTTCAAATCACTGCTCATGCTAATGTTAAGAGTTGGTAAGGGTGGAAAAACTTTCACGTGGTTTAGATTGCAGTAGTCTGTGGCAGGCATGTGAACTGCCTAAGTTTTCCCATTTACCCTCTTCTCTGCAATACTGAGCCCCTCTGAGCTCCTGGCCAATCTTGGCTGAGCTGGCTGCTTGCTTCCTTCTCTTTCTGTGCCTGAAATGTTGCCTTTGAGTTCTCCATAGGACTCAAGTGCTCTCTTCTAGATATTCTATTTGAGGTATAAGATTATCTATTCATAATTTTGGTTCTTCTTTCAGGAAAGGGCAGGTGTCTGATGTCTTCAGTCAGCCATTTGACTTACTCTTTTTCTACCATCCCATTTTAATTCACTGTTTAGCACATATCACAACTTGATTTTTTTGACATGTGTATTTGTTTTATATATATGTATATACATATATATAAAACAAATACACATGTCAAAAAAATCAAGTTGTGATATGTGCTAAACAACGAATACACACACACACATATATAAAATTGCACTTTAGGTTCTGGGATACATGTGCAGAACATGCAGGATTGTTGCATAGGTACCTACATGGCAATGTGGTTTGCTGCCTCCATTCCCCTGTCAACTATATCTGGCATTTCTCCCCATGTTATCCCTCCCCAACCTCCCTTCCCTCCGCTGTTCCTCCCCTATTCTGTCCCAACAGATCCCAGTGTGTGATGCTCCCCACCCTGTGTCCATGTGTTCTCATTGTTCAACATCCGCCTATGAGTGAGAACATGCGGTGTCTGATTTTCTGTTTGTGTCAGTTTGCTGAGAATGATGGTATCCAGATTCATCCATGTCCCTACAAAGGACACGAACTCATTGTTTTTTTATGGCTGCATAGTATTCCATGGTGTATATGTGCCACATTTTCCGTGTCCAGTCTATCATTGATGGGCATTTGGGTTGGTTCCAGGTCTTTGCTATTGTAAACTGCCACAATGAACATACGTGTGCATATGTCTTTATAATAGAATGATTTATAATCCTTTGGAGATATACCCAGTAATGGGATTGCTGGATCAAATGGAATTTCTATTTCTAGGTCCTTGAGGAATTACCATACTGTCTTCCACAACGGTCGAACAAATTTACACTCCCACCAACAGTGTAAAAGTGTTCCTATTTCTCCACATCCTCTCCAGCATCTGTTGTCACCAGATTTCTTAATGATTGCCATTTTAACTGGCATGAGATGGTATCTCAATGTGGTTTTGATTTGCATTTCTCTAATGACCAGTGATGATGAGCACTTTTTCATATGTTTGTTGGCCTCGTATATGTCTTCTTTTGAAAAGTATCTGTTCATATCCTTCACCCACTTTTGAAGAGGTTTGTTTGTTTTTTTCTTGCAAATTTGTTTTAGTTCTTTATAGATTTTGGATGTTAGCCCTTTGTCAGATAGGTAGATTGCAAACATTTTTTCCCATTCTGTTGGCTGCTGGTTCACTCGAATGATTGTTTCTTTTGCTATGCAGAAGCTCTGGAGTTTAATTAGATCCCATTTGTCTATTTTGGCTTTTGTTGCCAATGCTTTCGGTGTTTTAGTCATGAAGCCTATGCCTATGTCCTGAATGGTTATGCCTAGGTTTTCTTCTAGGGTTTTTATGGTGTTAGGTCTTATGTTTAAGTCTTTAATCCATCGGGAGTTAATTTTAGTGTAAGGTGTCAGGAAGGCATCCAGTTTCTGCTTTCTGCACATGGCTAGCCAGTTTTCCCAACACCATTTATTAAACAGGAAATCCTTTCCCCATTGCTTGTTTTTGTCAGGTTTGTCAAAGATCAGATGGTTGTAGATGTGTGGTGTTGCCTCCAAGACCTCCATTCTGTTCCATTTGTCTGTATCTCTGTTTTGGTACCAGTACCATGCTGTTTTGATTACTGTAGGCTTGTAGTATAGTTTGAAGTCAGGTAGCGTGATGCCTCCAGCTTTGTTCTTTTTGCTTAGGATTGTCTTGGCTATGTGGGATCTTTTTTGGTTCCATATGAAGTTTAAGGTGTTTTTTTCCAGTTCTGTGGAGAGGGTCATAGGTAGTTTGATGGGGATAGTATTGAATCTATAAATTACTTTGGAGAGTATGGCCATTTTTACAATACTGATTCTTCCTAACCATGAGTATGGAATGTTTCTCCATCTGTTTGTGTCCTCTCTTATTTAGTTGAGCAGTAGTTTGTATTTCTCCTTGAAGAGGTCCTTCACATCCTTTGTTAGTTTTATTCCTAGGTATTTTATTCTCTTTGTAGCAATTGTGAATGGGAGGTTGTTCTTGATTTGGATCTCTTTAAGTCTGTTATTGGTGTATAGGAATGCTTGTGATTTCTGCACACTGATTTTGTATCCTGAGACTTTGCTGAAGTTGCTTATCAGTTTAAGGAGATTTTGGGCTGAGGTGATAGGGTCTTCTAAATATACAATCATGTCATCTGCAAAAAGAGACAATTTGACTTCCTCGTTTCCTAACTGAATACCCTATATTTCTTTTTCTTGCCTGATTGCTCTGGCTAGAACTTCCAGTACTATATTGAATAGGAGTGGTGAGAGAGGGCATCCTTATCTAGTGCCAGACTTCAGAGGGAATGCTTCGTTTTTGCCCATTCAGTATGATATTGGCTGCGGGGTTTCTCATAAATAGCTTTTATTATTTTGAGATACATCCCATGGATACCTAGTTTATTAAGAGTTTTTAGCATAAAGGGCTGTTGAATATTGTTGAAGGCCTTCTCTGCATCTATTGAAATAATCATGTGGTTTTTGTTTTTGGTTCTGTTTAGGTGGTGGATTACATTTATAGACTTGCGTATGTTGAACCAGCCTTGCATCCCGGGATGAAGCCTACTTGATGGTGATGGATAAGCTTTTTGATGTGCTGCTGCAATTGGTTTGCCAGTATTTTATTAAAGATTTTTGCATCCGTGTTCATCATGGATATTGGCCTGTAGTTTTCTTTTTTTGTTGAGTCTCTGCTGGGTTTTGGTATCAGGACAATGTTGGTCTCATAACATGATTTGGGAAGGATTCCCTCTTTTTGGATTGTTTGGAATAGTTTCAGGAGTGGTACCAGCTCCGCTCTGTATGTCTGGTAGAATTCAGCTGTGAACTCATCTGGACCTGGACTTTTTTTGGTTGGTAAGCTCTTAATTGCTGCCTCAACTTTAGCCCTTGTTATTGGTCTATTTGGGGTTTCAATTTCTTCCTGGTTTAGGCTTGGGAGGGTGCAAGTATCCAGGAAATTATCCATTCCTTCCAGGTTTATTGTTTTATGTACATAGAGTTGCTTGTAGTAATCTCTGACGGTAGTCTGTATTTCTGTGGAATCGGTGGTGATATTCCCTTTATTGCTTTTTATTGCATCTATTTGATTCTTCTTTCTTTTCTTTTTTATTAATCTGGTTAGCAGTTTGGTATGTGTATTTGTTTGTTCATTTATTGCTTATCTCTTCCCTCTAAAATGCAAGATTTCATGTGAGCAGGAACCTTATCTGTCTTCTTCCCTTCAATACTGCCTAGGTTTAGAAAGGTACTTGGTACATAGTATATGTACAACTAATAATTACTGAATGAATGAGTTCGGAGCCATTATGAAGAGCAGCTTTTTAAAGGACTGTGCTAGGTGTTCGTGTATAAGAGTTGGGGGTTGGGGTAGGCAGAGAACGGATGGATGATTAAAAAGATAGCGTGAAACTAAAAATGCTAGTAAATCAAATTAACTAAAATTTTTTGTATCATTTTCAGAATATTAGGCAAGTCATCACTCTATCATTGATTCTACTTTTCTGTACCTCTTCATTTTTTCCATCAAGGCAACAGTATAAATGAAATCTGCTTAGAATCCAAACAATACCAATACATTCCTCTTTTTAAAATATTTCATTATTGCGAAAGGAAAAATCCAAGTGGCTACTTTCAACATTCTAAATAGTTCCCTTTCTTGATGACACAGGGCCCCAATTCATCTGCTAGAGTCATCCAATGGTTACAGTGTGAATTCACAACAATACAAGAAGCTGAAGATAACATCGCCAATAGGTACAAAGAAAGTCATCTCTACCAGGCCTCTAGCCATCAAAGCCGTGACCTTTATCAAGTAGATCTAGCAGCTGTGGTGAGGAAAAATGAGTTTGAGAGTTTGACTGACTCCTAGGTCATTCACTTATTAGTTTTATGACTGTAGGCAAATTGTTTCACCTCACTGAGCCGAAGCTTACCTCATCTGTATCATGAAAATAATATTACCTAATTAATGCATTCAGTAAATATTTATTGAGCACTTACTATAATGCTAGGAACTGGAAATAAAGTAGTGATTAAGACACTGTTCCTGCCCTTCAGAAGCTTACAAATAAGTAGAAAATAAGAATAAAGGGTTCTCTCAGAGTACCTAACCTGCTTTTGGTATACGAATGGTTCTGAGAATGAAATGAGTCAAGTATACACATGAAACACCTACGGCAGTAGTAGGCACACAGTATGTGCCCGTGGTCACACAGCAGTGAGTGGCAGTGCTTGGACTTAAATCCAAGTTGAGTATTCCCTTTATAATGCCACTTTGTCAAGATTCCCTTGAGAGTCTGTTAAAATGCAGATTCTAAGTCTTACCAAGATCACACACTGAAGACAACACAGCTACCTACAACTAATTCAAAATCTTCAAGTAATTACTATGATGTAAGATAAAAGAATGTCAAGCCAAACTAATAATAGAAGACAGAATTTCTTCGTATTCCATTTAGAATTAGCTGCTATGAGAACCTGCGCTCCTGCCAAACAACTAGAAAACAGGACAAATTATACGAAACAATGGTTTTCAATTATTGTACAACAAACAGTACAGGACCATTAAACCAGAAAGGAGGAAAACAATTGCTCAAGCTTACAGCCCAAAGCAGTTTCCAGATTGTAAGCTAGTAAGGGAAAACCCAAACAAAGCCAAGCAGTCTCACTGAGTTGGACAATAAAAGGTTGAAATCTGGGAAGGCCAAGGCAGCTAAAACTTGTAGTACAGAGTACCAGAGTGTGGGACCTACATAGGAGAGTTCTACAGATCTCCAAGGGAGTCCTCTCCAGTGTTTGTCTGAACAGTGACCTATAAAAGTATGAGAAGAAACTCCCAAGGCTTGGGAAAGAACCACTGAAAAGCAACAGGTCAAATAATTCTTGAAGATTACAAGCTGGAAGTCATTTGTGGAGGAAGTTCATAACACATGGAGCACTGGAGTGTCCTCATAGGGCTAACACTTTAGTACTGGGGCCCAATTACTCCAAAATAAGAGTTGCCGTCTCAGATGAGTCATACTGATCCAACAATTATTCCACTGCAGAAAAGAATAAAATGCACATCAAAAAAAATCAAAATCGGCTGGGCACAGTGGCTCATGCCTATAATCCCAGCACTTTGGGAGGCTGAGGCGGGTGGATCACCTGAGGTTGGGAGTTCAGTACCAGCCTGACCTACATGGAGAAACCTTGTCTCTACTAAAAATACAAAATTAGCTGGGTGTGATAGTGCATGGCTGTAATCCCAGCTACTCTGGAGGCTGAGATTACAGGTGTGAGCCACTGCACCCAGCCCCAAATACACTATTAATAGAAGATTAGGTATCACAGAAGAAAAGGTTAGTGAACTTGAAGATTCTACTTCACACCCACTATCATGGCCAAGATGAAGAAAATGTTAATAGTGTTAGTGAATATACAGAGCAACTGGAATCCTCATACACTGATGTTGACAGCAAAATGCTGTCACTGTCACTTTGGTGAACAGTTTATTAGTTTCTTATAATGTTAAGAATAAACATACTGGCTGGGCATGGTGGCTCACGCCTGTAATCCCAGCACTTTGGGAGGCTGAGGTAGGTGGATCACAAGGTCAGGAGACTGAGATCATCCTGGCTAACATGGTGAAACCCTGTCTCTACTAAAAATACAAAAAATTAGCTGGGTGTGGTGGTACGTGCCTGTAGTCCCAGCTACTTGGGAGGTGGAGGTTGCAGTGAGCCAAGACCCCACCACTGAACTCTAGCCTGTGTGACAGAGCGAGACTCTGTCCAAAAAAAGAAAAAAAAGATACACATAGCATATAACCCAGAAATCCCACTTCTAGGTATGTACCCAAGATAAATAAATAAAAATTCATCTACATAAATACTTTTATAGGAATGTTCATAAGAGCTGTATTCAAAAAAGTCAAATAATGAAAACAACCCAAATGTCCATCAGCTGGTGAATAAACAAACTGTAATAATCCATGAAGTAATATATAGTAAACTAACTGATTTTCAAAATAACATAAATGAATCTCAAAGTCACTATGCTAAATGAAAGAAGCCAGATACAAATAACTTCGTATTATATAATTTCATTTATATGTAATTCTGGAAAATGCAAACAACTGTGAGAGAAAGTAGGCATTAGTTCCCTGGGATGAGAGGTAGGGGGAAGGGACTGATTAGCAGGAGGAATAAAGGAGCTTTTTGTGGTGATGAAAATGTGCTATATATTGGTCATGGGGGTTATATTTGTGTACATGTACACATTTATACAAGAACTCATTGAACTGTCCAGTTAAAATTACTGAATTTTACTGTATGTAAATTATACCTCAGTAAAGCTGATTAAAACATAACTATGTATCAAAATACAAAGAAATATATTTTCCCACTTGCAAATAATAGTTACAAAATAATCTTTCTGTTTGGGTTCACAATATCTTTTCCCCCTTTGTAGGATGATAGTCTCAATAAGCACATACATTAAAAACTCATAATCACGTTTTTCCTATGGAAACAATGTCCTCTATGAGCCTTACCAAAAGTAGTGAGTCCCTGTGAGACAGACGTGAGAACATACATGAGTACAGGAGGCTCTAAGTTGATGATGAAGTTCATATGATCCTGGGTGAGACATTCCAGGAGTGGATAATAGGCCTGGCTCAGTTTCCGGTATTGCTACAACACAGAGATATGCTAAATGTCAAGCCACAGGGAAGAAAAATACATGCTACAGTCCAGTGAAAATTGTCATTTATAATACTAGAAATTGTAAACTTATTTAAACACAAGGTCAATAAATACATAGGGCAAATGACATAATGAGTCCCAATCCAGCTAAAGGGGTTCCGAAGGAATCTCTTGATCTTTTTACCTTATTTGGTTAGCACTTAAAAGTAAAATCCCTGCACTATGACATTTAGAAGACTCTGAATTATTTTTCTGGACTGGAACACTGTAACACTGAACCGTGCTTAACAGTGGCTAGGAAACCTTTTTTTGTTGTTTTTAAACACAAAGAAATTTGCTGCTATAATGGGATTTGGCATTGTAGTCTGCTGTATTAATATAATGCTAATCCATCTAACTAAATAATAATTTGGTAAAGAGCACTTAATATTTACCATATACTACAGGCAAAAGACAAGTGCATGAGAAAGATACCTAAAAAATCTCAAATGCAATCCAAACCAGTATAAAAGAAACATATTTCTAAGACATATTAGAGAAGCTGGGCAAGGAGGTTCATGTTGGTAATTCCAGCTACTTGGGAGGCTGGGGTGGGAGTACAGCCTGGGCAACATAGCAAGACCCTGCCTCTAAAAAAAAAAAAAGATAAACCAGAGGAGCATTTCTTAAAGTGATGTTAAGATTAACTCAATAAGAATCACTTGGGGTACTTGTTAAAAATGCAGTTTCCTGATCCTCACTTCAGACTTACTAAATGACAAACTCTAGTGTAGGCTCTGAAATGTACATTTTAAACACATATGCTAAGAGAGTCTTATGCACCCTCAAGTTTGAGAATTACTGTGTTAAAGATTTGCCTGACCATTAGAAGAAAAAAAATTAGAGAAAATTCTTGGAACCACACCAGTTGTCTTGGTGGACTTTAACTGTAGTGAAGAGACTCTCTGACGAGGTGATTGTAACGTATGGCCAATTTGACTCAAGTTTCTATTTTGTAATTTCTGTCAAACAGACATATCCTTCAATGATCATTCCATTCTACTACAAGGAAGCTTAGTAACTTTGGCTTGAGATGTGGCCCTTCCAAGATTAGTTTATAAAGGTAGAAGAAAATGCACTAGTCCACTAAGAGATCAAGGAGCATTTCTTTTTTTTTTTTTTTGAGACAGTCTCGCTCTGTCACCAGGTGCTAGGCTGGAGTGCAGTGGCACAATTTCGGCTCACTGCAACCTCTGGCTCCCAGGTTCAAGCAATTCTCCTGCCTCAGCCTCCCGAGTAGCTGGGACTACAGGCACGCCCCACCATGCTCAGCTAATTTTTGTATTTTTTTTTTTATTAGAGAGGGGGTTTCACCATGTTGGCCAGGATGGTCTCAATCTCTTGACCTCATGATCCACCCGCCTTGGCCTCCTAAAGTGCTGGAATTACAGGCGTGAGCCACCGCAACCGGCCAAGGAGCATTTCCTACACAGGCTGACTAACGAAGGCCTTCCAGATTTTGCTCGTAACCTTGGGTGGGAGCAGGTGAAAAGGCATGAATGAAGCCTGAGCATGATTTGGCTATATTACTCCAGTAATTACTGCTACTACATTGGGCACATATTGGTTTCTGTATAATCAGGCAGAGATGTTAAAAAAAAAACAAAACCCATGATAGTTTTCCAAATTCTGTAAGTTAGATCAAGTATGCTGTCTTAAAACATAAAATGTTCTAGGCTAACTCCCTGGGCTTCATTATAACACTTCCAGGCCTGTGGTGGTGTTACTTCACATTTCATACAAGGACTCCCGTGATGCATGATTGCTTACTAGCAAGTCACTGTGAGACACTGACAGCAGCATTTTGACAAAGGCCTGGAGTACATTGTCAAAATGGTTGTCCCCATACAACTTGAAGATGCCAAAGCTGACATAATTTCCACACAAGGCAGACTTGAGAGCTGAATAGCAGATGGAGATGCCCTTGAGTTTCATTGGATAAATCTGATCTTTTGAGAGGCTCCCAAGGGACAGGATCTGATTACCTGTTTTAGGGTAAAAGCAGAAAAAGAAAGTGACATAAGTAGATGTCATTCAAAGCAGTTATGGGACACACTAACATTTTTACTTTACTGCTAATGTTCACTTCCTCCCAGCATATTTTAAGAATTTTTTTATTCATTGTAATAAAAATATAAATACATATGGCAGTTTACCTGAAAATACAAAAGGCCCAAGGAAAAACAATTGAGGATATTGGAAAAGCTCTATATTTTTATCTGCATGGTGATCACACAGAGGTACACATAGATATGTAAAAATTCATTAAGCTCTACTCTTAAGATTAGTTCATTTTACTTTATGCATTATTCTGTCAATAACAAGTTTTAAAAAGTAGGTTGAAACTAAGTCAAGTGAAAAACAACCTGACTGAGATGTAAATTACCCTAAGTTCTTGGTGAATTTTTCATGTTTTATATGAATTTGATCTTGAGTGACTTCACTTTCAGGAGGCTCACAGATTTGTTACATGACTGATGGAATAACACACACAGCCGTGCTTGGTGCAGTGCATGGTAGACAGTACTTCCCTTTTCCTCTTAGATCCTTCTTCAGACGATCTCAAGACATGATTGTTTTAAAAATTGTACTTAAATTCTGTGTTGACCATCAGAAAACAAAGACATGTTTGTATGATCACCTTAAAATTTTCTGTAGTAGTTAGTTAGCATTTACAATCAATGATTTCTGTTTCTGAAATGTGTGCTAATAAGTATGTGTGCTAGGTAATACTTGATAATGCTTTAAAAATATATATAAAGTAATACATATACATATTTTTAGTAATACTCTGCTTTTTCCTGGTTGGATGAGTATTGCCTCTAAAACTGAAACAAAATTTAGGAATATAATATAGTGGCTTATACTGTGTCAACTTGGCTAACAAGAATTAAGTTTCCTAGACTCCACTTTCCTATATGGTTGTGGCCTAGAACTGGCTAAAAGAGAAATCTGTGTGAGATTTGGAAGCTGGGAGTGAAGTAGCTGCCATGACTGTCTGAAGGTTGTCGTGGTTAGGGGTGGTGAGAGTAAGATGTAGAAATGCTGCTGGTTTCACTTTGTCCTTGTTCTGTCTGTGTCTAGAACTACCAGCCCTGCTGACCAACATCTCCAAGCCCACCACCAAACAGGTGGTAGCAAACTTACAGAAGCAACAGCTATGCAGAGGCAACAGCCTTCTACTGCTTTCTATAGTACTACACCAGATACCTTCTCACCCCTAATCCTTTCATAGTTCTACTCTAGCACCTGTATGTGTCTGGTTTCTAGATTTCCCTGCAAATCCCAACTTGTCTATGCCATTGTTTCGGGAGGGCCAATCAGTGATTTTTTCCCCCCTGAACCTTCAACTCTCCCCTTTGGAACTATTTCCCCATCTTTGCCTAAGATTGGACAAGGTCTAATTTCTAAAATACTTAATCCGTTCTAAAAGTACTATCGTGCTTGTTTTTCCCGCTGTGAAGCTTGACTGATACATATATTATGGTAACCACATGTGTACTAAGGTTAAGCAGGACCAATACTTCTAGCAGAGCATGAAACACAGGGCCAGTGCAGGGTAAAGGTTCCCTCTTCTTCATCTGCCTTGATCTGTTCCATGTATGGGGAGCATTTCCATATGCATATTTTCTTCTGTGCAGCATTAATAGTCCACGTGACGTTGCTTATAATTCATATATCTGAATGGCAAAACTATGGTCTAGAAAGCAGAAGCATATCTTGTATATCAATATCAAATTCTATACCCTCTTTCATGATCTCATTCTAAGTTACCTTACAGAGATATGATAGTTGTAAAAAGATTCAACTCGAAATGACAGCATTTATTTAACAACTACTATGTGTGAGGTACTGGTATAAACAAATGAATAAAATAAAATCTCCCTGAGGGAGTTCAGTCTGGTGGGGGCTATAGATCTGTAAATAAATAATTCCATGCAATGTGACAAACGCCATCAGAGGTATGTCAAGATGTTATGCAAACAGAAAAACAGACCAACTTTCCTTGGGCAGGAGGGCAGGGGGAATGGCTTCACAGAACAGGTTAAGTTTGAAGGATAAATTGAATATGCCCACATGAACTTGGAAAAAGAGGAGTGTACTCTGGGTAGATGAAGTGCAAAGGCATGGAGGTCTAAGAAAGCCGGGTATTTTAGAAAAGAACAGTTCTCAACCACCGTTTTTCTACCTTTGCTTCAAACTCAGTTTAAACCAAGGTTAGACATTTTCCCTCCTTCCCTTTCCCAAGAAAGAACAGCGCTGTATACACATGTGATGACAAGAGCTAGGGTAATTTTGGAAGGAGAGAGGGTGATTTGTGGGTTTTGTGTTTGTTGGGAAGACCATGGTAAAAATGAGAAAACTTCTGGGCCCTTTTTATGCTGATATACTTATGGGGAAAGTAAGGGTCCTATATTCTGCAGTAATAGATGAAACAGGCCAAGAATTGCCTGAAATGAAAAAAAATTTGTCAAGGACTGGATAATCTACTATCAAGAAGCATTATTTAGAATCCTAACTGTTATCTCTGTTAATGCTGCAACTTGGCATATATGTCTTGCCTTTTGGACTATGTCAGATACATCTGTATTAACCCATTTATGCCAAAGGTTGCAAATTTTTTGTGTGAAAAATCAGACCTTGGTGATGACCCTGAGCAGTAGGATATAAATAACTCCCACAAGCTTAGCATTCTAATAATGGAACACTAGGCATAAATGGGTTAAGATGGTAATTAATATACTATTTTGACTTTGCAACAGAACGATGAATACTTTTGAAATAGGAACCTACCTCATTTTGCTCAATTGCCTCACCATTCCATGGTGGTTACAAAAGACTATAGAAAAGAAGGCTTGGCCACGTCACCCATTTATTTACTCCAGTGCAGCTTTATTCAATGTGTTTCAGCAATACGTACTGGAATTGTTGGTCCTGCCCTCAAAACCTGAAAATCTAGGAGTTAGACTCACATTACTTATAAACAAAAGTGACAGGGCTTAGGTTTGTTTCTGATCTTCCTCTCTAGGTATGATATCCCTCCTTGTCCTCCCTGCTCCACTCCACACCTAGAAAGTTCTACTCCTTCCTTGTCAGCCCTTCCTTTGTAAGAGGAGATCTATGTCACACTGATGAAGAGCTAGGGGATGATGGCATTGCCAGGTTGGCAGCTACTAAAGCCAGTAACAACTGCTACTTTGGTACTACTGTAGCAGTCCAAAAGTGAATCAAACTTTAATGACATAAAACAGACTTTCAAAGGCTAGAACCAAATGGAAAAACTCTGTTTCCCACTGAGTACCTTTGCCATAATTTGGGGAGGGTAAAAGAGATACTGTAACATCCTTAAGCTGGGTAAGATAGATGCTGAGGCTATGTTGGGGTTCAGGGGAGAAGGTGGCTGTGAATCCAATGGTTAACCTGGCCAAAGGCAATAGCAGGGAATGGGGGCACAAGTAATATGGAATTCCCATTCTTACTCTTGTGCATGCTGTAGCAGTATAAGAAATCTCATTAGATAATGAGGAGACACAACTGGGAAATGAGCACAGAGGATCCCTGATCTACATAATTTGGCTTATGAGAAGTATTTTCCTCATTATTAGTTTAAGAGAACTGCTTGGGGTTTTCCTTCTTCACCTCCACTCTCTGTCCTTCATGGAGAGGCTTTTGTTGTTGTTACTAGCTTCCAGCACTCAGAGGTACCCTTTTAGACAATTCTCAAGATGTACTTTTAAAGAGGGATACACATAGGAAGATGTCAAATCTCCTGCTCATCTGCAACTGAGTCTCAGGTCTACTTTTCTTTTAAATCATTTTTTCTGCTGAGACCTATCTTTTTGCTGAGTGACAGACTCCAGGATGTCTTCCTCTTCGGAAGAGACCCCCATTACCCAAAAAAGAATGGCTTTCTTTGACAGGGCTCAGCTGGAGAACTATATAATAAGATAATATTCTAACAGAAGATTAACATATAGTACAGAAGGTAGTGATTCACAGTGTAGGCTTTTGACTCATACTGACCTGGTCTGAATCCTACATCTTTCCTTACTACCTAGGTATCTGAGCAGATTATTAATTTATGTAAGTCACAGTTTCCTCATCTACAAAATGAGGATAATAACACCTATAATTCATGAGGCTCTTATGTGGAGTAAAGGTGACAGCATATGTAGAGTAGCTGCCACAGGAGCTGGCACAGTGCTCAATAAATGCAAACTATGACAATACACAGTACTTGGGGTTCATTTTTTTTTTCTCCTGTCTAATGGCTTGTTAGTTTACATTTGGAGGAACTATAGCTTGGAAAAGAGGAGGAGGTGAAGCCGAGTGTGTGTGGTATAAAACAATGTCACTTCCCTCTAATTCTTTTCATTTACACAATTCAAAGTAAGGTCAATACTATCATTTGACAGCCTCCTCTCTGTTTCTCCAATAGAGAATTAGCTCCAGGGGATTACAGTCTTGCTGTTTGCTTCGCATTCCACCAATTTGCGATACCTCAAAAGAATATTTAGAAAAGTGATGCAAGGGATAAGATACACCACAGTAGTATCTTATACCAGGAGGAACTAACAGTATAAACAATGTTATTTCTTGGCTTACAAAGCAATCAATCACATTGATTTACCTTTTCTTTTTCTCTTTTAATCTTTAAAATTTTAAAGTGAATTTGATAGCTAGCTGACAACTGTATAGGCTGAATGTCTTCACTCATCATTGGAAATAACAGTTATATGAAGAGAATTGCAATTTGCTGACATTCTTTTACTTCAGGTCACTGAACCCACTCTTGTCTCTCTACAAACCAGCCAAGGTCTCTGGACATAAATGGTTTGGACAGAATTGAACCTGTAAAGATTGGAGGGAATATAATGTTTCCCTTTCAGATTGAAAAAGATAACACAATACAGTGTTGATAAGGATGTAGGAAAATGAGAAAATTGCTGGGAATATAAAATTAGTACAACCATTCTAGAAGGCAGTTTGGTAACATTTATTAAAAATATTTTTAAAAGGCTGAGTGCAATGGCTTGCACCTGTAATCCCAGCACTTGGGGAGGCTGAAGCTGATAGATCACTTGAGCGCAGTAGCTTGAGACCAGCCTGGGCAACATGGCAAAATCCTGTCTCTACAAAAATTACAAAAAATTACCAGGTGTAGTGGAATACATCATTAGTCCCAGCTACTTGGGAAGCTGAGGTGGGAGGATAAGCTGAGCCCGGGAGGTTGAGGCTGCAGTGAGCCATGATCACACCATTGTACTCCAGCCTGGGTGACAGAGTGAGACTCTGTCTTGAAAAATGTGTGTGTGTAGATCAATTTCTACATCCGAATACTAACATTCCCTACCATTTATCCCTTTCTCCTATCATCTGCACTCACATACACTGTCTTTAGTAAAAGTCAATCCCTCAACCTGTCCAACCAGTTCCTATCTCCTCTCTCTCATGTGCTTAAGGACAAAGCACCAATAATTTTCACCCTTCTCTGTTATGCAATCTTTTGTGTTTGTTTGCTATTGGATCATTCTCATCAGAATACAAGTCACAACACTGTCTCTTCCATGAAAAAAAAGAAAAAGACACACACATAACCTTCTCTAAGCCTTATTTCCCCTGCTGGATTATTGCTCAATTGTTTCCATTTCTTCTCTTTGCATTCTCTTTTATGCCTGCTCCATTCACAGTGCTCTTTTCAAGGCTACTAATGACCTCCTTGTAGCTAACTGAAATGGTTGACTCTTAGTCTTCATCTTACTTGATTCACTGGGAGCTTTTGCCATAGGTGACCACCTTGTCTTCCAAGACACATTCTCACATTCTCTTGATTTGCTTCAGTGTTCGCTCTGTCTTACTCTTTTTTGCTGGTTTCTTCTTCTTTCTTACCTTGCAACATTGGAATATGCCAGAACTCAAACCTTAAGTTCTCCTCTATATTTACACTCACCCCTAGAAGATGTGCTGCTGAAGCAAGCACACTCGTTCCTAGTTCTCACCTAGTTCTGCAGCTTTAAATATCATCTCTGAGTCAAATGACCGACTTCCTAGACCTATTTTCCGAACTCCAGAATAAAAAATCCATATTGGTATTCAACATCTCCACTTGGATATGAATCAATATCTCAAATTCAACACAACCAAAATGGAACTTTCGGTCACCCACACCCATCTTGACCTTCTGCATCTCAGTTGATGGTAACTACTTCCTTCTAGTTGCTTGTGCTCAAATCCCTTGACTACATTTTTTTTCTGTCTTACCATTCATCCAATGCATCAAGGAATTTGATTTGTCTTATCTTACCTTCATAATATATCCAGAATCTGACCACTTCTCACCACTCCCACTGCTACCGCTTTGTTCAAAGCCAGTATCAAACTGCCTGAATTACTGCAACACTGTCATATCTCACTTCCCTGCTTATACCTTTAAGTCCTCTGTAGTCTATCCTTAATACAGCAGACTGAGTAATTTTTTAAAAACTTAGGTCAGGTTCTGTCATTCCTGTGCTCAAAATGTTCTAGAGGCCCTCGCTTTTATTTAGAATTAAAGTCAAAGTGATGTTAGTGGGTGACAGGCCTTGTGTAATACTGTTCTTGTCATTACTCTCCCTTTTGTTCACTCTGCTCCAGCTATTGACCTCCTTGCTGCTCTTCAGACATACCAGATAGACTCCCACCTTAAGACTCTACCATTTGCTGTTTCCTCAGCCTAGAATGGTCGTCTTCAAGAAATCCACATGACTAACTCCCTCATTTACTGGAAGTCTTTGTTCAAATGTCATATTTTCAATGAGGCCTAATTCTACCACTCTAACAATGCAACATGTCCCTAATCCCTGACACTTAAGAGGTGTGTGTGTGTGTGTGTGTGTGTGTGTGTGTGTTGTACAAAAAGAAGTTTAAGGATCATAGCAAAGCTGAGAGAGGTACAGAGATTACCATACATCTTCTGCCCCCACACATGCACAGCCTCCCTACTATCAACATCCCCTGCTAGAGTGGTGTATTTGCTACAATCTGAACCTATACTGACATATCATTATCAGCCAATGTCATAGTTTACATCAGCATTCACTGTTGGTGGTGTACACTATTATGTATAATGCATTTCTCCAAACCCATAGAAGGTATACATGCATCCACCATTATAGTATCACACTGAGTTTCAATGCCCCCCAAATCCTCTGCTCTGCCTATTCATCTTTCCCTGTCCCCTAACCACTGGCAGCCACTGAGCTTTTACTGTTTCACTAACATTTCCTGCCATTTATACCTTTCCTTTTTAGTTTTCCCTTTTCCAGAATGTTAGGTAGTTGGAATTATATAGTATGTAAGCCTTTCCAGACTGGCTTCTTTCACTCTGGCTTCTTTCACTCAGTAAGAGGCATTATGGTTCTTCCATAACATATCCTTTTGTAATTTGGTAGTTTTTTTTTTTCAAGTGCTGAATAACATTCCATTGTCTGGATCTACCGATGTTTATTTATCCACTCACCTATTGAAGAAAATAAGTTTCAGTTTTAGCAGTTGAGAATAAAGCTGCTATAAACATCAGTGTGCATGTTTTTGTGTGAACCTAAGTTTTCAATGTAAATACGAAGGGTCAAGATTACTGGATAGTACAATGACTGTGTTTAGTTTCATGAGAAGCTGCTGTTTTCTAAAGTGTCTGCACCATTCTGCATTCTACCAGCAATGAATTAGAGTTTCTGTCGTTTCACTTTCTGGGGCTAACATGTCCCCTTATCTTGATCTATTTTCTTTTGTTTCTTTTCTTTTTTTTAAATATCACTTATTACCTTCTTTCTATTTTCTAATTTTTTTTATAGAGATGGGGTCTCACTGTGATGGTCAGGCTAGCCTCAAACTCCTGGGGTCAAGCAATCCTCCTACATCAGCCTCCCAAAGTGTTAGGATTATAGGCATGAGCAGCTGCACCCAACCTACCTTTTAATTAATAGTTAATTTCTTTTTTGGTTTGCCCATTGATGTATCCAAAGAGCCTAGAACAGCACCTGCTGTTTTTATTACACATTTGTTGAATGAATGACTAAAACTCACAAAGCTGAATGTACAAAGTTATTGACTGAAGCACTATATATGATAATAAAAAAGATGTTCAGCAAAAGACGATTAATAAATTATAGTATGACCACAAAATGGGAAATTTTGCAGCTATTTAAAGAGATGAGGTAGATTTATGTATGCTAACATAGAACGGTGACCATAATATTAGTAAAAAACAACAAATTACAGAATAGCAAGTATATTATGATATTGCTTTTGGAAAAATATGTGTATATGTACACATAAAAAGCATAGCAGGGCACACACACTAAACTGTTAACGATTAACTTTGGGTGATGAATGGGGGATTTTCTTTTCTCATACCAAGTTAAAAAAGAAAAATTTAAAGCTGACTGGGTTTATTTTGAAATAATATTGCTAGATTTTTTTTTTCCTATGAGTATATTATTTTATAGCTAAAGAAAAGCAAAAAAATTATTTTGGATGAAAAAACATGGGAAAGAAAGTGATAGGTACAGAAAGTCATGATAGAAAAAGACATGGTAGTATAAGTAGACCCAGGCTATATGCTTACAGTGGTTCCTTACCTTCCTTAACTTTGCAGCATACGTTGCTGACATAGAAAATGGAATTTCAGCACTGATGTAATTTGGTTTCAGAACTCTCAGAGTAATGTCCAATAATTTAATTACAAATTTAAGTATGCTCCACTATCTTTTTTGAATAAGAGATTTTATCTAGGTTATTTCATAAGCATATTAGTGGATATAAAAATCTTAAAAACATTAACTTGCAACCTCAATATTTCAAACTATTTGAAGTTTCTGCTTTCCTTTAATTGTTGCCATGCATATGGAAGTCTAACATTACCTACAGCATAGGCAAAATTTGAATCCCACCTTTACATGGTATTATTTATATTTCCCATAAACTAGGTAATCTTAAAAGATAATTTATAATAGTTGTAATTTACTCCATTGAACTGATATATCCTCTGTTATTCAAGCATTTTGCTATTTGTAGTTATTTTGCTATTTGTTTGTTTTCCCATTTTTCACTACTATGAATAATGCATCATCAAAGATCTTTAGCTGTAGTTAGCTGTCCTCTATCATTAAATTATTTCCTTAGGAAAAAAATAGAAATGAGTTTATAAAGGTTTTGGACATTTTTATAATTCTTGCTTTTCCATGGGGCCATACCAATTAACTGAAAAAGAAAAAAAATATGAAGTAATTCTCAGTGTGTAATGCTTATAGAGTTTCTTTTGAAATCATTACATATTTTTTCTTATTTGTTGAAAGGAATTTCAACTAGATGCTCAATAGTTAACTCATAGCTACTAGCAAAACCTACTTCTAGTGATCTCATGTGCAAATAATCGAATCAGGTATTGGGGAAAGTCTTGTCCCAGACTGAATATTAACAAAAAGAAAACTAGAGTGAAGATGGCAAGGATCCTACATATAGTCTTAGAACAGTGTTTGGTACAAAACAGTACACATGATTCTATAAATTCCCAAGAACTGATATACTTTTCTTTGAGTGATAACATAAATTTTGTAAAATCATATTATCATATAAGAGAGAATCATGTTGAGACAGGAAAGGAAGAGGAGGCATAAAATATTCCTAACATTGCATGCTACTTTAAATAATAAATCCTGGCCAGGCATGATGGCGCAAGCCTGTGATCCAAGGACTTTGGGAGGCTGAGGGGGAAGGATTGCTTGAAGTGAGGAGTTTGAGAAAAGTCTGGGCAACATAGTGAGGCCCTGTCTTTACTTAAATAAAAAAAAAAATTAGTCAAGCATGGTGGTACATGCCTGTAGTCCTAGCTACTCAGGAAGCTGAGGTGGGAGAATCACCTGAGCCCAGGACTTTGAGGGTTCAGTGAATTACGTTCATGACACTGCATTCCAGCCTGGGTGACAGAGTGAGACCTTGTCTCAACAAAAAACAAAACAAAACAAAACAAAACAAAACAAAGACTAATTCTGCTCCTTTCTCTTCTAGCTTTACATCAGATAATTCACCTACCACAACACTATCAAAATGGTTTTTCAAAAATGTAAATGTGATCATACTGTTTTGTTTAAAATCATCCAGTATTTTTCTTAAGGAACATATATCCTTAAGGATAAAGTATTTTATCTTTATCCTTATTTCTTTTTTTTTTGTTTGTTTTTTGACAGAGTCTTGCTCTGTTGCCTAGGCTGGAATGGTGTGATCTCAGCTCACTGTAATCTCTGCCTCCCGGGTTCAAGCAATTCTCCTGCCTCAGCCTCCCAAGAAGCTGAGATTATAGGCGCCACCACCATGCCTGGCTACTTTTTTGTATTTTTAGTAGAAATGGGGTTTTGTCCTGTTGGCCAGGCTGGTCTTGAACTTCCAACCTCAGGTGATCCCCCCTCCTTGGCCTTCCAAAGTGCTGGATTACAGGCATGAGCCACCACGCCCTGACAGATTCTTTTTTTTTTTTTCATCTTATTTATCTTCCTGTCTCTCACAGTATCAGAAACATAGTAACAGTAGATGCTTGGCTGGGTGTGGTGGCTTATGCCTGTAATCCTAGCACTTCAGGAGGCCAAGGTGGGCAGATCACTTGAGGTCAAGAGTTTGAAATCCGCCTGGCCAACATAGCGAAACCCCATCTCTACAAAAAATACAAAAATTAGCCAGGCATGGTGGTGAGCACCTGTAATCCCAGCTATTCAGGAGGCTGAGGCAGAAGAATCACTTGAATCCAGGAGGTGGAGGTTGCAGTGAGCTGAGATCACACCACTGCACTCCAGCCTGGGTGACAGAGCAAGATTGTTTCAAAAAAAAAAAAAAAAAAGTAAATGCTCAACAAATGTTAGGTGCATGGATGAAGGAATCCACTGAACTCTAAGCACTTGTTCAGCTATCATCCTCAAGGCCTTATTTTTTAAGCCACCTGATCCTGGGTTTGGGATCCTCAAGGTAATGATCATTCCTCTGCCTCCACAAGACTGTGAACCTTACTCTTTGCTACTTTGTTATTATATGCCCCAATCAACGGATAAGATCTAAGACCATATCCACAGTTCCTGGACAGTCAGTCTCGATAACTGTTATTTGGTGATATTTTATTAATTCTCTAGTTATTTCAAGACCAATGAATTCTTTAGCTATCTTCTTGTAATCATTTATGCATAAGCATAGGCACACCTTGGAAATACTGACATTTCAGTTCCAGACTACCACAATAAAGCAAATATCCCAATAGAGTTAGTTATACAACTTTTTTCTTGTTTCTAAGTGCATATAAAAGTTATGTTTATTCTGTACTGTAGTCTATTACATGTGCAACAACCATATGTCTAAAAAATGTATATACTATCATTTAAGAAATATTTTATTGCTAAAAAGTGCTAGCAATCATCTGAGCCTTCAGTGATTTCTCCTGGTGGAAGGTCTGGCCTCAGTAATGGCTGCTGACTGATAGGGTAGTTGTCAAAGGTTGAGGTGGCTGTGGCAATTTCTTAAAATAAGACAACAATGAAATCTGCTGCATCAATTGACTTCCTTTCACAAAAGATTTCTTTGCAGCACATGATGCTGTTTGATAGCATTTGACCCACAGGAGAACTCTAAAAACTGAAGTCGGCCGGGCGCAGTGGCTCAAGCCTGTAATCCCAGCACTTTGGGAGGCCGAGGCGGGTGGATAACGAGGTCAAGAGATTGAGACCACACTGCTCAACATGGTGAAACCCCGTCTCTACTAAAAATACAAAAAATTAGCTGGGCATGGTGGTGCGTGCCTGTAATCCCAGCTACTCAGGAGGCTGAGGCAGGAGAATTGCCTGAACCCAGGAGGCGGAGGTTGCGGTGAGCCGAGATCGCGCCATTGCACTCCAGTCTGGGTAACAAGAGTGAAACTCCATCTCAAAAAAAAAAAAAACAAAAAAAAAACTGAAGTCAATCCTCTCAAATGCTGCCGCCACTTTATCAACTAAGATTATGTAATATTCTAAAGCTTTTGTCATGTCGACAATGTTCACGGCATCTTTACCACAAGTAGATTCCATCTCAAGACACCACTTTCTTTGGTCATCCAGAAGAAGCAACTCCTCATCCATTCAAGTTTTATCACGAGACTGCAGCAGTTCAGTCACATCTTCAGGCTCCATTTCTAATTATAGGTCTCTTGCTGTTTTAACTGCATCTGTAGTTAATTTCTCCCCTGATGTCTTGAACTCTTCAGTCATTCATGAGGCTTGGAATCAACTTCTTTCAAAGTCCTGCTAATGTTGATTTTCCCTCCTCATGTGAATCACAAATGTTCTTGATGGCCTCTAGAATGGTGTATCCTTTCTGGAAAGTTTTCAATTTACTTTGCCCAGATACATCAGAGGAATCACTATCTATGGCAGCTATAGCTTTACAAAATGTATTTCTTAAATAATGCGACTTGAACGTCAAAATTACTCCCTTGATTCATGGGCTACAGAACTAATTAATCTCCTTGTACCTATTCATTAGAGCTCCCGGGTGACCAGGTGCACTGTCAGTGAGCAGTAACCTTTTGAAGGAATCTTTTTTTTTCTGAGCAGTAGGCTTCAACAGTGGGCTTAAAATAGTCAGTAAACCATGCTGCAAACAGATGTGCCGTCATCCAAGCTTTGCTGCTGTATTTCTAGAACACAGGCAGAGTGGATTTAGCATCATTCTTAAGGGCCTGAGGATTTTCAAAATGGCAAAGTGAGCACTGGCTTTTACTTCAAGTCACTGTCAGCATTAGCCCTTAATAAGAGAGTCAGCCTGTCCTTTGAAGCCAAGCACTGACTACTTCTCTAGCTCTGAAAGCCCTAGATGGCATCTTCCAGCAGCATTTTGTCTCCATGAAAAATGTTGTTTAGTGCAGGCACCTTTATCAAAAAATGATCTTAGCTCGATCTTCATGATCCCTCACTGCAGCTTCTCCATCAGTACTTGCGGCTTCACCTTGCACTTTTATGTTATGGAGATGGCCTCTTTCTGTAAACCTCATGAACCAACCTCTGCTAGCTTTCAACTTTTCCTCTGTAGCCTCCTAATTTCTCTCCGCCTTCACAGAATTGAATAAAGGTAGAGCCTTGCTCTGGATTAGGCTTTGCCTTAAGGGAGTATTATGACTGGTTTGATCTCAGACTACTAAAACTTTCTCCATGCCAGCAATAAGGTTATTTAAGTTTTTTTTTTTTTAATCATTTGTGTGTCTGCCAGTGTAGCATTCTTAATTTCTTTCAAGAGCTTTTCCTTTGCATTCACCACTTGGCTAACTGTTTGGTGCAAGAGGCCTAGCTTTTGACCTGCATTCTTCACTAAGCTTAATCATTTCTAGCTTTTGATTTAAAGTGGGAGATGTATGACTCTTCCTTTCACTTGAATACTTAAGAGGCCATTGTAGGGTTATTCATTGGCCTAATTTTAATATTTTAATATAGTGAATAGGGAGGCCCGCGGGGAAGAGATGGGGAGTGGCCAGAGCAGAGCAGTCAGAACACACATGTGTATTAAGTTTACCAATGTTTAAGAGTGTAGTATGGTACCCTCACACAATTAAACAGTAACATCAAAGATCATTGATTTCGGACCACCATAACATATATAATAATAACAAACAGATTGAAATATTGGGAAGATTTCCAAAATGTGACTCAGAGACACAAAGTGAGCACAGGCTGGCACTGATAGACTTGCTTGATGCAGGGTTGCTGCAAATCTTCAACTTATAAAAAATGCAACATGTGCAAAGTACAACAAAAAGAGGTATGCCTGTATACAATCCTAACCTTCCATTCACACAACACTTCTAACAGGGCGTGCAAGTGATTTTCATCCTCTTCTAAAAAAAATTCCTAACAGCTGATAGCTTTTACAAACAAGTCTAGTAACTACATAGCTGGGTGGTTCTGGTCAAAGTGGCAAAGTGGTCCTCCCTCCCCCTTTTTCTGGAGGGCTAATGTGGCACTTTCACAGGCCTCGATAGCTCTGCAAAACCCAGCATGAAAACCAATAGCCAGTTATCCAGGTGATGACAAGTAACAGTGGCTTGTATAACACTTTTAAATTCAAATTATGCACATTAATTTATACCTTACATATACCCAGAGCATATACTGCTTAAAAGAACCCTGACATAAATTCTTACGTACGGTGAATAATCATAGCTTGTACTAACCATTTTTAAAGTTTAGAATCTTTATACATGAGCTTTCTTAAATCAGGTATCTAAGGAAGAAATAAAGGCAGTTCTACTTTGGCCAGCTTATGAAAACAATCATTATTTCTCCCTTCTGTGCACTCTTCAACCAACAGATGTCACTAAAGATACCAGGACCCAGAGGCAACGTGAAGGAAAGATTAGACAAATGGAAATTGAACATAAAAATCACCCAGTTCTTAAAACTGAGACGTAGGTTTCCAAAGTAATAACATTTATTACACTGCATGCAACATTTTAACCAAAAATTTAAGAAAGAAATTTATTTTATTAAGTTGCTCAGGCTGAATGGATCAGAGCACTAAGTTCTGAAGTACATGTTCTTGAAGCAATTTAAAACTCATTAGAAATAATAGGCTTGGGCTAGTAGAAAATGTGGTAAAATTTAATCCTCATCCAAATGTTACCTGGGCTGCACAAACAGGAAATTGTTTTGTGCTACTGTGGCTAACCTCATTGCTGACCCTGAGCTGTAACGGCAAGAGGAGCTGAGAGCTGAAGCAAAATTAAAAACTTACATCAAAGTATATCATGACAGACTGTAGATAAATAAAACAGCATATCAAAAGTATTATTTTTCTGCCAGTCTCACAGAGCAGTGAGGTGGAGATATTTCACAAAATATGTAACAAGTCAGTTGCATTTGGAAATGAGTCACTCCCTCTCTGTATGGCCCTGATCACTGACTACTCCAAAACTGCTCATGAGAGGTGTTCAGAGAAGAACCCAGTGTGGATGGAAACAGAAGGGATCACAGAATGTTCTGGCTTCTTTGCTCCAATGGCTTCCCCTTCCTTTACCTCAGCTTACCAAAGAAATAAACAATGCTGGCTCTTCTGTGCCCTCCCAGTCACTCTTTCCCTCATCTTCTAGACTCCCGAATGGCAGCTACATGATCTCCCTCCAACGTGCATATGAGAACTGCCAGAGGTAAAAGCATGGATAATAAAACATTACAGAATGTAAAGAGAGACAAATCGGATGACTGATATGGACCAGCAAGAGAATTAGTGTAGGTTAAGAGACTTTTTTTTCTATTATTCTATGTAAAGTTTATGTATCAAAGTCACTGTCAAAGTCACTGGTGACACAGTTCAAGGACATTTTTTCATTGAACCTTTGATTTCCTTAAGGTTTTGAGACAGAAATCACCATACTTTAAAGAATAGTGCTTCGTCATAAATATCCATGGTAAAATCTTACTTTGCTTTGGGAGGCCGAGGCGGGTGGATCACGAGGTCAAGAGATCGAGACCATCCTGGTCAACATGGTGAAACCCCATCTCTACTAAAAATACAAAAACAAAATTAGCTGGGCATGGTGGCACATGCCTGTAGTCCCAGCTACTCAGGAGGCTGAGGCAGAAGAATTGCCTCAACCCAGGAGGCAGAGGTTGCGGTGAGCCAAGATCGCGCCATTGCACTCCAGCCTGAATAACAAGAGCGAAACTCTGTCTCAAAAAAAAAAAAAAAAAAGTCTTACTTTGGCAGCTCACAGGAGGCAGTAAAGAACATGAAAAGACTACTGTCAGTATGACTGAATGAAATTCCAATTCAGCTACTTGTCAGCTATGTAATATTTGACAAATTTTTAAACCTCTATGAGTTTCAATTTATTCATAACAGTAATCATACTCGTTAAGTGGTCTAAGGGCTTTCCATACATTACCTAATTGAATTCTTACAACCATGTTATGAGGTACGTAGTATTTTCTCTATTTAACAAGAAACTGAAGCAAGAGAGGCTTGCAACTTAACCAAGGCCATATAACTAGTGAGTAGCATATAATACCTACCTTGAGGATGCAACAGGGTAATGTATGATAAATGGTCTAATATAGGACTATAAAAGCTGATAACAAAATGAAAGATACGAATACTATTAGCCTAAATCAAGGAGCAGAGCTTTATTCTAATCTCATCTTTCTTCTGGGTAAGAAAACTCCGTACTGGCTTTTCTTTGCAAGAATGCTTTGAAGGTTTTGTCTCCCCCAACCCAACTTCAATTCTCCTATCCCTTCATTTCCCTCCCTTTCTGTCACCTCTTCTTCCTCCTCCAGTATAATCCTCACATAGTTATTTTGCTCAGTTTTTGCTGCAATGCTTTTTTCTATATCAGACAACCTAATAGAGAACAAAATAGCTTTTGAAGCCCACAGATTTGGCATTATTCTGTGAGATTCCTTGTGGTGTCACTTACTGGACGTACATTCTGTCCTAGAAAGTCAGTGATGCTGGAAGAGGACGCTCACTTCCCTTAACGGCCCCAGTGCAACAGTAAATAAGCCCCAAAGGAAAAAAACACATTTAGTGAAAAGAAAGATCCAGAAAAAGGGGTAAGAATGACACAATTGTGACTGGTAGCAGGAATCTAACATATGCATAAAGTTCTATTGATTACTAAGAGATTCTTACATATGTGCTGTTTATTTCCTTTAAAAAAAGTAAGGAAATAAAAACTCATCACTGGCTTCAGGGAGAGGAAGCAGGGCAGGGTGGTCCAAACAGGAAATGCTGCTAAGCAAAACAATGACGTGGGTTGTTGAACCCATGTCCAAAGAAGGCTAACTTGGTGGGTATAAGAGAAAGGCTTTGGGACAAGGAGAGACACAAGCAGGGAGTACGTATTCCATGTTACCTCCCATGCCAGGCCTTTTACCGGAATAGCTCAGTTAACCTTAATCACAACTAGGCAGGTAAGTCAGTAGGTGTTTAGAATTCCTAGTTTTATACAAGAGGAAGCTAACCACAAAGAGTTATATATAGTATTTTAGCTGAAGGTTATGTAGTTGATAAGTATTGGTAATAGGATTAGTACTCAGATCTTTTAAATCTGAAAACTGTGCTTTTTCTAATATACCATGCTGTTTTTGAAAAAAGGTCTAGACATATATCTTACATGATAAAACATGGAAAGGAAATAGATATACACTGAAAGTATGGCAAATTGTATTTAGAATATTTTAAAAAGGGGTCCATTTTTAACTCTAGGAGGCAAAGCATTTCCACTTTATTTATATGATTTTATTTTATTTTATTTTTTGAGACAGAGTTTTGCTCTTGTTGCCCAGGCTGGAGTGCAATGGCATGATCTCGGCTCACTGCAGTCTTTACCTCCTGGGTTCAATCAATTCTCTTGCGTCAGCCTCCTGAGAACCTGGGATTTTAGGCACTTGCCACCATGCCTGGCCAATTTTTTGTATTTTTAGTAGAGACAGGGTTTCACCATGTTGGCCAGGCTGGTCTCGAACTCCTGGCCTCAAGTGATCCACGTACCTCAGCCTCCCAAAGTGCTGGGACTACAGGTGTGACCCACCGAACCTGGCCCACTTTATATGATTTTAACGTGTCTATTGTCAAACAGGATATAAAAGTTGTGGCAATGTAGTTACTGGTAAAGATGAAAATAAGAGAGTATAAGTTTGCTGTCCTATATAGTTTCTCTAGTTTTTACACATGAAAAATCTCAAATTCTACAGAGCAGATGTGCAATTAAAACAAAGAATTTCAATGGAGGCCTACAATGTATACAGATCAGAGACCCAGAATGTGTTCTGAAATGAGGTAAAAACAACTTAAAACACCCGTTATTTTCTTTTTAGAAATAGGCTTTTACTTAAAAAAAGTAATAATGCTTCTAATGGTTGTTCTTGAACACATAAACAAACACACAGAATTAGAATAGAGACTTTAAAAAATTTTGTAAGATTTGTTTCTAGGTACTCAAAAGAAAATGTGAGAATCACGGCTGGGCGCAATGGCTCATGCCTGTAATCCCAGTACTTTGGGTAGCCGAGGTGAGCAGATCACTTGAGGTCAGGAGTTTGTGACCAGCCTGGCTAACATGGTGAAATTCCATCTCTACTAAAAATATAAAAATTAGTCAGGTGTGCTGGCATGGCTATAACCCCAGCTAGTCAGGAGGCTGAGATGGGAGGATCATCTGTGCCTGGGACTCGGAGGCTGCAGTGAGCTGACATTGCACCACTGCACTCTCCAGTCTGGGTATCAGAGTGAGACTCCATGTCAAAAAAAAAAAAAAGAGAGAATCTCATGTAATTTTTAAGACTAAATGTACTTAAGAGTTTGCTGTTGATTTGGGAAAGAACAGTCAGGGAAAAAAAGGACACAGGGAAGCAGTTCTCAAGGAGAAGTGCATTGCACAGAGACTGGCTCAGTTGGCATTCAGTCACTGTGTGCCAAAGCAGAACACAGAGGATTTTTATCCATCCTATCTCCATTGCCTATCGACATAAAGGTCTCAGAGAGTAGAGAATTTCACTGATGACAGTGTCAGAATTGGCAAGTATTAGGGTTTATGGTAGCTGTAAAGCCCAAACTGCTAACCAAATACTAAATTTTCGACTATAATTGAATAGGACAATCTTTACTATAGAACTCTGCTTCTAGAGGTAGAGCACCCAAAAGTTCTCTGTAATAAAATATTTACTGCTCTTTGCAATGATATTTTCTCACAATTCAGTGACATTCTGGTTTAAGCATTTCTTGAAGCAACATAGTAAATTCTCTGATGTAACTCTGAGCAATTTTGAATATGCTGTAACTTTTCAATATTCTATCTAGTGTATTCCCTCATCTACTGACACTGCAATTTTATCCAAAAGAAATTCATCAAGTTGGTCAGGCATGATTTAGTCAAAGGCATGCTGCTTACTTCTCCTGATGCCAATATGATAGCTACCTGGCTTTTTGGACTTGTTTACCCACTTCACAAATTCATAACGATATGAAAGTTCAAAAGAACAAAATAACTAACATCTTTCTTTCCTCCAAAGAGATAAAACTATATTGCAGAGACACATACAGAAAAGCATACTCACCATAAGTGCAAACCATTTTACTAACTTCTCTGAAGAGAAGAATTCCATTAGGAGATGATACATCAAAATTCAAACGCTGGGATCTAAGAAATATAGAAAAAAATTGACTATATGTGCAGATAAAGAAACCAAACAGATTTAAAATGTCTAGCATTTTCATTTATAAGAAGTAGCAGCAGCACAATTGTCTCTTAAAGTTCCACTCCATTTTATAAACAACTGTTAATAAAATATGTATGCTAATTTCTTCACTATAAAGATACTACGACAATTAAGAAGAATTATTTTCGGCTGGGTGCAGTGGCTCACACCTGTAATCCCAGCACTTTGGGAGGCTGAAGTGGGCAGATCACGAGGTCAGGAGATTGAGACCATCCTGGCTAACATGGTGAAACCCTGTCTCTACTAAAAATACAAAAAATCAGCTGGGCGTGGTGGCACGCGCCTGTAGTTCCAGCTACTCAGGAGGCTGAGACAGAGAACTGCTTGAACCCGGGAGGCGGGGGTTGGAGTGAGCTGAGATTGCGCCACTGCACTCCAGCCTGGCGACAGAGTGAGACTCTGTCTCCAAAAAAAAAAAAAAAAAAGAATTATTTTCAAGGAGTTCATTTTTTATCTGTCGTAACGATATCCTGACATTCTTTATCACAGATTTCTTGCCTCTTTCATGCTAACTAGATGATGGATAATAATAAAACATCCCAAGTGTCTAGGTTTATACAAATACTTGGATAATGATATATATTTACATTTGAGATTTCCTACAGTGCCTGATACACATTTTTAAAACAAATTCTAAAGTGATGGATAGGAAATCTGGTACTTTAAAAATACTGCACATGTGTGTAATGAATTACCTGATACTTCAAACATATTTCAAACACATTAAACTACATTAGTTTCCACTGCATACAACTTAAGTAAAGAGAAGCAAATCTCAGAACTTCACTGAGAGCATTTCTACTTCCCTGGTTCCTACTGGGGTTGGGAAACAGTGTGAACAGGGTAAAGTACTAACATGACCTCCTAACATAATATTTGCTTTTTAAACATTGCTTTGGCTTTTAAGAAATAGTGGCATTTTTAAAAAAAGGATTAGAAAAACAAAAACTACTAAAAAGCAAGACATTGCTAAAGACCCACTTACCAAGAATAAGACACATTTTTGCTTTTCCACGCTTTTTCAAAATTCTTTAGTACTAAGTATAAGGATTACATATTAGAAATATTATTATGAAGATCTGATTGTTGGCATGCAAGTTCTGATTAAAGAAATGCATATACATAATTTGCATTAAATTCTAGAGAAATATAGGCAAGATAACATTTTCTGAAATAAGAAAATTTCACAAGGTAATTCTTAAGACAATTGTGCTAGATAAGAATCATCTGGGGGAGGACTCAAGATGGCGCTGTGAGAACAACCCAGGACTGAAGCTCTCGCTGGACGCAGGGAGAGGGTGAGTCGGGGAAGCATTTCCAGACGGATCTTAGTTGCCCACAGAACAGGGAAATTCCCAGGTATAAAAGAGACGCGGGACGCCAGGCAGAGGTCTCCGCTGGCGTAGCCGGCAGCCGGTGCGGCTCTGGCCCGTGCCGGAGCGCAGACGCGCTCCACAGCGCTCCATACAAAACCGCACTGTTACGGGTGCCCTGTTGAACCGGCAAACTAAGACCCGAAGGGCTGAACTTGAGACTGAACGGGTCTTGAACTGTGACCCAGCCCAGGAAATCCCAGGGACTCAGCGTTTGGGGGAGCTCAGTGCGGCAAACAATACAGCGATTCCAAACGCTCCTGGTGAATAGGTTTTTTTTTTTTTTTAAAGTGCAGCTCCGCGGGGGAGGGGCGTCAGCCATTACCGAGGCAATCAGCCCCTACTGAGGTACACGCCCATTGCTGACGCAGCCTGCCGCTGCCGAGGCAACCCGGTACAACAGAGAGACTCCGCTGCAGGGTGTAGCCCGAGGCAACAGGGCGGAGACCACAGCAGAAGGGCGGAGCCTGCAGGAAAAGGGCAAACCTCACACCAGCAGGGCGGAGCCTCAGCAGGCAAAAAGTGACTAGACTGCCTCCTAGCTGGGCAGGACAGTGAGGCGGACACTCAAAAGGAAAGCCCCAACCCCCCCTCCCAGACAGAGCATCTGAGGAAAAAAAAGGGGTTTTTCTTATGAGTTAGGTTGCAGCAGAACTAAACATAGCAGCCTAGCAGCCCTGAATGAACAACAGAGCTCACAGCTCAGCACTTGAGCTCCTACAGACTGACTCCTCAAGCAACTCCCTGACCCCTCTATATCCATAAGACTGACATTCGGCAGACATCATCCTGGGACAAAGATAGCAGAAAAAGAAACTGGTAGCATCCCTCGCTGTTCCGCAGCCGCTACAGGTGCACCCCAGACAAGCAGGGCCTGGAGTGGACCTCAGCGGTCGTACAGCGAAGGGGCTAGACTGGTAGAAGGAAAACCAAGTAACAGAAATACTCCATCATCAACAATCTGGGTGTCCACTCAGAGATCCAATCAAAAAGTCAGTAACTACACAGACGACAGGTGGATAAATCCACAAAGATGGGAAGAAACCAGCACAAAAAGGAGGAAAACACCCGAAACCAGAACACCTCGCCACCTAGAAAGGACCAAAACTCCTCACCAGCAAGGAAACAAAGCTGGATGGAGAATGACTGTGACGAAATGACGGAATTAGACTTCAGAAGGTGGATAATGAGAAACTTTTGTGAGCTAAAAGAACATGTTTTAAATCAACGTAAAGAAACTAAGAACTTTGAAAAAAGATTTGAAAAAAGATTTGAGGAAATGATAACAAGAATGGATACGTTAGGAATATGAATGAACTAAAGGAGCTGAAAAACACAATACGAGAACTTCGCGAAACATGCACAAGTTTCAATAGCCGAATTGACCAAGCAGAAGAAAGAATATCAGAAGTCGAGGATCAACTCAATGAAATAAAACGAGAAACCAAGATCAGAGAAAAAAGCACAAAAAGAAATGAACTAAGTCTCCAAGAAATGTGGGACTATGTGAAGAGACCTAACCTACATTTGATAGGCGTACCAGAATGTGATGAAGAGAATGAAGCCAAGCTGGAAAATACTCTGCAGGACATTATCCAGGAAAATTTCCCCCACCTAGCAAGACAGGCCAACACTCAAATGCAGGAAATACAGAGAAAACCACAGAGATATTCCGCAAGAAGAGCAACCCCAAGGCACATAATTGTCAGATTCAACAAGGTTGAAATAAAGGAGAAAATACTAAGGGCAGCCAGAGAGAAAGGTCGGGTCACCCACAAAGGGAAGCCCATCAGACTCACAGCAGATCTCTCGGCAGAAACTCTACAAGCCAGAAGAGAGTGGGGGCCAATATTCAACATCCTTAAAGAAAAGAACTTTCAACCCAGAATTTCATGTCCAGCCAAACTGAGCTTTAGAAGTGAAGGAAAAATAAAATCCTTTGCGAACAAGCAAGCACTCAGAGATTTTGTCACCACCAGCCCTGCTTTACAAGAGCTCCTGAAAGAGGCACTACACATAGAAAGGAACAACCAGTACCAGCCATTCCAAAATCACACTAAATGCTAAAGAGTATCAACATAATGAAGAATCTACAACAACTAACGGGCAAAACAGCCAGCTAGCATCAAAATGGCAGTGTCAAACTCACACATAACAATATTAACCCTAAATGTAAATGGACTAAATGCACCAATCAAAAGACACAGACTGGAAAATTGGATAAAAAGCCAAAACCCAGCAGTGTGCTGTATCCAGGAAACCCATCTCACATGCAAGGATACACAAAGGCTCAAAATAAAGGGATGGAGGAAGATTTACCAAGCAAATGGAGAGCAAAAGAAAGCAGGAGTTGCAATCCTCATCTCTGATAAAATAGACTTTACAGCAACAAAGATCAAAAGAGACAAAGAAGGCCATTACATAATGGTAAAAGGATCGATACAACAAGAAGACCTAACGATCCTAAACATATATGGACCCAATACAGGAGCACCCAGATACATAAGGCAAGTTCTTAATGACTTACAAAAGGACTTAGACTCCCACACAATAATAGTGGGAGACTTTAACACTCCACTGTCAATATTAGACAGATCAACCAGACAGAAAATCAACAAGGATATCCAGGGCTTGAACTCAGACCTGGAGCAAGCAAACCTGATAGACATTTACAGAACTCTCCACCCCAAATCCACAGAATATACATTCTTCTCAGCACCACATCATACCTACTCTAAAATTGACCACATAATTGGAAGTAAAGCACTGCTCAGCAAATGCAAAACAACTGAAATCATAACAAACAGCCTCTCAGACCATAGTGCAATCAAGTTTGAACTCAGAATTCAGAAACCAACCCAGAACCACACAGCTTCATGGAAACTGAACAACTGGCTCCTGAATGTTGACTGGGTAAACAGTGAAATGAAGGCAGAAATAAAGAAGTTCTTCGAAACCAATGAGAACGAAGACACAACATGCCAGAATCTCTGGGACACATTTAAAGCAGTCTCTAGAGGAAAGTATATAGCAATAAGTGCCCATATGAGAAGAATGGAGAGATCCAAAATTGACACCCTATCATCAAAATTGAAAGAGCTAGAGGAGCAAGATCAAAAACACTCAAAACCCAGCAGAAGACAAGAAATAACTAAGATCAGAGCTGAACTGAAGGAGATTGAGACAGGAAAAACCCTCCAAAAAGTCAATAAATCCAAGAGCTGGTTTTTTGAAAAGATCAACAAAATAGACCACTAGCCAGATTGATTAAAAAGAAAAGAGAGAACAACCAAATAGATGCAATAAAAAATGATAAAGGGGAAATCACCACAGATTCCACAGAAATTCAAACCATCCTCAGAGAATATTACAAACAACTCTATGCGCATAAACTAGTAAACCTGGAAGAAATGGATAAATTCCTGGACTCCTGTGTCCTCCCAAGCCTAAACCAGGAGGAAGCTGAAACTATGAATAGACCAATAACAAGGGCAGAAGTCGAGGCAGCAATTAAGAGCCTACCACACAAAAAAAGCCCAGGTCCAGACGGGTTCACAGCCGAATTCTACCAGACACACAAAGAGGAGCTGGTACCATTTCTTCTGAAACTATTCCAAATAATCCAAAAAGAAGGAATCCTACACAAATCATTCTACGAGACCAATATCATCCTGATACCAAAATCCGGCAGAGACCCAACAAGAAAAGAAAACTTCAGGCCAATATCCATGATGAACATAGATGCAAAAATCTTCAATAAAATATTGGCAAGCCGATTGCAACAGCAAATCAAAAAACTTATTCATCATGATCAAGTAGGATTCAAGGGGATGCAAGGCTGGTTCAACATACGCAAGTCTATAAACGTAATTCACCACATAAACAGAACCAAAAACAAAAACCACATGATTATCTCAATTGATGCAGAGAAGGCATTTGACAAAATTCAACAGCCCTTTATGCTAAAAACCCTCAATAAACTCGGTATCGATGGAACGTATCTCAAAGTAATAAAAGCTATTTATGACAAACCAACAGCCAATATCATACTAAATGGGCAAAAACTGGAAGCATTCCCTTTGAAATCCGGCACTAGACAAGGATGCCCTCTGTCACCACTCCTATTCAAGTACTGGAATTTCTAGCCACAGCAATCAGGCAAGAAAAAGAAATAAAGGGTATTCAAATAGGAAAGGTGGAAGCCAAATTGTCTCTATTTGCAGATGACATGATAATATACCTAGAAGACCCCATCGCCTCAGCCCAAAAACTCCTGAAACTAATAAGCAACTTCAGATAAGTCTCAGGATATAAAATCAATGTGCAAAAATCACAAGCCTTCCTCTACACCAAAAACAGACTTAAAGAGAGCCAAATCAAGAATGAACTGCCATTCACAATTGCTACAAAAAGAATAAAATACCTTGGAATACAACTCACAAGGAACGTAAGGGACCTCTTCAAGGAGAACTACAAACCACTGCTCAACGAAATCAGAGAGGACACAAACAGATGGAGAAACATTCCATGTTCATGGTTAGGAAGAATTAATATCGTGAAAATGGCTATACTGCCCAAAGTAATTTACAGAATCAACGCTATCCCCATCAAGCTACCATTGACTTTCTTCACAGAACTGGAAAAAACCACCTTGAACTTCATATGGAACCAAAAGAGAGCCCACATAGCCCAGTCAATTCTAAGCAAAAAGAACACAGCGGGGGGCATCACAATACCGGATTTCAAACTATACTATAAGGCTACAGTAATCAAAACAGCATGGTACTGGTACCAAAACAGAGATATAGATCAATGGAACAGAACAGAGGCATTGGAGGCAACACAATATAGCTACAACCATACAATCTTTGATAAACCTGACAAAAACAAGCAATGGGGAAAGGACTCCCTGTTCAACAAATGGTGTTGGGAAAACTGGCTAGCCATGTGTAGAAAGCAGAAATTGGACCCCTTCCTGACACCTTACACCAAAATTAACTCCAGATGGATTAAAGATTTAAACATAAGACCCGGCACCATAAAAACCCTAGAAGGAAATCTAGGCAAAACCATCCAGGACATAGGAGTAGGCAAGGACTTCATGAACAAAACACCAAAAGCATTGGCAACAAAAGCCAAAATAGACAAATGGGACCTAATGAAACTCCACAGCTTCTGCACAGCAAAAGAAACAGTTTCTAGTGTGAATCGGCAACCAACAGAATGGGAAAAAATTTTTGCAGTTTACCCATCTGACAAAGGGCTGATATCCAGAATTTACAAAGAACTCAAACAGATTTACAAGAAAAAAACAAACAAGCCCATTCAAAAGTGGGCAAAGGATATGAACAGACACTTTACAAAAGAAGACATATATGAGGCCAACAATCATATGAAAAAATGCTCATCGTCACTGGTCATCAGAGAGATGCAAATCAAAACCACATTGAGATACCATCTCACGCCAGTTAGAATGGCGATCATTAAAAAATCTGGAGACAACAGATGCTGGAGAGGATGTGGAGAAAAAGGAACACTTTTACACTGTTGGTGGGAGTGTAAATTAGTCCAACCATTGTGGAAGACGGTGTGGCGATTCCTCAAGGCCTTAGAAATAGAAATCCCATTTGACCCAGCAATCCCATTACTGGGTATATATCCAAAGGACTATAAATCGTTCTACTACAAGGACACATGCACACGAATGTTCATTGCAGCACTGTTTACAATAGCAAAGACCTGGAATCAACCCAAATGCCCATCGATGATAGACTGGATTGGGAAAATGTGGCACATATACACCATGGAATATTATGCAGCAATCAGAAATGATGAGTTCGTGTCGTTTGTAGGGACATGGATGAATCTGGAGAACATCATTCTCAGCAAACTGACACAAGAACAGAAAATGAAACACCGCATATTCTCACTCATAGGCGGGTGATGAAAAATGAGAACACATGGACACAGAGATGGGAGTACTAAACACTGGGGTCTATAGGGGGAAAAGGGGAGGGCCAGTGGGAGGGGGAGGTGGGGAGGGATTGCCAGGGGAGAAATACCAAATGTGGGTGAAGGGGAGAAAGCAAACAAAATACACTGCCCTGTGTGTACCTATGCAACTGTATTGCATGCTCTGCACATGTACCCCAAAACCTAAAATGCAATAAAAAGAAAAAAAAAATCCACTCCTAAAAAAAAAAAAAAAAAAAAAAAAAGAATCATCTGGGCCGGGTGTGGTGGCTCATGCTTGTAATCCCAGCACTTTGGGAGTGCGAGGTGGGTGGATCATGAGGTCAGGAGTTCAAGACAAGCCTGGCCAACATGGAGAAACCCTGTCTCTACTAAAAATACAAAAAGATTAGCTGGGTGTGGTGGCAGACATCTGTAATCCCAGCTACTTGGGAGGCTGAGGCAGAAGAATCTCTTGAACCCATAGCGGGAGGTTGCAGTGAGCTGAGATCCCACCACTGCACTCCAGCCTGGGCAACAGGGGGAGGCTCCCAAACAAACAAACAAACAAACAAACAAACAATCATCTGGGGAAGGGCCAAGAGGGCCACATAGGAATAGCTCTAGTCTACAGCTCCCAGGAAGACCAATGCAGAAGGTGGGTGATTTCTGAATTTCTAACTGAGGTACCCGGTTCATCTCACTGGGACTGGTTAGGCAGTGGGTTGAACCCATGGAGGATGAGCGGAAGCAGGGTGGGGCAGAGTGGGGTATCGCTTCACCCGGGAAGAGCAAGGAGCCAGGGACCTCCCTCCCCAAGCCAAGGGAAACCATGAGGGAATGTGCTACCCAGCCAGATTACTATGCTTTCCCATGGCTTTTGCAATCTGCAGATCAGGAGATTCCCTTGTGAGCCTACACCACCAGGGCCCTGGGTTTCAAGCACAAAACTGGGCAGCTGTTTGGGCAGACACTGAGCTAGCTGCAGGAAATTGTTCATACTCCAGTGGTGCCTGGAACTCAACCCCAGTGAGACAGAACTGTTCACTCCCCTGGAAAGGGGGCTGAAGCTAGGGAGCCAAGTGGTCTCCCTCAGTGGGTCCCACTCCCACAAAACCCAGCAAGCTAAGAACCACTGGCTTGAAACCTCATTGCTAGCACAGCAGTCTGAAGTTGACCTGGGACAAGTGAGCTTAGTGGCGAGAGGGGCATCTGCCATTACTGAGCCTTTAGTAGGTGGTTTTCCCTTGACAGAGCTAAGGAGGTTGGGAGGTCTGGGCTAGGTGTGGCAAAGTAGCTGTGGTCAGACTGCTTCTCTAGGTTCCTCCTCACTGGGCAGGGCATCCCTGAAGGAACGGTAACAGCCCTAGTCAGGGGCCTACAGATAAAACCCCCATTTCCCTAAGACAGAGAACCCGAGGGAAGGGGTGGCTAATACCATTCTTTCTGAAACTGTTCCAAATAATAGAAAATGACGAACTCTTTCCTAACTCATTATATGAGGCCAGCATCATCCTGATACCAAAACATGGCAGAGACACACACAAAAAAGAAAATTTCAGGCCAGTATCCTTGATGAACATTGATGTGAAATCCTCAATAAAATACTGGCAAACTGAATCCAGCAGCATATCAAAAAGCTTATCCATCATGATGAAGTCGACTTCATCCCTGGGATGGAAGGCTGGTTCAACATATGCAAATCAATAAACATAATCCACATTAACAGAACCAATGACAAAAAAACCACATGATTATCTCAATAGATGCAGAAGAGGCCTTCAATAAAATTCAACATCCCTTCATGCTAAAAACTCTCAATAAACTAGATATTGATGGAACATATCTCAAAATAAGAAGATCTATTTATGGCAAACCCATAGGCAATATTATACTGAATGGGCAAAAGTTGGAAGCATTCCCTTTGAAAACCTGCACAAGACAAGGATGCCCTCTCTCACCATTCCTACTCAACATAGTATTAGAAGTTCTTGCCAACACTAGAGAAAGAAATAAAGAGTGTAGGAACAGAGAAAGTCAAATGTCTCTGTTTGCAGAAGATATAATTGTATATTTAGAAAACCCCATAATCTCAGTCCAAAAACTCCTTAAGCTGATAAGCAATTTCAGCAAAGTCTCAGAACGCAAAATCAATGTGCAAAAACCACAAGCATTCCTATACAACAATAGACTAGCAGAGAGCCAACTCATGAGTGAACTCCCATTTGCAATTGCTACAAAGAGAATAAAATACCTAGGAATATGACTTATAAGGAATGTGAAGAACCTCTTCGGGGACAACTATGAACCACTGTTTAGGGAAATAAGATAGAATACAAACAAATGGAAAAACATTCCATGCTCATGGATAGGAAGAAATCAATATTGTAAATATGGCCATACTGCTCAAAGTAATTTATACATCCAATGCTATCTCCATCAAGCTACCAGTGACTTCCTTCACAAAACTAGAAAAAGCTATTTTAAATTTCATATGGAAACAAAAAAGAGCCTGTATAGCCAAGACAATCCTAAGCAAAAAGAACAAAGCTGGAGGCATCATGCTGCTTGACTTTAAACTATACTACAAGGCTACAGTAACCAAAACAGCATGGTACTGGTACCAAAACAGATATATAGACCAATGGAACAGAATAGAGGCCTCAGAAATAACACCACACATCTACAACCATCTGATCTTCAACTACCTGATGATAACAAGCAATGGGGAAAAGATCTCCTATTTAGTAAGTGGTGCTGGGAAAACTGGCTAGCCATATGCAGAAAACTGAAACTGGACCCATTCCTTACACTTTATACAAAAATTAACTCAAGATGGATTAAAGACTTACATGTAAAACCCAAAACAATAAAAACTCTAGAAGAAAACCTAGGCAATACCATTCAGGATATAGGCATGGGAAAAGACTTCATGATAAAAACACCAAAAGCAATGGCAACAAAAGCCAAAATTGACAAATGGGATCTAATCAAACTAAAGAGCTTCTGCACAGCCAAAGAAACCATCATCAGAGTGAACAGGCAACCTACAGAATCAAAGAAACTTTTTGTAAGCTACCAATCTGACAAAGGTCTAATATCCAGAGTCTATAAGAAACTTAAACAAATGTGCAAGAAAAAAACAAATATCCCCATCAAAACATGGGCATAGGATATGAACAGACACTTTGCAAAAGAAGACATTTATGTGGCCAACAAACATGAAAAAAAGCTCATCATCAGTGGTCATTAGAGAAATGCAAAACTAAACAAATGAGATGCCATTTCATGCCAGTTAGAATGGTGATTATTAAAAAGTCAAGAAACAACAGATGTTGGTGAGGCTGTGGAGAAACAGGAACACTTTTACACTATTGTTGGGAATATAAATTAGTTCAACCATTGTGGAAGACAGTGTGGTGATTCCTCAAGGATCTAGATCAGAAATACCATTTGTTCCAGCAATCACATTACTGGGTATATACCCAAAGAATTATAAAGACACATTCACATGTATGTTTACTGCAGCACTATTTACAATAGAGAAGACTTGGAACCAACCCAAATGCCCACCAATGATAGACTGGATAAAGAAAATGTGGCACATATATACACCATGGAATATTATGCAGTCATAAAAAAGAATGAGTTCATGTCCTTTGCAGGGACATGGATAAAGCTGGAAATAATCATTCTCAGTAAACTAACACAGGAACAGAAAACCATACACTGCATGTTCTCACTCGTAAGTGGGAGTTGAACAATGAGAACACATGGACACAGGGAGGGGAACATCACACACTGGGGGCTGTCACAGGGTGGGGGGGCAGGGGGAGGAAGAGCATTAGGACAAATACCTAACACATGTGGGGCTTAAAACCTAGATGACGGGTTGATGGGTGCAGCAAACCACCGTGGCACATCTATACCTATGTGACAAACCTGCACGTTCTGCACATGTATCCCAGAACTTAGAGTAAAATAAAAAAAAAAAATCATTTGCCTATGGCTGACATAAAATACGTCATAAATATACAATGTAATGGTTTTCTTCCTTTAATATTAAATGTTGTATCAGTAACATAATATCAATTTTCTGGCCGAAAAAAATTAAAATATAATAAAAAAACCTAAATTTCTAATATAAAAAACAGTCACCCTTCCTTTAATATTTAAAAGGCACCTATGAAAGTGGCTTTTAAAAATGAACAGCATTAAAAAAAAACGATGCTCACATTTTTTTTATTTACAAGGTATGGTTCCACCTCTTATTTTAGGGTAAACATTTTAAATGATTGCTGTGAAAAACCCAGCACCAGAGATAAAATTAGAGCTGCAACCTATACCCTTTCCCCGTCTGGACACCTCCCTATTAAACACACAGTCTACAAAGGGGAACTGATGAAACAGGATGGCTAAGGGACAGGTAATTTGGTGCTAAGCCATATCCACAATGACATATTTAAAACCCAATTAGCTTATTGCCAGATTTTCTCTTTTCGCTACATCTTTGTTAACATTTATATGCAGAATATTTGAATTTCTGCCAGTCTATGCAAATTAGAAGGTCAATTGGGCAAATTCAGAGAAGTATTATAGTTGCTCTTTCAATGAAAATTGCAAGTGTATAAATCAACCAAATCCATGCCTCTTGGCATAGAGGAAGAAGCATAGCTTAGAAGTGAAAGCAGGAATAATTCCCAGAGCATCTGAGGCAAACTGTGTTCCCATGAATTGCTGTGAGAATCATTTTCCTTATCCATCAAATAAAGCATCTCAACTCAGAGACCTCTAAACTTCTTTCCTGCTTTAAAATTATATAGAATTGCATTTAAGCAGTGAAATAGTTAAAATAGCTGTCCTCCTCCATTTTGTGCCTTTGAATATTTTAAATAATGGTGGCTGTAGTCTTCCAATTTCTTTTCCATTTCCCATAGTGCCCATAGACCACCACGTACACTGTAGTTCTTTCTCTCAAAAGGCCTCGATCTTATGTCTCTAATTCTGTTTTCACCAATCATCTTAAGTCTTGGTTCCTGGGCTCTTGCTAACTATCTTGAAAATACACAAATCAAGAAAGTCTGACTGTTGGAGATTTCTGCTAATAGGAGATTGTTTTTTTCACACCTGTCACACTGCTTACCTGTTTTGCATCAGTTCTGCCATAAGTTTCAAGATGGGAGTTGTACATGCTGGCTCTCCATACCACCGTTCAACAGCGTTCTGAAGAATGGGAAGATACGTTGGGTATCTTTTATAAAGTCTGTTAAAGAATTTAAGGGTCTAAAGAAATACTGTTCCTGAAAATTAGTGCCACTAAAAAAAAAAAAAAAAAAAAAAGAATCCATATTTTCTATGTTTGTACTAATTTGTTCTATATTTATACTATACAATGGCATTTTATAAATTGCTCTCCCTAACCTGCACAGATATATATACATTCTTAGGGCTGCCAGTGATATGTTCTTATTTGTAATGTATCTTACATGTTATATTGCTTTGTTCTTAGAATACTGTATAAATAAAATATGTACTTTTAAAGTATCATGTAAGCAGCACAGTTAAAGAATTATGCCTAATGTTGTAGGAAAAAAAAATAAATTTAGTTAATGAGGATAAAAATATATTTGAGTTATTATTATCAGTTTCTTGGGTACTATACTACTTAAAAATAATTTTATTGTGAAATTTAAAAATATGCAAAAGTAGAAGGAACTAGTCCTAATAAACCTTACATACATATTTCTCAGTTTCAAAATTACATTCTTCTTTTTTAAAAAAAGTTGTTGAATTGCTCTTTTTGGTCTCAATGTAGCTCCAAGGAACATCTGGGATGTTGGCTTGAAGAAAACAGCTTGAAGAAAACAAAGCTGTACATTGACAAAGGTGAAAATGTAGATAAAATGGAAAAATACCTAGAAAACTGTAAATGGCCAAACTTCGTAAGAGGAAGAAATAATGAACTTGAATATATGAATAAGTATAAAAGGAACCGAAATATTCCTGGTCCCAGATAGCTTTACAGATAAGTTCCAACAAACTGTCTTATAAAAGCTATCTTCTAGGCCAGACACGGTGGCTCATGCCTGTAATCCCAGCACTTTGGGAGGCCAAGGCGAGTGGAGGAGGTCAAGAGTTCGAGATCAGCCTGCCCAACATGGTGAAACCCTGACTTTCCTTTTTTTTTTTTTTTTAACTATTAATCTACTCAACATCAGTGTCACTAAAGATAGTCCCATGTACACACGAGGAGACATTTTCTACCATCCTTATTAATACTAAGAAGTATATGCCTCCAATAAGTCTATGCTGAAGACCATCAGAACCTGGAAAACAGACTCAGCTCCACTGGCCCTCTAATCAACACTGGCCATCTCTTTGCCAAGTAGGCACATGAATATAGGACTGAGGTCCCAAACTGTAGCAGAAAAACTATGTCACTGCCTTCATTTCTCTTTTCTTTTCCCAATCCTCAAGTCTCTTTCTGGTGTTTTCCAGCATACTTGTCTTTTGTTTCAGATCAAAATGCTAAACTGAATCACTTAATGGTGTTCCTTTTCGGTGTGGTCTGGGTAGAAATCTCCACAGTCAGATCATCATAATTTTCTTCCCTGCTCTTAGAATAAATTTCAAACTCCTTAGCATGGCATTCAAGGTCCTTTAAGATTTGGTTGTTGCCTACTTCCGGCATTATCTCTTAGCATTTCTGCTCTATGATTTAGCTTTTCATAACTCCCTGCAAACCCACTAATGCCAGTTCTTGTTTCCATTCCCTTATAAACCACTTCTTCTGTCTAACATATCCCTGTTTTTCAATACCAAGCTCAAGTTTTACCTTCCCTGGGATGTTTTCTCTATTTTATCCAAAGGCATTAGTCTCTTCCTCATCTATGTTCAAAGAGCACTCATGACCATATCTCTCTTATAACACAGTATGTTAGGGTTGGTTGTTGTGTTATTTGTCTGCCCTATTCTAAAGAACAGAGAACTTACTACCTTTCTGCTAATTTCTATTTGAATGTCAATTTCAATATAGGTGTCAACTATCCCAGGAAGCCTTCTCTGACATCACATGCATTTGCCTCCTACCTCTCCCTAATGGGTTAGAAGTGTCTCCTGTGTATGGTGGTGGAACTCTGTGCTAGCACAATCATAGTACTTGTATATCTCTCCTATTATGACCTTTTTGAGGGCATATACTAAGTTCTTGTTGAATGCATGGCCTGGCACAAAACAGATTTCAATAAATATTCGTTGCTACAAACTTGAAACCTAAAAATGAAGTGTAGCTTCATGATTAGAACTATTTCATTGTGTATTTCACTTTGAAGCTTTAGAAAACAGTTCATATGAAGTTCAATGAAAATAAGCCACCTACAACTTTAAGAGTGATATGCTTCCTAAAAGTAGTACTTTCTCCTATTAGACATGCATACCATCTTAATGGTATGCATTTGTATATGCTGAAACTGTTTTCTTATCATTATTTTCTCAAGTCCTATTCTATAACAAGCATTGTTTGACACTCTCTAGAGACACCAGTTAAAAAAAAAGAAGAAATCCCTGCCCTCATGGAATTTATATTCTAATAAGACAGAAAGTAAACAAAATAAATATATCTTATAAAGTACTACAGAGAAAGCCTGGCCTGGTGGCTCACACCTATAATCCCAGCACTTTGGGAGGCTGAGGCGGGAGGATCACTCAAGGCCACAGGTTTGAGATCAGCCTAGGCAACATGGTGAAACCCTGTCTCTACTAAAAATACAAAAATTAGCCAGGCATGGTGGCACATGCCTGTGGTCCCAGCTACTCGGGAGGCTGAGGAAAGAGAATTGCTTGAACCCTGGAGGCAGAGGTTGCAGTGAGCCATGATTGTACCACTGCACTTCAGCCTAGGTGACAGAGTGAGACTAGTCTCAAAAAAGTAGTACTACAAAGGAAAATAAGGCAGGGAAGGGGGATAAGAAGCGAGTGTATAGGTGAGACTAAGGTTTCAGTTAGATGAAAATAACAGAAATAAAGTCAGTCCACTTGATTAACTGTATTTTGACTGTTGTCAGACAACTTACTGTTTTGTTTCTATGGACTAAAAAACTGTTACTTTTGGTAGATGTAGATACCATATGCTATGTACTATGCTAAGGGCTGAGAATCCAGAGTTAAGGAAGATATAACCTTTTTTTTTGATACGGAGTCTTGCTCTGTCACCAGGCAGGAGTGCAGTGGCATGATCTCGGCTCACTGCAACCTCCCAGGTTCAAGCGATTCTCCTGCCTCAGGCTCCCAAGTAGCTGGAACTACACGTGTGTGCCACCATGCCCAGCTAATTTTTGTATTTTTAGTACAGGTGGAGTTTCACCAGGTTGGCAAGGATGGTCTCGATCTCGTGACTTTGAATTCGCTCGCCTCAGCCTCCCAAAGTGCTGGGATTACAGGTGTGAGCCACTGTGCTCAGCCAGGAAGATATAGCTTTTAATCTTGGGAAACACATGCTCAAATCAGGGTAGCAGACATAGAATAGGGAGGCTTTGAGGACAGAAATTCTGAAGCAGTGCCACTGGAACACAGGTGAGAAAATATTCCACCAAGGGACCTCCTGAGTACAAATTCAGAGATCATTACTGGGAATGCATTTGGAAGGCTCATGAGAATATGGATTCAACCCAAATCTCAGAACGTAAGAATACCAGAGGCACACACAGGTCTCTGAAAGGCATTCTATAATGGCATTAAAACCATGATATTTTTCAGAGCACACAGCATTCACTATGGGATAAGGCCAGGAGATAAAAGGGGATGCTCCTTTTTCTGTGTTGAATCAGAGTCGTACCAATTCTAATATGCTTCTGACAGAGGTGACTGCCACAGAGAAAATGAGTGATCATTGAAAAGCAGAGTAGAGGTCTACTCAACAGAGAGGTTAAAAGGGCTGCAGAGTGAGAGTGCCAGGCTCAACTACAGGGTAAGAACCAGAACCCACTCTAGGAGTTTAATTTTCCAGTGGCCTTGTGAGGACTATGTATATATGAGCAGGAAGAAAAGAACAGGAGCCCTTAGGTAGAAGATGCCCAGATCTAACTACTTTTATTGAGACTTTCTTAATGAATTTCTAAGGTCCACAACAGATAAATTAAAAATCAAAGGCATTAATGATATGACATTGCCTTATGGACAGCAAAACTGAAAATGTGAGAAATACCAGGTTTGCTTCTTTACAACATCCATTCAGCTGTCCATCCATCCATCCATCAGTTGTTAGTACTAGAAGGCAACAAAGTTTTCATTAAAAGTGTTAGGAGACAAGGCTATGGGGACGTGGCTCCAGAATAGAAACAGCCTGCCAGTTCAGAGATTAAAGGTAATCCGTGTATATGTAAACATCTGAACCTTTGTTCACAAAGGGACTGCTGCTGAAAGCCTTTCCTCTCTTGTGTCTGGCAAATGCTTTTCCATCTTGCAAGGCTTAGCTCAACTTTCACTTCTCCTGAGAGGCCTTCTCTATCTTGCAAAAAGCACTGCTCTTTTTCTCACACATGCTCATATAGCCCTTTGCATGCATCTTTGTTATAACACACTGACATTTTATTGTTTATTAGTCATGCGTAAATCAACTAGATAGTGAGCTTCTAAGGAGGAATCATTTTGTGCTCACCGTGGCAGCAAAAATACTAAAATTGGAACAATACAGAGAAGATTAGCATGGCCCCTGTGCAAGGATGACATGCAAATTTGTAAAGTGTTCTATATTTTTTAACAGACAAACAGAAAGCCAAATCATGAGCAAACTCCCATTCACAATTGCTACAAAGAGAATAAAATACCTAGGAATATAACTAACAAAGGACACAAAGGACCTCTTCAAGGAGAACTACAAACCACTGCTCAAGGAAAGAAGAGAGGATACAAACAGATGGAAAAACATTCCATGCTCATGGTTAGGAAGAAACAATATCGTGAAAATAGCCCATACTGTCCAAAGTTATTTACAGATTCAATGCCATCCCCATCAAACTACCATTGACCTTCTTCACAGAACTGGAAAGAACCACCTTAAACGTCATATGGAACCAAAACAGAGCCCGCATAGCCAAGACAATCCTAAGCAAAAAGAATAAAGCTGGAGGCATCATGCTACCTGACGTCAAACTATACTACAAGGCTACAGTAATCAAAACAGCATGATACTTGTACAAAAACAGAGATATAGACCAATGGAACAGAACAGAGGCCTTGGAATTAACGCCACACATCTACAACCATCTGATCTTTGACAAACTGGACAAAAACCAGCAATGGGAAAAGGATTCCCTGTTTAATAAATGGTGTTGGGAAAACTGGCTAGCCATATGCAAAAAGCTGAGACTGAACCCCTTCCTTACACCTTATACAAAAATTAACTCAAGATGGATTAAAGATTTAAACATAAGACCTAACACCATAAAAACCCTAGTAGAAAACTCAGGCAATACCAATCAGGACATAGGCATAGGCAAGGACTTTATGACTAAAACACCAAAAGCAATGGCAACAAAAGCCAAAATTGACAAAAATTCTAATTAAACTTAAGCGCCTCTGCACAGCAAAAGAAACTAACATCAGAGTGAACAGGCAACCTACAGAATGGGAAAAAAGTTTTGCAAGCTACCCATCTGACAAAGGGCTAATATCTAGAATCTACAAAGAACTATAACAAATATACAAGAAAAAAACAAACAACTCCATCAAAAGTGGGCAAAAGATATGAACAGACTTCAAAAGAAGACATTTATGTGGCTAACAAACATGAAAGAATGCTCATCATCACTGGTCATTAGAGAAATGCAAATCAAAACCACACTGAGATACCATCTCATGCCAGTTAGAATGGCGATCATTAAAAAATCTGGACAAAAGATGCAGGAGAGGATTTGGAGAAATAGGAATGCTTTCGCACTGTTGGTGGGAGTATAAATTAGTTCAACCACTGTGGAATACAGTGTGGCTATTTCTCAAATATCTAGAAATAGAAATACCATTTGTCCCAGTAATCCCATTACTGCGTATATACGCAAAGGATTATAAATTGATCTATTATAAAGACACATGCGCACGTATGTTCACTACGGTACTGTTTACAATAACAAAGACTTGGAAAAAAACCCAAATGCCCATCAACGATAGACTGGATAAAGAAAATGTGGCACATATACATCATGGAATACTATGCAGCCATAAAAAAGGATGAGTTCATGTCCTTTGCAGGGACATGGATGACTCTGAAAACCATCATTCTCAGCAAACTGACACAAGAACAGAAAACCAAACACTGCATGTTCTCACTCATAAGTGGGTGTTGAACAATGAGAATACATACTACAGGGAGGGGAACATCACACACAGGGGTCTGCTGGAGGTTGGGGAGCTAGAGGATGGATAGCAGGGGGTGGGGAGATTAGAGAGGGACAACATTAGGAGAAATACCTAATGTAGGTGACGGGGATGGATGGAGGCAACAAATCACCATGGCATGTGCATACCTATGTAACAGTCCTGTAAGATCTGCACATGTATCCCAGAACTTAAAGCAAAATTAAATAAGAGAAATCATTTTATTCATTATTGCATTTCCTTTGCCTGGCACAGAAATGAAATGAAAAAAACAATACTTGCTGAACAGTGAATTCTCAGCTGTACTTTCCTCTCTATTTCAGTTTGCCTAAAATGGTATTGCCAATTACTTTCTTCTGGAAAACAATTCTGATTGTGTTAGTCAATCATAACCATTAGTTGCTTTATAATGTAGACCCTTATACCTATGGAATAAGGGTCTACATTCCTGAGACTGATATTCAAGAGTCCCAAACAACCTACATTTCCAACCATGAAATGAGTGGTATCTCTAACAAAATATCTTCACTACTGAGTCCCTAAACCTGATGCCTAGGTCAACTGAAAACCGGTGCTCCTTCCTTTTTCCATATGGTCCAATCCTATTTATTTGATGAGACCCAGGGAAACACCTTCACCTTTCCAGAGACCTACCTGATTCCCCAGCTAAATGCATTCACTGTCCTGTTTATATCTTTGTTATGGCTTGCAGCACTTTCTATACGTTATTATAGCAATTTATGTAAATATCAAACTTTTTTGGGGGTAGGATCTGCATTTCTCACGAACCTAGCCCAGTCCTTAGCCCACTTTGCTGATTAAGTGAGCAAATGGGATTCCATTGTCTCATTACGTATCAGGGAAAAGAACTAACAACGACTGTATTTACTTGATGACAGCCACTGTACTGGGCCCTTTACAGAATAACAGAATCATGACACTTCTCACAACAAACCTGTGAGTTAGTTATTATTAGTCTTGTTTTATGGAAGGCAAAATTATGATTCTGAGATGTTTAGTAACTTACCCGAGACCCACAGTTTAAGTGGTGAATCTAGGACTGGAGTCTAAGACTGGGCTATTCCAAAGTTTGTGCTCCTCTACATATCTTGTTATCTTGTTTATGTGTTTATGCACATTAATAAACAGCACTGAGTTCCTATCAGTGAACACAACGATCAGATTTTAACAAAAGACTGTGTATGAGAAAATAATGTCATACAAATTTCTTAATTTTTTTCCCAACTTCCCTCTGAATTTTTGATACTTCAGTTTGAGCATGATCTAGGAAAAGTTTAAACAAGGTGGCAAGATAAGGTGTTTTCTTAATGTTGCGTTCCCATCACAGGGACAAAGAAGTAAGTCAGTGATCCTCCTTCAATTCTCCAGCCCTGGAAACCATTTATCAAGATGGTTGCTGTGTAGTTTCAGGCAATTTAGTTTTGGAAGGACAGAGTGAAAAGCAATGTAGTTTGTGGAGCAGTTAATGCAGTCAGTGTTTATAGAAATGTTTTTGAATTAAATAGCTAACCACTAAAATAGCATTTTATCAAATAATCGCCATAAATAAAATGCATTTTGACTTTAAGATGACATGTGCTCTTACAGGATGTTTCTTCTGCATGCTAAGGATTGTATAACAAATTAAAGAACACACATTTATGTGGATAAAAGGCAAATAAACTTTCCCCAGCAGTAATGTGGAAATCATCACTGACGGTTTGACATATGAACATTTCAGAAAGAATAAATGACTTTCATATCCATGGCATTTTAAAAATCATACTTATTCATTGTTGCATTACTTGAATACTTTGGAAAGAATCCGTACTTTATCACCTGAAACTGCTTAAAGTATTTCAAAATATTTTAATAAAGCTTTTTGAATTATCAAATAATATAACTTTTAAACAAATTTTACTATTATTATAAATATTTGTTCTTCATCCCTTGCCCAAAGGAAAACTATAAATCTTGTCTCAACTGAATGAACACCATTTATCATATTCATTTTGTTGTCAATACAATTATGAAAAGCCCTTGGCCTTTTCCCAAGGAAGCTGATTTGCTACTGAAACTCAATTATTATAAGCAACGCCAGTACCAAACCACCCCATTTGGCAATCTAACACAGCTTCCGGCATAACTGACACTTGTCTCCGCCCCGACCCTGGTAACTTCAACATCTATGGTCAAATGGAGGAGACAAAGGTTTCCAGTTCAAAGCAAAACATTAAGTCCCAAGATTTTCCGTTTGCTATTTTCTGCCATCTGCTGGACAAAAGTTTCATTTCAGAAAGGTTCACCCCCACCCTCAAAGGAGCTAAATAAGAAAATGGAAAACAAATAAAAATGTAAATTATAGTATCTTCTCTAAATATTGGGCAGTGTTAATTATGGCAGATAGTTCTTTTTTGACAGTGAGGGGAAGGTTTCTGACCTTGACTCTTGGTTGAAACTGTTGAAGAGAAAAACATGAAATGTTAATCACTAGATAGCCTAGAGTTGTGAACTGGTTTTAAGATCACCATCGATATTACAGTGCCCAAAGTAGACTTTTATTATTTTTCAAATAATGAAAATTTTGATTTTGAGAGTTGCTATTTATGTTTAGAGAAAGAAAAGGGTCAAGCTGGGTGCAGTGGAGCTCAACTGTAGTCCCAGAGTCCCAGCTAGTCTAGAGGCTGAGGTGGGAGGATCACTTGAGCCCAGGAGTTAGAGTCTAGCCTGAGCAACATACGAGTCCTTGTCTCTTAAAAATTTTTAAAAAGGCAGAAATGAAAGGGTCATAAATAATTTCAGTTTGTCATCATTAAGAGAATTTTAAGACTTTCCACGTTGAAATTTATACTCTATACATATTATATATTGATGTAAAGCATGTGCATGATTACTCAATTACATAAAAAGCTGCAACCCTTCTCCGGGTAAATAAGTGTTTAAAAATTTTTATAATATGTAGAGTTCTCCCTAAAACATGCCTACATCCCCCATTAGTTAAATTTTTGGCCACAACTGTGGCATAGTAGTTGGAAGTTGCTTTTAAGAAGTTTTTTATTGCAATTTAATTTATAGAAAAGTTTGCTAAGAAGGGTTTAAACAAAGCAACTGAGTAACAGTTTAGATTAAAAAGTAAATTAGCTTTGAGATTATATAATTTTTTCACATGCTCTGATGGTTTCATGTATAAAAGACATAAAACCATTATCTAACGCTTATATGACTTGCATACAGTACCACTTCCTGTTGGGATCAAAGGACAGTCATGCAATACTATTAGAACAATATTAATGGCCACTTACAACTACCAAAAATGTGTCGGACATTATACAGAGTACACTCTACCTACTTTAATGGTTACAATAAGCCGTGATACTGAATTATATCTGTTTTCAAATGAGAAAACCAAGACTCACACAGGTGAAATGACTTGCCAAGGTTCACAACACAGTAAATGAAGAGCTGGGATTTTAAGCCTCGTCTGTCTATCACCAAAGTCTGTGCTCTTTTAACTTACATGATAAGGCATTTCTGTGGGGGATTTTTTTTTCTGCCTGTGCTAACCCTTGGCAAAGGTAAATTCAGATTTTACACCAAATGACAAATCTTGACTATTTTCCCATTTTTATGTCCATTAATTATTTTCATGATAATGAAAAACTGTGGCATGATGAGTTAGGCCTCGAAGAGATAAAATGATCTTCCCAGCTTTGCTAATTGAGATGGAGATTCAAATCTCCCCCCAAAAATGCCAAATGGTAGGATTCATTGATCCCTAAAGATGTTAGCCAGATCATCCCTTCAACTCCAACGTAAGCAATCATTTGGGGGAAGTCATTTTTAAGTATCAATATTTAACTGCACCAAAAACGTGACCCCTCTGAGCCTGGTCTCCAAATACTGTGCTCAGTTATCTGTTCTGCTGCCACTGTGCTGTAATTTTTAGCTGATTACACATTAGTTCATTTAGCTTTGTTTCCTCTTCCCTACTGTGCCATACTATTAAATGAAAGCGAGGGGCCTGGCGTCCCTCTGTGCACAGAGCTGGTATTGTCACAGTGTAATAAGGATACATCCAGTCAAACAGCATGGTGTAGCTGGTCTTTGTGTTCAGTGCAAAGGCAATCCCTCGAAGATCTCTTGCCAGCCCGATCAACATACGCTGTCAGTGGGAAAGAGACACAGTAATTGATTTTCACGTTAGCGCAGAGCAGATGGAGTAATAATCAGGCAATAATGACCACATATCTGATTTTGATTCATTAGCTAAAATGTCTCGTTCAGACCTCTTTCTACAGAAAATCACAGACTCTCTAAACAAACAGACCATCAAATCTGCTGATCAACTCCACTTTGCTTCTTACAAATTTAGCTAAGTCATAATTTCAGTAGCATAGCTAAGCATTTAGATTCTTAATATGCTTTGTTTCTGAATAAAGCAAAATCAGAAAAAAAAGAGATTAGAATTGATAATTACACAAAACAGATATGTACAGGGTCTAGATATTATTTAATAACAGCAAATCTTCAACACTGGCTTGTATGCAATCGCCTCTACAACATAATTTAGAGTCTATCCTAGAAAGGCATTTAAAAATTCCTAACGAATATCTTTAATAACTTTAGGACAAAATAAAACTGGCCAACTGACCTACTGGTACTTTGATACACACAGAACGGCAGTCACATTCCCCAAGCGAGGAAGATGTAAGAAAACAAGTTCTATATTCGATGTCCTAAGACTTGAATTTGAATCCCAGCTTTAAGACTTAAGGCAAGACAATTTATCAGGCTCACTTTTGTCATCTATAAAAGGGGCTAATAATGCATTTCTCACAGAAGCACTGTGACAAGTAAATTTAATAAATGTATGTGAAATGCCTAGCAGAGACTGATACACAGTAAATGTTCCATAAGTATTTAGTTTTAGAGAAAAAAACCAAAAACTTGACTCTTGAATAGAAGAGATCTGACTTGTACTGCGGACTCTTAATTAAGCTGTCCTTAGGTTGATGCTTGGGAAGAGAAAAAGAAAACCCATGAACAGATGCTAGAATGTCAGAACAAAGAGCACAAATAAACATAATTACAAAACAAGGGGGTGGGATAATTGAGATACACAACTGTGACTTCCGAAGATACTGTTTCGTTGCAAATACTCAGCTAGAAATGGTCTCTGAACTTTTTTTTTTCTACCAGATTTTCTCTTTTCTCACACTTTGGTAATAAATGAAAACCTCTTTACGAAGGAGTTTAAATTATTATTAAGCAAACAGTGAATCCTGACCCTCATCTTAATGGCTGATTTAATTTAATTTCAAAGTAGTAAATAATAGTTTAACTCTCAGAGGCATCTGGAATTTCTCATCCTCTCCACTCTTTCTGCCTAAGAGGTGACTCAATGTAACTGAATGTTATTTATAGGAATATTCAGTTTCTATACCGTCTAACAGTTCAGAGAATGATGGTTACCTGAATTTCTGAATCTGAAAACTCTGAATTTTTGTTTCTGTTCCTTTAAATGACTTACTCCTTTTTTTTCTCATACTCTCACCAGTTCTTGTTTTTCTGTAACCAGCCTGCCTCCTTGTAGTTCCCTCACGTAACCTGCAATTAGTTTTTAAGCATTTTGCCTTTTCATGTAGCCTTTTTTTTTAAAACCACCTGAAACCTGTCCCTCTCTTTCTCAGCTTTTCACATTCCTGGAAGCCTCCAGCACAAAATACATCTTCAATGAAGCCTTCTTCAAACCATTCTATTCTGACTCCTTACCTTTGCAGTCGTTCTAATAAATTAGGCTTTTTGTTCTATTTTTATTAGGTACACTTACAAGTTTTAAGCTATGCTTCAAATAATTTTAAGTTTCCACTTACACATGAGATATCTACCATTTAAGTCTAAATTAGCAAGAACCATAAGTTTTACTTCTTTGTGTCTAGTACAAAGGGCTCTTAAAATATTTTAGATTATCCTCATTATACAAAAAGATTAATTTTTATTTTATCACAACTTTTTCCTTTCTTAAAAGATGTCAAATTAATAGAAGTGGTCTATAGAACTCAAATCTATGGTTTTTTTTTTTTAAGTGGCAAAATGTGGCTATGAAATTATATCAATGTTTCATTCTAGAAAATGTTACTACAGGGGAAGCATATAATAACCAAATGTATGTTTTAAATGAGTTCAACTGAACAGAAAAATGCAGTGTTAGTAAGAAATAGATTTCTTATGCTCAAATAATATCTTTTATCTCAAAGCAGCAGAGAATACTGTAATAATCTACATGGATACAAAAACAACACTAAAGAGAGTGTTTTCTCAATAGCCAAAACATATGCAGCCCGGATGCGAAAAAGAAAAAGCTGCTAACTAGGAGCTCAACCACCCACTAAGGAATTTGAGAGTGAGAGGCGATCTCATTGAATTTGAAGAAAGGAGGGGCTACCGTTTACTATCTCATTTAAAATAGTGCAAACAGTTTTATTTTAAAAGTTGCCTTTCTCCTACAGTTGGTCAACACAAGATTGATCTGAAGAGTGAGAGGCTCTTGTATTTTTAGTGAGGCTGTTTTGGGGAGTGGGATAGGTCTAGGGATCTAAACCTATGGATTCCTTTCTGGAGAGTTAGGGAGAAACTGCTGAGTTCTTCAGTCTGCTGCATGGTGAACAGTTGTCTGTGTGCCAAGCGTGAGACGAATGGGCTGGGAAACAGCTGAAACGAGGCTCCTTCCACCCTGACCCCCAAAACAGGGTTTCTAATGGAAAGTCTGACAGACCCTTTACTGTAGTGGCACTACTGGGGGCAGCTATAATATTATCCTCATAATTCTACTATATAATAACAACAAAGACAAAGAAGGTGAAGGGTCATTGTGCTTTGTCTTTAGAATTAAGATGGCTGTCTTCATCCTTACAGCATACTCTTAATTCTGAAGACACATCTTAATAACCTCTAAATAGTTCCAACAAAAGAGCCGTGTCAGAGGAATGAGCAGGCCCCAAGGTGTTTCAACTGGAGTGTTTTCATCTGCCTTTATTGCTCTATCCCTCTCCAGAATTAAGGCAATAACCTGTGATAAATTATTCAGGAACTGCTACAGGGATCAAAGCAAAATCATTCTGTTAAAGTGCTGTTTGCAACATTTGGCACTTAGTGCGAAAACTTTTAATGTGCGCATGCTGAAAATCAAGGATTTTAAATAATTTAACATTGTGGAGTTTTTACGAAAGGACTAAAGATAGTAGGTTCCTATTTAACTGTTCTTCTTTCTCTGGGAAGTTTTCATTCATTTTCCTTGAAACTGATGATGTCATGACCAAATCAAAAATGATGCATGAGTCAGGGGAGTACTGGACTATATTTTACCATGGATACAATTATAGGGGGAAAACATATATTCTGTAAGAATACTCTAAAGCCAAGATTTGTCAGAGTATTCTTTCCTTTGCCCCTTTACTTGGAAGAGAAAAACCCAAGACAAAATTTCAATGTTTTCTTCAATTTTATTAAGAATAAGTAAGAAAACAAAGCTATAAATTTAGGACTTTTGCTGCATTTCCTCCCCTCACAACTCTATTTCAATTTGGCAACATAGGTCCTTAACATTTAAGTTTATCCTGAAATCTGCATTTGAAAATATCTATAAATAGGGAGTTAGAAAATCCTGGTAAGAGTTGCAAATTAAATGACTTTGGCAGTCCTGCGGCATTTTCATGGAGATATTTTAACAGCATCATCTCCTGTGGATTGGAATACTAAATACTTTATTGAAGAACAAAACAGAAATGTTTTTATCTCTAGTACTTGCAAAATGAAGTACCTGAAAGCACTTTTGCACGTATTATTTATTCATCATGATAGAAAAATAGCCTTAACCTAATAAATTACATTTAAAAGCATTTAGTGCAAAAGTTTTGGTTATGATAAAGCAACAGATTTAGTTTTTTATCGGTAGCTTACAGCACCAAGTTTTCTTTATACAAATTAGACAGATGGTGCTTACAGTAGAATTTACTAAAGGTCTGTCACAACAAATGCAGCCAAGCTGCATATTTAATCACTGCAGAATCTTGTCTACCTGCAGCTGCCAACTGCTAATCCAATTTCCCTGATAAATGTGGCAAGAGACACGATCAGCAATAAAGAGCATCTAACTCCATTTTCCTGCAGGGCGTCTTTTGATGAACATTTAGGACGGAAGCACGGAGTGCACTGTGTGGCCTTGGTTCGTGGCAGCTGCATGCATTCTGAGGCACAGTTCTCAGGTTACTCACTTAATTCTGCCACTATCATTACGTTGCTATTGATCTCAGTAGCTGTTGCCTACACAGCATTACTCTAGATGAAGCTGAATCAGGCAGTTATCATGCATCAAACTTGCTCAAAAGCCTGGAGATTTCCCCTTAATTACTTGTGATTTTATTTGCAAATACCGTTAAAGTGTAATCAAGCAGTCACTTTCCAGGGTCGTTAAGAACTTGCTGGTTTAGGGATATATCACTGGAGCGCCATTAAAAATGACTCTAGGAAGATGGTTTCTATCAGACTAGATGGGATTACGACAAAAATGGTCTTGGAATATAATGAAATCTTCAGATGAGAGAGACGTAATTTTTATAAAGATGATGCTTTTCAACTTCACTGCTTCTTTTTTGATAAAGGGCAGCAACAGCAACCTAAAAACAGCAAAGATTTTGTTGGGCTCTGAAAATATTTGGAAGACATCTGTAAGATACAGCTAATCTGAGTGGAAACTCTGGTGAAGAATTTCAGGAAGACTATAAACACAAAGAAAATCTGTAAGATCCTTTTTTGGTTTTAAAATTCTGTAACTATAGCATGCTGATAAACATTAATTTCAAAAATTCTTTCAAGTTAAGAGGTATAGCATTTGGCTAATTATTTTTTGATAGAAGAATAACCTAAAGATAATTATCAAAGGCCATATCATTTTTCTATTTGGCTTTTTACTGCTAGTTTTTTTTTTTTTGGTGAATAGACGCTATGCAAAAGATGGTTAATATTTCCAACGTATTTCAAATAACTATGAAATATATGACTCAATTGCCACCAACAAAGGTGTCTACATTCTCTGGAGTGCATTTGTTAGTATGTTAAAAAGAATAATCAGTGTCAATTTATTTAATATTGCCCTAATACATTATAATTTCAGAAGATACTATTTCTATTTAGCAGAGCTTGTGCTTTCCATCCCCCACCTTAAAATATGGGGCTGTTTTGTCACAGACAGCTTGCTACACTTAAGGATTTTACTAATAAAACATAATGTTGTCTTAGATATTATGACTGTTGCCACAGCTGAACTGACTTGTCAAATCAATCCTAATATGGCTCCCACAGGCACATAAAAACCTTATTTAGCTATCAGTTATCCTAATCACTTTGTTCCGTTTAAGAATGCAATACTTCAGGACCAGTTCCTATTTATACATATATGCCTAGCCATTTAATAAAGTCTTGATTTATATAAATTCTTGTTTAAAAAAATATTTAGAGATGTAGTGTTTTAGTATGTGTATGTTTGTGCATTTCCTCCATACAGATATGTTGAAACATACAGTGCAGGGCAGATGAGGGAACCGGGGTGTTTAAAGTGGTGTACCCACAAGAAGTGTTCTATTAAAGACAGTAACTGCCACAGGAGACAAATCTATGTCATCTAATCATGAACTGACTGTCCAAAACTATTTGCTGACCTCAAAGTCCATTTGTATAAGAAACCAGAAAAGTGCTTAAATAAAAGTACAACTTAAAGACATGCAATTGGGAAAGGAGGTCTGAAGAGGCAAACAGCACACACAGATATGCAAAACCCTTTTTTGATCTAGATATCCTAGAAAAAACAAAATTGTCATTCCTCATATTTAGAAACAAACCCACCTTTACGTCTTCTTGTTTAAAGTTGTTGTTGAATATCTGTAATACTGTTTCAAAAGCAACTGTAAGAGGCAGCATAAAATTCTCAAATTCATCCTCATCTTCGCCTATCAGAGAAACAAAAGGGTCACTATGGTTTAAAATGCATGGAATTGTACATTATCGTCAGCACTGAGTGCTTCATTTAGGCTTAGAAATATTCCCAAGAAGGGGTCAGCCTGCATTCACATCCATGCTACATTTTCTACTTTTGCTCATTGAATATTCTGGTGTTTTGCCTTCTCTTTTGCACCAAATGAAATAGCAAAATTACTTACCAGCCATTTTTTTTTCCTGGTTCTTTATTGGATCTAACAGACTCATGCCCCAGGCATCTCAGTCCTTTAGCTCCTAGGGCCCCTAGAGCTTCTCTAATGCCTCAAGGAAGGCCACTTTCAAAGCCTCAGAGATGCAGTGTTTTTTTCCCCTTTTCTTTGGGTGCCAAGGCCCTAAAGGGCTCATAGACTCAGGTGCCCAGATAGGTCTAAGTTATTATTCTCTTTTATTTATGTTCTTTTTAATTAATTTATTAAATAAATGGCAGGGTAACTTTTATCTGCCAATAAGGATGGGGTCCCTTATGGGTCATTTGGATTTTAAATACATTCTCCATGGGTACACGTCTTACACTAAGCTTCCTTCCTTTTATTTTTAAACAGAGAGGAAAGAGGCATTTCCTATTAATTTTTTTACTTTAAAGGTAGACCGTAGTTTCCTCAAGGATTCACTTAAAGCAGAATCTTCACTTCACACATGGATATGCACAACTGATTACATAGAATTCTTTTCAAAAGGGTTTTTTTTAAATGAGAGATTGAACTCACTCAGTCATCCTAAGTCACAAGGAGCTATGAGGTGCACTTCACTGAAGAAACAGGCAGAGAAAGGTTAAGTGTTTTGCTTAAGGTGGAATGCTTAGTTGGAGACAGAACTACAAGGTTCAGACCTCCTAATTTCTATGCTATTAGTAGAGTTTTAAAATAGAGTATTAGAGAGGAAATGAGCTCTCAGAGAAGGGACTCGTGGTCCTCAAAGTTTGGTCCTTGACCACCAGCATCAACATCACCTGTGAACTTGTTAGCTATAAATGCCCAGGTTCCATCCCAGATCTGTTGAATCAGAAACTCTGGGGGTGGGTCCCAGCAATTTTGTTTTAATAGGCCCTCCAGATGACTGAGAATGTTTGAGAAGCACTGGCCTATAGTCATTTTTCAGACAAAGAAACGGAGATCCTGTCAGGATCAAGAGCCTGTGACTCTTCAGGAGTAGCTCATCTGACTGACTCTGATTTTCTGTGATTTATCTCTTTCCTTCAATTTCACATTGTTTCAGGAATGCAACAGAATCAGGGACTTAGCTTTGTTACAAGAAGATACCAGAAGGCCAATGAAGCTTTACTGGTGTGCTGTTCTAAACGAAGGTCAGTGTCCTGGGTGAAGAGTAAGGCAGACCAAATTATAACCTCTTCTCTGTCAACTGACACCCTTCTCTGTTAACTGGTGATAACATAGACCTATACAGGTGTTATTTTTCAAAGCCCAGGTGAAATGATACCTTTCACAATGTCTAAGCTAAGCTTTCCAAACTCCCAATCAAGTTATCTCCCTTCTCCCTTTGGATTCCCATAGCCAGTCTGCCTTGATTGCAGATATTCAAGCATAGACTTAAGAATAGCAAGAACAATACCACCTACATTATACCATAACTACCATTTGATCCGGGTTACAGTGGGGATTAAAAGAGATAAAATTTATAAAGTGTACATGTAAATTATTAGCTCTACTAGCCTAAACTGACAGTATCTGCAGATTAGCTTCTACAGAGTGAAGACTATATCTTTGTGTTTCTCAGTGAAGGAGAATGATGTGGGGCTCTGTAATAAATAGGCCCAGGTGTCTGACTCCATGGTGTATTATTTAACTTTGGATATTTTACTCATCACTCTGAGTCTCAGTTTCCTCCTCTATAAAATAAACATAAAAATACTTATCTTTGAGGGTTTCTGTGAAGATTAAATATTGCAAGGCATGGAAAATGGAAGCTGCTCAATAAATAGTAGTGGTGGCACTAGTAATATAGTATTAACACAGAACTGAGCCCGGCATTATTTGGGAAATACTGTGTTTAGATAAAAAGTAATTTCTCAATAAAGGTGAAATTTTAGAACGTCTTTATTTTCTTAACACCTGACATAGAATAATATAATAAATAACTGAAATATACATCGTCAAATTTTAAATACATAAAGCATATGTACATTATATTTAAGGCATGTAAAGTATTTTCTAAATGTGGAATTATTAATGAGAACAGTGGTAATTATCACTGCAGGCAGATAATGGTGCCAGAAAGAATGGATGCTTTGAAATCAGAAAGTTTATCTAAGTTTAGCTGAGAGCAGTGGTGAACGCCTATAATTCCAGCTACTTGGGAGCTGGGGTAGGAGGATCCCTTGGGTCCAGGAGTTTGAGACCAACCTGGGCAACACAGTAAGATCTCATCTCTTAAAAAAAAAAAAAAAAGAGAGAGAGAAAGAAAAAAGGTTTATCTCAGCTTGTATCCTGGCTCTGCTCCTGTTAGCTGTCTGGTTTTGGGTAAAGTCACTTTAGTCATCAAAGCCTTAGTGTGCTCACCTGTAATTAAGAGACATAATATTTACTTCATAAAGTTAGCTGTGAGAATTAAGTAAATGACAAAACATCTATAACCCCCCTTGCTCAGTGTCTGGTACTTAATAAATGACAGCCATTAGCACTATTGTTGTCTTGAGTCTAACATGGGCTTAGAGAGGTGATTATGGTAATCAAAAAGAGTGTAACTGCAAGATTGCCAGCCCAGTGCCCTTCCTTTGGGAACAAAGTTTTCCAAGGTAAGGACGTTTATTCAGAACAAAGACAAATTCCAACTTTTAATATTTCAACTCCTAACTTAATATTCTGAGCTACAGATCAAAAAACTTCCTGATTCCACCTTTTTCTCCATTCAGATTTCAAGGCAAACAGGGATACCGGGAGCACATGAGACAACCAAAATGTTCAGGGAGAGGTCAAGCAGCAGATACTATAAACACAGTAATGTGAGCAGGAATTCTACTTAAACGTCACTTCCTCAGAGAGGTCTTCCCTGACCACTCTATTGAAAATGGTCTTCATAATTTCCCCTCTCCCCATATCACTTTCCAACCCCATAACCTGCTTTACTTTTCTTACTGGACTGACTATCCTGGCTATTCACTGACATATTTATTCATTTGTTGTTCATCCTCTCTATTAGGATGTAAGTTCCTGGGGAAGGAACTTGGTCCATTTCCATCATAGAGTATCCCCAGTGCCTTGAATGGGGTCTGGCACTCAAGAAATATTTGTGGGATGACTGAATAACAGCTGTTATTCCTTGAGTGGTTATGCAGGCAATGGATTTGGTACTTTACTTGCTTAAAAAAACACTTATGTGGCTCTTACTATTTTCAAAGTACTGTTGCAAGTCATTAATGGTCAGAATAATCTCATGATTTTCTTCATTTTACATGTGAGCAGAGAGACTCAAAGGAATTAGGTAGCTTGCCCAACATCCTCCAGCTGGTAAATGTCAGTGAGCCCGGATTCTCAATCAGGTCTGCTTTCCTCCCAGGCTCATTCATGCTTTTCCATGTCTCCGATAAGATGGAAGGCATCAGAGATGGGGACTAATGTTAGTGTTGCTGAATCCTGAATACGGAGCTGCATGAAGTCGGAAGAGAGTGAAGATCAGCAAGCTTGGTTCTGGTGAGGAAAATGGAATTCCTAGACAATCGGTTGGTTTTAAAGTAGGCAAATATAAGACACTGGTGCATTATACTATAGAAATGTTTATGTTTTAGTTAGCACTGTTCTTGTTATTGCAGTGTGGTATGTTGTACCACCTAAGCTGGAGAACTGAACATTTTTGTTTATATCATGCAAACAACTTTATACAACATTACTATTAAAGATTTTTCCTAATCGGTATTACTTATATCTACGTAAATGATACCCATAGAGGTATCATTTACTATTTCTGATGCAAAAGGAGAAAACATGAGCTCACTCTCTTACAACTTCATGTTCAAATATAGTCATATATTTAGTTTTCCAAATGTAAATGTGGTTATTTTATGAATAATAGTTGAAGCTGTTAGTTTTTTTCTTAATAAGACGAAGGTCCAGAAACCAGTATGATTTGAAGGTAAAGTGCCAATTCATAGACTAGTATTTTCAATGCCATCAGGAAAAGTAAATGTCAATATGACATTGTACGTTCTCAGTCATGCATAGATAAAAATAATAAGTTCCTCAGTTTGTAGGTAAAATCCAAAGCAAATCACTCCCAATGGTCTCTGAGAATATGTTTAAGCAGAAAGTCATTCATTTTGTAAGTTCTAAACTTTTTCCTTCAGAGACATCACATGAAAATATAATAGTAACTGTTTGAGTACGTTGGCTGGAAGACATTTTAGTTGCAGGACATTTCATTTATTATTTTGTACAATCTAAAACTGCCAGTGGTGGAAATGTAAAATGGTATAACTCATGTAAAATGGTGTAGTCATTGTGGAAAACAGTTTGGTAGTTACTCAGAAAATTAGAGTTGCCAGTTGTCCTATCAATTTCACTCCTAGGTGTTTACCCAAGAAAACTGAAAATACATGTCCACACAAAAAGTTGTATGCAAATACAGCTGTATTATTTTATAATAACCAAAGGTAGAAAAAACTCAAATATTTATCATCTGATGAATGGCTAAACAAAATGTGGCACATCCAAACTACGGAATATTATTCAGCCACAAAAAGGAACAAAGTATTAATATAAACCTAAACAGGAATGTGCCTTAAAAACTAAGTGAAAGAGGCCAGATACAGAGGCCACAAATTGTATGATTCTATTTATATTAATGCCCAGAATAGGCAAATCCATAGAGACAAAAAACATATTACTGGTCTCCAGGGTTTAGGGGAAGGGAGAAGAGGAGTGATTATTTAATGGTACAGGGTTTTTTGAGGGGTGATGAAAATGTAGAATTAGATAATGGTGATGGCTGCACAACTTTATGAATATTCTGAACATACTAAATACCAATGAATTATATACTTCACAAAAGTGAATTTTATGGCATGTGAATCTAAAAGAATAACAACAACAAAATTCTGGGTTTGCTCCCCCTCTGAAATGTATACAAAACAGTGAAACTTCTCCTTTCCTTTTTTCCCCCATTTCCTTAAATTTGAATGCAAACAGCAGCTAGATTACTGGGGAGGTGGGGAAAATGGGCAAGGAGAAGCAAGTGATAGAAATGCTATGGTAACTGTTAATGATGGTAGCCAACAGTTACTGTATGATAAGTATTGTATAAAACACTTTGGCAATTGTGATAAATCAATATGGCAGGCAGAATACAGAATAATTACCCTCTCAAAGATAACCTGTCTAATTCTTAGAACCTGTGAACATATTAGGTTATGTGATTAAGGGAAATTAAGGTTGCCAACCAACTGACTTTAAAACAGAAAAGTATTCTGAATTATCCAGGTAGGTCCAATGTAATCCCAAGGGTCCTTAAAAGTGGAAGAGAGAAGCAGAAGTCAGAGAACCACAAAGATGGCAGCATGAAAAAAATTCAGCCTGATGCTACTGGAGAAAGGGAGGCCATGAGCCAAGGAAAGCAGGTGGTCTCCAGAAGCTGCAAAAGGCAAGGGAATAGATTCTTCCTTAGAGCCCTGCTGACATCTTGATTTTAGCTCACCAAGACCTGTTTTGGTCATTCGACCTCCAGAATTATAAAATAATACATTAGTATTGTTTAAGCTACTACCTAATGGTAATTTGTTATAGCAATAATAACGTAAAACCAATATAGTCAGTAAAGGTCAGGTCTCCTGTAATGAAGCTCTGGTCCAAACTAAGTCTCCTGAGAGGAGAAACAAGCAAGGAGACACAGGTACTGGGTGAAGAAAATAATCCATTCAAAACCAAGTAACAATGGGCGATCTCAGAAGAGCTGGTGACTTTTGCAGGTGTAGGCCCATATCATCTGCTGTTTCCCAAGGCTTCATTAAGATACCACTTCTAAGTTGTATTACAGTAAAACTTTGAGAAATGTGCTTAACTGGTCCTTCAAACTTGGGCCACAATTGGTTTTCATTTCAGCTTCCCTCTAGATTGCCTAGGAGTTCTAGCTAGTTTTAAAATGACCTGTGGCTTCAGGCAGGGCAGGATATTTTAGTATGTACCGGGAAGTGTCATCACATTGTGCTTCTATAGGAAAATAATAGCCCCAGATATTGAGGGCAGAGTAGATGGCATTAAGAGCACCAAGCTTGCCTCATTTTAAGGTCCCAGCAGCAGTCAATGCTTCTTCTAATAGTGCATTCAATAAACGTTTCTTAATATTTTCTAAGGACTTGTTTTGTGATAGCAATGGCTCTAGGCCCCTTTACATATGTTTATCTTATTTAAACCACATGACAACTCTTTTACATAGTTTTCTCCATTTAATAGATGAGAAAACTGAGGCTCCCTGTAATTCCTCTCCCTAGGGAACCAGAGTGTTTATTTTAGTTCCCAGAAAAAAAAACACACTGCCCACTGCAGACTATAGCTACCCATTTTCAAAGAATCCCACCCTAAAAGTCTCATGAAACATCTCACTCCCTGGGGTGCTCTGAACTGTCTAACTTCAAAACCAGGTAAGTTATTAAAACTGGATCTGGACTTAATGGGCTGCTTTCTGCCTACAGGGCCAGCTAATTAGTCTTAATTATCTCATTATAGATTTTAAGTATTTCCAGCTGCTTCTTTACCCCTTACTGCCCACTTCCCCATCCCCCCATGTCTATTTTTCAGATAATCTCTGCCAAGTCATAGACACAATTAATATATTGATGTATTCTTCCTATCTATAAACTATTTTTGATAAAGCCTTTCATTTGCTAAGTCTTCCTGGGATATCAACCTCTGCGTTCCTTTATCCACAAGAAGAAATAGCTTTGGCCAATCATTAGACATAAAAACAAATTTTAAAAACTGCACTTGACTTTCACTGACCATCAAACTCTTATATACCTATCTAGCACAAACAATAAACATACATCTGTCTATTTCATAGGAGCTTAGAGAAAAATCCTTTCTCCTTTTCTTTCACTGCCCCAAGCCCCAAATCAATCATTCGTATCAAATAGTTCATATAAAAACGAAGGAAAAAAGTTATGTTTCTTAATTGGTTGATAAGGTGAAAGACGAATAGTTTACTAAAAGTGGATGAAAATATGTGGTCAGAGGCTACCTATTATATGAATGACCTTGGGCAAGTCATTCAATTTCCCTGAACCTCAGTTTTCTTTCTTTTTTTTTTTTGTGAGATGGAGTTTCACTCTTGTTGCCCAGGCTGGAGTGCAATGACGTGATCTCAGCTCACTGCAACCTCCACCTTCTGGGTTCAAGTGATTCTCCTGCCTCAGCTTCCTGAGTAGCTGGGATTATGGACAGGTGCCACCATGGCCAGTTAATTTTGTATTTTTAGTAGAGACAGGGTTTCTCCATGTTGGTCAGGCTAGTCTCGAACTCCTGTTTTCATGTGATCTGCCTGCCTCGGCCTTCCAAAGTGCTGGGATTACAGGCATGAGCCACCATGCCTGGCCTGAACCTCAGTTTTCTAACAGATAAACAATGGAATATCAAAAAGGATAATGCCTGTGAAAGTGGTTTATAAACTATATATTCTTAAACAGATGTTAACTGTTATTACTGAAGAAAAAATTTCCTTCCTCTGTATTTTTACTTCTATCTTTAGTAGCTAATTCTAGAATACTCTTCTCTTGTTATTCAAGTCATTTGTTATTTAGAATTTCTTAAAGTTAAGGTAGTGATAGCTTCAGATGCCAATTACCTCTTAAAAGTCAAAGTATATGGATACTATGCTACCTTCACCCCTAAAGATAGAACTCTCTCTTAACATCCATAAATATCATTTTAATATTAGTATCCCCCTAGTAATTAAAAATATGACAGCTTCTCAGAGTTTAAATACCTGAGGAATGCACTGCTCTCTCAAATCCTATCCATGAGCTTCTGATCTAAAGACTACAGTAGAATATGCAATCATGAAATGTCCAAGGAAAATCAACCATTGGTGACACTGAGCACTTCCAAATTTATGGCTGGTAAAAAAATGCAAGTAGTAATTTTGATCCTTCACAAAATGAAAAGTGTTGTTACAGCGCCTTGCCACACTTCCCCTCTTTAGTATTTGTCAACTAAATTCACCTGCATTCAAATTAAACAAAATAAAAGGTTTTTATTTATTCAAGTATCTTATATTGAACAGCTCCCTGGAGGTTCTCCATTTACTGGCTCGGGTAATACTATCTTTCCTTTGGTTTATTAGATCGACCAAGTTAATTTTAAATAACCTAGGGAACTTTAAGTGATTCTTGGAAGAGCTAGCATACACGTACATCTGGTTGGTCACTCATTTTTTTCTGCATGTGAAGGGATTTTCCACATTCATTTTGATAATTTCCTGGAACACCAAAAGAATTTGCCAACCACTCTCACATGTTTTGAAACACCATTATTCTAATGATGAAATGCTTTCAATTCTGTTCTTTATGCAAGTGAACATTTTGTCTAGTTTAGCTAAAGCAATCTGATAAAATGGTACAACTGTTTATTGCCAACTAACCCCCCCCACCATTATCATCTGAAATACAACCTGGGGCACATGGCATCTAATTAAATTCATACGAAGTGCAAATCATTGAGTATAAACCAAAATGCATTTCAAAGTAAATACCAATTAATGTGACACCCAATTTCTTTCTTCCTTTCTAATCACTCCAATGTGCATGGCTTATACACAAGACATACTCAATTTATTTCTGTACGATTCAATTAGAATGTTTTGTATTTTCATCCAAGATTCATATCCAATACTTTTGCAAGAAAGTAGGTGGGTTTTTTTTTCTATGTGATTCTTATCCCCACTCCCCGTCTCCAAAATCAGTGATATAAAAACTTTGTCTTCATTCTTTTCTGGGGACGATTCTCATTATCTAATGTTTTTATTTTTTTCATTTAATATATGAATCTGTGCTGCTCTTGACAATGGCACTATCTTTTTCTTTCTTGTTTCCATGACAATGAACACACAATAGAAAACTATCAAGCTATATATACAGAAATTCTGACAGCCACGTTCCAGTCAACCTAGTTTGTGAGACAAGGCTTCAAATAATAAAAACTGTGTTCAACAATACTCAACAAATCATCGTCTATAAAGTAATAACACTTTGAACAGAGAGCAACAAGAGACTAATCGGGCACAAGGGTGGTCAAGTGTAGCTAATCACTTGTGAAAGTAATCAGCCACTGATTTGTTTTGTCGTGGAGAGGCCAATGATCAGAGCTACTTCCAGAAAGAACCTGGCAGTCAGAGCTGATTCCAGGAGCCACAATGATGGCATCTTGGTTATTGCATACTTGTTTGTTACTCATTCAACAAGTATTTACTGAGCATCTGCAATGTAAAGACTGACTGGCTGGTGCTCGAAAAATATAGAATAGATAGTCCATACCCTGAGGGTGTTCAACATATTTTGGGAAGAATAACTCTGGTTTTTAACAAGAGAGAGAAGCTCTGGTAATTATACAACAAATCATACTTGATGCTTTCAACCATAACTTGATGCTTAGCATATACATTTCATTATTTTAAAAAGTAAAAGTCACTGATAAATAAGGAAGGAGTTTCTTTTCAAACATGTAGAAGTTCTATGAGGGTAGCTACTATGATTTAAAATTTTATTTATATCCAGATTCAACTGACTTACATTGTGCACTACCATGCACCAAGCATTTCCACCATAGCCGGTCTCTTTCTGTTTGTCTCAAGGTGTCTAAAAAGTGCTTGTAATGCAACAGATACTTACATTAAGAAAAAAACCTTTGAACTAAAAACATGAATTTATCCTTTATATTGTTATGGGTTAAATATTTCAAAGGAATAGAATCTTGGGAAAACTAATAAAATCCAATTATTCAAATTATATGTGTTTATTTCAGTTTCCCATACCTCATAGTTTTCATTAAGCAATACTCAATAAGAGCAAATTTGCTTTCCAAAAAGTGTGCAATGTCTTTCTGGGCATCATGATGAATATCAATTATCAATGCAGTAATAAGCACAGTAGTACTGTGAATACCGAGTTGGGGCTGTGCGCAGGCTCTGATAGTGCTATCCTGTTGTTTAACCTACCACAGATACATAGTGGGTTCCGTATCTGTGATGACCATATCAAAAAGGAAATGTTAACTCATTCCATTTCCAGGCTCTGAAAATGCAAGTAACATGGACCTAGTTTTAAAAACTCTCCTCCAGATACGTCTCTTTAACTTCGGTCTCCCCACTTCTTTCACTCTGTGTGACAGGGTTATTAAAAGAGCATTTTTAAGGCCTGGGAAATTAATTAAGTCCAGACAAGCGTTTCAAGGTCTCTTTAATGCTTGCACAACTGGAAAAGCAAGACGACAAGCCCTTTGAGGCCAGGACCCAGTATGCCTGATTATCTTTGTCTTGCCCTCAGAGTTTACCACATCGTGCTTTCTAAACGATTGTCAAGGACAATGACAGAGTCTGACGCTGCTCTTCTTCTCGCCAATACAGCAGCCAAGAGGTGACACAGGCCAGCGTGCAGTACGAAAAGCCGTCACTCAGTTGCATCTCCCACTTGCCTAAGGTAGCAGATGATTGGGTTTTGCATGCCTGGTTTACACTCTTCAAATATTTATAGACAGTTCTCTTTGCCTCCAGCCCTAGTTGTCACTTAGCCAAGTTATACATACATGGTTCTTTTAATCTTTCCTTAGAAATCAATCCCACTAAGCTCTTTAATCATTCTACTTGCATTTCTCTCAACTTTTGGCAGTTCGTCTTTTTGATGATTTATTCTGTGGAAAAGCATGAAAACAATACCGGTGTGAAACATAGGGGTTAGCCCCCTTTACATTTCAAAATTCAATGCCTTTTATGTGCAATTAAAATTGTGTTTCTTTTTTCTGTTTGTATGAATGTTTAAAAAAATTCATATTTAGGTTGATGTATTAATCTATTGATTGCGAGAGAAGAAGAAAAAAGTATTATTGGTATTATATTGTCTAAGGATGATATTGTGACTGAACCCTCTCATATATAACTGGTCTAACCTGCAGTATTCAAATATGAGAAATGGGAATCTAGAGTAAATTGGTCATTACAGAGAAGCTTAAGTGCCCATCCTAAGGTACTGACTATCTGTGAATACTTCTCACTAACTTTAGCTTTTTAGCAATAAATTTTAAAAATAAGTTAATATTTACCATGATAAAATACATTAAAAATTCAGATCATCAGAAATAGAAAAAAATTACCTACATGCTACAACCCAATGTCAACATTTACCATTTTAAATTATTTTTTAAATTTACAGATAAATTTTATGTTATTTATTATGTATAACACGATTTTTTTTTTTTTTTGAGACAAAGTTTCGCTCTTGTTACCCAGGCTGGAGTGCAATGGCGCGATCTCGGCTCACTGCAACCTCCGCCTCCTGGGTTCAGGCAATTCTCCTGCCTCAGCCTCCTGAGTAGCTGGGATTACAGGCACGCGCCACCATGCCCAGCTAATTTTTTGTATCTTTAGTAGAGACGGGGTTTCACCATGTTGACCAGGATGGTCTTGATCTCTTGACCTCGTGATCCACCCGCCTTGGCCTCCCAAAGTGCTGGGATTATAGGTGTGAGCCACCGCGCCTGGCCACGATGTTTTGAAGTATATAGATGGGCCTACCTTGTTTGATTGTGCTTCACAGATACTGACCTTTTTTTAAAAACAAATTAAAGATTCGTGGCAAATCTGAGTCGAGCAAGGTTCTACTGGCGTCGTTCTGCCAACATCATGAACCTACTTTGTGTTTCTGGGTCATATTTTGATAATTTTCCTAATATTTCAAACTTTTTTCATTATTATTATACCTATTATGTTAATCTGTGGCTTTGATGTTACTAAGGTAACTGCGTGGGGCATGACAAATTGTGCCCTTATAGGATAGTCAACTTAATTGCTAAATATTGTGTATGCTGCTCCATAAACCAGCCATTCCTTTGTATCTCTCCATCTTCTCAGGCCTCTCTATTCTCTGAAACACAACAATATTGATATTGACCCATATAATTACCCTGTAATGGCCTCCAAGTATTCATGTGAAATGGAGAAGAGTTGCACATTTCTCACTTTAAATCAAAAGCTAGAAATGATTAAACTTAGTGAGACAGGCATGTCAAAAGCTGAGATAGGTTAAACGCTGGGTCTCTTGCATCAGTTAGCCAGGTGAACAATGTAAAGGAAAAGTTATTGAAGGAAATTGAAGTGATTAAATTAAAATGCCAGTGAACACACATTAAGAAAGTGAAACAACCTTATTGCTGATATGAAGAAAGTTTTAGCTGTCTGTATAGAAAATCATACCAGCCATAACATTTCCTAAGCCTAATCCTAATGCAAAGCAAGTCCCTAACTCTATTGTATGAAAGCTGAGAGGTGAGGAAGTTGCAGAAGAAAAGTTGGAAGCTAGCAGAGGTTGGTTCATGAGGTTTAAGGAAAGATGATGCCTCCATAAGAGTGCAAGGTGAAGCAGCCAAGTGCTGATGGAGAAGCTGCAGTGCATTATACTAAAAATCTTGCTAAGACCACTAATCAAAGTGACTGCACTAAACAACAGATTTTCAATGTAGATGAAACAGCCTTTCACTGGAAGAAGATGCCATCTAGGACTTTCATAGCTAGAGAGGAGAAGTCAATGCCTGGCTTCAAAGCTTCTAAGACCAGGCTGACTCTCATTAGAGGCTAATGCTGACTTGAAGTTGATGCCAGTGCTCATTTGCCATTTTGAAAATCCTAAGGCCCACAAGAATGATGCTAAATCTACTCTGCCTGTGCTCTAGAAATAGAGCAACAAAGCCTGGATGACGGCACATCTGTTTACAGCATGGTTTACTGAATATTTTAAGCCCACTGTTAAAGCCTACTGCTCAAAAAAAAAAAAAAAAAAAAAAAAAGGTTTTGTAAGGCTATAGATGCCACAGATAGTGATTCCTCTGATGGATCTGGGCAAAGTAAATTGAAAACCTTCTGGAAAGGACTCACCGTTCTGGATACCACTAAGAACATTTGTGATTCAGTCGGGAGGTCATTCTATCAACATTAACAGGAATTTGGAAGAAGTTGATTTCAACCCTCACGATGACTCTGAGGGGTTCAAGACATCAGAGGAGAAATTAACTGCAGATGTGGTTGAAATAGCAAGGGACCTATAATTAGAAATGGAGCCTGAAGATGTGACTGAACTGCTGCAGTCTCATGATAAAACTTGAATGGATGAGGATTTGCTTCTTCTGGATGACCAAAGAAAGTGGTGTCTTGAGATGGAATCTACTTGTGGTAAAGATGCCGTGAACATTGTCGAAATGACAAAAGCTTTAGAATATTACATAATCTTAGTTGATAAAGTGGCGGCAGCGTTTGAGAGGATTGACTTCAGTCTTTAAAGATGTTCTCCTGTGGGTCAAATGCTATCAAACAGCATTGTATGCTACAGAGAAATCTTTTATGAAAGGAAGTCAATCGATGCAGCAGATTTTTTTTTTTTGAGGTGGAGTTTCGCTCTTGTTACCCAGGCTGGAGTGCAATGGCACAACCTCTCAGCTCACCGCAACCTCCACCTCCTGGGTTCAGGCAATTCTCCTGTCTCAGCCTCCTGAGTAGCTGGGATTACAGACATGCGCCACCACGCCCAGCTAATTTTTTTGTATTTTTTTAGTAGAGACCATGTTTGTATTACAGGGTTTCACCATGTTGACCAGGATGGTCTCGATCTCTGGACCTTGTGATCCACCCACCTCGGCCTCCCAAAGTGCACAGCAGATTTTTTTGTTGTCTTCTTTTAAGAAATTGCCACAGCCACCTCAACCTTTGGCAACTACCCTGATCAGTCAGCAACCATCAATATCAAGGCCAGACCTTCCACCAGGAAAAAGATTACAACTCACTGAAGACTCAGATGATTGCTAGAATTTTTTAGCAATAAAGTATTTTATTTTTATTTTTTGAAACAGAGTTCTGCTCTTGTTGCCCAGGCTGGAGTGCAGTGGTGTGATCTCAGCTCACTGAAACCTCTGCCTCTGGGGTTCAAGTGATTCTCCTGCCTTAGACTCCCAAGAAGCTGGGATTGCAAGGCATTCGCCACTACGCCTGGCTAATTTTGTATTTCTAGTAGAGACAGGGTTTCACCCTGTCAGTCAGACTTGTCTTGAACTCCTGACCTCAGGTGATCCACCTGCCTTGGTCTCCCAAAGTGCTGGGATTACAGATGTGAGCCACTGCACCTGGCCGCAATAAAATACTTTAAGATATGTACATTTTATCTACATCATGATATTATTACACACTTAATAGACTACAGCACAGTAAGTTTAACTTTTATACGCACTGGAAAACAAAAACTGTGTGACTTTCTTTATTGAGGTATCACTTTATCATGATGGTCTGGAACTAACCTGCAATATATTTGAGGTATATATTAGCATATTGTAACTAATTGACAAATGTATTACCTCTATGGTTATCATTTTTGTGGTGAGAACACTTAACATTCACTCTCTTGGTATTTTTCAAGAATACAATATATTGTTATTAACTATAGTCACCACTTATGTACAAGAGATCTCTTGAATTTATTCCTTCTATCTACCTGAAACTTTGTATCTTTTGACCAGTATTACCCCAAAGTCCCCAGTTCTTAGTAACTACCATTCTACTCTATGAGATTAACTTTTTTAGATTTCACATATGAGTGACATCATACAGTATTTGTCCTCTGTGCCTGGCTTATTTCACTTAAGATAGTATCCTCCAGGTTCATCCGTACTGTGGCAAACGGCAGAATTTTTTTCTTTTTTATGGCCGCATAGTATTCTGTTGTGTATATAGTCCACATTTTCTTTATCTATTTATATGTTGATAGACACTTATGTTGATTTCATATATGCTGGCTATTGTGAAGAATGATGCAATAAACATGTGGGAATGTAGCTGCTTGGTATACTGATTTCATTTCCTTTGGATACAAATATATCCAGTAGTAGGATCGCTGGATTGTACAGTCATTTTATTTTGAATTTTTTGAGGACCCTCTACACTGTTTTTCATATGGCTGTACTAACCATTTTTGAAGAATTCCATTTAAGTCTTTTCTGAATATTGTCCCTCCCATTCCCAACATACATGATCACACCATTGGCACCAGTGTAATACTTTGCCTTTTCACTTAATGTTACAATACAAAATTTCATGTATTGCATGGTCTTTAAATCTTCATTTTTTTGAGTGCCAATCATTCCACAAATAAGTGGGTGTGCCAATTGTAATTGTAATAATTTTACAATTCCCTACTGTTAGACAGTTACATCATTTCCACTTTTTCTCTAGTTTAGACATCGCTACGATGAAAATCTTTGTGTGTAAAGGTTTTCTGTTTCAGATCATTCCTAGATTCATAGTAGTAAAATTAATGTGTCAAAGGATAGGCAGAAAGTAAATTGTGAGATAAAAAATAAGTGCAAGTGTTATGTGAAGTGAAAAATGCCACCTTAAGTAAAAAGATTTGTCTTTTGGCTCTATTGCTAATACATGAACACTCAAATCTCAGAAGGTTGTAGAAAACTGTCTAAAATGGCTAATTCTAATAAGTTAAATGTTGTACCCACTAGTATTCCACTTCTTTACTCACACAAGCATATTGCTGATCCCTTATTAATTGAGCTTAAATTCTTAACCTTACCTAGATCTACCATCAGAAGGCGAGTGAGCGCTGTGTAGAAGGTTGTTCGACACCTGGAGGCACTGAGACTGTAACTCTCACTGATGCCAAGAAAAGGGAAGTGTTCACTCTAATGAAAGCAAAAGAGTAATCAAAGTTACTAATGCTTTACCTAAACTATTTGTACAATTCTCACAGCTAATTAAAGAAATAAGACTTACTGTGTGGTTTTTTAGCATGAATTTCACAGCATCTATCTTCACAAGTTTTTTTAAAAGGATATAGGTAATAGAAGTTAAGGAATCTAAGGAAACATATTTGTCATATCAGTATGTAATAAATCACAAAGTAACAGTGAACTGCAGTGACATCCATTTCTGCTTATAAGGAATAAATATAATTTCTAAAGAGCATTCCTATAGAAACATCTTTCCTTCTGTTAAGAATAATAATCTATTATTAACCAGTGCAATTACTTTTTCTATCTTAGACATATTCTAGTTATGGAAAGAAAGAATGACTTTTATAATTAAGACAAGAACTCCTTTACTATTAAAGTCTTGATAGTGGAAAATTAAAACTGACCCCTTTTTATATTTTGGGTATAACTTGTGAACTTCTACTTACTTAATGTTATTTCATAATAAAATAATTATAAAAGGCCCATAATAGGCTATCAAAAAAGAGAAAATTACTCAATTCTAAGAAATAGTAAGCTCTGTTAGTAGAAATCTAAGATGGGAATATAATTAGGAGGATACAGCAGACTGCATGTTATCAAGTATAGAAGGACAGCTTAAAGGAACTACTACTTCTCAAGTGCCTAGTAGGTAAAAGGAATTTTCCATATGTTAATTCACCTAATCTTCACAATTATACTGCTAAGTATTATTCATTATTTTTAGTTCATAAATAAAGAAATAGGAGCTAAGAGAAATTAAGTTGCTTGCCCAAGATTATACAGCCATGGACTGACAGTGCTGAGATTTGAACTGTAGTTTGACTCCAAAGGCTATGTTTTTTCTACTGTACCATGTTATCACCTTAGCAGTTCAACTTAGAAGGAGGATAAAGTTAAGAAATCAGAAATATGAATACAGGCCTAAATAATTTCAGGTATGATGTGGATTCTAAACACATCTACTCAGTATGCAAACACCCTCTTCTCTTACTCTACCACAGCCACGTGTTTTCTACCACAGCCAGGGCATCTCTTGGCCATTCCCTAATACCTACTCATGCCTTTCTTGAAGGCTGTAATAATCTTAAATGGCTCTATGCATGTTACAAGGAAAGCATTGGCTTTCTTTTTCCTTCACATCATTCCAAATATATGATTCGGTCTGTGGCCTCTGCACGGGGGCACTGAAAAGCCTAATTCTAAATTTTAATCATTCAGACGTGGGCATCAAAGAGTGGAAAACACACTGGAACATGAGTCATGAGACCTGGGCTTGACTATGCCATTCAATGAATCCAGGTAATAAACTTAGCCTGTCTCAGCCTTAGTTTCCCTCTCCAACAAATGATGAAACCTATGCCCAAGCTACCTTACAGGATTGTTTTGAGAATCAGATAATGCAAATGTCTTTGCCAATGATCAATCAGGGAAAAAGACAGAAAGATGCAGACAATTTACAGAACGTGTGCAACTTGCAAGGCTAACTTTCACACTTTCATGATAGTATCACTCCTACTTTTCAAATAAGACATTAAACTAAAAAAATTAAATTATTTTTCAAAAGATAAACAACTAGTATGATTTAGATTCAAGCCCTCTGATTCCAAAACAACCATTCCAGTTGCATACGAAACACATATGTTTGGCTTAGTCATATACATACTTATTTAAAACATACATATATATTTTAGCATGTATCAGTATTAGTAAATTTTCTAAGGGCAGGGACTGCATCTATGCATTTTCCTTACTGCACTGCTTTCAGCAGGTACTCAATGAACTGCATTTTTTTTTTTCTTGAGATGAACTCTCGCTCTGTCGCCCAGGCTGGAGGGCAGTGGCACAATCTCAGCATACTGCAACCTCCGCCCCTATCCTGGGTTCAAGCAATTCTCTTGCCTCAGCCTCTCGAGTAGCCAGGACTGCAGTCATGGGCCATGAGGCCCGGCTAATTTTTTGTATTTTTAGTAGAGATGGGGTTTTAGCATGTTAGTCAGGCTGATCTCGAACTCCTGACCTCAAGTGATCCACCATGCCTGGCCATGATGTACTGCATTTTTCTGGCAGGCTGCAGGGCAACAAGATCAAGGCTGACAGGTAGCAAGTTCTTTCCTGCCTCCAAAGACACAGATTTCATGATTATTCCCAGTGTCAGTCACTGGGCTGAAGACCTGACACTCAAACTTCACTCAGTTAAACAGGGGTGGGATCAATAAACTTGGAAATATCTTAAGTAATTACCAAATAGAATTCTCTTAAAATTGCAAAGTTAAAAGTGACAGGGTCTATGGGTAATAAGAATGCTGCCATTAATAGGAATATTCCTGTCAGTGCTGTTAATAAACAGCAAGTCATGTTTTGACAATAGAATATTTATGAAAGCAATAAACAGAACATTCACAGGAAGAATCTCATCTGTCAAAGACACATTTTCTGCAGAACGGCGTCTGTGCACTTTGCACCAAGGCCAGCCTCACTGCCTTTTAATTACATTCTAAAGCAAAAATGATTAAGAATGGATTTTTATATTTTTCAATAAAGAAAAAAATGAGAGTTCACCTGAATATTTATGTTCTCTTATAGAAATTCAATTCAAAGCTAGTTATGGCTCTTAAGAGGGTCTGTAATGTTAAAAAAGGCAACCGAACACATCAACTTTATGATCTTTACACTCTGATCTTATTCTTCTCTAAGAGACTAGGGTTCTTCTGAGTTGTGTCATTCTGGCTGGGTGGGAGCATTAGACAAATTATGGCAACACTAGGTTAGATTTCAGAGGTCTATTCAAAATATCTCTTGGTAGTAAACTTGGTAATGATGGTAACAGTAACAGCAGCAATACTACTAGGAGCCTTGAGTGTGAGTAAAACTAATAGAGGAAATGTCACACATGGAACATGTAAACAGAAGAGTCAAGATTCAAATCCAGGTCTGTCTGGCTCTAAAGCATAGGCTCTTTTCACTAGGCTATATCAGATCCACTTGATTTTAAAGGGTAGTTCTCTTCAGAGATCATTTGCTTCTTCAAATACAATTGAAATCGGAATCAGGTTCCAGAAGGGACAGGGAAACATTTTATCTTAGGAAGGACCAATTCATTAATACGCCAGCATCACATCCAGGATTGAGCAAACTCTATAATCTAGCTGGTAGTAACCCACTAAACAAAATTCTCAGAAAACCCCTGTCTCTAGCCATGTGGTTATGAAAACACTGAAGACCATGAAGACAGTCTTATTGGTAGCTAGCATGACACATGAAGAAAAACAAGAAAAGAATGGTGTAGCTTATAGATGGCTGAAAATTCTGAAAGTCTGTATCCTTTGAAAAGGAGGATAATTAAGTGGAGAATAAACTGCTCTCTTAGGTTACAGAAGTACTACACACTTCAGTAGCTGCTCAACACAGTAAAACCAAGTATGACTTCAATTCACAGTATCAGGCCTTTTCTGAGTATTTACTGTATTTCATCAAATCTAAAACACCACTGAATGTAAAACGAAACCAAAAAAACTCCACTATTTTATGTACTATTAAGAAAAAGTACTTAAAAATACCATCAGTTATAAGATATATCCTATTTACAAGGGTGTTAAGATGTGAAAAAAATGGATTTAGAATTATAGTAGTGTACTAGATACGTGATATTCACTAAGTACAAGACAGTGGGTAATCACACTGGATCTGGGCAAATATTTGAGAGTCAGACATGTTCATAGATACTGTTTGCAGACAGAGTTAGATCCTGGTGACAGAAGAAAGTTCACAGATGACAATATTACATGTCAGAAACTGCTGTACTTAGGTTATATGTATAAAGCATAGTAACTGAAATTAAGTTTAGTTATTTCAAAAGCAGAATTTTGTTCATGAACCCTACTAGACTAAAAAATCCAAATAGGTATAACTAAGGTGAAGCGTCTTAAAGGATACTAATAATCATTTACCAGGAACAGAACTGAAGGCTTAGTCACTCAACAGAAGGGGTAACAGTAAGTTCTAAATGCCCACTGTATGAAGTTTTGAAACTATAAAAGAAGGGGAAAAAAAGTCTTAATCTCTAATCATTTACAATCTAATAGGAGATAGGACCAGCATATACTAAACTATATTACATTAATATCCAGATATATAGATGGAAAACAAGGTATTCACAAACATTAAGAAAAATAAACAATGACTTGAAAGAAAATGAAGGGAATTAATACTTAGTGAGCATTAAAGGACAAAGGATTAAGCTATTTCATGATGGCTTTGCCAAGTCTTTGGCCAAGACTGAAAAATTGAAGAAACCTAGTTGAGTTACAATGTGTCAAATGAGGGAGAGTGGCATATGTGGTGATTCAGTGAAAGTTAATGAAGGGTGTCCAGGGGTAAGTAAAATAGGTTTCTTTGGCCCAGGTATAAAGTACAAATTGTGGTCGAATGGACGATCAGGAAATTAGCTATGCGAACTCACTAAGTCAAGTAATGTCAAAGGACTCAAATTCAAGTCAATAATTTTGCTTGACCTAAGAAGCAAGTGGAAGTGATTGTGGACTTTTGGGAAGAGAAATGATCAGATCAAAACAATATTCAAGGTAGGTAATTTTGTGAAACAAAAATCTAAAGAACTTGGTGACGATCTAAATAAAGGGGATACAGAGGAGGAATAGGGAGGATTCTATACCTGGTTCTAGTATACAAAGAAACAGAGGAGATAAATTATGGGATAACTTTTCCATGGCTGATAGAGACAGAAAACAATGAAATAAATCAACATTTCTTTCGATAAAAAATGTTAATAGAAGTTTGCCTGAGGGAGGCAAGCTGAAACTAGTTTTATTTAACATTCTCACAAACCATCTGGAGATGGTGGTATTCAGTAAAATAAAGCAATGCGTTTCAATATTGTTTCGCAAAAACAGAAATATTACTGTTTATTGCTAAACAGTTCCTGTAACAGACATAAACTATTTTACTTTCATCCTTCACCTGTGTTTCATTCTTGCCCTTTGCTTCATTGCTCATTCTCTACCCTTTCCTGACACCTAACACATTCAGGATTCGTACCCCAATGGTGAGAAGGTCAGAAACAGAGATGAGGATGTCTGGTTTACACATTACTTGGTAAGTTTAAAAGTTGCATACTTAATGGTTTATCTATAAGCTTATGTCTAAATGACCTTGAATAAAAGGGGCTCCCTAAAATCAGCCATATCACAATGTCACATGCCCACATTATTTTTAATGTGTAGATTTTCAGAAAATTAGTATGTAATTTATTTGAGTTAAATTTAAACAGAAAAAAAGAAACTGTATTAATAAAATAGTTGACTTTAAGCTCTTTGGAGAAATATAGAAAAGGAAGTTTGGAATCCATGTCAATTCTGTTAGAATTTAAAATCCATGAGGGCAGTGTCTGTGTTTTATTTGTCCTTTTGCCCTGTACTTAGCAAATGCTTAATAAATATTTGCTGCATTGAAAGAGGCCAATAAGATTCAAGATGAGTACAGAATTAAATTTAAAAATCACTATTTTAGTCTTACTAAATGTTAACTCTAGAAAAGGATGAAGTTCTAATTGTTGTACTTAAAAAAAGCAAGCAAAAAAAGACAAATGAAGCTGGGAAAGGTTTGGGGTTGAAAAATAAAATTATCATGGTCATCAAATGACTTTGATAGAAAATAGATTCTTAGGGGCTTGGTGCGGTGGCTCACTCCTGTAACCTCAGCACTTCGGAAGGCCAAGGCAGGTGGATCACAACATCAGGAGTTAGAGACCAGCCTGAACAACATGGTGAAACCCTGTCTCTACTAAAAATACAAAAATTAGCTGGGCGTGGTGACGGGCGCCTATAATCCCAGCTACTCAGGAGGCTGAGGCAGGAGAATTGCTTGAACCCAGGAGGTGGAGGTGGCAGTGAGCTGACGTCGTGCCATTCCATTCCAGCCTGGCAACAGACCAAGACTTTGTCTCAAAAAAAAGAAAAGAAAATAGATTCTTTGGCTTGCAAAAATGAAAATGACTAGAAAATAGATTCTCTGGCTTGCAAAAACAAAAATGACTGAAATAAATTAGTAGATAAATAGATTTATGATGCATATGGATGAGTCTTACATTCACCAAATTCTGGTATACAAGAACTTAAGGGGATAATCTTAGAGAGTCAGTCTGAAGTCAAATGGAAGGAATTATTTCTTTATATCACACAAAACCAGAGCCAGCTCCACAGCCATGTGGGCTGTACATTTGCATAGGAGGTCCTGTGCTTGGGAGAACTGTTGAGGTTAACAGTATCAATAAGGTAAAAAAAAAAAAAAGTTTGGATAAATTTGTAAACTAATGGGGAACACCCTTATAGAGTCTGATTTAAAAAGCTAAAATATTTAAAATATCTTTTTAAATATTTTAAAAAGATATTTTTAGTTTTCTAAAAACATCTAAAAATATTTTGTTCAATGATTATGTAATAAAGGCCAACTACCAATAGAGGGCCTGATAGAGAATGAAATTTCCTTTCTGAAACCCAAGTGGAACATGTTAACTGCTACAAACCTGAGTAAACAATGAATTACAGTAGAAATACTGATAAATTATCTTTCAAAAGAATAAAAACTTTAAATAATGATTAATAAACAGCATTTTGGATAAATTCTCCTTTTTCAGCATTTAAAATAAGTAAGTTTACATGATTGCTCTCTATGACCCTCATTCTCTCTCTAGTTTTCCCAGGAGCTTCCTTGTTCCAATTATTTGAACCATCTCACCCCTTTTCCATTTAGGCAGAAACTAAAATTTCTGATCAGAAAACATTTCAAAGAGGGAGAAAGATCCCCAAGTAGTGAACTTGACTATAGAGGCTGGCCCTGTATAGAGCCATTTAAGCTCTGTGCCTGTTCAAAAAAGCTATTTAGAATCAGAAATTCTTGGAATTTAGTCTTGAAAATATAAAGAATATGTTACACAGTTACTCAAATGCATTTGCTAAATTTATTATAAATACCCAAGTAATGAATCTGACAGGAAAACATAAACTTTCTGTCAAAAAGGTCACTGAATTTTAAAATAACAATAATCTTACCAATTTGAAAAATTTCAAATTTGGTAAATAGCAATTCTGTGGTAAAATGCAACAGGCCATCCAGTTACAATGTGGGGACTTATGTAATGGCAACCTCCCACACGCCCCATATCATTATTCAGGAACTAGTCTATCTCTAAAAAATGCAAGTCTAGTGAGTCTTAAGAAGTCCTATGAAAAACTGTCTGTGAGACAAGTACCAGACTTTTCTGCTCAGGGCATACAATGCAGCTCTATTTTCCAACTACCTAAAGGCAGAAGTTCTCAAAAGTGAGGTCCTGGAGCTACCAACTTCACCTGAGGCTTGTGAAAACTGCAATTCTCAGGCCTAGGCCTAATAACCCTTGAAAGAGAAACTCTGGAGAGTGGGGCCTATCAATCTGTGTTTTAACAAGCACTCACATTCTGATGCTCACTAAAATCTGAGACTATTGCTTGAAGGCAACCAAAGGCTTTTTAATACTTCCTAAAAATGGGGGTCTTCTGTGATTTCAATTTCCAACAAGTGGTCAGATAAAAAAACACTAAAGTTCAGAGACTGGCTCTGAGCACCATAAACACTGAGTAAGGTTCATCTGAAGCGGATTAAATAGAAAAAAATAAAAAAGTATCTGAAGACATGCAGTATAAATAAAGAACATAAAAAAAAAACCTCATAGTGAGATAATATGCTTTTCATTTATTTCTGAGATTTTAAATAAAAATATTTTGAATATTAATATCTAAACAGATTTCCATTCACAAGGGCCTACAGGTGATGATTTTGATCTTGTGTGTTTCTATTGCTGAAGAACGTCATCTTATTCCTAATATAGAAATAATATATTGCTTTAAAATCAAGATTGAAAAACACATTATCATAAAGAAATCGATTTGAAACAACGAAACATGCATTAGGTAACCAGTAACTGCACAAAAACAGATACACCACTCACATATTCCATTATGTAAATGAATTCAAGATATTTCATGACTGATCAGCTAGAAGGGACATAATGATTTATAATTCAAATAACTGAGCACCGAAATCAAATTGAACTAATATATATTTCTAAATATGCAAACCTGAAATAATTGCTAAAAAATATAAATCAATGTACCCATGTTGAAATCATTCCCATCCCTGGTTTAAAATATGATAGCTTTTAAACTTTTATCTAGTAAATTTTCTGAGAATATGATTTTTTATTCACTTCAAGAAGAACTCAAAAGCAATAAACAGCATGTAAAATAAAAGGCTATAATATTTGAATTAAAGAATATATAACAGGTTTAATATGATAGAAAAAAGATCTTAAATAGCAGATAAATTAGGCATTATGCAAATTACACTACAATAATACAAATCAAATTAATTTTATACTTAATATCAATTTAAACCTAAAAAACAGGGTAAATCTAAACAATAGATATGTGCTATAAAATAACTGAGGCTTCTTTGCAGATAATATGCTCTCAAAGTAATTCATTGTGAAAAGGCCAGAGTTTGCAATACTAGGAACTACTTATAAACCACTTCATATGTTAGAAATAAAGAGTATTTCAGCATTATTATTAGAAAAAAATATGGGTTGAGTTTTTTTTAATAAGAAAAAATACGTATCTTAAAAAGCCAAATGACCATTGGAATTGGGTTGTACATCACTTTCCAGTAAAAAGGAAAAACAGCCTGGACAGGTGTAATTTATCATTTTTCTGATTTAATATCAAAGAAATATATTAAAATAATAAAAAGAATCCTGAAATCCTCAAAATTTGTAGTGATAAATAGCCCTCCCTGTCTTTATTGCATTATACCTACTAACAGAAATATTGCATGGTGGATTTTGCCAGACAAGGACGATTATTTTCCAATAAAAAGTTGCATATTAAATTCCAGCACAAAAGTGGGTGTCTAATACTTTGGAAATCTTTTATGGTTTACCAAGGAATACAATTTTAAACTTAACTAACATAAACATATTCCTGGAATGAACCTACATTAAAGGTTTCCATCCAATGCCACCATTTTCAGAATTTGTCCTCATATTAAAAGATCAGGTAATCTTAGTGATTAACTAATCCAACACTTATCTTTCCCAAGTCCTATATATTTGATAGCTAATGTAGAAAAGACAATCTACATGATTCTCTCTACTTGTTAGAGATATGACAATACTGTCAACTATAATTTCATAAGAAAGGATGATTCTTGGTTTTAGAATTTAAAAAATCTGCTAGACAGAGAAATCTAAACATTTAATGTATAATGGGAAATCTTACTTTAGATTTGATTAGATGTTGATTTGGTAGGGCCAATAATCAAAGAAGTGGTCAAAAAGCTTATCATTTTCTTAGTGTTACTCCATTGTGCCTTTCAACTAATGAAAATGATGCTCTTTTCAGCTGAAAAATATTAGATATATTTACTCACAGGAATTCAGTTTTTATAAGGTCGTATTTTTATAACATTTTGACCTCCTTATAATTGTTACATGCTTTCTTTGAGAACAAGAATTTCTGACAATTATAAACAAGCATAAACTTAAATACATGTGGTTGCATACTTTCTTATATAACCAGTTATTTGCCTAGGTGAGTATAAATGTAACTACTTAGGAATCTACATGTCCATATAAATTCAACTGGGATTCTGACTAAATGCTTCATAGTATATAACTAAAACCTTTCAAAAACATGCATTTACAAATAAGGCTAAATTAAAAGCCTTTTTATTGAAAAAAGTACAAAAATTATAAACAAGAAAAATACCTGGTTAATTAAATGCACTTGTTAGGTTGTTTATACATAATGTCAGATGTACAGTGAAAAGGATATCCAACAGAAAGGTCATTTAGGAACTGAAGAGTCCTTGAAATTACAGGCTCACATCTTCCCCAGTATTTAAGGTTTGTAACACTATATATGAAAAAAAAGTCTTTAATTATAAGTAAGATATTTGCTTGTCTAGGGAGAAGCAGAGAATACACATACATTTAGGCAAGTTTGATAACCTAAGTTACAAGTATTTTGAAAGTGAAAAACAGGCTCAAAAACATTTTGTATTCTTTTATAGCATATTCAAAATTATATACAATCTACAATGAATATTGCTCTCCAAATGGTATATGATTCTATATATTTAGTTTTGTAAATTAAAAAGTTGTCTAAGAGTTTCACAGGAAAACATCAAGTTTGTACTCAAAACATATTAGGGAGGAAAAGCAGGAGTTACAAAGATAGCCAAATAGAGGCTCACTGTTATTGCCAAATAATGAAGCATCAATTTGTGGCTCCAAAACTCACTTCTTATGACCATGATTGTTAATCTAGCTTTGTTCTCTGCAATCAAGACAGTGTTCTTTGTCTGTTATATAGATAAAGTGAGGTGCCAGCTGGAGGCATACAAGTCTGGCTAAATGTACAAAGTTATGTCCATGACTAGAAACGACTTTATTCTGCTCATATTTAAGTCCAATATAAGGCCAGTTTCCATGAAGACTCTGCTAGCCATAGGTTCCTTTTAGAACTAATGAATGTCCTATCAGACCTCTTTCAATGATTTCAATTTGCAATAATCTTTTCACGTGGTCTTTGAAATTGGGTGTTTTCCTTCTTAAAAAAAAAATGCTGCCCAATTGATCTGAAGAGTGAAGGTCTGTAAATCTATAAAAGTCATCATCTGATGCTGCACACTGCAGTTGTATGGAAACCTGATAAATTACAATGTCCTTTGGATGATGAGTTTTCAATATGTGAAATTAAGTTTCTATGAAGAACAATGCTAACATTCTAACAATTAAAGCATAATTTTAAAAGTCTTTTATTTAAAAATTAGTATATATATATAAAGACTTAAACACAATAAAAAGATCTATTACATTTAAAACAACAACAACAGAAAAATTAAAGACCAAAACAAGAACTCACATTTTTGTCATGAATGTTTCTAGAACGTGGCTGTCATCTGTTATCCCTAAGACTTCTGACATACGAGCATATACCTGCATTAAAACATTTCATTGTTAAAAGCTTTATTATTAACGTATATTTTCAAAAGACGATTCAAATTGAACAAACATAAGATTTAATGCACTGTTGTATCTACACTGAAGTAGGGAGTGGGTGGGAGAGCAAATGAATTTTTTTCAAAGAATCTTATACTTTTAAAATTTGCTTTTTCCTCCAGACCTCTTCTGTTTTGAAATATATAAACACCTACACACAAACACACTCATATATCCATTTTACTCCCACCACACCACACACATTTTTTTTTTTGTCAAAGTGGTAGACCACCCCTTTCTTGAAGATGGAAGTACGTATGCAAAGGGCTGGAAAGTACAGTACTTCAATAAAAGGCTCTAACACTTATAAATTTTCCATCTATTCTAGATTTCAGCAAAATATTAACCATTTCAGGATTATTTAAGGCAGTTATAAAAATAAGGATTTAAAAATCAAAGGCAGTTAAAGAGCTTATAGAAATTCTCCTCAAATATTACCTAATTAAACTTCCCCAAATACAGAGGTGGCTCTTACTTTTCATGCTGACATTGAAATCCCAAGCTCAGGGATTCTCTGTTGAAAACATCAGGGCCTGGGAATCCACTAAGCTTCCAGTTAGGGAGTGTTGGTTGCAGAGTTTGGGGTGCAATATTTCAGTCTCAATCCAAGCCACATTGAGCTTATAAATACATATCCCAATTCAAGTGGGAAAATGCCACTAGCAACCAATGGAATACTCCCTATTAGCCTGGCAAAGCTGAGAGGTGGGTTGACACCTCGATACTCCCTGATGCTCTGGTGTGATTCCAGGTTATCCCTGCCAGACACCAGCTGTATGGGATTTCTCTTCTGTGATTTGATCCTCTGTGATTGTGTTCTCTCCCTTTCTCCTAAGCTGCCTATTTCCTATGTACAGCAGCATAGCTTCTACTCCCTCTTTTTTTTTAATTTAATATATCTGAACACCAGCTTGATAAACCACCATAGTTCAAAAAGGTAAGATAAAAATCACAGGGGCAACATAAATCACCCAGAGTTATACGGTCATAGAGGGGAGGAAAGCTGCCATGGTAGAAATTTCTTATCTGAATTTTAACCACCATTTGAACCAGCAGGTTGTGTTCCAGGATTTCAACCTGAGTCCTGTGTCTGGAGGTCAGACATAGCCTGTCTCTCAGGCTGATAGAGTGAATCAGAGGGAGAGAAAAGAGGGAGAGAAGGAGGAGTTGGGTGTAGAGGGTGAGAGAAGGAAGGAAGGGCTGACTGGTGGAGAGGAGAAGCTGGGGAAGAGAGAGAGAGAGAGAGAGAGAGAGAGAGAGAGAGAGAGAGAGAGAGAGAGAGAGAGACAGGAAGATAGATTCAAATTCCTGTTGCCTTTCCCACTAACTTCTGAGCCCTACAGAAAAGCATTTCAATGATTATATATATGTGACTTTGTCCATGAGAGTAGGACTTCATCTCATGTAGATTAAAGTGACCACTGTTGCTTGTAAGATGTCTGGGGGAAAGAGAGAGAACCTAGAGAAGTTAGTTACCAATAATCCTCAATAATCACAAACCTTTAAGCAAAAAGAGGTCTCAAAAGAAGGATGATATGTAGAATGGAAAGTTTCCCTAAGCTCACCATGATGCAAAACCACTCTCATATATAGAAGTATACAAATTGGGTCCCTTGGAAAATCTGGTATCAATATGATTAATGGCACACAAAGCATTTCACAACTTGGCTTCAACCTACCTCATCTTCCACATTTCCCTCAACCTCAAGCCACATATAGAATGCCGATAGATCACTGAGGCATCTCACGCAATTTCAGATTTTTATATGTTCATGTGCTGGTTATTTTGCCTCAACCTTCTTCGTGTTTTTCTCCTCATAGTCATTCAAAAGTCATCTCCTCTGAAGCCTTCTTAGGCACAGTGAGTTGCACTCTCCTTTATGTTCCCAAACATCTGGTCCATTCCTCTATCATGCTGCTTTTTACACTGTAACTGTTTGGATGTCAATCTCCCTCATTACACTGAGTGCTTCTTGAGGGGTGACACCATGCCTTATTCTTTGTGTCCCTAATATTACATCTCAGGCACTATTTGTCAAGTGAATACTATTTTTAATGTGTGGTGGCAGAAGACAGGGTCTGGATCCACTAGGACTATATTATAATGTGAATATTACACAAAGAATGAAAAATGACTCTTCCTATTAAGCATATATTGGATTCTATGGACAAAACACATAGAATTATAAATTACAACAGAAAAAGAAAAGCTAGAGAGAGCAGCTTGACTATCTAGAAAATAATTCTAGCAATTGTCTTTAATTATATTTTAGTGACACTCTTGTCAAAAGCGATCCTTAAACTAAGCCCAGTTTTATAAAATCAACTAACAGTAGGGATCAGATACCCTATTGTGTGCTCTGCTTTTCCCACTTGCTGGGTTTCAGGGCCACAAACTGTGTGCTCTTAACTGTGACTAGAATTTAAAAGGCATGTTTGTTTAACAAAGATGAAAACATGAATGGATATGTTTCAATTAGCTCTACTACAACTCAAAGCACAAGTTTTTTGATGGTATACAGGGTAATTTATATAGATAAAGAAAATGAATAATAAATTCTATGACATATTGGTTTTGGAAAGGATGGGGCCATGGCATTATCTCAAATCACCTATTTTCTTCTTACTGTATTTACATGTTTCCTGGCTATTTTCTTGTTTTGGACACCATGATAACTACAGTGGACTTCTGTAAAATCAAATTTTACATTTTCAAGACTTTATAAATGCCGACTTTTATGGCAAAACTCAGAAATAATATAATTTTTGTTTTAATCATTTTATTATTCATTTGAGAATAATAAAAATACAAAAACTAAAATGTGACTTTAAGCATTTCAAAAGCTTTAACATTAAAAAATGTACTTTCTAATTCAATGGGTCCTACAAGGAAGTTTCCCTAACATGTTCCTGGCATTTGAGAGAGGAGGAAGCTAGGCAGGCAGGTCTGTTGTGCTCTGCTGTCAAAACAGTTTCTCAAAGCATCAGATCTGACCCAATAATATACTAGAAAAACAGTCAACATTGACACATGGCAGTGCTTTAATCCACAATTATCCTTGTAACTTGCACCATTCCTTTTATCATCCATTAGCTTTGATTCCCATTATCCCATCTAGAACTGTGTCAACGCTTTTGTCCTTGGGGATTTCTCTCCACTACCAGGATCTGACAGTTGAGCTTGAGTACTAAACAGGATCATTACCTCTTAAATCCACTTATCTGATCTACTGAATAGTAAATTGAAAAGCTCATTAAGAGCAACAATCTGATTTGTTTTCATGTGTGACAGGGTCATTTAAAATCAATGTATGATTACAGCATTTCTTTTAAAAGACTGTTTCTCATTTTCCGAGGTACCTTATCATTCAGATAACATGAAAACATCTCCAAATATTTGAAATTTAATTATCCCATAAACATGGATAATTTGGGAGTGGGAAGTAATTTATTCAGTGAGGAAATACCTACAAAATTGTTTATCATCAAGCACAAATCAATGAAAATCTTCTATAGAAAAATGCTCTAACACAGTACTTAGTTTTCAACACTTTCTACAACTTTTACCACTTCACCTGAAATAATTTTTGTGACACCAAGAAGAAACTGTATTGCAATATCTATTTTAAGGACGTATATAGGAGTTGGCCTAGGAATGCAAGAAAAGGAAAAAAACTCACTTTCAGTACACAGATTCCTTGTCTCTTATTTCAGAATCTATTAAGATAATCTCATCACAATAAAAAAACAAGTAAAAATCTAAGAAATAACAGACTAAATCTACTGTGTGGTCATCCTTCAGAGAAGGACAGGCAATACAATGACACTGAATATATGGTTATGCCTTTGGTTATGTGTTTCATATAGTCAGAGATGGACATGCGGTAACCAAGTTTTTGCCTTTCTGAGCCCTCCTCCCTTCTTTTCTTCTTCTGCATTTCAAAATATGCCTGTACAATAGACTGTAAGCTCCCTGAGAGCAAAAATAATGCTCTGTTTTTTTTTTTTAATCTCACATGCCTTCTACTCAATAATGTTTTTTAAATGAATAAAAAGAATATAGTTTTAAAATGTACATTTTGGTCAATCCCATTTCATACATGATTCTTTAACAAAAGGAAAACAACTCATAAAGGGCAGTTATTTTTCCCTTTGTAAAATAATATACCCAAAATCCTACTCATCAGGGATGAACATTGGTAAAATGCTGTCATTTTAAAAGGTGTGGTTTTAATGCTTAAATAGTATTTCTGGGAGAAGCTCTCCCTGTAGATTCAGTAAGAAGAGTCGCCTAGGGGTCAGGTGCGGTGGCTCATGCCTGTGAGCACTTTGGGAGGCCGAGGCAGGCAGATCATGAGGTCAGGAGATCAAGACTATCCTGGTCAACATGGCGAAACCCTGTCTCTACTAAAAATACAAAAAATTAGCCAGCCTGGTGGTGTGCACCTGTAGTCCCAGCTACTCAGGAGGCTGAGGCAGGAGAATCACCTGAACCTGGGAGGTGGAGGCTACAGTGAGCCGAGATCGTGCCACTGTACTCCAGCCTGGGTAATAGAGTGATACTCTGTCTCAAAAAAAAAAAAAGAAGAGTCCCCTAATTTGAAATCTTACAGCATTCATTGTTGCCAGTCTATTACTAGCACTTCCCAAAACATAATAGACTATAATATTTTTGTACTATTGATTTCCATGTGAATATGTTTCCTCCACTATTTTAAGCATGTACTCCTGGAAGGCAGGGGAAATGTCTATGTTTCTTTACATCTCCACTAGTATATTGTCTTAGAACACTGTCATGATAAACGTAGCAAAGTGGAAAAAGCACAGACTTTGGTCCCAAAGATATCTGCATTTGAATTCTATATCTGCCACTACCTCGGTGTTTCTTAAAGTTTCTGAATCTTGCTTTCTTACCTATTAAACAGTAATAATAGTAATACTTACTTTAGGCGGGGCAAGGTGGCTCACACCTGTAATCCCAGTACTCTGGGAGGTCAAGACAGGTGGACTGCTTGAGCTCAGGAGTTTGAGACCAGCCTGGGCAACACAGTGAAACCCTTAACTAAAATACAAAAACTTCACCAGGCGTAGTGGTGTGTGCCTGTAATCCCTGCTACTCGGGAGGCTGAGACAGGAGAACTGCTTACCTGGGAGGCGGAGGTTGCAGTGAGCCAAGACTGCACCATTGCACTCCAGCCTGTGTCACAGAGTGAGACTCTGTCTCAAACAAAACAAAACGAAACAACAAACAAAAAAAACCCCCTACTTTATGGGTTTTGAGAAGATTAAATGATGATCCCAAACTCAGAGCTTGACATTTAGTAGTTACTCAACAAATGCTGATTCCCTGTACAACCTTTCACTGAGCCTTTTGCATAGTAGATGCTAAAGTGGGCAGTTAACACCTTTTCAAGAGAAGGCTCTTCACGTGAAAAATAACAGAAAAATCAGGAGGTCCTTACCTTGAATATTTTCAAACAGCATAAAGATGGTTAAAACAGATAAATGAAATCTTAAAATCTGTATCAATAACTCTTAATTTTTACATGCATGTTCAATTAATACCTTTTAGTCACACTCAGAAATTGCATTTGTTAAAGGCATAAAGCAACTGCTTCAAAATTTCAGGCTTCAAAATCAAATTCTTTCTACTTCTAAATGGTTATTGTCTTAGAAGCTAGAAAAATTACCCATTTTAACCAGTTACCCATCTCTCTAGCTCCTGATATATAGAAAGTGATTAGAAATGTAAGGAGTTATCATTATTACAGATTTGAGAGGGCATGCTCTTAAAAAACTGTTTTAATATTTTTATTTTCTTAGCCCTTTAGAAACTGCCCTTTAGAACCTACTGCAAAGGTTCTTATAAATTTAAGAAAAGAGCATTTGGATAGTACATAATGCTGGAGCCAATACATTCTCCAGCTTCTCAACTAATCAAATGACAAATATTGCCTGTAGAATTTGCAGGTAGCTTAAAAGATCTTATATATGGTTTTAAAAAGGGAACTAGGTAAGAAAAACAGATGAGGGAATAAACTACAAATAGCAATATAATTTTGAGTTGTAAATTTAATAAAGAACAAAAGCAGTATGAGATAATTTTTAAAACTTCTTTTTCCAGTCCTAATCCTTGGTGTTGGGTATCTGCAGCATTGTCTCTAACATTCTGGTTATAACTCTGAGGAAACTAATTATGTCAATCTTTAAATTTGAAGTAGATTACAGAACTGGGAAACCTAGCATATTAGTTCCTAAAGGTTGTATGGATATATAATGACAGTCACAGAAATTCAATATCAGCCCTCTATGAAATGTACTCAAAAACACCACATGAAACAAATTAAAAAGAACAATGAATCTCTCATTCCGTGCAAAAAAGAAAATAAGAGAAAACACTGGTTCTATAGGTTTTCAAAAGAGTTTTTATAATGACCTAAGATTTTGGATAATGAATCTTCAGAAAATTACTCTAATCTTCTGAAGATTCATTAGGCCTTCTATAAATGTTTAAGATGTTATAATTTCTCAAAGAGCTTTAGTACATTGTTTAAGCAGGCTCAGTGCAGAAAGTTAACAGTGCTATAGAAGTCAACAACAGAGTATTTGGCCATCAGATGACAAACTTTCTTTGAAGCAAGTTAGTCTCAAAAACATATCAGGTAATATAAAAGTGGTACCACCAAAGATCCCCCAAACATTTCTGTAAATTTTCAATACTGGAATGACTTGTTATTGAAGGTTTTCAACTGGTTGTAAATTGACAGAACAAAACCTGTCACTGGGAAGTATCCAACACAATGAAAGCATTAATGTTCCTTAGTAAGAGAATTTAGGAAAACAGTATGAAATAACTTACTATGAATAAGAAACACATTTTCATATTTTTGTTTTAGGCTTCAAGTGCCTTTGAGGACAATTCAGTGCTTTCCATAAGAAAAACCTCATCAATGTGAAAGGCATTAGTAGAGGAGGAAGAAGGAGAGATTAAGACAGAATAGAGCATTTAATTACTTGGATCTAACCCACTTGAACTAAAGATACTGAGCTCTTTCATTAACACCTGAAGCAGGATAAAATACAATAATCACAATTAACTTATCACCATAACAAGAGAATTAATGGTACAAACATCATTACTGTATATTAAATACACAAACTTAGTGACACTGAATAGATCCATATTAATCTTGGGTGATCAATTTTTCCATATTATTTAAAATAACGTCACTAAATATAAGCCTGAAATTAGACAGAAAAATCTTTTGCCAGAATTTAATTCTAAAACCGTAATTTATGTTGGAAACCAGGTAGCAAAAGGTGAATAATCCTGCTCACCTCACTCAGTTAAAGAAAGAATGGTATCTGATAAAGAAAAACTGGTTATGGAAGTATAAAACAAATATGAGTGTTAAATATTTATTTCAATTAGAATATCTGAACTCACCATCTGTGGTGGCCATTTTGCTAAGGGGACATGTACCTAACAAATCGCTTAAGAGGCATTCCCAGTCTGCTTGAATAAGCTATTGTATAAGAAAACTTGGAGTGACCACTCTGGCCTCACATTTCCTTCGCTCCACATCCTGTGGCACAAAGCATGAACTCAGCAGGCTGGGGTGCAGGGCTGCCTGCTGCCTTGTGATAATCCCCTCTCCCAGTAGGGGCCTCCACTGATGCATGGCTAAGAACATGCTTCCTCTTTTGCTTGCACCCCAGTGGGGTTTCCATTTCTAACTTGGGCCCAAATCCAGACTGCTAAGGAAGGTGGAAAAGTTAGCAAGCTCCAGATGCTGCCAGGGATATTTTGGAGTCAGTTTCTAAACAATAATTTATTAGAAAGGTTACAACTATAATGTGAAAACCAGCAAGGCTGGTAATTTTGGAGAGATTCTTTCCCTGCCACCCCCGACCAGATCTAGGGTCTAACTACCACCTGTTCAACAGAAGCTGGCTGTTTGCCTTACTTTCCTTCAGGGAGCCACTGACTAAGGATCTCCACCAGCATGAACCTAATGCCTCCCGACAGGCCTTCCCTAGCCAAGTGGGACCTGGGTTGAGTGCACCAGTTACTGGTCACAGGATATGCAGTCCACAGAAAGACTCCTGTGGTGCAACCAGCTGAAAGCCAACTAGAGAAAATGGAGAGTGTACATTTGTCCTGACACAGCTTTGCTCCTGCCGGCTGCCAACTCACTCCATGTCTGGGGCCAAGCTTCTGTTAAACTAGTCTTCTATGGATAAAGCCATGGTAAAGCCCTGGGTAAATATATTATCTCCCCAAGCCCATTCAAAAAGAAGCTAACTATGGCTATGGCACCAGATGCTTGGGAAGAAGGCTTGATTTTAGTAGAGAATTTTGGGACTATGTTTTGAAAGAGCATTTCAGACATTTAAATGAATATTTATAATTCTTTGCAATAGCAAGTTTATAAGATGACATGATTAATTTTAGGGCAAAGAAGCTGATGCTGGATGACATTTGTGAGAGGGTGATAGTAGAAGTGGGGAACTGGGGGGTAAAATATTTGTTTAACCTGCTGTACCTCCTAAAGGTGTCAGCCAGAAACATTCTGGCACAAGGGATACATGTGCTCTAGACACTGTTCAATAACAGATGCTATTCAATGTAGCCAAATAAAACTTTCTGCTTTCAAGTATTAATAACTGATTAGAATTGGTTACTCAACAATGTTAACATCAAAAATCTAGGGCTTTTGTACTATGCAACCACATTAAATATAGGCTTTGCAGTTAATACTGCTTATTAGACTACTGAACCTTTGGCTATAAAATATGCACTCTGTAGAATTATATAGTGCACACAAAGGAAATTAAGACAATGCACACCTATACTTAATCATTGTGTGCAGATACCTGTTTTACTAATAAGAATCTCAGGCTGTAGTGACACAAGCATAAAGATTGCTGGTCCACCACCATCACCAGCAACTCAACTCACCTTAACTATTTTCTAAGCCTTCTCTGGAACTCTGGGTACATCACTCCTCAGGCATAAAACCTAAAAAGCACAAAGTTTAGGGACCTGCCACCTGGCACCAGAAATAAAAGAAGAGCAAAAGGTCTTCCCAATCCCAAATATGAGGAGAAAGTGGCTGCCAATCATTGTGGTTGTTACTTATCATATTCTTGGGACTTAGATTTTATTCTGGAGCCCATGAGCAGAGACATGGTTAATCCTGTTCATATTCTGGATGTTATATGAATGGCAGTGGGTTGCTTCAGTGAGATAATTCCAGAAACCAATCACTAAAAGCACGCCCTAAAAAAGAATAAATCATAAATAATATTTGACAGAACTATTTTTAAGAATCTTGGCTGGGTGTGTTGGCTCATGCCTGTAATCCTAGCAATTTAGGAGGCCAAGGTGGGTGGATCACTTGAGTTCGAGATCAGTCTGGTCAACATGGTGAAATGCCAATTCTACTAAAAATACAAGAAATTAGCAAGGCATAGTGGCACATGACTGTAACCCAGCTATGTGGGAGGCTGAGGCAGGAGAATCACTTGAACCTGGGAGGCAGAGGTTGCAGCAAGCCAAGATTGTACCATTGCACTCCAGCCTGGGTGAGAAGAGTGAGACTTCATCTCAAAAAAAAAAAAAAAAAAAGAATCTCTTAGTACCGTTTCCCATGAAGCACTTTCATTATACAAGAGTGGCAACTGAGGCTAATGATTTAAGTAGGCCAAGTAACCTTCTGATGGGCAAAAGTACTTTCAACTAGGGTTACAAAGAATAGTATCACAAAATAGGAGGTAGTCTAGTGAAGTAGTTAGGAATAGATTCTGATGCTCAAGACTAGTGAGATTCTGCTACTTATTAATTTTGAGCAAGTTGCTTACGCTTTAAACCTTAGTATCCTCAAATATAAAAAGATGAAAGTAGTAACTAATCTGTGGAATTTCTGAGAGGGTTAAAGCGGTTAATTTATGTGAAGAACCTATGATAGTCCTGGTACATAGTAACATTTTCACAAGTGTTACCTATTATTATTATTATTGAAGTGTCCCTTTTCTTTGTGCTTTATCTGGACTAGATACTAGAAAACAGATACATGTTCTAAGAAAGTATGTGAGTAGCGTTAGTAGTAGTTAGAGGGGAGAGGGCCTTAATGAAAGGTAATATAACCTCTAAAATTAAATAATGGGTCTAGTTTGAGTCTTGCAAATAAATAAAGTAGTAGGAAAAGTAATAGAAAAGGAATCAGGAGGAAAATAGAACAGTCTGTGGTATTTGGTGATACTTTATCTCAAGAACTTATCTGTATCACCTAAATTGTCAAATTCAAAGATTCATCCTCACTTTTTGAGTCAATACAAGTTCCTGCTTCTTATCTCCAAGGTAAGTTTTCAACTAAGTAGATGATTTCTATCACTGTGTTCAATAAATTATTAAAGTTTTCCCTGCTCAGATCAATAGGTCCATCTAGTTGTCCAAATTTTCTTTTCTTTTTTTTTTTGAGATGGAGTTTCGTTCTTGTTACCCAGGATGGAGTGCAATGGCGCGATCTCGGCTCACGGCAACCTCCACCTCCTGGGTTCAGGCAATTCTCCTGCCTCAGCCTCCGGAGTAGCTAGGATTACAGGCACGTGCCACTGTGCCCAGATAATTTTTTGTATTTTTAGTAGAGATGGGGTTTCACCATGTTGACCAAGATGGTCTCGATCTCTTGACCTCATGATCCACCTGCCTCGGCCTCCCAAAGTGCTGGGATTAGAGGCCCCCAAATTTTCTTTACTAAATTAATGTACACAGACATGGGGTTCCAGAGCACCATCATTAATTTAAAATTATTAGAAGAGTTTTTAGGTGATGGGCTCCCAAGGGACATTCTTTCACAGTAGAAACAGAAAGAGGCTACCTTTCAGAAATAAATACAACATTACTGATCTCTGATACTAGACTCTGGGTTCCGGGTTGCTTCTTCCATTGTAGGATATCCAATATCAACGACCTAGCTTAGCTCTCTTGTGACTGACGGCTAGCCAGGACTAGAAGTCCAATCTTCAGTTATAGGAATGAATCTTTTCCTTGGGAAATGAAGCTGCTAGTATGGAGATGAAACTTATGATGTTGGTATTATCAGTCATCATACTCTGAAACTCATTATTCCTGGACTCATGCCTAAATACATACATAGCCAATGTGACACAGTGAAAAGCAAATTGGATTTAGAGTAAGATAATCTGGTTGAAACCCAGGGTCTACCTCTAAACAAGCTTTCAATTCTGAAATTGTTTCATATTTCTGCAAAATGATATTCATATCTATTAAACAGAACATTGTTGAGAAGACTAAATGAGAAAATGTGATGAATAATTCGGCAAAGTGGTTAAATGCAAAGTAGAAACCCACTGCAGGTTAGATTAAGGTTGAAGATAAACTGTATTCTCAAATGATATTTCCTAGATATTTCTCATTCTACATTACCTGAAAATACAGAATTCATGACGTATAACATGGATAATGTTTTAGTATCCAACACCTTCATCTTTAGGAAGGTTAGAGAGTGCCACGTGTTAGGCAGCTGCACCTGCTGGCAAGTGTGGGATAACAGCCCATGGCTCATGAATGCAAATGACCAGATAAAAAGGGCAGTTGAGAACTGGTATCAACAAGCATGAAAACATTTCTAATGAGTCAGAAAAGTGGGCCGAGAGAGCATGAAAGGAAGTGAAAATGAATATTTACAGATAGAAATGTATAATAAATGGTCAAAAGGCTTTTTTAAAAAAAAAGAGAGGTTACAGCAAAACTTGAGAATTGCAATTCTCAGCAAATGGAAAGACACCAGTACTAAGGTGTTTAGCACATTTCGAAATTTTCTATCATGTTATAATTTTTCTTGTTAAAAGTTTCCAATGAAACTTACTGGGCATAGGAGATTTTCCATGGGATTGCATTTCCAATTTTGTAATGGGTGTCAACCAGAAAATGCAATTCACATAGGAGAAACTTGTTTCAATGCCAACTTGCTTAAACACATCTATTCAGTAAAGCAAGGGATACTGGCGCTGGGGAGCCACGCAAGGCCTAGGGGAAAACAAAATTCCAATAAGTATGCCAAATGTGCTTTTATATTTCAAGACTCCTTCAAAAGAAACATTATGGGGAGATAAAAATTAGGAAAACACTGAACTTAACTAATTTAAAATGTTGAAAAAATATTTTGCATTTATGTTTTATAACCAAGTGCTTTTCTCACATTTGTCCCAAGGCAGCAGATAAAGCGCTATATTCACCATTGCTAATACTAGCAATTGGAACATGCTCTTTGGCAAGGCAGAAATAAGATAATTGTTCAACATAGGCTGGCTTTTCAGAAATACTGGAAGCATTGCCTGTAATTATAGACATCTGTCACTGCTAGCCACTCAGTACTAACCCTGACATCAATATACAACCATAGCGCTAAACTGCCTGCAGGCATAGCAATGGAGACCAGATACGCTAGGCAGGCAATCATCTGCTTCATCCAAACTATCTGTCAAAGGTTCCCAACCACAAATAGCTCTTACATTTTGTATCCTTAGGATAATATGTTGATTTATTTGAGATTCTCTAATATTTACAGTCTAGACCATCTACTAAAATAAAGAAACAAAACTTATGGCTAATGGATGCAGTTACTGTTCACAGTCATCATAAAAGGTCATAGCTCAACCCTCAAATGTTAAAAATTGATGGCAGCTTTAACCATGCGCTATCATACAGATGTTTCCTTTTGTAGAGGCAATTATTTTCAAAAGCAATTCAAAATCGTAAATACGATCCTTCATCAGCAAATATGTTGCCACATTGTTTTAGTAGAAATGCTCATATTTTAAAGCCCTTTTTCAGAAGTAAAGACAAGTTTCAGTGTTGAGTACTGAAGAGTCCAGATCATCAGTTTGGGTTTAGCTTTACATACAGTACCTTACTTGGCAATATTTTCCCTATATAAATGATATAATGTCAAAAATTAGGAAGTGATATTAATATGAAAAATAAAATACTTGGTTAATGAATGAGTCAAATGATATAATCTTACAGGGTGTAAAACTTAGTGAAATATACATGCACATGTACCTTCAAATTTTTAAGACCCCAAAGACACACTGTAGCTTTAAACATCACCCTCTGTTTTCTTTTAAACAGCCAGAGAAGCAAGCTGAAAATTATTAGACATTTAGACTAATTAGGAATAAACATTCACAATTATCATAATGTGTTACAAAAAACCCATATATTTCTTGGTCCGATCACAACAGCCAATGCTGAAGAAAAACTATTAATTACTGACAGACAGTTAGCTTATAAGTGAGCTGCATTTTAAAAACCTCCTTTAAAATACAATTGCTAAATGCCTTACAGTGCTGTAATGTGAGACAGGTTCAAATCTTATTACTTCACTGAAATTAAAACCTAAGTTTTAATACTGTTCAAGTCGAACAATGATTCCACACTTTATTGCTTTTGAAATCCCTTGATGATCATAGGAAAAATGCCCCGGAGAAAAAAAGACTGTTTTCGATAAACAGAAAATACAGTTTGCACTCTTAGCCTCTTTGTCATCACAAAAAAAGGATTTAATGCCAATTCTTTAAAAAAAGACTTTTTTTCCCACAAAATGTGCACCTTGTGTGCCATTTGTAAAATCAGTTCACTTTCTTTTATTTATTACTGCAGCGCGGCAAGGCAATAAAGAAGCTACCGATAGCTAATAAATTACATGCCTTTTAAAACAATTCTCTTGCTACAAAAACATGTAACTACAAAGGTTTACATTTACATGGTACATCATATGAAATGTCTATATTTGTGTCCTATTAACCATTTTGGCAAATTGTGGACTTTTACTAAATAGCTAATAGGACAAAATATATAGTGATCTATACGTGTGCACACAACATAAAAGCCGTTCTAGAAAACTACCCATGTATTTGCACTTTATAAAAATACTCCAAAATTTATTTTTAAAAATTTTAATAAAGTATTTCATGCATCATAAAGGTACTAAAGGATCTTCTAATCAGGATTAAACCATACTCATTTACTGAGAACTAAGAAAGTATCTTTCTTCTTCTAATTTATGTTCCTAGTATCACATAGTCTTTTAAAAATCAGAATTCTAGCAGTTACTTAAAATAAATTATATAGAAGGCAAGATCGCTGGAATGTAACCCAGAATGTACCAATTCTGATTCTTAATGAATATATAGTACTTTTAGAAAGATGTAGAGAGTATGTAATTTCAGAAACATTAAGAAACATCTTCTGTTTATAATCTTCCTTTTAAAAGAATATTATCTTCACATAGCCAGCCACAAGAATTGCGGAGTTAAATCCACAGGATTTAAAATCTTACTTAGTGAAAGTAAGTTATTTTGTGTCTCTGGTTTGTCTATGTACAAATGAATTCTGAAATATCTATATTCCCAACTTTCAGGATTAAATTGTTAAATTAACCAGGGTATTTTCTTAATGCTTTCATGCTCTAATCTTACGATGAGCATATATTTATGAGGCAGTATATTGCCTTTTATTATTAATTTCCTCCATTTCCTGTAATAGCTCTCATAGCTGTGGCTCTTTTGTGTGTGATTCATACCTACAAAACTTCAACTTTGTTAATTATGCATGATGAACAATGCTTCAATGTTCAAAGCACAAACAGCTTTGTTTCATTTCATCTTTCCTTCAAGATGACAATCCACTATACAAATGAATGAAAATGTTATATTCTGCAGCATTCTATTTCTCAATTCAGATCTACATTTTTTCCTTTCTTTTGAAATCAGTTTGATTAGTAATTTGTGGGAGATATCTTTTTTAAAGAGTTCACTGAAATAAGTTTATTTCATTTTCATAGATTACTTAGAGGGGAGTTATTATCATAATAAATCACAATTGTATAATATATATCAATGTATGTGGACAACTCTGCTGTATTTCATAACTTATTTTTGCTTCTTTTTAATAGTAAATGCTTGTTTGCTGAAATCATTATTGCCTTTCCCCATACTGTAGTTGATATTAAATGATATTATCCTCAATTAGTGATCAAGGAAAATAACTAACAAAATGTCTACTTTCTCTATGGTTACTTCCTCTACCTCTTATATCTCATTCATAAAATTTTATTTTAAATCTCTAACTACTTGGATTATCTTCTTTTTGGTTGGAGAAGGCTAATTATATTCTCTCTCTTGCATCACTAAGAATGTTCATTCAAAATAGGCACAGCTAGGTATGATTAATTCCATATATATATAATTGTTGTTTGTTTTGAGTTGGAGCCTTGCTGTGTCGCCCAGGTGAGTACGGTGGTGCAGTCACTGCAATCTCTGCCTCCTAGGTTCAAGTGATTCTCCTGCCTCAGCCTCCTGAGTAGCTGAAATTATAGATGCCCACCACCATCCCTACTAATTTTTTGTATTTTTAGTAGACATGGGGTTTCATCATGTTGGCCAGGTTGGTCTCAAACTCCTGACTTCAGGCCTCCCAAAGTGCGGGCATTACAGACATGAGCCACTGCTCCCAGCCTAACTCCATATTTTAGATGGTAAAATCAAATACTGATTAGATTTCTCAAGGTTATACAGTAGAATGGTTTCCCCAGCTTCCTATTTTCACTGTTTGACAACGTTGCTTCTTAGCTGCTAGGGAAAAATATGTATTCACTGACATTTGTTCTAGTAAATCCAAATTAAACACTATTAAATGCTATTTCATTCAATGCACATGAAATCTTGGCTGGGCATGGTGGCTCATGCCTGTAATCCCAGAACTTTGGGAGGCCAAGGTGGGCCAATCATTTGAGGTCAGGTGTTTGAGACCAGATTGGCCAACATGGTGAAACTTCATCTCTACTAAAAATACAAAAAAAAAACTAGCCAGGCGTGGTGGCTCATGCCTGTAATCTCAGCTACTTGGGAGGCTGAGGCAGATGAATCACTTGAACCTGGGAGGCAGAGGTTGCAGTGAGCCAAGATCCTGCCACTGCACTCCAGCCTAGGCCACAGAGCAAGACTCCATCTCAAATAAATAAGTAAATAAAAATCTTGATTTGCATATAAAATAATCTTGGCATCTATCAGACAGTGGAAATAGCAGGTAGTTCTTGGTGAAAACTGAGGAGTAGGTCAAATTCATTTATTTTACTAATTATCTTTTTAGAAAAGATGGAACATTGACTCTGTCCTCATCTCTCTTAATTTGGTAAAGAGTCTCAAGTGAACTGTTAGTTAGGTTTCTTGGTCTTGTTTGCAATCTTGAATGGAAAAGTGTAAAATGGGAAGCCGAACACTTCTGTTCTCTTTTTGCACCAATATACAACTCTTAGTCCTGTCTTACCTGGTTATGTTATATACAGAAGTGAATGACACTAAAAGAAACCCAAGCACTCATTGGGTGTCAGTCTTCCCCAAGATCTCATCAGGTGTCTTCCAATATGTTCCCAGTGTTCTGCATATCAGTCACGGGCCTCATTATATTGAACACTGATTATCTATTCTTAACTTTGTGTTCTCCACCAGTCTGTGATGGCAGGAGTATCTTTCCCTAGGCAATATTGTGTCCCACTGTTTAGCATATAATAAATAAACAGATTTGTAATTATAAGTATTTGTATAATGAATGAAAGAAAAAAAAAGAGTGCCCCTAATCTAGTCGAAAATAACATTCTTACAGACTCTGTATAAATCTTTTTCTAATGTACAATTCTTAAAAACCGAATACTGGCTGGTTCCAACCCACTGTTTCCTTATAAGATGCTGCTCTAATTAATAACACCTACTTCAGAAATATGACTAGGATCAGAATAAAATTTCTCTCCTGTCACCATAAAATCTGACCACGTCACTCTAATCCATATCCAATCAACCAATGAGAAAACAGCTGATAATCTAGCCCTGTCCTAGTTGTATGACAGATATAAGATATGTATAGACATCGCCCCTTTCCTCAAGAATCTTAAACTTTGTTAAGAAAAAAAGGACACAGAGCATAAAACACTCTAGGAGCAAGATCAGGAATTATACACTTCATCATTTAATGGATTTAAAGTTAGAAAGACCTAAGGTGAAATCTTGTGAAGCTACTTCCTACCTAGGTACTTAGATGTACTAAAGTACTCAACTTAGTTGAGTTACTTTACTGTAGAAATGAGGTTAATGACACCTTTGTCATAAGATTATTTTGAGGCTTACAAGATATAATGCATGTAAAAGGTTTATCATCACTGTGACTGGCATATATTAAACCATAAATGAGTGCGAGCATTGCTATTTTATTTAACTAAGTTTTAACAACAAATATGACCCAGGTACTAAGAACTCTAAGTGTGTATGATTGAATAGAACTTTAAAGGATGGGGATTGTGTGTGTGTGCAGAAGGAAGAAGAGAACAGTAAAATCCAAGTTAAAGATGGGAGTCAGCATGCTAGAGAAGAGTTGTGGAAACTAAGAATTGGACAGTAGATGGAGCTAGATTATGGAGAACCTTAAAAACCAGAGTGCTGGCTTGATGTCGTGGGCAATAGATTTTTAAGTGGGAAGAAGCCTATGACAAGAGTGACGTTTAAGATTTGTCTGATTACATTGTGCATGATCATTTGGAGTCAGAGGGGGTAAGGCTTTTATCTTTCTGTCCCATCCCCACCCCCCCGCCCCACCTTTTTTTTTGAGACAGAGTTTCATTCTGTTGCCCAGGCTGGAGTGCAATAAGCATGATCTTGGCTCACGGCAACCTCCACCCATGGGGTTCAAGTGATTCTCCTGCCTTGGCCTCCCAAGTAGCTGGGATTACAGGCATGTGCCACCATGACCTGCTAATTTTTGCTTTTTTTTTTTTTTTTTTTTTAAGGAGAGATGAGGTTTCACTATGTTGGCCAGGCTAGTCTTGAACTCCTGACCTCAAGTGATTCTCCCACTTCCGTCTCCCAAAGTGCTGGGATTACAGGTTACAGCCACTGTGCCCAGCCTCTGCAGCCCTTTATTGCCTCTGTTACCATGTCTTTCTCCTCCATATTCTGAGTTTCATAGACATCTTACTCTGGTTTCTCACTTTTCTCATTATTTATTTTCAGGTAGAAATTTCTATTCTTCACATTCTTGAATTGAGACTGACCTCCACCCTTACATACCCAGTTCCTTGGGGGAATTCATCTGCTCCCAAGAGTCCAATGAAATATACAACAAAATGACTCTAAATCCACAGTTCTGAATGCAGAAAAACCACTCTTCTCTGGTTTAGTTGTATTACTGAAGAAAGGTAGTTAGGTTTGGAAATTGAAATGTCAAGGCGGCAAAATGCCAACAATTTTGGCTCTTTTTCCTTGAACTAGGGTAAGGCTCGAGGAAAGCTGGGAACTTGAAGTAGGTGATTACTACTCCCTAGGTTAATTATATAAGAACACAATGCATCAGCTCAATGGATCACCTACTTCATAACTGTCTGATTAAGGCTTCAATGAACTACTTTCCACCAATGAACATCAACCTCATAGGGTTAGAAATGCAGCCCAGATATTTACATCTTTTCATAATAACTTGTTAACAATCTTTAATTCCTGAACTTATTAAGCCTATTTATATTTTTAGTTTGTGCCATTGCTTGGATAAGTTCTGTAAATTTTATTATTGACTGGAGAAAGTGGAATTGCTTCTTATTTTCCCTGAAATTAATGTATATTTAAGGTCTTGAATTTAAATATTTCAGAAATTTTCAAGTCCTTCCAATATCCTAACTAAAAAACCAAAAACCTGATCTTCCCTTACAGGGGTTAAAATTCCTAGGCCAAAAAGGCCTGACTCTTTCATAATGTTGATTTCTATGGTCTTATGTGAGCTTTGCCCTAGGAAAGTAAAATATAAATATGGATTATATCTATTAACACTGTGCTTTTAAATTATTTGAACTGAACCTCCACTTATCGCATCTTCAAGGTCTGTTTTGCAGAGACCACATTTCTGGGTAGTGACAAAGGTCATAAAAATGTTAACATAGCCATTGTATTCTGACCCCAATCTTGAAAGGTTACTAGAGGCCCCAGTAGACAGATATAAACTTTAGAGAAAAAGCAAATTCACTGCTGTAATTTTTATAGAGACCTCAACTAGTTCCTTTTCTTTTTAAAGTAAAAGCGTTTTGAAAAACCTTGCAAAAAAGCAAAAGCAGAGGACCAAGTGCCAACAGTGTTTCTCAATGACAAAAGGAACAAAACGTTCGCAGACAATTAGAAAAGAGCTAGGAATTTAACAAACCAAATGAAGTCTGCTCACTTCCAACTAAATAAAATGCACTACCTCTGATTTCTTATGCAGAAACCTTGTATCACATAATCATCTCTCAGATATGACAGAATTTTTGAAGAGCAATGTAAATTTTTTTTATTTTTAAGAGATGGGATTTCACCATGTTGGCTAGGCTGGTCTCGAACTCCTGACCTCTGGTGATCCGCCCACCTCAGCCTCCTAAAGTGCTGGGATTACAGGCGTGAGCCACCGCACCTGGCAAAAAGCAATGTAGAAGAGCTGAAGAAACCAGAGTTAATGTCCAGTCTCAAATGTGAGGATGAACAATTTTCTCAACTTCTTAGAGAATCATTTTCTTCATCTATAAAATAGACAATAATACCTACCATGTAAGGCTGTAGAGAAGATTTGTGAAAATGTGGACAAAATGCCTATCATAGTATCTGGTGCAAAATACTTATAAATACTATATATTTTTATTGAGAATATCAGTTGCATATCATCTAGTAGGTAAGCTTATAAAAATTAGTGCCTTTCATCAAATTGTGTAATGCTTTTTTCTTCTCTTTCTTTTTTTTGTTTTTTATTGCATTTTAGGTTTTGGGGTACATGTGCAGAACATGCAAGACAGTTGTATAGGTACACACATGGCAGTGTGTTTTGCTTCCTTTCTCCCCTTCACCCACATTTGGCATTTCTCCCCAGGCTATCCCTCCCCAGCTCCCTGCCACCGCTGGCCCTCCCCTGTCCCCGAAATAGACCCCAGTGTTTAGTACTCCCCTCCCTGTGTACATGTGTTCTCATTTTTCATCACCCACCTATGAGTGAGAATATGCGGTATTTCATTTTCTGTTCTTGTGTCAGTTTGCTGAGAATGATGTTCTCCAGATTCATCCAATGTCCCTACAAACGACACGAACTCATCATTTCTGATTGCTGCATAATATTCCATGGTGTATATGTGCCACATTTTCCCAGTCCAGTCTATCATCAATGGGCATTTGGGTTGGTTCCAGGTCTTTGCTATTGTAAACAGTGCTGCAATGAACATTCGTGTGCATGTGTCCTTATAGTAGAACGATTTATAGTCCTTTGGATATATACCCAGTAATGGGATTGCTGGGTCAAATGGAATTTCTATTTCTAAGGCCTTGAGGAATCGCCACACTGTCTTTCACAATGGTTGGACTAATTTACACTCCCACCAACAGTGTAAAAGTGTTCCTTTTTCTCCACAGCCTCTCCAGCATCTCTTGTCTCCAGATATTTTAATGGTCGCCATTCTAACTGGTGTGAGATGGTATCTCAATGTGGTTTTGATTTGCATCTCTCTAATGACCAGTGATGATGAGCATTTTTTCATATGATTGTTGGCCTCATATATGTCTTCTTTTGTAAAGTGTCTATTCATGTCCTTTGCTCATTTTTGAATGGGCTTGTTTGTTTTTTTCCTGTAAATCTGTTTGAGTTCTTTGTAAATTCTGGACATCAGCCCTTAGTCAGATGGGGAAACTGCAAAAATTTTTTCCCATTCTGTTGGTTGCCAATTCACTCTAATGATGGTTTCTTTTGCCGTGCAGAAGCTGTGGAGTTTCATTAGGTCCCGTTTGTCTATTTTGGCTTTTGTTGCCAATGCTTTTGGTGTTTTGTTCATGAAGTCCTTGCCTACTCCTATGTCCTGGATGGTTTTGCCTAGATTTTCTTCTAGGGTTTTTATGGTGCCAGGTCTAATGTTTAAGTCTTCAATCCGTCTGGAGTTAATTTTAGTGTAAGGTGTCAGGAAGGGGTCCAGTTTCTGCTTTCTGGACATGGCTAGCCAGTTTTCCCAACACCATTTATTAAACAGGGAAACCTTTCCCCATTGCTTGTTTTTGTCAGGTTTATCAAAGATTGTATGGTTGTATATATGTTGTGTTGCCTCTGATGCCTCTGTTTTGTTCCATTGGTCTATATCTCTGTTTTGGTACCAGTACCATGCTGTTTTGATTACTGTAGCCTTGTAATATAGTTTGAAATCTGGTAGTGTGATGCCCCCCGCTGTGTTCTTTTTGCTTAGAATTGACTTGGCTATGCAAGCTCTCTTTTGGTTCCATATGAAGTTCATGGTGGTTTTTTCCAGTTCTGTGAAGAAAGTCAATGGTGGCTTGATGGGGATAGTGTTGATTCTGTATATTACTTTGGGCAGTATAGCCATTTTCATGATATTGATTCTTCCTAACCATGAACATGGAATGTTTCTCCATCTGTTTGTGTCCTCTCTTATTTCACTGAGCAGTGGTTTGTAGTTTTCCTTGAAGAGGTCCCTTACGTTTTTTGTGAGTTGTATTCCTAGGTATTTTATTCTTTTTGTAGCAATTGTGAATGACAGTTCATTCTTGATTTGGCTTTCTTTAAGTCTGTTATTGGTGTAGAGGAATGCTTGTGGTTTTTGTACATTGATTTTATACCCTGAGACTTTGCTGAAGTTGCTTATCAGTTTCAGGAGTTTTTGGGCTGAGGCGATGGGATCTTCTAGGTATACTATCATGTCATCTGCAAATAGAGACAATTTGGCTTCCACCTTTCCTATTTGAATACCCTTTATTTCTTTTTCTTGCCTGATTGCTCTGGCTAGAACTTCCAGTACTATATTGAATAGGAGTGGTGAAAGAGGGCATCCTTGTCTAGTGCCGGATTTCAGAGGGAATGCTTCCAGTTGTTGCCCATTCAGTATGATATTGGCTGTTGGTTTGTCGTAAATAGCTTTTATTACTTTGAGATACGTTCCATCGATACTGAGTTTATTGAGGGTTTTTAGCATAAAGGGCTGATGAATTTAGTCGAATGCCTTTTTCTTTCTTTTTTTAATGAGAAGGGACAGGTAAACATTTACATTCAATCACTATGAATCTGTTATTAGTGTTATCAAACTATGGCCAAATATCTATTTAGGCAATTTAAATTTTGATTTCTAAGAATGAGTAATTGGGATGGGGAAAAAAACCTTTTAATTATGTAACATTTAACACATTGCACCAAAATTAAAAAGTAATTATTCTCTGGAGGATTAAATGGGAATACCCTAAAAACCAGGTTTTTAAAGAGTGGCATAGATGCCCAGCTTACTGTGAAAAATTCCCAACTGTTTTCAAAGCATTTAATAATTCCAAAATGGCTGACAGTAGGTAAAGAGAATATAAAAGCACATCATTCGGACAATCCGAATACAAAAAAAGCAGGTGCTTAGCAAAACAGAAGCATTTGTTGGTTTGCCAACGCTGCTGGTTCCTGCTTCAATACTCTGCTTGCCTCCCCCTACCCCCACATCTGTTCACTGGTACTTATGTGATACATTCCATTGATACAGAAGATGAAGACTAACAACCTGCAAACCAAGAGTCTACATGGGAGACTGCTGTTATTTTAAAATAGCATTTCCCCTTTTTTGAGGTTTCTCTCACTATTTTAATCTTACAGGGGTGGAAAAATTTATCTTTCTTCAAAATTAAGACATGTTCTATAGATTTAAGAGAATTACTTTCAAAAGAACACAATAAAGATATATTAAGGCCTGGCTTACAAAACACATTAATATAGATAGATACAAACTAATTCAGAGCTTAAACCATGTCTGCAGAGTATACTCTATGTTGCTCAAATACAGTAAACAAAGAAAGTACCATAAATTAGCTTCTAGAAACTGAAAGAAGGCAATCACAGCATGTCTTCACCGCCTATGGAACCAAACTATGCATTTCTCATAAAATCTTTCACTTTTGTTTTGCCTCCGAACAAACGAATCCAGGGACTTCAAAGGAGACTATGATATAATTTAGAAGGAGGCTGATACAGTAAGTGAAATACGGCAAGTGAAAAGAATAAAAGTAACAGTCATGCGGTGAGATAACCCAAGACAGGAAACAGTTCTCCTGTTCAGATTTTTTTATTTGTGTGATGCGGGATTTTTTTGGGAAAATATATATGACTATGTGGACTTCAGTGGACACATGAAAAATGAGCATAGCTCAGAGCTCAGTAAAAAACAGTACCGTAAAAAAGATGAAGGGTATCTCCAGAAGAGGTCAGGGATGCTAAGAGTGGATGCTGGTAGATATCAAATGAGGAAAGGGACTTTTACACTGTTGGTGGGAGTGTAAATTAGTTCAACCATTGTGGAAGACAGTGTGGCGATTCCTCAAGGCCTTAGAAATAGAAATTCCATTTGACCCAGCAATCCCATTACTGGGTATATATCCAAAAGACTATAAATCGTTCTACTATAAGGACACATGTACACGAATGTTCATTGCAGCACTGTTTACAATAGCAAAGACCTGGAATCAACCCAAATGCCCATTGATAATAGACTGGATTGGAAAAATGTGGCACATATACACCATGGAATATTATGCAGCAATCAGAAATGATGAGTTTGTGTTGTTTGTAGGGACATGGATGAATCTGGAAAACATCATCCTCAGCAAACTGACACAAGAACAGAAAATGAAACACCGCATATTCTCACTCATAGGTGGGTGATGAAAAATGAGAACACATGGACACAGAAAGGGGAGTACTAAACAGTGGGGTCTATTGGGGGGAAAAGGGGAGGGCCAGTGGGAGGGGGAGGTGGGGAGGGATAGCCTGGGGAGAAATGCCAAATGTGGGTGAAGGGGAGAAGAAAAGCAAAGCACACTGCCATGTGTGTACCTACGCAACTGTCTTGCATGCTCTGCTCATGTACCCCAAAACCTATAATCCAATAAAAAATTAAAAAAAAAAAAAAAAAAACAAATGAGGAAAGGGACCTTTGTACAGTGGCTAGGGAAGTTGAGGCGATTTTACGGAATGGATGAAGACAGTATGTAAAGTTAGACAGCTTGTACGTGGTAGCTACAGAACCTATGATTAGGTTGACTTTACTAGCAATCAGCCTCTTAGTTGGCTATCCTAGTTTTTACCACATCACTCATACTGAAGTTTCAGGGACAGGGATGATGACAATAATATGAACAGCTATTGTTTACCGAGTGCTTATTATACGGAGGCACTATGCTAAGCACTTTATATAATTTATCTCATTTAATCGACATGGTAAGTCTATGACGCAGGTAGACGTTAATATTACAGTTTTATCACTGAAGAAACCACATTAATATCACATCAATCACTTTAGCATCACAATTTACCACAAAAGAAATTGGGACCCAAAGAAGTCATGTGTCTATTGAGTCACATAATCTGTATGTGACAGGGCTGGGACTTAAACCTAAGTCAGAATAATGTCAAAGCCCATACTCTTAACCAATTACTTTTTAATATATGATTATGAAATGCGTGCTTTCTCTCTCTCTATATATATATGTACATCAATACTAGATAGGATTAAACTATAAACTATTTACAAGCATCTGATAGCATCAAATATGGTTTCATATTCATTTATACCATCAAAAATTCATACGTTAAATGGGTTTTTCCATATAATATTGAAGTTCTGACTACAAATTAAAGTGTGATATCTGAGATTAAAAATTTTACTTTAGCTGCTTAGAAAAGATGATTATATAATAATTTTACTTGTTCTTCCATGTTTTTCTTAGATTTCAGCACAAAATAATAGCACATGTTTATAAAAATGTGTATGCCACTTATTGTGCTAAACAGGGGCTTTTCAACTTCAATGCTACTGACATTTTAGGCCACATAATTCTTTGTTGTGGGGCTGTCTTGTGCACTATAAAATGCATCTGGACTCCATCACTAAATGACAGTGGGACCCTTCTCCCAAATTGTGACAATCAAAAATATCTATAAATATCATCGAATGTCCTCTGGAAACTGCTGTCTGCACTAAGTAATTTACACACATTTACTAACTTAACACTCACATATACCATAGATTCCACTTTTATTACGATTCCACTTTTATAAATGAGGAAACTGACATAGTATAATTCGGTATATTATTTGACATACCAGAATGAGTAAGTGGTCAAGCCTGTAATCCCAGCGCTTTGGGAGGCCGAGGCGGGTGGATCACGAGGTCAAGAAATCGAGACCATCCTGCTCAACATGGTGAAACCTCGTCTCTACTAAAATTACAAAAAATTAGCTGGGTATGGTGGCGCATGCCTGTAATCCCAGCTACTCAGGAGGCTTAGGCAGGATAATTGCCTGAACCCAGGAGGCAGAGGTTGCGGTGAGCTGAGATCGTGCCATTGCACTCCAGCCTGGGTAACAAGAGCGAAACTCCGTCTCAAAAAAAAAAAAATTCGACTCCAGCAACTTTCACCCAGTACACTATACCTGTTCTCCAACAAAATCAAAGGTAGGCTTCTTAGCCCTAAAGGATTGTGAAGGATATATGTATTTTCTGGTTTAACTTGCTACTGTAACCTGGGTAAAAGTTATTATAAAAAGGGGACTCTAAAAACAAGGCTCACATAGCTCCAATTTGCATGCTCTCTACTGCTTATCTTAAGATGGCATAATATAGAAGTTGTTCTATTTTGGGGGGTTAAGAACTTCTTTGAATCTGATCAAAGACATTTACTCTCTCCCAGAAAAATGTTTCCCAGAAAAAATACAACATATTTTACAACATATAAGGTACAACTTACCTTTTTTTGGTCTTAGAGGATATTACATGCAGAACCTGAGTTTCATTTCTGTCCTAAGAATTACCAACTGTGTGACTTTGAAAAAGCTACTTAACCATGCTAACCCCCAAGTTCCCCTCTGTGAAATGAAGAAAAGCGCATTTACCCTATATGATTGTCATGCGACTTAAAATGATTACCTGTGTGAGCACCTAGGAGAATACCGGCACATAGAAGTTACACAATAAACAGCATCCTCCTCTTGGCAATTACATTTTCTTGCTCTGCCCTTTCTACAAATAAAACCTCATTCACTTTTCAATATGCTCTGAGACTTTGGGGCATGCTGCTTATCATCCATGTCTTTCTTCAACTCTCATATGCATGGAAGATAAATTTGATCTTTATCCTTATTTGTTATCTGTTATTATTATTTGGTCACCTCACTCCAATGCCCAAGGCTTAAGGTAAAAAAGAAGGAAAAGAAGGCATTCCTCCTTTGCTGCGTTTTCTTACCAATGTTAGAAGTAGAATTTTATGGGATTGTTCCAAGGAACAGAAAAAATTTTTGTAAAATGTTTGGGATTACCTATTACAGGTGATTAACAAATGTTTATTCTTCTTCCTGAGGCCTATTATACACAATGTATGATTTCCTCTGAAATGTTATCCTTTGAGTATCTAAAAACCCACCTTATTAATTAAAGTAATATATTTTTTCTTACTTTTGGGGGGATTCGTTTTTAAAGAAGAGTTAAGCCACTACACGACCCCATAGAACCACTATTTTTGGGGAATGAAATATGGATCCCATTATGTGGCTTCTAGGAGACTAGGCATGGCATACACTTTGGGCCTATTTCAATTAACAATTTCATTACAGTCATGAGCAACTTTTGGTGTGAGACTTCTTGAAGCTGTGTATCTATTGAATCTTTCTCTATTGCTCTGATTAAAATATTTCATTATTTTTGCCAGTATCAAAACATTCAAAAGTCTCCAAAAGGGCTGCTGAGAAAAGTATGGAGGACCAGGGAGCAGAGGAACCTTGGAATGAAGTAAGGGCAAGTCTATCCTACGGCCTTTAGAATATGCATTGTTCCTAAGAATTTATATGAAAGAAAAGTTTCTGCTTCTCTTATGTATTTCATTTAGAAAAAAGACAAATAAATCTTGCTTAGGACAAAGTGGTAATACAGATTTTATTTTAAAGCACAGGTGATCTAAGGCTTGGAGATAGAGAATGCTAAGATACTAGCTTACTCAGAATTCTGATTGAGTCTGGAGCATAATGCCAAGAAAAATGGCCCCCAAAGACCAGCTGTTGGGGAGTTTTGATGAGAAAGAAAGCCTTAGGTTTCTTAGGAGTCATTGCTAATGTTACAGACTAATATAATTCAAGATAAGAAAACTGGCTGGACTTTCCTTTATATACAGAAGCCATAGCATTTAATATCTAGCCTTCATAGTATATGCTAAAGCACTTTTTGATAAAACAATAGCCTTTCAATTTAATATCATGTAACCATCATACAAATCATTTACCACTGTATTTAGTCACAAAATAGCCAAGTAAAACATAAAATTCTCTCCCAACAGGGTGCTTCTCCATGTATCTTTATGCCTGGAGCCAAAATCCATCACAAGCGAGAATACTCAAGAGAAACAGTAATATAAAAATCCTGTGTCCTTCCCATTCTCAGTTCCTCTAAACCAATGCAGAGCGCTCCATGGTCTATGACATCCAAAGAATATCATGACAAAAGAAACTACAAATTATCCTGTCTCACACTAAGACATAATGTCATTTCAAGTGAAGCAAACACAAAAAAGGATTTCACAGATAGTCAAACACTCAGTTTTAAAAGGTCCTCCAAATCTGATCTATGCTGTTGTGGCAGACAGAGACTATAAAGGACAAAACACCTTTAACAAAACAAGACATAATGAACAGTTATTGCCATTGGGGAAGGCAATGGGGGCACCATTTGCAGACAACAATAAGTAAAAGAGGCAAGATGGCTGAAGGGCAACCTGCAGTTTGTATTTTTTTCCTTCTAGGACTAGGCTACTGCCAGAATAATTCCTTTTTTGAAATAAATAAACGATCAATCACTTCTCTTACCTAGTTAAAAATATTCAACGGCACCCTATTTCCCTCCTTCCCTCCCTCCTCTCTCCCTCCCAGCCTCCCTTCCTTCCTTCCTTTTTTTTTTTCGATAGGGTCTTGCTCTGTCACCCAGTCTGTAGTGCAGAGGCATGATTTTGGTTCATTGCACCCTCTACCTCCTGGGCTCAAGCAATCCTTTCACCTCAGCCTCCTGAGTATCTGGGACCACACCACCATTCCCAGCTAATTTTTTGTATTTTTGGTAGAGACAGGGTTTCACCATGTTGCCCTGGCTGGTCTCAAACACCTGAGCTCAAGTGACCTACCTGCCTTGGCCTCCCACAGTTTTGGGATTATAGGCATGAGCTACCACGCCCAGATGGCAGCCTATTTCTTACAGGGTGAAACCTTCCTTTCTTACCTTGCTGTGGAGCATCCTTCCTATTCTGGCCTTTCCCAACCATAGTAATAACCTCCCCTAATTGCTACTGTATCTACCCAGATTTTTATCCCCCAATCCCTCTGTTATGGACTAATCATGTTATGCTCTTTAAGACTCCCATGGCTTTCTTTCTACTGTTCCCTCAGCTGGGAATAATCATTCTCTCCTTTTCAACCTGGCAAAATCATCTGCATCTTTAAGACCTAGTTCAAATGCAGTTTCTCTTAGGATGCTTCTCTTGACCTCTTTCATATGGAACTTAACACATTTCCCTTGTCATTCTGTGCTGTCAGTTATTTGTTCGTCCATCTGTCTCTTCCACTAATCTGTGAGCTCTAAGCATAGTGACTGGGATACAGCAAATATTCAATAAATGTTTACTGAAGAAATGAATAAACTACAACACTGAAAGACCTAGTCCAGCAAGTGAAATTATCTTGGAAAGGTAATTAGTATCTCTAGGCCTTAAACTGCCATCTGTAAAATTAGCTAATGTTGAAAAAATTTTTTTTAAAGATGTGAAACCGTTTGTTCAAATAAGAGCTTCCCTGGAAGACCAATATCAGAAAGTAAGTGATAAAGGAAGTAAGCACTTAAAGGTAAAATGCTCTGTTTCATGGAAGGAAAGATAACTTGCCAGGCTCCTCCTCCTTCCCTCCCTGCCCCAACCATGAAGCAAACTGAAAAACTACTAGACTCTATATTATATGATCTCTTTCAGTTCTAATATTCTATGATTCCATGATGTCATACAATAGTGTTTCATAGCAACACATACAAGAATTATTAAGTGGAAAATTCCTTTGTTCTATCATCCTTTAGGAACAAAAGTTTCCATATATGGAACAAAATATAGTTCCCTATATTTTCCTATAGTGGATTATTTTGTAGAGGTATGAAACTTGGACTAATTGTGTTATACAACCGTAACCACGGAGCTGTTCATCCCACTAGCTTGTCGGATAAAAGCAGGTGATTTGTGACAATCATTAATTTTAGGTACAAAATATTGCCATGAATAAAACAGATTTTAAAAATAAAAAACAAACTGTTGATTAATCTTTTAAGAAACCTGGCCTTTATTACTTATGCCTGGAAAAAAAATGTAAATGCCTGTAATTTCAATCTTCACGTGCCTCTGTAATTAAAAGCTCAAGGTGTGAAATACTGGTCTATAATTCATTAGCTATAATCGACACTCATTTATTCTGAGGCTTAATTTCCTCATCCCTAAAACTGGTCTGATACTTGCTTTATGTAATTGTTATAAAGACCAAGGTAAATAAAGTAGCCAACATACTGGTACCTGGTAGGCCTTTGAGACAGTCTATATTTCATTCCTTATTGAATGCTAACAAATACAAAGAGACAGCCTTCTCTAGTGTTGTACTAAGAAAAGAAAGTCATGTTTTTGGACAGATAGTATTCACAACCAGCCATCTTACTATGGCAATTTGTTAAGATGAGAAGACCATGCTTGAATTACCCCAAACTTGAATGATATCTGAAAAAGCAAATTTGGAAGAATTCATATTGTGATGGGTATAAAATCTTATCTATAAAGGATAGGGGAGAACTTTTGGTTCAGACTGTATCACCAACAGCAATAATAGTCTGAATTCCAAGGCCTCACCATCTAACAAGAGCATTTATTTAGCGACTAGAATTATATAGTTGTACTTTAACAATATTTTTCTTCAATTTACCATTTAAATATTTGAAACTATATTTTAGCAGAAAATTCTAAAAGAGACCAGTCATACTTTTAAGAATCACCTTTCATCTTGAGAGAGGGGCTCTACCAACATTCTACTAAAAATATAAAGCACAGAAACCAAAAATGGCAGCTCTATTATCATTAAAAACCAAAAGTAAGCTCATGTCCATAACAGGTAGAAATTAAACACCTCTATTTCTAATATAGCATATGAAAAAGATTTGAAACTAATGATGGGACCTTGCATATTTCAAGCAATCTGCATCTGTTGGTATTTCACCAAAAGGTTTGAATTTCTTAGTCTTAATTTTACTGTGAAGTCATGCAAATTACACAATTTTATATGACATACTAAATAGGTAGAAAAGAAAACAAAGAGTTAACCAAAAAATAAAAGTATATATATATAAAACCCAAAATGGATATGCCAGTGATTTTGTGCTACAGGTATTATTCGGTATTAGGTCATCAGTCATAATGTTTTAAATGAACTCTTGAACAAGGATGGAATCACAAAAAAATTAAGTGACTTAACTGAATGATGGCAGTAGCAAAAGTCAGAACAGATATTCCTGTCAAATAAGCAGTGTGATTTTAGCCTCCTTTTACTTAATTTAACCAATTCTCCAGTTTAGGCCTTTTGCTTGATCAAAGTATGTATCTTTACATTTTTAAACTTCATCCTTAATAAATCAACTTTAAATACTAACTTCATTTAACTTGTAGGTCTGAGTATACTTTGTTCAATGAGAAAAAGATCTTAACTTGGCCTGGATTTAGGAAACCATGTTATAGTGAAAGGTCCTCTCTAAAACATTTATTTTTAGTAAAGAGCAACGAAAGGAAAAAAGAAACATTTTAGGGATTTTACAAATGTTTCTTAAACGAATGGTATGAGGAAGAATCAGGTGGAGATGAGTAAGAATAGCCTATCATGGGAACAGAATGGCCTCAGAGCTGTCCTTATATGATCAAATAGCCAAAGATACTTTCTGCTTTTCATTAATTTATTCCATTTTCATAAAACTTGATTGGATTAAAGGGTGGGAGTAAGACACAGGTAGTGTGGAATATTCTGGACTTGCAATAGCTTTTCATGTCTTCATAACACATGGATCTACTTTTCATGGAAATGTAATGGTAGGATGAAGAGGTCCTTGGATACAAAGCAGGTGTTTACCTCAAAATACCAAGAATTTTTTTTAAGTTGAGTACAATTTACATATAATAAAATTCAACCTTCTCAAAAGCATCTAGTTTTATGAGTTTTGACAAATGTATATAGATGTATAAATACTACCACAATAAAAATTTCCATTACTGCAAAATGTTCCCCTGTGCCTTGCTGTACAAACTTCTCAGCCCACTCCCTCCCTGTACTCAGGGATTCTTAAGTTTGGCAGGACCTGTTCTCAAACAGACAAAGAAGACTGAGCATCAAAAGGACTTCGAGTGGAGTTTTATAAGCGGCAGTACAACATGGTATCATCTGCTTTTTATAGCCCAAACTCTGCTCACAGAAGAAATGGCTAATCTAGTGATGGGTATATGAACTGTTTTGTAGTACCAGCTCCATCACTTAGCACAGTATAGCTTATTCTTTTAATAAACATTAAACTGAATTTGATAAATGTGAGCTTGATAAACATTCCAACATGTGTCAAGTACTGTGCCAAATGCTGGAATGGACAAAATCAAACAAGATCCTTATACTCCTGGAGGTTACAGTTCTAGTGAAAGAGGCAGATATTAATTTAATAATCACACCAACATTACTACAAACTGCAAGTTGCTACAATGAAAAAGTACTAGGTGTTCTGAAAGTTTATAAAAAGAAAACGTAACCTGGTCTGGGAGATCAGGGAGGACTTCTATGAGGAGGTGAAATTTAAGCAGAGAGCTGAGGGGTAAGCAGGAAATAACTGGGTGAAAGGGAAAGGCTGGGAGAAACAGAAAAGAATGTTCCTGACTGAAGAAGTGTTATGTGTAAAGGCCTGGAGTTATAAGAGAGTTTGTGCTTCTGAGGGTCTTATAGAAGTCCAGTGAACTGGCTGGAAGAGTGGGGTTTACACGAAGTTAGAGGGAAATTGAGGATAGGCCAGTAAGGGCTGTACACATACGTAAAGTTGGGTTTTATCCTAAAAACAACAGAAAGTTATTTAAACAGGCAGAAAGACAAAATTGGATTTATATTTTTGAAGACTACCCTGGCTACAATGTACAATGTAAGCTGAAAGCAGGGGAAGGTGAGAATAGTCAGGATTCAAGTTAGGAGTATAATGTAATATCCCAAGTAAAACAGATGGTCGCTTGGAGCAGGGCTATAGTGGAGACAGAAACAGACTGGTCATATATTTATGAGGTCAAAAATATATAGAACTTGGTGGAGAGTAAGGAAGAAATGAAATAAAAATGATTCCTAGGTTTCTGGCTTATACTAGAATGGTGCCATTCACCAAGACAAGCAACAATTCAAGAAGACCAGGTTTATTACAACAAATATTACTAAGTGTTAGTATGCTTAGTAAAGAAAGGATGCCCACGAGCCAACTACTGAGGATTCTGAAGGAAAGATGAATAAGTAGATAAGTCTCATATAATGGGATAAAAACCATGACAAGGATAAGCACAGAAAGAAAGGATGCCCATGCCATCAGTGGGGGAGAGTAGGGAAGAGATAGCCGGAGAAGACTTTCAGGATTTTGTAACTATATAAAACTCTTTTAATAAGAAAAGAATCCTAATCTTCCAAATGAGGTAACTATCTCTACTTCAAAGGAATGCTACCTTAAAAGTGAGTGGGGCTACACTTGCTGCCTATTTTTTTAAACTTTTCATTTTGAAATAATTGTATTTTAAAATTTTTATTTATAATTTTTTAAAATTAAAATTTATTATTATTATTATTGAGACAGGATCTCAGTCTGTTACCCAGGCTGAAGTGCAGTGGCATGATCACAGCTCACTGTAGCCTTAAACTCTTAGACTCAAGTGATTCTTCTGTTTCAGTCTCTTAAGTAGCTGACACTACAGGTGCATGCCACCATTTCTCAGTCAATTTTTTTTTCAGTTTTTGTAGAGATAAGGTCTCACTGTGTTGTCCAGGATAGTCTAGAATTTCTGTCCTCAAGTGATCCTCCTGAGTGCCTCAGCCTCCCAAAGTGTTGGGATTAGCAGTGTGAACCTCAGGCACCTGGCCTGGCATAATTTTAGATATACAGCAAAGTTGCGAATATAGTACAAAGAATTCCTATATACCCTCCGTTTAGTTTCCCTAAGGTTAACATCCTATATAACCATGGGATTTTCCAATTGGAAAAATAGGAAGAAGCATTCAGGTGGAGTTTTGTGTTCCTTTCACTGTTGCTTTCCTTCCCTAAGCCTGCACTATGAAGGATGCTTTCTCAGGACTACTGCCTCTTTTCTTTTCTATTTTTCTTTCTTTCTTTCTTTTTTTTTTTTTGCAGTGGGGAAGGGTAGGAGAAACTGCCTGGCGGGACCGTGATAATAGAGCCTGCAAGAGGGTGTAAAATCTCCGTATCTCTAAGGCTACCTGGGGCTCCTCCACTTTCTCTTGCTAGCCCACACTCAGCCTCTACCAATTTATTAACCATGTAGCCCAGTTATTCTTATGGTATTCATGAGTCAACTTCAGGTAAGAAAGTGCTCATGTTCCTTTTTTTCCTAGCAACATCTATCTCTGCTTAAATTTCTGGCTATTTGGTTGCTCTTCCACTTCAGTTCTCTGGCAGGTTCAAGAAAGTTTTTCCAGCTTTATTGTTGTTTGAAGGGTAGAGTGATGCTTGTTCCAGCTTTCTAGGCTCCAAATGGAAACCAGAAGTCCTCTGTTATTCTTAATTCTAGAATTTGAGTCTAAAAAGTTCTCAACTGCAATCTACTTCATTCTTTATTTTACAAGTGAGAATACTAAAGCTCCAAAAGAAAAAACTGACCTTTGAATATTTAGGGATAGAGTCAGAGCAATTCTACTTATTTACAAAGTGACTCCGTATATATATATGTTCTATATATACACATACTACTTATAGATATAGAATAGACATATATCTAGTTATTTACACAGTGAGTCAGTATTTGGGGAGACATATAGGAAATCTTGGACATTCAAAAAGTAGAGATGAAATAAAATGAGATGCAAGGACCAGGTATAATACAAAGTTGAATCAGAGTAGGAGGAATTCAAGGACCAAAATTCATGAAAGTAGTTTATAAAGGTTACATGCAATTGTGTAGTTGAACCATAAATTGGCGCCAAATTTCTAGATGGCCAAAATGAAAAGGGAAAGATTATTATTTTATAGTTTATCAATTAGGGGAACACACACACACACACACACACACACACACAACTCTTAAGTAAACAGAAGCATTTCCTAGTGCTAAATTAAGAAGTTTCTCTTCTATGGCTTCATACAGGGACCACTAAGAAATATAATGAGCCAATATTTTCAATGGCACCCCCGTAGCAAATATAGTTACCAGGTTTTACACAACGTTGGAGTTAAATGACTCTGGATGGAAGTGTCCAGTTTTCAAATCTAAATCTGTTCACCTCACTAAGCAGTTTATACTACAGCAATTCACTAGGATAGACATCTATCATGCAAACTGCTAATGAGCACTGGTGACTCAATTCCTATCAAAATAGTATGTCTGGAGTTACAAAACTTTCAAATTAGAAGAGACCTCATCAACTGGTCCCATCATCTCATTTTAGAAATGATATAGAACACAATAAATACTTTCATGTGGAAAATATATATGCAAGTATAGGCAAGTTACATTCCTATCCAGTTTAAAAAAACCCTGCCAACATAATAAGATATTCTCTCTTTAGGATGCTACTGATGTCAATAATAGAACTTTATAAATATTTACAAGTAATTCTTAGGAATCAGAAGCAGAAGAAAAGGGAAACAAAAGACAGCCACAAGTCTTCCTGCACTACTGACAATCTACTGGAGTGAAAAGGTCAAGATCTAGCCAAAAACTGAGAGAAACCATGAAGAAAAAGAAAATAAAGAGTTATTCTAGGGATAGAATTTTCTACAATGATTCAAATAATATAACTTCACAGTTTCAAGTTTCAAGTCTACGATGCATTTTTATTTAATTCTGTACATCAAGTGGAAAATTAATTTCTAAATCCCTAATGAGCCACCAAAGGCAGAGTGAGCTAGAAAAGGCCTAAGCTAGGAAGTAATACATATCTACATATACCAAAAACATTTAAAGAGGCTGTAGTTCACAGACTATAATTAGAAATATGGGACTCTCTTTAAGACAATACTCTGAGTCTTGCTTTTAAAGAGTCCTGACAGCACAGCATCTGAAAAGATACAAGAGTCATTTTTGGTCCTGCTCAAAATGTGTTTGCTGCTAAAAGTCCTGAAAAGATGACCTTTTATCAGGTCATCTGTCTTACCTAAAGTGAGTCCTGCGTTATGAAACCAGGAGACAGAATTAAAGAGACTCTAGCTTTTTCTCTTTCACGAAAAGAAAAAAAAAAAGGTGAGAAAATCCGAGTAAAATGAAAATCTTATATAAAATATGTGAATATAACACACACAGACACATATTATAAACATGAACATCCAGTTGATATTCTTGGGTATCTTGAGACAAAGAAAATAATTTCATTTCCCACTTGGCATAAGTGGGCTCATGTTTGAATAAAAAAAATTGTTAAGAATACTCCTGTGAAAATACACTTATTCAAAGTAAAAAGAAAAAATATTATTTTGAATCTGTAATACTGCAGCCTTTCCGTTGGGATGCTGGTTGATCTTAATGAGAGAAATTATTTGATTCAAGTATCAACTAAATAGTAATTAAGATGAACATAAATGCATAAAAACAAAATTAACTGTATATGGCAAGTGCATGCCTCATAGCACCTGTCCTCACATGTAGAAAAGAACATCAGCCTTTGACTGATTATTTGTTTTTGACATGATTTATCACCCAGTATTCTTTAAACTTGATAAAGCAAATTAATCTTTGATTGCAGGCGGCACTGGAGGTTGCCATTAGTCATGTAGTTTGGTGAGGTTCCTTGTGTTTCATTTACCAGGCACACGGAAAGAGAGCCCAGAAGCAATTGCCTCAGCTATGACTTCTTTCCCAATCCACCCAGGAGAAATGATCAAAGAATTCAATATACGGAATTTTAAAGTACTTTGATAGAACTGACCAGTAAAGAGAAAAAAGAATTTTCTTTTTATTTTTTATAATTATTTTTAAACCAAGGACAAAGGAACACTTGTAAGTTGTGATTTCAACATTAACAACTCAGAGATTTTTGTTTGCTGTAGGGCAAGGGGTGAGGGTGGAGGGTAATCATAATTTTTAAAACTGCTTTCTTAAGAAAGGGCATTTAGGAATTGACTCTGCAGGAATTCAGAAATAGCAAATAAATATTCCATACTGAAAATATTCCCATAGGCTCAGGTACCAAAATGCTCCAGTTTATTAAAACCATTGTCACCATCTATTAAAATACTGAAGAAGAAATATTTTCTAGATTACTGAATATTCCATCCTAAAGTATTATGCATTTTTTGCTTTTTTAAAAAAGTCAGTAAACAATGATAAGAAATCATAACTTTCTACTCTTTTTTTTTTTTTTTTGAGATGGAGTCTCGCTCTGTTGCCCAGGCTGGAGTGCATTAGCACAATCTCAGCTCACTGCAACCTGTGCCTCCTTGGTTCAATTGATTCTCCTGCCTTAGCCTCCCGTGTAGCTAGGATAACAGGCATGCACCACCACACCTGGCTTTTTTTTTTTTTTTTTTTTTTTTTTTGTAGTTTTAGTAGAGACAGGGTTTCACCATGTTGGATGGGCTGGTCTCAAACTCCTCACCTCAAGTGATCCGCCTGCCTCAGCCTCCCCAAATCCTCCCTGGGATTACAGGAGTGAGCCACCATGCCCAGCCTTAAACTTTTCTCTTTACTTACTTACTTTTATTTTTGGGCTTTTTATTTTTATTTTATTTTAGACAGGGTCTCACCATGTCTCCCTGGCTGGAGTGCAGTGGTACAATTTCAGCTCAGTAAAACTCTGCTTCCCAGGCTCAAATGATTCTCCAACCTCAGCCTCCCCTAGAGCTAGGACTACAGGCTTGAGCGACCAACACCCGGCCAATTATTGTATTTTTTTGTAGGGATAGGGTTTTGCCATGTTGCCCAGGCTGGTCTTGAACTCAACTGCTCAAAGCAATCGATCTGCCTCGACCTGGGCTTCTTATTTTATAATTTAATATTCAAAAGAGCATTACATTGGCCTAATACTCACTATTACTCACCCTAATACCTCAGTGTGCAAAAGCAAGATTTATTTGACAAAATAACTATAAGGGAACAATATGTGAGTTAGAACTCAGGGCTTTCTACTTTTAGTCCCTTACTTAACTGATAATGCCTATCAGAGACATTTTCCACAATTTCCAAAACAGATTCTTTGACTATGCCAATCATTAACAAATCACCACTTCATATATAATCTGATTATTTCAATGAAAATTTCTTCAATCTAGCCTTAAGTACAGGATTGATATTTGATTGCTATAAGAAATGATAATCCTTATTAGGCTAAATATTGTTTTCTAAAATTGCTGGAAAAACAATATGAAGAAACTACTAGAAGACTTAACAAAATCCCAACATTTATGATCATCTCAATTCCCAGTTAGTCTGCACAGAAGGCATTTCTACACCTAAAGGGGAAGAAGAGCCCACTGGGTAATATATATCCACCTTTTAAAAACGGTTTACTTTTAGAAAGGAATCCAAAGAATACTGAATAACTATTACAAATAGCATATTCCATTTAGGACTTAAGCAATAAGTATTCATTTTCAAAGAACAGTATTTCATGAAAATTAACTGAGGTAGGATTAACATCAATGTTTCAAGTATTTATCTTAGATGGTACCATTTGTTCATAGAACAAAATTCATTACATGATCCAAACGTGCAAATCAAGGCAGTACATGTATAGATACTTAAAAGACCTTTCTCTTAAATAAAATGGAAAAGCAGCTCCTAATGCATTATAATGCACAGCCACAACCTGAAAGCTCAAGTACAATGTTCTTTTTCAAAATAACCACTATTAGTATTCTTACTCCAATGTTTGGGAAATCACACTCACCAGACTGCTGGTCATATACTTAAGCATAAAGAAATACAGTAAGTAGGTTTCTGTCAATTTTCCTACCATCTAAATATGAGCTGAAAATTCCAGGTAGCCTATGCACACACGGGTTTAGCAATTCTATGATCTTTCAAGCATTTATGAAAAATTTTGCAAAAATGTAATTTCCTAAAAACAATGCTCTATTTTCTCTTAGTATACATGAAAGTTGGTTGGAACTATAATTTTACAAATAAACAGTAAAGAATTAGGAATAAATCTTTACATAATGATACTTGAAATGCATGGAGTTGGCATATACCATCTTGTCACTAATTGCAAACAAAAATGTATCAAGTGATTTGGCATTTTTAATAGAAACTTTAAAAAGCTAATTAACTATTAACTATAATATTCACACCAGAGTTCTGTAAACTATGTATTTCCCATAATAAATTGTGTCAGATATAAGCAAATAGTATGTATAAATGTATTATTTTTCAAAAAATGTAACTCCACATTATTTTAACACGTTAGCTTAATTTATTAAAAGAAATATTCTGGCTAATTACAAGAGTTATTTAACAATTTAGTTGAAACATATTTTTTCTGGAATCATAAATTATTATAGTTTAGAAAATCAGAATACATGAAAAGAGTTGAAAAATTGTCAGTACAGAGTGAATGAAAGAACTTCTGATAAAGTCTTTTTTTTTGTCTTGAGATGGGGTCTTGCTCTGTTGCCCAGACTAGAGTGCAGTGGTGTGATCAGGGTTCATGCAGCCTCAAACTCCAAGGCTGAAAGGATTCTCTTGCTTCAGCCTCCTGAATAGTTGAGACTGCACACATGCACCACCATGCTTGGCTAATTTTTACATTTTTTGTAGAGATGGCGTTTCTCTATGTTGCCTAGACTACTTGCCTTGAACTTCTGGGCTTAAGTGATCCTCCCAGCTTAGCCTCACAAAGTGTTTGGATTACAGGCATAAGCTATCCTGCTCAGCCCAAATAAACTATATTAAAACAAATTTTAGTCTTGTCCCTGCAGAAGATTCAAAAAAAAATTAGAGTCCAAAAAATAACTTGCTCCATAATAAGAATATAAGCCAGCCTTCCTTCCTTTGTTCCTTCCTTTCCCTTCCTTCTTTTCTCTCCTTTCTTTTCTTCCTTCCCTCCTTCCTTCTGTTTGGGGGGGGTGGGGGAGGGAGGAGAGTAGGGCTTGGAAGAATAAAGAAGGATATTTCAGGAAAGAATAATTTTAGTAGGACAACTAAAAGTGTCTTCCCCTTTATAAAAACTTTAGTTGTAACTTATATGTTTATTTAAAGCAAGTTCACATGTAAGAACCTATTATTTATATATGAATATACATTTACTGCTTGGCTCCATTGAGAAACTATAAATTTCATCTATTGAACATTAGCAAAAAATTACATGTGTTTATCATCTGGATTATTCTCAGATTAATAGAGATAAATGACAAAACATAATCAGTAGCTGCTCTGCAACTTAATCATTGCATCTGAGCTATAGGAAGCACTTAATTACTCTCATTTACTAGGTTCAATCTAATGAGAAAGCATTAGCCAAATGAAAAGAATGCAGTACAAACAAACAAAATAGTTATACCATCATTAAAAAGAAACTCTGACAGTGCAGGTGACAGCATAGGCAGGATAAATTACCATAATGTTCTAAATGCTGAGCTGTCAGCATGCTAATGCCATGATCAGATACCCTGGGAATCTCTGCACTATAGCTGTCAGAAACAGGTATCATAAATCACCTCTCTCTACTGTACTGCTCATTATCACAGCTATAGTATACACGTTTTTCAGCATACTTCAGTACAAATTTGAAGGCAACACTTATTCTTATGAGTGGGTCTCTTTACTCTTATAGACACTGTAGACAATCCTTGCCTAATAAATGGATATTTTATTTTGCAATAATGAACTACTGGATCTTAGAACATGATAGGCCTCTGCTTTTAATTCACAAGCCATCTGAATGAACAGACTGCAAAAACAGCACATTTTCCCAAGCTGTATGATACGGTAGCAGTGAGCTAGGTATATTAACATATTCCATCTAAAGGAATCTCATTATTTGCAAGCTATTCCTGGATCTGGAAAGCAAAAGTAGCAGATACAAATAGGAACCACTTGCAATGGTTAGAAACCTTTATGACATAATCTTAATATTTTTAAGGAAAATTTTATATTTTATATGGAAAAAAACTAATATTTTGAGAACTTACTATAGGTAATCTCCTTTAATCCTTATAACAGCCTTGTGAGTTAAACAGTATTGTTGTAAATTTGTAGACAAGAAAGATGAGGAACTGAAAAGTTCATGCCCTTAAAATCGGTAGAGTTAGCAAAGGAATTCTGCAAAAGTCTCTGAACATGTGAAACGTGACAAATTTCTTTAATCATATAAACATGTATACTATATTTTTTATTATAAATAAAATGCTATCACACTAATTTCTATTCACCAAAAGTAGTAGCTGAAGGGAAACTAGCTTTTCATCTTCACAATGACGTCTAATACAATTATCCAAAGGTAACAGTCAATTTGATGATGTATCTGTATTCTCAAAATACTTCTTAATAAAAAGCACATATTTTACAAATAAAAAGACATATTTTACAAATAAAATGATGTTTCTACACATATATAAAAGTATTTTTAAAGTATTCTGATTGAGCATATTTTTAAAATGTGAGAAAAAAGATTATAATATATTCAGGGAGAAAAGCAATCCTCTCTGGCTGCCCTTAGTATTTTCTCCTTCATTTCAACCCTCGTGAATCTGACAAAGAGCCTTGGGGTTGCTCTTATTGCGGAGTATCTTTGTGGTGTTCTCTGTATTTCCTGAATTTGAGTGTTGGCCTGCCTTGCTAGGTGGGGGAAATTTTCCTGGATAATATCCTGAAGAGTATTTTCCAGCTTGAATTCGTTCTCTTTGTCCCCTTCTGGTACACCTATCAAACGTAGGTTAGGTCTCTTCACATAGTCCCACATTTCTTGGAGACTTTGTTCATTCCTTTTTGTGTTTTTTTCTCTAATCTTGGTTTCTCATTTTATTTCATTGAGTTGATCTTCGACTTCTGATATTCCTTCTTCTGCTCGGTCAATTCGGCTGTTGAAACTTGTGCGTGCTTCGCGAAGTTCTCGAGATGTGTTTTTCAGCTCCTTCAATTCATTCATATTCCTCTCTAAGTTATCCATTCTTGTTATCATTTCCTCGAATCTTTTTTCAAATCTTTTTTCAAGGTTCTTAGTTTCTTTGCATTGATTTAGAACATGTTCTTTTAGCTCACAGAAGTTTCTCATTACCCACCTTCTGAAGTCTGATTCCATCATTTCGTCACAGTCATTCTCCATCCAGCTTTGTTTCCTTGCTGGTGAGGAGTTTTGGTTCTGGGTGTTTTCCTCCTTTTTACACTGGTTTCTTCCCATCTTTGTGGATTTATCCACCTGTCGTCTGAGTAGTTGCTGACCTTTCGATTGGGTCTCTGAGTGGACACCCAGATTGTTGATGATGAGGTATTTCTGTTACTTGGTTTTCCTTCTACCAGTCTAGCCCCTCCACTGTATGACTGCTGAGGTCCACTCCAGGCCCTGCTTGTCTGGGGTACACCTGTAGCAGCTGCAGAACAGTGAGAAATGCTACCAGTTTCTTCTTCTGCTATCTTTGTCCCAGAATGATGCCTGCCTAATGTCAGTCTGATCAGTTCTTTTTGAGGTGACTCTGGATATACAGAGGTCAGGGAGATGCTTGAGGAGATGGTCTGTACTTTATAGGAGCTCAAGTGCTGAGCTGTGAGCTCCGTTGTTCATTCAGGGCTGTTAGGCTGCTACGTTTATGTCTGCTGCAGCAGAACTCTTAAAACCCCTTTTTTTTCCCTCAGATGCTCTGTCTCGGGGAGTTGGGGCTTTCTTTAAGAGTGTCCGTTGCACTATCCTGCCCAGCTAGGAGGCAGTCTAGTCACTATTTGCCTGCCGAGGCTCCGCCCTGCTGATGTGGCATTTGCCCTGTTGCTGCAGGCTCTGCCTTGCAGCCACGGGCTCCGCTGCGGGCTCTGCCCTGCTGCCATGGGCTCCGCCCTGCGGCGGAGTCTCTCTGTTATGGCGGGTTGCCTTGGCAACAGCAGGCTGCATCAGCAATGGGAGTGTACCTCAGTAGGGGCGGATTGCCTTGGTAATGGCGGACGCCCCTTCCCCACCAAGCTGCACCGTCCTGGGTTCAGCTGTGTCTGCTGTGAACCTCTCCACCCAGAGCATTTCAAATTGCCATTTTGTTTGTCCCTGTGGGGGTGAAACCCACCAAGCCTGCTTGCCTGGCTTCCTGCCTCAGAGCGCCTTTCTTTTTTTTTTTTTTTAAGTTGAACGGATGGCTCTCTACCAGGTGTTTCGGTCGCCCGCTGTTAGGGCACTGGGATCTGTGTGATTTCCCATGCAGGGAGCCACTGCGCTGGCTCAAACTCCACTTCCCAGGAATCTCCTGGTCTGGCTCACTGTCCAGGTCCTGTTTAATCAGATGGATATGCTAATCTGCCCTCCCAAATCTCAGATTGCTGGTTTAGCAGAGCACCTGGACCACTGTGTTTTGTGCAGAGTGTTGTGGAGTGCCGCTGCGCTGCGGCACCTGCCGAAGTGGCCGTAACAGCCAAAACGGCTGCGCTTGTGTCCCATGTCTCTCCTACACCTGGGAACTTCCCTGTTCTGTGGGCAACAAAGATCCGTCTGGAAATGCAGCTTTGACTCACCCTCTGCGCATTCACTGAGAGCTGCGATCCTGAGTTGTTCTTACCGCACCATCTTGAATCCGCCCTCTTAAAAAATTTTTTATTTTTAAATCTTTCTTTCTTTTTTTTTCTTTTCTGTTTCAGTGTCAACGTACAATTTAGTTGTATGCTGAAACCTGTCAGTTTTACTTCAATAATGATATAGTGCTACCATGATGTAACCAGAATACTTATTAATATGAATTTAAGTCCTTCCCTGATTTACATATACACCACAGACCAGGATTCTTCTTTTAAACAGTAGAGCCCTGACAGCAAATATATTTGCAAAAATGCCCACTTTCTTTTCTCATATTGCACAAATTAGTTTCATTATTATTGCAGAATTTTTATTGTTTTCTGGCTCTATCTAATACTATCCATATGATTATGAAAGACAACATGACTAACTTCTGGGGGCCTATCATGTTCCAAGCATTCTGCACATTAGAACAGAGAAACTCTATAAGCCCAGAGGTGGAATTGGACGTAGGTCAGTCTAGGACAAAGCCAGTATGATAACTATGCATGGTAGGGCATGAAGTTGATTTCTTAGATGGCCATGAAGAGATAATGCTCTATAAACCTTATACTAGTTTATTTCTGTGGCATAATTTTGCAGAATTGCTAATTGGAATTGGTAGTGTTGGTGGCCACTGGTTAAGAGCCCCATTCGACATGATTTAGAAATGAAGAGAAGAGTTCTGATGCTGTAATGCCTAGCTGAATGGCTAGGCACAGAATGCGTAAGGTCACCTCCCCTCACTCTGGGCTTGACTACAGTGCCAGATAGAAGCCAATGATGACTATACAGGAATGGGTTGGGGCATGCAGTGAGCACAAGGAAGAGGAAACTGTTTTCAAAGTTAAAAGTCCACACAGCTTTCATTAATTATAACTTAGCTATCTGAAATATCATCTGAGTCAGGCAGAAATAGAAACATTCATTTTTGCAACAAATGTGTGGCAAAAGAATTGCTATAAGTTGAGTCCTACTGACCTACATTGTAATTTCAGAAACTGATAAAATTATACTTTCATTTTTATTGATTTTCAGTAACGCTGACAGCTAGACTTGTTGCTTTGTCTCTCTACCCATTCTTCCTTATTTCCCCTTCAACGTGAGGTTAATGATTTAAAAAACTTTTAGGACACAGGGCAGGCTCTGTGATAGAGAATGGTGATGGGAGCTGGGGAGAGAGACAGGATACAGTGCCTCTCCTTGAGGAGTTCACTGACTAATGTAGAAACCTAATCTCTTCAACTGTATTACACACTCATAAAGGGCAGGGCCAGAACTAATTTATTTATGTTGGTGTTCTTTATAAGCACTCATTAATATTTTTTGAAAGAATAAAAAGGCAAATATATTCATTGCCATTTATATAAGTTTAGAGGGTAGAGTTTTCATTACTGTAATTCATGCCCAAACTTTTTTTGGGGGGGGTCTTAACTATTTTTTTTATTAATAATTATTATATATATTTATGAGGTACATGTGATATTTTGATACATGCATACAATATGTAATGATTAAATCAAGATATTTAGGATATCCATCACCTCAAATATTTGTCACTTCTTTGTGTTGGGAATATTTCAAATCCCCTCTTTTAGCTATCTTGAAATATAGCACACATTGTTCATAGCTATAGTCACCTTATTGTACTATCGAACACTAGAATTTATTCCTTTATATAACTAGGTTTGTACCCATTAACCCCTCTCTTCATGCTGTCCCCTCCTTCCCAATGCCTGGTAACTATCATTCTACTTTAGACCTCCATGAGATCAATTTTTTAGCTCTCATATATATGTAAGAACATGAGATAAGTATCTTTCTGTGCCTGCTTATTTGACTTAACATAATGCCTCCAGTTTCATCCAATGGACTGGATGGGTGTTTCAATGACATGATTTCACTCTTTTTTTTTTTCATAGCTGAATGGCATTCCATTGTGTATATACACAATATTTTCTTTATTCATTCACTGATGGATACTTAGGTTGATTCCATATCTTGGCTATTGCTAATAGTGATGCAATAAATATGAAGATACAGATGTCTCTTTGATATACTGATATTATTTCCTTTAGATAAATTCCCAGTAATCAGATTGCTGAATCATATGGTAGCTCTATTTTTTTATCAAGAAACCTCTATAGTATTTCTCTATAATGATTGTACTAATTAACATTTCCACAGTGTTTGAGAGTTCCCTTTTTACCTCTTCTTTCTCAGCATTTGTTATTTACTGTCTTTTTGATAATAACCATTCTAGCTGTGAAGAGAAGACATTTCATTATGGTTCTGATTTGCATTTCACTGATGATTAGTAAATACTTAAGATTTTTTTCATATATTTTTTGCTATTTGTATGTCTTCTTTGAGAAATGTCTATTCAAATCCTTTGCCAATGTTTTAATGAAACTGTTTTTTTCCCCCTGTTGTTTGCATTCCTTGTATATTCTGGATAAAAGTAATTTGTCAGATGAATAGTTTGCAAATATTTTCTCCCATTCTGCAGGTTACCTCATCTTTATCTTGTTCCAGTTATTACAGAACAGGCATTCAACTTTTCCCAGTTCAGTATGCTAGCTGTGGGTTTGTCATACATAGATTTTCTAATGTTGAGATATGTTCCTTCTATGACAAATTTATTGAGAATTTTTATCATGAAGTCATGTTGAAATTTATCAAATGCTTTTTCTGCATGTATTGAGAGGATCATATGATTTTTTCCCTTCATTCTGTTGATGTGATTTATCATGTTCATTGATTTACATATGATGAACCATCCTTGCATCCCTGGGATACATCCCACTTGATTATGGTGCTATCTTTTTGATATGCTATTTGGTTTGCAAGTATTTTGTTGAGGATTTTTGCATCTATGTTTATCAGAATTATTGGCCTGCAATTGTTATTTTTTCTTGTGTTTTTGTCTAGTTTTGGTATCAAGGTATTGCTGACCTTATAGAATGTCTTAGGAAGAATTCCTTCCATTTCAATTTTCTGAAATAGCTTGAAAAGCACTGGTGTTAGATATTCTTTATAAGTTTGGTAAAATTCAGTACTAAAGCCATGCCGTCCTGGGCTCTTATTTTTTGGGATACTTTTTATTACTGATTCAGTCTTCTTGTTATTGGTCTGTTCAAGTTTTCTACTTTTTCTTGGGTCAATTTTGGTAGGTTGTATGTGCACAGAAATTTATCCATTTTGTCTTGGCTTTGCAATTTTGTTAGTGTATATTTGTTAATAGTCTCAAATGATCTTTAGTATTTCTGTGGTATCAGTTGTAATGTCTCCTCCTTTGTTTCTGAATTTATTTATTTGGGTTTTCTCTCTTTTGTCCTTGGTTAGTTTAGCTGGCAGCTTATCAATTTTATTTATATTTTCAGAAAACCTTAGTTTCTATTATGTTTACTTCTGCTCTGATTTTCATCATTTCTGTCCTTCTACTAATTTGGGGTTTGGCTTGTTCTTATTTTTCTAGTTCCTTGACATGCATCATTTGGTTATTTATTTGAAATCTTTCTACTTTTTTGACATAGGAGTTTATTGCCATACAATTCCTTCTTAGACTGCTGCTGTTGTATCACATAGGTTTTGCTATGTTGTGTTTCCATTTTTATTTGTCTCAAGAATTTTTAAAAATTTCCTCCTTAATTTACCCGTTGACCCAGTGGTTATTCAGGAGCATGATGTTTATGTTGCATATATTTGTACAGTTTCCAAAGTTCTTGTTACTAATTTCTAGTTTTATCCCACTGTGGTCAGATATGATACGTGGCATAATTTTAATTTTTAAAAATTTACTGAGATTTGTTTTGTGTATCTTAACATGTGGTCAACCCTGTGAGAATGTTCCACATGCTGATAAAAAGAATGTATACATACTTAATGTGTTGGGCTAAATGTTCTATAAATGTCTGTTAGGTCCAATTGGTCTACAGTACACATCAAGACCAATGTTTCTTGGTGAATTTTTTGTCTAAATGATCTGTCGAATGCTGAAAGCACAATGTTAAACACCAATTACGATCATAGTTGGGGACTTTGTCATTCTCCTTAGCTCTAACAGTATTTACTGTATGTATCTCAGTGCTCCAGTGTTGAGTACATATATAACTATTATATCATCTTGTTGCACTGAGCTCTTTATCATTTTATAATGACCTTCTTTGTCTCTTTTTGTTTTTTTCCCCTTTGTTTGATATAAATATAGCTTCTTATGGCAGGTTTTGGTTACTGTTTGCGTTGGATATCTTTTTCATCCCTTCACTTCCTTTCTGTTTTTTTTTTTCTATAAGTCTTGCTCTGTCACCCAGCCTGGAATGTAGTGGTATGATCTTGGCTCACCACAACCTCCACCTCCCAGGTTCAAGTGATTCTTGTGCCTCAGCCTCCCAAGTAGCTGGGATTACAGGTGTCCGCCACCACACCTGGCTAATTTTTGTATTTTTTTCAGTAGAGATGGAGCTTCACCATGTTGGCCAGGCTGGTTTTGAACTCCTGACCTCAGGTGATCTGCCTGCCTTGGCCTCCCAAAGTGTTGGGATTACAGGCATAAGCCACCACACCCAGCCCATTCCTTCACTTTCAAGCTATGTGTCTACAGGTGAAGTGAGTTTCTTGTAGGCAGCATATAGTTGAGTCCTACTTTTTATGTCCATTCAGCCAATCTGTATCTTTTAATAGGAGGAATTTAAACAGTTTATATTAAAGGTTGAAACTGCCAGGTGATTGCTTTCTGATTGTTTTGTATATCCTTTGTCCTGGTCTTCCTTATATTTATGATTTGGTGAGGTTTTTTGTAGTGATAATGTTTGACTCCTTTCTCTTTTTAATTTGTGTATCTACTTTACCAGTGAGTATTATGCTTTCATGTTTATTCGTAACAGTAGATACCGTCCCATATAAATATTCCTTTATATGTAACTGGACACTTTTGCTGTTTTTTGTAATTCTCTTTATGTCTTTGGCTTTTGACAGTTTGACCATAATGTGATTTGGAGAAGACCTTTTGGGTTGAATATATTTTAGAGGATCTTTGAGTTTCTTGTATCTGGAAGTCTGTATCTTTTGCAAGACTCTATCTTTTACAAGATTAGTTTTTAGTTAGCATTTTGTTAAATAGTTTTTCTATGATTTTCCCATCTCTTTACCTCCTAAAAATTAATAAAATTAGGATATCTGGTTACTTTATGGCATCTCATATGGTACAAAGGCTTTCTTCATTAATCTTTATTTTTTCATCTTTTCTTTCTCTGTCTGTACAGTTTCAAGCAACCTGTCTTCAAGTTCAGATATTCTTTCTTCTTCTTGATCTAGTGTATTGCTAAAGCTCGACTGCATCTTTTAATTTCATTCACTAAATTCTTTGGTTTCAAGATGTTTGGTTCCTTTGTATGCCATCTGTCTCTTTCATAAATTTCTCATTGAGATCATGAATTGTTTTCCTGATTTCTTGTTATTGTTCATCTGTGTTCTCTTGTGCTTTGGGTGTGACCAAGATGGCTGACTACAGGTGATCTATACTTGCTGAGTGAAGTTTCTTATTGAGTTTCTTTAATATCATTATTTTGAATTCCTTTTAAGGCATTTTATACATTTCCTTTTCTTTGGGATATACTACTTTAGAATTATTGTGTTCCTTTGGAATTGCCACGTTTCCTTGTTTTTTCATGCTTCTCATGTCCTTATGTCTGTATCTGTGTATCTTGGATAAGTTGCTTCTTCCAATTATCTTCCAATTATATAGAATAGCTTTCACAGGGAAATATTTTCTATAATGCTGGTTAAGTAGAGTGCTTCAGCTTTTGATTCTGGGTGGGTGCAGTAGCCAACTCCTTTGGCTGTTCCTTACAGTGGTGCCTGTAAGTTCTTCAGTGCTTCGGGCCACAGTTGTTAGCAGAGGCTGTGGTGAGAGCTTTGCTTAAGATGGAGACACCAGATGGGTTGGTCCTTAGGTACCCATGTAGTAGCAGTCCATGCTTGCCAGTCCTTGGGCCCCTAGGCAGTATACATGAGTGCCAACGTTGGGCAGGTATTCACAGGCCAGTCATCAGGCCTCCAGGAGGTGTGTTTGGAAGCTGGCAGTGGCAGTGGGGTGGGCAGTTTTTCAGCTCCCTAGGCAATGTCTATGGCATCAGCAGTGGCAGGCCAACCACCTACCTTAAACCCTAAAGCTCCCAAGTGACACACGTGTGCCAGCATTGGCAGTGGCAGTATGGGTGGGCTGGTTCCTGGTAGCTCTGTGTGGGTACTGGCATCTGGTGTACAAGGAAGGCCAATCCCTGGATGGTACACATGGGAAGCAGTGATGGTGAGCAGGGTGTGTCCTCAAATCCCTGGATGATATATGTGGGTATAGCTGGTGGCATGTGCCTATATTCAGATACCTTGGTGGTGCACATGGATGCAAGTTCTGGTGGGTCAATCTCCAGGGCCTCTGAAGACACATGCAGGAGTGCCAGCACCCTACCAGTAGAAGGGGTAGAATTACTGTCTATGGCAGCAGCACCAGGGAGGCAGTTCTCAGGCTCTGGGGAGTGCATGCTTTGGCTCCTTTTGTCGCAGAGCCATCCCCCTCCTCTAGTTGTGGTGCAGAGGACTGCATTGGCTAGAGTGTTGGGAACCTAGTTGCACCAATGGGTCCAATCAGCATCACAGCACTGAAGCCCTCTGAATGGACATGGGAGGATGCCAGTGGGGGTCCAGGTATGTGGAAATACAAAGGCTGCTGGGCTCCAGGGCAGAATGTAATCTGGCAGTGGTTGGGCTCTCAAAATGGCACTATGCTGCAGCTGCTTGGGGTGTGTGTGTGAGAAATAGTACAAACTCCCTCTCTAGAACAATGCCACTGTATGGACTACAAGTAGCTTCTTATACTAATCTCAGGGCCTCCAAAGGCAAATGAGCACTCCTATGGCTAGGACTGCAGAAGTCTGCAGTGGGAACGGGGACTGCTAGGGATCTCTTGCTTGCCTTTCACTTGCAATGTGGAGCTCCTCCTGGCTTCAGCCAATCCTGGACAGGCTTGTTGCTTCACTTCCCCTTGCTGTACCTCAGAGGTTTCCTGTCACTTCCATGTATTTTTTTCCTAGAAGCTCTATTCAATGTTCATTTATATTTACTTTTTTAGTCCCTTATTTGTGGAAAAGGCAAGTGTTAGTCACCTGTAGTCAGTCATCTTGGTCACACCCAAAGCACACTTTCAAACTTTCTTGAAATACACAAGCAAGATGTCAGCAAGATTGTTGACCAGAGATACCTGATGATCATTGATCCCGAAAGAAATAAAACCAAGGCAACAAATAAACAGATGAGATTTGAATGGAGTGATGAAAGGAGAGTGCTAGAGTACAGCAGGGGAACGGAGACAGACCTATGGTGACTGGAAGTCCAGAGGGCAGCATTGAGCTACCAGTGACCTCTGCACTCCATCTTCCCTGTGTGTACTAGATCTGCCTTCAGTCAGGAGGGAGGTCCTATTGCAGGGAAAAACTAAGCAGAAGAACCCCACTGGCCCCTAATGCCACCAAAAACAACTGTAGTCCTTACTACAGGAGAATGCAACAGTCCTCTCAAGCCCTGAGCCCAGTTTAAAGTACTGCTGGAAATTCATACAACTGCTTGCCTTGAGTAAAGAATACAAGCCTCCCGCCCTCTACTCACCCCACAAATCAAGCTGCTGTAGCACAGTGCTGTCTTGAGATCAGAGGCACCCCTGGAGTGTGCCCTTCTTGGCGGGGGTGTGGGTGAGTAGCTATTGCACTTATCCAGAACTGCAGCTCCCATCTTTTCACCAAGCCCACACCAGTGGCTGAACACCACAAACCTAGCTGCATGGAGCCTGGGCCCAGGAGTAGCTGTGACTCTGGTCCTGCACAATCGGAAAACCACCTCCCATTGCCCTGACTTCCACCCAGAACTGGCAGTCTTACCTAGTGTGAACCTGCCCTTCAGCCTGACAAACTGCTGCATGTTCTGCACTGAGTGGGAGAAGCTCTCAAGCCTCTGAATAGCCAACATACTACTGGGCCAGCAGAACTGCTAATCAGCCAACTCAGAACCTGAGAAGCAGCCTTGCTACCCCACACTCTGCAGATAAGTTCCTATCTGTGCAATGGCCCTGTGTCTGCAACAGATCTGGAGAAACAGCTCCCCAGTCCACTCTTGGAAGACACAATGCTGTCTGGCAAAGCAGCCTCGCACTTGCTTTCCAGGCCTGAATAGCAGCCCCACAGACTGCCCCTGGCACACATGCCCCCAGGCTGGTAGAGCAGTTATGCACCCATGTCCCAAGCCTGAGAAATAGCCCCAATGGCCACCCCTGGCAAGCACACTGCCAGGCCAGCTGAGCAACTGTGTACACACGCTCCTGGTCAGGGTAACAACCCATAACCCCAATGCCAGCTCCAAGTTGGCAGACCCACTGTGGCACACAGACACTCCTGACCTAAGAATAGCCTTGTGAGTCCACCCTCAGCAAAGCTGAACCACTAGCACCATAAAGTCTCTCATTTTTGGCCACTGAGACACTTATATACATTACCAGCATGGATTACAGCTGAAAAAAACTACACAGAATTCACTGCTGCATTCACATAAAACCAAAGCCACCAAACCACACCAAATCCATTCATACGAATAAATCTCTATAAATGAAAAACTGATTCATATGAATAAATCATTGTCAAACCTACTTCATAAAATTGGAAGAGACAATTTTTAAACCAGATGTATAGAAATCAACCTAGGGGCATACAAAACATGAAAAAGTAAGAAAACATAATATGTGTAAGGGAACACAATAATTCACTAGTAACAGACTCCAATCACAAGGAAATGTATGAAATGCCAGAAAAATAATTCATAGCAACATTCTTAAGAAAATTCGGTGAGATACAAGAGAATACAGCTACACAATTCAAGAAAATCAAGAAAACAATTCCCAATTTGAATGAGAAATTCAATTAAGAGACAGAGAGCTTAAAAATAAACAAGTCAATGAATGAAATGAAAAATACAATTGAGAGTTTCAACAGACTAGACCAAGGAGAAGAAAGAATTTCTAAACTTGGAGATAGGCAAAGAGAAGGAAGAACTTTTGATTATGACTTGAGTGCCAGCTTAGCCACAGTAGACTAGAACAGCAGGTAAATTGCTAAGGTTTTTTAACTCTAATGCCTGATTCCCAGACAGCATTTACAGATATGCCTAGGGAAACTCGCTGCCCTAAAAGGAAGGGTCTTGGGGAAGGTGCAATGCTGTGCTGGCTTCAAGTCTGACCCACAGCAGTTCCAGTGGTAGTGACCAAGAGTTCCTTGCATCACCACACTCCCAGTTCCAGGTGGCTCAGTCCAGAGAGAGAGAGAGAGAGAGAGAGAGAGAGAGAGAGAGAGAGAGAGAGAGAGAGAGAGAGAGAGACTCCATTTATTTGGAGGAAAGTAAGGGAAAAGGACAAGAGCCTATGCCTGATAACAGAGAGAATTCTTTGGGATCTTATCCAAGACCTCCAAGGTAGTACCTCTATACATCTGCAAAAACCACAGCATTACTGGGCTTGTGGTCCAAGTTCCTTTGAATACCTAGAAAGCCTTACCAAGGAGAACATACCTCAACATAACAAAGCCATATATGACAGACCCATAGCTAGTATCATAGGGAAATGAAAAAAACCAAAAGACTTTCCTCTAAGATCTGAGACACAACAAGGATGTCCACTTTCACCACTGTTACTCAAAATAGTACCAAAGTCCCAACAAAGAAAAGTCCAGGAGCAGATGGCATCATTGCTTAATTCTACCAAATCTTTAAGGAAAAATTAATATCAAGTCTTTTCAAACTATTAAAAAAATGATGTGAAGGAAATCTTTCCTAACTCATTTTATAAGGCCACTATAACTCTGATACCAAAATCAGGACAACAAAAAAATGAAAACTACAAGCCAATATCCCTCATGGACATAGATACAAAACTCACAAATACTAGCAAACTGAATCAAATAGCACATAAGATAATACACCATAATCAAGTGGGATTTATCACAGGTATGCAAGGATAGTTCAACATATGTAAATCAACAGATGTGATATGTCACATTGACAGAATGAAGGACAAAAAGTTCAGCATCCCTTCATGATACAAACTTTCAATAAATCTGGTATAGAAACTGCCTTAACACAATAAAGGCCATATATGTCAAACCCACAGCTAGCATCATACTGAGTGAAGAAAATCTCAAAGCTTTTCCTTTATAAACTGGAACAACAAGGTTTTCCACTCTCACTCTTATTAACATAGCACTGAAGTCCTACCCAGAACAATTAGACGAGAGAAGGAAATAAAGGCCATATAAATTGGAAAGGAGAAAGTAAAATTGTCCCTGTTTGTAGATAACATGATCCTATATACAGATAAAACCTAAAGACTCTACCAAAAAACATTTAGAACTCATCAGTGAATTCAGTAAAGTTGCAGGATACACAATCAACATATAAAAATCAGTAGCATTTCTATACACAGTCAACTAGCTAAAAAAAAAATCAAAAAGGCAATCCATTTTTTTTAGCTACTATTTACACCACCTGCAGTTTGGTTGGGTTCCTTGATTACAATTATGCTGTACATATGCCATATGGGGAAGCAGGAAGAAAGAAAGAAAACCAGCTTTTATTAACTATCTGCTCTATGCCAGACATGATTTTGAAATAGGGATTTTTATCCCCAAGTTTAAAAGGGGAAACCAAGACTCAGGCAAGTTACATAATAACTTTGCTCGTGGGTATAGAGCTAATACTTGACAAAGCCAAGATGGCCTGGAATTTTCCTACTTTGTTTCTTGCGCTGTCTCTAAATTTTTTCCACAGCTTTGCTTTATTCCTTGCAAATTATATCTCTTCAATAAATGTTTACAGGATAAAAATGGCAGGTTGTGTCCCAACAACAAAAGGCATATACTTAAAAGGAAAGTAAGATTATACCATGGAAACAAAGGATATTATGCTGCAAGCAGGTCTTTGTCATCACAGACAGACAATACTATTTTGGCTACATGAAATCTTTAAGAGAATTTAAGTCAAAATCATCACTTGTTCTGCTGTTCCTTTCCCAGATCTATCAATCAGTGTTTCCTTTCTCATGAGTCTGGTGACAGTCGATAAGCCTCCTTTTAAAGAGATAACAAAATAGAGATAAAGTATGTGACAGGATGTGCATTGGTGAAATGTAAATACTACACCATTCTATACAAGGGACCAAGGTATCCATGGGTTTTGGTATCTGTGGGGTGTCTCGGAACCAATCCTCCACAGATACCAAAGGATGACTGTCATTTCAAAACAATATGCACGTCAAATTACAACAGATAAAACTTCAATAAATAAAACCTCAGTGCAACTTTTTTTCTAGAAATGACTTCTAAGGCATATTTGATTTTTTTTTTTTTTTTTTCCAGAGAGCAAGTTTTATTTGGTGAATGCTGACGGCAAACATCATCCAAGAGAGACAAGACGGGACAGGTGCTGAGACAAGAGAGCCTAGGGAGCCTCAGGCTAGATACAAAATTCACACAGGGAAAGGCACGGACACTGGGGAGACTGGGACGGTCCTCAGCCATTCAGCACCATGCGGACGAGCTCTTCGTAGTTGATACAACCATTGCTGTCCTCGTGCCCTGCCACCAGCATCTCTACTTCTTCCTCTGTCATCTTCTCACCCAGTGTGACAAGAACATGCCGGATTTCAGCCCCCATGACGGTGCCATTTCCTTCCTTGTCAAAAACTTGAAGTCCTTCGACATAATCCTCATAGGTGCCCTGGTCCTTGTTCTTGGCCACTGTCTGCAGCATGGGCAGAAAATGCTCAAAGTCCAGCACCTTCACATTCATCTCATCACTCTTCGGGTTCCCCAGGACCTTGAGCACCTCGGCGTTGGTGGGGTTCTGGCCCAGGGCCCTCATCACGTCCCCACACTGGCTGTACAGGATCTTGCCATCACCTGTTCGGTCAAACAGCTGGAAGGCCTCCTTGAACTCTGAGGTTTGGTCTTCGGTGAAGTCACACATCTTGACTGCTCAGCTCTGCGGGACCTTTTTTGGCATATTTGATTTTAATAAAACATTATTTCTAAAACTAATAGGATAAGTTAACAGAATAAACAACTGTAGCTTAAAAACAAATAGCTGCTTCATTTGGGTGTTATCTTTAAACTATAATAGATAATTTGAAATTCATAAAAACGGTAAATTTCCCTTCATTTAGATTGGCAATTCATATTTTCAGTTTTACCTAATTAACAAATGTTCTATTAAGTTTTTCCAAAGTAAGCAAAACTCTATCACTCATTTTTCTGATAGATACTATTTTATTTGAGTGAAATACTGCATAGAAAAAGAAGACACAAAAATTTTAACGTCCGGAGGTGGTGGCTCATGCATGTAATTCCAACATTTTAGGAAGCAGAGCTAGGTGGATCATTTGAGCCCAGGAGTTTGAGACTAGCCTGGACATCAGGGAGTCTCCATCTTTACAAAATATAAAAAAATCAGCATGGCATGGTAGTGCATGCCTGTGGTCCCAGCTGCTTGGGAGGGTAAGGTAGGAGAATTGCTTGAACCCAGGAGTTTGAGGCTGCAGTGAGTTATGTTTGTACCATTGCACTCCAGCCTGGGTGACACAGTGAGACCTTGTCTCTAAATACATACGTACATACATACATTATTTCAGTTTAATTTTTAAAAATTATTTTTAAAGCATGCTATGCATTTTTTCTAGTATAATCTGACATACGTAATTCTAAAAGTCCCCTTATTAGTTGGACTGCTTCATTATTAGTAAACTGAAAACAATACTGAAAATTGAGACCTTCCCTCTACCCCAAGAAAAAACCCAAAGAACAGCTGTTGTTTATAGTACTGTCTGGCAAAAAATCTCTTTCCAAAAGAAAAAAACAAAATTATTTGTTATGCCATTTCTATTTGTTAAGCACATAATGGGAAGATGAGTAAATTATAGTATCTATCACTAATAAGCCTTCTTTGAATATCAATCGACTCTAACCATAATTGATAACCTAAGCCAATAGTACATTCTGCTACAATTCCAAGTTCAAAAGGTTAATTATGGCCTGGCCACAGGCTCATCCAGAAACCTGAAACTGATTGCTACATGCCTTCCTAATGAAGATGTACTGCATGTATTATAAGAGCACAGTGGTAAATGATTGGGACCTCCAACATCAATGCAGCAAGCAAGCATTAACCTTCACCATTATCAATTTAACTGTCATTCTCACAGTTTATATCCTACAAGGTCTTTTTATTCTATGAGAAAGCAAGCATCTGATAACCATATTTCCCTTGTAGGAATCAATAATAGTAAGTCCATTCAAACTATGTTATGAATTAACAATACACAGGAAAGTTAAGAAGAGACTGCAATCATAATGGGTGTTCTCATTTATCACCAAAATCTTTAATTTGCATGTAGATTTACTGCCGTAGCACAGAGGGCATAAGAAATGTATCAGCATCTTTTCTTCTTTAGAGGCACTTACACTGCTTGCTTTCTTACGGGCCAAAAAAAAAAAAAAATGGCAGGTTGAACTACAAGCACCCACTCACGGATAAGACCAATTTAGCAAACTTTGTTGCTTGCACTCAACACTCAATGCCAGTCTGAGGAAGAACAGGAACTACGGAGGCTCCAGAACAGAGTTTTAGGGACTAAGATATGTTCAATATAGTATAGTTCTGAAGATACCATGTGACACTAACTAGCAAGAAAATAATTCCTTTGATAGCAGGCAACAGAGAAGCCGAGCAGTGAAATAAAAGGAATATCAAAATGTGAGGCTGATAATGTAATGACTATGTTCTTTAATATCTGTGTGGCCTTTTAACAGAACACATATCCCTTCTGTTTTTCTCCTGTAATTGAGAGTAATAATCCCTGTTTGTCCATCTTATAAAGTAAAAGTTTTCAACCATGGCTAAACACTATAAAGATGCTGAACTTAAAAAAAAAAAATACACACACACACACACACACACACACACACGCCAGGGTCCTAAACTCCAAGGCATTTTGATCTAATTGATTTAGGATGGGGCCCAAGTGTGGGTATTTTTTGGTGGCTGTTGGAAAAATCTTCTAATTTTACTTTTTAAACTTTGAATTATATGAATGCTTAAACATATACAAACATAATGGAAATATATTGCCAAGTGTCAATGATGAGCAATATTTTGCAAATCTTATTATCATCTATTTCCCCACCCCTAAGATTAAAAAAGTTCCCATTGGGATATTTTATAGCAAATCCACATTATTATTTTTACAAAATTTCCTCATGTGATTATATTGTGAAACCAGTATTGAGAACCATGTAAAGATTTTGAAAAAATTTTTCCAAGTTACAAAGTAAAAATAAAAACAAATTGATGCCCAAATAGATCATCAGGTTCAAGAGTGTTTACTGAAACTGACTGACCAAGTCAATAGAATAAAATATTTAGTTTAATGAATACTACTTCTATCACTTTCCTCCTCTGAACTGACTAGTTTCTTCATAAGACAGACCTTCTAACTGATAGGCTATATAGTGCAAAAAAGTTACGTCTAGAAAAATCTCATTCTTCTCTAATGCCCAGTATTATCATCCTATTCCCCTATCTTATAGTTCCTCAAACGTGTTGCTCTGTCAACCTGGAATAATTTACCCTCGTTCCCTCCTTCCTCATCTACATAACCAACTCCCACTTCATCTTCAAGGCCCAGAATAGATATCAATATCATGAAGTCTTCTGACTCTTCTCTCCTGTCTGTCACATCTTCCCCAAGCCTGAGGAAAGGCTGGGCTGCTACAACCTTGTGTTTACCTCAGTCACAGAACTGTTTTTTTGTCAGTCTTACTAATGAGTACAGAATTCTTAAAGGTAGTGGTTATTTCACAACGGATCTATTCCACCATAGTCACCCAATTTATGAATATTTCCATTTTCAAAATTGTACGTTAGCCACTTTCTCTAGGAAACAAATTAGGTGTGCTCAACAATTTGCTTACCCACTTTACTAATGTGTAGAACAATTTACCCCTTGCGGTGCACCTCAATTGATGGCCTAAAGCAACAATCAGGGGTGATGGCTTCACTGACAAAAAAACAAAGAAATACAAGAATTTATAATAAATCCTAATTATATTTTTTTCCAACAATACCCCTACAACCTCAGAATGGTCTGCTGCAGAGAACCTTGCTTTCTGTATTGGACTAATGTCTAAAATAACTGATTCTAAAATACAGGTTTTTGCAATTCAAAGATATAAGATAGAAGGATTTTTTTTTTTCCCTTTTTGAGACAGGGTCTCACTCTGTTGCCCAGGCTGGAGTGCAGCATGTGATCATAGTTCACTGTAACCTCAAACTCCTGGGCTCAAGTGATTCTCCTGTTTCAGCCTCTTAAGTAGCCAGTACTATAGAGGGTGTGCCACCACACCCAGCTAATCCTTTTTTTTTTCTTTTTCTTTTTTATTTATTTAGAGTACGGGTTTCATCATGTTGGTCAGGCTGGTCTCGAACTCCCGACCTCAGGTGATCCACCTGCCTCAGCTTCCCAAAGTGTTGGGATTACAGGCATGAGCCACTGCACCTGGCCAGCTAATCTTTTAAGCTGGTTCTTGTTTGTTTGTTTGTTTTTGGTAGAGACTGGTTTTCACTATGTTCCCTGGGTTGATCTTGAACTCCTGGGTTTATGTGATCCTCCTGCTGCACACAACCTCCCAAAATGTTGGGGATTACAGGCGTGAGCCACCATGCCAGTTCCAAGAGAATTTTTTAAATAAAAATTTTTAAATTTTTAAATAAAAATAAAAAAATCTTTTTTCCTCTCTAAAAGTTTTAGTTTAAAGGGACTCAAAACATGCTAAAAAGTAAAGTTTATTAATGTATAATATGTAACAAAGGCCATTATTTATATAAGTACACTCCCTGTGATTATTTCCCAATGACTTTTCCTTGGTTTAGGGGACCACTGTAAAAATGAAATGACCATGTTCAATGATAATAATAATATTTGTAATAGCAATAACAACATCATCAACAGAAACATCTGTTTTAACTAACTCTTAACAAGCATCTTCTATATGTGAGTTACTGTGTTAACATGTTATCTCTATCCTCATATTAGCTCTATACGGTAAGTATTATTATTCCACTTTTATGGCAAAACTGAAGCTTAGAGAGATTAAGAAATTTGCCTAAAGAAAAAGAGCCAGCTAGTAGCATCACTGAGACTAAGTTTGTCTAATTCCTCAGTTCAAGCTCTTGACCACTTTCATTACTCAAAAGCAAAGAAAATGCTAACAGGTCATTCCTGTTCTGTGAAAAACAGTTCAGAGGCATAACTGTTACTCACCCATTTATATAATGTGGCAATGAAGTAAAAATAAAAAGACAATATTGTGGATAGTCTTTATTTCACCCTCAACATGAAAATTATCTTGACTGTTATATCTATGTTATCTTTCTGAGTGAATGAATTCCAGGGTGCTGAAAAATCAAGCTCATAACTGACATATGTAAGATAGTTAAAGAGTACAGTCCAGGTGTGGTGGCTCATGCCTATAATCCCAGCACTTTGGGAGGCTGAGACAGGTAGATCACCTGAGATTGGGAGTTCGAGATCAGCCTGACCAACATGGAGAAAACCTGTCTCTACTAAAAATACAAAATTAGCTAGGTGTGGTGGTGCATGCCAGCTACTCGGGAGGGTGAGATAGGAGAATCCCTTGAACCCAGGAGGCAGATGTTGTGGTGAGCCGAGAATGAGCCATTGCACTCTAGCCTGGGCAACAAGAGCGAAACTCAGTCTCAAAAAAAAAAAAAAAAAAAAAGAGAAAATACACTGCCCAGGCAAGATGGCTGAATAGGAACAGGTCCCAGCAAGACCAATGCAAAAGGCGAGTGATTACTGCATTTCCAGCTGAGGTATCTGGTTCATCTCATTGGGACTGGTTAGACAGTGGGTATAGCCCAAGGAGAGTGAGCCAAAGCAGGGTGGGGCATTGCTTCACCAGGGAACTGCAAGAGGTCAGTGATCTCCCTCCCCTAGCCAAGAAAAGCCCGAGGACTGTGCTGTGAGGAACAGTGCATTCTGGCCCAGATACTATGCTTTTCCCACTGTCTTCACAATCTGCAGGCCATGAGATTCCCTCAGGTGCCTACACCACCAGGGCCCTGGGTTTCAAGCCCAAAATTGGGATGCTGTTTGGGCAGATATCTAGCTAGCTCCAGGAGTTTTTTTCATACCCCAGTGGTAACTGGAATGCCAGCAAGACAGAACCATTCACTCCCTTGGAAACGGGGCTGAAGTCAGAGAGCAAAGTGGTCTAGCTTAGGAGATCCCACCCCCATGGAGCGCAAAAAGCTAAGATCTACTGGCTTGAAATTCTTGCTGCCAGCACAGCAGTATGAAGTCAACCCAGGAAGCTTGAGCTTGGTGAGGGGAGGGGTGTCCAACATTACTGAGGTTTGAGTAGGTCGTTTTCCCCTCACAGTGTGAAAAAAGCCAGGAAGTTCAAACTGTGTGGAGCCTACTGCAGTGCCACAAAGCCAAAGTAGCCAGACTGCCTCTCTAGATTCCTCCTTTCTGTCCAGAAAGAAAGGCAGCAGCCTCAGTCAGGGGCTTATAGATAAAACTTCAATCTCCCTGGGACAGAGCATATGAAGGAAGGGGTGGTTATGGGTGCATCTTCAGCAGACTTAAACGTTCCTGCCTGCCACCTCTGAAGAGAGCAGTGAATCTCCCAGCACTTCACTTGAGCTCTGTTACAGGAGAGACTGCCTCCTCAAGTGGGTCCCTAATCCCCGTGCCTCCTGACTGGGAGATACCTCCAAGCAAGGGTCAACAGACACCTCATACAGAAGAGCTCTGGCTGGTATCTGGTGGGTAACTCTCTGGGACAAAGCTTCCAGAGGAAGAAGCAGGCAACAATCTTCGCTGTTCTGCAGCTTCTGCTGGTGATACCCAGGCAATCAGGTTTACGCCCCCAGCAAACTCTAGCTAGCCCGCAGCAGAGGGGCCTGACTGTTAAAAGGAAAACTAACAAACAGAAAGCAATAGCACTAACATAAAAAAATAAAATGATGACCAAGCAAAATCTCCATCCAAAGGTTACCAACAGCAAAAACCAAAGGTAGATAAATCCACGAAGATGAGGAAAAGAACAGCACAAAAAGGCTGAAAATGCCAAAAACCCGAATGCCTCCTCTCCTCTAAAGGATCACAACTCCTCAACAGCAAGGGAACAAAACCAGATGGAGAATGAGTTTGATGAACTGACAGAAGTAGGCTTCAGAAGATGGGTAACAACAAATTCCTCCAAGCTAAAGGAACATGTTCTAACCCAATGCAAGGAAGCTAAGAACCTTGTAAAATGTCAGAATTGCTAAGTAGAATAACCAGTGTAGACAAGAAAATGAATGACCTGATGGAGCTGAAAAATACATCACAAGTACGTTGTGAAGCATACACAAGTATCAAAGCCAAATTGATCAAGCAGAAGAAAGAATATCAGAGATTGAAGATTGACTTAATGAAATAAAGTGTGAAGACAAGATTAGAGAAAAAGAAAAAGAAACAAAATCACCAAGAAATATGGAACTATGTGAAAAGACCAAACCTATGATTGATTGGTATACCTCAAAGTGATGGGGAGAATGGAACTAAGTTAAAAAACACACTTTAGGATATTATCCAGAAGAACTTCCCCAACCTAGCAAGAAAGACCAACATTCAAATTCAGGATATACAGAGAACACCACTAACATATTCCTTGAGAAAAGCAACCCCAAGACACATAATCATCAGATTAACCAAGGTTGAAATGAAAAAAAAAAATGTTAAGGGCAGTCAGAGACAAAGGTTGGGTTACACACAAAGGGACTTACAGTGGCTCTCTCTGCAGAAACCCTACAAGCCAGAAGAGAGTGGGGTCAATATCCAGTGTTCTTAAAGAAAATAATTTTTAATCCAGAATTTCATATCCAGCCAAACTAAGCTTCATAAGTGAAGGAGAAATAAAATCCTTTCCAGACAAGCAAATGCTGAGGGATTCTGTCACCAACAGGCCTGCCTTACAAGAGCTCCTGAAGGAAACACTAAATACGGAAAGTAAAAACCAGTACCAGCCACTGAAAAACAACCCAAAATGTAAAAATGGTTGACATTATGAACAAATTACATCAACTAATGGGCAAAATAATCAGCTAACATCATAATGACAGGATCAAATTCACACATAACAATGTTAACCTTAAATATAAACAAGCTAAATGCCCGATTAAAAGACACAGACTGGCAAATTGAATAAAGAGTCAAGATCCATTGGTGTGCTGTATTCAGGAGAACCATCTCACATGTAAAGACACACATAGGCTCAAAATAAAAGGGATGGAGGAAGATTTACCAAGTAAATGGGAAGCAAAAAAAGCAGGGGTGGTAATCCTAGTCTCTGATAAAACAGACTTTAAACTACCAAAGATCAAAAATGATGAAGAAGGGCATTACATAATGATAAAGGAATCAATGCAACAAGAAGAGCTAACTATCCTAAATATATGCACCCAGTAGAGGAGCACCCAGATTCATAAAGCAAATTCTTAGAGACTTATAGAGACTTAGACTCCCACAAAATAATAGCGGGATACTTTAACATTCCACTGTCAATATTAGACAGATCAATGAGACAGAAAATTAAGAGGGATATTCAGGACTTGAACTCAGCTCTGGACCAAGCAGACGTAATAAACATCTACAGAACTCCTCAACCCAAATCAACAGAATATACATTCTTCTCAGCACCACATAGCACTTATTCTAAAATTGACCACATAATTGGAAGTAAAACACTCCTCAGCAAATGCAAAAGAAGGGAAAATCATAACAAACAGTCTCTCAGACCACAGTGAAATAAAATTAGAATTCAGAATTCAGAAACTCAGTTAAAACTACACAACAACATGAAAACTGAACAACCTGCTCCTGAATGACTACTGGGTAAATAACAAAATTAAGGCAGAAATAAATAAGTTATTTGAAACCAATGAGAACAAAGACATAATGTACCAGAATCTCTGACACACACCTAAATCAGTGTTTAGAGAAAAATTTATAGCACTAAATGCCCACAAATAAAACTGTAAAGATCTAATATTGACATCCTAACATCACAATTAAAAGAACTAGAGAAGAAAGAGCAAACCAATTCAAAAGCTAGCAGGAGACAAGAAGTAACTAAAATAAAAGCAGAACTGAAGGAGATAGAGACACCAAAAAAACCCTTCATAAAAATCAATGAAGCCAGTAGCTGGTTTTTGAAAAGATTAACAAAACAGATAAGACTGCTAGCCAGACAAATAAAAAAGAGAAGAATCAAATAGACACAATTAAAAAAATCATAAAAGGGATAACACCACTGATCCCACAGAAATACAATCTACCATCAGAGAATACTATAAATACCTGTATGCAAATAAACTAGAAACTCTCAAAGAAATGGATAAATTCCTGAACACATACTTCCTCCCCAGACAAAACCAGGAAGAAGTCAAATCCCTGAATAGACTAATAACAAGTTCTGAAATTGGGGCAGTAATTAGTAGCCTACCAACCAAAAAAAAGCCCAGGACCAGAGAGATTCACAGCTGAATTCTACCAGAGGCATAAAGAAGAGCTGGTACCATTCCTTCTGAACTATTCCAAACAATAGAAAAAGAGAGACTCCTTGCTAACTCATTTTATGAGGCCAGCATCATCCTAATACCAAAACCTGGCAGAGACACAACAAAAAAAGAAAATTTCAGGCCAATATCTCTAATGAACATCAATGTGAAAATCCACAATAAAATACTGGCAAACTGAATCCAGCAGCACATTAAAAAGCTTATCCACCATGATCATGTCAGCTTCATCCCTGGAATGCAAGGCTGGTTCAACATATGCAAATCAGTAAACATAATCCATCACATAAACAGAACCAATGACAAAAACCACATGATTATCTCAATAGATGCAGAAAAAGCATTCAATAAAATGCAACGTCCCTTCATGCTAAAAACTTTCAAGAAACTAGGTATTGATGAAATGTATCTCAAAATAATAAGAGCTATTTATGACAAACCCACAGTTAATATCATACTGAATGAGCATAAAGCTGGAAGAATTTCCTTTGAAAACTAGCACAAGACAAAGATGTACTCTTTCACCACTCCTATTCCACACAGCATTGGAAGTTCTAGCCAGGGCAATCAGGCAAGAGAAAGAAATAAGGCGTACTGAAATAGGATGAGAGGAAGTCAAATTATCTCTGTTCGCCGATGACATAATAATTGTATATTTAGAAACCCCATCATCTCACCCAAAAACTCCTTAAGCTGATATGCAACTTCAGCAAAGTCTCAGGATACAAAATTAATGTGTGAAAATCACAAGTATTCCTATACACCAATAATAGATAAACAGAGAGCCAAATCATGAGCAAACTGCCATTCATAATTGCTGCAAAGAGAAAAAAATACCTAGGAATACAACTTACAAGGGATGTGAAGGACCTTTTCAAGGAGAACTACAAACCAGTGCCCAAGGAATTAAGAAAGTCCACAAATGGCAAAACATTCCATGCTGATGGATAGGAAGAATCAATATCATGAATATGGCCACACTGCCCAAAGTAATTTATAGATTCAATGCTATTTCCATCAAACTACCATTGATTTTCTTCACAGAATTAGGAAAAACTACTTTAAATTTCATATGGAACCAGAAAAGAGCCCATATAGCCAAGACAATCCTATGCAAAAAGAACAAAGCTGGAAACATCACACTACCTGACTTCAAACTATACTACAAGGCTGTATTAACCAAAACAGCATGGTACTGGTACCAAAATAGATATATTAACCAATGGGACAGAACAGAGGCCTCAGAAATAATGCCACACATTTACAACCATCTGATTTTTGATAAACCTGACAAAAACAAGCAATGGGAAAAGGATTCCCTATTTAATAAATGGTGTTGGGAAAACTGGCTAGCCATATGCAGAAAGCTGAAGCTGGATCCCTTCCTCACACTTTATACAACAATTAACTGAAGATGGATTAAAGATTTAAACATAAGACCTAACACCATAAAAACCCTAGAAGAAAACCTAAGCAATACCATTCAAGACATAAGCATGGGCAAAACTTCATGACTAAAACACCAAACGAATGGCAACAAAAGCCAAAATTGACAAATGGGATCTAATTAAACTAAAGAGCTTCTTCACAGCAAAAGAAACTATCATCAGAATGACAGGCACCCTACAGAATGGGAGAAAATTTTTGCAATCTATCCATCTGACAAAGGGCTAATATCCAGAATCTACAAGGAACTTAAGCAAATTTACAAGAAAAAAAAACCACCATCAAAAAGTAGACAAAGGGTATGAACAGATACTTTTCAAAAGAAGAGATTTATGTGGCCAACAAACATGAAAAAAAGCTCATCATCACTGGTCATTAGAGAAATGCAAATCAAAACCAAAATGAGATACCATCTCATGCAGTTAGAATGGCGATTGTTAAAAAGTAAGGAAACAACAGATACTAGAGAGGATGTGGAGAAAAATTTTTACATTGTTGGTGAGAGTTTAAATTAGTTCAACCATTGTGGAAGACAGTGTGGCAATTCCTCAAGGATCTAGAACCAGAAATACCATTTGACCCAGCAATCTCATTACTGGGTATACACCCAAAGGAGTATAAATCACTTAACTATAAAGACACATGCGAACATATGTTTATTGCAGCACTATTTACAACAGCAAAGACTCGGAACCAACCCAAATCCCCATGAATGATAGACTAGATAAAGAAAATGTGGCACATATACAACATGGAATTCTACGCAACCCTAAAACTCAGTGCGTTCTTGTCCTTTGCAGGGACATGGATGAAACTAGAAACCATCATTCTCAGCAAACTAACACAGGAACAGAAAACCAAACACTGCATGTTATTACTCTTGAGTGGGAGTTGAACAATGAGAACATTTAGGTACAGGGAAGAAAACATCACACACCGGGGCCAGTTGGCGGGTGGGAGAAAAGGAGATTTCCCATTCATTATGGGAAATACCTAAAGTAGATGACAGATTGATGGGTGCAGCAAAACACCATGGCACATATATATTTATGTAACAAACTTGCACATTCTGCATATGTATCCATGACTTAAAGAATAATAATAATAATTATTATTATTATAAAAAAGAGTACTTAAGGTTTTGCAACTTAGTAGCTATGGGACTAAAGATAAACTTAACTTCTAAGACATCCATTTTATTTTCTCTAAAATGAGGACAATAATTTATAGAATTTTTACTCATTAATTCGTTAACTCATTCATTCATTCATCTAACTGTATACATTTATTAAAGGCATGACTAATTAGAGAGATGATGTAGATAAAGACCCAAAGCTGTGCTCCAAGGAGCTTATAGTCTAACAGACCTTTTTGAAGATTAAATTACATGTTAACATCCAGAATTTGATAAGTAAGATGTGCTCAATGACCACTATTTCCTTTCATACTTCTTCTGTTTTCCCTGTGAGATTATTAGGTGAAAAAATACAGGATTATGGTATTCTACATTTTTATAAATCTAACAGATACCTTGACTAAAGGAAGGGAAAGCTAAAGAGAGACAGACACCAAAAGCAAAGGTAACATGACTCACGTTTCTTCCCTCCACTGCTTACTCATAGCCTGGAACAATTTCAGCATTAGATTTAGAAAATCATCGAGGGAAAATTCTTTAGAACCTCCTTAAAGAAGAAATAAAATGTTTTTATAAAAAATAAGTATAAAAAATACAAAGTCGAGAATCACAAACTTTAGTTACATGGTCATAATCAACTCTGAATAACTTCAACCCAAACCATTATAATCCTTTATGCACTAATGATGATTTTCTTAAAGGTCCACCATATACTTATAAATTTCTCTAAGATCTTAGAAACATCCCTCCTATCCCTCTTTCACAGAGAGTTTTTCTTGCTGTTGATAAACTAGGCTTTAAAGTACATACCACATCTTCAGAAAAGTTAATAAGAACTAGCCCCTTCTTTACATACAGATATAAAAAATTCAGGCCCTATCTTGGTTACATTATTATTTTCCTAAATTTATTCTTTCTCTGTAAGTTGCAACATTTCCTCCAAATACTCAAAGTCAAATTATTTTGTAATTTCTTATCCTAATCTTTTTCTCTTAACCTTTGGTAGGCAGTATCTCTCTAGATCTACCGTGTATTACAGGTTTTAAAAATCACTCTTTGCCAACAACAATCAAATTTGCATGTTTTATTCCATCTATGAGGATGTGCTACTTAAATATTTATTGCCTATGCAGCAAATGAATTCAACATTCTTCTAAAGCATTTCTCCTCGATTTCCTCTCACTTCACTTCTATTTCCAGTAACACATTCAATTCAATGACTTCATTAGTGACTTGTTTCAATTCCTTTTCAGAAGAAGACAGACAAAAATAAGTTAATAAATATGATATGGCAACGCAATCTCTTTCCTTAAAGGATTACTTGGTCATTAACACTTTATAATCATAAAGTATATAATACTTTGATGATGGACACAATCCTTTCATATGTGTTTTGCATTATAGTTGACCTTTTTTTTTAATGTCCTTCTCAGATGCAAAATACATTCATACAGTTGACCTTCTAATAATGCAGGTTTGAACCTTGCAGATCCACTTATATGCAGATACATTTCAATACAATTTACACCAAGTGTGCCTGCCACTCCTTCCTCCCCTTCCACCTTCTCCGCTCACTCCTGCTCTGCCACCTCTGAGACACTAAGACCAAACCCTCCCCCTCCTCCAGCACACATGACATAAAGATGATGAGAATGAAGATCTTTGTGATAATCAACCCATTTCCACTTAATGAAGAGTAAATATATTTTCTCTTCAAGATTTTTTTCTCTAGCTTCCTTTATTATAAGGTCATAGTACACAATACATATAACACTAAAATGTGTGTTAATCATTCATTTTATTGGTAAGGCTTGGCTTTCAGTCAACAGTAGGTAATTAGCACGTAAGTTTTTGGGGAGTTTAAAGTTATGCTCAGATTTTTGACTATGTGGGTGTGTGTTGTGAGGTGTGTTGTCCCAGGGTAAACTATATTTCATCTGATCTTTATAGAATCTATTTAAATAATAAGGGCAGTTAATATGTTCATTTTGTACTGAAGAAAACTAAGGCCCAGAAAGCTTATGACATGCCAAAGCTCACTGGACTACTATAACCCTTCTGAATTTCCATTCATTCGTTTATCAGCATCAATAATGAAGTTCCTTTGGTAGGGCATAAATCTAATACAAGATTGAAAGAACTGTCCTTTCTTTTTATTTGATTCTTTACAGTAGCTAGTAATGTCCTACATAAGTTCAACTCCAAGATGATAAAATAGAAACGACTGACACCAGTCATAAAAAGTCTATAGCCTATTTCTGTTCCTGTCGTGATCTTCTCTTTTCCACAAAGGAGTTTCTAAACATGATTAAAGTTGTCACAACAAGTACCTCAAAGGGATAAAGACAAAAATATAGAGTAAAATAATATAAGATGGCATTACGAACTATTCATTGAGAATGGATTTAGAATAAAATCTTAAAACTAACAGGAAAAAGTAGAATTAAATCATCATAAGTGTCTTAGTCTGTTGCTATAACAAAATATCACAGACTAGGTAATTTATAAACAAAAGAGATATATTTGGCTCACAGTTCTGGAAGCTGGGAAGTCCAAGAATATGGTCCCAGCTCCTGGCAAGGGCCTTTGTGCTATGTCATAACATACTGGAATGGCAAGTAAACACCAAGAAAGACAAAGAGAGAGCACCGGGGATTGAACTTACTTTATTCAATCCAATCACACCTTATTAGGTCTCACTCCCTAACACTATTGCATTGAGATGAAGTTTCCAACACACAAACTTTTGGGGAACATTAGTCAAACCACAGACAATGGGGAAAAGAAAAAAGTAGGAAAAGAATACTGAAAATTTGCCAATATAAGTAAGTTAAGAGTTTACACTAAATGAATGCATTCCTCTTGAAAAAACTGCAGATACTATCATATAGCAAGATCAGCCAGATAGGAAACTCTTCCATAATTCCTTTACATGAAGAGAACATACTTCTCAAAGATCAGAAGAATCAATGTTTAAAGACAGGGTTAGAGAAGAACAGTAAAAAGTTAAGAGCATTTTTACTCTCAGATGCATAGAGAGTTTCTATTGTTATTTAAAGGATTTGTTTCTAAGAAACTGGAAAATATTGGGAGGATCCTCAAAGGGCAAACCCACCTTAAATGCATAGATCATTACATAAAAATAATAACAATGATGATAATAATTAAAGATTCAATTTATAGAAGCACTTTCAAAATGCCAGGCACTGGGTATTTTACTGACATAATCATCAATCTTCATAAAACTTTGCAACAAGAGAATCCAAGAGGGCCGGTTAGGAGCAGCTCAGGATTGCAGCTCCCAGTGAAAGTGCAGAGGGTGAGTGGATGCTGCATTTCCAGAAGGATCTTTATTGCCCACGGACCACGAGATTCCCAGGCAGAGGAGCCCCACGGGTCACCAGTGCGGCTATTTTGGCTGGCACAGCTATTTTTCTGGTGCCCCAGCACGGCGGTTCTCTGTACAAAATACAGTGGTCAGGTTGCCGTTTGAAGCCAGTGATTGGAGCTCCAGGAAGGAAGAGTCACCCATTCATCTGATCAAACAGGGGACTGAAACGGGGAGCCAGGTCAGGGGATTCCCATGCAAAAAAGTGCCACAAATCTCAGCGCCGTTGTGTCAGCCGGTGCGGTGGGTCATTGCACAGGAAATCACAGATCCCGGAGCCTTTTCAACAGGAAACTGGAACAGCTTGGAGAGAGTAAACCGTTCAATTTAAAAAGAAAAGGCTCTGAGGCAGGGAGCCAGGTGACGAGGATCGGCAGGTCCCCCCAACCCCCTCCCCGCAAAAAATACAGCAATTGGAAAAACTCTGGGTTGAGAGTTTCACGGTAAGCACAGCTGAACCCGGGACAGTCCAGCTCTGTGGAGGAGGGGCATCCGCAATTACCAAGGCACTTAATCCCTATGGAGGTAGTCTGCCATTGCTGAGGAAGCCCGCCGTTGCTGAGGCAACCCGCCATTACAAAGAGAGTCTGCCATTACAGAGGTGGGCCACCATTGCTGAGGCAGTTCTAACCACACCCATATAAACAGGATTGCAGGGAAGTTCACACAACAGCAGGGCAGAGCCCACAGCAGCTCAGCAAAGCCTCTGCAAGCAGACAGTCACTAGGCTGCCTCCTTGCTGGGCAGGGCAGCCCTGAAAAAAAAGGCAGCAGCACAAAGGAAACTCATAAATAAAGTCCTAACTCCCCGGGACAGAGCACCTGGGAAAAAAAGGGGGGTTTATGAGTTCTGCTGCAGCAGACTTAAACAGACCTGCCCAGCAGCTCTGAATGAACAATGGAGCTCACAGCTCAGCACCTGAACTCCCATAAAGAACAGACTGTCTCCTCAAGCAGCTCCCTGACCCCTGTATATCCAAAGAGTCATCTCATAAAGCACTGATCAGACTAACATTTGGCGGGCATCATTTTGGCACTAAGATAGCAGCAGAAGAAACTGGGAGCAACCCTTACTGTTCTGCAGCTGCTGCAGGTGATCCCCAGGCAAGCAGGGCCTGGAGTAGACCTCAGCAGTCCTACAGCAGAGGGGCCAAACTGTTAGAAGGAAAACTAAGAAACAGAAATAACTTCATCATCAACAAACTGGATGTCAACTCAGAGACCCAATCTGAAAATAAGCAACTAAAAAGACGACGGTGGATAAATCCACAAAGATGGGAAGAAACCAGCGCAAAAAGGAGGAAAACACCCGAAACCAGAATACCTCTCCTTCTACAAGAGATCACAACCCCTCACCAGCAAGGAAACAAGGCTGTATGGAGAATGAGTGTGATGAAATGATAGAATGAGACTTCAGAAGGTGGGTATTGAGAAACTTCTGTGAGTATAAAGATCATGTTCTAACCCAATGCAAAAAAACTAAAACCTTGAAAAAAGATTTCCAGAAATGCTAACAAGAATGAACAACTTAGAGAAAAATATAAGTGAATTGATGGAGCTGAAAAACACAACATGAGAACTTCACAAAGCATGCATAAGTTTCAACAGTCTAATTGACCAAGCAGAATAAAGGATATCAGAGGTCGAAGATCAACTCAATGAAATAAAACGAGAAGGCAAGGTTAGAGAAAAAAGTGTAAAAGGGAATGAACAAAGTCTCCAAGAAATATGAGACCATATGAAAAGACCTAATCTATGTTTGAGAGGTGTACCTAAATATGATGAAGAGAATGAATCCAAGCTGGAAAATACTCTTCAGAATATTATCCAGGAAAATTCTCCAACCTAGCAAGGAAGGCCAATATTCAAGTCCAGGAAATACAGAGAAGACCACAAAGATATTCCGCAAGAAGAGTAACCCCAAGGCACATAATCGTCAGATTCATCAGGGTGAAAATGAAGGAGAAAAAGCCAAGGGCCGCCAGAGAGAAAGGTCGGGTTACCCACAAAGGGAAGCCCATCAGACTCACAGCAGATCTCTCAGCAGAAACCTACAAGCCAGAAGAGAGAAGAAGCCAATATTCAACATCCTTAAAGAAAAGAACTTTCAACCAAGAATTTCATATCCAGCCAAAGTAAGCTTCATAAGTGAAGAAAAAACAAAATCCTTTGCGAACAAGCAAGTACTCAGAGATTTTGTCACCTCAACACCGGCTTTACGAGAGCTCCTGAAAGAGGCACCACATAGAAAGGAACAACCAGTACCAGCCACTCCAAAAACATACCAAATGGTAAAGAGCATCAACAAAATGAAGAATCTTCATCAACTAATGGGCAAAACAGTCAGCTAGCATCAAATGGCAGTATCAAATTCACACATAACAATATTAACCCTAAATGTAAATGGACTAAATGCCCCAATCAAAAGACACAGACTGGAAAATTGGATAAAAAGCCAAAAACCATCGGTGTGCAGTATCCAGGAAACCTATCTCACATGCAAGGATACACAAAGGCTCAAAATAAAGGGATGGAGGAAGATTTACCAAGCAAATGGAGAACAAATAAAAGCAGGAGTTGCAATTCTCGTCTCTGATAAAATAGACTTTAAAGCCACAAAGATCAAAAGAGACAAAGAAGGACATTACATAATGGTAAAAGGATCAATGCAACAAGAAGAGCTAAAAATCCTAAATATATGTGCTCCCAATACAGGAGCACTCAGATACTAAGGCAAGTTCTTAATGACTTACAAAGAGACTAAGACTCCCACACAATAATAGTGGAAGACTTTAACACCCCAGTGTCAATATTAGACAGATCAACCAGACGGAAAATTAACAAGGATATCTGGGACTTGAACTCAGACCTGGAACAAGCAAACCTAATAAATATTTACAGAACTCTCCACCCCAAATCCACAGAATATACATTCTTCTCAGCACCACATCACACCTACTCTAAAACTGACCACATAATTGGAAGTAAATCACTCCTCAGCAAATGCAAAAGAATGGAAATCATAACAAACAGTCTCTCAGACCACAGTGCAATCAAGTTACAACTCAGAAACTAACTCAGAACCACACAGCTTCATAGAAACTGAACAACTGGCTCTTAAATGTTAACTAGATAAACAATGAAATGAAGGCAGAAATAAAGATGTTCTTCAAAACCAATGAGAACGAAGACACAACATACCAGAATCTCTGGGACACATTTAAAGCAGTCTCTAGAGGAAAATATATAGCAATAAATGCCAACATGAGAAGCAATGAGAGATCCAAAATTGACACCCTATCGTCAAAATGAAAAGAGCTAGAGGAGCAAGATCTGAAAAACTCAAAACCTAGCAGAAGACAAGAAATAACTAAGATCAGAGCAAACTGAAGGCGAAAGAGACACAAAAACCCTTCAAAAAATCAATAAATCCAGGAGCTTGTTTTTCAAAAAGATCAACAAAATAGACCACTAGCCAGATTAATAAAAAAGAAAAGAGAGCATAACCAAAGAGATGCAATAAAAAACAAAAAAGGGGATATCACCACAGATTCCACAAAAATTCAAACCATCATCACAGATTATTACAAAAAACTCTAAGCACATAAACGAGTAAACCTGGAAAAAATAAATAAATTCCTGGACACTTGCCTCCTCCCAAGCATAAACCAGGAAGAAGTCAAAACCCTGAATAGACCAATAACAAGATCTGAAGTTGAGGCAGCCATTAAGAGCCTACCACACAAAAAAAGCCCAGGTCCAGATGGGTTCACAGCCAAATTCTACCAGACACACAAAGAGGAGCTGGTACCATTCCTTCTGAAACTATTCCAAATAATCCAAAAAAAGGGAATCCTTCCCAAATCATTTTATGAGACCAACATCATCCTGATACCAAAACCCGGCAGAGACTCAACAAGAAAAGAAAACTTCAGGCCAATATCCATGATGAACATAGACGCAAAAGTCTTCAAGAAAATACTAGCAAGCCAATTGCAACAGCACATCAAAAAACTTATCCACCATGATCAAGTAGGATTCATTCCGGAGATGCAAGGCTGGTTAAACATACATAAACATATAAACGTAATTCACCACATAAACAGAACTAAAGACAAAAACCAGATGATTATCCCAATTGATGGAGAGAAGCCCTTTGACACAATTCAACAGCCCTTTATGCTAAAAACCCTCAATAAATTAGGCACTGATGGAATGTACTTCAAAATAATAAAAGCTATTTATGACAAACCAACAGCCAATATCATACCAAATGGGCAAAAACGGGAAGCATTCCCTTTGAAATCTGACACTAGACAAGGATCCCCTCTCTCACCACTCCTATTCAATATAGTACTAGAAGTACTAGCCAGAGCAATCAGATAACAAAAATAAAGGGTATTCAAATAGGAAAAAAGGAAGCCAAATTGTCTCTATTTGCAGATGACATGATTGTATATTTAGAAGACCCCATCATCTAAGCCCAAAATCTAAAACTGATAAGCAATCTCAGCAAAGTCTCAGGATACAAAATCAACGTGCAAAAATCACAAGCATTCCTATACACCAATAACAGACTGAAAGAGAGCCAAATCAAGAACGAACTGCCATTCACAATTGCGACAAAAAGAATAAAATACCTAGAAATACAACTAACAAGGAACGTAAAGGAACTCTTCAAGGAGAACTACAAACCACTGCTCAACGAAGTAAGAGAGGAAACAAACAGATGGAGAAACATTCCATGTTCATGGTTAGGAAGAATCAATATCGTGAAAATGGCCATACTGCCCAAGGTAACTTACAGATTCAATGCTATCCCCCTCAAGCTACCAATGACTTTCTTCACACAACTGGAAAAAACCACCTTAAACTTCATATGGAACCAAAAGAGAGCCCGCATAGCCACATCATTTCTAAGTAAAAAGAACACAACAGGAGGCATCACACTACCGGACTTCAAACTATACTACAGAGCTAAAATAATCAAAACAGCATGGTACTGGTACCAAAACAGAGATATAGACCAATGGAACACAACAGAGGCCTTGGAGGCAACACAACATATCTACGATGATCTGATCTTTGACAAACTTAACAAAAACAAGCAATGGGGAAAGGATTCCCTGTTTAATAAATGGTGTTGGGAAAACTGGCTAGCCATGTGCAGAAAGCAGAAACTGGACCCCTTCCTGACACCTTACATTAAAATTAACTCCAGATGGATTAAAGACTTAAACATAAGACCTGACACCATAAAAACTGTAGAAGAAAATCTAGGCAAAACCATTCAGGACATAGGAGTAGGCAAGGACTTTATGACCAAAACACGAAAAGCATTGGCAACAGAAGCTAATATAGACAAATGGGACCTAATCAAACTCCACAGCTTCTGCATGGCAAAAGAAATAGTAATTAGAGTGAACTGGCAACCAAAAGAATGGGAAACAATTTTTGCAGTTTACGCAGCTGTCAAAGGGCTGATATCCAGAACCTACAAAGAACTAGAACAGATTTACAAGAACAAAATAAACAAGCCCATTCAAAAGTGGGCGAAGGATATGAACAGACACTTTACAAAAGAAGACATACATGAGGCCAACAAACATATGAAAAAATGCTCATTATCACTGGTCATTAGAGAAATGCAAATCAAAACCACATTGAGCTATCTCACGCCAGTTAGAAGGAAGATCATTAAAAAATCTATAGACAACAGATGCTGGAGAGGATGTGGAGAAAAAGGAACACTTCTACACTGCTGGTGGGAGTGTAAATTAGTTCAACCATTGTGGAAGACAGTGTGGCAATTCCTCACGGACCTAGAAATAGAAATTCTATTTGACCCAGCAATGCCATTACTAGGTATATATCCAAAGGATTATAAATTGTTCTACTATAAGGACACGTGCACACGAATGTTCATTATAGCACTGTTTACAATAGCAAAGACCTGGAACCAACCTAAGTGCCCATCGATGATAGACTGGACAGGGAAAATGTGGCATATATACACCATGCAATATTATGCAGCCATCAAAAACGATGAGTTCGTGTCCTTTGTAGGGACATGAATGAACCTGGAGACCATCATTCTCAGCAAACTGACACAAGGACAGAAAATGAAATACCACCTGTTTTCACTCATAGGCGGGTGTTGAACAATGAGAACACATGGACACAGGGAGGGGAGCACTACACACTGGGGTCTGTTGGGGGGAAAAAGGGAGGGACAGTGCAGGGTCGGGAGTTGTGGGGAGACAGTATTGGGAGAAATGCCAGATATAGGTGAAGGGGAGGAAGGCAGCAAATCACACTGCCACATGTGTACTTATGCAACTATCTTGCATGTTCTTTACATGTACCCCAAAACCTAAAATGCAAACAAAAAAAACTTTGCAACACAAATATTATTGGCCTTACTTTTACTAGAGAAAATGTACTTTTAGAGTTGAGTTCATCTAGAGACTTGACTTCAGGCAGTAAATCTCTCATCATGCAATACTCACAATTAGAACACACACTAGTTGGCTGCCACCATTAATTAGACACTGCCCCAATCTGATGACTATCTTCCACTAAATAAAAAAGCACAAGGCCTCACAAAAGAGTTAGTTGGTTCTTCATTCTTAGTCTGTTTCAGAACCTGAGTCTCCTTTTTAGGTAGGCATGCTTCCACAGAGCTAACAAATATCATGATACATTGCATGCTGGTAAACTGTACTTTCAAGGCAACAGACTTCACTTTAACACAGTCTTTCCTACCTAATGATTATTTAAAATGATGTACTCTTTAAAGTAAAATAACATTAGCCTCCATTTATGGGGTAACTTACTAGAAGCCAGGCACTGTGTTCAGTATTTTATATTCATTATCTCAATTAATGGGAATCCAGGTCTATCTAATTACAAAGCCAGGGATCTTTCCAACTCATCATCTTGGCTTATATCCAGCTTTGATTTAGTCTGCATTACTCTATTGCCCAAAGCACTAAATTAGACTGATGCAGATAGAGGATTACTGCTATAAGTGAAAAAGTGTCTGATACATACATTTTTAATATGATTACTTTGCCAGACTTCATAATACTAAACTGAAAATAACCAATAAATTTCTGAAGTCATTAACAAATACAGCACTGTTCAGAGGTCATGAAAATTATACCACTGATTGGGACTGTATTTGTCTTTTGTCTCTAAAAATATAATAGACAGTGACAATTGACAGGTGCTTTTCCAGAAGCTTCCCTCTTTTTTTTTTTTTTTTTTGAAGCTTCCCTCTTATATGAGCTACCATATACAACTGGGTTCTTGATTGTTTTCCTTGTAGAGAGGAATCATTACAAATAAACTTATTATTTTTTTGATTAACAACTCAGCTATTATATCATGTGTGATTTCTTAAAATTATCAACTTAGTAAATGTAACTGATTGTCCCATATATGCTAAGTAGTAGTAAACAGTGGAGAGACATAAATTAAGTAGAGCGTTTAACCTCAAGTAGCTTACAGTCCACAAGAGACAAGATCATATATAAAACATGACTAGAAAAATGTCAATCTTTTTTTTTTTTGAGACTGAATTTCACTGCTGTTCCAGGCTGGAGCACAATGGTGTGATCCTGGCTCACTGCAACCTCCGCCTCCTGGGTTCAAGTGATTCTTCTGCCTCAGCCTCTCAAGCAGCTGGGATAACAGGCTTAATAACAAATTTGGGGCACTAAAGCACAGTTGTGAGGACTTAGATGTTGGTAGAAAATTGAAGTGGCATGAAGCTGACTTTACAATACATTTGTTTTCCCACAGATTCAAAGGCAGTGGTATAGACATTAAATATAGATGAGTGCTTTCCAGAATATGAAACATAAACCAAACTAAATATTAGGGGACATCCACTAAATGCCAACTACAGAGGTTAAGGACTAGAGATCAAAGTTGAATAACAATTCTCAGAAGCTCCTTGTAGTGTATATAAGACAAATTCCTTCATTGCTATGGGGTGAATAACAGCTTTGTTTCCTAAAATTTTATGAGAAGCTGGATGGGCTTCATCAGACTTACCATGTCACAATGATATGAAAAAGATCTCTTAGGGAAAATAAGAATAGGTTGCAAATACCATTAAGCTCTCCTGGTTGATAATTTCTCCAGATAGATAGAACCTTAGCAATAATACACTGTCACCCCTCATTTTATAAATAAGACCTTAACAGGGTTAGGTCACCCAGGTAACTGAAGGCATAGCCTTCTACCTGGTTTGTCCTAATGGTTGCAAGAGAAGGTTCAGTAGATCCTCTTTATCTTAGTATATTACACTGACACTATTATGAAAGGTGACTATATATTAGGGAAGTAAATATAACACAGCATCACTCACAAACTGTGACCATTTTTGTTATATGAGGCATTGAAACAGAATTTGTCTTTGTAGTCATAGATCAGTTTGGCCATGTATTCTTAGATCTGCAACAGTATTTGAAGTATCATTGAATAAATTATTAGGAGTTCACTAAACACCAAACAATAAGCATAAGAACTAGGTATCAAAGGCAAATAAGAATTCTCAGAAAGAAATATTTTTTCCTTTGTTTTACTGCTATTTCTTAAATATTAAATCACATTTTCCTATTGACTTCCATAAATTTAAAGCATGTCCTTGGGTTACCAGAATGAACCATTAAAGATCACTTCATCAAAATAAAATGTTTAACCCACAGCCAATATCATACTGAATGGGCAAAAACTGAAAGCATTCCCTTTGAAATCCGGCACTAGACAAGGATGCCCTCTCTCACCACTCCTATTCAATATAGTATTGGAAGTTCTAGCCAGAGCAATCAGGCAAGAAAAAGAAATACACAGTATTCAATTAGGAAAGGAGGAAGTCAAATTGTCTCTATTTGCAGACGACATGATTGTATATTTAGAAGACTCCATTGTCTCAGCCCAAAATCTCCTGAAACTGATAAGCAACTTCAGCAAAGTCACAGGATACAAAATCAACGTGCAAATTCACAAGCATTCCTATACACCAATAACAGACTTATAGAGAGCCAAATCAAGAACAAACTGTCACTCAAAACAATTGCTACAAAGAGAATAAAATACCTAGGAATACAACTAACAAAGTATGTAAAGCACCTCTTCAAGGAGAACTACAAACCACTGCTCAACGAAATAAGAGAGGACACAAACAGATGGAAAAACATTCCATGCTCATGGTTAGGAAGAATCAATATCATGAAAATGGCCATACTGCACAAAGTAACTTAAAGATTCAACGCTATCCCCATCAAGCTACTGATGACCTTCTTCACACAACTGGGAAAAACCACCTTAAACTTCATATAGAACCAAAAGAGAGCCCGCATAGCCAAGTCAATTCTAAGCAAAAAGAACAAAGCTGGAGGCATCATACTACCTGACTTCAAACTATACTACAAGGCTACAGTAATCTAAACAGCATGATACTGGTACCAAAACAGAGATATAGACCAAAGGAACAGAACAGAGGCCTTGGAGGCAATGCCACACATCTACAACCATCTTATCTTTGACAAACCTGACAAAAACAAGCAATGGGGAAACAATTCCCTGTTTAATAAATGGTGTTGGGATAACTGGCTAGCCATGTGCAGAAAGCAGAAACTGGACCCCTTCCTGACACCTTACACTAAAATTAACTTCAGATGGATTAAAGACTTAAACATAAGGCCTAACACCATAAAAACCGTAGAAGAAAATCTAGGCAAAACCATTCAGGATATAAGCATAAGCAAGGACTTCATGACCAAAACACCAAAAGCATTGGCAACAAAAGCCAAAATAGACAAATGGGACCTAATTAAACTCCAGAGCTTCTGCACAGCAAAAGAAACAATCATTAGAGTGAACCAGGAACCAACAGAATGGGAAAAAATTTTTGCAGTCTACCCATCTGACAAAGGGCTATTCAGAACCTACAAAGAACTAAAATAGATTTACAAGAAAAAACAACCCCATTCAAAAGGGGGTGAAGGATATGTACAGATACTTTTCAAAAGAGGACATTTATGAGGCCAACAAAAATGAGAAAATGCTCATCGTCATTGGTCATTAGAGAAACGCAAATCAAAACCACATTGAGATACCATCTCACACCAATTAAAATGGCGATCATTAAAAAATCTGGAGACAACAGACATTGGAGAGGATATGGAGAAATAGGAACACTTTTACACTATTGGTGGGAGTGTAAATTACTTCAACCATTGTGGAAGATGGTGTGGCGATTCCTCAGGGACCTAGAAACAGAAATTCCATTGCACCCAGCAATCCGATTACAGGTATATATCAAAAGGATTATAAATCGTTCTATTATAAGGATACATGCACATAAATGTTCACTGCAGCACTGTTTACAATAGCAAAGACTTAGAACCAACCCAAATGCCCATCAATAATAGACTGGACAGGGAAAATGTGGCACAGATACACCATGGAATACTATGCAGCCATAAAATACGATGAGTTCGTGTCCTTTGTAGGGACATGGATGAACCTGGAAACCATTGTTCTCAGCAAACTGACACAAGAACAGAAAATCAAACACCACATGTTCTCACTCATAGGTAGGTGTTGAACAATGAGAACACATGGTCACAAGGAGGGGGGCATTACATACTGAGGTCTGTCGGGGAGAACTAGGGGAGGGACAGCAGGGGGTGGGGAGTTGAGGGGGGATAACATGGAGAGAAATGCCAGCTATAGGTGATGGGGAGCAAGGCAGCAAACCACATTGCCATGTATGTTATGTACCTATGCCACAATCTTGCATGTTCTTCACATGTACCCCAAAACCTAAAATGCAATAAAATATATATTAAAAAATAAATAAATTTTAAAAATAAAATGTTTAAACATAACAACCTATAGTACAGTTGTCCCTCAGTCCATTCTGGGGATTGGTTTCAGGATCCCTCACATATACCAAAATCTGTGCATATTCCAGTCCCGCAGTTGGCCCTGTGGAACCCGCATATATGAAAAGCTGGTGATTAGTCTATTTTCACACTGTTGATAAAAACATACTCAAGACTGGGCAATGTATAAAAGAAAGAGGTTTACTGGACTTACAGTTCCATGTGGCTGAGGAGGCGTCACAATGATGATTAAAGATGAAAGACATGTCTCACATGGCAGCAGGTAAGAGAGGAATCTGTGTAAGGAAACCCCCCCTACAATACCATCAGATATCATGAAACTTATTTGCTATCATAAGAACAGCCTGAGAAAGACCTTCCCAATTATTCAATTACCTCCCACCAGGTTCCTTCCATAATACATGGGAATTCAAAATGAGATTTGGGTGGGGACAAAGCCAAACCGTATCATTCTGCTCCTGGTCCCTCCCAAACCTCAGGTTCTCACATTTCAAAACCAATCATGCCTTCCCTACAGTCCCCCAAAGTCTTAACTCATTTCAGCACTAACTCAAAAGTCCATAGTCCAATGTCTCATTCAAGACAAGGCCAGTCCCTTATGCCTATAAGTCTGTACAATCAAAAGCAAATTAGTTATTTCCTAGATACAACAGGGGTACTGGCACTGGGTAAATACAGCCATTCCAAATAGGAGAAATTGGTCAAAACAAAGGTGTCACAGGCCCCATGTAAGTCTGAAATCCAGCAGATAAATAAAACCTTAAAGCTCCAAAATGATCTCTTTTGACTCTATGTCTCACATGCAGGTCATGATGATGCAAGAAGTAGGTTCCCATGGTCTTGCGCAGCTCCATCCCTGTGGCTTTGCAAGGTACAGACTCCCTCCTGCCTGCTTTCATGGGCTGGCATTGAGTGTCTGCAGCTTTTCCAGGTGCATGGTACAAGCTGTTGGTGGATCTACCATTCTGGGGTCTGGAGGATGGTCGCCCTCTTCTCACAGCTCCACTACGTGGTGCCATAGTAGGGACTCTGTGAGGGAGCTCTGACCTCACATTTCCCTTCTGCACTGCCCTAGAAGAGGTTCTCCATGAGGGCCCCACCCCTGCAACAAACTTTTGCCTTGGCATCCAGATGTTTCTATGTTTTTTGAAGTCTAGGCAGAGGTTCCCAAACCTCAATTCTTGACTTCTGTGTACCCACAGGCTCAACATTATGTGGAAGCTACCAAGGTTTGGGGCATCCAGCCTCTGAAGCAACAGCCCAAGCTGTGCCTTGGGCCCTTTTAGTCACAGCTGGAGTGGCTGGGATACAAGGCACCAAGTCCCTAGACTGCATACAGCAGAGGGACTCTGGGCCCAGCCTATTAAACCGTTTTTTTCTCCTAAAGCTCCAGGTCTGTGATGGGAGCAGCTGCTGCAAAGTTTTTTCACATGCCCTGGAGACATTTTCCCCATTGTCTTCGTGATTAACATTTGGCTTTTCTTTAACTCTACAAATTTCTGCAGTTGACTTGAATTTCTCCTCAAAAAACGGGACGTTCTTTTCTATCACATTGTCAGCCTGCAAATTTTCCAACTCTTATGCTTTATTTCTTTTTTAAAACTGACTGCCTTTAACAGCACCCAAGTCACCTCTTGAATGCTTTGCTGCTTAGAACTTCCTTCTGCCAGATACCGTAATTCATCTGTCTCAAGTTCAAAGTTCCACAAATCTCTAGGGCAGGGGTAAAATGCTGCCAGTCTCTTTGCTAAAACATGACAAGAGTCACCTTTGCTCCAGTTTCCAACAAGTTCCTCATCTCCATCTGAGACCACCTCATCTGGATTTCATTGTCCATATCATAAGCATTTTAGTCAAATCCATTCAATAAGTCTCTAGGGAATTCCAAACTCTCCCACATTTTCCTGTCTTCTTCTGAGCCCTCAAACTTCCAACTTCTGCATGTTACCCAGTTCCAAAGTCACTTCCACATTTTTAGGTCTTGTTACAGCAGTGCCCCACTCTACTGGTATCAGTTTACTGTATTAGTAAATTTTCACATTGCTGATAAAGACATAGCCAAGACTGGGAAATTTACAAAAGAATGAGGTTTATTGGAATTACAGTTCCATATGGCTAGGGAGGCCTCCCAATCATGGCAAAAGGTGAAAGCCACGTCTCCCATGGCAGCGGGAAAGCGAGAAGCTTGTGTAAGGAAACTTCCCCTTATAATCCATCAGAACTCATGAGACTTACTTGCTATCATGAGAACAGCATGAAAAAGACCTGCCCCATGATTGACTTACCTCCCCCTGGGTCCCGCCCACAACACATGGGAATTCAAGGAGAGATCTGAATCGGGCCACAGCCAACCCATATAGGCTGGCCCTCCATATACATATGTTTTGATTACACTAATAATGTATTTACCACCCATGACTGAACAACAGCAATAAAAAATCATGTAGAGGTTGACATGCACAGTTCAAACTTGTCTTGTTCAAGAGTCAACTGTAATTGTCTTAATTCAGGCTGGTGTAACAGAATGTCATAAACTAAGTGATTTATAAACAACAAAAATTTATTTCTCACAGTTCTGGAGATTGGAAGACCAAGATAAGGGTGCCAGCATAGTCAGGTCTGGTATGGGTCCTCTTCTGGGTTGCAGCCTACCAATTTTTCATTCTCTCCTTACATGGTGGAAGAAGCGGGCTAGCTTTTTGGTATATTTTTATAAGGGCATTTATGTCATTCATGAAGTCTCCACTCTCCTGTCTTAATTACCTCTTAAAGTCCCCACCTCAAAATACTGTCATACGGTGATTAGATTTCAACATATGAATGTTAGGGGGGACACAAACATCCAATCTATGATAGTAACCAATATAAGATATAAATGCAAAGTAACTAGGGAATTCCTTTCATATTTACCAAGAAGATTAAAAGTTCAAAGTCAAACAAGAAATGACAATGAATTAAACTGAATACTTTATTCTGAAAAGCCCTCTTTGATTTGTTCAATTTGTAATCCCTGTTGGGGAGTTGACTGTCTTTTTAAAAATAAACATGTTGAGGACTCAAGATGGCGCTGTGAGAACAACCCAGAATTGGAGCTCTCGTTGTGTCCGCGGAGAGGTGAGTCTGAGCTGCATTTCCAGACTGATCTTTGTTGCCCACGGAACGGGGAAATTCCCAAGTGAAGAGGAGACGCGGGACGCCAGGCAGAACCTCCGCCCGGCGAAGCCGGCAGCCGGAGTGGTGGCGGCCGGCCCTACCCAGCGCTCCCCACAGGGCGCTCTTCTCCGGGTGCCCCGTTGAACTGGCAACCGGAGACGTGAGAGGGCTGGACTTGAGACTGAGCTAGACTTGGACAGTGGGCCAGCCCAGGGGATTGCAGGGACAGAGCGTTAGGGGTGGCCCAGTGGGACGAACAAAACCGCGATTTCAAACAAGCCCCGTGCAGGCGGCCCGAGACGCTCTGAAGGGGAGGGGCGTCCACCATTACCGAGGCAACCCGCCCCAACTGAGATACACGCCCATTGCTGACGCAGCCAGCCGTTGCCGAGGCAACCCGTACCTACTGAGATACACGCCCACTGCTGACGCAGCCTGCCGTTGCTGAGGCAACCCGCTACAATAGAGAGACTCTGCCGCAGGGCGTGGCGGAGAACACAGTAGAACAGCAGAGCCAGGGCAAGCCTCATAACAGCAGGGCGGAGCCTCGGCAGGCAAACAGTGGCTAGTCTGCGTCCTAGCTGGGCAGGACATCCAAAAATAAAGCCCAAACCCCTCAACACAGAGCATTTGAGAAAAAAAAAAGGGTTTTTTTAATGAGCTCTGTTGCAACAGAATCAAACACAGCAGCCTAACAGCCCTGAATGAACAACAGAGCTCACAGCTCAGCAATTAAGCTCCGATAAAGTACAAACTGTCTCCTCAAGCAGCTCCCTGACCCCTCTATATCCAAAAGACTGACATTAGGCAGGCATCATCCTGAAACAAAGAGAGCAGAAAAAGAAACTGGTAGCATCCCTCGCTGTGCCACAGCTGCTAGAGGTGCACCCCAGACAAGCAGGGTCTGGAGCGGACCTCAGCAGTCGTACAGCAAAGGGGCTAGACTGGTAGAAGGAAAAACAAGCAACAGAAATACTTCATCATCAACATTCTGGGTGTCCACTCAGAGACCCAATCGAAAAGTCAGCAACTACGCAGACGACCAGCGGACAAATCCACAAAGATGGGAAGAAACCAGCGCAAAAAGGAGGAAAACACCCGAAACCAGAACACCTCGCCTCCTAGAAAGGACCAAAACTCCTCACCAGCAAGGGAACAAAGCTGGACGGAGAATGACTGTGACGAAATGACGGAATTAGACTTCAGAAGATGGATAATGAGAAACTTTTGTGAGCTAAAAGATCATGTATTAAATCAATGCAAAGAAACTAAGAACCTTGAAAAAAGATTTGAAAAAAGATTCGAGGAAATGATAACAAGAATGGATAACTTAGAGAGGAATATGAATGAATTAAAGGACCTGAAAAACACAATACGAGAACTTCGCGAAGCAAGCACAAGTTTCAATAGCCGAATTGACCAAGCAGAAGAAAGAATATCTGAAGCTGAAGACCAACTCAATGAAATAAAACGAGAAACCAAGATTAGAGAAAAAAGCGCAAAAAGGAATGAACAAAGTCTCCAAGAAATGTGGGACTATCTGAAAAGACCTAACCTACGTTTGATAGGTGTACCAGAAGGGGACGAAGAGAATGAATCCAAGCTGGAAAATACTCTTCAGGACATCATCCAGGAAAATTTCCCCCACCTAGCAAGATAGGCCAACACTCAATTGCAGGAAATACAGAGAACACCACAAAGATATTCCGCAAGAAGAGCAACCCCAAGGCACATAATCGTCAGATTCACCAGGGTTGAAATAAAGGAGAGAATACTAAGGGCAGCCAGAGAGAAAGGTCGGGTCACCCACAAAGGGAAGCCCATCAGATTCACAGCAGATCTCTCGGCAGAAACACTACAAGCCAGAAGAGAGTGGGGGCCAATATTCAACATTCTTAAAGAAAAGAACTTTCAACCCAGAATTTCATACCCAGCCAAACTGAGCTTCAGAAGTGAAGGAAAAATAAAATCCTTTGCAAACAAGCAAGTACTCAGAGATTTTGTCACCACCAGGCCTGCTTTACAAGAGCTCCTAAAAGAGGCACTACACATAGAAAGGATCAACCAGTACCAGCCATTCCAAAATCACACTGAATGCTAAAGAGCATCAACATAATGAAGAATCTACAACAACTAACAGGCAAAACAGCCACTTAGCATCAAAATGGCAGTATCAAATTCACACATAACAATATTAACCCTAAATGTAAATGGACTAAATGCACCAATCAAAAGACACAGACTGGCAAATTGGATAAAAATCCAAAACCCATCAGTGTGCTGTATACAGGAAACCCATCTCACATGCAAGGATACACAAAGGCTCAAAATAAAGGGATGGAGGAAGATTTACCAAGCTAATGGAAAGCAAAAAAAAGCAGGAGTTGCAATTCTCATCTCTGATAAAATAGACTTTAAAGCAACAAAGATCAAAAGAGACAAAGAAGGCCATTACATAATGGTAAAAGGATCGATACAACAAGAAGAGCTAACGATCCTAAACATATATGGACCCAACACAGGAGCACCCAGATACATAAGGCAAGTTCTTAATGACTTACAGAAGGACTTAGACTCCCACACAATAATAGTGGGAGACTTTAACACTCCACTGTCAATACTAGACAGATCAACCAGACAGAAAATCAACAAGGATACCCAGGGCTTGAACTCACACCTGGAGCAAGCAAACCTGGTGGACATTTACAGAACTCTCCACCCCAAATCCACAGAATACACATTCTTCTCAGCACCACATAACACCTACTCTAAAATTGACCACATAATTGGAAGTAAAGCACTGCTCAACAAATGCAAAACAACTGAAATCATAACAAACAGCCTCTCAGACCATAGTGCAATCAAGTTAGAACTCAGAATTCAGAAACCGACCCAGAACCGCACAGCTTCATGGAAACTGAACAACTGGCTCTTGAATGTTGACTGGGTAAACAACGAAATGAAGGCAGAAATAAAGAAGTTCTTCGAAACCAATGAGAATGAAGACACAACGTGCCAGAACCTCTGGGATACATTTAAAGCAGTCTCTAGAGGAAAGTATATAGCAATAAGTGCCCATATGAGGAGAATGTGAGAGATCCAAAATTGACACCCTATTGTCAAAATTGAAAGAGCTAGAGGAGCAAGATCAAAAAAACTCAAAACCCAGCAGAAGACAAGAAATTACTAAGATCAGAGCTGAGCTGAAGGAGATTGAGACACGAAAAACCCTTCAAAAAAATCAATAAATGCAAGAGCTGGTTTTTTGAAAAGATCAACAAAATAGACCACTAGCCAGATTGATTAAAAAGAAAAGAGAGAACAACCAAATAGATGCAATAAAAAATGATAAAGGGGAAATCACCACAGATTCCACAGAAATTCAAACCATCACCAGAGAATATTACAAACAACTCTATGCGCATAAACTAGTAAACCTGGAAGAAATGGATAAATTCCTGGACTCCTGTGTCCTCCCAAGCCTAAACCAGGAGGAAGCTGAAACTATGAATACACCAATAACAAGGTCTGAAGTCGAGGCAGCAATTAAGAGCCTACCACACAAAAAAAGCCCAGGTCCAGACGGGTTCACAGCCGAATTCTACCAGACACACAAGGAGGAGCTGGTACCATTCCTTCTAAAACTATTTCAAACAATCCAAAAAGAGGGAATCCTTCCCAAATCATTTTATGAGACCAACATCATCCTGATACCAAAACCCGCAGAGACCCAACGAGAAAAGAAAACTTCAGGCCAATATCCATGATGAACATAGATGCAAAAATCTTCAATAAAATATTGGCAAGCCGATTGCAACAGCAAATCAAAAAACTTATTCATCATGATCAAGTAGGATTCATCCCGGGGATGCAAGGCTGGTTCAACATACGCAAGTCTATAAACGTAATTCACCACATAAACAGAACCAAAAACAAAAACCACATGATTATCTCAATTGATGCAGAGAAGGCATTTGACAAAATTCAACAGCCCTTTATGCTAAAAACCCTCAATAAACTCGGTATCGATGGAACGTATCTCAAAGTAATAAAAGCTATTTATGACAAACCAACAGCCAATATCATACTGAATGGGCAAAATCTGGAAGCATTCCCTTTGAAATCCGGCACTAGACAAGGATGCCCTCTTTCACCACTCCTATTCAATATAGTACTGGAAGTTCTAGCCAGAGCAATCAGGCAAGAAAAAGAAATAAAGGGTATTCAAATAGGAAAGGTGGAAGCCAAATTGTCTCTATTTGCAGACGACATGATAGTATACCTAGGAGACCCCATTGCCTCAGCCCAAAAACTCCTGAAACTGATAAGCAACTTCAGCAAAGTCTCAGGATATAAAATCAATGTGCAAAAATCACAAGCATTCCTCTACACCAATAACAGACTTAAAGAAAGCCAAATCAAGAACGAACTGCCATTTGCAATTGCTACAAAAAGAATAAAATACCTTGGAATACAACTCACAAGGAACGTAAGAGACCTCTTCAAGGAGAACTACAAACCACTGCTCAACGAAATCAGAGAGGACACAAACAGATGGAGAAACATTCCATGTTCATGGTTAGGAAGAATTAATATCATGAAAATGGCTACACTGCCCAAAGTAATTTACAGAATCAATGCTATCCTCATCAAGCTACCATTGACTTTCTTCACAGAACTGGAAAAAACCACCATGAACTTCATATGAAACCAAAAGAGAGCCCGCATAGCCAAGTCAATTCTAAGCAAAAAGAACACAGCGGGGGGCATCACACCACCGGATTTCAAACTATACTACAAGGCTACAGTAATCAAAACAGCATGGTACTGGTACCAAAACAGAGATATAGACCAATGGAACAAAACAGAGGCACCGGAGGCAACACAACAAACATACAACTATACAATCTTTGATAAACCTGACAAAAACCAGCAATGGGGAAAGGATTCCATGTTTAACAAATGGTGTTGGGAAAACTGGCTAGCCATGTGCAGAAAGCAGAAACTGGACCCCTTCCTGATACCTTACACTAAAATTAACTCCAGATGGATTAAAGACTTAAACATAAGACCCGGCACCATAAAAACCCTAGAAGGAAATCTAGGCAAAACTATCCAGGACATAGGAGTAGGCAAGGACTTCATGAACAAAACACCAAAAGCATTGGCAACAAAAGCCAAAATAGACAAATGGGACCTAATGAAACTCCACAGCTTCTGCATGGCAGAAGAAACAGTCACTAGAGTGGATCGGCAACCAACAGAATGGGAAAAAATTTTCGCAGTCTACCCATCTGACAAAGGGCTGATATCCAGAATTTACAAAGAACTCAAACAGATTTACAGGAAAAAAACAAACAAGCCCATTCAAAAGTGGGCAAAGGATATGAACAGATACTTTACGAAAGAAGACATATATGAGGCCAACAATCATATGAAAAAATGCTCATCGTCACTGGTCATCAGAGAGATGCAAATCAAAACCACGTTGAGATACCATCTCACGCCAGTTAGAATGGCGATCATTAAAAAATCTGGAGACAACAGATGCTGGAGAGGATGTGGAGAAAAAGGAACACTTTTACACTGTTGGTGGGAGTGTAAATTAGTTCAACCATTGTGGAAGACGGTGTGGCGATTCCTCAAGGCCTTAGAAATAGAAATTCCATTTGACCCAGCAATCCCATTACTGGGTATATATCCAAAAGACTATAAATCGTTCTATTATAAGGACACATGTACACGAATGTTCGTTGCAGCACTGTTTACAATAGCAAAGACCTGGAATCAACCCAAATGCCCATTGATAATAGACTGGATTGGAAAAATGTGGCACATATACACCATGGAATATTATGCAGCAATCAGAAATGATGAGTTTGTGTCGTTTGTAGGGACATGGATGAATCTGGAGAACATCATTCTCAGCAAACTGACACAAGAACAGAAAATGAAACACCGCATATTCTCACTCATAGGTGGGTGATGAAAAATGAGAACACATGGACACAGAAAGGGGAGTACTAAACAGTGGGGTCTATTGGGGGGAAAAGGGGAGGGCCAGTGGGAGGGGGAGGTGGGGAGGGATAGCCTGGGGAGAAATGCCAAATGTGGGTGAAGGGGAGAAGAAAAGCAAAGCACACTGCCATGTGTGTACCTACACAACTGTCTTGCATGCTCTGCTCATGTACCCCAAAACCTAAAATCCAATAAAAAATTAAAAAAAAAAAATGAACATGTTTACTTGATAAGAGAGGCAAGGAAGAAAACTGTAAAACCGGAAGTAAATAAATTCAGTTTTCCTTTCTTTTCTTTAAAGAGGTTACATCTGATCATACCCAAAATGTTACAGTATATCTGAGGTTATACACCAAACCTAGGTTACAAAAACTTGTACTAGCAAATTAGATACCTAAATAAATTGTCTGGCAAAGCAGAGTTATGTAAGAGTTCAAATGCTTTCACATGTGTTAAATAAAACAATAACTGTTTAATAACTCTATTTAGTAGGTACTATCATCCTTATTCTACAGACAAGAAAGCTCAGTCCTCAAAAGGTTATGTGACCTTCCAATTTATGTGACAGAAAATTAGGGGTAGAATCACACTGGAACAGAAGCTTCTTGATTTCTACTCCACTCTCTTTTTAGAGGTACTAGGTCAGTGTGAAAATGTTGAGCGAAGGGTAGATGAGACTATAATTTTATCTGAAATACACACATTGATTATAGCTTCTCCCACACTGAGATTGCCTAAGGATCATCCTCTCATCACAAGTTGAAATGTTTCTTACAAGCTCAGCAGTTAATTACCTATTCAAATTGATCAATTAGCTCTTTTATCAAATATAGAATTAATCCTCACACACCTGAAAACTTCAGGCTCCCAGAAACACAAGAAAATGGCTGATTAATCATCATTCCTTTACTGACAATGCCGTGTGTGTGTGTGTATGAGAAACAAAGGTAAGATACTCTACTTGAGGTCAGTGCAAATCAGGTGTGTAATATAGTATCACCAATTCAAAGAGGGCAACTGGATATTAGAAAAAGATCTGCTTTAAGGGGAAGGAAGAGGAACATTTAGAAATGCTATAACAAAAAATTACTTTTAAGGTTTATTAATTAGAAGTAAGTAAAGGAAAAAATGATGTCAAGTCAAAATTGTAAGACTAAAAAGTTATACAATTTTACAGTGAGAAGTTTACGCCAGTTTTAAACAAGGAAATGAACAATGACAAACATTAAGTAACTCGTTCTACAACAGATGCATGAAAGAGTAGGAAACGAACTGTTTATCTGATAATATTTGCATTCAACATATCTAATATATTACATGTATTATAAAAAACTGGTAAGAAGCTATCTTATTTCCTTTACAAAAATTCCAATTAACTTAAGTAATGTACCTTTAAATCTAAAATAATATCAAATCAGGAGGTGTTATGTGAAAATTTTTATTTACCAGTATATGTTTCATGATATTTATTAAAACAAAACTGAGTTAATTTTCTAAGTTTGAATTACAAAGACTATTTCCAAGTCACAAAATAAATACCTTACTTTCTCCAAGATAACAGCCATACAATAATATGTACAAATTAAACAGCTGGAAAGGTAACTATTTTGTAAAGTCAAGATTATGTTTTAAACAAAGGATACTACGTGATATGTTCAGTTAATACTTGAACACTTGGCCTTAGATTGCAGCTGATTGTGAAGATACTGCTAACTACTATATAGCAATGTAATATCTCATAAATCTTTCATAATAAATCAAATCTGCAGAGTATATTGGGAACTGCTTAGTTCTCAAGCTATATACTTATTCAATGACCATGATGTAGCTCTTATCCTCTTATTAAATGATGTAAAGATCCATCACTTTGGTTAGTTTTACTGATTAGGGGGGAAAGGAGAAAGAAAATAAGAGATACCACTAGGAAAGAAATAGAATCAAGGGTGAGAATACCTATTGAGAGGCTGTCCTCAGAGACACAGTTGGAAAGTAGTAAAAGGATAAGTTTTAAACTCAGATGGACCAGGATTTTAAATATCAGTTCTGTCACTAGTTAAGATGAACTTAAGCCTCTGGGCCTCAATTTCATCATTTATAAAGTGGAGTCAAATAATCTACCTTAAAACATCACACGGTCAATGCCAAGTACAAAGGAGGTGCTCAATATATAAAAACTGTTATTATTTGGTTGAGGAAGAAGTTTGGCATATAAATTACACTTAAGACAAAAACAAAATTGTAAGATATGGTCCTCTCTTTTCATACAAAAATGCCCCAAAAGGCTCTACATTACCAAGGCCAGCCTTATACAGTTTCTTTCTTATAATAATGATGAAGAGTGTTCTATGCAGAATGTTCTATTTGCAGCAGCGATTCATTGTGTGCATGGAAAAAACTGCTGACACGTAGAGAAGATATTTTCCCGTAAAAGGTTGAAGTCCTTAAGCAGCAAAAAACACCAACGTCCATCATCTTTAAACCCTATTGATTTCTGGTGAAGATTTAAAAGGCTGTTTACTTATTTCCCATCATTTCTGTCAGAGCTGTAACAGTTCTCTTCCCACTGAATAAACCTCACATGATCCTCCTGGTGATTAAGGTCAGACAAAATGTCAAACTCCTAATGCTAAGTGCTTTCACATTAAAAATTCATATCAAATCACCAAGTAAAATCCAAACAAGAAGTCAGACATGTAAACAATTCACAAAAAAAAAAAGAGTTGCACTATTACAGAATATAGGTGTATTGTAGATGTGGGAAAAAACGTTCGGCAACGGGTCAGGGCACTTGGCCCTTTATCCTGGCATCTACGCTGTCATTTCTTTTTTTAAAATTAGTAGGCCATGCTGGTCTCAAGCCGTGTGTGTGTGTGTGTGTGTGTGTGTGTGTGTGTGTGTTTGTGTTTGTGGGTTCTGTGTGTGTGTGTGTAAGACAATATATCACTAGTATCACCCGAAATAATTAGCTATCATTTGGTTCTACAAGTTCAGCATGGTCTTTTGTTTTAAAGCTGGAATTGTGTGGCTGGAGGGAGTATTTGCTCAGTATCTTAAAAACAAAACAAAACACTGACAGGTTTTCTTCCAGGCATGAGTGAATACAAAGGGCAAAAAAATGTTATCAGGATCTGTTTATCTCCATCTCTCAGTGTTTCTTTTCACCCTCTTCATTCACTCTCAAGCTAGCTACTCGAATATGGTAGCCCCTAAATACCAGTCAAGACATATTTTTCAAGATACAAATTCAGTGAAATGAGAGCTTCTCTTCCCAAATACAGGCACTCTTTTAAAGATATTGCAGTTTCTGTTCCAGACCATTACAATAAAGCAAGTCATACAAATATTTCTGTTTGCAAAAAAGTTGCATTTACAAGTTATGTTTACATATTATTGTCTATTAAGTGTGCAATAGCACTATGTCTAAAAATAATGTATACAACTTAATTAAAACATACTTTATTGCTAAAAATGCTAATCACCTGAGCCTTCCATGAACTGTAATTTTTTTGCTGGCAAAAGGTCTGCCTTGATGTTGACGCCTTTTGACTGATAAGGGTAGTAGTGGCCGAAGGTTGGGGGGCTTATGTCGATTTCTTAAAATAAGACAACATTGAAATTTGCTGCACTGATTGATTTCATTTCACAGAAAATTCCTCAGCAGGATACAATGCTGTTTGATAGCATTTTCCCATAGGAAAACACAAAACTGGAGTCAATCCTCTCAAACCTTGACATCACTTTATCAACTAATGTTATGTAATTTTCTAAATCTTCTGTCATTTCAACAATGTTCACAGCATCTTCACCACAAGTAGATTCGATCCCAAGACATTGTTTTCTTTGCTTATTCATAAGAAGCAACTCATCTGTTTGATTTTTATCATGAGATTAAAGTAATTCAGTCACATCCTCAGGCTCCACTTCTAATCATAGGTCTCCTGCTGTTTCAATCACATCTGCGGTTACTTCCTATCCTGAAGTCTTTTTGTTTTTGAGATGGTGTCTTACTCTGTCACCCAGGCTGGAGTGCAGTGATCCTGATACACTGTAACTTCTGCCTCCTGGGTTCAAGTGATTCTTCTGCATCAGCCTCCTGAGTAGCTGGCACTACAGGCATGTACTACTACGCCAGGCTGATTTTTGTATTTTTAGTAGAGACAGGGTTACACCATATTGGCCAGATTAGTCTCTAACTCCTGAACTGGTGATCCACCAGCCTCAGCCTCCCAAAGTGCTCGGGTTACAGGCATGAGCCACTGCGCCTGGCCCCTATCCTGAAGTCCTGAACCCCTCAGTCATCCATGAGGGTTAGAATCAACTTCTATTAACGTTAATATATTGACCTACTTCCATGAATCACAAATATTCTTACTGGTATCCAGAATGGTGAATCCTTTCTAGAAAGTTTTCAATTTACTTTGCCCAGATCCATCAGAGAAATCACTATCTATGGCAACTGTAGTCTTATGTAATGTATTTATCAAATGATAAGACTTGAAAGTCAAAATCACTCCTTGATTCACGAGCTGAAGAATGAATGTTGTGTGAGCAAACATGAAAACAACAATATTCTACCTGTACCTCTCCATCAGAGCTCTTGTATAACCAAGTGTGTGGTCAATGACCAATAACCTTTTGAAAAACAATCTTTTTTTCTGAGCAGTAGGTCTCAACAGTGGGCTTAAAATATTCAATGACATAAAAAGATGTGCTGTCATCCAGACTTTGTTGTTCCATTTCTAGAGCACCAACAGATTTAGCATAATTTTTAATGGCTCTAGGATTTTCAGGTGGTAAGGGAGCACTGGCTTCAACTTAAAGTCACCAGCTGGATTAGCCCTTACTAAGAGAATCAGCTTATCTTTTGAAGCTTTGAAGCCAAGCATTGACTTCTCTTCTCTAGCTAGGAAAGTTCTAAATGATATTTCTTCAACAGAACACTGTTTCATCTACACTGAAAATCTGTTGTTTTGAGTCAGGTGTGGTGGCTCATGTCTGTAATCCCAGAACTTTGGGAGGCCAAGGCAGGTGGATCACTTGATGTCAGGAGTTTGAGACCAGCCTTGCCAACATGGTGAAATCCCATCTCTACCAAAAAAAATTAGCTGTGTGTGGTAGTGGGTGCCTTTAATTCCAGCTACTCAGGAGGTTGAGGCATGAGAATCATTTGGGAGGCTGACACACAAGAATCACTTGAACCTGGGAGGCAGAGGATGCAGCGAGCCCAGATTGCATCACTGCACTCCAGCCTGGGCAGCAGAGCAAGACTTGGTATAAACCAAAAAAAAAAAGAAAAGAAAAGAAAAAAAAATCTGTTGTTTAGTGAAGCCACATTCATCAATTTTCTTAGCTAGCTTTTTTGGAAAACCTGCTGTAGCTTCTCCAGGCATGAGTGAATACAAAGGTAAAAAAATGTTATCAGGATCTGTTTAATTCCATCTCTCAGTGTTTCCTTTCACCTGCTTCATTCACATGCAAGCTATAGAAAGATGTCCTGTCATCCAGACTTTGTTGTTTGGGTATATACCCAGCAATCCTATTAATGGGTATATACCCAAAGGATTATAAATCATTCTCTTATAAATCTTAGGTTCTAAAGATGGCTTCTTTCCTTAAACCTCATGAACCAACCTCTGCTAGCTTCCAACTTTTCCTTTGCTTCCTCACCTCTCTCAGCCTTCATAGAAGTGAATAGAGTTAGGGTTTTGCTCTGGATTAGGCTTTGTCTTGAGGGAATGTTATGGCTGGTTTGAACTTCTATTCAGATGAGTAGAATTTTCTCCATATCAGCAATAAGGCTACTTCCCTTATCATTTGTATATTCACTGAAGTAGCACTTTTAATTTCAATCAAGAACTTTTTCTTTATAGTCACCACTTGGCTAACTGTTTGGTACAGGAGGTCTAAGTTTTAATCTCTCTCAGCTTTTGACATGCCTTCCTCACCAAACTTAATTAGTTCTAGCTTTTGATTTAAAGTGAGAAATAAGCAACTCTTCCTTTCACTGGAACACTTAAGAGGTTACTTTAGGGTTATTAATTGGACTGATTTCAATATTGTTGTGTCTTAGAGAATTGAGAGGCCTGAGGAAAGAGAGAGATGAGATTGCACAGTCAAAATGCACACAACATTGATCAATTGAGTCTGCCATCCGATAAGGACAGGCATGGTTCATGGCACTTCAAAACAATCACAATAGTTATATCAAAGTTGATGATCACAGATCATCATAGCAGATACAATAATGAAAAAGCTTGAAATATTACACAAATTATCAAAATGTGATAGAGACACAAAGTGAGCACATACTGATAGAAGAATGGTGCCAACAGTCTTGATCAATGCAGAGTTGCCACAAACATTCAGCATGTAAAACAAACCCCAAAACCACAGAATCTGTGAAGCATAATAAAGCGAAGCACAGCAAAATGAGTATGTCTGTACATCAACAGGTCTCAGATTATTTTTGATTGTCTTTTTTGTATCAATTTATAAGAGTTCTTTGCATAACAAGAGAGTTAGCTCTTTGTCTGTTATATATATTAATTATCCTAGTTTATTATTTGTGTCTTGACTTTTTCCATGATGGCTTAAAAAAAAGTCCTCTCTTTCCTCAGTGGTGTTTACAGTTTGTAAATAAAGTGTTGTTTCAACCAAAAGAGTTATTATGGAAGTGAAATTTAAGGCACTGTAAGAGTTGAATGGGAAAACTATTTTGGTTGGCATAAGAAATAGCAAGAAGTCTTCTGGAATCTCCATCTCTCTAAGATGAATACTTCCTTCAAATACCTGTCCTTACAAAAAGGGAATATTTGATATACCATTAGTTTGTACACTGTGAGGCTAAAATCTGTCTTCACTTTACTTCTTAAATATGTAACAGTATGTTACATGTAAATATATATCCTTGGTAATAGTGCAAATTTGTTATTGTCATCTGCCCTGTTACAAATCATGCACCTCTTTTGATACTATTCTTTGTATGGATAATCACCTCAGCGTATTGTAGTATCGTAGAACTGTAACATTGGATAGGTTCTCATTATAGATTTCACGACAGCTAAGAAATTTTCTACATTCTGCCATCGAAGCATACCAGTATAGAAACTTTTGCTTGATAAGTAGAATATACTCTAGGGTTGTCAGTGCTTCACTTTCCTCTCTTGAATATTCACTGAGACTTTGGCTAAGGATCTAGAAATAGACATATCATCATTTGACCCAGCAATCCCATCAAAGGGTATATGCCCAAAGGATTACAAATCACTCTCTTATGAGGACACATGCGTATGTACGCACTGTTTACATTAGCAAAGACTTGGAACCAACCCAGATGCCATCAATGATAGACTGGATACAGAAAATGTGGCACATATACACCATGGAATACTATGCAGCCAAGAAAAAGATAAGTTCATGTCCTTTGCAGGGACATGGAATGAAGCTAGAAACCATCATTCACAGGAAACTGACACAAGAACAGAAAACCAAACACCACATGTTCTCACTCATAAGTGGGTACTGAACATGAGAAGACATGGACACAGGAAGAGGAACATCATACACTGGGGCCTGTTGGTGGTGGGGGGGCTAGGGGAGGGATAGCAGGGGCTGGGGGAATTGAGAAGGTATAGCGTTAGGAGAAATGCCTAATGTAGATAACAGGGGGATGGATGCAGCAAACCACCATGGCATGTGTATACCTATGTAACAATCCTGCATGATCTGCACATGTACCCCAGGACATAAAGTATATATATATAAAGTCTAAACACAAGTAATGGTAATCTATGGTGATTAAAATTAGTGTTTGCCTTGTGGGATGGAGAAAGATGGACACTGAATAGAAAGAGAAATGTAGGAATATCTTGGACAGTGGTTACACTGGTGTATACATTTGTTAACATCAAACTGAACACTTAAAATCTGTTCATTATATTGAAAGTAACATACCATGATAAAACCGAAAATAGTTGCTATACCTACTTTTGCAAGAAAAAAACTCTGGCAAACATAGTCTAGAATTAAAATATGATGACAGTCACCTTTCCCGCGTGTCACTGTCCATCAGGCAGGCAATAAAAGACGGACACAAATGGAGAAGAAAGTGTAAGGAAGAGAAAAGGCAGAGAAGATGAAAAGCCTTAAGGATAGAGATTCCAGCAGAGAGAACACAAAGGAGTAAAATCTAGGTAGATTCAGACTGTACAGAGAAAGTAAAAATGTAAAAAAAGGAGAAGGACTGAGAACGGATTACAAAGAAAAAAGGCAGGCTGGGTGTGTGGTGGCTCATGCCTATAATCCCAGCACTTTGGGAGGCCAAGGTAGGTGAATTGCTTGAGGTCAGGGGTTTGACACCAGCCTGACCAACATGGTAAAACCCTGTCTCTAATAAAAATACAAAAATTAGCTGGGCATGGTGGCAGGCACTTGTAATCCCAGCTACCGAGGAAGATGAGGTAGGAGAATCACTTGAACTTGGGAGGTAGAGGTTGCAGTGAGCTGAGATTGTGTCACTGCAATCCAGCCTGGAAGACAAAGTGAGACTCTGTCTCAAGAAAACAAAAAAGAAAAGAAAAAGAGAAAGAATACAGAAAGTACCCTAAAGAGAAATACACACACACACACACACACACACACACACGAGAAGCACTTAAGGGATGATAAAGCTATTCTTGGTTGTTACTGATACTTAGGTACTGTTAATGCAAAGATTAAAATTGTTTCATGAAGATGATATGATCTTATACATAGAAAATTTCAAGAAATTCAGTAAAAAACTATTAGAACTAATAAATTTATTCAGCCAAGTTGCAGAGTACAAGATTGATTTATAAAAATCAATTGTATTTTTATAGCAATGAGCAAACCAAAACTGAAATTAAGATTTCATTTCAACAGCATCAAAATGAACAAATACTTAGAAACAAATTTAACAAAAGAAGTGTAAAACTCTACTGTGAAAATGACAGAACACTGTTAATAGACATTATTGAAGATGTAAATAAGTGGAAAGACATCCCATGTTCAGGGACTGGAAGAAAATATTGTTAAGGTGGCAATACTCTTCAATCTACAGATTCAGCATTGTCCCTAGCAAAATTCTAGCTGATTTTTGGCAGAAATTCACAGGCTGATCCTAAAACTTACATGAAAATTCAAGGAATCCAGATAGCCAAAATATTTTGAAAGAGAAGAACACTTCCTTCCCAATTTCAAGGTTTACTATAAAGCTATAGTAATCAAGAAAAAGTGGTAAGTTATATAGGTATAAAGACAGATACATAGGTCAATGAAATAGAATTCAAAGTTCAGAAAAAGGCCTTCACAATTACTGTCTATTGATTTTGCCAAGACTATAAAAAGGGAAAGAATACTCTTTTCAACAAATAGTGCTGCGACAACTGAATATCCACAGGCAAAAGAATAAAATTGGACCCTTACTTCATCCCATGTCCAAAAATTAAGTCAAAATGAGTCAAGGACTTAAATGTATGCAGTCATAAAAATGACGAGTTCATGTCCTTTGCAGGGACATGGATGAACCTGGAAACCATCATTCTCAGCAAACTGACACAGGAACAGAATATCAAACACCACATGTTCTCACTCATAGGTGGGTGTTGAACAATGAGAACACATAGACACAGGGAGTTGAGCATCACATACTGGGGTCGGTTGAGGGGGACTGGGGAGGGGCAGTCGGAGGTAGGGGTTTGAGGAGGGATAACATGGGGAGAAATGCCAGATACAGGTGATGGGGATGGAGGCAGCAAACCACATTGCCATATATGTACCTATGCAACAATCCTGCATGTTCTTCACATGTACCCCAGAACCTAAAGTGCAATAAAATATATATATTTTAAAAAGTAAGATTAAAACTCTAAAAATCTTAGAGGAAAACATGTTATACATCTTCATGACCATGGATTAGGTAGTACCTTCTTAGGTATGACACTAAAAGTTTGAAAAAAAATTATATAAATTTAATTCACCAAAATTAAAAACATTTCTACTTCAAAGGATATCATCAAGAAAGTGAAAAGAAGCCAAGTGTGTTGGCTCAAGCCTGTAATCCTAGCACAAGTTTGGTATATGCTTTATTTCTCTTGAGTATAACCTATGGGTAGAATTGCTGCATCATAGGGTATATTAGTTAGTTCTCATAATGCTATAAAAATACTACCTGAGACTGGGCAATTTATTTTAAAAAGAGATTTAATTGACTCACTGTTCTGCCTGGCTGAGGAGGCCTCTCAGGAAACTTACAATCATGGCATAAGTGGAAGCAGGCACTACTTACATGGTGGCAGGTGAGAGATGGCGTGTGTGAAAATGCAAGAACTACCACTTATAAATCCATCAGAGCTTGTGAAATTCACTATCATGAGAAGAGCATGGGAGAAACTGTCCCCACAACCAAAAAGTGGAAACAATTTTAATGTTTATCAATTAATTAATGGATAAATAAAATGTGGTATATTCATGCCAAGGAACATTATTCAATAGTAAAAGTAAATAAAATATTGGCACATGCTACAACGTGGGTGAACTTTCAAAAAATAATAAGTCACAATAACTCATATGTTATATAGATTCCATTTATATGAAATGTCCAGAATAGGCAAAACTACAGCAAGAGAAAGTAGATTATTGATTGCCAAGGGCTGGATACATGGAGGCTTGGAGAATGATTGCTAAGGAGAGTAGTGTTTCTTTTTGGGGTGATGAAAACTGTTCTAAAATTGATTGTGGTGACAGATGCACAACTCTGTGAATACACTAAAAGTCACTGAATAAACACTTTCAGCTGGGCATGGTGGCTCACACCTGCAATCCCAGCACTTTGGGAGGCCGAGGCAGGTGGATTCCTTGAGGCCCGGAGTTTGAGAACAGCCTGCCCAAGATGGCAAAACCTCGTCTCTACTAAAAATACAAAGTTTAGCTGGGTGTGGTGACACACGCCTGTAATCCCAGCTACTTGGAAGACTGAAGCATGAGAATCACTTGAACCTGGGAGGTTGACGTTGCAGTGAGCCGAGATCATGCCACTGCACTGCAGCCTGGGCAACAGAGTGAGACTTGTAAACAAAACAAAACAAAACAAAACAAAACAAAACAACAACAAAAAAACCCCAATACTCTAAATGGGGAATTATTTGGTATGTGGATTATATCTCAATAAAGTTGTTAAAAATAATTGAATTGTAGCCAAATGAGGTGGTTCATGCCTGTAATCCCAGCACTTTGGGAGGCCAAGGTGGGTGGATTACCTGAGGCGGGGAGTTTGAGACCAGCCTGGCTAACATGGTGACACTAAAAATACAAAAAATAGCTGGGCATGGTAGCGGGTGCCTGCAATCCCAGCTACTCAGGAAGCTGAGGTGGGAGAATCACTTGAACCTGGGAGGCGGAGGTTGCAGTGAGCCGAGATCGTGCCATTGCACTCCAGCATGGGCGACAGAGTGAGACTCCATCTCCCCCGCCCCCCCAACAAACATTAAATTGCATCAGAAGACAAAAATGCACATATGACTATATTTACCGAAGCACTACTTACAATAACAAAATACCTGAAACAGTCCAAATGCTCAATAATAATTTAACTCTTGTGTGATATATTACATAAAAACAAAAAAAACTTTATTTTTGTATTGCATTTTAGGTTTTGGGGTACATGTGAAGAAAATGCAAGATAGTTGCATAGGTACACACGTGGCAGTGGGATTTGCTGCCTTCCTCCCCATCACCTATATCTGGCATTTCTCCCCATGCTCTCTCTCCCAACTCCCCACTCCCAGCTGTCCCTCCCCTATTTCCCCCCAACAGACCCCAACTGCTTTCTGTTATGACACTGTGGATAGTAAAAAGCTGACTTAATCTAAGATTACAGGATTCGTATTTTGTGATAAAATAATAAGTAATTATGTTGGTATAGCAAAACTGGGATTTTGGGTTCTGGGGAAACAAGAAACAATGAAAGATATCTGAGTTTCAGTCAACACCCTGAAGGGCTAAATTTCTATTGGAAATATCACTATAATCTTATGTTGATTTTGCTTTCAAAACAAGTGTATATATCCTAGCTCCATACACTGAATAGGCCTAGAAATAAGAACCACTTCAGCAATAATGAAATGCGGTCTACAAAGGTATTCATTTTCCACTTAAATGAACAAGGGCTCCTGGGAGAAATGGTTGATTTCAGATCTGAGGTGGGAGAAACACTTGATTCTCCCAGGAAACAGGAAATATGTAAGTCTGTATAATCTTGTCTCACCAGATAGCAAGAAAGATGTCAAAAACTACTAGGTTTGGGTCAAAAAGATTGAGGAGAAGCTGAATCCAACTTGAAGAGACTTCCAAAGGCCAAAAAGGGGATATCTTATATATAGAAAAAATCTCTATTGATATTAGTAACAATACTAATATCAACAAACATGTTTAAATCCATGTGTTCATGGCCATACTAAAGAAAAACTCACTTGAAAGATAATAGGGGAAAAATTCACCATTTATATCCAATTTGACTATACCAGTTGTACCTTGAGATAAGCAAGTAATTGAGTAGAGGAATGTTTTCTCTATGGATACATCTACCAAATAAATGAAGGAGGAAGGAATGAGAATTAGAGTATTACCATTTTTGTACTACTTAATAAAATATAATCATTGGCAATGTAAAGACAACCAGCCATTATATGGCTCCTAAGAAAAGTGTACAACCTTAGTTACAAAGCAGTCTTGATAGAAAACAAAAAGCAACACTGAGGTCTCCAGGTCTTACTAATAAGATATAGGAAATACAGTGCCAGAGGAACATGTTTAAATTTATAGAACAAGACAGGTTACTCAGTAAATATAAATTTAAAATTCCCTTAAAAGAGAAGACACCATAAGCTAAGTTAGAGACAACATGAATATGCATGTAACAGTATAACAGTTCTATAAAAAAACACAACGAACTGATAACTGTGATTTCTAAGGGTTAGAATTTGAGGCGGATGGGCAGAAAAGAAAGGGTAATTGCTTGTTAATACATATTTCTCTCTGCATTTTGCATTTTGTACCATATTATCTTTTTTAAAAACATAAATTTTTAAGTCACAGGAAAAGCACCAAGATAATATATTTAAATTACAGAAACAACCACAAACTCTTATTGGAGTGACTATTGGTAGTTGATAAACTAGAATTCAGCACTTATGTAAAGTTATTTTTGTCTTTAGCCTTACATTATCCACTCAAAACATTATATTGCCTATTTTCCAAAGTTACTTAGGTCAGCTCCTTTCCCCTCTACCACTTTGATTAAGATATGTTGTACGTTTATAATACAGTTAGATTCATGTTATAGTCTCCATTTCATCCTAGGTTCTCCTGACATCTTCTTGGTTGATTTTTAAATTTACACCGGAAAGTTCATTCTACAAATGAATGCATAGAAACCGTCTATTATCCCATTACCATACAGAACAATAGTTCTATCACACCCCTTTTGTAGTTGACCCCTCCCATACCTCCTCGTAACCACACACCTGTTTTCTGCTCTTATTAGCTCTGCCTTTTCCAATATGTCATGTAAATGGAATAATCCAATACACTGCCTTTTAGTTCTGGCTTTGCTCAGCAAAATGCATGTAATATTTACCCATGTTGTTGCAGGAATAACCGGCTCACTCCATTTTATTGTTGAGTAGTATTCCATTGTACCATGTACTGAAAGACATCTTGGCAGTTTCTAGGTTTTGGTGACTTATAAATAAAGCTGCTATAGATTTCTGTGTGAACAGAAGTTTTCAATACATTTAGGCAAATGTCCAGGAGTAATATGTAAGAAACTATTTTTGTCTTACAAAGAGGCAATACCCTTGCATTCCCACTAGCAATAAATGAGAATGCTTTTTGCTCCAGATCCTTGCAATTATTCAGTTATTGTCTGTTTGTAACAATTCTAACCCAACTGTGAATAGCATCTATTACGATTTTAATTTCCATTCTGTAATGATAAATGATGTTAAGTATCTTTTCATATCCTTTGCCATCCATATATCTTATTTGGAGAAGTATCTATTCAGATCTTTTGTCGGTCTTTTTTCTTTTTTTTTAAATTAGCTTGGTTGTTTTCCTCCTATATTAGTTTCTTATTGCTGCTTTAATAAATTGTCACAAATATGGTGTCTAAAACAATCCAGATTTACTACCTTATAGTTCCGTATGTTAAAAATCTGTCCGACATCTCCCTGGCCTAAAATTAAGGTGTCAGTAGGACTGTGTTCCTTTCTGAAGGTTCTAGGGGAAAGTCCATTTCAATGCTTTTTCTAGCTTCCAGAAATCATGCATGACACTTGACTCATATTTTTCTTTTTGTATCTTTCAAGTCAACATCATTGGATTGAGTCTTTTTCACATCATATCTCTGACTTTCTCTATTACATTATCACTCCATTTTTGGATTAGGATGTAGGCATCTTTGTGTGATGGAGTGGAGGGACATTATTCTTCCTATCACACTATTTTTCAGAATTCTTTGTATATTTGGGCTAATCTAAATCACTTGTTGGACTTAAAATTTCCAAATGTTTTCTCCCACTCAGCATTTGAGGTTTCATTCTTATAATAGCACCTTTCTTAGAATAAAAGTTTAAACTTTTGATAATAAAGTCCAATTTATCAAAACATTATGAATTGTGTTTTTGGTGTCAATTTTAAACACTCATTACCTAAGTCAAAGTTACGGAGCTTTTCTCAAATGTTTTCTTCTAGAAGTGTCATAGTTTATGTTATACGTTTTAGGTCTATGATGCATTCCAAGTTAATTTTTGTACAGGTTGTGTGGTATATGTTGAGGGTCATTTTTTTTTTTTTGCATAAAGATGTTTAATTGTTCTAGTACCATTTATTGAAAAAACGACTCTTTTTCTTTTTAGAATTTCTTTTCAGCTTCTGCCAACAATCAGTTGATAATATTGGTGTGGGTCTATTTCTGAGCTCTTTATTCAGTCTAACCGAATTATATGTTTACCCTTTAGCCAGGACACCACTGGCTTGACTTACGTAGCCTTATGTTAAAATTGAGTAGTGTGAATTCTCAACTTTGTTCCTCTTTTTCCATTTCAAATTTTGGGGGATCTTCTAGTTCACTTGCCTTTCCACATATGTTTTAGAATTAGCTTGTCAATATCTACAAAAAATATGCTGGGATTTTAATAATGATTGCACTGAATTTATATGTCACAATGGGGCAAACTGACATTTTAACAATACAGAGTTCAACTGCACTAATACTTCATGAAATACAGATTAAATAAAAGTAAGGTATTTTTAATTACCACACTTGCAAAGATCACAAAAGAAGGGTTAAAAAAATGGCAAGATTATACAGAAACATGAACTATATGCTTTGCTGGTGATGTACAAATTACGTCAATCTTTTGGAAGGCGAACTGTAATCCATACAATATTTTTTTGTGTTTACTCTTTCATCCAGGAGTTTTATTTCTAAGAATTGTTGGCACATATACTTGCAGAACAGTTATGTACCAGAATGTTTACCATAGTACTGAATACAAAAATACACATATGTATTTTAAATTTACCTTTTATATTGGAGACAGGTTAAACAAATGGTGTTTTCATAAAATGGAAAACAATGCAGTCATTAAGGTAAAACTAAATGTGTAAATAAGAGTAAAAATCAAGTTCTAACTATGATGAGAATACACTGAAGAAGTCTCCAAATAGGAGAGACCATGTAAATTAACTAAAAAACCTAATATTAGTATTGTAAAGTGTAGAGGAGGAAAAAAAACTATCTTATTAATTTATTATAATTTGAAGAACTTAACTATTAAGGGTAATGTCTGAGTAGATCGTTCTCATTTCTCCTACCACTGACCTACTTTTGAATCTTGAAAAAAATGACTGTCTCCTGGTCTTGGGTTTTTCCATCTATGTCAGAAATTACACACCTACATCAGTAGTCTATGGATAGGGCATAGCAAACAAATTTTATCCAATTCTCAAAATGATCTTTGATCCAAAAAAGAGGAAGAACAGCTAATTTTTATGAATTTTTCCCATGTTAACATTATATTTATTCAGACTATATACAGAAACAAATAGCAGAAGTAATTCCAAGTAAGAGCATATATTTTGTGCTAAAGGTTTCTTTTGAAGTACTTAGGAGGGAGAGCTATACTGAAAAAGGAATAAAATGGTAATCAGGAGATTTTTGTTCTTTATGGTAATTAATTTTGTTGAATCTCAACTTTCTCATCTATAAAATTAGGGGTCAGGATTAGCCTTATTTCAATTAAAGTGCCCTACAAATAAGAACATTCTCAGATAATCTGTCCACTGAAGTTTGGGCTAATTAATAGAACTTGCTTAGTCTGATCTGTAGAAAGGTTAGATTTTTTTTCTATCAAGACAGAAAGGAAAAATATAGACATTCTCAGCCTTTAAGACCATGTTTTAGAATGTTGTCTATTGAGTTACAAGAGTTCCCCTCTGTTTAATTTTATATTCTTGATAATAATATATTACTTTTAACTTCTTTAACAAAAAGGAGCAGATACAGTATTGACTCCCTTGAGAAGGTTAGATTGCAACTGTACTATAGCAAATCTACTTATGCTTAATCTCTTTTCTGATCTTGTCATCCTATCACTATATTTTTTCAAAAGTACTTTGTACTTTAGCTTTACAGATGCTCTTCAGCTTATGATGGGGTTACATCCTGAAAAACCCATCATGAGTTGAAAATATCCTAAGTTGAAAATGCATCTCATCCTAACCTACTGAACATCATAGCTTAGCCTAGCCTACCTTAAACACGATCAGAACATTTAAGTTAGTCTAAAGTTGGGCAAAAGCACCTAACACAAACTCTATTTTTTAAATACAGTATTGAATACCTCATATAATTTATTGAATGCTGTGCTGAACATGAACAGAATGATTATGTGGATACTAAGTATGGTTTTAATTTATGATACAGAAAGACTATTTTCAGAAATAATGGCTAAATGATGCAACAATGGCAGGGTGAGAAGCTCTGGAAATCAATTCCTCCACCAAAACTACCGAGCTAGCAAAAACTCTCAGTATCAATAATTTCTAGAGTGTAGCTGAATACTTGTGGCATCCAGGTGACTGCTTGATGAAGAAAGAAGCTTCAGCATTTTGCATAGCAATTATCACCTTAGGACCTGCAGAAAGCAGTGAGGGGAGAAAGGCCTAACTTCCTGGTGCAGACTGCTGCTGCCAGGGTAGAAAATAGGGACCCTGTCTAACAAAAATCAGAGTTGTATATTTGGATCTGCCTAGTGGTTCACTGACTGGCCAGCACTGTTTCAACTCTCTCAAGTAGAAGTAGATTTCCCGGAGGCCTCTCTTGAAAGAATTTAAAGAAACAGAACACATATTTTTTTTTCCCCCTTTTCTTGTTGGTTCCAGGCATTCAGATAAACTTCTGTCAGGTCACCAGCTGGCTGTAGAGAATATGAAATAGAGACCTCAGTGATCAAACATAACAAGAAATAGCTTTAGCAAAAATAGTTTGGAAAGTTACTAAACAAATGAATAACTGCAGCCTTCAAGAAGTATCAGCACCAGCAAAGCATGGTGGCTCACTGCCTATAATCCCAGGACTTTGGGAGGCTGAGACGAGTGGATCACTCAAGGTTAAAAGTTTGACCTTGGCTGACATGGTGAAATCCCATCTCTACTAAAAATACAAACAAAAATGAGCCAGGCGTGGTAGCATACACCTATAATCCCACATACTTGGGTGGCTGAGGCAGCAGAATCATTTGAATCTGTGAGGCAGAGGTTGCAGATCACATCTCTGCATTCCAACCTGGGCAACAGAGTGAGTCTCTGTCTAGAAAAAAAAAAAAAAAGAAAGTAACAGTATTCCCTGGGGAGGAAAAATGATGCGATTTCAGTTACCACATTATAATATTCAAAATGTCTACTTCTCAACTAGAAATGACAAAGCATACATACAGAGAAACCAGGAATGTATAATCTATGCACAAAAAGAAAATTGACAAAAACAATCTCTGAGGGAAGCCCATACACTGGATTTACCACACAAAGACTTTAAGAAAAGCATGGACCAGGAATGAAAAGAAACCAGGAGAACAACATATGAGCAAGTAAGTAATATTAACAATATTAGAAATTATTAAAAAGAATCTCAAATAGGAATTCTGGAGTTGAGAAGTAAAACAGCTGAAAAAAAAACAAAATTATAATAGCTGAAATTAAAAAAATCAATATATGAGCTCAAGAGCAGATCTGAGCATCCAAAAGAAAGACTCAGTGAACTTGAAAAGAGGGAAAGGACTCAGTTTGAGAATCAGAAAGAAAAAGAATGAAGACAAATAAACAGTGCATTAAAGAACCTGGGTGAAATGATCAAGCATACCAACATACGCACAACTAGAATCAAAGAAGGAAAAGAGAGGGAGAAAGGAGCAGAAAAGAATAGAAGAAATAATGAAAAATATACCAAATTTGCTGAAAGACATGACTCTACCAATCCAGAAAGCTCAATGAACTCGAAACAGGATAAATTAAAAGAGATCCACACAAAGACACATTAAATAAAACTGCTGAAAGAAAAAGAAAATGTTGAAAGTAGGAAGAACTGAGTTATCACATATAAAATATCTCAATAAGATTAAGAGCAGGTTTATCATCAGAAAACATGGAGGCCAGAAGACCAAGGGATCATATAACTGTTGAAAGGAAAAAGAACTGTTGACTAATAATTTGATATCCAGTAACATTCTCCTTCAAAAATAAAGGAAAAATTAAGACATTCCTATATTTAAAAAATTTTAATGACTGCTTTTTAGCCTGCTTTTCAGCTTGCTTTTCAAAAGCAAGCTAAGGAAGCCCATTACTAGCAGACTGGCCCAATATGAAATGCTAAAGGAAGGTCTTCAGGTTGAAATGAAAGGAAACATTACACTGTAACTCAAAGGCATCCAGAGAAATAGAGATCCTGATAAAAGTATATAGATAAATAAATGTTAATATTATTGTATTTTTGTTTGCAACCCTTCTTAATGTTTCCAATGTGATTTAAAAGGCAATGCCTAAAATAATAACTGTAAATATAGGTTAACAGGAACACAATGTATATGGATGTGATTTGTGACAATAATAATATAAAAGGGAGGGGATAGAGCTGGATATGAACAGAGTTAATGTATGCCATTGAAGCAGTCTTAGTATTAAGTATAATTCAATCATTATAAATTCAGGATGCTAAATGTAATCCCCATGGACACCACTAAGAAAATAATTTTAAAACTATACAAAACAAATTGAAGAAGGAATTAAAACTGGCAGTAGAAAAAGTATCAATCAAAGACAAAGGCAGTATGGGAGGAACTGAGGAACAAAAAAACACATATAGAAAATCAGTGAAATAGCATGACTAAGTGGTTCATTACTGATAATAACTTTAAATAATGTTATGTTTTTATTGTAAATAGATTAAACTCACCAATTAAAAGGCAATGGGCAAAACAAATCTAAAGCTTTCTTCATATGGCTTTGAATTATAGTGTAGTGTTCTTTCATTTCAGTCTGAAGTACTTCCTTTAGCATTTCTTATTGGATAGGTCTACTAGTGATGGGCATCCTTAACTTCTTTCTTTGTGATTTTTATTTTTTTTTAAAAAAAAAAGATCTGGGAATGTTTGCACACTGTTAGTGGGAATGTAACTTAGTACAGCCATTATGAAAAACAATATGGAGTCTCCTCAAAAAGTTAATAACAGAATTACCAAATGATCAAGCAATCTCACTACTGGGTATAAATCCAAAGGAAATGAAATCAGTATGTTGAAGAAATAGCTTCACTCCCATGTTCACTGCAGCATTATCTGAAACAGCCAAGTTATGAAATCAACCTAAGTGTGCATCAACAAATGAATGGATAAAGAAAATGTGGCATATATATATACATACACACACATACACACACACACACATACACACACACACATAGACACACAGACACACACACACACAGTGGAATGCTATTCAGCCTTAAAAAAGAAGAATATCCTATCAATTGCAACAACACAAATGAACTTGGAAGACATTATGTTAAGTGAAATAAGCTAGGCACAGAAAGATAAATATTGCATAATCTCATATGTGGAATTAAAAAAAAACTGAACTCCTCATAAAACTGGAGAGCAGAATAGTGGTTACCAAGGACTAAAGGAAGGTCAAGTTGGGAATGGATTGCACAAAGGATACAAAATTTCAGTTGGATAGAAGAAGTAAGTGCAAGAAAACTATTGTACAATACGGTAACTATGATTAATAACAATGTATTGCATGCTTGGAACAAATTTAGTTTCATTTAAAACTGAAAATAAAAAATAAACACAGCCTGGTGCAGTTACTCATGCCTGTAATCCCAGTACTTTGAGAGGCAGGCAGATTACCTGAGTCAGGAGTTTGAAACCAGACTGACGAGCATGGTGAAATCCTGTCTACTAAAAATACAAAAAATTAGCCGGGTGTGGTGGTGGGTGCCTGTAATCTCAGCTACTCAGGAGGCTGAGGCAGGATAATTGCTTGAACCCAGTAGGCAGAGGTTGCAGTCAGCTGAGACCATACCACTGCACTCCAGCCTGGGCAACAGAGATAGACTCCATCTCAAAAAATAATAAAAATAAACACAAGAATAGCTAAGAAATTACTGAATATAAAGACCTGTGAGGATGAGAAAGGGGGCAGGGTAGAACTACTCCAAGGTATAAAAACATACCATAAACTTCTTTGATTAAACAGATACTGGCACAAGAATAAGCCATTAAATCAATGGAATAAAATATAATTTCTAGAAATAGATCCAATTACACATAAACATCTAGTATATGATAAAAGTGGTATCTCAGATCACTGGGTCAAAGATGCTCTGGTTAATACACAGCGTAGGGCAGAGGAGGGGTCTGCAAGCCCTGGGCCATCAACTGGTACCAGTCCATGGCCTGTTAGGAACTGGGCCACAAAGCAGGAGGTGAGCAGAGGCCAAGCCAACATTACTGCCTGACAGCTGTGTCTCCTATCAGGTCAGCGGCAGCATTAAATTATCATAGACGTGGAAACCCTACTGTGAATTGCTCATGGGAAGGATCTAGGTTGTGTGCTCCTTATGAGAATCCAACTGATGCCTGATGGTCTGAGTTGGTACAGTTTCACCCCAAACCATCCCCCTCACCCCACCCCTCATTCTGTGGAAAATCTGTCTTCCATGAACCTGGTCCCTGGTGCCAAAAAGGTTGAGAATGGTTGGTGTAGGGACTAATAGACAGCCATTTGAAAAAAGGTAAAAGTAGATTCATTTTTTTCCATCACACCCAAGAATAAACTCCAATTGGATCAGAGATATAAAAGTAAATCTTTTTTATAGATGGTTATAAATCTATAAAAAAGATTTACTTTTATAAGAAATATCCAGTGAATTCCTCTAAAACCCATCTGTAAAGAAAGGTTTCCTAACTATGACTAAAATTCTAGATGCAATTAAAAACAAAATAATATGATACATTGGGGAATTTGCATAGCCAAAAAAACTAATTAACAAAATCAAAGACAAAACTGGGAAAAATATTCATAGCATATATCATAGATGAAGAGATATCCTTAATATATTAAGCACTTTTTTAAATGGAGGAAAATCAACTTACAGAATCCTATACAAAAATGAGCAGGGAGACTGGGCACAGTGACTCATGCCTGTAATCTCAGCACTCTGGGAGGCAGAGGCAGCAGATGGTGTGAGTTCAAGAGTTCAAGACCGACCTAGGCAACATGAAGAAACCCCATGTCTATGAAAAAAAAAATACAAAAATTAACCAGGCATGGTGGCATGTGCCTATAGTCGCAGCACCTTGGAAGGCTGAAGTGGGAAGATCACTTGAACCAGGAAAGAGGAGGTTGCAGTGAGTTGAGATCATGCCACTGCACTACAGCCTGGGCAACAGGGTGAAACCCTGTCTCAAACAAAGAGCAATCAAAATAATAGGCAAAGATTTGAATAAACAATTCAAAAAAGATATAAAAATGCCTCTTAATTATGTAAAACGTTTTGTAATTTCATTCATATAAAAATGCAAATTAAAATTACAATAAAATTTAATTTTTTCACCCATTAAATTAGTGAAAAATTCAAAAGTTTAACAATACATTCTATTGGTGAGGTAACAGAGAAACAGGTAATGCCATATATTGCTGATAGATATAGAAAATGTCACAATCCCTATGAAGGGGAATTTGTCAATATCTAACCAATTATATATAACTAAATCTCAAGCCAGAAATCCCTGTATGAATTTATCTAAAATGTGTATCTCCAACAATATGAAGGCACATGATATGGTTTGGCTCTGTGTCCCCACCCAAATTTCACCTCCAATTGTAATCCCCATAATCTTCATGTGTCAAGGATGTGACCAGGTAGAGGTAACTGGATCATGGGGACAGTTTCCCCAATGCTGTTCTAGTAATAGTGAGTGAGTTCTCACAAGATCTGATAGTTTTATAAGCATGTGGCATTACCCCTGCTTGCACTCACTTCATCATGGTGCCCTGTGAAGAGGGTGCCTTATCCTTGGTTTTCTGCTATGACTGTAATTTCTCAGCACTATGAAACTGTGAATCAATTAAGCCTCCTTCCTTAATAAATTATCCAGTCTTGGGTATGTCTTCATAGCCGTATAAGAACAGACTAAGACACACATAATCACAAAGGTATTCATACAGTATTATTTGTGATTATAAAGCAATGGAGATTGGGTAAATAACCTATGAAATACACATAAAATGGAGTACTATAAAGCCATAAGACAGAATAAAGAGAAACTCTTTGTACTGAAATGGAATGATTTCCAAGAGACATAATTAAGCAAAAAAAGCAAAATGCAATATACACATTCACAAACATAATATAAATACATATAAAATTTGCTAACATTATTATATAAAAGGCAAACACTTTAAAAATATACAAAATAGTTTGTCATTATAAAAAGGAACACAGGAAGCCTAAACCAGAAAACAATCAACTTGTGGAAGATCTGTGAAAAATCTTGTAAAAGAAATTCTCTGTGTAAACATATTGGCTAAAGTTAAAGTAGTACTCAGTTTTTCCATAAATTGAACATTAGAATAAAAACACACCAGAACTTTCTTAGAGCACTGATCTGCTCTTTCACAAAAGCTGTAAAGTGTTATAAAGGTTTATAAGAATCTTAACTTATGGTCATACTGATTGAGACTGGATAGATTTGTCTATAGGGTTTTGTTAAGGTTTGACATCAATAGTGCATTAATGCAAAGGGGAAATTTAGCTTCCTCTCCTGAACAATATTTTCATATTATATTAAAAATAATAAAATATTTTTGTTTGCCTTCTGAATAAACTGCAGGAAAAGGAAGGGAAAGAAAAGAAATAGATTGTTGGGAAAGCTATTTTCCCCTTAATGAGTAAAGGTTTTTGCCTTTGAAAAATGTTTGAGTTATCATTTTGGCTAAATGAATGACTTATGTTGACCTGGAATTTGATAATATCAAGTGCTTTAAACTCTGAATATATGAAAAACTTTCCAAAGTCAAATGATAAATTATGTCTTTTCTAACCCAATCTTTTAGATATTAGGTCCCCTAAAGTTCAAAAGAGACATATTTGGCCTATTTGGTAAAAAAATCACAAGAAACACTGTCAAATATAAAAATGGTATTTGGCTTTCCTGGAGCTATATTTGTTTAAATATGTTATTGGAGTTATTGGTATCTTTTCCAAAATTATGGGAAACTCCTACAATTCTGATATGACTTAGTGTATGTTATCAGTAATAATTATTAGAGGAAAAAACTTTCAGGACTCATGGAGAGCTGAAATGTTTGTGCTAATAAGTCAGGACAGCAGTTAACTGCATGGACAACGCCGATAGAAGACTGAAATAATCTTTTTTGACTTTTTGCTTAAAATGTTACAGACCCTTTATTTTGGTTTTTGAAGTCAAAGAACCTTTTCTTTTGAGCCATTTACAACTTCTAACAATGGAATAAAGTATTCTCTAAACAAAATTTGGAACGTTATTTGTTTTTCTCTGCCTGATTTCTCCAGAATTTGGAAATTATTTGTGAACAGTCTTAATTCATGGCAACATAGTTATTTGCATAAGTGTAATAAGAATGTTTTCTTTTGCAACAGAACACAACTGGAGAAACTGGTTATTTTACCAAGGCTTTGACTGGAATGGCATGCTTTCCTTTAAGGAATCAAATGTGACTTACAGAGCCAATAAAAGTCCCTTGGAAAAACTGGCCTCATACCTTGTCTACACAGTACTCATACAGGATGCTTTCTAACTGAGCACCTCTCCACCCTGAATACAAGAGACCCTAATAGTTAGCCAGATTTATCATCATCTTTATTCAGCCTGAAGAAGTTACAGAAGATCTTTGTCCCTCTACAACCCTTAAGATTAAGGATTCCCTTGTCAAGGGAAAGGGGGAAATATATCACAGGCATTTGAACCAGAGCAACTCCATCTTGAATAGGGGCTGGGTAAAATAAGGTTGAGACCTACTGGGCTACATTCCCAGTAGGCTTGGCATTTTAAGTCAGAAGATGAGGCAGAAGGTTTGCAAAAGGTACAGGTCACAAAGACCTTGATAAAAAAATATGAAAAAGAAGCTGGTCAAAATGCACCAAAACCAAGGTGGCAATAAAACTGAGCTCTCGTAGTCCTCACTGTTCTTTAAATGCTAATATAATGCATTAGCATGCTAAAAAACACTTTCATCGATACAATGACAGTTTTCAAATGCCATGGCAATGTTAGGAAGTTACCCTATATGATCTAAAACAGAGGCAGAACACTCAGTTCCAGGAACTGCCCATCCCTTTCCCAGAAAACTCATGAATAATCAATTTCTTGTTTAGCATATAATTGAGAAATAACCATAAGTGTAAACACAGTGTGCAGCCCAAGCCACTGCCCTGTCAATGGAGCAGCTGTTCTTTATTTCTTTACTTTCTCAATAAACTTGCTTTCACTTTAAAAATGAACAAATGAACAAAAAACACCACAAAACAAAACAAAACCACAAGTCAACTATATGCTGCTTACAGAATATTCAATTTAGATCCAAAGGCACAAACAGATTCAAAGTGAAATGATAAAAAAAGATATTTTATGCAAATAGTAACTAAAAGATCACTAGAATGCTATTCAAATATCAGAATAAACAGATTTTAAGTAGAAAACTATGAGACAAAGACATTGTATATTGATAACAGTCATTTCAGTAAAAATATATAACAACGAGCATATATGCATCAAATACAGCAATTATGTGTATAGTAGATAATTATATGCATTAATTACATATAAACACTGACAGGATTTTAAGGAAACACTGACAGGGTTTGAAGGAAAAAAGCTAACATCACACTCATCGGTCAAAGACTGAAAGCTTCCCTTCAAGATGAGTAACAAGAGGATGACCACTTTCATCACTGCTATTTAACATTGTACTGGATGACCCAGCTAGAGCAATTAGGCTAAATAAATAAATGGCTTACAAATTGTAGAGAGGAAAAAAAAAAAACTATCCCTTTACAGATGTCATAAAACGATATACAGAAAATCTACAGAAGTCCACAAAAAGATCTACTACAGCTAATAAATGAATTCTGCAAAGTTGCAGGATATATGATCAACAAACAAAAATTCTGTTAAGTTCCTATATACTAGCAATGAACAATCTAAAAAGGGAAATTTAAAAAATTCCATTTATAATAGCATTCAAAAGGATAAAATATCTAGAAATAAATTTAATAAGGTGAATTTAAGAAGGTTAAAGATCTGTATACTGAAAATTCTACATGGACAGAAAAATGAAAACAAGAGACACTGGGACTATTAGAAGGGAGCAGGTGAGCAAGAGTTGAAAAGCTACCTCTTAGGTTTTATGTTCACTACCTGAGTGATGGGATCATTTGTACACTAAACCTCAGCAACACACAATTTACCCATGTAACATATCTACACATGTACTGCCTAAACCTACAATAGAAGTTGAGAAAAAAAATTCTACGGCATTGCTGAAAGAAATTAAAGAAGGACTTAACTAAGAAATCATTGGGCATGGTGGATCACATCTGTAATTCTAGCACTTTGGGAGGCTGATGCAGGTGGATCACCTAGGGTCAAGAGTTTCAGACCAGCATGGCCAACAGGGTGAAACCCTGTTTCTACAAAAAATACAAAAGTATGTCAGATCCAAGATGGCCAAATAGGAACAGCTCTGGAGTGCAGTTCCCAGCAAAAACGCAGAGGGTGAGTGGTCACTGCATTTCCAAACAAATTCTCACTGCCCACAGACCAGGAGACTCCCTGGCGGAAAGGCACTATGAGTTTTCAGCACAGCTATTTCAGCTGGTGTAGCAGGTCTCCGCACAAAAACTCACACAAATCTGGGCACCGTTTCAACTGGTACCTGGAATGCCTGGGATACAGAGTTGCCCATTCAACTGAAAAAGAGGGGGCTGAAACAGGGAGCCAGGTGATCTGGCTGGGTGAGTCCCACCCCAACAAAGACCAGCAATCTGAAATGCTCTGTACTGAGAGTTTCACAGTAAGCACAGCTGGACACAGGAAGGTCCAGCTCTGTTGAGGGAAGGGCGTCCGCAATTACTGAGGCAGTCCACCACTACTAGGCAGTCCACCATTACTAAGATAGTCAGCCATTACTGAGGCAGTCCATCATTACTGAGACAGTCTGCCATTACCAAAGCAATCTGCCATTACTGAGGCAGTCCACCATTACAGAGACAGTCTGCCATTACTGAGGCAGACAGCCATTACAGAGACACTCCACCATTACTAAGGCAGACCGCCATTACCAAGGCAGTTCTAACTATACTTCTAGAAACAAAACCACAAGGAAGTTGACAGCAGCTGGGCAGAGCCCCCAGCAGCTCAGCAATGCCTCTGCTGGCAGACTGTGATGAGACTACCTCCTGGCTGGGCAGGGCATCTCTAAAAAAAGGCATCAGCATGTCAGGAACTTATAAATAAAGCCCCACATTCCCAGGACAGAGTACCCGGGAGAAAAAGGCAGTTGTGAGTACTGCTGCAGCAGACTTAAATGTACCTGCTCAGCAGCTCTGAAGGGAACAACGGAGCTCACAGCTCAGCACTTGAGCTCCTATAAGTGACAGACTGTCTCCTCAAGCAGCTCCCCAACCCCTGTATATCGAAAGAGACATCTCATAAAAAAGAGCAAAGACGACATCTCATGGGTATCATTCCGGAACAAAGATAACAGAAGAACAAACTGGCAGCAACCCTTACTGTTCTGCAGCCACTGCAGGTGATCCCCAGGCAAGCAGGGTCTGGAGTGGACCTCCAGCAGTCCTAAAGCAGAGGAGCCTGATTGTTAGAAGGAAACTAAAAAACAGAAAGAAAAAACTTCATCATCAACTAAAAGGACGTCCACTCAGAGACCCCATTCAAAAGTCACCAACTACAAAGACCACAGGTAGATAACTCCACATAGATGGAAAGAAACCAGAACAAAAGGATGAAAACACCCAAAACCAGAATGCCTCCCCTCCTCCAAGGATCACAACTCCTCACCAGCAAGGCAACAAGGCTGGATGGAGAAGGAGTCTGATGAATTGACAGAAACAGGGTAACAGCAAACTTCGCTGAGCTAAAAGAACATGTTCTAATCCAATGCAAATAAACTAAGAACCTTGAAAAAAGGTTTGATGAAATGCTAATGAGAATAAACAGCTTAGAAAAGAATATAAATGAATTGATAAAGCTGAAAAACACAACACGAGAACTTTGCAAAGCATACATAAATTTCAGTAGCCAAACTGACCAAGCAGAAGAAAGGATATCAGAGATTGAAGATCAACTCAATGAAATAAAAAGAGAAGGCAATATTAGAGAAAAAAAGAGTGAAAAGAAATGAACAAATCCTCCAAGAAATATGGGATTATGTGAAAAGACCTAATTAACATTTGATAGGTATAACTGAATCTGAGGGAGAGAATGAATCCAAGCTGGAAAACACTCTTCAGGATATTATCCAGGAGAACTTCCCCAACCTAGTAAGGAAGACCAATATTCAAGTATAGAAAATACCAAGCAGAGAACACCACAAAGATATTCCTCAACAAGAGTAACCCCAAGGCACATAATCATCAGATTCTCCAGGGCTGAAATGAAGAAAAAAATGCTAAGGGCAGCCAGAGAGAAAGGTTGGGGTACCCACAAAGGGAAGCCCATCAGACTCACAGTGGATCTCTTGGCAGAAACCCTACAAGCCAGAAAAGAGTGGGGGCCAATACTCAAAATCCTTAAAGAAAAACTTTCAACCCATAATTTCATATCCAGCCAAACCAAGCTTCATAAGTGAAGGAGAAATAAAATCCTTTATGAACAAGCAATTGCTGAGAGATTTCGTCACCAGCAGGCCTGTCTTACAAGAGCTCCTGAAAGAAGCACTAAACATAGAAAGGAATAAACAGTACCAGCCACTCTAAAAATGGCCAAATGGTAAAAAGCATCAACACAATGAAGAAACTGCATTAATTAATGGGCAAAACAACAAGCTAGCACCAGAATGGCAGGATCAAATTCACATATAACATTAACCTCAAATGTAAATGAACTAAATGACCCAATCGTAAGACACTGACTGGTAAATTGGATTAAAAGTCAAAACCCATCGGTGTACTGTATCCAGGAAACCCATCTCATATGGAAGGATACACACAGGCTCAAAATAAAGGGATGGAGAAAGATTTACCAAGCAAATGGAGAGCAAGAAAAAAGAATTTGCAATCCTAGTCTCTGAAAAAATAGACTTTAAACCAACAAAAATCAAAAGAGACAAAGAAAGGCATTACATAATGGTAAAAGGATCAATGCAACAAGAAGAGTTAATGATCCTAAATATATATGCATCCAATACTGGAGCACCCAGATACATAAAGCAAGTTCTTAACTACCTACAAAGAGACTTAGACTCCCACACATTAATAGTATGAGACTTTAACACTCCACTGTGGATATTAGACAGATCAAAAAGGCAGAAAATTAACAAGTATATCCAGGACTTGAACTCAAGCCTGGACCAAGAAAACCTAATAGCCATTTATAGAACTCTCCACCCCAAATCCATAGAATATACATTCTTCTCAGCACCACATCACACCTACTCTAAAACTGACCACATAATTGGAAGTAAATCACTCCTCAGCAAATGCAAAAGAATGGGTATCATAACAAACAGTCTCTCAGGCCACAGTGCAATCAAATTAGAACTCAGGATTCAGAAACTAACTCAGAACCTCACACTTCATGGAAACTGAACAACTGGCTCTTGAATGTTGACTGGATAAACAATGAAATGAAGGTAGAAATAAAGATGTTCTTCGAAACCAATGAGAACAAAAATACAACGTACCAGAATCTCTGGGATACATTTAAAGCAGTGTCAGACATAAATTTATAGCAATAAATGCACATATGAGAAGGAAGGGAAGATTTAAAATCAACACCCTATCATCAAAATTGAAAGAGCTAGAGGAGCAAGATCAAAAAAACTCAGAAGCTAGCAGAAGACAAGAAATAACTAAGATCAGAGCAGAACAGAAAAAGATAGAGACACAAAAAAACTCTTCAAAAAATCAATAAATCCAGGAGCTGGTTTTTTTTTTTTTTTAAAAGATCAGCAAAATAGACCACTAGCCAGATTAATAAAAAAGAAAAGAAAGAAGAATCAAATAGATGCAATAAAAAATGATAAAGGGCATATCCCCACAGATTGCACAGAAATACAAACTACTATCAGAGATTACTACAAACAACTCTATGCACGTAAACCAGTAAACCTGGAAGAAATAGATAAATTCCTCGACACTTGCACCCTCCCAACCCTAAACCAGGAAGAAGATGAAACCCTGAATAGACCAATAATAAGAACTCAAGTTGAGGCAGCAATTAAAAAGCTACCAACCAAAAAAGCCCAGGTCCAGGTGGGTTCACAGCCAAATTCTACCAGACACACAAAGAGATGTTACCATTCTTTCAGAAACTATTCCAAACAATCCAAAAAGAGAAAATCCTTCCCAAATCATTTTATGAGACCAACATCATCCTGATATTAAAACCCAGAAGAGACTCAACAAAAAAAGAAAACTTTAGGCCAATATCCATGATGAACATAGATGCAAAAATCTTCAATAAAATACTGGCAAACCGATTCCAACAGCACATCAAAAAGCTTATCCATCGCGATCAAGTAGGCTTCATCCCAGGGATGCAAGGTTGGTTCAACATACTCAAGTCTATACATGTAATCCACCAAATAAACAGAACCAAAGACAAAAACCACATGATTATCTCAATAGATGCAGAGAAGGTCTTCAACAAAATTCAACAGTCCTTTATGCTAAAAACTCTCAATAAACTAGGTATCCATGGGATGTATCTCAAAATAATAAAAGCTATTTATGACAAACCCACAGCCAATATCATACTGAATGGCCAAAAACTGGAAACATTCCTTTTGAAATCTGGCACTAGACAAGGATACCCTCTCTCACCAACCCTATTCAATACAGTATTAGAAGTTCCATGAAGGTGCTCCATTGCAGCCACCAGGCTTGCTGCCTTCCTGTTTGCCACTCACCTGGCCGACCAGACACGACGCGCCAGTAGCATAGCACCAATTCCTCTCTGGCTGTTGGGTGCTGCTCTGAGCAGCGTCACCCTTTATACCAGAAAGCTGGCGGGCACTATGGGGAAAAAACAAAACAAGAAGACAGTGGAGGAGGTGCTAGAAGAGGAGGAAGAGGAATATGTGGTGGAAAAAGTTCTCAACCTTCAAGTGGTAAAGGGCAAAGTGGAGTACCTCCTAAAGTGGAAGGGGTTCTAAGATGAGGACAATACATGGGAGCCAGAAGAGAATATGGATTGCCCCAACCTCATTGCCGAGTTTCTGAAGTCACAGAAAACAGCACATGAGACAGATAAATCGGAGGGAGGCAAGTGCAAAGCTGATTCTGATTCTGAAGATAAGGGAGAGGAGAGAAAACCAAAGAAGAAGAAAGAAGAGTCAGAAAAGCCACGAGGCTTTGCTCAAGGTTTGAAGCCGGAGCGGATTATTGGAGCTACAGACTCTAGTGGAGAGCTCATGTTCCTAATGAAATGGAAAAACTCTGATGAGGCTGACCTGGTCCCTGCCAAGGAAGCCAATGTCAAGTGCCCACAGGTTGTCATATCCTTCTATTAGGAAAGGCTGACGTGGTATTCCTACCTCTCAGAGGATGATGACCAAAAAGATGACAAGAATTAACTCTCCTGAGTACCAGCCCCTGTCACATCTGACTGTGGGTTTCAAGTGGGAAGGGAAGGAGTTCTACTTGTCTTGACACCACAGAGGTGGCTTGAGAAGATGTCCTTTGAAGAGCCAGTATAGTTTCTATGCCCTGCAGCAGCCCACGCGCTTTAAAGCCATTACAGGCTGTATAGTTTGCACACCCACCCCAGTGGAGATGAAGGGGGTAAATGTTTCAAGGCAACCTTTTCTGCACTTTGCTGAGAAAAGCAAAGGGCCTTCTATGAAGGACAAAACTTGCAGAACTGGGTGTGTGGGAGAGCAAAAAAATACTGTAGATCTTCAAAGAGCATCTCCACAACCCACAGCCTTCTTTCCAATACTGTAAACTCTGCATTTTTACAGCATAGCCTGTGTGTAGTTTTTGGCTATTACTGGTGTATTATTTGGGGGAGGGAAGGATGGGGAGGGGAGAAAGGGCGATGGGTAGCATCATTTTGATTAAATTTGGGAGCCTGAAAGTGGAAACGGTAAAGCAATGGAAAGAACAGACAACTAATGATATGCTTCTATGTCCAGAATGTTTTACGTTTCAAAAAAACATCATTGGCACCATAAATAAGGACTGTGAGAGACTGTTTAAAAGCTGTGAATGTCTGAAACCTATAAGCCAAGGTGTTCCCTGCCTAAACTTACTGCTGTTTCCCATGAAGGACTAAGCCAGTTAATAAGTTACCAAAGTTGCCATTTTGGAAATGGAAATTGAATGAGGAGGGAAGGTCTTTTATTGGAGAGTATACAGTACAATCAGATCATTCTGTCTCAGAGGTGCTAATTCCTGAAATTAGAAGACCTTTCTTTTCCAATAACAAAATTATAAATATCAGCTTGTTCATCGAAGCCACTGGCTGAGGTGTTGGGGAAGAGGAAGAGGGTGGTAGAGGAGATAAGACAGGAGGGAAAGACAAGGGCCTATGCTCTTAGTGGGAGGAATTCTTGGAGTCGTTCTCTTTTTTTGAGGTTTAAACTCTGAAACCACTGGTGGCAGGGTTCAGTCACTGACAGCACAAGTTTCACTGAATTGATTCCAGAGTAGGGTGACTTAAAAAAACCTTGCTCCCAGGAGAAGATTAAACTTTCATACTGGGCAGTGGTTCTCTTTAAAACACACACATACACACACTTTTTAAAAAAAATCCTAAGAAGTAACATAGCCAAAATACTCTGTCTTGAGTCATGAGATCCATCAGTTCTTGATATTATCTAGACTTGCATCTAGAGCTACATTGTAAAATCTTTTTAGGCATGTGTTAGATTTCTGTGAAAACTTTGTTTAAATGTAAACTTCATACTGCACTGTCAGTTTTTGTCTTAATAAAACTATAGATTTATTTAAAAAAAAAAAAAAAAAAAAGAAGTTCCAGCCAGAGCAATCAGGCAGGAAAAGAAATAAAGGGTATTCAATTAAGAAAGGAGGAAGTCAAATTGTCTCTATTTGCAGAAGACCCCATTGTTTCAGCCAAAAATCTCCTGAAACTGATAAGTAACTTCAGCAAAGTCTCTGATACAAAATCAATGTGCAGAAATCACAAGCATTCCTATACACCAATAACAGACTTAAAGAGAGCCAAATCAAGAATGAACTGCCACTCACAATTGCTACAGAGAGAATAAAATACTTAGGAATACAACTAACTAAGGACATGAAGGACCTCTTCAAGGAGACCCACAAACCACTGCTCAAGGAAATAAGAGAGAACACAAACAGATGGAAAAACATTCCATGCTCACGGTTAGAAAGAATCAATATTGTGAAAATGGTCATACTGCCCAAAGTAATTTATAGATTCAATGCTATCCCCATCAAGCTACCTCTGACCTTCTTCATGGAACTGGAAAAAAAACACCTTAAACTTCATATAGAACCAAAAGAGAGCCCGCATAGCCAAGTCAATTCTAAGTAAAAAGAACAAAGCTGGAGGCATCACACTACCAGACTTCAAACTATACTACAAGGCTACAGTAATCAAAACAGCATGGTACTAGTACCAAAACAGAGATACAGACAAACGGAACAGAACAGAGGCCTCAGAGGCAATGCCACACATCTACAACCATGTGATCTTTGACAAACCTGATAAAAACAAGCAATGGGGAAAGGATTCCCTGTTTAATAAATGGTGTTGGGAAAACTGGCTAGCCATGTGCAGAAAGCAGAAACTGAACCCCTTCCTGACACCTTACACTAAATTAACTCCAGATGGTTTAAAGACTTAAACATAAGACCTAACACCGTAAAAACCCTAGAAGAAAGCCTAGGAAAAACCATTCAGGACATAGGCATAGGCAAGGACTTCATGACTAAAACACCAAAAGCATTGGCAACAAAAGCCAAAATAGACAAATGGGATCTAATTAAACTCCAGAGCTTCTGCACAGCAAAAGAAACAATCATTCGAGTGAACCAGGAACCAACAGAATGGGAAAAAATTTTGCAACCTACCCATCTGACAAAGGGCTAATATCTACAATCTATAAAGAACTAAAACAGATTTATAAGAAAAAAACAAACAAGCCCATTCAAAAGTGGGGAAAGCATATGAACAGACACTTTTCAAAAGAAGACACAGATGAGGCCAACAAAGATATGAAAAAAATGCTCATCATCACTGGTCATTAGAGAGATGCAAATCAAAACCACATTGAGATACCAGCTTACGCCAGTCAGAATGGCGATCATTAAAAAATCTGGAGACAACAGATGCTGGAGAGGATGTGGAGAAATAGAAACACTTTTACACTGTTGGTGGGAATGTAAATTATTTCAACCATTGTGGAAGACAGTGTGGCGATTCCTCAAGAACCTAGAAATAGAAATTCCATTTGACCCAGCAATCCCATTACTGGATATATATCCAAAGGATTACACATCGTTCTATTTAAAGATACATGCACACATATGTTCACTGTGGCACTGTTTACAATAGCAATGACCTGGAACCAACCCAAATGCCCATGGATGGTAGACTGGACATGGAAAATGTGGCACATATACACCATGGAATACTACGCAGCCATAAAAAACAATGAGTTTGTGTCCTTTGTAGGGATATGGATGAACCTGGAAACCATCATTCTCAGCAAACTGACATAAGAACAGAAAATCAAACACTGCATGTTCTCAGTCATAGGTGGGTGTTGAACAATGAGAACACATGGACACAGGGAGGAGAGCATCACACACTAGGGTCTGTTGGGGGGGACTAGGGGAAGGACAGCGGTGGGTAGGGAGTTAGGGAGGAACAACATGGGGAGAAATGCCAGATATAGGTGATGGGAATGGAGGTAGGAAACCACATTACCATCTATGTACCTATGCAACAATCCTGCATGTTCTTCACGTGTATCCCAGAACCTAAAGTGCAATAAAATGTATATTTCTTTAAGAAATAAAATAAAATAATTTTTAAAAAATCCAAAAGTAGCCAGGTGTGGTGGCACATGCCTGTAACCCCAGCTACTTGGGTGGCTGAGGCAGGAGAATCGCTTGAATCTGGGAGGTAGAGGTTGCTAGAGAAGACTCAATATTATTAAATGGCAATACTTCCCCAAATAATCTACAGATTAAACACAATCCCTATCTAAATTCAATGGCATTTTCGTAGAAACAGGAAATCTGATTTTCAAACTCATTTGCAATTGGAAAGAGTCCTGAATAGCCAAAACAATACTGAAAAACAAAGCTTACACTTCCTGATTTTAGAACTTACTGCAAGGTTACAGTAATCAAAACAGTGTGATAACGGCATAAAAACAGACATATAGAACAAAGGAACAAAATTGAGAATCCAGAAGCAAACCCTAAAATCTATGGATAAATGACTTTTTGACTATGGTGCTAAGATCTTTTCATGGGGAAAGAATAGTATCTTCAACAAATGTTGCTGAAATAACTGGATGACCATATGGAAAAGAATGAAGTTGGACCCTATATCTTACACCATATACAAAATATAAGAGCTAAAAGTATAAAGTATTTGAAAACAACATAGAGATGAATCTTTAAGACCTTATAACTGTCACTAAATTCTTAGATTTGACTCAAAAATCAAAACCAAAGAATAGATAAATTAGACTTTCTCAAAATTAGACTCTTGTGCTTCAAAGAATATCATAAAAAATTAAAAGATAACCAAGAAAAAGGGAGAACATATTTGCAAATCATGTATTTGATAAGGTGTTTCAAATCCAGAATATATAAAGAACACTACCAATAAGAAAAAGTCAAAAGACCCATTTTAAAAATAAGCAAAATATTTTAAAATCCAGATCTTCCTCTAAAGAATATACACAAATAGCCCACAAACACATGATGCTAAACATTATCTGACATCAGGAAAATGCAAATCAAAACCACAATGAGCTATAACCTCACACTGCTAAGATGGCTACAGTAATATAAAACAACAGCAAAGTTTAGGGACCCTAAAAATAACAAACGTTAACAAAGATGTGGCGAAAGAGAAACCCTTTTACATCGCTGGTAGGAATGTAAAATGGTGTGGCCATCATAGAAAATAGTTTGACAGCAATTCAGTTAAGAATTACCGTATGATTTACCAACTTTACTTTTATGTATATAGCCAAGAGAAATGAAAATTTATGTCCACAAGGTGACTTGTAAACAAATGTTTACAGCAACATTACCTGTAAGAGCCAAAAGGTGAAATCAACTCAAATCCGAACCAGCTGATGAAAAGATGATCAAAATGTGTAATTACCATAAAGTGAAATATTAAATAGTATTCAGCCATGAAAAGAACTTAAGTGCATGCTACAACTTGGATGAATCTTGAAAACATAATGCTAGGTAAAAGCAGCAAGATAGAAAAGTTCAAATATTGTATGATTTATTTAATTATAAAATACACAGAATTGGCAAATCTATACAAACAGAAAGTAGGTTAGTATTATCTTCAAGGGGCAGGGGAAATAAAGAAGAAGTTGTGATTACCTGATAGATACAACATATTTCTCTAAAGTGGTAAAGAGTTTTAAAACTAGAGAGAGGTGGTAAATGCACTAAATGTCACTGAATTTGTACATTTAAAAACATTTAATATAGCATGTGAATTTCACCACAATAAATAAGGAAAAACAGGAATAATGACAAATTCTCAAATTTGACAAAATATATAAAGTTAGTCTCATGAAAGGTAAACACAAAGAAATCCAAACCCAGAGAGTTTTAACAGAATTGCTGAAAGCTAAGGCCAAGAAAAAAAAGTCCTGAAAGCAGCCCAAGCACATAACACAGAGGGGAAAAAAGCAGCCCAAGCACATAACACAGAGGGGAAAAAAGCAGCCCAAGCACATAACACAGAGGGGAAAAAAGCAGCCCAAGCACATAACACAGAGGGGAAAAAAACAGCCCAAGCACGTAACACAGGGGAAAAAAGAAGCCCAAGCACATAACACAGAGGGGAAAAAGCAGCCCAAGCACATAACACAGGGGAAAAAAGCAGCCCAAGCACATAACACAGAGGGGAAAAAAGCAGCCCAAGCACATAACACAGAGGGGAAAAAAGCAGCCCAAGCACATAACACAGAGGGGAAAAAAGCAGCCCAAGCATATAACACAGGGGAAAAAAGCAGCCCAAGCACATAACACAGAGAGGAAAAAAGCAGCCCAAGCACATAACACAGAGGGGAAAAAAGCAGCCCAAGCACATAACACAGAGGGGAAAAAAAGCAGCCTAAGCACATAACACAGAGGGGAAAAAAGCAGCCCAAGCACATAACACAGAGGGGAAAAAAGCAGCCCAAGCACATAATACAGAGGGGAATAAACCATTCAAATGAATGTGAAATTTCTGTCAGAAACTACCCAGTCAGATATATGTAGAACATTTTTAAAGTGATGAAAGAGAAAGAAACATCAAATCAAAATTCTATTATAGAATTAGATTCTCCAATTCTAATTCTAGTAGAGAATACATTCTTCATGAATAAAGTTGAAATTCTCAGATGAAGGAAAACTAAGAAAATTCATTGTCTGTGGATCTGCTCTTAAGAAATGCTATGGAAATTTCTTCAGACAAAAGGGAAGGGATGTGAGAGGAAAACTTGGAATATCTGGAATGAAAGAAAACAGACGGTAAATATTTAAATAAATGTAATAATAGTTTCCTCTTACATTGTGTAAATTTTTTTTTCTTTTTCCTTTTCTTTTTTTTAGATAAGGTCTCACGCTGTCACCCAGGCTAAAGTGCAGTGGTGTAATTTCAGCTCACTGCAACCTCCACTTCCTGCACTCAAGCCATTCTTCTGCCTCAGCCTCCCAAGGAGCTGGGACTACAGGCATGGAGCACAATGCCTAGTTAATTTTTGAATTTTTTTGTAGAGATGAAGTTTTGCTGGTCTTGAACTCCTGAGCTCAAGTAATCTGCCTACATTGGTCTCCCAAAGTGCTAGGATTACAGATGTGAGCGACATAACATAGTATTACAGTTAAAAGTAAAAGTTATAACATTACCTTGTAGGTTTTCAATGTATGTAGAAATGTATGTAATACAATGCAACTATGATACAGAGTGAAGAATAAGGGGACTTACATTCTACTTTTTATTTTTATTTTTTTGAGATGGAGTTTCGCTCCTGTTACCCAGGCTGGAGTGCAATGGCGCGATCTCGACTCACTGCAACCTCCGCTTCCTGGGTTCAGGGAATTCTCCTGCCTCAGCCTCCTGAGTAGCTGGGATTACAGGCACGCACCACCATGCCCAGCTAATTTTTTGTATTTTTAGTAGAGACGGGGTTTCACCATGTGGACCAGGAAGGTCTCGATCTCTTGACCTCGTGATCCACCCGCCTCGACCTCCCAAAGTGCTGGGATTACAGGCTTGAGCCACCATGCCCGGCCCACATTCTACTTCAAATAGTAAAATATTAATTCTAAGTAGATTGTGAAAAGTTAAATATGTATAATTTCTAGAGCAATAATGAAAAAATCCATTTGAAGATAGTAGTAGTAGTTTATATAGTTTATAGTAATAAACTCAATAGATAAAATGGAAAACTAAAATAGTCATCTAAAGGTAGCAAAAAGGAAACATCAGAGAGGAAACTGCTCAAAGAAATCAGAGTATGACAAACAAATGGAAAAACATTCCACGCAGTGCTATTCCTATTAAACCACCAATGTGAATCTTCACAGAATTAGAAAAAAATGTTCTAAAACTCACATGTAACCAGAAATGAGCCCAAATACCCAAGGCAATCCTAAGCAAAAGAAACAAAGCTGGAGGCATCACATTACCAGACTTCAAACTATACTACAAGGTTACAGTAGCCAAAACAGCATGGTACTGGTACAAAAACAAACACCTAGATTAATGGAACAAAAAAGTGTGTGAAGAAATAATTCTGCATACCTACAACCTTATCTCATCTTCAACAAAGTCAACAAAAACAAGCAGTGGGGAAAAAACTCCCTATTCAATAAATGGTGTTGGGATAACTAGCTAGCCATATGCAGTAGATTGAAAATGAACCCCTAGTATTCACCATATACAGAAATCAATTCAAGATTGATTAAAGCTTAAATGTAAAAACCAAAATTATCAAAACATTGGAAGCTAACTTAGAAAACAGTATTCTGGACATAGGCCTTGGCAAAGATTTCATGACAAAGATGTCAAAAGCAAATGTGACAAAACCCAAAATTGACAAATGGGACCTAATTAAAGAGCTTCTGCACAGCAAAAAGAAGCTATCAACAGAATAAACAGACAACCTGTAGAATGGGAGAAGACATATGCAAACTATGCATCCAACAAAGGTCTAATATCCAGTGTCTATAAGGAACTTGAACAAATTTAAAAGAACCTCATTAAAAAGTGGGCAAATGACATGAACTGACAGTTTTCAAAAGAAGACACACATGCAGCCAAGAAGCATATAATAAAAATGCTCAGCATCACTAATAATCAGAGAAATGCAAATCCAAACTAAAATGGGATACCTCCTCACACCAGTCAGAGTAACTGTTATTAAAAAGTAAAAAAAAAAAAAAAATAGATGCTAGTGAAGTTGCAGAGAAAAGGGAATGGTTATAAACTGCTCTTGGGAATGCAAATTAGTTCAGCCATTGTGGAAAGCAGTGTGGCAATTTCTCAAATAACTTAAAATAGAATTACTGGGCCGGGCGCAGTGGCTCAAGCCTGTAATCCCAGCACTTTGGGAGGCCGAGGGGGGTGGATCACGAGGTCAAGAGATCAAGACAATCCTGGTCAATATGGTGAAACCCATCTCTACTAAAAATACAAAAAATTAGCTGGGCATGGTGGTGCGTGCCTATAATCCCAGCTATTTCGGAGGCTGAGGCAGGAGAATTGCCTGCACCCAGGAGGCGGAGGTTTCGGTGAGCCGAGATTGCACCATTGCACTCCAGCCTGGGTAACAAGAGTGAAACTCCGTCTCAAAAAAAAAAAAAAGAAATAGAATTACCATCCACCCAGCAATCCCATTATTGGGTATACACCCAAAAGAATATAAAGTGTTCTATCATAAAGACACATGCACAAATATGTTCACTGCCTCAATATTCATAGTAACAAACACATGCCTATCAATCTAAAAGCCCATCAATGGTAGACTGGATAAAAAAAAATGTGGCACCTACACACTGTGCACTAGTATGCAGCCATAAAAAAACAATGAGCTTATGCCCTCTGCAGCAACAAGAATGGATATTGGGGTCATTATCCTAAGCAAACTAACACAGGAGCAGAAAACCAAATGCCACATGTTCTCACTTATAAGTGGGAGTTAAACACTGAGTCCACATGGACAGAGAGAAGATAACAACAGACAGCACAGTCTACTGGAGGGTAGGGAATGGGAGAAGGGAGAGGACTGGAAAACTACCCATCGAGTACTGTTCTTATTACCTGGGTAACAAAATAATCTGTACACCAAACCCCTGTGACCCACAAATTGCCTATATTACAAACCTACACATGTACCCCTGAACCTAAAATTTAAAAAAAAAAGGGTAGACCTATAACCAAGCATCAGTAATAATTAAATGCAAATGGTGTAAGCGTAGCAGTTAAAAAAGATTGAGTGAATACATGAAAAACAAGACCTAAAGATAAGCTTTTGGGCTAGGCATCATGGTTCATACCTATAATTCCAGCACTTTGAAAGGCTCATATAGGAGGATCACTTGAGCTCAGGAGTTTGAGACCAGCCTGGGCAGTATAACAAGGCCATGTCTCTACAAAAAATAAAAATGTTAGTTGGGTGTGACAGTGCATCTGTGGTCCCAGCTACATGGGAGGCTGAGGTGAGAAGATCACTTGAGCCCAGGAGGCCAAGGCTGCAATGAACCATGATTGTGTCACTGTATTTTAGCCTGGATAACAGGATGAGACCGTATCTCTAATTAAAAAACAAAATCTATCAGAAACTCACATTAAACGTAAAGATGCAGGTCAGTTAAAGCAAAAGGAAAAAGAAATAGCCTAAAAGACTTATATAAAATTCTACCACTTTTAGGAGAAAATATTTGTGATCTAGAATTATTCAAAGATTTCTCAATATGGTATCAAAAGCAGGATTCATAAAAGAAAAGTGGCAATAAATTATATTTTGTCAAAATAAAACCTTTTTTTATTTAATGGATGCTTTAGAAAGTGAATAAACAAGCTACATACTTAGAGAAAAAATGTGCAAACTATATATCCAACAAAAACTTCTATTCAAAATCTATATTCTCAAAATCCAACCATAAGAAAACAAATGATCTCACTTAAAAATGAGAAAGATTTGGGAGGCTGAGGTGGGCGGATCATGAGGCCAGGAGTTTGAGACCAGACTGACCATCACGGTGAAACCCCATCTCTTCTAAAAATGGAAAAATCAGCTGGGCATGGTGGCGCACACCTGTAGTCCCAGCTACTTAAGAGGCTGAGGCAGGAGAATCGCTTGAACCCAGGAGGCGGAGGTTGCAGTGAGCTGAGATCACGCCACCGCACTCCAACCTGGGCGACAAAGCGAGACATTGTCTCAGAAAAAAAAAAAAAAAAAAAAAAAGGTAAGACTTGAACAGATGCTTTTCCAAAGAGGATATATGGAGGCAATTAAGTTCATGAAAAAATGTTCAGCATCATTACCCATTAAGAAAATGCAACATAAGACCAGGTGCAGTGGCTCATGCCTGTAATCCCAACACTTTGGGAAGGGGAGGTGGGTGGATCACCTGAGGTTCAGGAGTTTGAGACCAGTCTGGCCAACATGGTGAAACCATGTCTCTACTAAAAATATAAAAAATTAGCTGGGTGGGGCGGCGGGTGCCTGTGATCCCAGTTAATCGGGAGGCTGAGGCAGGAGAATCACTTGAACCCAGGAGGCAGAGGTTGCAGTGAGCTGAGATCACGCCACTGCACTCTAGCCTGGGCAACAAGAGAGAAACTCTGTCTCAAAAAAATAAATAAATTCAAAATAAAACTACAATGAGATGCCCTACAATCCCATTAAAATGGCAAAAATCACAAACAAATTTGTTGAGATTTATAAAAATTAAAATTGTGTTGAAACAGTCCTCAAATTGGAGAGAAATGATATATTAAGAATACAGAGTTCAAATGACCTAATATTTAATAAAATATAAATTAAAGTAAGACAGTTTCAATTACTATACTTGCAAAGATTACAAATGACATTGATGGCAAAATAATGGAGTGAGATTCAAATTCCTTCACTATTCTTGGAAGGCAAATTGCAATCCATACAACCATATAATTTTGTGTTTTTTTTTTTTAAATCCAGCAACTGCTTTTCTAGGAATTGTAGGCAGCTATTCTTACAGAACAGATGCTCGTAAGCATATTTACTGTAGCACTGAAGGTAATTTTAAAAAATCTAAGTATCTATGTTGGAGACAAGTTAAACCAAGTATAATACATCCATAAAATGACAATGCAGCTATTAAAAAGGCAGAACTCCAGGCACAAATAGCATAAAAAAATCAAGTTCCAGTTCTTTTGGGGATAGTATGAAGGAGAAAATAAGTTTCCATATGGGGTAGATAATGTATATTCACTTCAAAAACTGATATTAGTGTTGCTATATTTAATTTGGGGAGGAGACAGACAACAAACTATACTGTATAAACATGGAGGATTCTCAAAGGCATTGTGCTGAGTGAAAGAAACCAGTTTCCAAAGGTCAAATTTTATATTATTCAATTTATATACCATTCTGCAAAAGGGCAAAACTGTAGTGAGTAGGAACAGATCGGTGGTTCCCAGTTGTTAGGAACAGAGGGAAGATGTGATTCCATGAGGGAGGTTTGTTGTTTGTTTGTTTGTTTGTTTTCAGGTGACAGAACCACTCTGTATCCTGGCTGTGATAGTGGTTACATGAATATATACTTGGGTTAAAAGAGAACTGTACACCAAAAAAAAAAAAAAAAAAAAAGGAAATGTGAGTTTTACTATATATTAATTTTAAAAAGAAAAATGATTTACATTGCATACTGTTTTGAAGGCTATTTCACTTTCCTCCGAGAAAGCCTAAACTAGGAATCTGTATTTTTTATTACTAAAGCCTTTGTTCTCATTTATTTCTGATTTAAAGACAATTAGTCTGTTAAGTAAAAGTGATTAAGAAGCATATTGTTTCTGACATCCACAATACATTATTAATATCAATCTTGCTTTTTGAGAATGAGGCTAGAGTTCTTCACTCTCTAGATACGGCATGAAAAAAACTCTTCTTTCAAGCCTTAAAAGAACAATTAATCAAATCTCTTATGCTATACCATATTTTAAGTTAAACTAATGAATCACTGGCTTATCTTCTCTTGAATGAAATCTATTCATTCTTCTCATTCATATAGTAATATCAAGTACTACCCTGGTTATTGAGAGGTTTTTCTTCTCTATTTACACATACATTGCCATGTGAATTTGTATCAAACCTTTATTTTCATGCAAACTAGAAATAGTATTTTCTTTTGCATAAGAGAACAAGATAAGCATTACAAAACTGCTCAAATTGTTTGTTAAGTTATAGATTATAATTAGTTTGGCAGAGCTAATACAAATCACATTTACAGACAAACAATAATAAAATTGAAGTACCAGTTAAATATCCAAAATAATTAAAGGAATCATTTTTAGCCTGGTATAATTAGCTAATTCACTTTACAAGCATTTATTAAAATGAATTCACATGTTATTATTCCATAGGTAGTTACACAATAGTGTTTATACAGGAAAAAATAATGAACCAAACTCTTTGTATCCAGCACTCCACAATTAAAACGAAGACTCCCCAAGTAATATCAATCTAGGATAGACTAATTAAGTTTGGTTTGATAACCATTCATTTCTTCTATTGCCTCTGAGCAAATTGTTTATTAGAGAAAGTTATTTTACACAAATCAAATCAAACTGGGTAAACCATTATATTTGAGGGAAACTTTAGCCATCAGTCAATTAATCCATCATTTTCTCCAGACACTATTGTTTAACGAGCAGATCATATTATCAACAATTTAGATATCATGTGATTCAATTATAACAGTAAATTTATTGACAGTTTCTCTAATATTCTTATTATGAGTAAATTTGGAATTCTCTTTACCTTTGTGAGCAAAGCAAAACCAATTTGGGTATTATAGTCAAATATCAAATAAATATAATATTCTGTATAAAATTTATAATGGTTTGAAAATATATTATTATTACAAAAGTAAAAATAAGCCTTAATGAATTAAAATTGCTAATAAGTGAAATAAGTTTCCAACATAAAAAATTGTTACTAATTCTTCAATATGCTGAAATACATATGACCTTAATGTTATGTTAAAATTCATTTTAAGAACAGCCTTGTGAAAAAAGTAATTTGTACTCATAAACAATATGATCTATTAAAGCTGAAGAATTCAGATTTCTAGTCCTTTAAGAATCCAGATTTCACGGGAGGCATTAAAATTAAAATGTAATATATATTAAAACTTATAGGCAGCAGGGGAAAGAAAGCAACTAATACCTTTCTACACGTTTAGGAGATCATATCTAAGATCATAATAGTGCAACAGGATTAATTTATAGTTCTTAGTGGGAAATACATATGTGTATAATTTGCCAGTTCACCAAAGTAGATAAAATATCAAACAGGCACTTTTATTCTAAATGTAAGAATTTTAAAATAGATTCTTTCTATTTGCCTCTTTATAAGTTTAGGTCCTAGAGTGCAAAACAATTTATTAAGATTTTAATAGATTATCTCTAATAATTTCATTTTGGCTAGTTTTATGTCACCAATCTGAATTTAAATCTCTTAGAGTTCCAAACCATGGCTTAAGACTTTTTCTTTAGTCTCATAGCAGAAAAGTTCTAGACTCTTCATTGAAGGTCAATAAATATTACCAGAACAATAGAATGGTAGGTACCAGGAGCTTCTGCTTACCCTAGTCCAATTCCCTCTTGTTACATACATATAAAGAAATTGAGAATTGGAAGTTTCTGACCCCACATTATACATCTAATTATCAGTGTCAATTAGACAAACAAGTTCACTAATAATAACTTTTACATGCAATAAGTATATTCCTATTTACTGCTGGCTAGCGAATGTGATCTAACAATGACACTGAGGCAGTGTCATCTAACACCCAAATGAATAGCATATGGCCTATGAATTACGAATTCCTACATATGTCCACAGGTCTCAAAATGCACTTCTTAGAGGCTTAGGATGCCAGAGAGACACCTCAAGGGCACCACAGAGAGTAAGAACTGAACCATTGGAACATCTGGCTTCTTGCAACCTCACATCCTCATTTCAGTCTGAGCCATTTGCTTCTGCATAAAACTTCATTTGAAGATACAGTTCCATTGATGGTAAACCAGTTTGAAACGACTATCTTATCCTATGTATGTTCCTTCAGAATAAAATATTTTAAGTAAAAAAATAATGATCCTAGGTTTTCTTCTTAAAGAAGAGTATTTCATTATACATATTTAGCTCAAAAATATTTACTGATTACAAAGGTAATTCAAGGAATATCTGCATTAAAATATTGTACTCAGTCACTTGATACAGGTCCATATTAGCACAGAATGAACTGTTTAACATTAAGTACAGGAAAGCGGTCATCAATCAACATATAACATAAGCTATGGCTCTTTTTTCTGAAGTTATTCTACATTCAACCACTTTTGGGCCCACTCATTACAATCTTAACATTTATTTTTAACCAAATTACGTTTTCTTTTAGAAAATACTACAGAAAATACTTCAAGAAATGATGGTGTCTGAAATATATAATTCCTTTGTAAAAAGCACAAATGTAAGAGTAGCAGCTTCTATGTAAACCTGATTTTCCTTGCAAAAGATGATGACCTCCTCTAGTGTGTTTATTACAATCATTAAGTGGGTCTTAGAAAACATTTTGCACATTAGTTTTACATGTTTTTGATTTATAGTTATAATTAAGAAAAGCAATGCAAAAAGGATCCTAGTTAGAACCTTTTAATCCAAAGATGATTCAAATGTGACTGCTACTGTAATAAATATCTACTCTTGATGTTCCTGATAATCCTCAAAATTATAGCAAAAGAAAAAATTCCTCTTTAATACAAACACCACCAGCATTAATTAATCATGTCTTTCACCACAAGTATTTCCCTAACACTGAAAACAAGCATATTTAAATGTGGCCCTGATATACAAAAGCCAGGCACTATTAACAACATTTTGGTTAACAATTGACTGCAAATATAACAGTGATCCCTTAGGATTACATGGAGTTGAAAAATACCTATCATATAGTTAGGATAAGACCTAATCATATTGTTAGTTCCTCCATAGTCAGGTCCTATTCTAACTATGCGATAGGAATTTTTCAGCTCCATAGTTAGTAGTGCCTTGCTAATCCTGACCCTTTATAGGCCTAGCATCTATTTTTCAATAGCAAAGACATGGAATCAACCCTAATGCCGATCAATAACAGACTGGATAAAGAAAATGTAGTACATATACATCATGGAACAGCATACAGCCATAAAAAACAATGAGATCATGTCCTTTGCAGGGACATGGATGGAGCTGGAAGCCATTATCCTCAGAAAACTAATACAGGTACAGAAGACTAAACACCATACGTTCTCACTTGTAAGTGGGAGCTGAGTAATGAGAACACATGGACACAGGGAGGAGAAAGATGCACACTGAAGCCTGTCAGGGGCACGAGGGGAGGGAGAGCTTTAGGATAAATAGCTAATACATGTGGGGCTTAATACCTAGGTGATGGGTTGATAGGTGCAGCAAACCACCATGGCACACATTTACCTATGTTACAAACCTGCATGTCTTACACATGTATCTTGAAACTTAAAATAATATTAAATTTATTTAAAAGTGTGCCTTTTACTGTGCCTCTTCTATGTTTAAATACACAAGTACTTACCATTGTGTTATACAGCATTCAGTATAGTAACGTGCTGTGCAGGTTTGTAGCCTAGGAGCAACAGGCTGTACCATGCAGCCTCGGTGTGGAGTAGGCTATATCATCTAGGTTTGTGTAAGCACAGTTCATGATGTTCCCACAACAAAACTGCCTAACAGCACATTTCTTAGAATGTGCCCTTGTTACGTGATGCATGATGGTACTTCAAGAAATGATTTTCAACTAGAATATAACATGACTTCCTTCTACACACACACACACACACACACACACATATATTTGCATTATATCACAAGTTGGTAGTGGTAACTTCGTTTGTTTTGGGAGACCGTTATTTTGTGCCCAGAAATGTTAAAAAAAATTAGGAATCACAATATAAATGAAGAAAATAAGTGCTATAAATTACTGAAATGGTTCACTGCTTAATAAATAGTAATAAATAAATAACAAATAATTAATAACATAACCCCAAATTTTTACAGTAGCTTTCCCACCCTCTCTCTTACATCACCCACTTTGGGGAAATTAGCTGCCATATCATGGAGACAAGCAGGCAACCCTACGGAGAGCTTCATGTGGCAAGGAGGTGAGGCCTCTTGCCAACAACAGGCTAGAACTGATGAGGTCTCCTTTCAACAGCCTTGAGAGCAAGCCATTCTGCAAGCTGATCTTCCAACCCCAGGCAAGTTTTCAGCCCTGGATGAATATTTTGACAGAAACCTCATAAAAGACCTTAAGTCAGAACCACTCAACTAAGCCATGCCCAAATTCCTTTCCCCCAGCAAGTCTGTGAAATAGAATACGTTTTTTCCTAAAACCTCTAAGTTTAGGGGTAATTTGTTCCGTGGCAATAGATAACTAATGCAAGATGCAACTAGGAGGAACTTCTGCACTAGTTTTCTCTTCTGTGTTTCAAAAGTTAATTTTTATGGATTTTTAATTTATTCCCTCTAACCTCAGGCTTCTCCTAAGGTCTTCTTCTTTTCTACCTCAGTTTTACCATATTTGGGATCTCTACTCCATCTTCTTCTGGGGAAGAAGGCATCTGGTTGTCAAAACTTTTTTCAAATCAAGGACCTGTTTCACAGCATTAAAGGTCCCCCAAACCTCATATCTCACCTATTTCTAAATTATTAATTTCTAAATTAATAAAAGAATAAGACTTCACTAACTTTAGCAGAGTCATATACTACACTGGAAGAGCAACTAAATGAAATAATAGGTGTTTTTACTGAATGATAGAAATAAATGGAAAATCTATTTATGCCAGCAGTAAAAACAAAGACATTTTACAACTAAGCTCTAAAATTATTTAAGAAAGTCCTTGGTTCAGACTTTGAGACTGTCACATCTTATCAAAAACAAAAATCAAAAGCTTTTCCCCCATCTATTGAGATGAACATACGGTTTTAAATTCTGTTTATGTGGTGAATCACATTTATTGATTTGCATATGTTGAAACAAACTTGCATCCCTGGAACGAAGTCTACTTGATGATGGTGAACTAAGTTTTTGATGTGATGCTAGATACGGATTGTCAGCATTTTTTTGAGGATTTTTTGGTTTATGTTCATCTGAGATACTGGCCCATAGTTTTCTTTTTTTGTTGTTGTGTCCTTGCAGGTTTTGGTATCAGGTTAATGCTGGCTTTATGGAATGAGTTAGGGAGGAGTACTTCCTCCTCAATTTTTTGGAATAGTTTCAGTACAGTTGGCACCAACTCTTCTATTGTGGTAGAAACTGGCTGTGAATCCACCTGATCTGGGCCTTTCATTGGTTAGTAGGTATTTTATTGCTGACTCAATATCAAATGGCAATATTGGTCTGCTCAGGGCTTCAATTTCTTCCTGATTCAAACTTGGAAGTCTTTGTTTCTAGGAACTAGTCCATTTCCTCTAGATTTTCTAAGTTTGAGTGCACCGAGGTGTTCACAATAGTCTCTGAGAATCTTTTGTATTTTTCTGGGAACAGATGTAATGTCACCATTGTCATTTCTGATTGTGCTTATTTGGATCTTCTTTTTCTTGTATTACTCTAGTTTAGCAGTCTATCAATCAACAAAACAAATATTGACAAATAAAAACGAATTAAAAAGTTTCTGCAGAGCAAAAGTAACCGTCAACAGACAATCTACAAACTGGGAGAAAATATTTGTACACTATGCATTCAACAAAGGTCTAATATCCAGGATCTATTAGGAACTTAAACAATTCAACAAGCAAAAAACAAATACATCTCATTTAAAAATATACAAAAGACATGAACACATGCTTTTCAGAAGAAGACATACAGGTAGCAACAAAGATATGAAAAAATGTTCAACATCACTAATCATCAGAGAAAAGCAAATCATAACCATCTCACACCAGTCAGAATAGTTATTATTAAAAAGTAAAAAAAACAACAGATGCAGACAAGGCTGTAGAGAAAAAGGAACTCTTCCACACTGTTGGCAGGAAACTAGTTCAGACACTGTCTCCACAGTTTGGAGACTTTTCAAGGAACTTAAATCAGAACTACCATTTGACCGAGCAATCCCATTACAAGGTATATAACCAAAAGAAAATAAATCATTTTACCAAAAAGACACATGCACTTGCATGTTCATCATAGCACTATTCACAATAGCAAAGACATGGAATTAATCTGGGTGCCCATAAATGATGGAATGGATAAAGAAAATGTGGTACATCCTGGAAAAGATACAATAAAAAAAGAAAACTACAAGTCAATATCCCAGATGAACACAGACACAAAAATCCTCAACAATATATAAGCAAACTCAGTCCAGCAGCATATCAACAATTAATTCACCAGGAACAAGTAAGCTTCATTCCTGGGATACAAGGTTGGTTCAACATACGCAAATCAATAAATGTGATTCACCATGTAAACAGATCATCACTTTCAATAAAATCCAACATAGTGTCATGATAAAAACCCTCAACAAACTAGGCATCAAAGAATCAGACCTCAAAATAATAAAAGGTTTTTATGACAAACCCACACCTCACATGATACAAAATGGGCAAAAGCTGTAAGCATTCTCCCTGAGAACTGGAACAAGACAAGGATGCCCACTTTCACCATCCTATTCAACATAGTACTGGAAGTCCCAGCTAGATCACTCAGGCAAGAGAAAGAAATAAAAGGCATGCAAATAGGAAAAGAAATCAAACTATCTCTCTTCACCAACAATATGATTGTATACCTGAAAAACCCTTAAGAGTCTGCTAAAAGGCTGCTTGCTGGAACTGAGAAACAATTTCAGTAGTTTCAGGATACAAAAATTAATAGCATTTCTATATACCAATAATATTAGAGCTGAGAGACAAATCAAGAATAAAATCCCATCTATAGTTGCTGCAAACACACACACAAAATACTTAAGAATACACTGAAGCAAAAAGGTCAAAGATTTCTACAAGGAGAACTACAAAACACTGCTGGAAGAAATCACAGATGACACAAACAAATAGAAAAACTTTCCAAGCTCATGGACTGGAAGAATCAATGTTGTTAAAATGGCCACCTGCCCAAGGGAGAAATGCCAGATGTGGGTGACAGGGGGATGGAGACAGCAAACAACATTGCCATGTGTGTACCTGTGCAACAATCCTGCATGATCTGCACATGTACCCCAGAACCTAAAGTACAACAAAAAAGAAAAAAGAAAATAAAATAAAAATAAAAAACAACAAAACAAAACAAAAAAAGAAAGAAACAGAGCAACCAATGGCTAAAAGTTCAGAAGCTGGGTTACACTTTCTGAATTTGATTCCTGGCTTTAAGCACTTACCAGCTATCAGCCACTGGGTTAATGCCTCAGTGTCCTCATCTGCAAAATGGGGAAGATAATAGAGCCTGTATCATTTAAAAAAAAAAAAAAAACTAAAAAAAAACTAAACAAAACAAAAACTCTAGATCTCCACAAAAGATACATATGACCAGGTTAATATGTTCAAGCATATTTTAAAAATCAGGTCATTTCCAATATATTAAGAAAAATATTAGAAGCCTCATTTGACTCAGAACCACCTCTCAAATAGCGAAAACCTAACCAAACAAAAAAATTTTAATGTTATTAAATTCATTTAAAAAATTACTAAGGTATCATGTTTAATTTATGTTTTCCTCCTTTATCTGCTGAGCCATATAGCAATCTTGCTGTTCTGCATAAATATGCTTCTCTCTCAGAACATTTGCATTCACTGTTCCTGGGATTTTTTTTTTTTTTTTTAACCATAAATATCTTGGCTTGTCCTGCACTTTATTCAGATTTTTGCTTAAATGCCACCTCATCAGAAAGGCCTTCTACAAAAAAAAAACAAAAACATATATATAACAACCCTGTCTAGTACTTCTCATACACTACAATTTCATTTTATTTTTCTTCTTAGCATTTACTTTTTAAAATTTTGTGTATTTTTATGAATAGCTATATGTCCAACCTGACTGTTAATAAAAACAAGCATGTGGTGGCTCATGCATGTGGTCCCAGATACTCAGGAGACTCAGGTAGAAGGGTCACTTGAGCCTGGAGGTTGAAGCTGCCATGAGCTGTGATGGCAATCCTGCACTCCAGCCTGGGCAATAGAGCGAGACTTTGTCTCAAAAAAACAAAGAAAGAAAAAAACCTTTAATTTATTCATGTTCTCCCCTTTTTTCCCAAAAGATGTTGAGGCAGGTAAAAGTCATAAAGGATTTTAAAGATTTAAAATGCATCTTTCTCTAACTTTGCCTCTCACTATTACTTCTGGCATTCTGCTTTTGCACTGCATCTCTGTTTTTAACATGCAAGGTGCTCCCACAAAGTAATGAAATGAACCCAGTCACAAAAACATTCATGTAATTCAAAGTGGCTATATACTCTGGCAAGCATGAGAAGAAGTTGGTTGTTTAGGATATTCCTTCAGTGAAGGAAACTGTAAACTAGGTAGACTTGGCTGAGGCATCATTTAGGCCTAGTCCCCTCAGCCAATTCTAAGCTCTCCTTTTATATAGCACGTCTCATTGCATTTCTTATTTGGTAAGCAAGCATTCAGGTTTTATACCATTACAACCACAGTATGTGTTATAAACAAAAAATATGCTTTACAAAGGGAGTGGTAATTACATATGATAACCATAGAGTAATGTGTAAGTGGCTTTAACTATGACCTGGGACCAAGCTGTCCTTTTTGGTAGAATATGTTGCCTTTTCTATCTTAAGAGGATACTATTGCTTTGGCAAAGTATTTATATGTAAAGTGTTTCATAATCATGAACATATGCTAATTTCTGGCTTTTATTTTATATTACTATTTGATATTTATTCATTTATTTATTATATTAGAGATGGGTCTTACCCTTGCCCAGGTCTTACCCTTGCCCATGATGAGTGCAGTGGCACCATCATGGTTCATTAGAGCCTCGAACTCCTGGGCTCAAGTGATCCTTCTGCTCAAGTCTCCTGAGAAGCTGAGACTACAGGAATGTACCACCATGCCCAGTTCATTTTTTATTTTTATTTTTAGTAGAGACAGAGTCTCACTATGCTGCCCAGACAGGTCATTGTTTGTTATTTAAATGGTCATAGTATCAAATCACAATGAGACTGAGATCAGAAAACCACTCTGCACTGAGTAGAACTTTAAATCCATGCAATCGTATCTCTAAAGTCAGTACACTGGGCTTCACACTGTTCAAATTACACTCTCAATGTTGTAACTCACAAACAACATTCAACAGAGAGTGAATGAACATATGTACAATTTAACTAATAAGTTCCAGTTATAGCGCCACTGCCCTTCAGCCTGGGCAAGAGTGAGATCTGTCTGTAAAAATTAATAATAAATAAATATCAAATAATATAAAATAAAAGCCAGAAATTAGCATACATTCATGATTATAAAACTCTTTACACATAAATTCTTAGCCAATGCAATAGTAACCACTACTAAAGTTAGAAAAAGCAACATAGGTAACATATTTTTCCAAAGAGGATAGCCTGGTCCCAGGTTATAAGTTCTACTGTTGTAGGATTTTCTTCTTTAATATGGATGCAATATATTTTTTAAATTTTTGTCTTTGAAATATAAAAGGTCTTTTAGAATCAGGCCCTAAACAGTTCCATATTTTAAATCTGTATTCATTGCTTAGAATATTACTGCATTCATACATTTATTTCAACTGAAGAGCCAGAAGACCACTAGCCTATCCACACTATAAATAAAATGTATAGTGCTCTGAAAATAGCCTGAAGTTTAAAAGGTTCTACCCATCCTCAGAAATGATAGGCTTAGTAGCAGTAAAACATCTCATCTCAAAAGAGGAAAAACACAGATTCCAAGTCCAATTCTAACCATTCAAAGTGCATCCTACAGACTTTGAAAGGATATAACTTTTTTTTGGTGGGGGGAGTAGTAGTTGTTTAAAAAAACCAATCTCTAGAAAATATTAAAAGGCTATGATTCATGTAATATATAAACAATAACCTAAGCCCAACAAATATATTTGACCTTTAAAGTAATAAAAACAAATGTAAAAAGAGTCTCCAGTTTTCTATTACTGCCAAGTTTATTTTCCTCATAAGTTTCACCCCATTATGGTACAATAATCCTTCATTACTGTAGCACAATAATGCACAGTCTCTACTCCACCTATAGTTGTCTTGTGTCTATTTAGTTTTATAGCAAGCAAGCAATTTGAGAATATGGTAATAAAGCCTCAATCACAGTAATGATGTATGATGGGCTGTAATTTCTCCGTGCTAATGGGTTACAAACAGTATTACAGTGATGACGGGAATCTCATTGATTCATTATATGACTGCAATATCAAAATGACTTAATATAGATCACTATTAAGTCATGCATATGCTACTAACAACCTCTATATTTCACTATATAGATATATAGGGGAATAAAATTAATATTAGTCTTCCTATATAAAAGTTCACACAGCACAAAACATTTTGTGTTGAGTCCTCTAAATCAATGTTTAAAGTTGGAATTACTGCATCGAACTGGTTCTTTGAAAAGAAAACCATTGATTTTAATCTGCTTGAAGCAATCAATTACTCCCTGTCCTCTTTATTCCAAACTGTAATGAAAACTAAACTGCGTTGTCTTGAAAACTAAATGTGAAGATGATCATAAACAGAATTTAAACTCCATGGATTATTCATATCTACCCATTTAGATTTGCCATTTCCATTATGAGTACATTTGCCACGAGCATTTAATGGACATCTAAAAGGGAATTCATTAAAGCAGGAGCTGTTGGCAGCACTTATGGGCTTCAGACTGCTTTATGCTTGCCTTTAATAGCTCACTATTATAAAAGTGATATATTGTGTTCATCCCATTAGTAGTTTGCAGGAAGGTCTGCAAAAGATAACAAATCCTTCTGAATATTTTCAGAACTGAAAGTAAATCACTGTTCGTTCGTTTTAAGTGGCATATTCTAACAATATACAATTTTACTTGGTCAACTAAATTTAGTTGTTTCTAGCCAAATAAGACTAGCAACCATAGACACATTTTATAAAGTGGGTGCCACCTTTTGGAAATATTCTGTGGCTATTAACTTGAGACATTAGTAGCCATTGGGCAATCTAACCAATGACATGAAGGTATGGTAGAGATAATAGTAGGATATACATTTTTATGAGTTAATGGCAAGACATCACTAAAAGAAAATCTAGGTGGAGTATTTCTTCCTATACCATTGCATGCTGCACTACTCAGGAGGTAAGAAAGGGTTATTTCTGGCATCTTGGATGCATTTAAAGAGCTTCTTAGAAGAAACGACATTCACTGGTCTTTTCTGTGTGTGGCTTACAGAGGCCAGAAAATGAACATAAAGAAATTTAAAACATGATTTGAATGTTAATGTTTATTATAGTACTGCAATCAAATCCTAACTGGAAAGGGAAAATGAGGAAAAGAACCCCCAATTTCAGCACATCGCCTCCATAATGCCTGGCTCTAGGCTATGCTATATTCCAAATACAACACATTTTATCAAACAGGTAAGGCTTATGGTGGGGTCCAACAGTATGCTCTTATGTAGGAAAAGCCAGATCAATCCAACAACATGTGAAATAGTCCAAAAGTCACATATTTGGTTTTGGAAATCATCAATTCCTTATTTTTCATAAGAAATTTGCTTTTCTAATTTTGTTTTGCTTATAGTAAAGTACAATCAGTATGTCCCTTAACACACAGCATTACAACCCTTTGAGGATGTAGCTGATTCGCCCAGCCCAAGAGCATAATGGAACTCTGTGCTACTTCCTAAGCCTTTGAAACATGCCCACTGAGTTCATTACAACACAGATTCAAATATTTAATACACATATTAATGTGTATGACATTCTTGGTTTAGTAATGTTATTGAGATTTCCAAATATTTATATTACTTTATATATCTATAAAATTGGTTTAGGATATGTTTACATACTTATACAAAGCACAGACAGGCACCTAATCATCTTAAAACACGATCTAGTGGGAAATAATTTTCTATTAGAATCTGATGCAGAGTTAAATAAATGCTTTTTCTGTTCAAGAGATGTATCATTGGAAACATTTTTAAATACCAGATAAATATTTTGATTCTTCTGCACATTTTACACAAACATAATGGGATAGAAACAAAGGGTTTGTACCCAGCAATTTCTAAGTGCATACTTACTTAGTTGTCCTAACATAGACTCAAGTAAACAACTACTTCATTTAGGTTCCAAATAATGAATGCTTTAAAAAGTTGCCTTTCCAGTCAAAGAAATTTTTTCTTGTTCAAAACTAGTACATACATTTTGAGTAAACACAAAACAAAGAAGCCAACAGTACTCTTAAAACCCATTTAGCTTCATGGTTGGAAAAATTTCAGAGGAAGACAATCTCTCTTCTTCCTAGTCACCAGGAGTCATTACTGTAGCAAACTTGCTAAAGTATATCAACTTCAGTTCATAACTTAAGAGTCACTTGGAAAATTAGCCAATAGGAGAAATAAATGCCCAATTTATTCCTAACCACGATGTGTGGGTGAAAGTCAGAGACAAAGTATATTAAAGTACTTCTGTTTTCTTCATGATCAAATGCATACCATGTCATTATCATGATGAAACAAATTAATGTTTCATAATACTTATAATTTACTTAAAATGGCAACCTATAAAACAAATTTCACATATTATACAAGTGCATTTTGAAGGATTATTTATGTCACAATATAAGGTAGATTTTTTTCCACAATTAAAAAGACAAACTTTTGAAAAATAAGTTGTCCAGAAAATAGCCTCATAGCCACAGACCTAAATTACTTCCCAAGTTGTAAGAGAGCATCAAGGCACAAAACCTAATTTCAATTAACTATGACCACTTGCCTGAGGCACAATCAGAAGTTTCTTATAACTAGCATATGGAAGTGGGACACAGAACAGGAAAATTCTTGTGTCTGCCTTAGTCATTTTGACATTAAATGCAAGAATTCATGGCAAGCCAACAAAGACCTTTGTGATGACCATGGGTGCAAATGTTAGCTCCAATATTCTCAATCAGCTTCTGGTTCCGAGCCATCTACAAACATAATTAAAAGTTCTTAAAATTACAAAGGTATAAGATCATATATTCTAGACTGATTTTAAGTTGTTTTAAACTCTTACGAGTAAAATAAAAATGGAGGTAAGGATCAATATTAAAATTGTAACTAGAAACACCTGTCTGTTTTAATATTTCTCTCCCTCTCACCATACACATATACTCCTTTTAAGATTTCTGGAATTTAAGATGAACAAGTGTGTTGAAAATGATCACATAATACAGAGCATGGAATTAATTAATAATGTGATTAATCATCAATAGTTTAGGTGTGTCCTAGAAAACTTTTAAAAAACTAAGGCTGACTGATGCTGAGTGAGTTCATGCCTGAGTGTGACTTACCTGACCAGAAAAGAACTGGCTTAAGATATACACTGACTTGCCCTCACCTGGACCCTTAGACTGTGATCCCTGGTTCAGATGATGATGGACCAGATCGTTCTCAAGAAAGAAGAAACCCGAGTTGAATAGGTTTGCCACAAGCCCTTCACAGGAAGATGTCAGTCTTCTGTGCAAGACAAAAAGAAAAGGAAAAAAAGGTACAGTGGCAGTGGATGAATTCTCCTTTCTTAGGAGAGGGTAGAAAAGGCAAGTTTGCACATTCTCCATTTGCTTCTAGCTCTTTTCTATACGCAAGCAAAGAAAGTCTCTGCAAAAGTTGGAAGAGACAAAAGTATCAAGGTATCAAAAGCCTGAAACTATCTTTGAATGGATATTGTAATAATAAAGATGCTAATAATCACAATTGATCATGATGTCTTACAAATCAATTCTGAGAAGATAATTAAGCAATAATCAAAAATTGCTTTTTTGGACAAAATAATTAGTCCTAAAATATTTTTTTAAATGCTTAAGGTTAGATATGGAATATGTCTACATTCAGCATCAGTCCAAATTAGTAAGTTATTTTCACATACTATAGCTATGCTAAGTGATTTATAAGACTGTATATCTTCACAGCATTTAACTTATCTGGCATTCCAAACACTAGTGCCTGATAAGTCTCTAATGTGTTTCAATCAGGTTTTCCATTGGTATAAAAATGTCCTTATTAAAGTTTCCATATAGGATTCTTAAAAATATGTTTCATCTTCAAAACTGATGATTTTCTTCTTTTAATATTAGAATCTATATTTAAAATATAATGTGTGTTTCTTACATACATGAACAACTTTCATTAGTAAACTTTAGGATTCTACATTATCTATTCCACCCCCCACCAACACTATTAATTTTTGCTTTTGAAATTAAAAATTTTTTAGTTTTTTTTTTTTTTTGCAGTGTCTTATAAATCTAGCATTAACTGTTTTCCTTCATGGGAAAGTCTGGAATTTCAATGTTATTGGTATGCATGGGTATCACTTAATTCTTATGTAAAGAATCAGTAAGCAAAAAGTTCCATTTTGCCACAGTAAGATAATATGGTAAGATGATACGAAAAGCTAACAGATGATACTTTAATAAAGTACTCAGAATAAAACTGGTTGCAAAAGTTCAATAGCTACTCTAAAAATTTAATAGACCAACTAATTAATAGCAGAAAAATTTATATAAAATTGAAATCACTTCCTCAATTCCGGTTCCCAATTCCCATTCTACAAAATAACCAGGAAAAACTAGGTCTAGTGGTCTCTTACATCTAGTTCAAGAGACAAATAAAAAAGTTGATCATTGTGATGAAAATCACTATTTTAGCTTACAAAGTTTAGTAGTTAAGCGTAAAGAAAATTATGAATTATGCAAGCCCTGGTGACATTATTATTATTAATTATAATATGATGCTACTGGGGCTAGTTCAAATGCTTTATGGACTCCTTTTGAATATATAAGTTGATGAATTTCTTACAAAGGCATATTACAAAACAAAAAATTTCAGAAAAAAGATAAAATGCAATCTGCAAATCTCAGAAATAGAAAAAAAGGACAAAGTGGTTAGTTCTACCAAACCATCTACCTATTACTATAGGTAATTCCACTTAGATTAATACTTCAAGAGCATTATAAGGAGATAAAATATTCCATGACAAAAATGAATGCCAACGCTGAAAGAAAAGACAAAAATTAACACTTTAAGACACTGATTTAAAGTAGCTGGATCTTTAAGAATCTTGAACTACAAACAGTAATAACAAAGTAAAATAAGCTGCACTTTTTCAATGCAATGCCTGGTTTTATGTAATAAATTCATTAAAGAAACAGACTCTTAAACAACCCATTCAAGTTTTACTACATGTTGTAAAGCAGCAGTCCCCAGTGTTTTTGGTATAAGGGACCAAATTTTTCCCTGGACAGAGGGCAAGGGAGTTTCAGGATTAAACTGTCGCACCTCAGATCATCAGCATTAGTTAGATTCTCATGAGGAGTGCACAACCTGTATCACTTGCATGTGTTCACAATAAGGTCTGTGCTCCTATGAGAAGCTACTGTTGTCGCTGACCTGACAGGAGGTGAAGCTCAAGCAGCTTGTTCATGCACCGCTCACCTCCTGCTGTGTAGTACAGGTCCTAACAGGTCACGACCAGTACCAATCCATGGCCTGGGTGTTGGGGACCCCTGTTCTAAAGTAGAGAAAATATGAAGCATTCCAGTGACTAATTCCTCATCTTCAGGTCAAAACTTGTTAATGACAATGAAGAAAAAAATTGTAAACCAGTTGTAACTTTTGCAAAGCAATTCCACAGAATATATTCAAAGATCCAAACCAAATTACTAAATTTCAATATTTCTTCATGATTTTACAGATACTTGGTAATCTAAGAAATACTTGTATTTCCACAATCATTGTGTGAATATAAATTATTAATGAAATATGAGCCGGTATGTATAGACACTAACTTTAACCTCTTCCATTAAAGCAAGGAAAAGGGGGAAATTAATGGGAGCCTTGTGATAAAATTAGAAATTTGAGGAATTTTCACAGTAACTATCTGGTTAGAAGACAGTAGCATACAGTGGTAGAGTATAAGAGCATTTAGAGAAAGATCAATTAGGTTTGAATCATGGCTTTGTCACTAACTGTGTTACTAACACAGTTAGCCCACTAACACTAGTCAAGTGAAATAACTTCTCTGAACCTGTTTCCACATATAAAAATGGGAATAAAGATAACTACATTGTAGGGGTGTTCTAAGGGTTAAAATCAGATTGTGTATGTAGTCTAGTGACTAGCAAGCACATGGGAGTTTCTCAATAAATGGCAGCTATTATAATTATTCTTTACCAAATTTCTCCCAAGGAATTTAAAAGCCTCCCAAAGAGAAATAATAAATTACAGGGTTTTTGTGATAATTAAAAGACATAATATACTCCTTTATTATTTCATTTCACAAATATTTAGTATCAGAAAATGTGCTTGGTACTGTGGATGCAATGGTGAACAACAGACACAAAGTCTTATTTTATGGAGTTTACAGTTTTGTGAAGAAGACAAATAATTACACTAATTATAGTTGTGATTAATCACAGATGTAATAAGTGCACTTAAGACTAAAGACAGGCTGGGCACAGTGGATGGGAGACCGATGTAATAGAGGACATTCTGGGACAAACAGGGAAACAACTAGAAACTATGTAGTAAATAACACTCTTACATCATTACATTTGAGTGTAATGACAGCATTGTGTTTGTGTATCAGAATACTCCTATTCTCAGGTGATATATTAAAAAAATACTAGGGGTTAAGTCTCATGATGTTATATAACTTATTTTCAAATGGTTTACCAAAATAAGGTTATGTATCATATGTATGTTTAAATGTATATGTAGATGTAGAAAGAGAGGTAAAACAAATGTGGAAAACTGTACAGTTTGAAGGTATTTGTTAAATTATTAAGCTTTCTGTGGGTTTGAAAGTTTCCAAAATATATCAGTGGAAAAAATAAATTTCCATAATTATGAAAAATGGGTTAAAATTCAATTCCTTTTAAACAAATACAAAGAAAAGAACAGAAAGAATTATAATGAGACTTAAAGTCCCATTACAAAAGTACTAAGGGAGAGACCAACTACACTAATTGATTATCCTCATATGATACCTGGCCATTTCTGAAAATAACATCAATTCTTATTCACATTATCATGTGATCGCAAACTAAACAAATACAAGCAGTACAATATCTACTGTTACTTGAATTAATCTTAAAAACTGATGAATTCTTTTCATTTATTTTTCTTTTCTTTTTTGAGACGGAGTTTTGCTCTTGTTACCCAGGCTGGAGTGCAATGGCGCCATCTCGGCTCACCGCAACCTCCACCTGCTGAATTCAGGCAATTCTCCTGCCTCAGCCTCCTGAGTAGCTGGGATTATAGGCATGCACCACCATGCCCAGCTAATTTTTTGTAGTTTTAGTAGAGACGGGGTTTCACCATGTTGACCAGGATGGTCTCGATCTCTTGACCTCGTGATCCACCCGCCTCGGCCTCCCAAAGTGCTGGGATTACAGGCTTGAGCCACCGTGCCCGGCAAATTCTTTTTAAACCTAATAATCTGCATAAAGTTGAAAATTATTGGGAATTTTTGTGTCTATGCTCATGATGGATGTTAGTCTGCAATCTTTTTTGGAAATGCCCTTGTCAGCTTTTTGTATTGGTTAGATTAGACTCATAAAAAAAACTGGGAAGTTCTTCTCTTCCTCTTTTTTCTGAACATTTATGTAGAGTGGTATTTTTTCCTACAATGTTTGATAGAATTTACCAGTGAAACCATATGGGCCTGTAATTTCCTTTGTATGAAGATTTTTAATTACATATTAAAATTCCTTTTATTAAAATGTAAACCCATTTAGATTTTCCATTTTTTCTTTTATTAGTTTTGCTCAGTTCTTTTTTAAAAGATTTTGTTGTCAAATTTACAGGTATAAACTTATTCATCAGGTTCTCTAATAATCCTTTTAATGTCTGTAGGATCTATACTGATGTCCCCTCTTTCATTCGTGATATTGGTGATTTGTGGGGGATAGGGGAGTTTCCTCCTTTTTTCCCCTTAGATTCTTCAGCTTATTTAGTATAGTTAAGGTCCCTGTCTAATAATTCAGCATCTAAGTGAACTTCTGGTCTCTTTCCGTAGATGTTTTTCTAGTGAGTTGCCTTTCCTTGTTTCATCACTTCTCTATTCAATTCTGGCTGGGTACTACATGTAATCTTGGAACTCTGTATTATATTAGCTTCCTCCAGAAAATAATGAATTTTATTCTTGCAGACAACTGAATTAATGGAAGATTGCCTTAACCTTGTAAGGGCTTGCTTAAAGGTTAGAATATATTGACAGCTATTTCAGTTCGGCTGTGGTTTATCACAGAGATCGTAATCATAGGATAAGATCCATATTATGTTGGCCATTTCATGTTTTCAGTACCAAGCCTGGGGTGTTTACCAATTTCTTCTATTTTACCAGGGCTTTAATTCTAAAGGGCATCTCCAGCAACTGCTAAGACCACTCTTTAATTCTTTAAGCTTTCTGACTATTGTTCCTTCACGGCACCTGGGTTTCCTGGAATCTTGTCCTGCAGGATTTAGAGGAAACTTGAATACAAATTTTGCGGTTCCCTCACTTTGTGGCTCCTTCCTTTCTGGATAACTTTCAATTTTCACCTGCTTGCATACCCTAACTATCATCCTCTAACTCATCAAAAAGAGGGCTGATTTCTGCTTGAGCTGTATTTCCAAAATACTACATAAATTTGTGCATTTCTTTAAAGAATAAGTCAGATAAATGTAGCCCTCAACCAGGTTGGCTCCTTTCCATAAAGGTGCATCTTACCTCCAATTTCTACCTACTTTGGGTCACTCTCCATTGCTTTCAAACAGTGTTTTTTTTTTCCTTTATTTTTTGTCCAGAGGTTATAATTGCTCTCAGCAAGATGGTTATTTGATACAAGTGCTTCCATCATTACCAAAAGCTAGAAGACTACAATAATTACTTTTAACAGCAACAAACATTTACATTCTGAGGTCTTCATTTAAGCATTTTTTCAAAAGTAATTTCCCTAACCTCAGTCACACTGAGGCTGACTATGCAGCCTATAAGCAGAAAATTTTATCATAAGAAAATAACTTGGAGATCATTTAGTTTAGAATTTACCCTTTTATTGGGTGGATTTATAAACCACTTTATGAATCTGATGAACACTACAAATCTTACAAAAGTGTACAAAATAAAAATATCTGTATATTATCAAGGGTCTTAAGACCATTTATCCTAATCCAGTTCAGTTCTTTCATTTTACATGAAATAAATCTAAGATTTAGATTATAAGTAACTTACCCAAAGTTACAAGTAAAGCAATATTAATAGCTACGATTTAGTGAACACCAGTCTTGTTTGACACTCTTTATATTTATTATCTCTAACCCTCGAACAATCCAGCAGTGTTTTATTTAGGAAAACTGACATGCAGAAAAGTTAGGTAAATTGCCTAACTGCCACAAACCTACTAAATGATAAAGATTGGCACTGAAATCAAGTTCATCAGATTTCAAAGCCAAAATAATTTACACTACAAGGTGCAGCCTTAGTGGCAGGGACAAAATGAGGCAGGAAGTCTCTTGACTCATTAAATGCCTTGGAGATATATAGCCAAGCCAATTGGAATGAAAATTTAGTAGTGCCAAATAAATAAGTAATGTCATATAATAACATGTAAGTTATACAAATTGAAAAGGAGCATTGTAGAAAATTGGGAAGCATCTATATTTAATAATCATCAAAACACCTTTCCAAATGTGGTAACAGTAAAGAAAGGTGGTACATTTAATTGAAAATACAAGTCCAGTAGATTTTAATAGTCAATATATTCAGATTTAAAAGCAATTTTGCATTGATAGGCCCAAAAAGACCTTTTGTGTTAAAAAGTTTGATTATAGCCACTTTAGTTTTTTTTGTAAATCAAATTTATACATATTTTATTTTGTATGAATAAAAGACATCAATAAAACAAAGTAGAAAATAAGTGTTGGTGAGGACATGGAGAAACCCTTGTGCAATGTTGGTGGAAATATTAAGTGATACAACTGCTGTAGAAAAGAGCATAGAGGTTCCTCAAAAAAGTAAATACAAAATTACCCATGATGCAGCAATTCTACTTCAAAAGAATTGAAAGCAGGTTCTCGAAGAGATAGATGTACACCCATATTCATAGCAGCATTATTCATTATATCTAAAACATGGAAACAACCCAAGTGTCTACTGATGAATGAATGGAGAAGCAAAATGTGATATACACATATAATGGGATATCATTCAGCCTTAAAAAAATTCTGATCTATGCTACACTATAAACTACCCTTAAGGACAATATGTAAAGTAAAATAACCCAGTCACAAGAACACTAATACTGTGTGGTTCCACTTATATGAGTTACATAGGGTTGTCACAGTCATTGAGGCAATAAGTAGAATGGTAGTTGCCAAGGACTGGTGGGAGGATGGAAATTATTCTTTAATAGGTATAGTGTTTCAGTTTTGCAGATGAAAAGACTTCTGGAGATGAAGGGTTGTGATGGTTGTACAATAATATGAATGTATTTAATATCACTGAACTGCACACTTTAAAATGGTTAAGATAGTAAATTTTATGTTGTATATATCTTTCCACAATAAAAAATATGGAAAAAAAATACTTCAGAAACAATGATAGGTATTAGGTTATAGCAATTATATTAAAAATTCATCTATCTCAAGACACATATTTCAATTATCTTTGAGAATTCCCATATTTTTCTAAGCATATAAAAACAACAAACTAAATGTACATAGCATTCATGTTTAAGTTTGCAAAAATATTATATCAATTCTGAATTATTTAAATATTAGTTTACAAATATTGTTTCTAATTTAATAGCATTATAGGTACAGCTTCACAGAGATATTGGCTCTAGATAGCAATTATATACTCAGCCTAATGTTTCAGTTAATGGACGTGCATTTCAGTGATAATTGCAATGCTTGAACATAATGTGCCTTTATAAAATAAAGCCAACTTACACCAATTGAAAAACTAGGCTATTTATTTTTATAATTGCTTAATTTTTATTGTAAAAATATGATTTAAAAAAAAGCCCACTCTGTAACAAATACAGGGTTTTATTTACAAGTATAAAAATATACGTAAAAACTTAATTATTGCAAACACTGACATCTGTGCTACTTGTGAAAAATGTATTAATGCAATGGTTTAAGAAAATAAATAATTAGATAAAATCATTACATCAGGAAAATGAAGGCCTAGATTCTAGTTTTCTCTCTAGTACTAGCAATATCAGACAGTGGGTAAGTCATACACTTTTCAGCGAGCCTCAAATTTTTTTAACTGCCTCACAGTTGCAGATGATTTATCAAGATATACTCTTGTTATAAACTTTACAATGCTATTATAGTATATAAATATAAAATAACATGCAAGCAAAATATCCTAAAATCTGACCATCTATCTAGGTTTATGAATATTCATTTTCTATATCTAGAAAACAGTACTCACAAATGAAAAATTACTAGAAAAAAGCTGAAATTTCCTTTCCAAAATAAAAAAAAATTACACAAATTAAAACTCACAGCCCTAAGACCTGTACCCTTCTAATATATATTTTTTAATTGAAATTATAATAGATTATTTGATTTCTCAACAGCAAAATTATCTGAATGAACATCCAAAACACAATAAAGCTCAGTAACAGACCAGTCAGTAGGTCTATTTTTAATTAATAGTGATTAAAATGCCATACAAACTTCAACAAGACTATTACACTGTTTAATGAGAAGGGCTTAATGATGGATTAATATTGCTATCAAAGTCCTCTACTACTTTTAGTACTGACATTATTTCTAGATACAACTGCATTTTTCATATTGTATACATTTAAATACTGTGACAATGTAAAGTCTAACCACAATCATTTTGGTAATCTTACACAGATAAGCCTCAGAATGAAATAAATTTTTAAAGAGCAAACCAAGGTTTATAAATGGCTTCTATGTCTTTTACAAAACAGCTCCATGCCAAAGTGACCCGAGTGCTCCTAATGATTTGAAATGGAAATTGCTCCAACACGACTATTATGTTCAAAATGCTATATTCAAAAATCTACATGCATAACAATAAAATACTCCAGTCAATGAGAAACGTACATGCATTTCACAGACTTCACAGCATATGGTGAAACAAAGTATAAAACAAATTAATGGGAAATTATTAGACTTTTGGGTGGGCACAGTGGCTCACACCTGTAATCCCAGCACTTGGGGAGGCTGAGGCAAGTGGATCACAAGGTGAAGAGTGTTCAAGACCAGCCTGGCCAAGATGGTGAAACCCCGTCTTACTAAAAATAAAAAATTAGCTTGGCATGGTGGCAAGCATCTGTAATTCCAGCAACTTTGGAGGCTGAGGCAGAGAACTGCTTGAACCTGGGAGGCAAGGTGGCAGTGAGCCAAGATTGAGCCACTGCACTCTAGCCCGGGCGACACAGTAAGACTCCATCTCAAAAAAAAAATTGTTAGACTTTTATCTTTATTTTCAAGTTAACTGTGGCAATAGAAAAAGGGTTGTTTTGTTTGTTTTCCAGTAGAGATGGGGTTTCTTCACGTTAGCCAGGCCGGTCTCAAATCCTTGGCCTCATGTGATCTGCCTGCCTCAGCCTCCCAAAGTGCTGGGATTACAGGTGTGAGCCACCACACCAGGCCTAAAAAGGGTATTTTTAAATTAATATGCTTCTTTTCATAAGAAATAATACTGGAAAATACAGAAAAGTAGAGGAAAATAAAATCTCTGTGTCATGAGAAATAAGGAAAATGAACATTTTGGTTCATTTCCTTATAGTCCTTTTGTTCCTCTTTTCTAAAGTGATTTCAAAAATTCCCTTAATGATAGATGTAAGTCTGTTCATACTAAATTGAACAGAAATAATGGATTACTATATGCTTTTCTAACAGTTTGGAATAAAATTAAGAATGGCTATGTAATATTTAACTAAGCCAAATAGGCAAACAGAAACCTGTATCAAGCATGCTAGAAAGACTTTCTGAGAGGACTTATAAAAAAATCCTTCAAAACTTGGGAGTATATTCACTATGCAAACTGGGAGGAAGAACTTTTGGATCAGTTTCTTCAAGAGTAGTTGAGGGATCATCTATCTAGAAATTACCAGAAGTGCTTGTTAAAACAGATTTCGGGGTCCTACCTCAGATTTAGTGCATATGAATCTCTGAAGGATACAGGACTCTGCATTTGACAAACTCTCTCCCCACCCTCCATGTATTAGTCCATTCTTACACTGCTATAAAGAACTGCCCAAGAGTGGGTAATTTAGAAAGAAAAGAGGTTTAATTGATTTACAGTTTGGCCTGGCCGGGGAAGCCTCAGGAAACTTACAATCATCGCAGAAAGGGAAGCCAGGCACCTTCTTAACAAGGTGGCAAGAGGGAGAATGAATGTAGAAGGAACTATCAAGCACATAAAACCATCAGATCTCGTGAGAACTCACTCACTATCACAAGAACAGCTTGGGGGGAAATGGCCCTCATGATCCAATTACCTCCACCTGGTCTCTCCTTTGACACACAAGAATTATGATTCAAAATGAGATCTGGGTGGGTACACAAAGCCTAACCATATCATTCAGGATTCTTACCTTTCTAGACACATCACACTGAAGATATGGAGTCAAAATGTAGCTTTGGGGACTTAACTGTAATTGGATTTTCCCCCTTTTTTGGTAGCAGTAAATTTCGATTTTATAGAAACTAATACAAAATTAGTAGGAACATAGAGAAATGTTCTTCTCTTTTATATAGCTGAAAAAGATAAATTATTCTTTTCTAAAAGGAAAAGTAGTAACGATGACAATGTAAGTGAAGAAATATTTTTTTATTTCCACAACTGAAGCAGTACGTCTTACCCAGAAAGTAAAATGCTAAACATCATGTACATCTAATAGCAAGTGCTTTTGAGTATAAACATCCTAGGTCTGAATTCTGTCTTCGAGACTTTTTATCTTTAAAAACTCTTTGGCACATAACTACGAAATCAAAATGCTCCAGAACAGAAAACTTTCTTCATATTCACCTAGTATAGTAGCTGAAAAGCTATTTTACACAGTACAGATAAAAACAAATCCAAATTTCACAAGATCAAGATGCCCAATCTCATGTAGACTCTTTTTGCTTCCTCTGCAGTTCATTCCAGGTATTATTACAATCACTCCAAGTCAAATTTCCATTAACAATTTTTCCATTTCTCATTTTATTTCATTGACATTATTGTCTACTACTGTCCTTATCTTTTCCTTCATTGCCTTGCTTTTTAGGGAAAAAAATAGCTTTAACTAATACTTAAATTTAATAACAATGAGAAAGAAGAGATTCCGTCAAGCATTCTGTCTCAGACTTTTGGATTTCTAGCCCTCTGGTGCAGAGAGAGTATCCTTTTTCCAGAGCTTTTTTAAAAATAAAATTATTTGAGGGGCTATGGAGGATAACTGAAGGTATACGTCAGGCCCTGAGATGAGCATTAACTTTTTTTTTTTTAAGAGACAGGGTCTCCTATGTAGCTAGGCTGGAGTACAGTGGCTATTCTCACGTGTGATCATGGCACACTGCAGCCTCAAAATCCTGGCCTCATCAGTTCCTCCTGCCTCTGTTCCCCAAGTATCTGGAACTACCAGACACATGCCACTGTGACCAGCATTAATATTTTAATATATTTTCTTCTAATCTTTTTAGTGATATTTAAAAATACATATATGTTCATAATTTGTTCACTTCCTTCCCTTTAAATGTAATATTATATGCAAAACATCATACCATGTAAACCATTTCTCATAAAGGAAAATGTCTGGAGTGATACAGTGATTATGCCCAAAAAGAGGGAATAAAATGGGGTAAAGAACAAAACTTTACATTCGGTAAACAAATTTCATTATCTGCCTAATAGTTCATCATATGGCTGTATCATATTTAATCAACATCTACTCTATTAAATATCACTGGGATTAATACCTTGGTATACAAAGCTTTGCCTGCATTTCAAATTATTTATTCAGGCTGCACTTCCAGACAGAAAACACTGGGTCAACAATACGAATATTTTTAATGACCTTCATATTACATTTTATTTGGTTTGGTTTCTCTGAAGTCAAAACATGAAGAAAAAGTAGGTTACAAAATAAATTGGAGAACAAAAGATAATAGCATTAGAACTTTGAAAGTGAAAAACTACACAAATCCATCTTTAACCTAATACATAGAGAATACACGCTAACTGACAACTTATTTTTTAAAAAGTGCTAAATGCAAAAATGTGTATGTAGCTTGGCCATAAATGTCAAGATCTTAAAGAAAAGATACGCATACAACATATCTCAGAAATGTTTCAACTACAGCATATAAAATCACCATGTAAGATCATAAAAATCTTAATAATTTAATTAATGCAATATATAGTCCTTTCTTCAACTGGCTGGTTTAACTATGAATATTTGAAAGCAGATATCTGAGTATACACCAGAACTAATTCTCATTTTATTGGAAATTCTTACTGTCTTTATAGGACTTGAATAGGTATCAGTTATAAAGGCAATGTTATTATTCTAAATACTGTCAACATTTACCAGTTATAAATTTTTAGATGCTTTCTGAAATAAGATTTAGATTTAAGTTTAAATTATAGGCATCCTATCCCTTTAGGGTAAATCCAACAATGTCATGGTCTAAAAGTAAAAAGTGAATATAATGAGTCATTAATTTATATAAAGAGTGCTTAATATAGCTTGCGGATAATTTGTTAGATTGATTAAAATGTATAGCTTTAAATGACCTTATAGCTACTTTAATAGACAGCTTTCTATAACTGCATTAGGCACTAGCTACTAGAAGGTATTGAAAGGAAAGAACAAATAAACAATTAAACCAAATTCTTTCTTTAAGATGTAAGTGTACATGAAATGAGGTTTATTAGCATTTCTTGGGATTGAATCGGATCCATATTTAATCATCTTTCCGCCAATGCAGAAAGTTAACACCAATTACCTAGTCACTCAGAGTCATAAGACACATTTTATAAAGATCAAACTCTGAAAATCTTGGACCTTTTCATGTATAATATAGCAATGATAATCTACCCCATCCCCACAAATCAAAATTTATAGGGGTCTAAGAATTTGTGTTTTAAACAAGTATCTTGGATTCTCCTACAATCAGGCAAAGATGAGAAGCACTGTATTAGAATTATCTCACATTTCTCTCTCCTTCTGCATAATAGAACCACCTCTAATTTTCTACCAATTCAAATAATTTTCCTTTCTGTATCTGAACTTGATTAGATAAACAAGTGAACCAAGACTAGGAAAAGCTTTGAGTTCCAAACTGAGTCTACAGCTGTATGACCTAAGGCAAGTCATCAATTTCTATGGAGTGGGGTCAGGGAGATGCTTCTTAATAAAAGAAAGTGCCTGGTATAGATAGCATTTCCCAGACTGTATTTTGCAAAACATTAAGTAGGTGTTTCCCACAGAAAATGTTTCTATGGTTAAGCAATTTTAATAGCTACTAAGGATCATTTAAGGTAGGAGCTCCTTAAAGCCTTTAATATGCCAATATGCATAATAAATTTCCAAGAGAGATATAATACACTGGCTTTTCCAAATTTTCTTTGAAAAAAAAAATCCTTTGAAAAAAACTGCTGTTAATTTGTTAAATTCTGTTTGCAGGAGTCTTGTGAGCTATAGAAAACAGCCTGGAGACTGCTCATTTAAATTATATCTGTAGCTTCTTCAGGGCTCTAACATTTTGTAACTCTAAAAACGGTGTATATTGGTTAAATTGAACCAGAAAAGTGACAGTCATGCATCGGTCATTACAACAGTTAATATTTATTCAGCACTTCCACGTTAGGCACTGTGCCAACTATTTTATATACACTCTCATTTAATGTCAAAACTTTCCTAAAACATAGGTACTATTATTATTTTCTAGATGAAGAAAGAATGGCTTAGAAATATTACCTATTTGCCTAAGACACAGAACAGGGAATTAAATCCAAACAATCTGATTCTAAACCCAAATTCTCATAACAAACAAAGTGTGACTGCTGACCTAAACTTGCTGCACTTTCTCAAGTACTTTTCTTAAAAAAATATTTAGTTTAGAAAGTTTCAGTCTGCAGATAACCAGCAATGTAATACATGTAAAATGCCCGGAACAGGGAATAGTTACATTTGAGAACTAAGGTCGGTCAGATTGCAGTTTTCTGAAAAGTCACAAGGAAAAAATTTAAAACAATTTACATAAAAACTGTGTATAACTGTACACATTATAGTTATTGGAACAGGAGAACACAGATCCTATTGACTTGTATCTTCCCCCAGAGCATTTTAGCACAATGTTTAACATACAATGGGCAAGTGGCTTTTTCACCCTTTCCTTCTCTAGATCACAGGTTAAAAGAAAGAAAGGATCAGGTTGTCAGGTTAAAAAGCGGGAGGAGGAAAGGCAGATCCAAGATGGCTGAATAGGAACAGCTCCGGAGTGCAGTTCCCAGCGAAAGCAGAGGGTAAGTGAACACTGTGTTTCCAAACAGGTTATTACTGCCCACAGACCAGGAGATTCCTGGGCTGCAAAGTGCTAGGAGTTTCCAGCATGGCTGTTTTAGCTGGTGCAGCAGATTTCCGCACAAAATTTCACACAAATCTGGGTGGCTGTTTCAACTGGCACCTGGAATGCCTGGGAGACAGAGGTGCCCATTCAACTGAAAAACAGGGGGCTAAAACAGGGAGCCAGGTGATCTGGCTGGGCAGGTCCCACCCGGGTCCCACCCCCACAAAGACCAGCAATCTGAAATGCTCTGGATTAAGAGTTTCGCAACAAGCGCAGCTGGAGTCAGGACAGTCCCACTTTGCTGGGACAAGGGTGTCTGCCATTACTGAGGCACTCCACCATTACTGAAGCAATCCGCCATTACCGTGGCAGTCCACCATTACCATGACAGTTAGCCATTATCGAGGCAGTTCTAACCACACCTCTATAAACAAAACCGCAAGGAAGTCTACACAGCAGCTGGGCAGAGATCATGGCAGTTCAGCAATGCCTCTGCCAGCAGACTGTGACTAGGTTGCCTCCTTGCTGGGCAGGTCACTTCTGAAAAAAGGCAGCAGCAAATCAGGAACTTAGAAATAAAGCCCCATCTTCCCAGGACAGAGCACCTGGGAAAAAAGGCAGTTATGAGTTCCACTGCAGCACACTTAAATGTACCTGCCCAGCAGCTCTAAACAGAAAAACGGAGCTCACAGCTCAGCACTTGAGCTCCTATAAGGGAGAGACTGTCTCCTCAAGCAGCTCCCTAATCCCTGTATACCCAGAGTCACCTCATAAAGTAGGACTCAGGCTGACATCTGGCAGGTATCCTTCCGGGAAAAAGAAAACAGAAGAAGAAACTGGTAGCAACCCTTACATTCTGCAGCTGCTGCAGGTGATCCCCAGGCAAGCAGGGTCTGGAGTGGACCACCAGCAATCCTAAAGCAGAGGGGCCTGACTGTTAGAAGGAAAACTAAGACACAGAAAGAAATAATTTCATCACCAAAAAGGATGTCCACTCGGAGACCCCATTCGAAAGTCACCAACTACAAAGACCAGAGGAATCTTCCAATCCACAAAGATTGGAAGAAACCAGCACAAAAAGGATGAAAACACCCAAAACCAGAATGCCTCCCCTCCTCCAAGGGATTGCAACTCACCACCAGCAAAGGAACAAAGCTGGATGGAGAATGAGTGTGATGAACTGACAGAAACAGGATTCAGAAGGTGGGTAATAAGAAACTTCTCTGAGCTAAAAGAACATGTTCTAACCCAATGCAAAGAAACTAAGAACCTTGAAAAATTGTCTCACAAAATGCTAACGAGAATAAAGAGCTAGAGAAGAATATAAATGGCTTAATGGGGCTGAAAAACACAACACGAGACCTTTGCAAAGCATACACAAATTTCAATAGCCAAACTGGCCAAGCAGAAGAAAGGATATCAGAGATTGAAGATCAACTCAATGAAGTAAAACGAGAAGCAAGACTAGAGAAAAAAGAGTAAAAAGAAATGAACAAAGCATCCAAGAAATATGGGATTATGTGAAAAGACCTAATTTATGTTCGATAGGTGTACCTGAATGTGACAGAGAGAATGAATACAAGCTGGAAAATACTCTTCAAAATATTTTCTAGGAGAACTTCCCCCACCTAGCAAGGCAGGCCAATATTCAAGTCCAGGAAATACAGAAAACACCACAAAGATATTCTCATGAAGAGCAACCCCAAGGCACATAATCATCAGATTAATCACGAAGGAAAAAATGATAAGAGCAGCCAGAGAGAGAGGTCGGGTTACCCACAAAGGGAAGTCCATGAGACTCACAGTGGATCTCTTGGCAAAAACCATACAAGCCAGAAAAGAGTGGGGGCCAATATTCAACATCCTTAAAGAAAAGAACATTCAACCTAGAATTTCATATCCAGCTAAACTAAGCTTCATGAGCAAAGGAGAAATAAAATCCTTTATGAACAAGCAATTGCTCAGAGCTTTCATCAGCACCCGGCCTGCCTTACCAGAGCTCCTGAAAGAGGCACTAAACATAGAAAAAAAAAACCAGTAGGAGCCACTTCAAAAATGTGCCAAATAATAAAAAGCATCGACACAATAAAGAAACTGCATCAACTCAGGCAAAACATCCAGCTAGCATCAAAATGGCAGGATCAAATTCATGCATAGCAATATTAACCTTAAATGTAAATGGGCTAAATGCCTGATTAAAAGACACAGACTGGCAAAGTGAATAAAAAGTCAAAAACCATCAGTGTGCTGTATCCAGGAAATCCATCTAATATGCAAGGACACACATAGGCTCAAGATAAAGGTATGGAGGAAAATTTACTAAGCAAATGCAGAGCAGAAAAAAAGGAGTTGCAATCTTAGTCTCTGATAAAATAGACTTTAAATCAGCAAAGATCAACAGAGACAAGGGCATTACATAATGGTAAAAGGATCAATGCAACAAGAAGAGTTAATGATCCTAAATATATATGCACCCAATACAGGAGCACCCAGATATATAAAGCAAGTTCTTAACAACCTACAAAGAGACTTAGACTCCACACAATAATATTGGGAGACTTTAACACTCCACCGTCAATATTAGACAGATCAACAAGACAGAAAATTAACAAGGATATCCAGGACTTGAACTCAGATCTGGAACAAGCAAACCTAATAGACATACACAGAATTCTCCACCCCAAATCCACACAGTATACATTCTTCTTAGCACCACATTGCAGCTATTCTAAAATTGACCACATAATTGGAAGTAAATCACTCCTCAGCAAATGCAAAAGAATGGAAATCAAAACAAACAGTCTGTCAGGCCACAGTGCAATCAAATTAGAACTCAGGATTCAGAAACTAACTGAGAACTACAAAACTTCCCAGAAACTGGACAACTGGCTCTTGAATGTTGACTGGATAAACAACGAAATGAAGGCAGAAATAAAGATGTTCTTTGAAACCAAAGAGAATGAAGACACAACATACCAGAATCTCTGGGACACATTTACAGTGTCTAGAGGAAAACTTACGGCAATAAAGCCCACGTGAGAAGCAAGGAAAGATCTAAAACTGACACCCTATCATCAAAATTGAAAGAGCTAGAGGAGCAAGATTAAAAAAACTCAAAAGCTAGCAGAAGACAAGAAATAATTAAGGTCAGAGCAGAACTGAAGGAGACAGAGACATAAAAAAAACCCTTCAAAAAAATCAATAAATCCAGGAGCTGGTTTTTTAAAAAGATGAACAAAATAGACAGACTGCTAGCCAGATTAATAAAAAAGAAAACAGAGAAGAATCAAATAGATGCAACAAATAACAGTAAAAGGGATATCGCCACAGATTCCACAGAAATACCATCATCATCAGAGTTTCCTACAAACAACTATGCACACAAACCAGTAAACCTGGAAAAAATGGATAAATTCCTGGACACTTGTACCCTCTAAAGCCTAAACCAGGAAGAAACTGAACCCCTAAATAGACAAATAACAAGGGCTAAAGTTGAGGCAGCAATTAGTAGCCTACCAACCAAAAAAAAGCCCAGGCCTAGAGGAGTTCTAAGCAGACATACAAAGAGGAGCTGGTATCACTCCAGAAACTATTCCAAACAAACCAAAAAGAGGGACTCCTTCTCAAACCATGTTATGAGACCAATATCATCCTGATACCAAAACCCAACAGAGACGCAACAAAAAAAGAAAACTTCAGGCCAATATCCATGATGAACATAGATGCAAAAATCTTAAATAAAATACTGGCAAACCGATTGCAACAGCACATCAAAAAGCTTATCCATCACGATCAAGTAGGCTTCATCCTGGGAATGCAAGGCTGGTTCAACATACTCAAGTCTATACATGTAATCCACCAAATAAACAGAACCAAAGACAAAAACCACATGATTATCTCAATTGATGCAGAGAAGGCCTTCAAGAAAATTCAGCAACCCTTTACACTAAAAACTCTCAATAAACTAGGTATCGACGGAACATATCTCAATATGATAAAAGCTATTTATGACAAACCCACAACCAGCATCATATTGAATGGACAAAAACTGGAAGCATTCCCTTTGAAACCTGGCACTAGACACGGATGCACTCTCTCATTACTCCTATTCAATATAGTATTGAAAGTTCTAGCCAGAGCAATCAGGCAAGAAAAAGAAATATAGGGTATTCAATTAGGAAACGAGGAGGTCAAATTGTCTCTATTTGCAGACGACATGATAGTATATCTAGAAGACCCCATCGTCTCAGCCCAAAATCTCCTGAAACTGATAAGTAACTTCAGCAAAGTCTCAGGATACAAAATCAATGTGCAGAAATCACAAGCATTCCTATACACAAATAACAGACTGACAGAGAGCCAAATCAAGAATGAACTGCCAGTCACAATTGCTACAAAGAGAATAAAATACCTAGGAATACAACAAACAAAGGATGGAAAGGACCTCTTCAAGGAGAACTACAAACCATTGCTCAAGGAAATAAGAGAGGACACAAACAGATGGAAAAACATTCCATGCTCATGGTTAGGAAGAATTAAGATTGTGAAAAAGGTCATACTGCTCAAAGTAATTTATAGATTCAATACTATCCCCATCAAGCTACCTATAACCCTCTTCACAGAACTGGGAAAAAACACCTTAAACTTTATATGAAACCAAAAGAGAGTCCAGATAGCCAAGACAATCCTAAGCAAAAAGAACAAAGCTGGAGGCATCACGATACCTGACTTCAAACTATACTACAAGGCTACAGTAATCAAAACAGCATGGTACTGGTACCAAAACAGAGATAGAGACCAATGGAACAGAACAGAAGCCTTGGAGGCAATGCCACAATTCTACAACCAGCTGATCTTTGACAAACCTGATAAAAACAAGCAATAGGGAAAGGATTCCCTGTTTAATAAATGGTGTTGGGAAAACTGGCTATCCATGCACAGAAAGCAGAAACTGGACCCCTTCCTGACACCTTACACTAAAATTAACTCCCGATGGATTCAAGACTTAAACATAAGGCCTAAAACCATAAAAACCCTAGAAGAAAGCCTAGGCAAAACCATTCAGGACATAGGCATAGGCAAGGACTTCATGACTAAAACACCAAAAGCATTGGCAACAAAAGCCAAAATAGACAAATGGGATCCATTTAAACTTCAGAGCTTCTGTACAGCAAAAGAAATAATCATTAGAGTGAACTGGCAACCAACAGAATGGGAAAAAATTTTGCAATCTACCCATCTGACAAAGGGCTAATATCCAGAATCTACAAAGAACTAAAACAGATTTACAAGAAGAAAAAAAAAAAAAAAAACAAAAAACCAACCCCATTCAAAAGTGGGTGAAGGACATGAACAGACACTTTGCAAAATAAGACATTTATGAGGCCAACAAACATAGGAAAAAATGCTCATCATCACTGGTCATTACAGAAATGCAAATCAAAACCACATTGAGATACCACCTCATGAAAATATAGAGACAACAGATGCTGGAGAGGATGAGGAGAAACAGGAACACTTTTACACTGTTGGTGGGAACGTAAATTAGTTCAACCATTGTGGAAGACAGTGTAGTGATTCCTCAAGGACCTAGAAAAAGAAATTCCCTTTGACCCAGCAATCCCATTACTGGGTATATATCCAAAGGATTATAAATCATTCTATTATAAAGACATATGCACACATATGTTCACTGTGGCACTGTTTACAATAGCAATGACCTGGAACCAACCCAAATAACCATCAATGATGGACTCGACAAGGAAAATGTGGCATATATACACCATGGAATACTATGCAGCCCTAAAAAACGATGAGTTTGTGTCTATTGTAGGGACATGCATGAATCTGGAAACCATCATTCTCTGCAAACTGACACAAGAACAGAAAAACAAATACAGCATGTTCTCTCTCATAGGTAGGTGTGGAACAATGAAAACACAGGGACACAGGGAGGGGAGCATCACACACTGGGGTCTTTTTGGGGGGAATAGGGGATGGAAAGTGGTGGGTAGGGAGATTGGGGAGGGATAACAGGGGGAGAAATGCCAGATGTGGGTGATGGGGGAATGGAGGCAGCAAACCACATTGCCATGTATGTACCTATGCAACAATCCTGCATGTTTTGCATATCTACCCCAGAAGCTAAAGTGCAATAAAATACATATATTATAAAAAGGGGAGTTACCTTACCCAACAAACAAACCGAGTTCCTTGTGATGATAAAAAGAAACAAGTCAGAGTATCTGCCTTCAAATTACTCAGTAGTTCTGAAATTTTGGTGAGCATCAGAATTTCCTGAAGGGCTTGCTGGGCCTACCTCAGAGATTGTAATTCAGAAGATCTGGAGCAGGGCTGGAGAATTTGCATTTTTAACATTTCCAGGTGGACTGACACCGCTAATCTGGGACCTCAGTTTGAGGCCACCAGTCTAATTCAACATTTCTAACTTTTTAAAACCCCATCCCTTTTGATAAACATAAAAATCGTATCTCCTTTTCCTCTCTGACATTCTCTTCCACTCTCCTATACCCTCCACAGAAACAAACCCATTCATTTTCCTTCTCTCAGAATCACTGCTTTAATTGTTCTTTTTGGTCAGTTGGTAAGCACATGAAAGGTAGTATGCTCATTTGACATGTACCATGGAGATGCATAATGCTTCATAGTTTACAGCTTACTTTCACATATGGTGTATTTGTTAAGTAGACTGGGCAATGCTTTTCTTTAAAGGTAGTACAGTATTCATATCTTGATTAATTATAAAATGTCTTTCCTGTTCTCTCCTCTTTTCTATTCAAATTATTTTTTGACAAAAGCTGCAACACAACTAATGAAAGGATGTTGGCATACCTAACACACTGATTATACTGATTCAATTACCAAAAAGAGCAATGAATATTGTTATTTTATTTTACCAGCAAGGAAAACAAAGGAGAGGATTAGTATCACAGATATAGTTAATAGCCAGTTCATTTCATGACTACTTCACCCAAAAAGGATAGCAGAGGAGGAATGGATGGAAACACAAATGCAGCACAAGCATCGAAAGCAACTGAGGGTGGAAGTTCAAACTAATTACAGATTTCATTAGGTCAGAAGTCACAATTTTATCTTTTTCTAGAGTCTTGACTTTAGAATCAAACTGTCTAGTTTTAATTCCAAGTTCTGCCTGGCATTAGGAGACACAATGTACAATCACCATAAATACTTGCCCCAAAGACCAACTGTTTCTAAATTCTTCAACAAAAAAAAAAATCAATCTGTGATCAATTAGCTGGTTTCCAACACAAATTTAGAATTACTTTAGATGTTCTAAAGATTACACACATAATTCTTTCAAAGTGAATTTTTCCATTAAATGTAAATAGTGGTAAATTTTTTTTTTAAAAAACAGTCCTTTCTTATTCTTATCAATAACAGCAGCTATTCTTTTGAACATCTGTATTGTACTAAATTCTGTGCTAGGTATTTGGTATATTTTACTTAATCACCCCAACATTTCTGTAAAAGGTATCACTCTTGTTGGTAGGTGAGGAAACTGATACTCAGAAAAAGTAATGAGATTTCCCAGGGGTAGTAAGAGCTAGTTGAAGCCCAGAGCAGGCTGGAGATCTATCTGACGAAAAGGCCAAGCTGCTCCCACTGCAACACCACATCTTTACTCTAAACAGATAAATCCTTTCTTAACTGGATTGTTGATAACTACCTTATTTGAGGAAAGAAAAGGAATCACAAGCCGTGTTTTAGAATTTATATAGCCTCTAATTCTCCACACTGACTACCAGAAATAAACAGACTACCTTTACAAGCAACAATTGGGTTGCTTTTTAAAAATTCAAAATATATAATCATCATTGTCTTATTATAACAAATAACAGAGGCTACATGCAATTCTCATTATGATGCTTTCTTAAATCCTAACTGATAAACTTAAATGAGAGGCATTTGGTACAATCTGAAAAATATTCAGTTCAATTAAAAATAATTGATGCATGGTGAAATAATTCTTCCCAAAGCTGCTGTAAAATCTTCAAAAAAATAAAGCTACTTAATAATTTTCATCTCCTACAGGCTAGAGAGAAGCATTATTGCATATTAAAAATTGGAGTATAGTTTTCCCAGAGGTAAAAGAAAGTTATTAAAACAACCTATTTATTGTTGATATAACTATCCATTTGTGCCACACAAAAAGTAACAAATTTCAGTACATTAAAAGAAAAGCTAATTAAGGCATAATTAGTATTTTCTGTATTTTGATAATTAGGGGTTAGTTGGCTATTCCTTTTCAAATTTCTATTTGATGCACCCCGACAATGCCTTTAATGAGCAACTAACACTATTGAATCCCTCATGGCAGAGGAGTTTAGTGACCACTACTACATTACTTTCATTTATCACTGCCTCTTTACCTATAAATTAATCTAGCCCTGTAGCTATGTTGATCTACTTTATATCAATTTCTTCATCCATATCAGCTGAATATGTATGGCATTAACCTCATTTGCTAGTTGAGAAAAGCAGAATTAAAATGAGATCTAATTTCTCGTGCACAGCACAATTTCAAAACTGCCTGCTAATTTCCACCACCTGTCAGTGTGAAGCGCCTTTACTTTCTTATAATTAAATAAAACAGTATATTTTTTCACCAGCTCTGAAAAATGCTAATCTTTCAAAAGTGTTCAGTGATCATTAATCATTAGGACAGTAAAGAAGCGTTATCCAGAATGCTCATTTATCCTTTAAGCTGAAAAAATTTGTTGGCCTTTTCAGAGGAAGGAAAAAAATAAATGTACCAGCTAGAATATAGAAATAGACTATTATATTCCACTCTACTAACGTTCCTATTTATCTGGTTTACTGCCACATGATGGCAAGAGGCTTAACATTACATAACTAAGAGGTAGCTACTTTGATAAAATAAGCAGAAATAAAGTAAACCACAACTTTCTCTGAAATCATTGGGAATCTAATAAACATATATTGCATTCATCTATGCGTAATAGAACCTAAAGTTATAAGACTTAAAATCTAGTATAACTGGAGAATAATTATTGATATCATATTTTTAAATTTTTATTGAATAAACTGCAAACTACGCTATGAATTAAATTGTTGCTTAAAAGTATCATCTCAACAATGGCAATACCATTCAAACTTAGACAATTATAGTTAAACACTTTAACTTGGACTTTACCGATTTTCCCAAATGTATATAACAAGTAGGGAAAAATGTGAAAATATAAAAACAAGAAAATAAATGCTCATTGTTTAATACTAGAGACAATAAATATTTTGTCATATTTCTTCTGTCCTTTTGCTAATGTTTCAGCTTTTATTGTTTGTTTTACATCTTTGTAATCATACTATATACATGTAAATTGATAGTCTGCAATTCTGGCTTTACAGTCACATATATTTTTCAATAAGCCCAACTTGTTAACTTTTCTTCCTGGATATTAGATAAGAATATGAGTTAGCGAAGAATAGTTTACATTTGAGGAAAAAATACAAAAATACACACACTCCAATACATTATTAAGATATTTAAACTACTTAATACCAAGCTCTCATGCTAAACATATCTGTTCTCCAAATACTAATTTGCTTGGGAATAATATCCAATGATTATCTTCTTATACTTACCCTACCAAAACAGTATAACATATTAGTACAGAAGTGATTAAGTAATTACTAAAGAGAACTTGTAAGGAATCATGAAATAAATGATTAAAAAATGAAATAATCCACAATATTCCTCATTCAATTTTGCAGGAAACATTTGGCACTATAGGTTCACTATCTTGAAACCTAAAATTCCTTTGGAAATATTTCAATCATTTTTATTTACAAACTTGTAGCTACTATGACTTATCTTTCCAAGTGATGCTCAAGCCATCATACTATATCGATGTTAAGCATTCACTGAAGAAGTAGCAAAGATGTGGGATGGATTATTTACATAGACTGAATAGCTTCAGCATTTCTGCAACACAAGTAGGATAGATTGTATCTCATCCTGAGTCCCTTCAAGCAAGATACTTAAAGCAATTACAAAAAGAAAAAAATACTTTCAGGTACCTAGCATGAGATTCTCACTGCCAACTATTTTGACAAATAATAAAGATAGTTTTAGCACCACCAATACAGGTGAACATATTTCTAGTAAAAACTTAGTAGAAGGTTTGCCTATGACTTTATCACTGAAATACCAAAATTACTGGTGTGTATTCACACATGATCTTACTTTAAGCAACTTGAATATTTCTAAGATAGCAGACTCCAACCAAGACTCCAGTAAGGAAGGTTTCCCATCTCCGTTTTACAAACTCATTGCCAGTAGCTAAGACTACAGGTGTATTGCCACCATGCCTGGCTAATTTTTTTTCTAGTTAAATAACGGTATATTTAATTTGGTATGAAAATAATAAACAGTAAGAGGTATCTGGCAGAGACTGAATGTTCAACAACATCCACCCTTATCCCAGAAGCAAGAACTAACATATAAATGCAAAGATCATATATGTATAATAAATACATAATGAACTGCAGACATAAAATTTTAATTATAAAAATCTTTTATCAGGAAAAATATGCATATTTGTAGGCCTCCCCTTCTAATTTGTGGAGGAAGACTGGCTTGTTGATGATTTCCACAAGATCCAATGACTATTAAAAAAAATTACAGACTGATTGGGGACAGGTTTTTCAAATTGTAAAATTTAGTAACTAAAACCTCTTTCAAATTGAAAGTCTTCTTTAGTGCTGACAACTCTTCAAAGTACATCTTAATCACATACTACATGGTATTTCATTTATCATTCTTATTTCTAGAATCACTAAAAAAATTTCAAACAATAAAAGGTGAGTGGAATACAGAAAACTTTTCTCTACCAGAAGAAATTATCACCTTTGACCTTACCTTAAAAAAAAATCAATCATCAAACTATAATTACTTATGAGAACAATCCAAAAAATGTCATTCATATGAGAATGCACATGGAATTTTACTTCATGCATTTATCCATAGATAGCAAATTTTATAATTACTTTTGAATTTATAATCATTAAAATTAGAAAAAAATGTGAGGAAAAATAGACTAATCACGAAAAATTGTCATCTTTGAATTCTTCCAGAGTCTAGCACAGTGCTTGGCACAAGGCAGAGAATAAGTGTTTAATTAATGTATATATAAATAATTACATAATAAAATATAATTCTCATAAGATTCTATGTCAAATAATGGTACATTTGGTGTGATAAATAAATAGCAAAAGCCAGCTTATTTTTAAAAAAATCTAAGCCCATATTTTTCCAATTTACTTCATGTATTTCTCTAACTTACACCATAATTTTAATTATCAGTGGCTGCTAAGATTTTAAGTAAATTTTTCTGCCCCAAACATCCTCATCTGGTACTTAACACTCTTGCATCAACACTTAAATGCACTTATGGAATTCATTCTCAAAAGTATAATTTGGCAAATCTATTTATACATGAATGACATTTTTTAAAACAAAATAATTAGGCTTTTAGTCTGCTTTGCTCAACTTTCTGTTAAGCAGGTATAAAATGTGTGTTTTTAAAAATAGTTAATATATATTACCATGTTGGATAAAAATGTGGGAAGGGGTATAGAGAAATTATCTTTTTTAAAAAAGGCCTATCTGAATACTGATGTATTATATATGTATTGGGCATCTGACATGACTATTGAAATAACAAATCTCTGAGCAATAAAACTATCTAGCAGTATGTACATTAACTTGAAATATAAGCACTAACAAATCACCAAGGAGGAACACCTAACTAGGTAAAATTGCTGTAATCTATTATAAAAACTGATTATATTTATTCTGTATATGGTAGTCAAAAGCAGCCCGGAAATAAAATCTGAAAAGCTTTAAAACACTTAACAGAAAAAAAATCCCCAAGTTCACTAAGCAACAGTCAAGCTTCAAGATTCTTAAAGGCCACAGGTACCTTTCCCCTATAATCTGTATGATACATCTGGCATGCTGAAATATTTAAAATGTTTCAATGTTTAGTGGTGTATTAAAGCTGCCACTTACTTTCACCAAAGTGAAAAATCTATGTATTAAAGAGTTTGTTTTGACTGAATTTTCTAAACACTTTTCCCCCAAATCGTGTATCAAATACAAATATACATGTTGCCAATAATCAAAACATATCCAAGTACCAAGAAACAGCAGCTAGTATATTATTTTAACACTGGATTGCATTTATAGTTGTAGCTGTCCATTGAAGATCCTATTATGATATGTTTTTCTATTTCCTTATTCAAGTGTTTTCCTACTCAATTTAATAGTAACTGTTATTATTGTAACACACCATATAGGAAGATGTAACAATTGCAGGGAAAGAATGCCATCTGCTGCTTCATATGTGTACTCAACAGTAGGAAAAAAAGCTGAATAATAAGTAATTACACAAAACAATTTAGAAATTCACATACAGATAAAGCTTGAAAGTTTAGATAATTCCCATTTTTATTTTGAACAATTTGAAAAAACATCAATGAGCACTCATCTTTTAAAAAAATTCTAGATTTGTAATTCTTATGGGCACATAATAGGTATATGTTTATGGGATTCATTTGATGTTTTGATAAAGGCATACAATGTGTAATAATCACATCAGGGTAATTGGGGTATCCATCACCTCAGGCATTTGCTATTTGTGTTAGAAGCATTCCAATTCCACTTGTTTAATAATTTTTAAATATACAATAAATTATTGTTCACTACAGTTACACTACTGAAGCACTTATCAGCTTAATGCAAATTTCAAGTTATTCCACAAAAAAAGATACTACATGTGCTTATACATCACTAGTTCATGACACTTAGGAACAAGGCTTTTACGCAGGTACTGAGAGCCACAGAGTCAAAAGGAAAGGCTCACTTCCCTGACCTTTACAAACTTATTGATGAATTATTATGATATCCTCTTTAGAAACATGTGCTTTATATGTAAATGTAAGGTGATCATATAATTTATCACCCAAACAAAGACATTTTTGAGAATGAAAGGTGAAGCTACTAACTAACAATTTGCCAAGACAACAAGTGTGAACTGGGGAAATCTTAGGTAAATCTGGAAGTATAGTCACCTGATTTATAAATTACTACTCTGTTTTCATTCCCTCTGGCTTCATAACCTTCCCAATGTCTTGAAAATCTTCCTGAAAAGCAATTCAGAAATTTTTAGGAAATATGTAAATTCAGAAGAATGAAGGCCAAAAATAAAAAGGAAACTAGCATGGGTGTATATTCCCAGACAAGATGGTGCCCCTACCCAAGCAGCTACCTCAATGCATACTGATTTTTTAACTTCACTTTGTTATACCATTTGAATTATCTGACACTAACAAATGTTTTCTTTAGGAAGGGCAATTCTTTCTAGGAGAATTCATTTATACAATACCATGACATCCTTCAATTGGAATGTTTTCCAGTTGACATCTGGCAGATGCAAGGTACTGGAAATAAAACAGATTTGTGCAAGCGTGCATGCGTGTGTTTTCCTGTATATGTAGATGGTGATGAACAAAAGAGCTACAGATCTTTCTGGAGGATGAAAACCCTTTGGTGGTGAAAGACTGAATAGGATACCAAAACAAGGAATCAAGAATGAGAGCAAAGATTTCTAAGACTAACTTGTCTATTTCAAAATTTAAATCCAAGAGAGAAAGGGAATTACTTCTTGCTGAATTTCGGGTATCCTGTTTTGGGAGGACAGAATTCAGGCAAATTCTATTTTACTATGCTTGATCGGTTTCACTGTCTATGGGTCTATTTTTAAATAAAAATACATTCCAGGATCTTAACAACCACATATTTATTAATCTTTGGCATTTCATTCACTGATAAGGTTTCATAACCAATCAAGACAAAATTGATGGTTATGGTAGGATCAGCTTGAATAAGTAAAGGGATTTAAGAACAAAGTTAAAACTTTCTAACTTTTGGTAGATATTCAAAAGCCAAGATGTGTGTGTGTGTGTGTGTGTTGTGTGTGTCCGTGCAGACGCACACGTGTCTGTGTGTGTTTTAAAAGGACCCTTCCTTATCCACTTTTAAAACTTAAAATCATATTTTAATTGAATTAAAAATGAAAATGGACCTTTTCCTTCTTTTTAAATTATACTTTAAGTTCTGGGGTACATGTGCAGAACATGCAGGTTTGTTACACAGGTATACACATGCCATGGTGATTTGCTACATCCATTGCCCCGTCATCTACATTGGGTATTTCCCCTAATGCTATCCCTCCCCTAGTCCCCATACCCTGACAGACCCCAGTGTGTGATGTTCCCCTCCCTGTGGAAAATGAACCTTTTCTAATAGATACCTAGTATAAAAATGTACTACTTAAAATTGTTATAAATAAACTAAGATAATTTATAATTAAAGTAAATGGTGACATACCAGGTAACAATAGATACAAAATAAAAAGGAAATACTGTAAAATTCTGATATAGCCTAAGAGTTTAGTATTGTAAATTATACCCTAACAAACAGGTGATCTATTTACATACATAGTTTATTGGCTACACTTTTGTTTTGTTTTTTTGAGACAGGGTCTCGCTGCCTCATCCAAGCTAGAATGCAGTGGTGTGATCACAGCTCACTGTAGCCTGGAACTCCTGGATTCAAGTGATCGTCCACTTTAGCCTCACAAGTATCTAGGACTACAGTAGTGTGCCACCACACCCAGCTAATTTTTAAAATTTTTTGTAGAGATGGGCTCTTACTATGTTGCACAGGCTGGTCTCAAACTTCTGGCCTCAAGTGATCCTCCCACCTTCTCTCTCAAAGCACTAGGATTACAGTGGTGAGCCACTGCGCCTGGCCAAATACATTTTTAGTTATATTTTATTCCATGAACATGCTGGAGTACTTTAATTATATGTTACTAAACTCCTGGATGGATTATTTATGTACCTCAGAAAGAACCCATATACCTGGATGACAAACTGGTCAGTCCGTAGACACCTGAATTTGTTACACTTTTTTGACTAGAATTCTGGTGTTCTAGATACAAGGTAGGCTGCATGTGACTGCTATGTTCTGCTTTCCCAGACTTCCCACTATCAAAAACTCCTTCCCTTACATCAGCTATTTATTTCTTCTTATTTGCTGAGAATCTAACGTTAGGTTCTGCAATGGTCACTGGGAACAATACAAGCCTTAGCTATACTAATCTACCTGGATTTCTTCCAGTGTAGGGCTCTAAGGCTTTGCATATTCTGCTCTACCTCCTACAACATGCATCCCACTTTCCTTCCTTTTCAGCAGCTTCAAGTAATTCTTCTGGATTTCATTCAGGAATCTTCTCTCCCAGAAGCCTTTTCTGACTCCCAAAATCTGGTTAAATACACCATTCCCCGTGTTTCCATGATACCAAATGCTTACCATTATTTACTGTAGGCATAAAACTACATTGTAATTGTCCAAATTTGTATTTCTACTAAAATTATACATACATATAATTTTAAAAGTAAAGTAGTAATAAAAAACTGCCATCCCCTGACATACTCCTCTCCATATCTGATCCCAATATTCTTCTAGCTATCTTTTATTATTTTCATTCATTCTTCTAAATAAACATGTAGACAGAGCTATTTCCTGAATTTAAAATTTTTCACATTCTTTGACTCAACATATTTATGACAATGTATTCATTATTCATAACTAAGTTACATGGTACTATGACTCAATTTCCTTTTGTGTACCAATGTTTAGTTTGACTTCCTTTTCATTTACCTAAGTTTTCTTTCCTTTTCATTTACCTTTTCATTTATTACTAGTTGATCCTAAAACACTATTCCAGATCTGTAAAACTCAATTCCTCTCAACCTGGACCAACAGAGCAAGTCATCTATCAGTTCTTTAAAGAAAAAAAACAAAACAAAACATCTATGACCTCTCATCTGCTCCAGTTTGAACTGGCTGCTCTCAAGGCCTGAGGCACAGCTGTCATCCTAGAGCTTCTCTTAGCCTCTCTCCTGTGTTTGATTCTAAGATCCCTTGTCTCCCCTTATCGGCTCTTTTCTGGGCTTACTTCTTAAATTTAGTATATAGTCTCCAGCAACTTGCTGGTAAAAGATATAAGAGAAGTAAAGTTTGAGGCTTTGACTGAAAACGTTGTTATTCTATTTTCATACTTAAGTGTTACTAGATAGACAATTTTAAGTTGAAATTCATTTTCTTTCTCAAAATTCACAAGACAATGTTTCATTATTCTTCCATTTTAGCAATGCAATTGAGAGGACCAATTCTTAGTCCTTTGAATGTAACCCGTTTTTTTTTCTCTCTGGAAGCTTTAAGGATCTCCTCTTTTTCCAACCCTGATGCTGTGAATTTCCAACACTATACCTTAAAATGGATCTTCTTTCACTCAGCTTTGCTGGACCTCTGGATAGTCCTTTTCAATATAAAACTTGTTATCTTTCACTACAGAAAAATTTCTAGTATTCTTCCTTTTTCTCTTACTGGAACTCCCATTAATCCAATGTTGGACCTCCTGGATTCTCTAATTTTCTTTTCTCTCCTCTTGTCTAGTTTTATTTTAACTTTCTGTTCTGCATTCAAGGTGATATCAGCTACTTTATCTTCCAAACCTACTAAGTTTTAATTTCTTCTATCATGTCTTAATTCCTTCTATCATGTCTTAATTCCAAAGACTTCTTCTCTGAATCATCCTTTTAACAAAATCCTGTTCTAGTTTCATGATTTCAATATTAACTTTATTTTCCCCCAATTTCCCATTTTTTGTTTGCTTTTCTCTTTGGTTTTCATAAGAGGCTTTCTTCAAGAGGCTAGCCATTGTCCACTGTATTATCAGAATGAGTCATTGAAAAAAGAATAGGCGCTTTTTGTTCACAACAGGGCTTCTCATCCAGTAAACCTCACTGTAGGGTCATAAGCAGTTAGGCAGATTTTAAAATTGAGGATCCTATATATCTATATCTGTGGGTCTCTCTTAAATAAGTTTCTTCATCACAAAACATTTCACTAATTTCCTGCTTTGAAGTTATAACCCTAGCTAACAGTTCATGACAACTAAGAGTTGTAAATGTCTAGCAATATTTTTTGGTCTAGTGTCTTATTCTTACCCCTAGCTGTTCAAACTTCCATAAAAAATCCTATCTCTTGCAAGAATTTGTGAAAGACAATCTCTAGTTGTTCTGGGATTATAATTAATCCCAAATAATTCAGTTATCTAATTTTTAGCCACACCCTGAACTGTAGCATTCAAAGGTATCTAGTATCTCCAAGTTCTAAGCTTTTCCAGGGTTCTTAGTGCAAATCATCTAACTACTGGCTTTCTTCATTGCAGGAATTTAAGGTTAGAATTTCTCAGGTACAGTAAGGCAGATACCACAACAAGTTGCTAGTTTCAAGTCTCCTAATATCTTATATTAGTCCATTTTCAGGCTGTGGATAAAGACATACCTGAGAGTGGGCAATTTACAAAAGAAAGAGGTTTACTGGACTTACAGTTCCACATAGCTGGGGAGGCTTCACAATCATGGCAGAAGGCAAGGAGCAGCATGTCATGGATTACATGGATGGCTGCAGGCAAAAAAAGAGAGCTTGGGCAGGAAAATTCCCTCTTATAATAACCATGGGCTCTCATGAGACTTACTGTCACAAGAACAGCAGGAGAAAGACCTGCCCCCATGATTCAGTTACCTCCCACCAAGTCCCTCCCATAAAATGTGGGAATTCAAGACGAGATTTGGGTGGGGACAAAGCCAAACCATATCATTCCGCCCCTGGCCCCTCCCAAATCTCATTTGCTCAAATTTCAAAACCAATCGTGCCTTCCCAACTGTCTTCCAAAGTCTTAACTCATTTCAGTATTAACTCAAAAGTTAATGAACCTATAAAATCAAAAGGAAGTTAGTTATTTCCTTCTGCCTATGAGCCTATAAAATCAAAAGCAAGTTACTTATTTCCTAGACAAAATGGGGTATAGCCATTAGATAAATACAGCCCAGATGGGAAGCATTGGCTAAAACAAAGGGAATAAAGGCCTCATGCAAGTCCAAAATCCAGCAGGGCAGTCAAATCTTAAAGCTCCAAAATGATCTCCTTTGACTCCATGTCTCACATCCAGATCACGCTGATACAACAGGTGGATTCCCTCGATCTTGGGTACCTCCACCCCTGTCCTTTTGCAGGGTAAAGACTTCCTCCTGCCTGCTTTCACAGGCTGGCATTGAGTGTCTGCAGCTTTTCCAGGTGAGTGGTGCAAGCTGTCAGTGGATCCACCATTCTAGGGTCTGGAGGACAGTGGCCCTCTTTTCACAGTTCCACTATGCAATGCCCCAGTAGGGACTCTGTGTAGGGGTTCTGTCCCCACATTTCCCTTCTGCAATGCGTTAGCAGAGGTTCTCCATGAGGGTCCTGCTCTTGCAGCAAACTTCTGCCTGGGCACCAAAGTGTTTCTACAAATCCTCTGAAATCTAGGCAGAGGTTCCCAAACTCCAATTCTTCACTTCTGTGCATTTGCAGGTTCAGTACCACATGGACGCTGCCAAGGCTTGGGGCTTGCACCCTCTTTCAGCCATGCCCTGAGCTCTATAGTGGCCCCTTTCAGCCATAGCTGGAGCAGATGGGACACAGGGCACCAAGTTCCTAGGCTCCAAACAACTTGTGGACCCTGGGACCACCCTACACAACTCCTTTTTCTTCCTAGGTCTCCAGGCCTGTGATGGGAGGGGCTGCCGCAAAGGTGTCTGACATGGCCTGGAGACATTTTCCCCATTGTCTTGAAGATTAACATCCAGCTCCTCATTGCTTCTGCAAATTTCTGCAGCCAGCTTGAATTTCTCCTCAGAAAATGGGATTTTCTTTTCGATTGCATGGTCAGGCTGCAAATTTTCCAAACATTTATGCTGCTTCCCTTTTAAAACTCAATGCTTTTTACAGCACTCAAGTAACTTTTTGAATGTTTTGCTGCTTAGAAATGTCTTCACCAGATACCCTAAATTACCTCCTTCAAGTTCAAAGTTACACAAATCTCTAGGGCAGGGGCAAAATGCTGCCAGTCTCTTTGCTAAACATAACTTTTTGTTCCAGGTCCCAACAAGTTCCTGGTCTCCATTTGAGATCACATCGGCCAGGATTTCACAGTCCATATCATTATCATCATTTTGGTCAAAGCCAAGTGTCTAGGAGTTCCAAACTTTCCCACACTTTCCTATCTTCTTCTGAGCCCTCCAAACTGTTCCAACCTCTGCCTGTTACCCAGTTCCAAATATGTTTCCACATTTTTGGGTATCTTTTCAGCAGTGCCCCACTCCCAGTATCAATTTACTTTATTGGTCCGTTTTCACGGTGCAGATAAAGACATACCTGAGATTGGGCAATTTACAAAAGAAAGAGGTTTATTGGACTTACACTTCCATATGGCTTGGGAGGCCTCACAATCATGGTGAAAGGCGAGGAGCAGCAAGTTACATCTTACATGGATGGCAACAGGCAAATTAAGAGAACCTGTGCAGGAAAACTCCCCCTTATAATAACCATCAGATCTCATGAGATTTAGTCAGTATCATGAGAACAGCATGGTAAAAACCTGTCCCATGATTCAGTTACCTTCCACTGGATCCCTCCCAAAACATATGGGAATTCAAGATGAGATTTGAGTGGGGACACAGCCAAACCATATCAATCTCTAATTTTTTCCTTGCAAGTATATTATCTTTTATTCTTCTATTCTCATTATAGTACAGGTTCAAGGAAAGAGAAGGTAACTGTGAAAATTTAATTCTATATATTTAACTAGAGTTCTTACAATTATTTCTTTTGCAAATTAAATATTTCAAATACAGAGACAGGCATAAATATAATAAACACGCACCATAAAGACTAAGAAAATATTACAGATATAGTAGAACTATGCCTTTTTCCCTAATCCATTCCTCTTCTCAACCAGAGATAACCATTATCCTGATTTCAGTGATTACTAATCCCATGCACATATATTTTTACCATAGGCAGAATTCATGAGCATATAATATTCTTAACATATTTGACATAGGAGTGTCATTTGTATCCTTGTATGATTTTTTTCATACCATATTGTGGATGCTTTTATAGATTTATCCCAAAATGAATGTAGTTTTTAGATCATTCATTTTCATTGTTCTACAAAATCCCACTGTGTGACTATACCATAATTCATCCATCCTTCTATTGATGGACAGGTTTCCCCTTTTTTCCACAATTACACACCACGCTTCTATAAATAATCTTTTGTAAAACAAAAAATTTATTGAGGCACAATATGAAGTGCACAAATCATAATATGAACTAAGTGTGTCTTTACATATGTATATACTCATGTAAGTCCCGTCAAAATAAAATATTTCAAGGTCCCCAGAGGGCTCCCTTGTTCACTTTCCCAGTCAATATATTCTCCCTACCCAAAGGCAACTACCACTCTGACTTCCATCACCATAAATCAGTTTTGACTGTTACAGAAATTGGTAAGCAGAATAAATAAATATGTACTCTTTTGGTCTGATTTTTAATTCTTCATTATAGTCAAAGTGATTATTATGAATTCATCATAAATTCATCCAAATTTTTGTATGTAGCTTTTCTTTTTTTAAATCATTGTACACTACTATTACAGTATATGACTATACATTAATTTATTTATCCATTTGACTGCTGACAGATGCTTGGGTTGTTTCCAGTTTCTTGGATATTATAAATAAAGTTGCTATAAATATTCTTGAACATGGCATTTGGTAAACATATAAATTCATTTCTTCTGGGTAAATAAGAGTAGAGCTGATGAGTCATAAGGTAGACTACATTCAGCTTTAGTACGTATGAACAAATAGTTTTCCAAAATAATTTTATCAATTTACACTGCCACCAGCAACAAATAATACCATATGTTCCACTCATCAAATCATCAAGGTTTGATTTTATCATTTTTAAAAATTTTCAGCCATTTTGCCAGATATGCAGTGATATTTCACTTAGGCATTAATTAGTATTTCCCTGATGATGACTAATGATACTGAACAACTTTTTATATACATATTGGTCATTCAGATACCTTTTTCAGTGCTTGTGTAAATCTTTTACCCATTTGAAAAGAGAGTTTTTTGGTCTGATTTTTTGATAACAAGTTGACATATTTACCTACTATATAATTCACACATTTAAGGTGCACAATTCAATTTTTTTATGGATATGTGCAACCATTAACACATCAATTTCAGAATATTTCAATACCACAAAGGTATTTCATACCTTTTGTCCATGAATACCCAATCTCCAATAACCCCAGCCGTAGGCACCGAAAAATCTACTTTCTGTTTCTACGGATTTGCTTCTTCCAGACATTACAAGTCATTGGAATCATGTGGAATTAGTTTTTTTGTGGCTGGCTTATCTTAGTATAATGTTTTTAATTATCATACATGTTGCAGCATCTATTAGTACTTCATTTCTTTTTATGGCTGAATTACATTCCATTTGGGAAAATACCAAATTTTATCTATTCACTCATCAGCTGATAGACACGCATCACCAATGCAAATATTTTTCCACTTTGTGGTTACTGGGAATAATACTCGTGTGAACATGTGTGCGAATTTTTATTAAGAATGTAGTTTCTTTTTCCTTGGAGATATATATATATATATATATATATATATATATATATATATATATAAGAGTAGAACTACTGAATCATATGTAACTCTATGTTTAATCCTTTGAAGAACTGCCAGACTGTTTTTCAAATTAGTTGCAATATTTTACATTCCTAGAAACAGTGTATGAGGATTTCTATTTCTCCACATTCTCACTCACACTTGTTATTATCTGTGTTTTTTCTCATATTCATCCTGGTGAGTGTAAAGTGGTATCTAATTCTGGCACTGATGTAAATTCCTAGGATAAGCAATGATGCTGAAGGTCTTCCATGTCCTTACTGGTCATTCAAAAATTTTCTTTGGAGAAATGCCTATTTAGTCTTTTTGCCCATTTTAAAAACTGGGTTATCTATTTTATTATTGCGTTATAAGAATTCTTTATAGATTCTAGATGCAAGACCTTTATCAAACATATGATATGCAAATATCTTCTCTCATATTTGTGGGTTGTACTTTCATTTTCTTGATGATGTCCTCTGAAGTAAAAACATTTTTAAATTATGAAGTCCAATGTATCTTTTTCTTTAACTGCTGGAGCTTTTGGTGTCACGGCTAAGAAACCACTGTCCAAACTCATAAAGACTTACTTCTATGTTTTAAGCATTTTGTATTTTTCTCACATTTAGACGTGATTCATTTTGTGTTAACTTCTGTATATGGTGTGAGAGAGGGGACTAACTGTATTCTTTTGAATGTGGATATCCAATTGTACCAGCATCATTTGTTGAAAATTATTCTTTCACCAATGAATTATCTTGATGCCCTTATCAAAAATCAACTGACTGCAAATGTGAAGGTTTTTACCTGGACCTTCCATTCTATTTCATTCATCTATATGTACATTCTTATGCTAGTACCATACTGTCTTATTATGATTACTGTAATAAATATTATTACAAGTGATAACTTACTGCTGCTTTGTAGTAAGTTTTGAAATTGGAAGGTGTGAATATCCCAACTTTGTTCTTTGCCAAGATTGCTCTGGCTATTCTGAGTTCTTTTAATTTCATATGAATTTAAGGATAAGCTCATCAATTACTGCAAAGACGGCAGCTAAGATTTTGGTAGAGACTGTGTTAAACCTGTAGATCGATTTGAAGAGTACTGCTATCTTAACAATATTAAGTCTTGTGATCCGTGACCAAAAGATATCTTTCCAGTTATGACATCACATCCCCTTTAATTTTTCAAGAATATTTTATGATTTTTAGATTATAAGTTTTATACTTCTTTGTTAAATTTATTCCTATTTAATTCTGTCTGATGCTATTATAAACTGATTTTTCTTTTTCATTTAGTTTTTGGGTCGTTTATTGCAAGTACACAGAAATTCAGCTCATTTTTTGTACTGGTCTTATATCCTGCAATCTTACTGATGAGATTAGTTCTAACACTTTTTCAGTGGATCCTAAGGATTTCCTATATATAAGATCATGTCATCTGCAATAAGTGTTGTAATTTTTTTCCTAGATTACTTTTTTAAAAATCTAGGTGCCTTTTATTTCTTTATCTTTTCTTTCTTTTTTCTTCTTCTTTTTTTTTTTTTTTTTTTTGCCTACTTATCTGACTGGAACCCCTAGTACAATATTTAATAGAAGAGAAAGGAGTAGCCATCCTTGTCTTACTCTTGATCATAAGAGAAAGCACTTATAAGATGTTGGAATCCTTTTTTTTTTTTTTTTTTAGCTTTTATATCTATATTCAGACCCTAGCACTATTCAAAGAACACAGAGAAAAATAGAATAAAAAAACAAACAGAGCTGCAGAAAAAGTATAAGAAATTTGTATGCTGAAACCTAATTTCCAAAGTGATGGTTTTAAGAGAGAGGGCTTTTGGTAGAGAGAATTGTAAGAGGGATTAGTGCCCTTAGAAAAGGTACCCTTATAAAAGTGGCAGAGAACCTAGCTGAATTATTCTTTGTATCCTACCGTTTTGTAAAAAAGAACTTGTAAGGAATGATATAGAATATTTGGCTGAATAAAAATTTTTTTTTTGAGATGGAGTCTTACTCTTGTCTTCCAGGCTGGAGTGCGATGGCACAATCTCAGCTCACTGCAACCTCTGCCTCCCAGGTTCAAACAATTTTCCTGTATCAGTCTCCCCAGTAGGTGGGACTACAGGCACCCACCATCATGCCTGGCTAATTTTTGTATTTTTAGTAGAGACAGGGTTTTACCATATTGGTCAGCTGGTTTTGAACTCCTGATCCTCACCTCGGACTCCCAAAATGCTGGGATTACAGGTGTAAGCCACCATGCCCAGCCAGTTAAATTTCTAAGCAAAGCAGTGTCTTGGCTTCCCTTGAATGCTTATAGTAATAAAATGTGAGAATAAAAATGATTTAAAGGCAAATGTTTAATCAAAAGGAAAGACAACTTAAAGGTTTGAAAAATTATCAGCCTGTCCATGCTGTAAAAGATGAGAAAGTGTGTTCGGGAGAAAACACAAAAGTTGTGGCTGGACTGGCAGGTACTATTCATCAAGACAAGGAAAAAATCACCCTGAAAGCCTATCACAGATCCTTGGGGCTGTCTCCCAAGCCCAGAATGAAAGTGCCTGGAAGAGAGAATGATTTCAAAGGAAGGGCTGTGGGTACTCACAGGACCTTAGCACTTGCTGCCTGGCCCTGCCTTAATACTTCACTCCCCACATTCTGCTGCAGTGCTCCTTGGCTGCCCCAGATGCAATTCCATAGGCCCAAATGCAGCCTAGTCTACAGGATTACCCCTTCAGAGGGCACAGATAGTAAACACTGGTGGCATACATGCAGTACCATTTCCTCCACTTCACAAAATGGGGGTGTGGCCACCTCCACTTCCAAAAATAGAGCTGCCTGGAGCTTCAGGTGTATAAGTTAGGCAGAAAGTTGCTGTGAGGAAAGGGTAACCACAGAACATCCTCAATATGGCACTGCCTAGTGGAGTCATGGGGGCAAGGTAATCTCTGGGACTTCAGACTAAAAGAGCCACTGACATGTGATTCCATCCTGGGAGAGTGGCAGGCACTCAACTCCAACATATGGGAACTCTACCATCTAGAGCCTTGGGGGCCTAATACCTACCCTAGTGTGTCCAGAAGGTAGGATAGTAAGTCAAAGAAGATTATTCTGGAACCTGAAGATTTAACACTGCCTTATTAAGTTTTGGACCTGTTGAAGACCTGTCATTTCTTCCTTCATTCCTGTTTCTCCCTTGTGAAATGGCAAGGTCTACCCTGTGCCTGTCTCACCATTGTATTTTGGAAATGCATGGTATTATCTGATTTAACAGGCTCACAGCTAGAGGAGTAATTTGGCTCAGAATGAATCATCATGGAGTCTCGACCGTATCTCATTTAGATAATATTTACATGAGACACTAGACTTCAGACTTTGGAGCTGATTCTAGAATAAACTAAGACTTTGGGGACTTAACTAGAATGGAATGGCATGTTTTCCATGTAAGAAGGACATGCATGTGGGAATTCAGTCAGGGTGGTGGAAAAGATTTTAGAGGAAAAATTATAAGGATAGTTCCAGGAAATAGTCACGAACCTTCTTGGAAGGTCATAGGTTTGACTTAGCTTCAGTAAAAGGTTTGGCTGAAGGCAGATGAATTCCCTTAAAAGCTTAGGGCATAAATACACAGGAATGTAAAGAAGTTTATCTAAATAGCTTGTTTACTCAGGTGGTCCTAAAACCGACCTTTAATCTTACATGTGGGGAACTACTAGGGGGTTGGCAAAGTTAATTACCCACTAGTGGTGTTTACTCAAGACCTTTGTCATTTAATCTGTACTAAATAAATGTGAACTTCACTGGGTGGTCAGGGCCATGGTTGCTAACTCTTTACAGGACCCTTCTCAGTACTGGTGAGTGGCTTGGCCACCTAACCCACTCTTTCACTGGATATTTGTGTCTGAGTGTATTTATTGATCTGTAGCTGGGTCAGGGTGTGCTCCTCAGAGCCAGACACATGCACTTTGTGGGGCAAGGGTGATAGGCTATGGTCTGAATGTTTGTGTTCCTGACAAAATCATATTTTGAAATCTAATTCCCAGCATGATGGTATTTAGAAGGTAGCGCCTTTGGGAGACAATTAGGTCATACGGGCAGAGCTCTCATGGGTGAGATTAGTGTCTTGATAAGAGGTCTGAGTTTGTGTGCCCTTTTTACTATGTGAACACAGAGAGATGGCACCAACTATGAAAATGAAAAAGGGCTCCTACCAGACACAAAATCTGCCAGCCTTGATCTTGAACTTCTCAGGCTCTCAAACTGTAAGAAACAAATGTTTGTTGTTTAAGGTATTTTTTAATAGCAGGCCAGAGGACTGAGACAATGTTTACTGGCCATTGTGATTTCTTCTTCTGTGGTTTATTCATGTATTTGGACCATTTCACACCTAGGTAGTTTTTCTCTTATTTATTCATAAAATTACATAACTGAATATTGATTCTCTATATGTTGCATGTATTAGGAATATATTCCTACAGTTTTTCTTTACTACTTTGTCTATGGTGCCTCCTGATTCACAGGAGTTTTTACTTTTAATATGGGTAGAAGTTATCAACTTTTGAGTTTAGAGCTTAGCCTTTTTATGTCTTCAAAATTCTTCCCTATCCCTAAATCATAATATTCTGATTTTTCACATTTAGAGTCTGTCCTCTAACCTAGTAGAAATTGATTTTTGCATAATATGAAGTCAGAAGCCAAATTTTCACGTACGGATAACCAAAAATCCCAGCAGTATGTATTTAACTGTCTGGTCCTCATTTCATCATATGCTGCCTGAATGCATACACAAAAAATTTTATAATATTTTCCCTATTTGCCCATGTTCTCTTTAACTAAAAACTTACAGGGGAGATGGATGATCCTATTCACTTTTGTATCCCTGGCCTTAATACATAGTGGTTACTTATTAATATTCACTGAGTAATGCACAGGAATAGACAAAAGGGAAAGAGGCAGCAGCACAAAGGAATCATGTCACAAAGTGAAATGAAAAGAAACAATTTCAAAGGTAGACAAAGTCTTATCATAAGCAAGAATTCCTTTTACAAATAATGAGAAACCAATAAAAAATTTTAAGCAGAAAAATGGCACAGGAAGAAATGTTTCTTAAAGACTGGCAAAACTTAAAGTCTGACAAAAGCACATATAATGACAATAGAAACAGACACCTACCCTACTGGGGAAGAGAAAATAAACTGTTATAACACTTAGGAAGGCAAATAATAATATGTAGTAAAGCTTAAGATATGTACATTCTACAGCCCAGCAATTCTACTATTTATCTTCACAAAACTCCTACATATGCATGAGAAGGCAGATACAAGAATATTTACTGTAGTATTGTTTGTGAAAATTGAAAATATGGAAACAATCTAACATATCAACAGAAAAGGAACATATAATGGCAGAGTAATATACTGTAATACCACTCAATAATTAAAATAATTAGAACTATATTCGTCATCATGAACAAATCTCAAAAACAGTGATCAAAAAAAAGTGAATTCCGTCTGGGTGTGGTGGCTCACAGCTGTAATCCCAGCACTTTAGGAGGCCGAGGCGAGTGGATCACCTGAGGTCAGTTAGAAACTAGCCTGGCCAACATGGTGAAACCTCATCTCTACTAAAAATACAAAAAAAATTAGCCGGGTGTGGTGGCACATGCCTGTAATCCCAGCTACTTGGGAGGGTGAGGCACGAGAATCACTTGAACCTGGGAGGCAGAGGTTGCAGTAAGCTGAGATCATGCCATTGCACTCCAGCCTGGGCAACAAGAGAAAGACTCCACCTCAAAAAAAAAAAGAATTCCTACTAAAGATCCAAACTACATAATACGTTTATATAAAGTTAACAGTGCTGTGTTTTGTTTATAAACACATAGAAATGTGAAAAAAAAAACACAAAACCATGGATGAGAATAATACTAATTTAGGACTTGCTTTGGGGCAAGAAGCTAGAGAAATGAAATTAGAGCAGCAACAGAATTATTAATATTTAACTCAAAAATATACAGATCTGAAAAAAATATAGCAAAGCATTAAGACTTGACAAAACAGAATAATAGGCATATGAGTGTTCATTACATTATTCTCTTTGGTTTTCTAATGAAAAATACTCTGGTGGCCTTATGGAAAACAGACTGGAGTCAGGAGAAGCAAAATGGAAACAAAGAGGGCAACTAGAATACCTTTGAAATCCCATGGGAAATGACAAGCAGTAAGAGTGAGGCTAAAAAGTAAGGGGCAGAAGAAAGGAGTACACCTGAGAGATACTCCAAAAATAAAATTTGAAGGATTAGGTGACTAATTGGATGCAAGAAGTACAAAAGGAAAATTCAATGTCGTTCTTCTTTAAAATAGGGAAAGTAGGAAGAGAGAGTTCTTAAAGATAGTGAGTTCCTTTTTGGAAATAAGTTTGAAAGGCCCATTCAACATCCCAGCGGAAAGATCCAATGGAAAGGAAGCAATATACCAAAGTGGTCAGCAGCCCAGGCTCTGCAGTCAGGTTTCTTGGGTTCAAATCCAGTTTGAACCAATTAAACACATTAACCACTCTAAGCCTCAGTTTCCATGTCTACAGAAAGGGAGGATGTTAACAAAATCGCTATTTTCATAGCATTTTTGTGAGGATGAAATTATATAATGCCTTTCATGTTCTGAGCAAAGTATCTGACACAGACTTATCACTCAATAAATGACTTTGGCTACAATTTACAACACTCTTTCTCAAGTATAAGACTTCTATCACACACATCACTTAGGACACTTCAGTAATTCAACCTTGGTCCTGAAGAACTATTGCTATAAATTATATTCTGTTGTGTATACAGGCTTTATAAAATTTTCAAGATGCTTAATTTCACTCAAGTCAGCATCATTTTCTAACTCAAGAATATACCCTTTATTACCTGAAAGTATTATACATGAGCTCTAGGCCGAATTCCTACAGAATTCTAGGAAATACACACATTCAACAGCAAGTTGAAAGCATACAAACAATACGTACATGCCAGGCTCTTTCAGATAACAATAAACAAGGCAGAAATAGTCCTAACCAAAATTATAGTCTATTTACTAATAAATAATTACAAAGCAGTGTAATAAATACTAAAACAAGGAACAAACAGGTGCTACAGAACACAGAAAAAAGAACACTCAGAATTTGAGGTGAAAAAGGGTATCTTAAAGAATGGGATGTCTAATAAGAGTAAGTAGTTGGCAGAATAAGGCAGAGAAGTGAAAGTTGGATTAAAAAAAAAACAGTATCTTAACCCATTTATGCCTGAGGTTGGAATTTTTTAAATTTTTGTTCCAATAATGGAACACTAGGCATAATTAAGCAGGCATATTTTCTTCGCATATCTAGAATTAACAGAGAGCACAGACTGTTGAAGAACCTGAAAAAAGTCTACCACATATAAAGTATGCAGTGTAAGTATGGTGTACTGAAATATGAAGTTGGTGACATATGCAGAAAAGACACTGGGAAGAACCTTAAAGCCATATTCTTTAATTGCTATATGCAATTAAATGAGCCTGCTTAAAAGTGCTTAGCACAGTTCCTGGTAAAAAGCAAGCACACACATTAACTGTTAAACATTCATTTGCTATTATCTAACACTCTCCCACTTTTTGCCACAATTTGGAATCAGACAATACACCCACCAAGAAACATGTTCCAACCCTTTTTCCTTACGTAGTTGGTTGCTAAAAAATTGTATATATAGTACTTATGAAATGTCTTAGAGAGTCTGTTCTTTCATTAGTAAAATGGGAACATTAATACCAACCTTGCAAGCCTACTGTAAGAAATAAAGCTAGCATGAAGAGTTCCTAGGAGAGCGATGGGACACACAACTAAGGACTTCTGAAACTGATTTCTATTCAGACAGATTGGCAAGTAAGCCAGAGACACCGAAAAGAAGGAGGATGTAGTTAGGCTTTGGGGTTATGCAATAGAAATGCCTGAGAAATTTTGTCACCTTAGGACTAAGCTCCTTTAACACAAACCAACAATGTTAAAGGACTCAATTCCATTCTGATGATGTTTACTTTTTCCTAATGTGCAAGCTTTTCCAAAAAGGAAACACTAATCTGTAATTTGCTTTTTTCACAATTACCTTATATTAAAAGTTTTGAAACAAAATCTGAAATCCCATAGCCCTAAAACAACTAGTCTCATTTTACATATTTCTTTCCAAGTGCCTTCAAAACAATAATTAGAAGGCTTTTCTACTCCATATTATACTGTTCTGATTTAAGACCTAAACCAAATGGATATAGTATTAGGAATGTTTTGAGAGTACTCACTTTTGCAAAAGCAAAGAAACTCTCTGGAGGCATTAAACAAGACAATTTATCATAATTTGATTTATAGTCAATCTGCAAGTATCACATCTGGGATTATTAAAAAGGCATCCTGTTGTATAAATTTTATAGTATGTAATTTTTGTCTGATTCTAATTTGACTTCCCGACAACCTAAAACATTTATTTCTAGCTATTCTTTTTCTTCCAAATGGTGTCACTCAGTGGCAAATGAATTTTAAGAGAATTTTATTGATATTAATTCTAAGTGATAGTATCACAAAATATGAGAAAAAATTATCAAACGGTATCACTTCCTTAGAAAATAAAGAATATTTTTACCAGAAATAAACTAAAGGATAATCTTAAAATCAAACAAAATATTTTTTCACACTACTACACAATTATTATCACCAGAAAATCCTAAGTCAACTGAAGGTTAGGTTAAATTTCCTAAGATAAAAACAGCTAATTGGAGTATAAAAAGTTTATTTTAGAATTTTCAAATAAAAATCCTATAACATCACAAAAACAAACTTTAAGTTCAAAAGAAATGAGAATATCCCTAGGACTTCTTACAGAGAAGAGTTTACTCAGTGTCAGTATCTAATGCTACTAAATATCTGCTTAGGGCTCACACCCTTAACAATCTTTCCTTATACTTCAAGATCAAGTCATTTTAACTTGGTGATGCCAAACACTGAATTATCATACTATGAGTATTCCTAACATTAAGGTTATTTAATTGCAGTCTCTCAAGGACACATCTAATTGTCCTAGTCCTCGTTTTTAACCATGTAAAAATGCCATGAAATTAGTGAAATATACAGGAAGACACATAAATAAGTGTCCCAAAAGCCCCAGAACTACGAAAAGAACAAATCTTATGCTTTCAGTCTTGAAATACAGTAAGGCAAAATTCATTCGTGTTTAAAATACTCTCCAGTATTTAATGACTATCCATGTAAAACATATTCACTACCTCTCTGCTGCTCAAACTTTATAGAAAATGGTAAATTAGGTATAAAACAAGCAACTTAATTTTACATTGCATTTCAATACCAATTCAACAACTGGATTGATCAATTACATGTCTTACCTAGAAATTGCCCAAATATATCATCCAGTTTATGTACATCTTTCTTCATCTCCAATAACGTTTTAAACTCTCTAGTAGTAAAAAAAAAAAAAAAAACCTACCTTTGACGTTCTTTGAAGTTGATCACCAACATATGTTTTACGAAACTGATCCAAGAACCACAGAACTGCAAACTCTATTTTCTCATTAGAACACCGAGGCAATCTGGTATCCATTAAAGATATAAGCTGAAAAACTCTTTTCATGAAGGAAAAAAAAAGCTTCAGTACCATACCTTAGAGAAACAACATTAAAACATTTACCATAAATGTAATTTAATATATAATCACTGTAAAAAGTGGAAAAAATACAAAAGTATATAAAGAAACTATTTTTTTAATCATCTGAAATTACACTGCTGAGAGATATAACTTGGTCTAATTCCTTCTAGTCTTTTTTTTCTAAGACATGCACATAAATGCAAAACTCTATATGTATATACAGATATTATTTTACTAAAAACTGATAAAATAAATGCATGGTATATACATTAAAAAAACCCTATACATAGATATAATTTTTTAGTAAAAGAAGAACAATATTAAATATGTAGTTTTGTATTTCATTTTTTTACTTAATCTTATATTTCAAAATAATTAACTACTTTGAAGTCATGACTCAAAGTTCAAAAAAAACGAGAGGTATATCTATCAAAAGTTATATCCCGCCTTCCACAAATTATAAAATTTTACCTTTAGTAAACTACAAGGTGAGCTTAACAAAATCAAATATTTGTAATACCAATTAAATTATTATTAAGAGAAAATGATAAATTTTCTATTTATTATTATTCAAAACTATTATTATTAGAAAATTATAATGAACTGAAGGTTATGTTAAATTCCCTAGAGAAAAAGCTTAATTCAATATAAAGAAAAACTTACTGCAGAATCTCAAAAAAGAAATCCTTCAATATTATCTATTTTCATTAAAATTTTCTGTTGGACGACTGCCAAGTACCTTGTGCTAACAAAATCAATATAATGTAATAATTTTTTAAGAGATAGAAGTAGAAGTTGTTGAGGAAGCAGTACCCTTTTACTTATTTGCACGAAGGCAGCGCTGCCTAGCCTGACACACCCAGTTTCTTCCATATATGCACATACAAACATATATACACACATTATGAATAGTTTATATGTCATTCCAGAGAATGTTTTATGTATGTTCAGGTAAATATGATTATATATTCTCCTCCCAACCCTTCTGAACACATAGAACATACTACCTAGATGGTTCTAAGCTTAGCTTTTTCCATTTAACAATCTATCTTAGAGCTCTTTACACATCAGACATAAAGAGGGTACTCATTCTCTTCTGCAGCTGCTTAACATTCCATTATACGAATACACCATAATATTTTCAAACGTTCCCCTATTGATGGACACAAGGGTTGTTTACAAGTTTTTCGCTGTTACAAAATTCTGCAATTAACAATCTTGCATATGTCATTTCACACATATCCATCTATAACGTACATTTTAAAAAGTCAAGCTACTCACTCAAACAACATAAATTATTGTAATTGTGATAGCTATTACCAAAGTACACTCCATAAAAACTGAAATAACTTATACTCCTACCATCACTCCATAAGAGTGTCTATATACACACAGATAAGATAACTCAGGATGACAAAAAATTAGAATTTCTGGAAAGCTGAAAAATGGCATCTTGGTATATTTTGATTTGTATATTTCTTATGTATGTGAGGTTAAAATTTTTCCATGTCGTTTTCTGTGACATGTTTGCTCATATCCTTTGCCGATTTTTTTCTATTTGTTTGTCTTTTTATTACTGAGTTTTACAAATTATTTATCAGAGGGTCGCCCCCTTTGCCTATAATTAAACTGTAAACAATTCTGTGTTTCATTTGTCTCTTGACTTTATGACAAGGGTCCTCAACCACTGGGCTGCAGACTGGTACAGGTCCACGGCCTGTTAGGAACCCAGCTGCACAGCAGGATGTGAGCAATGAGCAAGCAAGCATTATCACCTTAGCTCCACCTCCTGTCTGATCAACTGTAGCACTGGATTCTCACAGGAGTGCGAACCCTATTGTGAACTGTGCATTCGAGGGATCTAGGTTGCATGATCCTTATGAGAATCTAATGCCTGATGATCTGAGGTGCAACTGAGGTAAACCAAACTAACTCCATCTTAGATGTAAGCCTGACTGACTCCATCTTGGCTTCTCCCTGCTGCCATTTCTCCCTTGAATGCATAACCTGGACCACACGGTGCTGGGTCATGTTGTGCTTAGAACTATAGAAACATAACCTTTGTAACAATACCCAGCTTGACAAGCCCACTTGCTATTGTGAATACCCCCACCTTGATTTAGTATATGGAAAGTACCGAATGCCCCCCTTGGTAATGCAATCATGGGAACTGCTTGTGTATACCCTCCTTAGTTAATCAACAATCATGGGAGCCTCCTGCCTCCTAGTTACCAGCCTCCTCCCCTAACCTGCTAATTCTGCTTCTGTAAAATTCCACTTTTCCCGCTTACCTTAAGCAACATATAAAAAGAAATCAAACCCTGAGAGATTTTGAGCGTAAGCTGACTCTTGCTCACTGGCAAGAAAGGACTCACAATCAGATTTCAGAGTGTGGCGCTTTCCTAACAACTCGCTCGGATATAACACAACAATTTCATCCTGAAACCATCCCTGCCCTGGTCCATGAAAAAGCTGTCTTCTGCTAAACTGGTCCCTGATGCCAAAAATATTGAGGACCATTGCTTTATAATGTTTAATGCCAGGCAGAAGTTTTTGGTTATTATTTTTCTCATGCAGAAAATTCAATCACATTTTACTTTTATGGATTTTGCATAATAGCAAGGTCTTACCTGAATCTTGAGGTATTTTCATGATTCTTTCTTTTTTTGACATTTAACTCTATGATACACTGGGATTCATCTTGATTGTCAGTGTGAGACAAGGATCTAACATTATTTTTTAAAGATGCCCAACCCAGTTGCTTCAAAATCATTTATTTCCTGTAGAGTCTATCTTTTGTTCACAATTATGAAGTACTTATCATACTAGGACTCACTACACTCAGAAAACTTACTGAACTTTTTATTCTTTTCTACAATCCATCATATTACATATATATTGACCAATTATTTTTACCATATTATGAAATCATATTCCAAAGCATTGTTTTTAATGGTTGCATAAAATTAAGGCTACATCAAAATTTAATCATCTCATTTTGGATAAAAATTCACATTCCTAAGTAAAACATAACTACTTTCTCCTCCTTTACTCTCAATGACTTCTTGAAACAAAATGTCTAGGTCACAGCATACGAAATTAAAAAAAAAAAGCTTGCTGTGTACTGCCAACATGCTAAGAAAAAATATTTTGACAACCGTTTTTATAGTGATTATTTCCTATATTTATTAATAAAACTACTTATTTAAAAGTGCCCTTTGCATACCAACTATCCTCAATACTGCTAAGATTTATGGAGAACTTGCTAAGGAATCAGATTTAGAAATTAGATTACTATACCCATGTTTTAAAGTTTTTTCCTAAAATGATGTGTGATGTGTTTATCCTCTCATTTTGAGAGGAAGAGTGAAGCTAAATTTTAAAATCTGTATACTGGTGAATTAGCAGATTATTGAAGTAAGTTTTAGTTAAATAAGTAGATATATAAATCAAACTTCATCTCTGGAGCCAAGTGATTTGTGAAGTGATTTAAATAAGATGTATCTTGCTTTTAAATTCTTTATTGCATAGGATCTCCCTTCTGCTCAAGTTCTTTGTTGATTTTATGTACTTTCTCTTGTTTACTTTTATTTCCTTTTTATAGCACACATTCTCAAAATCAAAGATGTGGAACAAAAATTTGTTGGGGTGCCTTTCCAACTCCTATTAAGCTCGTGATATGTATTTGTCTAAGAGACAATGATATCCCCATCAGGAGAGTAGGAAAGAGCTCCCAGGAGGATAAATGATCCATTTGTCAAAGAAGTTTTGGCAGTTGTACAGGCTCAGCTGCAAGTGTCTGAAATCCAAAATAACAATAGCTTAAATAATACAGATGTTTATTTCTCTCTCAAGCAAAAATCCAGGGTAGTTCCCTAAAGCTAGTTGGTGCTCTAAGATGTATCAGGTTCCTTCTATCTTGTTGTTACACTTGCCTCCACAAGCCCTTTGTGGTCTAAGGTAGCTTCTTCAGCTCTACTTATTAAGTCTTCATATGTTAGACATAACATTCAATTTACATTTACACTCATTTACATTTACATTCATATTCAACTTCCCGGAACATAATCATTTTGCCATACCTAGCTGCAAAACAACCTAGTAAATCTAGTCTTCATTCAGAGTGGCCATTTGCCCAAGAAAACAATCAAGCACTTTATTATGGGAAGAGAAAGGAAGAAGAGATGAAAGACAATTGACAGTCTCTATCACGTGCCCCCTGAAGATGTGCTGGTACCTCTAATGAGTGTTTAAGACTAATGCTTATACATACCAATGTATATATGCAGGTTAAGTATCCCTTTTCTGACATGCTTCAAACCAGAAGTGTTTCAGATTTTTTATTTTTTTGAATATTTGCATTATACTTACCATCTAAACATCCCGAATCCAAAAATCTACAATCTGAAATACTTTAATGAGCATTTCCTTTAAGCATAACCTTTGAGATTCATGTTGATGCTCAAAATGTTTCAAATTTTGAAACATTTAAAATTTCAGGTTTTTGGATTAGGGATGCTTAATGTATATATAATATCTGCTCCCAGTTTCAATTTAGTGTCCTACATATATTATTCCTTCATATTAAATTATTTCTGGTAAAAAGCACAGAATAAAAAGATAAATAAATAATTTTGACCCAAGTATAAGCATGTCATTTCAAACACAATGAAATGAATTGTGGATGACCATTTTGAATTCTCCTAGGTATCCAATTAAATAAGTATTTATTTAGTCAACAAATTTGAGGGCCTATTATATGCCAGATTTGTGTTAGGCATTCCAAATACAACAAAGTATAACACATATATATCCCAAGTCCTCTAGAAATCCTTAGTCTATCAAGAGGAAGCTAAAACAAGCAGTTAGAATAAAGAGTGACAAGTACTATAGCAAATGCTATTTCCTAATGTTGCAGGATGGAAGAAGGCAAAGCTATAGAGTGTTGCGACAAAGAGGAAAGCATGGGTAGCCATCTAAAGGGGCGGGTGACTGGGCACAGTGGCTCACGTCTGTAATACCAGCACTTCAGGAGGCCAAGGCAGGTGGATTACTTGAGGTCAGTAGTTTGAGACCACCCAGGCCAACATGGTGAAACCCTGTCTCTACTAAAAATAGATAAATTAGCCAGGCGTGGTGGCAGGTGCCTGTATCCCAGGTACTCGGCTGTATAATGTTCAACATGGCTACAATGTAGTGAATGGCAGAAAATGAGGCTAATGGGACAGGCAGGAGCCAGATCATCCTGAACAGCTTGATAAGCACATATCTAAAAAACAATGAAGTCATTGCATAGTTTAAGCACTGCATTGACACAATCAGATCTGTACTTTTGAAAGAATACTCTGCTGTGGAAATAGGGATTCCATTTATTAACTGTACCATTTATCCAGGTGAAAGACGATAGTAGCTAAACTGGCAGAGGAGATAGGATAGGTGGACTCAGGTAACTATAAGGTAAAACTGACAGGACTTGATGACCATATGAATGTTGGAGAGGAAAGAAGGGTAAAGTTATGGATAACTCTCAAAATTCAGGCTTGGGAAACTGAGTGTACAGTGATGAGACACATGAAGAGAGTCAGGGCTGGCTGTGGATGAAAACAATGAGTTTCCTTTGAGTCACTGAATTAGAGGTGCATGTGGGATACAACGTCTCAGTGAAACAGCCCATTAGTTGTCTGGAAGTCAGAAGACAAGAATTACTAAAACAAAATAGAATCACTGAGCAATGGTGAGGGCCTAGTTGATGATAACAACAACATATCAATTGCCAAAGGCTCCCATCCATAGAAGTAAGCAATTTCTTTTATTATCACTCAACAAATTAGAGAAAACCCTAAATTCCCTCAGGGTTAAGGTTTTGCCACACAGAGGAGATAAAATACAGCAGTAAACAAAACAAAGCTTATTCCTTCCCTTACTCTAGCAGAATAAACAACATCAAGAATAAGGATGTTATTTTGGATAGGGAAGTCAGTGAAGCTCTCTATGAAAAAGACATCTGAGCACAGACCTAACTGAAGTGAGGAAGAATAGTTTGTCCTTGAACAACACAGGTTTGAACTGTACAGGTCCACTTAAATGCACATTTTCTTCTGCCTCTGCCATCCTGAGACATGAAGACCAACTTTGCCTTCTCAGCATTTAAGCCTACCCAATGTTTAAGAGCATGTGGGAGTTACTTATATCCTACTGCTCAAGGTCATCACCAAGGTCTGATTGTAAGAATTAAAAAAATTACAACTGCAGTCATAAATGGGTTAAAGGGACACATGATGAATAATACAAAATCCCTCAGGAATCTCTCAAGAAGCTTTCATTTTAGTCATGATGAATGAAACTAAAATGACTATAGAGTGTCTTCATTCAATTAGAATTATGTGGCCTGAGTGTAAATGTATTTATTTGCTACGTTTAAAGTAGCATGTTTCAATCATAATTATAAATCATCACAATGTTAGGAGCTTTTATGACTAACAAACTTTCGTGCCAAAATAGTACATAAATTTTTGGCAGGAGCTTCACGATCTTCTCCTTTGGTAGTGTTCTCCGAGGAGCTGGAATGCAATTACATACAACATATGTACTGCAGTTCCAATTACTTGGAACATCTTCATAAGAAAGTGATTTTTTATAATTTTATATAAGACATCATTCTTAATTTGGAATATCAATATTATAAAATGCATATTTGCTTCCAGACTGTTGTGTAAGTCCCTAGAATATGCCCCACCTTGAATTTGCTTGGCCTTGCTTACACACCAACAACCCCACTATCGCCTCTCATCTCACAGCTGGCTTCAGCCACTCGCCTTGTAGCCCAGAAAAGATACACACAGTTTCTGCAGTTACGAATCTTCCCAGAAAACAGAGACAAACCACCATTCCAGTTCATAGCTCCAATAGGACCAACTAAAGCTCTGTCTCCCCAACAGCTCCTCAAAGAGGCCAGGAAACACAACTAAGAAGTGTGGAAAAGTAAAATACCCCAGGAGTAGACACTAACCAATAAGAAATGAGACACAGAAAGAAGCCAAAAGATATACTGCTTGTCCTTACACCCCCAACCATGAGCTGTTCTCAAGTTCAAGTGGTTTCATGTGGCCTCTGGGGAAAATTCCTACAAAAGCAGGCAATCAGTTGTATTTTCTCAGTAATACACCACCTTACATAGTTGGTTCTCATTATTCACAGTAGTTATGTTCTAGAAAGTCAATGTGAACACTGAATTTGTGAATAATGAACCATTGCTCCACGGTAAAATACAGAATTAGGTTCCTGAAAGCCTCTGGCGACAACATTTTGGTCAATGGATCACAATCTCATTTCATGTGTGTTTCTGTTTAAAGAGGCTTTTTCAAATATATTGTTGATTTGTTAACACAGAACTCACAGCCTACTGTAGTATTCACAGTACTCCCACTAGTGCCCAAACAAAGCTTATCTAACCCATGTATGGCACATGACAGTCTTCTGTATTTAGGAACACTAAATAGCACTTTAGCAATACAGCTGGGCTATTTTAAACACTGAAAGCACCAACAAAAAGCACAAAAGTATGACAAATGTGGCCCTAAAGAGAATACAAAAGGGACAATTATTTGCAGTATGAGAGTTCAAACAAGAAGGCAGAGCATCACTTTGTTCAACCTCAGTTGGGAAAGTGCAACACAAAACTCAAATTTTTTCATCCCTATGCACATGTCTGCAAATGACCACAAAAGCACCATGAGTACTGATTCTGGGGTTGGACACATATTTTATCAAGTAGGCAAATTCACAAAAAACAGAATCCAGGAATAAGAAGGATTGACTGTATTTGTTTTCTCTTATCGTCTCACTTTCCCTTTCCTCTTATTCTTTCTTCTCTGAAAATGTACTCTTCTCCCTTACCTCCAGTAAAATATTAGCCCATGAACTTCACCCAAGGCTCTGTTTCCAGGGAATGCAGGCTAAAACAGAAATCTTATCTTAGTTCAGTATGTTCAATATGTTTGCTGCTTAAATAAAATAATTTTTTCTCATTGGCAAATATATACCTACTTTATTTCCTAATATACATTTTCTCACAAGATAGTGGCAGTATGTATTTCTCTACCTAATGATTAAAATGTTTTAAAAAATTAAACTATAGCAAAAAGTATACTTAATTTCCACTTTATTAAGTATGTAATGCTGTCTTAAAAGATAGAACAGAAGCAAATTTTTGCTTGGTTGAAAATTCACTAAAGCATTTTAAGGAGGTCCCAAACACCTATTATTCATATTTTCAAGTAATTTAATGTGATATAGAAAATAATAAATCCTAGAAAACCTAAAAATATTCATGGTCCATGCAGATTCACATTTTATTGAAGAAGTTTAAAGGCTGAAAAGGGCATAGAACAAAATGAATCTTTTTATCCAAAGTACAACAAATTTATTAAGCACTTAGAAATATATTTGAGAATAATAATGAAGGATAATATCAGAACTAGGTATGACAATTTTAAAGACCTTAATAGGGTAAAAATATATAATAATATACTTCTAAGATCAATGGAAAAGTATGAAAGGCCTGAGAAAAAGATGTAATAATTTTGTATAAGCTCTAGGTGGAACTTCAAATCAGTAGAGGGTAGGATTGGCATTCATTGGAAATTTTGGAAAAAAATATGAAACTAAATAAATGTCAAGATATATTAAAAATAAATATAAAAACCTATTGATAAAACAAAAGAGAGCTGGGAGAAAATACAGGTTGATATTTTTATTACCAGAGGTAGAAAAAAAATCTTTCTAAATATAAACAGCAGAGAAATATGAAGGAAAAAGTTCATAGATCTGAATACATAAATATTTAAAGCCAGTAAAGAAGAAATTTCTGAAGTAAAAATATGGAGAAAACATTTTCAAATATGGAGCAAAATATTAAGATCTCTGATACACACACACACACACACACACACACTGAGCTCTTATAAATAAGTTAGAAAAGATCATCAGAAAAGAAAAGCAGGCAAATAATATAATCAATATAGATATAAAAATCACAAAGATGCAACAAAAATGGCAAAGCTGGGAGTGGAAAAGAATGTTCCATACCACTAGAAACCAAAGAAATACAAACGGAAACAATTCATTTGCTACCTACAAACTAGCAACAATATGAACCCTACTATCTGGCAGTCCAATGACTAAAAAATGGTAACTATCATACACTTTGGGTTCAGCACAGTGATCCCCAACCTTTCTGGCATCAAGGACCAGTTTCCTGAAGGACAATGTTTCCATGGATAAGGTTTGGGGCGGTGTGGGGTGATGGTCTCAGGATGAAACTGTTCCACCTCAGGTCATCAGGCATCAGTTAAGCGGCTCATAACAAACATGCAACCTAGATCTCTCACATACGCAGTTTACAATAAGGTTCACACTCCTATGAGAATCTAATGTCCCCGCAGATCTGACAGGAGGCGGAGCTCAGGTGGTAATGTTTGCTCACCTACAGCTCACCTCCTGCTGTGCAGCCCAGTTCCTAAGGGACCTTGGTTCAGAGGATAAATGGTCCTTTTTCAGAAGACCATGTGGTAATGAGTATCGAAAGTCTTTAAAATCCTACGTAAACTTTGACCAGCTATTCTGCATTTAGGAATGAACTCTAATTATTTCAATCTACATAAAGATATAACTAAAAATAATTTAGTTACATCTAAAAGTAATTTATAATAAGAAAAAATTGAAGAACAACCTAAAATTCCAAAAACAAGAGTCTATTTAAATTGCTGTACAGCTTAGAAAATTTAATGTCCAGGTTAAATGTTCATACTGTATTTGATTTTAAAAAGTGGTGTGTGTGTATGTAATATATCACTAATTGCCAGGTACTATTCTAAGCATTAAAAAAAATAAATTCCTTACAATAGCCCATAATGAGTTAGGTATTGTTATTAGCTCCATTTTACATTGTTTTGTAATGTTTAAAAAAAGTTGGAAAACATGCAGTAAACATATATCCATACACATTAATTAAAAAGACTCAAAGAGACTTTACAAAATAATAGTACTGGTTATCTCCAGATTAATATATGATTTTTATTTTCATTTGGATTTGTAAGTCTTAATAAAAACATGTATTACTCTGTTATAAGGAGATTTGTTATTAAAAATAAATTAAAATATATGGAAAATCAACTCACTTGTATTATTTATATATAGAAACTTTCCTCAGGTTGGAATAGAAACTTGAAGAAAATAATTCAACTGCTTTTTCCTAAGGCTGTGGCAAAACAGGTGACAAAGCTTGCAATGGGTAGTTGACTACCTAATACTTTTTGACCAGATGTATGTCATCCAATTTTGCCACACAATTTTGCAACCTTCCCAATGCACACCAACTGTATGTGCTTTCTCAGATCCTAGGTAATAAAAAGCAACCTAAATCTTTATCATATTATTTGCACAAATACGTACAAAGTATTTTGAGTCTATCACTTACTAGAGATTTGACTTCTACAAGTCACTTAACCTTTGAGCCTTGGTTTTCTCACCAATAAAAGAGGAAATAATACCTTCCTCAAAAGCCCACATACAAAATGTCTTAGCTCATAATACTAGTTCAATAACTAAATGTTTTTTAACTATTTAGTAAATTTCTGTAAATTACACAGCTCTTACTTACCGACAGGATAATTCTCCGTCCATAGCATCATGCTCATCTGTACTGGTATATGTTAATCTTCCTCCTACAACTGTCCCAACTAAGTATACCAGCCATGCAAGACGTCCTAATACAGAATAAGAAAGAAAAAATTTAATAAGTATTCATAGAAACATAGCTTATTTTGGGAGAAATTCCAAAATTAGCACAATGATTTAGTCTTCCAAACAAGTGATACATTATTGTGAACTCAGTTCTTGACAGAAAGCAGTTGGGTTTTAAGTTTATCAGGGCAGTGAAAATGGCATAGAATTTGGAGCCAAATAAAAGTAATTTGAATCCCAGCTCTACTAATTTGCTATGTGATCTTGCATAAGTTACTTATCTCTTTAAGTCTTAGGGTTTTCATTTATAAAATGGCAAAAACAATATCTACAACAAAGACATGATTGAAAATAAATTTGATTACAAAACACTAAACTGTCTAGGACCAGATCTGTTATTCAGTCAAAATATACTCTTAATGATCCAAGGACCAGTATCTTTTCGGAATGGTCAATGTCATGATAGTACCAATGTGATCATTTTAAATATTTCTCCTGCTTGGAGCATAATAAATAGTAATGAATTTATTCCTTCTGTATTTCTATGCATGATGTATAAAAAAATCCAAGATTTCACATTGTTTGACAGTAGAGTTAACGTCACAGCTGATAGCAATGGAGGATTAAATAGCTTTAAAACAGTGGCACAAATTGCAGCATCTAGAGTCTTCATAAATCTTACTTTGGGGGCAGCTGAAATTGACTAATTTGGAAATGGAGGTATTTATTGAATGATTTTTGCTTAACGTATATTATTTTACATCTCTGGATTCATTGATCTAGGTAGTAGATCCTCCAGTATTTCTGAGACCTTTAGAAATAATTAACGACATAAAATTACCTTGCTAAAAACATATTTTTTGCTACTCTTAAAGAATGATTTTTCAAAGATGAGTGGCCTATTTCACAATTCTGAAATCAGCCATTTCTAATTACGATACCTTTTCAAGTAAAAATGTTTTTTTAAAGTTATAGAATTGAACAATGAAGAAAAGAGGCTATCTGTGCTTGTTAGAACACTCAGAAAGGATAACTAAAAGGTACAAAAAGAACACATTCTTTCTGTTTTCCCATGGATACTAGCAGTCATTATTATACTACAATTAATCAACAACTCTTATATAATTTCTGGAGAGACACATCAACGTATTATGGTGACAAGCTTCCTGTGAATTAGAAATTAAACCTGGCAAGTATTCACATCCTTTATTCTCTCACAAAACAACAATAAATCAGAACTGACCAGTTATGCAGCCTTACACATTAGGAATGTGAAACAGATTAGGACAACAACACTAATTTGATGAAGTAATCCATTAAAAAACAGACTCAAGTTTCAAGACATATAATTCACGAAAAAGGTAACAGAACAAAAAATTCATGTAGGGAGTTGAAAGTATCCAGAAAGCTACTTTATGAATTTCAAAGTGTTTTAGGATCAATATAAAAGTCTATCATATAAAGTCTACCTTGATGACCCTGCTTTCTCTGTAGGCTCTAGCACTTCTATACACTTCTCATATTTCTTGGGCCTTGAGTATGGAGTAGGTGATCTTCATGTTCCTCATTTCTACTTAGAGACATTTTCTTTTTCGTCATGATGAAAGCATTCATCTTTACATCTTAAATCATCAACAACACTAACTAATATCCCTTCTTATTGCAATTATCTACTCTCCTGCAGATTATTTTCCATTTTTTGAAAGTACTGGTTTTGGGCTGTCACTCTTTCCAACAATATTTATATCATAATCACTAGTGATTTCAACATCTACAAAGATGAATCTTACAATTCCAACAATCCTTTGTTCTACTGGGAATCTTCCATCCATGAGCCCATCACTTTTTGAACAGCTTCAACTGCAATATAATTCACATACCAAACAAGTAACCCCCTTAAAGTACGTATTTCAATGTCTTTTAGTAAATTAACAGGGTTATGTAAGCACCACCACAATCTAATTTTAGAGCATTTTCATACTAGCTGTCATCCTTCATCCTACCCCTCTGCCCCTAACCCCCAAGCAACCACTACATTGTTAACTATAGTCACCCTACTCTATCAAACATTAGAACTTACACCTTTTATTTAACTGCATGTTTGTTTATACTCATTAACCAACCTCTCTTCATCCTGCCCTCTCTGGCCCACCCACACACCATTCTCAGCTTCTCCTATCTATTACTCTACTCTTTACCTCAAAGAAATGAACTTTTTATTGTAATAATAATTATTATTATAATACTTTAAGTTCTGGGGTACACGTGCAGAACATGCAGGTTTGTTACACAGGTATATACATGCCATGGTGGTTTGCTCCATCTATCACCCAGTCATCTACATTAGGTATTTCTCCTAATGCTATCCCACCCCAATTGCCCCACACCCTGCTATCCCTCCCCTAGCTCCCCACTCCCACAGGCCCCAGTTTGTGATGTTCCTCTCTCTATGTCCATGTGTTCTTATTGTTCAGCACCCACTTTTGAATGAGAACATACAGTGTTTGGTTTTCTGTTCTTGTGTCAGTTGGCTGAGAATAAGTTTCTAGCTTTATCCATGTCCCTGCAAGGGACATGAAATCATCTTTTTTTATGGCTTCATAGTACTCCATGGTGTATATGTGCCACATTTTCTTTATCCAGTCTATCACTCATGGGCATTTGGGTTGGTTCCAAGTCTTTGCTATTGTGAACAGTGCCACAATAAACATATGTGTGTGTGTATCTTTATAATGGAATGATTTACAATCCTTTAGGCATATACCAAGTAATGGGATTGCTGGTCAAATAGTATTTCTATTTCTAGATCCTTGAGGAATTGCCACACTGTCTTCCACAGTGGTTGAACTAATTTACACTCCCACCAACAGTGTAAAAGTGTTCCTATTTCTCCATATCCTCTCCAGCATCTGTTGTCTCCTGATTTTTTAATGATCACCATTCTAACTGGCGTGAGATGGTATCTCAATGTGGTTTACTGTTGTTTGGTAGTAAATTCTGAAATAAAAAAAATATGAGTCTTCCAATTTCATTATTTTACAAGATTATCTTGGATATTTTGGATCTCGTGGATTTTCATATGAACTTTAGGACCAGTTTGTCAATCCCTGCAAAAAAAGTCACAAGATTTTAACATGGATTGCACTGGATTTGGAGATCAATTTGAAGAGTATTGCCACCTTGACAATATTAAGTCTTCTGATCCATGACTATGAGAAGTCTTTCTACTTATTTAGATCTTTAATTTCTTTCAACATGGTTACAGTGTCAGTACACAATTCTTAAAACTTTTTCAAAATTTATGCCTATTTTATCCATTTTGATAATATTTTAAGTGGACTTCCTTTCTTCCTTACATATTCAATTTCTGATTGTTAAAAAACAAACATACCATTGATTTTATTTCTTGATCCTGTATCCTGAAAGTTTGCTGATCTCTTTTATTAATTTTTGGGAATCTGCCATTTCTTCACTCTCTCTTATACCCTTCAGATATTCTCTACTCTATGTATCTAGCTTAAATTCTATTGTCAATCATTATAAATCTCCGCCTTGCGTTTACATTTAGTTCCTCCTTTGCTATGACATACTCATCTCACAAAACCATAACCGTTTATGTTCAATACACCACTACTCTTTGCTGATACTCACACAGTTTAATATAACTGGGGAAAGATAAAACTATGCTGACCAGTCTTACCCTTGATGTCACCTTCTCAGGCCTTACCAAGATATCCTATCAATTTTCAATACCTTCCATGGTAGTCTGTCTTCAAATACTCATCACTGATTCCTTCCTTCCCTATATGTACATGCCACCAAGAGGTGGAGTTTATTCTTCTCATCTTTGGCAATCTGGGCTGGACTGTAACTGCTCTGACCAATAAAATCTGGTGAAAGCGATACCATCCTAGTATGGTGCCTAACCTTTACAAGAAGTGGTAGATTCCTCCAGAATCTCAGAGAATGTTCACTCTGGGGAAGTCAGCCACCATTTAAGAAGAACATACACCCTGAGATCATAATACTATTGAGAGGCTCAATTTGTCATTTGCAGAGACTGAACAGAGAGAGAAATGCCCAACTAGATAGAGTATACACTCTAAGTATTCCAGCCCACACACCAGACTAGTGAGTAAAGAAGCATTCAGGCAACTCCAGCCCAGCTGTCATCTTATTACAATGACTGAAAGACCCCTAAAGACAACTATCTGAGACTTATCAACCCCCAGAACACTGAGAGATAATAACACAATTGTTATCTGATAAGCCATTAAATTCTGGTAATGGATAACACAATCCCCTCAACATTTCACATGCTCCTTCCTTGCTTCATTAGTTTACATTTTAGCACTTAACATTTCTTAACATATTTTATGTATTGTAAACTGCTGAAAGCAGGTGTTTTTGTCTGTTTGGTTGTCCATTACATCTCCAGAACCTAAAACAATGCTCTGTATATTGTACATTATCAACAGATATGGGTTACTGAATTAAGAAATCATAATATAGAAAATATAGCATGAAAAAGGAAAGAAATGGTTAACATTACCAATTTAGTAAATGCTTTAAAAGGCAGACCCATTATTAATGAATGGTAATGGTAATTATATTTCTATTGCTTAAATAAAAGCAATACAAGATATGATACAGCTGATCCTCATTATTCTATAGATTCCATTATTTGTGAATTTGCCTACTTTGTAAAATTTATTTATAATCCCAAAATCAATACTCACAGTCATCTGCAGATGTGCAGAGTAGTGAAAATCTATAGTTGTCCAGTACAAATCTGTAGTTTGTTTCAAGCCCAGGGCAAACAAAGTGAAACTCTGCCTTCTCGTTTCAGCTTCATAATGTAAACAAGTATGCTTTAAATGGTCTATCTACCGCCACATTTTTTGTTTTTTGTTAGTGATTTGTTAATCATCTGTTTAAGATGACCTAAGCATAATGATGACGTGCTATGCAGTGTTCCTAAAGAAAACAAGCTTGTTATGTGTCTTATATAGAGAACTCATGTTAAATAAGCTTTGTTCTGGCATAAAAAGTAGTGCTGCTGGCTGTGAGTTCAATCAATGAATCAACAATATATATTAAATAAGGTGTCTTTCTACAAAAACATACATTAAAAAAGGTTATGTGTTGGTTGGCTGATGAAAACGTTGTGGTCAGAGGCCCACTGGAGCAATGGTTCGGTATTTGCTAATTTATGGCTCACAGTGACTTTACCTAACATTAACTACCAAACAACAACAATTAGCAGTGTTTCTCAGATTTTACAGAGGTCTCTATTAACAGACTATGCTCTAATTGTGTGTGGGATATGTTATACGCTTCATGTTATGGATGTGAATCTGAAACACTGCAAGCATGACTTTTGGTGAATGAAAATGTAATATTTTACCTGTTCTATGGGAGTCACTCTTTTACTCTTTTAAAAACATCCTATTGTAAATTATTTCTCAAAATGAAAAATACTGAAATGTAAATAATTATCTTCCTTGTATATCAGTTTAGATTTTTAGATACTGGTTTCTTAAAACAAGCTTTATTATTATTAAAAATAATAGCAAAGATTTATATAGTAGTTACTCTGCACCAGGCACTGTTCTAAACATTGTATCTGTATCTACATTCATTTAACATTCTAAATCCCTATTTAAAAGTGCAGAGCTGTGATTGAAATCTAGGGAATGAATTTCTAAAAGTTCATTCTCAAACTATTACACTTCTCAACACTGGTAAAAGGGAATATTCCAACATACAGTTGTCAATTAGCTAGACAGACCTTCATGATCCAACAATCTCTTAAGTGTTTAACACATTATGAGCCTTAACCCTGAACTGTTCTCTAGCTGTCTCCTGAGTCTTAACCACAAATGAGACTGCATATGCTTTGGGGATCATTACCAGGGAAACATTTCACAGTTTTTTTATTCCAAAAATGAGACACATAAAATGAATATTGGTTGATATAGCTGAATTTAAAATAAGCAAGCTTAATTTTGGGGCTTACCAATAATGTAAACACAGAAATACCTGCCTACATGTCCTTGATAAAACATGTCTACCTGAAAATAGAAAAAGATTTCACCATGCATGTAATTTGTTTTTATTTTGCTATTAGAAGATAAATTTTTTTTTTAAAAAAGAAGCAGTACAAGTTAGCTAATAAGAGCAGAGCATAGGTTCAAATCGTGCCTCTAGTACTTATTTACACTAGCTACTTAATCTGACAAGGATAATAAGACCTAGCACATAGAGTCGTGACAAGCACCAACTGGTATTTTGTATATAACATATATGAGTAAGGGCTGTAAGTGCTCAGTAAATGTTGGCTAGTATCATTATTATTAAATTGTCATCCCCTTTTAACCTGGTTCTGTATCAGACCTACGAAAAAACATAAGACATACCAATATGTAACATTCAGGTTCTTTCTGTGCCTTACTTCAGATGGCTGCTCAAGAAAATGAAGCCATACAATAAGAATTTCTAAGTTCTTTCCTCTCTACCAAGAGGCTTATTACTAAAGCTAGTTACAATTAGCCATATACACATTTTAATGCTGTTAGTAAAACAAACACCCTGCAAACAGGAAAAAAAAAAAAAACATTTCCAGGAGAAATACATTTCAGGAAAACATTTGCTAAGGATCTACTTTGTGTCATGTTCTATGGCACTGATGTAACTAAATACACAAATGCATGGGAGACTGTGGGGCAGAGGAGAGACTCCATGACCTGGGAACTGAACCTAGTGAGAGGCAGATAAGATAGAAGAAAAAACCACTGGCTAATACCAGAACGACTAAATATAACAACAAACATCTAATAATAGAACATCTAAATACAAAATGTGAATTTCTCAAAATTTAAATTTGTACTAATTTCTTTAGCCTTGAAATTAAACTTATTAGATCAAAGAATGCCTTGCAGAGATAGCATGTGATTATGAACATTTTCTTCTAAAATTACAGTAAATTTTGAAAGGAAGTTTATTTAGAGAAAAATAGCGTACATATATATTCCATTTTAGAAAGCAATGATTTCTATTGTGTAAGAAATAGAAAAGCAGATTATTTCTTAAGCCTTACAAATCAAACAAGTATTGAATGAGTTAGGATTAATGTTGGAAATAAACAGTGAAATATAAAGACATTATTATTGGCCACTCAGACTCAATGCCAGTAATATCAGCACTTTGGGAGGCTGAAGCAGGCAGATCACTTCAGGTCATGGGTTTGAGAATAGCCTGGGCAGCATGACAAAAACCACATCTCTACCAAAAAATACCAAAATTAGCTGACTGTGGTGGCACGAGCTTGTAATCCCAGCTACTCAGGAGGCTGAGGTGGGAGAACACTTGAACCTGGGAAGCAAAGGTTGAAGTGAGCCAAGATCGCACTACTGCACTCTAGCCCAGTTGACAGTGAGACCCTGTCACACACACAAAAAAGACATTAAGCAATCAAATATAATCAAATATAATTTTGGTACTTAGGTGAATGAGAAACAGTATTTCTCATCAATATTAAATTATTTCCTAAAACTGAACAATTTTAGACTCACAGTGTTCCAAACAGTAAATGTTAAGAAGTTACTTAGGGAAATAAGCTACTAAACTAAAAGTAAAATACTGTACGGTCCCATTCATATGCAGAATCTTAAAAAAAAGTACCATACATAGGAACAGAGTGTAAAATGGTGATTACTAGAAGGATAGGGAGGAAATTAGGAATTAGGTCAAACGGTACAAACTTGCAGTTGCATAGGAGTAAGTCTATTGATGCACAGCATGGGCACTACAGTTAATAATACTTTATTTGCTAAACGAGTAGATTTTAAGTGCTCTTACCACAATTTTAAAGATGGTAACTATGAAAGGTGATAGGATAATCTGGCTGACTGTAGTATTCATCTTACTATGCATTTCAAAACATCATGCTGTATACCTTAAATATATACAAAAAGTTATTTTGGTAATATAATTACATTCACAAAATTTAAAGAACCATGTAAATACACGTATCTAAATTGCACTTAGAGAAAAATATCTGCTACACGAGTTTCATATCTATAAATTTTTTAAAATCTCATTTTATAATAATATTAAATTTCCATTATAATTTTCCATTTTTCTATTTATTCTGAAACGTTCAGGGTACTTGTTTTAGCAGTTGTTCAAACATAGAACATTTTTTCCTTAACAAAATAATTATTGCTGTAATAATCTGTAATTATGGTTTATAACTGCAATAATCCCAAAGAAATCAGTCATTACCATAGATCACAAGTAATTGTTAACTACTGTTAATGACCTATTTCTTAGGGATTATTGTTTTTGTAAACCATGACCATATCACCACAAATACAGAAGAGCAAGGCAATACAATACAAATGAGATCATAATATAATAATAAACTTATTTTGTAACATTAAAAGCCATTAAGCATCTAAATTAAAGCACACATAACAAGAGCATATAATTTTCTTTGTTCAACACTAACTGAAGTGTTTACACACCACAAAAACGGAATACTACTACACACAGTGTATACAAACTACAGCCACATTAGACATTTTTCATAATATATATAAAACGATCAATTTTGACCAGACCACAAATATCTCTAAAAGGGCAGACAGATTCCTTCCCACTGACCTTTTGACTAATACTACTAAAACTTCTAAGTACTAGGCATTATATTACAGATGTTATTTTACTAAACCTGCATAGTATATCCAACTATAAAAACTCCTTCAGTTTATATTAACAAATGTTTGACATTTTATTCAAGAGACAGTCCTATTTAATACCACTAAATTATTTCCTTTCAACTGATTCATATATTTTGAACATTTAGACTTTCATTCAACACCCTTTTGAAGAAAAATAGGTCTTTTCCAACCAAATCTCTTTACATTTTAATGGAATAATTGATATATGTGAAAACATACTTGTAATGCACATGAAATGTAACAAAACAAATACCTACCCAATAAAACAATCAAGGCATTGGTACGGTCACACCTACCTCCATACCCTATCCTGAGCTTGACCTCCTACCTTCCACCCTAAAAATAACCATGATCCAATATTTACTGCTTATTGTTCTTTTGGTTTGTTAAAAGTTTCATTACATATGTATATATTCCTAAACAATACACTTCAAGTCTAATTTGTTTGGAAACTTTAAGTTTCATGCTGTACACAGCTTCCTGAGAGCTGCTTTTTTTTCCCATTAAACATCTTATCTCTGACACTCAACCTTACAAGATATAGTTCATTCATTTTTATTGTTATATAATATTGTATAATTACATTATGTTGTATTTATTTATCCATCTTCATGTTGATGGGCATCAGAGCTGTTTCCACTTTTTGCCATTATAAACAATAATGCTATGAACATTACTGCACGTCTTGTGTACAGATTTTCTAGAGCAGCAATCCCCTACCATTTTGGTACCAGGGACAGGTTTCATGGAATCCAATTTTTCCACAGACTGGTTAGGAAGGGGCAGTGATGGTTTTGGGATGAAACTGTTCCACCTTTGGTCAGCAGGCATCATATATATTAGATCCTCATAAGGAGAATCTAACAAGGAGCATGCAACCTAGATCTCTCGCATGAGCAGTTCACAATAGGGTTCACGCTCCTATGAGAGAATCTTAAATGCCGATGCTGATCTGACAGGAGACAAGAGGAAGAGCTCAAGCGGCAATGCTTATTCGCTGGCCGCTCACCCCCTGCTGTGCAGCCCAGTTCCTGTCAGGCCATGGACCAGTACCACTTCATGGCCTGTGGTTTGGAGACCCATGTTCTAGAGGACACATGTAAGGGTGTAAGCATCAGGTCAATAAGTATTCACATGTTTCACTTTCCAAGATTGCATCAAATTCATTTCTATTTCATTTCCAACTGATTAAACTTTAAACTCCCACCAGAAGAGTGTAAGAATTTCTTCTGACTCATATTTTTCTGTAAGATTTCTTACGATTTTATTACTAGTAGACTGGAAAATATATTTCATGTAGTCTATTTCTTTTCTAATAATGAAGTTGGGCATTTTTATGCACCGTTTAAGTTTTCTGCCAGATGCCTATTTGCTATTGATCATTTTCCTAAATAATTGTTTATTTTACTGATTTGTAAGAATTATTCTTATATTCTTCCAAATGGTGATTCTTCCTTATTGTGTGTTGCAAATATCTTCTAAGTTCTTGTCTCTTTCTTTTTGAAGTCAATTTTAGTAATTATTTTTTCTAGAAATTTATTTCCTAATTTATTGACCTTAGAAAATAGTAAGAATGATACCTTTTAAATCTTTGCTGTATCCATTATTACATATCTTCCATTTGTTCCTAATAGTATATATTTGTGAATTCTTTTTTTTTTCTTTTTAATTTTTTATTGGATTTTAGGTTTTGGGGTACATGAGCAGAGCATGTAAGACAGTTGCGTAGGAACACACATTGCAGTGTGCTTTTCTTTCCTTCTCCCCTTCACCCACATTTGGCATTTCTCCCCAGGCTATCCCTCCCCACCGCCCCCTCCCACTGACCCTCCCCATTTCCCCCCAACAGACCCCAGTGCTTAGTACTCCCCTTTCTGTGTCCATGTGTTCTCATTTTTCATCACCCGCCTATGAGTGAGAATATGTGGTGTTTCATTTTCTGTTCTTGTGTCAGTTTGCTGAGGATGACGTTCTCCAGATTCATCCATGTCCCTACAAACGACACAAACTCATCATTTCTGATTGCTGCATAATATTCCATGGTGTATATGTGCCACATTTTTCCAATCCAGTCTATTATCAATGGGCATTTGGGTTGATTCCAGGTCTTTGCTATTGTAAACAGTGCTGCAATGAACATTCGTGTACATGTGTCCTTATAGTAGAATGATTTATAGTCTTTTGGATATATACACAGTAATGGGATTGCTGGGTCAAATGGAATTTCTATTTCTAAGGCCTTGAGGAATCGCCACACCGTCTTCCACAATGGTTGAACTAATTTACACTCCCACCAACAGTGTAAAAGTGTTGCTTTTTCTCCACATCCTCTCCAACATCTACAGTCTCCAGATTTTTTAATGATCGCCATTCTAACTGGCGTGAGATGGTATCTCAATGTGGTTTTGATTTGCATCTCTCTGATGACCAGTGACGATGAGCATTTTTTCATATGATCGTTGGCCTCATATATGTCTTCTTTCGTAAAGTGTCTGTTCATATACTTTGCCCACTTTTGAATGGGCTTGTTTGTTTTTTTCCTGTAAATCTGTTTGAGTTCTTTGTAAATTCTGGATATCAGCCCTTTGTCAGATGGGGAAACTGAGAAAATTTTTTCCCATTCTGTTGGTTGCTGATCCACTCTAGTGACTGTTTCTTTTGCCGTGCAGAAGCTGTGGAGTTTCATTAGGTCCCATTTGTCTATTTTGGCTTTTGTTGCCAATGCTTTTGGTGTTTTGTTCATGAAGTCCTTGCCTACTCCTATGTCCTGGATAGTTTTGCCTAGATTTCCTTCTAGGGTTTTTATGGTGCCAGGTCTTACGTTTAAGTCTTTAATCCATCTGGAGTTAATTTTAGTGTAAGGTGTCAGGAAGGGGTCCAGTTTCTGCTTTCTGCATATGGCTAGCCAGTTTTCCCAACACCATTTGTTAAACAGGGAATCCTTTCCCCCTTGCTTGTTTTTGTCAGGTTTATCAAAGATTGTATAGTTGTAGATATGTTGTGTTGCCTCCGGTGCCTCTGTTTTGTTCCATTGGTCTATATCTCTGTTTTGGTACCAGTACCATGCTGTTTTGATTACTGCAGCCTTGTAGTATAGTTTGAAATCCGGTAATGTGATGCCCCCCGCTGTGTTCTTTTTGCTTAGAATTGACTTGGCTATGCAGGCTCTCTTTTGGTTCCATATGAAGTTCATGGTGGTTTTTTCCAGTTCTGTGAAGAAAGTCAATGGTAGCTTGATGGGGATAGCATTGATTCTGTAAATTACTTTGGGCAGTATAGCCATTTTCACGATATTAATTCTTCCTAACCATGAACATGGAATGTTTCTGCATCTGTTTGTGTCCTCTCTGATTTCGTTGAGCAGTGGTTTGTAGTTCTCCTTGAAGAGGTCCCTTACGTTCCTTGTGAGTTGTATTCCAAGGTATTTTATTCTTTTTGTAGCAATTGTGAATGGCAGTTCGTTCTTGATTTGGCTTTCTTTAAGTCTGTTATTGGTGTAGACGAATGCTTGTGATTTTTGTGCATTGATTTTATATCCTGAGACTTTGCTGAAGTTGCTTATCAGTTTCAGGAGTTTTTGGGCTGAGATGATGGGGTCTTCTAGGTATACTATCATGTCGTCTGCAAATAGAGACAATTTGGCTTCCACCTTTCCTATTTGAATACCCTTTATTTCTTTTTCTTGCCTGATTGCTCTGGCTAGAACTTCCAGTACTATATTGAATAGGAGTGGTGAAAGAGGGCATCCTTGTCTAGTGCCAGATTTCAAAGGGAATGCTTCCAGTTTTTGCCCATTCAGTATGATATTGGCTGTTGGCTTGTCATAAATAGCTTTTATTACTTTGAGATACGTTCCATCGATGCCGAGTTTATTGAGGGTTTTTAGCATAAAGGGCTGTTGAATTTTGTCAAATGCCTTCTCTGCGTCAATTGAGATAATCATGTGGTTTTTGTTTTTGGTTCTGTTTATGTGGTGAATTACGTTTATAGACTTGCGTATGTTGAACCAGCCTTGCATCCCTGGGATGAATCCTACTTGATCATGTTGAATAAGTTTTTTGATTTGCTGTTGCATTCGGCTTGCCAATATTTTATTGAAGATTTTTGCATCTATGTTCATCATGAATATTGGCCTGAAGTTTTCTTTTCTCCTTGGGTCTCTGCCGGGTTTTGGTATCAGGATGATGTTGGTCTCATAAAATGATTAGGGAAAGATTCCCTCTTTTGGATTGTTTGAAATAGTTTTAGAAGGAATGGTACCAGCTCCTCCTTGTGTGTCTGGTAGAATTCGGCTGTGAACCCGTCTGGACCTGGGCTTTTTTTGTGTGGTAGGCTCTTCATTGCTGCCTCAACTTCAGACCTTGTTATTGGTCTATTCATAGTTTCAGCTTCCTCCTGGTTTAGGCTTGGGAGGACACAGGAGTCCAGGAATTTATCCATTTCTTCCAGGTTTACTAGTTTATGCGCATAGAGTTGTTTGTAATATTTTCTGGTGATGGTTTGAATTTCTGTGGAATCTGTGGTGATTTCCCCTTTATCATTTTTTATTGCATCTATTTGGTTGTTCTCTCTTTTCTTTTTAATCAATCTGGCTAGTGGTCTATTTTGTTGATCTTTTCAAAAAACCAGCTCTTGGATTTATTGATTTTTTGAAGGGTTTTTCATATCTCAATCTCCTTCAGTTCAGCTCTGATCTTAGTTATTTCTTGTCTTCTGCTGGGTTTTGAGTTTTTTTGATCTTGCTCCTCTAGCTCTTTCAATTTTGACGATAGGGTGTCAATTTTGGATCTCTCCATTCTCCTCATATGGGCACTTATTGCTATATACTTTCCTCTAGAGACTGCTTTAAATGTGTCCCAGAGGTTCTGGCATGTTGTGTCTTCGTTCTCATTGGTTTCGAAGAACTTCTTTATTTCTGCCTTCATTTCGTTGTTTACCCAGTCAACATTCAAGAGCCAGTTGTTCAGTTTCCATGAAGCTGTGTGGTTCTGGGTCGGTTTCTGTATTCTGAGTTCTAACTTGATTGCACTATGGTCTGAGAGGCTGTTTGTTATGATTTCAGTTGTTTTGCATTTGTTGAGCAGTGCTTTACTTCCAATTATGTGGTCAATTTTAGAGTAGGTGTGATGTGGTGCTGAGAAGAATGTATATTCTGTGGATTTGGGGTGGAGAGTTCTGTAAATGTCTATCAGGTTTGCTTGCTCCAGGTCTGAGTTCAAGCCCTGGATATCCTTGTTGATTTTCTGTCTGGTTGATCTGTCTAATATTGACAGTGGAGTGTTAAAGTCTCCCACTATTATTGTGTGGGAGTCTAAGTCTCTTTGTAAGTCATTAAGAACTTGCCTTATGTATCTGGGTGCTCCTGCATTGGGTCCATATATGTTTAGGATCGTTAGCTCTTCTTGTTTTATCGATCCTTTTACCAGTATGTAATGGCCTTCTTTGTCTCTTTTGATCTTTGTTCCTTTAAAGTCTATTTTATCAGAAATGAGAATTGCAACTCCTGCTTTTTTTTGCTCTCCATTTGCTTGGTAAATCTTCCTCCATCCCTTTATTTTGAGCCTTTGTGTATCCTTGCATGTGAGATGGGTTTCCTGTATACAGCACACTGCTGGGTTTTGGATTTTTATCCAATTTTCCAGTCTGTGTCTTTTGATTGGTGCATTTAGTCCATTTACATTTAGGGTTAATATTGTTATGTGTGAATTTGATACTGCCATTTTGACGCTAAGTGGCTGTTTTGCCTGTTAGTTGTTGTAGATTCTTCATTATGTTGATGCTCTTTAACTTTTAGTGTGATTTTGGAATGGCTGGTACTGGTTGTTCCTTTCTATGTGTAGTGCCTCTTTTAGGAGCTCTTGTAAAGCAGGCCTGGTGGTGACAAAATCTCTGAGTACTTGCTTGCTCGCAAAGGATTTTATTTTTCCTTCACTTCTGAAGCTCAGTTTGGCTGGATATGAAATTCTGGGTTGAAAGTTCTTTTCTTTAAGAATGTTGAATATTGGCCCCCAGTCTCTTCTGGCTTGTAGTGTTTCTGCCGAGAGATCTGCTGAGTCTGAAGGGCTTCCCTTTGTGGGTAACTCGACCTTTCTCTCTGGCTGCCCTTAGTATTTTCTCCTTTATTTCAACCTTGTTGAATCTGACGATTATGTGCCTTGGGGTTGCTCTTCTTACAGAATATCTTTGTGGTGTTCTCTGTATTTCCTGCATTTGAGTGTTGGCCTGTCTTGCTAGGTGGGGGAAGTTTTCCTGGATGATGTCCTGAAGAGTATTTTCCAGCTTGGATTCATTCTCTTCGTCCCCTTCTTGTACACCTATCGAACGTAGATTAGGTCTTTTCACATAGTCCCACATTTCTTGGAGACTTTGTTCATTCCTTTTTGCGCTTTTTTCTCTAATCTTGGTTTCTTGTTTTATTTCATTGAGTTGGTCTTCGACTTCAGATATTCTTTCTTCTGCTTGGTCAATTCGGCTATTGAAACTTGTGCATGCTTCGCGAAGTTCCCGTATTGTGTTTTTCAGCTCCTTTAATTCATTCATATTCCTCTCTAAGTTATCCATTCTTGTTATCATTTCCTCATATCTTTTTTTAAGTTCCTTAGTTTCTTTGCATTGATTTAATACATGTTCTTTTAGCTCACAAAAGTTTCTCATTATCCACCTTCTGAAGTCTAATTCCGTCATTTCGTCACAGTCATTCTCCATCCAGCTTTGTTCCCTTGCTGGTGAGGAGTTTTGGTTTTTTCTAGGAGGCGAGGTGTTCTGGTTTCGGGTGTTTTCCTTTTTTTTCCGCTGGTTTCTTCCCATCTTTGTGGGTTTATCCGCTTGTCGTCTGCGTAGTTGCTGACTTTCGATTGGGTCTCTGAGTGGACACCCAGATTGTTGATGATAAAGTATTTCTGATACTTGGTTTTCCTTCTACCAGCCTAGCCCCTTCCCTGTACGACTGCTGAGGTCCACTCCAGGCCCTGCTTGTCTGGGGTGCACCTCTAGCAGCTATGGCACAGTGAGGGATGCTACCCGTTTCTTTTTCTGCTATCTTTGTCCCAGGATGATGCCTGCCAAATGTCAGTCTTTTGGATATAGAGGAATCAGGGAGCTGCTTGAGGTGATAGTCTGTACTTTTTTGGAGCTCAGTTGCTGAGCTGTGAGCTCTGTTGTTCATTCAGGGCTGCTAGGCTGCTATGTTTGATTCTGCTGCAACAGAGCTCATTAAAAAAAAAACCCTTTTGGGGGGAGGACTCAAGATGGCGCTGTGAGAACAACCCAGGATTGGAGCTCGCATTGAATCCGCAAACGGTGAGTCTGAGCTGCATTTCCAGACTGATCTTTGTTGCCCACAGAACGGGGAAACTCCCAAGTATAAAAAAGACACGGGACGCCAGGCAGTAGGTCTGCCTGGCGAAGCCGGCAGCCTGGGCGGCGGCGGCCGGCCCTACCCAGCAATCCCCACAGGGCGCGCTTGTCCAGGTGCCTTGTTGAACCGGCAACCTGAGACTTGAGAGGGCTGGACTTGAGACTGAACGAGACTTGGACAGAAGCCCAGCCCAGGGGATTGTAGGGACAGATCGTTTGGGATACACAGTGGGACGAACAAAACCGCGATTTCAAACTATCCCGAGCAGACGGCCTGAGACGCTCTGTGGGGGAGGGGCATCCACCACTACCGAGGCAACCCGCCCCAACTGAGATACACGTCCATTGCTGACGCAGCCAGCCGTTGCCGAGGCAACCCGCCCCACCTGAGATACACGCCCACTGCTGATGCAGCCAGCCGTTGCCGAGGCAACCCGTCCCTACTGAGATACACGCCCACTGCTGACACAGCCTACCGTTGCTGAGGCAACACGCTACAACGAGGAGACTCCGCCGCAGGGCGTGGCGGAGACCACAGCAGAGCCTGTAGGAACAGGGCGAATCACACAACAGCAGGGAGGAACCTCGGCAGCCAAACAGTGGCTAGTCTGCCTTCTAGCTGGGCAGGACACCTCATCGAACATCCAAAAATAAAGCCCAAACCCCTCAACACAGAGCATTTGAGGGAAAAAAAAAAAAGCGTTTCTTAATGAGCTCTGTTGCAGCAGAATCAAACATAGCAGCCTAACAGCCCTGAAGGAACAACAGAGCGCACAGCTCAGCAATTAAACCCCTATAAAGTACAAACTGTCTCCTCAAGCAGCTCCCTGACCCCTCTATATCCAAAAGACTGACATTTGGCAGGCATCATCCTGGGACAAAGATAGCAGAAAAAGAAACTGGTAGCATCCCTCACTGTGCCACAGCTGCTAGAGGTGCACCCCAGACAAGCAGGGTCTGGAGCGGACCTCAGCAGTCGTACAGCGAAGGGGCTAGACTGGTAGAAGGAAAATCAAGCAACAGAAATACTTCATCATCAACATTCTGGGTGTCCACTCAGAGACCCAATCGAAAAGTCAGCAACTAAGCAGACGACCAGCGGAAAAATCCACAAAGATGGGAAGAAACCACCGAAAAAAAAAGGAAAACACCCGAAACCAGAACACCTTGCCTCCCAGAAAGGACCAAAACTCCTCACCAGCAAGAAAACAAAGCTGGATGGAGAATGACTGTGATGAAATGACGAAATTAGACTTCAGAAAATGGATAATGAGAAACTTTTGTGAGCTAAAAGATCATGTATTAAATCAATGCAAAGAAACTAAGAACCTTGAAAAAAGATTTGAAAAAAGATTCAAGGAAATGATAACAAGAATGGAAAACTTAGAGAGGAGTATGAATGAATTAAAGGAGCTGAAACACACAATACGAGAACTTCGCGAAGCAAAAACAAGTTTCAATAGCCGAATTGACCAAGCAGAGGAAAGAATATCTGAAGTCGAAGACAAACTCAATGAAATAAAACAAGAAACCAAGATCAGAGAAAAAAGCGCAAAAAGGAATGAACAAAGTCTCCAAGAAATGTGGGACTATGTGAAAAGACCTAACCTACGTTTGATAGGTGTACCAGAAGGGGATGAAGAGAATGAATCCAAGCTGGAAAATACTCTTCAGCACATCATCCAGGAAAATTTCTCCCACCTAGCAAGACAGGAGAACACTCAATTGCAGGAAATACAGAGAACACCACAAAGATATTCCGCAAGAAGAGCAACCCCAAGGCACATAATCATCAGATTCAACAGGGTTGAAATAAAGGAGAGAATACTAAGGGCAGCCAGAGAGAAAGGTCGGGTCACCCAAAAAGGGAAGCCCATCAGACTCACAGCAGATCTCTCGGCAGAAACACTACAAGCCTGAAGAGAGTGGGGGCCAATATTCAACATTCTTAAAGAAAAGAACTTTCAACCCAGAATTTCATATCCAGCCAAACTGAGCTTCAGAAGTGAAGGAAAAATAAAATCCTTTGCAAACAAGCAAGTACTCAGAGATTTTGTCACCACCAGGCCTGCTTTACAAGAGCTCCTGAAAGAGGCACTACACATAGACAGGATCAACCAGTACCAGCCATTCCAAAATCACACTGAATGCTAAAGAGCTTCAACATAATGAAGAATCTACAACAACTAACAGGCAAAACAGCCACTTAGCGTCAAAATGGCAGTATCAAATTCACACATAACAATATTAACCCTAAATGTAAATGGACTAAATGCACCAATCAAAAGACACAGACTGGCAAATTGGATAAAAATCCAAAACCCAGCAGTGTGCTGTATACAGGAAACCCATCTCACATGCAAGGATACACAAAGGCTCAAAATAAAGGGATGGAGGAAGATTTACCAAGCTAATTGAAAGCAAAAAAAAGCAGGAGTTGCAATTCTCATCTCCGATAAAATAGACTTTAAAGCAACAAAGATCAAAAGAGACAAAGAAGGCCATTACATAATGGTAAAAGGATCGATACAACAAGAAGAGCTAACGATCCTAAACATATATGTACCCAATGCAGGAGCACCCAGATACAAAAGGCAAGTTCTTAATGACTTACAAAAGAACTTAGACTCCCACACATTAATAGTGGGAGACTTTAACACTCCACTGTCAATATTAGACAGATCAACCAGACAGAAAATCAACAAGGATATCCAGGGCTGGAACTCAGACCTGGAGCAAGCAAACCTGATAGACATTTACAGAACTCTCCACCCCAAATCCACAGAATACACATTCTTCTCAGCACCACATCACACCTACTCTAAAATTGACCACATAATTGGAAGTAAAGCACTGCTCAACAAATGCAAAACAACTGAAATCATAACAAACAGCCTCTCAGACCATAGTGCAATCAAGTTAGAACTCAGAATTCAGAAACCGACCCAGAACCGCACAGCTTCATGGAAACTGAACAACTGGCTCTTGAATGTTGACTGGGTAAACAACGAAATGAAGGCAGAAATAAAGAAGTTCTTCGAAACCAATGAGAACAAAGACACAACATGCCAGAACCTCTGGGATACATTTAAAGCAGTCTCTAGAGGAAAGTATATAGCAATAAGTGCCCATATGAGGAGAATGGAGAGATCCAAAATTGACACCCTATCGTCAAAATTGAAAGAGCTAGAGGAGCAAGATCAAAAAAACTCAAAACCCAGCAGAAGACAAGAAATAACTAAGATCAGAGCTGAGCTGAAGGAGATTGAGACACGAAAAACCCTTCAAAACATCAATAAATCCAAGAGCTGGTTTTTTGAAAAGATCAACAAAATAGACAGACCACTAGCCAGATTGATTAAAAAGAAAAGAGAGAACAACCAAATAGATGCAATAAAAAATGATAAAGGGGATATCACCACAGATTCCACAGAAATTCAAACCATCATCAGAGAATATTACAAACAACTCTATGCGCATAAACTAGTAAACCTGGAAGAAATGGATAAATTCCTGGACTCCTGTGTCCTCCCAAGCCTAAACCAGGAGGAAGCTGAAACTATGAATACACCAATAACAAGGTCTGAAGTTGAGGCAGCAATTAAGAGCCTACCACACAAAAAAAGCCCAGGTCCAGACGGGTTCACAGCCGAATTGTACCAGACACACAAGGAGGAGCTGGTACCATTCCTTCTAAAACTATTTCAAACAATCCAAAAAGAGGGAATCCTTCCCAAATCATTTTATGAGACCAACATCATCCTGATACCAAAACCCGGCAGAGACCCAACGAGAAAAGAAAACTTCAGGCCAATATCCATGATGAACATAGATGCAAAAATCTTCAATAAAATATTGGCAAGCCGATTGCAACAGCAAATCAAAAAACTTATTCATCATGATCAAGTAGGATTCATCCCAGGAATGCAAGGCTGGTTCAACATACGCAAGTCTATCAACGTAATTCACCACATAAACAGAACCAAAAACAAAAACCACATGATTATCTCAATTGACGCAGAGAAGGCATTTGACAAAATTCAACAGCCCTTTATGCTAAAAACCCTCAATAAACTTGGTATCGATGGAACGTATCTCAAAGTAATAAAAGCTATTTATGAAAAACCAACAGCCAATATCATACTGAATGGGCAGAAACTGGAAGCATTCCCTTTAAAATCTGGCACTAGACAAGGATGCCCTCTCTCACCACTCCTATTCAATATAGTACTGGAAGTTCTAGCCAGAGCAATCAGGCAAGAAAAAGAAATAAAGGGTATTCAAATAGGAAAGGCGGAAGCCAAATTGTCTCTATTTGCAGACGACATGATAGTATACCTAGAAGACCCCATCGCCTCAGCCCAAAAACTCCTGAAACTGATAAGCAACTTCAGCAAAGTCTCAGGATATAAAATCAATGCACAAAAATCAGAAGCATTCGTCTACACCAATAACAGACTTAAAGAAAGCCAAATCAAGAGCGAACTGCCATTCGCAATTGCTACAAAAAGAATAAAATACCTTGGAATATAACTCACAAGGAACGTAAGAGACCTCTTCAAGGAGAACTACAAACCACTGCTCAACGAAATCAGAGAGGACACAAACAGATGGAGAAACATTCCATGTTCATGGTTAGGAAGAATTAATATCGTGAAAATGGCTATACTGCCCAAAGTAATTTACAGAATCAACGCTACCCCCATCAAGCTACCATTGACTTTCTTCACAGAACTGGAAAAAACCACCATGAACTTCATATGGAACCAAAAGAGAGCCCGCATAGCCAAGTCAATTCTAAGCAAAAAGAACACAGTGGGGGGCATCACACTACCGGATTTCAAACTATACTACAAGGCTACAGTAATCAAAACAGCATGGTACTGGTACCAAAACAGAGATATAGACCAATGGAATAAAACAGAGGCACCGGAGGCAACACAACATACATACAACTATACAATCTTTGATAAACCTGACAAAAACAAGCAATGGGGAAAGGATTCCATGTTTAACAAATGGTGTTGGGAAAACTGGCTAGCCATGTGCAGAAAGCAGAAACTGGACCCCTTCCTGACACCTTACACTAAAATTAACTCCAGATGGATTAAAGACTTAAACATAAGACCTGGCACCATAATAACCCTAGAAGGAAATCTAGGCAAAACCATCCAGGACATAGGAGTAAGGAAGGACTTCATGAACAAAACACCAAAAGCATTGGCAACAAAAGCCAAAATAGACAAATGGGACCTAATGAAACTCCACAGCTTCTGCACGGCAAAAGAAACAGTCACTAGAGTGGATCGGCAACCAACAGAATGGGAAAAAATTTTCTCAGTTTCCCCATCTGACAAAGGGCTGATATCCAGAATTTACAAAGAACTCAAACAGATTTACAGGAAAAAAACAAACAAGCCCATTCAAAAGTGGGCAAAGGATATGAACAGATACTTTACGAAAGAAGACATATATGAGGACAACAATCGTATGAAAAAATGCTCGTCGTCACTGGTCATCAGAGAGATGCAAATCAAAACCACATTGAGATACCATCTCACGCCAGTTAGAATGGCGATCATTAAAAAATCTGGAGACAACAGATGCTGGAGAGGATGTGAAGAAAAAGGAACACTTTTACACTGTTGGTGGGAGTGTAAATTAGTTCAACCATTGTGGAAGACGGTGTGGCGATTCCTCAAGGCCTTAGAAATAGAAATTCCATTTGACCCAGCAATCCCATTACTGGGTATATATCCAAAAGACTATAAATCGTTCTTCTATAAGGACACATGTACACGAATGTTCATTGCAGCACTGTTTACAATAGCAAAGACTTGGAATCAACCCAAATGCCCATTGATAATAGACTGGATTGGAAAAATGTGGCACATATACACCATGGAATATTATGCAGCAATCAGAAATGATGAGTTTGTGTCGTTTGTAGGGACATGGATGAATCTGGAAAACATCATCCTCAGCAAACTGACACAAGAACAGAAAATGAAACACCGCATATCCTCACTCATAGGTGGGTGATGAAAAATGAGAACACATGGACACAGAAAGGGGAGTACTAAACACTGGGTTCTATTGGGGTCAAAAGGGGAGGGCCAGTAGGAGGGGGAGGTGGGGAGGGATAGCCTGGGGAGAAATGCCAAATGTGGGTGAAGGGGAGAAGAAAAGCAAAGCACACTGCCATGTGTGTACCTATGCAACTGTCTTGCATGCTCTGCTCATGTACCCCAAAACCTAAAATCCAATAAAAAATTAAAAAAAAAAAAACCCTTTTTTTCTCAAATGCTCTGTGTTGGGGGGTTCGGGGTTTATTTTTCGATGTCCGATGAGGTGTCCTGCCCAGCTAGAAGGCAGACTAGCCACTGTTTGGCTGCCGAGGCTCCGCCCTGCTGTTGTGTGATTCTCCCTGTTCCTGCAGGCTCTGCTGTGGTCTCCGCCACGCCCTGCGGCGGAGTCTCTTCGTTGTAGCATGTTGCCTCGGCAACGGCAGGCTGCGTCAGCAGTGGGCGTGTATCTCAGTAGGGACGGGTTGCCTCAGCAATGGCAGGCTGCGTCAGCAGTGGGCGTGTATCTCAGTAGGGACGGGTTGCCTCGGTAACGGCTGGCTGTGTCAGCAGTGGGCGTGTATCTCAGTTGGGCGGGTTGCCTCAGTAGTGGTGGACGCCCCTCCCCGACAGAGCGTCTTGGCCCGTCTGCTCGGGATAGTTTGAAATCGCAGTTTTGTTCGTCCCACCGGGTATCCCAAACAATCTGTCCCTGCAATCCCTGGGCTGGCCTACTGTCCAAGTCTCATTCAGTCTCAAGTCCAGCCCTCTCAAGTCTCAGGTTGCCGGTTCAACAGGGCACCCGGACAAGTGCGCCCTGTGGGGATTGCTGGGTAGGGCTGGCCGCCGCCGCCCCAGCTGCCGGCTTCGCCAGGCAGACTTACTGCCTGGCGTCCTGTGTCTTTTTTATACTTCGGAGTTTCCCCGTTCTGTGGGCAACAAAGATCAGTCTGGAAATGCAACTCCGACTCACCGTTTGCGGATTCAACGAGAGCTCCAATCCTGGGTTGTTCTCACAGCGACATCTTGAGTCCTCTCTCTATATTTGTGAATTCTTTCTTCCTAATCATGAGAGGTTTATCAACCTTATTTGTCTTTTTAAAGATCTCACTTCTGATTTTTTAATTATACTGAATCTTTATTTTTCAGTTCATTAATTTCTGCTCTTAGTTTCCTTCTTTCTTTGTTCTCAGGGTTTAATCTGTTCCTGTCATTTTAATTTCTCAAGTTAGATGCTTAGGTCTCAACACTCTGGTCTTTCTATATATGCTTTTTGGCCAATAAATTTCCTTTGGATTAAGTCTTTCACTATATTCCAAAAATGCTGTATTTCTTCCGTATTAGTGTTCACTCTATTTTTAAATTTTCCTCAAGATTTCTTTTACCTCATATGTATGTTTTAAATTCCCAAATGTATGGGGTTTTGTGGGGCTTTTGTTTTGTTTTGCAATTTCGTTTTTTTAAAAACCAATCTGCAATTTAAACTACATTGCAAAAAAATAAGTGGTCTCTATGACACTGAGTCACTGAAGTTTGTTGAGATTCACTTTATATACTAATACTTAGACAATTTTTTGAAAGCATGCCATGTGTCTGGAGAAAACTGGTATTTTCAAATTGTTGGTTCCAGTGTTTTATACATATCAATTCATTAAATTCTGTTAATCATACTGTTCAAATCCTGTCTAAATTAACTAACTTGTTACTTATTTGATACACCAACAATTAAGAAGTGCACTGCCACCTTCCATTAATGGTGGTAGGTCTGTCCATTTCTCCCTGAAGGACTACAGACTTTTGCTTGATGTTCTACATACCTAAAATTGTTACACAGGTTGAGTAACCCTGATCTGAAATGCTTGGGACCAGAAGTGCTCTCAATTCTGAATTTTTTTAGATTTTGGAATATTTGCATGCTTGGATGAGAATACCAATTCCAAAAACCCAAATTCTTAATGCTTCAATGAGCATTTCCTTTAAGCATCATGTCGGTGCTCAAAATATTTTATATTTTGGAGCATTTCAAATTTTAGATTTTTGAACTTGCAGTGCTCAACCAGTCCCTTTCTGGTACACAAACCATTAGCTCTAGTTGTAATAATGCTTTTTATCTTAAAGTCATTTTTGTTTAACAATGACCCTAGCCTCCTATAGGTTCATATTTGCATAGCACATTTTAAAATATCCTTTCCTTTCAACCTTCCATGTTTCAATGTTTTGAGTATGTAACTTAAAATTAGCATTTGGCTATTTTAAAAATATTCTAATTCATGATGTGGTTTAACTACAAATTTAACTCATTTATGTTTATTGGATTGATAACATTTCTGGAACAGTCCCTTTTTTTTGTTGTTGTTGTCTATTGCTGTCCTATTGTCTCTGGTTCTTTACTTTCCTCCTTTCTTGGCTATAAAAAAATTGAATTTTCTTATTTTTCTATTTTATTATTTTTGCTTTGCTGGGTTATGGAAGATAATCATACAGTTTCTACTCTTTGTTACCCTTGAAGTGCTGTCATTTTCATTTCCTTCCTGAATAAGACAAGGACTTAAAACAATTTTAATTCTCATCACTCCCCCTACTCTCTCTCTGACATACTTAGTCTTTTGGTGTTTTTATTCTTTTCTTTTTTAATTCCACAAATTAAACATAATCCTTTTTTTATACAGACTATACATGTTAAAATGTATGCGTTTACAGCCAGGTGCAGTGGTTCATGCCTGTAGTCCTGGCATTTTGGGAGGCTGAGGTAAGCAGATCATTTGAGGTCAGAAATTCGAGAGCAGCCTGGCCAACGTGGTGAAACTCCATCTCCACTAAAACAATATAAAAAAATTAGCCAGGCATGACACATGCCTATAGTCCCAGCTACTTGGGAGGCTGAGGCAGGAGAATGACTTGAACTTGGAAGGCAGACGTTGCCGTGAACTGAGATCACACCACTGCACTCCAGCCTGTGCAACAAAGCAAGACTGCATCTTAATTTATGAGTTTACCAATTTCCATGTACTCCTTTTCTTCCTTCTGGGATCATGTCACTTTTTCCTCAAAAATAACCTTAAAAATGTTTCATGAAAACTTTAATGAAAGATCTGCTAGTAAAAACTTTCTGTTTTCATTTGTCTGAAAATCTCCATTGTTCATTCTTGAAAGATACTTTTGCTGATATATAATGATAGGATGGCAGTTTTTTTGCTCAGAACAATATTCTAACATCTTATGGCTTCCATTTTTACTGTTGAGAAGTGAGTTATCAGTCCAGTTTACATTACTTTGTAAGTGATCTTTCTTCTCTAGCTGCTTTTAAGATTCTGTCTTTGGAGTTATATCGTTTGGCTAAAGTATTGTTTTTGTTTCTTATGAGTGTATGTTGGGTTTGCTGTATTGATGAATTCATGTCTTCTATTAAGTCAAAAAAATTCTCAGAATTTTTTCAGTTATCACCTCTCCTCTTTCCTCTATTCTTTCTTTCTGGGACTCATTTTGACATACCTGACCTTCTCATTCCGTCCTTCAATATCTCTTCTAATATATTCATTTTCCTTTTATCCTGCAGTCTTGAAAATTTCTTCAGTTCTTACTGCCAGTTTGCTAATGCTTTCCTCAGTTGGGTCCAATTTATGGTTTAATACATCCATTAAATTTTCCATCACAAAGTTTTCAATGAAAAAAGTTTTTTGAGGTCCTTTTCATTTCCTCCTGTTTTTTTTTTCACACTCCTGCTATTTATTCGTTTGTGATTCTATTTTTTATTTCTTTAAACATTTCACATATAATTGCTTTATATTCCTATCCAATTCCAACATCTTAAGAGTCATTAGGAGATAGGGGTTCTACATCAAATACATAACTTATATTATTTTTGTTAGTGCTCATTCGTGGCAGCTTATTTTCTTGTTTATGTGCTGGCTTTTATTGTTTTTGTTTATTATGAACGCTTGTTTATATTAATCTACAGGATTCCCAAGGCCCTAAATTATGGTTGCTATCCTTTGGAGAAGGTTTTAATTCACTTCTGCTGGAAGCCAGAGTATCTACCAATTTAGAACCATTTTATACCCTTTTGAGGGTTCAACATAATACAAGAGTCTCAGGTCTGGCACACCTATCTTGCTACCAGCCTAAGGCTTTGTCACCAATTTTATCATTGATATTGATAATCTGTCTTTGAGAGCAACCCTGCCTTTTGCCCTTGTTTGCTGTTTGACCACTCTGATTAAAGTTCACTTTTTGATCTGGGCGATGGGAGAGATTGGGAAGGAAGAGATCAGAGAAAGGAGAGACAGAGAAACATGGAGCAGAGGAGTGGGAAGAAAAAAAAAAATTAAGAAATTTCATGTACTTACGTAGGCCCAGGATCTGATTGTTTTGCAGCTAAAAGGCTTTCAGAGGATCTAGTTGACCACACTGAAGTTATTACTAACTCTTTACTTTTGAAGAACCAAACATTAATTGTCTGTGTTATATACAAAAAAAAATGTGATTTTATAGGTAGTTGGCTAAACACAATCCAAATTATAAAATAACACAATCCAAACTAATGTCTGCACACAGAACACAAATCTGAAATGATAAAATACTGCCATTGTGTCATCAGTCAAAACAAAACCAGTAACATGACAACAGAAGCTTGCAGAGTCATCTGTAAAGATACTCAACTGAAAGGACAAGTTGGGACTGAAATCCAGCCTGTATTCTACTCACCAATCTACTTACTCTAGCATGCTGCTGCACTGGCCTGGATGAAATGGAATGCTTTTCTAATGTGCACAAAGGTACCCAAGGTACTACTGAGCTGGTGGAAGACTAAAATAATCCTCAATGTCCAAAAACAATGTGAGGGCTGAAATTCAGAGATAAGCACAGATACAACTAGAGAGTTTGAGCTTCTCCTCTGATGGCCAAAGGAAAAATCCTAGGACAGGCCCAATGTGAGAAGTCCAAAAAAGCTGATGCAAAGAGTTACACCCTAAATGAAAATACAAACTGGGGAAAAAATGTGCCCTAAATGAAGAAACACAACACAGAAGGCTGTGCGACTTGACCTCAGTGCTAAGTGTAGAGGAGGAAAAAAACCTTTAAGTCAGACCTCACATGGTTTGTGGCCTAAATACCAGGGTGATATGAAATTTTCTTTCTAAGAAAATAATTAAGCTGGTGTCCCCACCTCCCTACCTCCATCTACCAAATGAACTAAACACCCCAGTTAAAAGACAGTGATAGTCAGAATGAATTTTTTTAAAGAGAACAACTATATATCACCTACAAGAGACACACTTTAAATATAGAGACACAGATCAGAAGTAAATGCATGGAGAAAGATATACTATATAAACAGTAAGCGTATGAAGACAGTGGTTATAGTAATATCAGAAAAGACAGATTTCAAGAGAAAAGGTCAATTAATAAGGAAGACATAACAATTATAAATGTTTACATGATGCAAAAATTGATGGAATTAGAATATAAATAATTCCACAATCATATTTGGAGATTTTAACAGCCCTCTCTCTGTAAACAACGGAAGTAGACAAAAACATCAGTAAAGACAAAGAATATGTGAACATTTTCATCTTAATTTACATTTATATAATATTATACCCAACAACAGGAAAATACATATTCTTTTTAGGTGTATGCTATGTTTACCAGGACATAGCCATATTCTGAGTCATATAAGTCTTAATAAATTTAGAAAGGCTAAAATCACACAAAATGATATTTGACCAAGGTAAAATTTAAAAATCATTAACAATAACTAGGGAAACCATTTGTAACTTAAAAGCACATCCTACATAATCCATAAATTCACAAAGAACAAACAAATTATCTTTAAGTGAAAACAACAATAAAACTTGTGGGATACAACTAAAGTAATGTTTAAAGAAATATTTATAACTTTAAATGTTTCTATTAGAAAAGACCAAAAATCTAAAACTCAAAGATCTGGAGTTTGCACCCAGAATTAGAAAAGGAATATTAACTAACATCCAAAGTAAGTATAAGGCAGAAAATAATAAAGCTGGAAAAAAAAAAAAACAATGAAATAGAAAATGAACAAAGCTGGCCCAAACTGATGTATTGATTGAGGTAAACACTGCCAAAATTTTAGCACCTACTTTGAAGGAACTGAGAAGGTGATGCTAAAATTAATTAGTAAAGGAAAAAGACCTAGAAAAGCCAAAACTGTTTTGAAAAAAAATAAGGTTAAAGAATTTGTATTGCCTGATTTCAAGAATTATTAAAGCTACAGTAATCAAGACAATATAGTATTAATCAAGACAATATAGATCTATATGTAGATCAGTACTACAAAACAGAAAGTCCAGTAACAGAACCTGGCATTTTATGTTCAATTGATTTTTGACCAAGATGTCATGCTAATTCAACTGGGGCAAAAGATAGTCTTTACTACAAATGGCATTAGAACAACTGAATAACGGTAAGCTTTGACCCTTATCTCACAACATTCATAAAAATGAACACCCATTGATTATAGAAATCATAGAAGTCTTCACAGCATTAGGTTAGAAAAGATTTCTTAAACACAACAACCTCAAGCCATAAGGAAGAAAGTGAAACAGTAGACCATCAAAATTAAAAATGTTTCACCTTTGAAAAACAGTTAAGATGACAAACCATACTGAGAGAAAATATTTGTAAAACACATATGTGGAAAAAAAGATTGTATATAGAACTCTTACAATCCCATAGCACATACAAAAGAGCCAACAATCCAATTTAAAAACGGACAAGAGACTTTTCACAAAATAAGAAATATGAGTGGCAAAAAAGAATAGAAAAGATGCTTAACATCATTAATCATTAAGGAAATGCAAATTATAACCACAATGAGATAACACTAGATACCCAGTAGAGTGCCTAAAGAAAATAGATGATAGCAAATGATGGCAAGGATGCAGAGTAAGTGAAACTCTTATACAGTGTTAACTGGAATGAAAAATCACATATCCACTTCATAAAACCGTTTAGCAGTACTTCATAACATTAAACATACATTTACCATATAACCCAGCACTCATCTTAAGTATCCATCCAAAAGAAATGAAAATTTCTTCTATATACAAATATTTGTCTAAAAATGTTAAGAGCATCATTATTTGCAATAATCAAAAACTGTAAGTGTAATTCAGTGTCCATGAGCTGGAGAATGGATAAACTATAGTAAAGTCATACTATGGAATACTATGCAATAACAAAAGCAAAATAAACAAAACATATTTGAATCTCTAAAACATATGCTAAGCAAAAAAGGAAAAAGATATTTGCAACTCTGATCACAGAAAAGGGGCTCACTTTCCTAACTGTAAAAGCTCTTAGAAATCAATGAGAGAAAAAAAAGGACCAACAACCCAACAGAAAAATGAGCAAAGGAAATGAATAGCTCATTTACAAAAAAAAATAATAATAAGACCAAATGGCTCTTATCTAAATTTAAACAATGTACAACCTCACTGATAGGAAAAATGCAAAAGTTAAATTACACCAAGAAACCATTTTTCACACACAGGATTGCCAAGAATTCAAAGAAATACCTAATGTAGATGATAGGTTGACGGGTACAGCAAACCACCATAGCACAGGTATACTTGTGTAACAAACCTTCACTTTCTGCATATGTATCCCAGAAATTAAAGTATAATATATATATTGTCCTACGAAGAATACATGGAAATAATCTCATACATTTCTAGTGAACAAGTAAATGGTATAACCCTTAAAGAAAACAACTGGGCAACATTTGCAAAATTACAAATACATTAACCTTCCACTCAACAGCAGTTCCACTAGGAGAAACCTTATAAACTCACATAAACATAAAATAACATATACAAGGATTATCTGTACAGAAATACTTTTAATAGGAAAAGATTGTAAATCACTCAAATCACTATCAACAGTGGATGAAATGGTTAAATTATGATATATTCAAAAAGTAAAATATTATTATGTATGTATATATAAAAAAATAAGAGTTCTCTATATATTAGCAAAATAGCTATAAAACACTTTAAATAAAAAAGCAAGAAGTAGAGGAGTGAGTATGGTATGCTGTATTCTATGTAAATAAGGGAGGTAAGAGTTGATATATTCATAACTGTTTATGCATATAGAAACTTTGGAAAGACATGCAAAACTATAAGAATAACTACTTGCTAAAGAAAGGGAGGACTGATATAGCACTGGAACAGAACACATTTTAATTTTTTTAAAATTTTTGCAAAATGAAATACATTACCTCTTCAAAAAAATTCTGTGAATTAATCAACATCAAGGTTGATATGAAAATAACTAAGAATATCACACTATGCAGCAGACAGGTTGCAAAGTTGGAATTATATTCACAATTCAAAAACCTCAATGATTAAATGTCAGAATACATAAAAGACTTATAAATCGGTAAAAAAAAGCAATCCAGTGGTGAGGTGGAAATGAACAAGAGAGATCGTGTACATTTCACTGATGATGACCCAACTAACAATCAATAAACATAAAACAATACTAAACTTCATAATCAGCAGAATGAAAAGTAAAATACTCATGAGGTATATTATTCTCAACTAGACCATTAAAAATGTAGGTATAATAATATGAGCTGCTGGCAATAATCTACGTCCAGGTCAGCAAACTACCGCCTATAAGATAGCCTCTTGCTTTTATAAATAAAACTTAACTGAGACACAGACAGCAGTATGGTCTATGGCTGCTTCCTACCTACAAAGGCAGACTTGAGTAGTTGCGATGGAGACCTAAAACATTTACTATTTGGCACTTTAAGAAAAAGTTTGCCAATTCCTGATAGAGATTGATGGGAACACTTGAACACTACCAGTATTATGTCAAGTAGTACAATCACTTCATAAAACAGTTTAACAGTACCACTAAAGCTGAATATATAATGGATAAACAAAACAACTGTTACAGGAGCACTGATTTTATTAGCAAAAACCAGAAAACAAATGCCAAATAACAAGACAATGCATAAATAAACTGAGGTACATTCAAACAACGTAACAGTGCATGACTCTGAAAATGAAGGAACTTAGCTATATGCATCAATATGAGCTGTCATAAATAAAATTCTGAGAAATGGTAAGAATGAAGCTGTCAAAGGATAAATATAGTATGAGTTAATTGTATAAAGTTGAGAAATATGCAAAATCATGTATCATTTTCAGAATGCACACATATGTGGTAAAGCTCTGAAGAAAAGGCATGAATTGATAAACACAAAATTCAAGATTGTTAAGTATTTTCTGTTGATAAGAAAGAGGACAGATTTGGAAAGAGGAACAAAAAATGCTGCAAAGGTATTGACAATGATGTGTTGTCTAAGCTAGGTAATAATGTTTGTAGTCACTGCTTTTCTCTATATCTCAATATATAAAAATAGCCTTTCCTATGAATTGGATGTTTAATAATTTTCAAAACTCTACTAGAAGAATAAACCAATAATGAAGAGACTAAAGTGCAAAAGTGTTAGTTCTCCCCCATTTAATTTGTAAATCAGATACTAATAAAAGAAAAAGAACACTGAAGTAGAAAAGATTATCTCACACTATCTAGCCCCTCGGCAGTATTGTCTGACTTAAAGCAAGATGGACCGATAATAAAGAAAAGGCATTTTAGAAAAACATTATTCAAATGTAAAGAATAATCTTTTAAAGAATTTTTTAAAAGTTAAGATGGGAAATCACTGGAAGTAAATTTAATTATGATCCCTTACTAAATTCACTTTCCAATATGAGATAAATAAATATGGAAAACAACTTCAGAACTATAATTATAAAGTGCTTTCTACTAGAAATTTCCATTCCCATAATGCATCTTATCAAGGACATCTGAAAAATGTATTAATTATACTTCCTCTGTTCCTGAAAGGACCTAAAACGATATACAGAAATAAATACCTCCTCCTTTCATAAAGGATTAAAAACAAAATAATGAAGAAATTGAGGAATAAAAATAATCGTAAAGCCATAATAAAGGCTAATACACAAAAGCAAAATCATAATGAGACCTAATATTCTTTTTTATTGCTGAAATTGGGTTCTGAGTTTGCAATCAGGTACAGCAAAGAAGAAAACACAAAGAGTTAAAAGAGAGTTTATGTTCACAAACTATCTGCTCAAGGGCCATTATCAATTTTTCTTGATATTGATTCCAGAGAGAAGTATATCCTGTAAATCTTATATAAAGGAGAACTGAAAAAAAAATCAATGATCAATTTACCTATATACCCAGAAGGTTAATAAAATGAATGCTTTTTAGGGGACCAGGAATTGGGGAAAATACAACAAAATAATTTGCAGTAAAACTATTAATGTGATTAATTATATGTTACTTAATATTCAACACAATACTTAGTAGTCATATAAAGCTCACTGACCTTCCTGAATTGTGATGTCCACAGTTATACCAGAAGCTGAATGCAGAAGTTTTTGGTAATTCTGTGCATTTTGGTCAAATAACTGCACAAGAAGTGCACATGTCTTTTCATATTCACATCTGCTGACAGTGCACAACTGCTCCAACTGCTGAAACACAGTAGCAGTATCATCCAGTGGATCATCTAAGTGATCTCTGCAAACACAGAGTAAGTTTGCAGACATTAGAATGTGAAGTAATTTATTCATCACAAATAAATTTTATGTTAAATAAAAATTCTATCATAAAGGAATAAAAAAAACTGAAGCAGGAGGATCGCTTGGGGCCAGGTGTTTGAGACCAGCCAGACCAACATAGCAAAATCCTGTCTCTAAAAATGCAAAAATTAGCTGGGCATAGTGGCACACACCTGTAATCCCAGCTACTGAGGAGGCTAAGGCATGAAAATTGCTTGAACCTGGGAGGTGGAGGTTGCAATGAGCCAAGATCACACCACTGCACTCCAGCTGGGGTGACAGAGATACTCTGTCTCTAAAAAAATAAAATAAAATAAAATAAAACAAAAATAGAAATGTATTAGAAGGTAAAAAATAAAACCGTCTATATCTGAAGATGGCATGATTATATAAATAGAAAATATTTTTAAAAACACAAAAAAGCTACTCAAATTAATAGGTAAGTTTACTAAGGTCACAGCATACAGGGTCAATCTACAAAATGACCTGTATTAGTATATACTGGCAGTGAACAATTAGAAATTGAAATTTCAAAAACAGTATCATACAAAGGAATTAGGAAACATAAAGTATCCATTAAATCTACCTAAATGTATTTAAGATCAGAAGGCTAACAACCGTAAAACACTTGATGAAAGAAATCACGGAAGAGCTATATAAATGAAAAGACAGACATGCTCACAGACTAGGAGACTCAATGTTGTTGACATGTCAATTCTTCCAAGTTAATCTATAGTTTCAATGCAACCCCAGTCAAAATCCCAGCAGAACTTCTTTATAAAAACTGAGAAACTGTTTCAAACATTTATATGAAAAAGCAAAGAAAGCAGAATTGCCAAAACAATTTTGAGAGAGAAAAGGAAGTTAGAGAATTCATACTATCTGGTTTCAAAGCTTATTATAAACCTACCGTAATCAAGACAGGGTACTAGTGAAAGAACAGACACAAAGATTAATGAGGACAGAGTCCAGAAATAGAACTACATGTATGTGGTCCATTAAGTTTTGACAAAAGCATAAAAACAATTCAATGGAGAAAGGATAGTCTGTTATACAAATGATGTTGAAATAACTGGTCATCTATATGCCAAAAAAAAAAACAAACTGCTAGCCCTACCCCAGGTAATATACAAAAATTAGCCTGAACAAGATTACAGACTAAAATGTAAATTCTAAGACAATAAAACTTCTAGAAGAGAAAATAAAAGAAAAATCTGTGACTTTGGATTAGTTTCCTTAGGTATAACAACAAAAACATAACATGTAAAAAGAAAATAAAGAATTGGACTTTGTCAAAATTTAGAACGTCTGCTCTTCTAAAGACTGTTAAGAAAATGAAACGGCAAATAACAGAGAAAATATTTTGAAAATACGTAATAGAAAGACTTGTGAAGAAAACAGACAGACTGCTCAAATCTCAATATAAGAAAATATACGTCCCAATTAAAAAATGAGAAACGGATTTGACTAGCATATTACCAGTAAGTACATACAAGTGGTAATAAGTGCATGAAAATATGCTCAACATTATTAGTCATTAAGGAAAAACCACAAGGAGGTACCACTACACACCTATTAGAATGAGTAAAATGTTTTAAAACCAACAATATCAAGTGCTAGTGAGAACACAGAGCAATTGAATTTTTCATACATTGCGAGTGGGAATGCAAAATGGTACAGCCGCTTTGGAAAATATTTTGGCAGTAAAATATAGAATTATGATACATCCCAGGAATCCCACACCTAGGTATTTACCCAAGAGAAACAAAAACTTATGTTCATACGAAATCTGTGCAGGAATATTTACATCAGTTTTATTTACAATTGCCAAAAACATAAACAACTCAAGTGTCCAGCAACAGGCGAATGGGTAAACAAACTGATATATCCACAAAAATGGAATAATACTCAGCAATTTAAAAAAAGTACTAACAACACAGAGGTATCTCAAATGCATTATGCTAAGTGGGAAAAAAATTAAGACTAAAAAGCTGCAAACTATATGATTTCATTTATACAACATTCTGGAAAAGGCAAAAAAGTTAAGGGACACAAAATAGTAACTGCCGGAGATGAGGGTGAGGTGCGGGGGTTGACTAAAAAGGGAGCCGAAAGAACTTTCTGGGCTGATGGAACTATTCTCTATCTCGCTTGTGATGGCAGTTATACAACTCTATGCACTTGTCAAAAGTCATATAACTGTACACCAAAAGGGTGAATTTTAAATTTATACCTTAATCTTAAAGAAATTCCAAGATGCAAAAGAAAAAACAACGAAAACATTTCGTTTTTCAATACCTCACAACTATGGCAACCGATTCCAACCGAGAAGTGATAAAGGTCTTCGTAATTTCTGGTGCATAAGTGTCTAATAGGTGGGGTTCGGTTGATCTCACAAAAGGAACTGATGCTACCATCCTTTGCCACAGAGTTAATAAATAATGAACACTGTTAGGAGCAAATTCCCAATGCTACAAAGAAATAAAGCAGAAGTTACTTAAAATATTACATCTTCCTACAGTAAGAAATACAGAACAAAATTACTAAACATATATTTTTAAATTAACTTTTATTCTTATATAACTAATGAACACTGAATATAGCAAAATTATAAATGCAAAAAAGTATAAAGAAACCAACATCTCTATCATTCACTGAATCTCTATTCAACATCTCTATTATTCATTAAAATGTTCCTCTACTTCCCTCTAATCATTCCATGAATATTTTTCAGTTGACATCATATGAAAAATATGGTTTTGGACAGCAGCGATCTCTTGGTCGGCATCATGGCCGCCCTTAGACCCCTTGTGAAACCCAAGATCGTCAAAAAGAGAACCAAGAAGTTCATCCGGCACCAGTCAGACCGATATGTCAAAATTAAGCGTAACTGGCGGAAACCCAGAGGTATTGACAACAGGGTTCGTAGAAGGTTCAAGGGCCAGATCTTAATGCCTAACATTGGTTATGGGAGCAATAAGAAAACAAAGCACATGCTGCCCAATGGCTTCCGGAAGTTCCTGGTCCACAAAGTCAAGGAGCTGGAAGTGCTGCTGATGTGCAACAAATCTTACTGTGCTGAGATCACTCACAATGTTTCCTCCAAGAACCGCAAAGCCATCGTGGAAAGAGCTGCCCAGCTGGCCATCAGAGTCACCAACCCCAATGCCAGGCTGTGCAGTGAAGAAAATGAGTAGACAGCTTATGTGCACGTTTTGTGTTTAAATAAAACTGGCATCTTCCTTAAAAAAAAAAAAAAAAAAGAAAAGAAAAATATGGTTTTGTAAAATCTCCCTTAAACTTATAAAACGAACTTTTCTATAATACAGTCTGCAAAAATTTTATTTCCTCACATATTTTATTCTAGTTTCTCAAGCCATTCTTCAATTATTAAGTAGCATCTCAATTTTTGTTATATACATTGCAATGAACTTTACCTAAAACTTCAATGAACATTTCCAGCAAAGTAATCAAATTAATAGATATTTTTTAAATACCCCCACCAACCCTTACCAAGAAGTTGTTTAAAAACTGGCTACAGTTTAACATAATTACATATTTTTACCTACCTGTAGGCTAGCAATGGTAAAATTAGCAATCAATCTAATAACTTCAGGATATTCCTTCACTGTAACTAATTCTCCCAGCTGATAATTTGTCTTTAAGCGAGCCAAAAATCGACAGAATTCATGGTAATTACCTGGATCAGACAAACCCTAAATTATGAGACAAAAAGAAAGGCTTAAAAACAAACCAACCTACTGATAGTAAAATCAGTAAAACCCCAAAGCATCTTAAGTCTCCCAATTTTCATGGGTACTTTTAAAAATACTCTGTGTCAACTGGGTAGTTAATAATGTAAAAAAAAAAATCAAGGGATTCCTGCTAGGTTTAGTTTTGTCATCAATGATTAATAATAAGGAATCCAAAGTAGAGACCTAGAAAGAAGATCTGCAACACAATGACTAAATTATAATGTTTGAAAAGCTATTATAGTACGAGAGAGAGAGAGAGAGAGAGAGAGAGTGAGTGTGTGTGTGTGTGTGTGTGTGTGTGTTTGTGTACACTGTGGCTTAAACAGAAGTCAACAAAAAGGACCTGAAAAATACTTAGGATTAAAAGTAAGAATAAGTACTTGAAACGCTAGGAAAGAACAATTCTCACCAAACTTAAATGGTGTCTATGAACACACAAATAACAGAACTTTTCTTAATTAAACAAATATTTATTGAGTATCTACAGAACTGTACCCTGAAGCAACTCCATGTCTCTAGACAGTCATTCAAACAAATTACTGCAATGTAAGGAATAAAGGTGAACAAATAACAAAAGTTTAGCAAAAAAACAAAATTTACACAAGTAAATTTTGGAGGAGGATAGATTAAAAGGAAAGAACAAAAAAGGTCTGCCCAGTTGTCTGCAAGCTCCTTGAAAACAGTTTTAGTATGCACTGTAGCTGGCATGAAACAGAATTTAAAAAGTATCTTTGTAAAACTGAAAGTCTCTAAGCAATTTCATTCATAGGAGCTCCATGAAATATATAGAAAATGGTATCTATTAAGGACAAATAAAAAAAAAATTTGTAGTCATATCTTTAAAACATGTTTGTAATTCTAAAATAATCTAATGCTCATACCAACTTTTACAGCCATGAAACATCAACATGAAGATGTTGGGAAATCATTTAAAAGAAATTATCAGCCATTAGCATATTATCTTCCACCTACTGGTTGATGATATTGAGTTAAACAACTTAAAAATTTTTAAGTACATTGGTAAAATCCTCTTTATCAGCATAACAGGAAATTTCACAGCTATACTAACATTGAAAAAATAAAATAAATGCAAAACCCATAAAATACTTCTGAGAATAACTTGCAAAAACTGCTTCTTGTAGAACAAACATTCTTACTGAACAAAGATATTATATGTCACCCCCCCAAAATTTATTAATAACCAAGAAAATTAGATAAGTCTCCTTAAATTATTTAACCTTTAAAGGTCTGTATTTTACAACTATTTTAAATAAAAAACAAAACAAAATATTTTATCTAAGTACCCAAAATCATTCATTAATAGCAGCTTTGCAATTCTCTGAAATGAATATTGGCATTGAAGCTCTCAAGTTAATGCAGAAAAGATTTTAAAATCTACAAACTCTTACTTGTCCACAAGAGGGCAAGAAAACATTATTTCATAATTTAAGGCCAGTTGCTCCAATATTAACATTCAGATTTCTATTAAGTCTTCTAGTTCAGAAGGTGGACAAACTAAATTAATCACTTTAGTAGTTTAAGAAGTGCAAGCAAAGAAATGTAATACAATAGTAAAAGACAGAAGCATAATAATATAATTTCTAATCATATTTGCTTAAAGGAAAAAGTAAGAAACACAGAAGTCAGCCATGGAAACAACTATTTTTTAAAACTACCCATTTCTACTACAACTGAGATCTAAGGGCTGGGCGCAGTGTGGCTCAGGTCTATAATCCCAGCACTTTGGGAAGCTGAGGCAGTTGGATCACTTAAGGTCAGGAGTTCAAGACCAGCCAGGCCAAAATGGCGACACCCGGTCTCTACTAAAAATACAAAAATTAGCAGGGGTGGTGGCGCACACCTTAATCCCAGCTACTCAAGAGGCTGAGGCAGAATCACTCGAACCAGGGAGGCAGAGGTTGCAGTGAGCCAAGATTGCACCACTGAACTCCAGCCTGGGCAACAGAGCAAGACTCCACCTCAAAAAAAAGAAAAGGACAGAGAGAGATCTAAGGAAGATAAATATGATAGTAAATATTTTCTTCCAGAATCATAATAAATTCATGAGTTTATTATGTGCCTTTAGCAGAAAAACTGTATCTCTATATGCTAAATATTAAATTACTTCATAAATACCTGAGGGTTTTCAAGTATCCTTTTTACTCCCTTAATTAAATTACCAAGGTACTTGGCACGTTCAGGACTGTTAAATAGGGACCTTCTTGTCGAAGCAAACTGAACTAAACATGAAAGTGCCTAAAAAATACCAAAAAAATTTCATTTCAATTTTCAAAGTAACTGTGGCCACACATAAGGAATACTAGTCTTTACATATAAAATGAATTTAATTTTAATGCAGTATAAATATAATGCCTTATAATGCAATATAAAAAGCATTATAGGACATAAAAATAATGAAAACTAGGTATCATCAACCATTCTCACCACCCACAATTCTTCCTTCTCCCCATCATTAAAATTCCTATTCGTATGTATTCACCTCTAATGTTTTTTTATTAATAATATCTGCCAGTTTAGGGCCTGGACATGCTATGCATATAACAGGCTCTCAATTGTTTATGATGCCCAGTTCCAATTTCTAATGAATAAAGTTTTTTACCAAAAAAAAAAAATATATGGTTTTGTGGTACAATATGTTTGGGAAATAGTGCACATTATGTGCTGTGGTATCCTGCGGGAAGGGGTGGGGGGAATCCGTAATTTAATCCAGCATGTTCCAAATTTAGTTGGTCAAGGAATATTTTACACCATCATTAGCATCTTAAAAAGTCTGAAAATGGTGCTGGAACAGGTAGGTACTTCATGGTGAGAAACGAGACAAAAATCAAATAATGCCCTTTAGATGTGCTCCTACATCACAGCCCCTACCATTAGAACCTAAAATCCAAATTAAAAATAAAAACTCTTAGAAAACTCAGAAGTACAAGCATGGGAACCACTACTGTATTAAAAACACCTGGGATTTGGGGGCAAAAAAGACCTGTGTTTGAATCTCAATGCCAATATTTTCTATGTTGCCCTGGAGAAAGTCATTTAGTCAATCTGGGTCTGTTTTCTGTATTCCTGCATTTATACAGTGAGGATTTTATTATTTACCTTTCAGGGCCACTTTGAGGATTACGTGAGATAAGTATCATATAGTAAGTAGGACATATCCGACAATGTTTGTTACTATCTCTCAAAGTAATTGTTTTCTACTTTATTATTTAAGCACTGGTACCTTTTTTGTCTTATTCTAAAATATGATTACATGAAATCATGGGTTTTAAACAACTAAAAGCAAAACTATTGTGACTGAAAGACAGGCTGTGGCCCCAACCAGAAACATGAGGTAACCTGAGAAACCCAGTATAAAAAGCACTACCCTAAACTCTAGATTTGAGACATATGTTTTTTTTACAGAGGATATTTTTGTGAATGCATTCCTCCCTTTTAGGCCATAAGATATCTAAACAAACCACTGATATATACTTTAAATCGGGAATATCTTTTTTCAGAAAAATGGCAATATTAGAACTCCCCACCTTTACTTCTGTAAGTTTAAACATTAAACTTAGAATTTTGAAATAACCTATGATACTAAATATTTTCTTCCAGAATCATAAATTCATGATGAGTTTATTATGTGCCATTAGCAGAAAAACTGTATCTCTATATGCTAAATATTAAATTACTTCATAAATACCTGAGGGTTTTAGACTCTGCTCTATGGAGGTTAGAGTTTCAAAGTTCTATATAACTGTAGAGTATCAAGAACATCTTGAGCACGCAATAGAATTTACACTGATTCAAAGAATAAATAAATAACTGGCTTGATGCACAAAATTCAAGTGAGTAGATTCTCTTTGTTTCTTATTCAGAGAACTGGAGGGGGCAGCCTGTCAAATCTAAGACATGGAGCCAGGCAAGGTTGAGCAAGAGTTAGAGAAGGGTAGTAGAAGGGAAAGTCCTCACGTGGTGGTGGACTTAGGCCCTGTGGGAACTGAATAGGAAAAAAATACATATTTAGAGACTGGTACGTTGTCCTGGCTCTGGGCAAGAGCTAAATCAACAATTACTAGTTCTAGGCTCACCCATGAAATAAAATGTAATGTTGACAAAATAAACAAAATTTGACATATAGTTTAAGCAGTATACATCTCAGAAAACATACGAAATTGTCATGAAAAGTAAACACAATCGAATATATAAACAGAATGTTTGAAGTAAATATATACCACCCCTTACTTAAATTACATAAAATTCACAGGTACTTTTTAATGAAGTAATGAATGACTTTTACTTACTAACTGAGACAGTAGCGGTGGAAGTGAATGATACAAATTGAAGAAAAGATCCAATGTTTCTGGTTCCAGAAAAACTAGGAAAAAAAAATTATTTTCTAACGCCATTACTTTCAATTCAGTGATCTTAAAAAAGTAAGACAATATCATACAAACTGAGAAATCCAAGACCTCTACAAGTGGCCACTCCTTCCAGTTAGGCCTATTTTTAATTCCTAGCCTACTGTCCTTTGAAAGATGAAATAATACAGAGAGAAATTAATTAGCTAGGCTATTCCTCATCTCTATGGAGCACACAGTTTGAACTGGGAGAATCTCCTTACTATTTTCATTTGTATTAATGTAATATAAACACTGAGAATTCAAACAGTATCAAAAAGTAAACAGTACTAAAAAGCTTATTTTAAAAAAACTGTACCCTATCCCATTCCAACTGCTTTTCAACTCGTTTGTTTGGGACAGATTCTTATTCTGTTGCCAGGTTGGAGTATGGTGGCAAGATCCTGGCTCACTGCAACCTCCGCCTCCTGGGTTCAAGTGATTCTCCTGCCGCAGCTTCCCAAGTAGCTGGGACTACAGGCACACACCACCACACCCAGCTAATTTTTGTATTTTTTAGTAGAGACAGGGTTTCACCATGTTGGCCAGGATGGTCTCGATCTCTTGACCTTGTGATCTACCCACCTCAGCCTCCTAAAGTGCTGGGATTACAGGCGTGAACCACTGCATCCGGCCCAACTCTTTTAGCTATAATTACGTTCATGCTTCCAAATAATAGCCTATACTACTACTCCTTCATTTGATTGTTTTACTTTAGACATCAACTGCATTCCTATTACAGTGTGTAAGGCTTTAGCTGTCTAATCACCAATGCCACATCCCTATCATGCCTACCACTCTCTCTACAATCAATCTTCTCAAAACATCCACTATTATCACAATTTGTGATTAAATCAATTCTGTATGTTTACATTTATTATGACTATGTAAATAATATTAACAACAGAGGTATAATTACATCACATTTCTAATGCTCCCTGGACTTAGTCATAGCATCTTTTCTGTGCTTAGTTATGTATCGCTCACTAATTCTTTCCAAATATCTCACAGATTGGCACCAATGTTCTCCATGACAAGTTCCAATCCATCAATAGCATCAAATAACCCATCATTTGGATTCACCCACCCCTACCTCCCAGAGCCTTCAAATTGAACTGGTTTCTTCTTAACTTTGTTATACAAGTGTAGCCTTTTTATGTCTGTCCACTGTCATCTTGTATTGAAGTACCATTTCCCAAATTCTATTATCTTCCACTTTCTTAGCTTGCACATCAAGTAACTTCCTGAGAGCAAGTACATAAGGGATAAATTTTGGAAAGGCTCACATATCTGAAAATGTCTTTATTCTATCTTAGACTTGATAAATTTGGTCTAGTTTGAAAACAATTTTCCCTCAGAAGTCTGAAGATATTACTCTATTGTCTTCTAGCTTTCAGTGCTGCTAGAAGGGGCCAAGAAGGTATTGAGAAGTCCAATACCTTCTTGGCCCCAATCCTTTGTAGGAGAAGATTTAGTTTTATTCTTTCTGGTAGTTTTTAGAATTTTTTTTCTTTATCCTTCCTATTCTAAAATGTCATGATTATAAAGCTTAGTGTACATCTTTTTTCATTCATTATGCTGGAAACTTAGTGGGATCTACCCTTTAGTGCTGAGAGCATTCTGGAGTACTATCTGTTTGCAAATTTCCTTCTTTCTGCATCCTCTCCTAGAACTTCTAACCGTCACACCTTCTTAATTTCATCTTCTAGTTTTCTTATTTTTTTTTCCCTCTTATCAAACATCTCTTTGCTTTTTTGTTCTATATTCTAGGAGACTGTGTTAACTTTGTCTTCCAACTTTTCTACTGGATGTTTTATTTTGGCAACTGTCCTGTAAATCTGGAACATTCTCTGAACTTTCCTTTTTAAAACAATATCCTGTTCTTGCTTCAGGGATGCATTATCTCTCTGAGCACATTCATTATATCTTTCTGAAGTTTATTTCTACTCTTCACCTTGTCTCTGTTGCTATTAACTACCCTCCATTTACAATTAAACTTTTTAAGATAATTGTAGATTCATACGCAGTTGCCAAAAAAAAAAAAATACAGAAAGACCCCATGAACTCTTTACCCATTATACTACAATGGTAATTTCTTGCAAAACTACAGTATAATATCTCAACTAGGAAACTCATATTGATACAATCCACAATCGTATTCAGATTTCCCAGTTTCACATGTTCTTGTGTGTGGAGAAATATGTGTTTAGTCTGTGAAATTTTTGGTTCATGTTTCCATCACCGCAGTGAAGATACAGAACACAAAGTCTCCTTTTGTTGTTGAAGTCTCTGATCTCCATGTTAGAAGTTTTCAGAAAATTAATGCTTCTCCTCTATTAAATCTGGTATCCATGAATATGAGGCCTCTCCAATTTTATTTCTTGAGGAAAAAAGCTCTGGTCTTGGAAAGTAAAGAAGTAGTACAGGTAGAGAAAAGGGAGGAAAAGGAAGTCACCTAGCTGCACAGGTGGCAGAGAAGATCCTGGAGAGTTTAACTGTTCAGCGTACAGACTTTATCAAGCCCCATCAGCCCCAATTCCCACTTCTGACTTCAGAGGTACCTTAGATGCCACCATTTTTCTGGGACATGAGAGAACAAATTAGCTTCCTTTTTCTTGGTATCCCTTTCTAGAAGCAAGTTGCAACTCTGCTCTTCTAGGCCACTTACTCTAATTCATTCTCTTTACAACAGTGAAAAATATGTTGACATCTCTTGCTAACTCTTCATGCTAAACTTTTTTTTTCTCATGACGACCCTTCACACTCAACTTTTTTCTTATTTGACCTCCAAGTGGGATCCTGTCCCACTCTGTTTATCTTAAAGTTTCAGAGTGCTTGATTTTCTTCCCAAACCTGCTTTCCATTTAACTCTAGTGCTGTCCTTGTTTTTTCTTTTTTCCAAAATCAAAATATGGAAGTTACTATAATATGAATTGGAGAAAAAATTTCAATATCAGCCATCAGTAGCTACTTTGGGTTACAAATCCATTTGAACTCTTTTTTATTTCCTAGCAAAAGGTAACTATATATAGGGAAACTATATTGCCTAATACTGTGCCTTTTATGTTGATGACCCTTCATACCAAACTTTTTTCTTACTTGTTCTCCAAGTTGTTGGAATCTGCACTGTGCAAAGATCATCTGCAGATTCATCTGCTGAACTGCCAATGAAGTCAAAGTTAAGGCAGTTAAGGACCAGTTTCAAGACCTGCATTACCAGATTTTGCTGACATTGATCCTGAAGATTTAAAGGTTTGGCCAACACCTGAAAAAAGTACAAAATCAAATATAATACTGTGAAATACATCAATAAATTTACACTTCATGAATTAAAATAATTTTGCAATGTCAAATGAAAACTAGTAACAGTTTACAAAGTCATACTATTCCATATATGGGAAAGTAATGTTACTTTCTTCAATAAAAACTGGGTTAACTTCATGCATAAAAGAACCACATTCAGCTAATAAAGGCAATCAAAACTGTTTGAATGTTGGATAACACACACAAAGCTTCCGAAGAACAGTCCTATTTCCAAAATAATGCCCATTCTCACAAAAACCGAAAACAATTATACCTTTTAGAGATATATTATGAAATATTTATGGAGGAAATTATATGAAATTTGGGATTCTGCTTGAAGAATAATATAAAAAGAAGTGGGTGAGTAGGACTAGAGAGAAAACAAGACTAGCCATGAGTTGCTACTGTTTAACTGGCTGATAGGTTAACTGGTTATACTACTCTATCTACTTTTGTGTATGTTAAATTTTTCCATGCTAAAAGAAAAAATTTAAGATAATAGAATGCCTTTGGGTCTGACCTAGTGTGGCAGTTGTCATGTAACTATACCAAAGAATTGAAATAACTGGAAAGTAGTGCTTACTGGAGCATACTTTTGGGAAATGCTATATTACACCAATTATCAAGCTTGAACAGCATGATGGAGTCCCTATATTATACAAGAGAATACAATATAATTATGAATCATGCTATCACTAATGTTCAATAGGGCACTAAGTAGCTAATGGGGAAGTATTATTTCCCAAAGAAATTGTTAAAGTCAACGATCTTGGCTAAATTATGAATAAATTTTGATAGTTGATAAATCAGGAAAGTATTATCATTTCATGTTTCATCTGCATGCTATCAAAATATAAGCAGGAAGATAAAGAAACTAATACTCAATTAGCTTCTTTAATTAAAGTATCTATGCTAGAAAGGCAATGAAACTACTATCTAAAGACGAGTTACTAGATTCCCTTTGGATTTCACCTTACCACATGTCTAGTGAGTAAAAGTGAATTTTTTGGAACTGCTTACAGATTTATGCAAATTTACTCTACTTAAGTCTGTCCACAATAACTCCTTAAAAGGCAAAATTGGGAGGGGGGGGAATCCAACTGAAATTCTTTTGAAACTTTTAAAATTTCCCAAATATTCTAACTAGGAAGTTGAATAACTTACCTCTTTTAAAAGAGAGCATGCTAGCACTAAAATGTCTTTGAGAGAAGTGTCACAAAATGAGGTAGCTATTTTCCTGTGTTTTGCTGAAGGTCTGGAATAATCAATCTAAAAAGATAAAGATGAAATTAGTTTAACCAGACCTATAAAAAATCAAAGCAAAGTTTACTAAAAAAAAAAAAGTAATGGAAATTAATGAGTAGAATCCAAGTTTCTAGACTGTTTTAATTTAATGCTCATCCTACAACCCATACTGATCCCAACATTAAAAGCCAAAGTTGATCAGTTTCAGAAGCAGTATAAACAACACAGATTATAAAATAAAAATAGATACTAAGACTCCCAAACCATGTACCATATTTCACACCATGCAGTAACAACCTCCCTGTTCCTCAGATTCCACCTGTAAAATGAGGAATCTCCAAGATAATCTCCAAATTCTAACTCTGTCTGTGAATGAGCAAACTGAATTAGCCACAGAAAAATTCTTCTAGTTGAAAGTGGTATTTCTATAACTACCATATATGTCATTGGTTCATGTATCTTTGATACTATGAAAAGAAACCAAGGCAGGAATTATAAATAATCAGAAATCTGATTTATTACATAAGCAATAGCATGTTCCCTCTAAATATTTTATTAGCTAATGACAAATCGTTTTTAAGAGTAAACTAAGACTAAGAGCTTACACCTCTAACCTAAAATGTAGTATATTCAAAATTATACTATTAATACCATCAATATTTCCATTTATCAATAGGAAACAGGCAAACATAGCTGAAGTCTGATACTCATACTAACATTAACACTACGGTCTACAGTTGGTACAGCATTACTATTTATTCTTATTGCTATCTGGAAGAAGAAAATAAACCATTTTCCTTGCTAATGTTTATAGATTTGAAAGAAGCAATGGGCTCAAAATTGATTATGTGATACCTCCTAAGCTCAAACATATAATTTACACTATAATCAATTGCCACATTCACTTATGAAACATGAATCATAACAAAAGGTCAAATGATTACACAAAGTAGTTATGAAATCTATACCCAATGTGCAAGATTTAAATTAGCACTTTCAGTGTTCCTTTTTTTTTTCCAACTTTCATGTTAGCTTGAGGGGGTACATGTGAAGGTTTGTTGCCTGGATATATTGCATGATGCTGAGGTTTGGGGTATGAATGATCCTGTCACTCAAAAGTTACTTTTTCAATGCCTGTCACCTTCTCTCTCTCTCCTATCTAGTGGTCCCTAGTTTCTACTGTTGCCATCTTTATGTCCACAGTTATCTAATGTTTAGCTCCCACTGGCAAGTAATAACATGTAGTTTTTGGTTTTCCGTTCCTGCATTAATTTGCTTAGGATAATGGCCTCAGCTGCATCCATGTTGCTTCAAAGGACATCATTTCATTATTTTTTATGGCTGCACAATATTCTATGGTATACGGGTATTTTCTTTATCCAATCCACCATCAATCGGCACTAAGGTTGATTCCATGCCTTTGATGTTCTGAATAGTGCTGCAATGAACATGTAAGTGCATGTTTCTTTTTGATTGATTTGGGTTTTAGGGGATATATACTCAGTAATAGGATTGCTGGGTTTAATAGCAGTTCTGTTTTAAGTTCTTTGAGAAATCTCCAAACTATTTTCCACAGTGGCTGAACTAATTTACATTCCCAGCAACAGTATATAAGAGTTCCCTTTTCTCCACAGCCTTGCCAGCATCTGTGGTTTTCTGGCTTTTTAGTAACAGCCATTCTGACTGGTGTGAGATGGTATTTCATTGTGGTTTTGCTTTGCATTTCTATGATGATTCGTGATATGGAACAACACTTCTTCATGTCTGTTGCCTTCTTTTGACAAGTGTCTGTTCATGTCTTTTGCCTGCCTCTCTTGATTAATTTAAATCAAACCTCAAAGTCTGTCTCTCCTACAATGCTTCCCTCAATATATAAAAATATTTTTTCCTTAATACAAATTAAAAGCAAACAGCATTATCATTGCTATTTATAAAGTACTCTTCATGTATTATTTCATGTATTCCTTAAAACTAATCTGTGAGATATGCTTTATCTTTTTAAAGCACATGAATTTTGAAATAAAGGATGATTTTTACAAGATGAGAAATTCAAGTTACGGGCACACTATCTTAGACTAACTTCTCACTCTCATCCATATTATAGAAAGACCCTTCAGGGGTACTGAGCACTTCCTACACTAATTCAGTCCTGTGCTAGTTAATGTAATCTTATTAAGATCCATGTAAACAGTTGTCATTTTCATTTTACAGGTAACAATATGTAAGTTTTAAAGAAGCTAAGAAGTTTGTAAAAGGTAACAATAGAGCTAAAATACAACTTCATGTCTTATCCCAGAGTTATAATCAAGGACTGAATGCTTATTTTCCTCAGGTTACTAATTTACATATCCAATCTTTTGAGAAGGATTGCACATCCATTTTCTACTGCATATATATGCCTCTACCATGGACACACAGGATATTTTACTTCTTAATTACTAGATAGTGAATATATTCCAGGAACAGAAAATCTAGCTTCTAAAACAGCAGGATAACTTACATAATCCCTCTGACTTTCAGGAAAACTCAAGTGTAGATCTTTTTCTTAAAAGACATATCCTATTATAGATACTACATGAATTTAACTGGCTCACATCTGATAACTAGAATATTTAACTATCCTCATGCATTACAGCTCTCCCTACTTCCTGGTTCAGAAATGCTTAATACATGATAATTATAATTGTAAATGTCACAAAATATGGCTGAATGAAATGTTTCCACAGAAGCCATATATATTTTTCACCATATAAAGCCAAAATCACACTTCAGATTTTAAAGCTTTTCTTAAAAGGTACTTGGTTCAATGCAAGAAAAGCTTGGACTATCTTGTGGGAGAAGGTAAGAAAGCATTCAAAAGAATGGTGAGGAAACGTCAAATGGACACGAAAAACAGCTTGAAAAAGGTCCTATTGGCCAAAGCTTGGAAAAATCTGAGCAACAAAACAAATAATATTAGCAATAAATTATACTGTTAAATAAAATGAAACCAGGAATCCATATTAATATAAATTAACAAATAAGTTGAAAGTCTGGTAAGGAACAAGATATTTTCAGAGTCTTAAGTACCTCTTCACAAAATATGTATTAAATACGACAGGAAAAGGAGTAAGTCTACAACTGGGGAGCCTGGAGGAGTCCATCTTCATTAAGAGATCAAAGTGAACATCATCAGTAATGTGACAAATCATGTGCTTCCTGACAGAAGGCAATGAGATGGCCACAGTATCATTTCTGTGATATTCCTGACAAATTCACATGAGCTGAATCTAGTAATGAGGAAATATCACACAATCTCAAATTGAGGGACATCTTTTACAAAACAACTGGCCTGTAATCTTCATAAATGTCAAGGATGGCTGAACGCAGTGGCTCACGCCTATAATATCCCAGCACTTTGGGAGGCCAAGGCAGGTGGATCACAGGGTCAGGAGACAGAGACCATCCTGGCCAACATGGTGAAACCCTGCCTCTACTAAAAATACAAAAGTTAGCTGGGCATGGTGGCACGTACCTATAGTCCCAGCTACTCAGGCTGAGGCAGGAGAATTGCTTGAACCCAGGAGGCAGAGGCTGCAGTGAGCTGAGATCGCGCCACCGTACTCCAGTCTGGGCAACAGAGCAAGACTCTGTCTCAAAACAAAAAAAAATGTCAAGGGCATGAAAGTGAAAAAGATCGAGAAATTTTTCCAGATCAAAGAAGACTAACAAAACATAGGAACTAAATGTGATACATAATCCTAAACCGGTTCTTTTGCTAGAAAGAACATTTTGAGGATAACTGGTGAAACTTGAATGGGGTATAAGGATTAGATAGTGGGAATAATTCCAGTGTTCATTTTCTGATTTAAAGGTTGTATTGAGGTTATGTAGAAGAATATTCTTTTGTGTCGAAAATACACTCAAGTCCCTGGTCGAAGAGAGTCATGTTGGCAACTTAGTATCAAATAGTTGAGAAAAAACTTCTCTGTACTATACTTACAACTTTTCTGTAAGTTTGCTAATTAAAAAAAAAAAGTTACCCTGTTGGTCTCTAAACTACACATTTATTAGAACTTCACATTAACTAGCCTTATTTCAGTGATAATCTAAACACAGCAAACTCTCACTTCCAGGGCAGACTATTTTTCTATTACGCTGAAAAGCAGGAAATGAATCAAATTGCTAATTTTAAAATTAGCAAAAAGTTATATAATGAAGACGATAGGTACATGAGGTTATCATACTATTCACTTTTATGAAAATATTTAAATATACTTTTTTTAGAAAAAAGCTACAGTTCTTTTGACATATTTAGAGTTCAGTAAGATTATACCTTTCATAATATCTCTGCTGAGACAGTACTAGTTATAGATACCCATGTACGCACAAACACAAAGCACATACTCTGGGGCAGAGAAGTCAGGACGGTGATGGCCATGATAAATTAAGAGATCACTTTAAACTTTAGAAATCCTTCCTAAAAATCTAAAAATACTTTCTAATTCCTGATTGAGCACAAGTAGCAAAGGGAATTTTTTAATGCACATGGCTATACTGTTACTCCAAAGGGAGCTGGCAAGTGGTCCTGGGTATCCAAGCTCTCCTACATATATACACCTATATGCATACATGAACATGCATGCACATGCAAACACATACCACTCAAGATGACAGTTTTAAAATTCAAATGTTACATTCCTCTTTATTATAAAAGTATGCCATATAGAATCCAACTTCTGCTTTTATTCTGTTTAGAACCATGTTATGTGCAAAAAGGAAAAGGTAATAACATGTTCATATCATAAAAGCACTGTTGGGAAGAAGTATAGCTTTTGAAAATTCCCCCAGTACAGGGTAAAAATCCAAACTAGAAGTCATAAAGTGCCAAAAGATCTGTTTTTTTAAAAAATGAACACTTATTTTTATAAAAATCAACTGGTTTCATAAGAAAGCAATTATTTAAAAAATTTAATACAAATACATGTTAAGTGTACAAATTAGGATTCTTCTGAGCAAACAAGTTGTTATCCAAAGAAGAAACAAACCCTCCTTAATGGATATAATAAAACTTATCCCTGAATAGTTAGTGGATATTACACAGAAATATTTATATTGTGTTCCTCTACTCACAGTACCTACTTTTGCAGAATCAGGAGAATTTAAATAGAATATCAAAATATAAATGAATAATTATAAAAATACATCTGTATAAGACGTTTATTGGAGATATGATAATTAGTGCATAAATGCCAAAGTATGAGGTTATAAATACAGCAAAATACTGAAGAACTCCATTCTCTCAATTTTAGAAAAGGGGATTTTTCTGAAGATAAATGTTTGAAGTTCAGGTACTAGGATTTCACTAATTTCACACACTGGTATTACCAACAAATTGTGATTAAACAGAAATAACTCTTTTAGACAAAAACATTTTCTAATATGAAAAACAAACTAGACTTTCTGAATTCAAAAAACGCTGAAACAGAAAGGTGAGAAAAAACTATGTGAAATTAATAAACTATTCTGGAGGGTTTCTTTTTTACACAGATATGCTTAGGTTAGGTAAATCTTGCACAGTTATGGTTTTTGTGGCATCCAATTGGTTATATTCCTGTATGAGTGCTGACAAAGATAACACAACTTCTGTGAAACAGGTTTCTTCTATCCTTTCAACTTGTAGACAGTGATGAAGATGAGCCTTTTTCTTGTATAGCCTCATGCATCTCTCTTTCAGTTCCACGAATGTGGGCTTCACACATGTGTTATTTGCTAAAGCTAATAATGAATAAAAATGGCCCACAGGAGGTACGAAACACAGGCTGGTCTTCAACCTTCTTGATTCCAGGAGACAAACTCAGAGAGGGTTTTATTTAATCTTTCAGTATTTCTACGAATGTCTAAAATCTGCACATTTCCTCTAATCATGAGCTAACAGGTGAGGTAAAGACTATCTTTGAGGTCTGCCTGAAGCAGCTGGTGACCTTTACTAAAGGTCTCTGAAACATCTGATCCAATCTTTTAGTAGGAATGTTAACATCTACCAGTGTATATACAGGTGTTGGCTTGACACAAGATAATGAAGTTGAAGAAAAGGAACTACATTTATGTTGATTTCATTAAGGTCCATATTAAGGGAAGCTTCAAATCTTGCAGAGCTTGTTAGGTTGAGCAAATCTGCCACAATGTTGTTCATTGAAACAAAGTGGCTCTTATGCCACTTTTTTTTGACCCAGCAATCTCATTACTGGGTATATACCCAAAGGATTATGAATCATTCTATTATAAAGACACATGCACACGTTTTTTGCAGCACTATTCACAACAGCAAAGACTTGGAACCAACCCAAATGCCATCAATGATAGACTGGATAAAGAAAATGTGGCATGTGTACACCACGGAATACTATGCAGCCATTAAAAAGGATGAGTGTATGTCCTTTGCAGGGACATGGATGAAGCTGGAAACCGTCATTCTCAGCAAACTAACACAGGAACAGAAAACCAAAGACTGCATGTTCTCACTCACAAGTGAGAGTTGAACAATGAGAATACATGGACACAGGGAGGGGAAAATCACTGGGGCCTGTCATGGGGTGGAGGTGGGGGGCAGGAGGAGGGATAGCATTAGGAGAAATACCTAATGCAGATGACAGGTTGATGGGTGCAACAAACCATCATGGCACATGTATACCTACGTAACAAATCTGTACATTCTGCACATGTATTATACAACTTAAGGTATAATGAAAAGAAAGAAAATATGGTATATATACACATACACACAATGGAATATTAAAAAAGAAAAGTGCCAAGTCCAGATCCTGTTCTTCCTCCCATGGAATGCATTATAAAGAAACACTACAGGCCGGGTGTGGTGGCTCATGCCTGTAATCCCAGCACTTTGGGAGGCCGAGGCGGGTGGATCACGAGGTCAAGAGATCGAGACCATCCTTGTCAACATGGTGAAACCCCATCTCTACTAAAAATACAAAAAATTAGCTGGGCATAGTGGCATGTGCCTGTAATCCCTACTACTCAGGAGGCTGAGGCAGGAGAATTGCCTGACCCAGGAGGCAGAGGTTGCGGTGAGCCGAGATCGCGCCATTGCACTCCAGCCTGGGTAACAAGAGTGAAACTCCGTCTCAAAAAAAAAAAAAGAAAGAAAGAAACACTACAAGCAATCACAGTGCTCTGCCAACTTTCTGAGTTTCGGCCTGGTCTGGCCTGGCTTGGCCTGGCTTAGCTTTGCTTGGCTTGGCTTGGCTTGGCTTGGCTTGTCTTAGCTTGGCTTGGCTTGGCTTCTCCCAGGCTGATCTCAGCTCAATGCAACGTTCACCTCCTAGATTCAAGCAATTCTCCTCCCTCAGCCTCCCCAGTATCTGTGATTACAGGCACCACCACCAGGCGCAATTTTTGTATTTTTAGTAGAGATGGGGTTTTTCCATGTTGGCCAGGCTGGTCTCCAACTCCTGTCCTCAGGTGATCCACCTGCCTCAGCCTCCCAAAGTGCTGGGATTACAGGCATGAGCCACTGCGCCTGGCCAAAAAAGGCCTGTTTTTTGAGGAGTCCTGCTGCATATCCATTGTTGAGAATCAATTCTTCAAACCACCTTTTATTTGTAAGTGAATTAAGGTTTGTTTCTCTTTTGCACATATTTCTTATGGCTAGCATATTATTAAATATATAAGTAAAAGGACAATTCTCCAAGTGTCCATGGAGCAAGAACCATGTCCAATTCTCTGTTCTTTGCAGTACTCTGTATTATTGCAGATATTTTCAGTGACAATGAAAATATTCCACCACTTAATGACCCCACCAATACAACAGACACACAAAAAATCTTGATTATCCAGAGTTTTATGTCACACAAAGACGACTGTCTATTTTGCCACAGATAAAAGCAGAAAAGAAACAGCATTACTTAAGCAAACTCAGGCTCCTGTTAGATGGAAAGGCTTGCTTACCAGGTTCATTTCCTGAGTCAATTCAGAAAGGATTATTGCTCCTATTATGCAGTGTTCCACAGTACCCTTTGGAGAAAATAACGAAGTTTAGCCTAAGTGAAGACAAATGATTGGTTCTTAATGTGTAAACCAGGTAATATTTACAAATAATTAAAGACTAAAATGCCAGATTTACTTAATAATAAATAGAAACTAAAGTTTAAAATACAAAGAAAAATCACTATGAATTCTATAAACAAAAGAATTTCAAACCCACTTTTTGAAGGATAAATTTGGATACACAGAGCTAAATGGGGAAAAGTTCCTACCTTATAAATGCATGATATTCCACAAAATGTTTCCAGCACTTAGGACAAATAATAAACTAAGTTTCAAAATACAAGAATTTAGCTCAATACTTTTTATAAGACCAAGAATAAGAATAAGCAAAAAATACTTTTACCTCCATAATATGTTTGAAGGCTATTGAGATAGAGGCAATCAATCAATAAATAATAAATAGCTTAGGAACGAATTCAAATCTCTTGTTCTAATATCAAATAGGATCACTCAGGCTCTTTTAATATTAATAGTGCATGTGTATGCAATTGTTACATACCTATAATGATGTCATGTAAAGTATACAATGCAATGGGATCAATACATGACTATCTCTACAATGTTTTTAATTTATTCAGCTTCCAATTTAATCTCTAATTTTCCCTCATTAAAATTCAGACTTTATATGCACATTACTAACAAACTACCCTTGTGTGAAATCATACTGGAATTATGACAATCCTAAATGTGGCACTCATTAACAGTGCAATCATTTAAAAAAACTGACACAGATGATAGATACACTTTTCAAATCTTAATTTTATAGTTGGTCATCCCTTTTAAGTACCACAGAATTCCAATATCACTAGGTATAACTGAATTCAAATTATCTCAGAACAAAGAAAAAGTCCCAAAATTTTTGCATTTTAATCATTTACTGCCTTTCAGGATAGTCTGAGTGTCTGAATGGAGCTCCAGATTTCTTATGCACTGAAACATCCATCCTCTGTGTGCACCAGGTTAATGTTCTCCAAAGTGTGTTACCTTGACCAATTGCTAGAAGCAGCTGATTGATGATCTAAAACTCAATTCTAATCTGAAAATAGTTTGGTACTGGTCCATGACAAAATAAAGAGCGTGTAACAGGTTATAACACAGCTAAGTCACAAAGTACACTGTTTAAGTCAGCTGGCATTTTTTTCATAGTAAGTCTTTCTCAATGAAGAAGTCACTATGTTCACTTATAGTCTTATCTAAGCTCTTCTTGCTGAAGATCAGTACTGTGAATAGCACTGCTCTAGATGACCATAGGATCCCTGAGTATATAAGTAGAAAGGAGACATATAAGTATGTTTGGAGTGTGGCAGCAATAGGGATGCAATAATAGAAAAAAGAGGATGCAGAAAAGTTCAGGCTGTTAAAGATGTGACTAACTTAAAATAATTTTTGGACAAAATTCACAAAAGCTGCTAATAACGAAAGAAACTATAAGACAATATTTTAGAATATGAAAACACTAAAGCCAATCGACTTTCTTATGATGCAGGGTTAGGTCAAGCCATAAATATATGTATCTAGCCAGAAAACAAGTGCTAACTATTCTGTGGTGATACTATTACATAATAAGTTTTCAAGCTGAAACATTTTGTTTCTTTTGGTCTTCCAGAACTGGTAAAAGAGTCAGGCATGGTGGTCACTCCTGCAATCCCAGCACTTCAGGAGGCCAAGGCAGGTGGATCACTTGAGGTCAGGAATTCAAGACCAGCCTGACCAACATGGAGAAACCCCATCTCTTTTGAAAATACAAAATATTAGCCAGGCAGGGTGGTACATGCCTATAATCCCAGCTACTTGAGAGACTGAGGCGGGAGAATCACTTGAACCCAGGAGTTGGAGGTTGCGGATTGTGCCATTGCACTTCAGCCTGGGCAACAAGAGTGAAACTCCAGCTCAAAAACAAAAAAAACCCAGAACTGGTAAAAGTACATTAAAGCCCAACTTAAGTTATGCTTACCAGCCACTAAAGAGGGAACTTGAGAAAAGTTAGCCAACAAGAATTTCCTTCAAATTCAACCTTGATTTTATTTAGAAAAAAAAACTGCATGGTTGATTCTTGTCTACTCCAGTAAGTCTTGATAAATAATCTTAGTAAAAGACAAAAAGGGGATGCTACTGTGCTAGCCAAAATTACAAACCCAACTCTGAAGTGTGAAGCTCATACTTGTCCTGAATAAACTATCCTTATGCCCTAATATGAACTGATCTCCTCAGAGCTAAGAACACTTCTTCCTGGGAAGTTTTAAATGATCAAATATTTGTTAACCAGGTTTTAGCAATATGGATAAGGCAGAAGCAGCATAACCTAGCATTTCATATTCTGAGGTTTCCAGCACTGCACTATATGACGAAGTTATATTTTACATAGGGGTTGAATTTTAAAGTTACTGCATAAAAGTAAAATCTCCGAAAATCAAAACTGCCCATACTCAACAATGAACCAAAAACTGAACCATCTCTCTATTAAACAAAATTGTCACTTTTTCTTCAAGAATACTAATAGATCATGTTTCTTCAACTGGACATCAGATAAAATAGTTTTCTTCTATTTAGGAATTATGTTTGTATGAAAAAATATATACATATATCTTCAAATACCTGAATCATATTGAACAAGGCATGACACTCATCCTAAGTAAGAGTAAACAGGAAACAAGACCAGATTCAGGTTTCCCTAAATCATTGCAGGACATATAATCACTGTGCGGAATAGCAACTGGAATCACTGGCACAATTTAGTTTAGTGTTTCCTTGCTTTTGTTTATTCTTACTTTTTTTGTTGTTTTTTTGGGGGGGCAGTCCATATATCTGAATTTGTTTAAGTTAAATGTGCATATACTATTTTAATCACTTAGTTTAAAAATATTGTTTTTAAAATAATCGTTCTTTACTGATATATAATAGTTGTACATATTTGATATCTATACACAATGTGTAATGATCAAATTGAAAACATTCTTGAGAAACTGATATAGTCAATGTGGTATAGTGTAAACATGAAAACTTTTACCATAAGTTAGAGGCTTGTTAAAGTGCTAGCTGTATGCTTTACTCGGTCACGATGCAACCTATGGAAATTATGTAACCCCTCTAAGCCTGTTTTCTTACTTACAAAATAAAATCCATTTCATTTTAGGTTGTGATGAACACTTAATTACCTAATCTATAAAAAGCATTATATATATGTTTTATTTATACACACACACACACACACACACACACACACACAGAGTACATGGACATACGTGTCATAAATGAACATATATTTTGAAATTAGAAAACATGATTATTTACATTCTTCTGGTTTGGAAATTATGTAACAGCATGATCCTCATTTACTGACAATAAATGACAATAAGTTATTCCAGAGGATAAATAATAAATCACAATTAACATGGTACTGGTAGCCACAGAAAAAACCATATCGCTTTAAGAAGAGCAGTATCCTAAACCAAAAAAGCAAGTAGTGATGTTCTCGCAATGTAGTAATGACTTCTTACCTGGAGAAACTTCTTCACATCAGCAATAACTTCTCTGAAGACAAACTGATCTTTCTGAACCTCAAACCACCCTAATTTAGTGATTTTAGCAATGACTTGAATAAGAGCTTGGATGACAAAGGGAGCCAGCTTGGGTTGTGATGCCACATAATTCAGAATGTAGTTTCCTACAAAGAAAACACTCCATGATCATTTCAACTTTTCAGAAATATAGTGTAAATCATGTGAAGAAAGAGAGTTGGGGGTGAGGGGAAAGGGGAGGGAGAGCATTAGGACAAATACCTAATGCATGCAGGGCTTAAAACCTAGATGACAGGTTGACAGGTGCAGCAAACCACCATGGCCCATGTACCTGTAACAAACCTGCAAGTTCAGCACATGTATCCCAGAACGTAACGTAAAAAAAAAGAAAAAAAAATCTGTGAACTTTAAACAAAAAAGTTGTAGTATTTGTTAAAAAAATAAAAAAGAAGTGGCAATGACATGCTCTGACAAAAATGTAATCACTCTCCTCAAGATATATATTATATTTATATAGTTATTTTATAAGACTTGTTTGGAAAAAGCAAATTTCTTCCAATGTATTTGATATATTAGGGAAAAACTTAATATAACACTTTTGTTGAATATGTCACTTTGTTTCTGCATGATTTTATCTACCAAAAAATGCTAGGTGAATGCAGAAAACTGAAACCAGGTTGATATGATTTGGATTTGTGTCCCTGCCCAAGTCTCATGTCCCCAATGCTGGAGGAGGAATCTGCTGGGAGGTAACTGGATTGTGGGGGGCAGACTTCCACCCTGATGTTCTCATGACAGTAATTTTCTCAGATATTTCTTTATAGCAGTATGAAAAACAACTAATACACAGGCCAAATTGAACTAAGTTATCAACAAAATGAATACACCTCAAACATATACAATGTATTATGAACGCCACCCATCTTTATCTCGTGTTATCATTTTCCATACTATTTCAGATAATCTTTCTTTCGCCACTTTACAGTAACTCCAAGCTGCAACCCTTCTGAGACCCACTTCTACGAACAAACTTCAGGTCTTTCCCAAGATAGAGTGTCATATTTATTGTACTATGTACTATATATTTCTTAACCATTTAACATGTGCAAAACTCTACTGACCTTTGATTTGATTTGTATGTTTTTAAAAATATGTCACTGATAAGACTTAAATTTTATTTGCATAATCTAATTTCTCTCATAGGCCCTGTGCTTTTTAACATGAAGCATTGCACAGCACAGTCACTTTTAGGAACATGTCATGTTATAGCAAAACTGACTGTACACTGTCTTCTTGAAGTGGCATCAAAAATACAAATGAACCCCATAACTACACAAAATTTTAAAAACATTAGTTGGGTATTGTGACATGCATAGCTACTTGGGAGGCTGAGAATGATTGTGCCACAGCACTTCAGCCTAAAAAAAAAAAAAGTACAATATAATATATAAATTCAAGAAAACATGAGTAGAATAGTAAAGCTTGTAATAAAGTTAATACACCACAACTGTTAAAAGTGGGTAGCAAATTCAGTTATGAGCTTTCTAGTTGACTAATGGAGGCCAGATAACAAATACACCAAAAAGTCTCTTGGAAAAACTACAAGAAGAATTTTCAAAAGAGAAAAAACTCCATTTCCACTTCGGTCTGAAAGGCCAGCATGTCATTTGAGAAAAGAGTAAAGAAAAGGTAAATGCCTCAATATTTAATAAAAACATTAATTAAATGATAGAAACGACTCCAAAATCCAAGAATGTATTCAACAAGCGTTCTTGATCATTGTAGTGAGATTCTTAATACTTAAAAAAGTTCTTGTAACTGTTATATTGCAACCTTAATTTTATTAATATTAAAATATTGTTATACAATAAAAAAGATAAAATACATTTTGAAAAAAAGCGTAATTTCCTTAGCATTAAGACAGATTTCAGAAAGGCTTCTCCTATGGATCACAGTAACATGGTTCTAAGCTTCGTTGCACGTAATCTTTTGTTTCAATAACAAAACTTAACAAGATGACACTGCTTCCTGAATATAAAAGAAAACCCAGTGAATTTACTTCAATTATGTTTTATTTTTAATTTCTTGAAAATGTTTATCTTGGAGTGGGTACAGGCAAACCATATGTGGGTAGTGGTAACCACTAGGAGGTGGGCAATCTCAAAATAATAATAAAACAAACAAATGGGCCTTCAGCCTGGAAAGCTGCCAGCCCCTCAGGCTCTCAGCTCCATAGGCTGCTGGCCAAAGCGAAAACAAAAACAAACAAAAAACAAATGAAAGACAACCCACGTTTCACATTTAAAGCTAGACACTAACAAGGACACCTTCCCAGACTGCCCAAACAAAGGTACTGAGGCTAATAAATTCATCATCTAAGGCAGAAAAAAAAAAATCACTAGAATATGTTTCTGTTACTTTAGCTGAATGTTTTACACAAAATATTCTCATTATGTTTTTTACACAAACTATAAGATTGTTCCAATTTAGTAAGCACCAACAATAACAATCATTTAAACATCAGCAATCTCCTCCTCACTGGTACAAGTAATATGGAAAAGCCATACTAACAAGAAAAGGAAACGTTCATGAAGATACACAGGAGAACTACAGCAACAAACAGCTGGAAACCTGCAGACAAAGGTCAGTCGAAAGCTGGAAAGCTACACACTAGAAGTCCTTTGCGTGTCAAAAGGCTATATGACAGTAACAACAATATTTCATGCTTATGAAGCACGTTTAAAATTGTGAAGTGCTTCCCATCAAATATTTGATGTGACTCTCACAGCAATGTGAAGATGCTACTATTATGTATTACTATTATGCTGTTTTATAGGCCAAAAATATGAGGGCCAAAGATGTGAAATGACTGGGACTCTGAGTCAGGTTATTCTGGTTCATTTTTTGTTTGTTTGTTGTTTCCAAATATTGGACAAACCGTATATTCTAGTAATAATTCATAATTCAAAACTCTAAATTCAAACTCATAGATAGTCTTTAAGAGTTTGCTTCCACTGGACTTAAGATACTTTAGGAATCAGCACATTACGAGAATTTAATATGAAATTACGGCTTAATTGACTACTTGAGGCCAGGTAATACAATATAATATGTCACAAAGTCCATAAAAATATATATATATAGATATATAAATAACATAAAAGAAAGGAGAAAGATTTCATTTTTTGGTCCCAAAAGCCAGCATGTCATTTGGGAAAAGAGAGAGACAATAAAGACTTCAATATTTAACTAAAAATGCTTTGATGGAAACAACCTTAAATTCTAAGAACACTGAAAAGTATAAGCTATAATCTATGTCAACAGAGTTAGCTTATGAACTATTTGGAGAGAGACAGAGTGTGAGAGAGAGAAAGAGAGGGCAAGCAAAAGAAAGCAAGCAAGAGACAGGGAACATGGAACAAAAAGAAACTACCACCAAAAAAAGAGAGAAAAGATGCATGAGGCTGAAATATGGAGAAACTGAAATCTCAACATTGCTGATGAGAATGCAAAATTGTATACGCACTTTGAAAACAGTGTGGCAGTTTCTTAAGAAGTTAAGCATAAATTTACCTTATGACCCAGTAATTCCACTCCTAGGTTTCTACTCAAGAGAAATAAAAACATACATCCACACAAAAACTTGTATGTAAATTTTCAGAATACCATTCTTCATAGTGGCCAAAAAGTGAAACAACCCAAATATCCATCAACTAGTGAATGGATAACAAATGTCATGGATCTATACAAGGAAATATTATCCTACAATAAAAAAAAGGAAATACTGATACATGCTATAAAATAGATGAATCTTAAAAACATTTTGCTAAGAGAAAGATGTCAGATGCAACAGACTACATATTACATAATTTTATTTACATGAAATAGCCACAACATTAAGTGCATATTTAAAACAAGTCAACTTTCTGGTATATAAACCATACAACAATAAAGCTGTTTGAAAGGAGAGAAGAGGGGGAGGAAACACTGATTTATATAGGTAATAAAACTTAAACTAGTACACTTTCTTGAATAAAAAAAGAAAAGGATACCAACCCAATCTAGGAAAACAATCTAAGAAAAGGCATCAAGGCTGAAATAAGATGGCATGAGGGGAAGACCTTCCAGCAGAACTAACAGGTAAGTACCAATAAAGATATAAGGCTACCTAAATAATGGTAGTCCTTCTATGATAAGCTCTCAAAGGGACTTCATGGTATTTCATTGACAAGCAACAGTAAGCAGTTGTTAATTATACTAATAAAGGTAGAAAAGAGTGCAGTGGACACAGAAGAACTGGCAATAGTTTATGACAGGAAATGATGACATATGTAGACTGGGACCATAAGGATTTTGAAGTTGATGTGATAAAGGCAACTGTGACTGCTGAGGCTATTCTTCCTCACATTTTCCATTTTAACTCACACATCAATATTCTACTGATACATGTCAGTTAGACATATCATGTCATGACAAACATTCTAATCTACTTACAGAAACAAAAGCGGTAAGTCAAACTACAGAAACTAATAAAGGAAACCAATCATTTGTTTGAAACTGTCTTGTAAATCTCTTCTTTTTCTCCAAAGTGCCCTTAATGAGCATTCTTACTTTCTTAAAAAAAAAGTTTATAGCTATTTCTATTTTTTTAAGTTTTTATTTAAAAATATGTCAAATAAATAATCTGGATATGCTTACATGTATTAAAGAAACCGAATGAATAATTAATAACCATCCAAAACAGAAAGCACCAGGCCCAGATGGGTTCACTATTAATTCTACCACACATGTAAGGAAGACATTATACCAATTCCAATATCTTCCAAAAGAGAGAAGCAGAGATAATTCTTCCTAACTCATTCTATAAGGTCAGCATTACCGTAATACATACCAGACCAAGATATTACAAGGAAAGGAAACCACAGGCCAATAGCTCTCATGAACACAGATGTAAAAGTCCCCAACAAAATATTAGCAAATTGAATCCAACAATGTATAAAAAGAATTACACACCATGTACCAAGCAGGATTTACCTCAGGTATGCAAGGCTGGTTCAATATTCAAAAATTAATTAATGTAACCCATCACATCAATAAGCTAAAGAAGAAAAATCACATAATGTAAATAGATGCAGAAAAAGCATTTAACAAAATTCAACATCCACTGATGATAAAAACTCTCAGCAAACTAGGAATAGAGAACTTCCTCAATTTGATAAAGTACGTCTACAAAAAATCTACAGCTCAAATCAGATTTAATGGTGAGAAATTTGAAGCTTTCTAAGATCAGGAAAAAGGCAAGATGTCTTCTCTGACCACTGCTTGGCAACATAATACTGTAAGTCCTAACTAATGCAATAAGAAATAGAATGCATATAAATTAGAAAAGAAGAAATAAAAGTGTCTTTGCTCACAGATGTCCTGATAGTCTATGTAGAAAAGCTGAAAAACTGACAAAAAAATTATGAACTAATAAATGATTACAGCAAGGTTACAGGATATGTGTTAATATACCCAAGTCAATCACTCTGCTTTACCAGCAAGTGGAACTTGAAATGAAACACAAAATAATTTACATTAGCACGCTCAAAAATGAAATATTAATACTTAGGTATAAATCTAACAAAATATGTACAAGACCTATTTGAGGAAAATTGTAAAAGTATAATAAAATTAACCAAAGAAGACCTAAATAAATACATACTACATGTTCATAGAGAGGAAACTCAAGACTGTCAAGATATCAGTACTTTCCAACTTGATCCAGAGATTCAATGTAATCCCAACCAAAACCCCAGTAATTTATTTTGTCTATATCAACAAACTGATTCTAAAGCTTATATTGAGAGGCAAAAGACCCAGAATAGCCAACACAATATGGAAGAAGAACAAAGTTGGAAGACTGACACCACCCCACTTCAAGACATACCATAAAGCTACAGTAATCATGACAGTTGGTATCAGCAAGAGAAACAACATATCAATGGCTACAGTTTGAATGTCTGTCCCCACTCATACTCAGGCTAAAATTTAACTGCCACTGTAACATATTAAGAGGCAGGATGTTTAAGAGATGATTAAGCCAAGTGCTTTGCCCACATGAATGGTTTAATGTCATCATATCAGGAATAGATTCCTTTTTAGGACAATTTCAGCCCCCTTTCATCACTCTTATTTTTGCCTTGTTTTTGCCCTCCCACTACCGGATAATTCAGCAAGATGGCCCTCATCAGATGCCAGCCCCTTGATCTTGAACTTTCCAACCTCCAGAACTGCTTACAGTTTGTAAGAAATACATTTCTTTCTTTACAAATTACCCAGTCTCAGGTATTCTGTTACAGTAGCACAAAACCAACTAAGATGTCAATCAACGAAACAGAATAAAAAACCCAGAAATAGATCCATGTAAATATAGCCAATTCATCTCTGAGAAAGAAGCAAAGGGAATAACAAAATATGAGTCTTTTTTTTTTTTAATGGAGACTTGCTCTGTTGCCAGGCTGGAGTAGAGCAGCACGACCTTGACTCACTGCAACCTCCAACTCCCTGGTTCAACTGATTCTTCTGACTCAGCCTCCCGAGTAGCTGGGATTACAGGCACGTACCACCATGCCCAGCTAATTTTTTAAAATTTTTTTGGTAAAGACTGGACATGTTGGTTAGGATGACGAGTCTTTTAAATATGAAAAAGTCTTTTTAGCAAATGGTACTGGAACAACTGGATATACACATGGAAAAAAAGGAATCTTGACACAGACTATATGCCCTTCGCAAAAATTAATTTAAAATGGTTCACAGACATAAGTGTAAAATATAAAGCTACAAAACTCCTAGAAGATAAAATAAGAGAAAATCTAAGTGACCTTGGTTCAGTGATGACTTTTTAGACGCAGCACCAAAGGCATGATCCACGAAGATCCACGAAAGAAAGAATGAGCCGGGAGCAGTGGCTCATGCCCATAATCTCAGCACTTTTGGAGGCTGAGGCGGGTGGATCACAAGGTCAAGAGATCAAGACCATCCTGGTCAACATTGTGAAACCCCATCTCTACTATAAAATACAAAAATGAGCTGGGCATGGTGGTGTGCGCCTGTAGTTCCAGCTACTCAGGAGGCTGAGGCAGGAGAATTGCCTGAACCCAGGAGGCGGAGGTTGCGGTGAGCTGAGATAGCACCATTGCACTCCAGCCTGAGTAACAAGAGTGAAACTCCATCGCAAAAAAAAAAAAAGAATGAATGAATAAGGTAAACTTTGTCATGAAAATGGAAAATGTTCTGCTCTGCAAAAGACACTGTAAAGAGAATAAAAAAGATATGCCACAGACCGGGAGAAAACATTTGCACAAGACATATCAAAGGAACCGCTTTCCAAACTACACAAAGAACCCTAAAAACTCAAAAATAAGAACAAAAACAGATTTAAAAAATGGGCTGATGACCTTAACAGACACCTCCAAAGAAGGTAACGGTTCACCCTTGAACAACATGAGTTTGAACAGTACAGAACCACTTATATGTGGTTTTTTTTTTTTCAATAAATATATTGGAAAAATTTTTGGAGACTATGACAATTTTTAAAAACTTAGATGTAGCCAGGCATAGTGGCTCACACCTGTAATACCAGCACTTTGGGAGGCCGAGGTGGGTGGATCGCTTGAGCTCAGGAATTTGAGACCAGCCTGGGCAACATGATGAAACTCTATCTCTATGAAAATATATAAAAACTTAGCCAGGTGGTCACATCTGTGGTCCCAACTAGTTGGGAGGCTGAGGTGGGAGGATCACTTAAGCCCCGAAGGCAGAGGCTGCAGTGAGCCAAGATCACATCACTGCACTCCAGCCTGGGTAACAAAGCGAGACTCTGTCTCAAAAAAAACAAACAAAAACAAAAACAAAAAAACAAAAAACCACCTCAAACAAATGGTATAGTGTTGAAATATTTAAAAAAAAATAAGAAGTTAGATATGTCATGAATGTATAAAATCAATGTAGATACTACTCTTTTATCATTTACTATCATAAAATATACATAAATCTATTATTAAAAAGTTAAAATTTATCAACTTACACACACACTTAGATTGTATATAGTCCCAACCACAGTCAAGGTTTATGTAGACAGGTTTATGATCAGCACTGCCCTTATCTACAAAGCTGTTAATCTTCTAGCCTTGAAGGGAAAAAATAAATACCAGCTGCCAGTCTTCTGGGTACATAACAAGGCCTAGAACAGAGAACCCTTTTCTGGACTGGTTCCATAGATGCTTTGTCCATGACCCAAAGTTATTAAGTACCTTACAGGTAAAGGAATACCATTTAAAGTTCTTTTCATATTGGACAATGTCCCTGGCTACTCAGAACCCTACGAGATTCAATGGGGGCATTAAAGTGGGCTTATGTGCCCCCAAACACATCTCAAATTTAGCCTCTAAATTAGGGGATCATAAGGACCTTTAAATCTCATGACACACGGTACTCTACAAAAAGGATTGTCAACACTATGGAAGAGAACCTCTACAGAGAGAACGTCATGAAAGTCTGGAAGGACTTCACCACTGAAGATGCCATTGTTGTTACAGAAAAGCCATGAAAGCCATCAAGCCTGAAACAATAAATTCCTGCTGGAGGAAGCTCTGTCCAGATGTTGTGCATGACTTCAGAGGATGTACAACAGAGCCAATCAAGGAAATCATGAAAGAGACTGTGGATATGGCAAAAAAGGTGGAGCGTGAAGGGTTTCAAAATATGAATCTTCGAGAAATTCAAGAGCTAATAAAGCTAACAGGTAGTCTTCATATGAAACAGTTTTAAAAAATTAAATATATGTTTCAATGGGCACCACTGTTTATAAGCAGTATTAAAGAGGACAAAACAACACTTTAGTAAGAACAAACATACCACAGGGTACAGGATCAATAAATTCATAAAACTATATTATAGCTAACTAATCATTTTAAAAATTGTTCCCAAGTAAGTCCCATTTTTGGCCCTCAGAAGTTAATTCCCACAGATTTCAACTACTCTAAACTTTTAGCTACCAAGAGGTTAAGAATGATCATAAGAAGCTTTCTAAGGAATTACAAAATCTTTATAGACCAGAGATCAACTATCATCACTGCAAGTCTGCTCTCACCAACAGCTCTTGATTCTTCAGGAAGAAATATTCAGGAAAAGAGTGAGACACCAGTGTAGTCACCATCTCCTATGCCAAACTTAAGGAACTGAAATGGCCAACATTACCACAAAATGAGAACTTTGAGGTTTATCTTTAAAGTCCTATTCCAATCTCAAAGATTAGTCAGATAAGATTATCTTCTACTGAAATAAATCTTGGCTAAATATAGAAGATTTTTGTACTTTACTGCTGTTCTTCAAGTAAAAGTCATAGACATGAGTCTTAACCTGCTGTATACTACATTTCAGTCAGCTGAAAATCTGAAACTAAAAGTATGCCAAAAATCCTAAATATAATATTTTGGAAGTCTGCTATTAAAAAGCCTTTAAGGATTTGCTAACTTCAACTCTAAGTACCAGCAGACAAAAGGTCTAAGCCTGTAAGACAGTCCTCATTTGAAAGAAAACCTCAAAGTTTCCTATAAATTGCTAAGTTTTGCACAAGGGAGAAACCTACACCTACTAGGGAATCTAACATAAGGAACACCAGAATTTACAGATGACTTCATGGAGATGAGTGCTTCTGAACCAGTGCCACATGATGAGGGAGAAGATACAGGAAAAACAACAGTGCCAGAAAAAAAAAATTAACATTAGACAAACTAGCACAAACATTTCCATTATTCCGGACTTATTTTATGACATGGACTCTTCCATGACACAGGCACTGAATTTAAAGTGAAAGTAGAAAGACTGGTACTTTATAGAAACATTTTTAAAGAAATGAAAAAGCAAAAAAGTCAGACAGAAATTACAATGTATTTCCATAAGGTTATACCCAGTGTGCCTGCCTTTCCTGCCTCCTCTACCGCTGCCACCTGGAGACTACAAAACCAACCCCTCCTTCCTCTTTCTCTTCCTCAGCCTACTCAATGTAAAAATGATGAGGATAAATATCTTTATGATGATCCACTTCCACTTAATGAATAGTAAATACATTTTATCTTCCTTATAATATTCTTAATAATACTTTTCTCTAGCTCAATTTATTCTAAGAATATAGTATAAATATAGCATATAACACATATAACATACAAAATATGATTTAATCAACCTGTTTTTATGCTATCAGTAAGGCTTACATTCAACAGTAGACTAAGAGTAGTTAAGTTTTGGGGGAATCAAAAGGTGTAAGTGAATTTTTGGCTGCGCAGGGGTTCAATACCCCTAATACCTGCATTGTTCAAGGGCCAACTGTATAGATGTCAAATAAGCACATAAGAAGATGCTGCACATTGTATGTTCTCAGGGAAATACAAATTAAAACAAGGAGATACCAATACGCATCTATTGAAATAGCCAAATCCGGACAACACCAAATGCTGACAAGGACGTGCTGCAAAAGGAACTCTCATTCATGGTGGTGGGAATGCAAAATGGCATAGCCACATTGTAAGACAGTGTGGTGGTTTCTTACAAAACTGAACATACTCTTAACATAGAATCCACCAACTGTGCTCCAAAGTATTTATTCAAGGGAGTGGAAAATGTTTGTGCACACAAAAACCCACATATTTATGTTTATAGCAGCTTTATTCATAATTGTCAAAACTTGGAAGCAACCAAGATGCCTTTCAGTAAGTGGATAGATAAACAAATTGCAGTATACCCAGAAAACAAAATATTATTCAATGCTAAAAAGAAATGAGGTATCAAGCCATGAAAAGACATGGAGGAATCTTAAACACATATTACTGAATGAAAAAAGTCAATCTGAAAAGGCTACAGGTATGACTGATACCTCAGGCTGTATGATTCCAATTACATCATATTCTGGAAAAGGCAAAGCTATGGAGACAGTAAAAAAATAAGGGTGGGGGAGGGTAGGATGAATAGGCAGAGAACACAGCGAATTTGGTGCAGTAAAACTATTCTGTATAATACTGTAACGGTGGATTCATGTCATTGTATTAACACATTTGTCAAAATCCACAGAAATACAACAGCAAGAGTGAACCCTAACGTAAATTACACATGAGTTAATGATGCTGTGTCAGTGTAGGTTCATCAACTGTAACAAGTGCAAAACTTCGGTGCAGGATGTTGACAGCTGGGAAGCTGTGCGTGTGTGGCAGCACAGGGTATATGGAAATTCTCTGTACTTTGTGCTCAATTTTGCTTGAACCCAAAACTGCCCTATAAAAATAAAGTCTATTTAAAAGGTGTGTGTGGAAAAGTAAAATAAACAAAATCACAAGTTTTTTTTTTTTTTTGAGATGGAGTTTCGCTCGTTATCCAGGCTGGAATGCAACAGCGCAATCTCGGCTCACCGCAGCTTCTGCCTCCTGGATTCAGGCAATTCTCCTGCCTCAGCCTCCAGAGTAGCTGGGATTACAGGCACGCGCCACCATGCCCAGCTAATTTTTTGTATCTTTTTTAGTAGAGATGGGGTTTCACCTTGTTGACCAGGATGGTCTCAATCTCTTGACCTCGTGATCCACCTGCCTTGGCCTCCCGAAGTGCTGGGATTACAGGCGTGAGCCACTGCGCCCGGCCCCACAAAATCACAAGTTTTATGACTTAGTTTTATACTATTTGAACACTTATTTTTAAAACTGTAAACTTCTTTCCTATGCTTTCTTAAGTACACAAGTCCAATAGTGGATAAATCCTTCTCTAGGCTTTCTGCATTACCTAAGACTCCGAGTGCTTATAGAAATAACAGTCAATATGGAGAAAATGACATGTCATTGTGAGATTTTGACCATTCAAATTTAAACTTAAAGATCCATCACATCTAACACATTTTAACTTTTCTGATAAGGAAATACAAATTATGTTAACCTTGAGGCTGAAGAACAGAAATGAGTTAACATATTTCTAATATGAACAAAGATGACCAATAAAACCTCATACCTCAATTACTACAACTTTGTCCATATGAAACACAAGCTACTTACGTATACACAAAAACTTAAAATAAATTAACTCTGAAAAATGTACTGTTATTTTATGGAATCATTTTTTCAAGTTCCAGGCTTTTTTATCCATATGTAAATTATCTTCCTAATAAGAGCCTGCTTTTATTTTACATATATCCCAAATGATTTTGATTGATACAGCATCCTGAAAAATATTAGAGACCTAAATTCTGTCCTGTCATTCAGTTGCATACCAAGTTAAGATAATGGCTAAGAGCCTGGACTCTAAACAGACAGAATCATAACTCTTTTACTTTCTAGTTGTGTGATCTTCGGCATGTGACAGAGCCTGTCTGTCAAACCTAATCTCCTCATTTTTGAAATGAAGATAACTCAAAAATCTTGTTTGGTGGATAAACTGAGATAGTAAAAATCTTAACAAACAGTACAAAAATTAAATGCTAGTTATTGTTTATTACTAAACAAATGCTTTTTTGATTAGACATTGCTTTATGTAACATATCAGTATTCATTAATAGATGAGTAAATAAAACTTGATACTCATGTTTTAAAAAAAGACAGACTCAAAAAATTTGCAGTCCTAGTACAGTTTAGTATTTTCAAAAGAAAAATTTTTTTAAGTGTAATTGGTTAAAAAGCAAAATAAACCACTTACTGATGTCCATCCTCTGCTCAACAGGTAAAGGACTGACTCGGCTGACAAGTTTTGAAAGACATGTTGCTGCAAGGAGCTGCGCATAGGATGTCTGTAAAGAATAATTTTATTTACTATTATCACAAACGAATTAAAATAATCAAAGCATTATGATAGAAATGTTCTTCTAAGCAGTAACAGAAATTCTTCCGGTTTTCCAAAATGGCAAATTCACAAGGGATAAAATATGTCAATTTGAGATACATATATATAGAAAAGGATATACATACACAGGCATACAATCTCTCATAAGAAATCGTTAATTGAGGGAGGTATAGACAGCCATCTCAAACAAAAAATCATTAATTGAGGGAGGTATAGACAGCCATCTCAAACAACAGTAAGCAAATGGGAGAAATAAATGACTTAGCAAGTTCAAATAAAATACAGTACTCTTACCATGGTCTACAGCCCTACACCATTGAGCCTCTGATACTCTCTTCAAATTCATCCGGTTCCATTCTCAACTTTGCTCTGACCATGACAGCCTTTAGAGTCCTTTCAATATCTTCCCCACCCTGACCTCCGTGTCCCCTGAAACCCATGTCTGACTATATTCTCTGACCTCCAATTATCTTAATACTATACTCAAACTCTCTAAGTGCACATTCATCCATCAAAATTTGGTTTACACTCCAACCTCTAGAAATTCTTGCAAAGATATTCCCTCTCTTTTTTTCTCCAGACCAGAGGCCAGCAAACTATGGCCCCTGACCAAATCCTGCCTATTTTTACATGGCTTCTGAGCTACGAATGTTTCCTACAATTTCAAGCAGCTTTTCAATTGTTCGAAAAATCAAAACAATAATAATATTTTGTGACAGAAAAATATATGAAATCCATACTTTGGTGTCCATAAAGTTTATTCAAATACAGCCATGCTCATTCATTTATACACTGCCTACGGCTGCTTGCATGCCATGATGGCAGAATTGAACAGTTAAGACAGAGACCACATGTGGCACTCAGTGCTTCCTACTCCTGCTCAGAGCATCATAAACCACAGTGACTAGAGAGCCATGGGTGTTGCCATGACATGACACATACCTTTTGTTATTATCAGTGCATGTCTATCATATCAAAATAAGAAAAGATAAAAGTGGACTTCAAATATCTAATTTGTAAGGCACAATGGAGAGTGATCATTCTGCTATTGATTACATGACAAAACAATATGCTTATTTTTTTTTTTTTTTTGAGGTGGAGTCTCACTGTGTCCCAGGCTGGAGTGCAGTGACATAATCTCGGCTCATTGCAACCTCTGTCTCCAAGGTTCAAGCAATTCTCCTGCCTCAGCCTCCCAAGTAGCTGGGACAACAGACGTGCAATACCATCCCCAGCTAATTTTTGTATTATTAGTAGAGGTGGGGTTTCACCATGTCAGCCAGGCTGGTCTTGAACTACAGACCTTGTGATCCATTCTCCTCAGCCTCCCAAAGTGCTGGGATTACAGGCGTGAACCACTGCTCCCAGCCAACAATGTGCTTTTTATGCAATGTTACTATAGTTGTCATAAAAGAATACCATATATATTGACTATATCAGACCAAGCAATATCCCCATCATTCCCATCACAATAGTCCCAACTAAGGAAATCAAAAGTCAGAAAAAGCAGAAAATTTGATATCTCATCATAGTAGACTGTCTTTACAAATATAAAAGATGAGCCTGCAACCAAAGTTTCCAAATTAATTAAATCACCATTGTCTTATTACAGTGGCAAAAGTTACACGTGCAGAGAAAATAAGATTATTAGTTTCTAGTGGGAACGAGTGCTCAAAGAGTTGAAGACATTGGAACAACATCAACAGTCAATTTGAAAACAAGGCAAATGATTTGGAAAGGGTCTCCTTAACTCTTGATGAGTGGACAGATGTTTCTTACAATGTTCATACTCGTAATATTACTATCTGTATGTTCTAGAAGTCAATGCTGAGTGTGAAGCAACTAAAGAATTGGCCTCTATGTAGAGCTACAGGCCAGAATATTTTCAAAGAACTTGAGGACATGTTAATTCAATATAAACTGAGGTAGAATCTGGTATGATATGTCACACTAGTGGTAAAAACATATGAAGCAGAAAAGGACTTAGCTGAACAAACTTACAAAGCTTATGAAAAATGTAAGATGTTTAAAACCTATGGTTATTCACCATATTATTCATCTGCAGATACTGTATAGCAAATATATGAATCTATCATAAGTTCATGAATCAGTAGTGTTAACATTGGACTTCATTCACTTTTGTGAACTTTAGTTCTGTGGATTTCTGCAAGATAAAGAAGCAGTATCTGAATATTCTGTATTGGAAACAATATCCTCACTTGTCCCATCACACAATAGTTAAATAGCTTATCACCAAAAAAGTTTTACTGCGATTTTTTTTTTTTTAGCTCAAGGATAAGGCTAAAATTTTTCTGAACGAGACAACCAAGTCACTATTGTTCAACACTAAATGGCTTTGGAACTTACCTTTGCTGCAAAATTGATAATGTTCCTTAATGAATTCAACCTAAAATTACAAAATTGCCTAAAAAGTGTCTACTACCTATATGCAGAACTTATCGTGAAGTAAAGCCATTTTGATAACAACTAACATCATATGAATTGCAAGTAATGTCAGGCAGCTTTATATACTTCCCACATCATCAAAAGTTAAAACAAGTAGTGAGATCTCTATTCAGAGACATACTTTCTGAACTTCAACTACAGCTCTAGCTTCAGATCTTGATGCAAGTATAAAGAAAATTTCCGTATTTTAAAATCCATTTAACTGTGCAATTAAGAGCTCCCACCTAATCGTCAATTGGAAGTGACTAATCTGCAATATAATGACATACTAAAAGGCAAATACCAAGATTTAACAGAAGTCTTTAAATGCCTTCTAAATGATGAATGTGCTTAATTATAATCATATGCTCATGGACTGATACTAGTATTTGATAGTATCTATCTATGTGAAAAGATACCTTCAAATTTAAAATATATAAAATCTCACTATAGATCAGCATTAACATATGAACATTTGCAATCAATGTTGACGATAGAAAACAGTTCAGAACTCCAGTTAAGCAAAATGTTATCCTCCCAAAAATAGCTCTATTCTCTTTATTAACAGACCTGTATTATTTTAAAAACCTATATTAGATTATTATATTTTGAATATCATCCATAAAACTTTGAAGAAATTTGTTTTTTCTCTTACTATAGATGTTCTTACAAAATATCTTCCATTTTGTCTCCCAGCCCACAAAATCTACAATATTTGCTAACTGGCCCTTCACAGAAAAAGTCTTCCAACTTTGTTCTAGACTACACAATCTCTTACCACAATCATTTCATAGCTATTGATATATCCGCCTCTCCAACTAAACAAAGAGCTACTTTAATTCATGTACATAAATCAAGTAGGCAGTGCAACGCCTGATTTTGCATTTATGTATTTTACTAAATGCATATAAATGTCTAGACTATGAATATCTAGATGGGAGGGAGGCAGGCAAGAGATAATCAGAATGCTTTGGAATCATCCTTTCATGTTTCAGAGGTAATTACAATCTGCCTCCCCATCTAGATTTTTTTAAGTTGTTATTCAACTTCCAAAAATGTGGTTTTTGCCCACTAATATGAGACATAAAAAGAGACCAAAAGTAATCAAGAAACTATCTCAATTCATTACTATTTCATTTCCTGGCTCTTCCCTAAATTTGCTTTCCAGGTTTTCCAATTCTTTTCCTGATTAACCCCTTTGACAGTGAAACTACAGTTCCACAAAACCAAAAAAACCCCGTGGCAATATCACTCAGTTACCACTGTTAACACACGAGTTCATTAACAATGGCATACATCTACTGATCTTTCATGGTTAATCACTGTTACCGAATACTTACTGTTCCTTGTTCTAATAAAAGTTGACACTTGCTGAGACATTCTGGGCTGTCAATCAGTTCCAAGAGTGCTTTCTCAGCCTCTATTCTTTGTGTAAGATCAGTCCCTATGTAGAGATGAGTACATAACACTTCCAATTCGGCCAAACTCTTAAAAGAAAAAAAATTAACATTTCACTTGAATGAAAAAAACGAGGTAAATATTTAACCACAAAAAACAAGGGATACAAATATCACATGTGTATTCATTAACTTGATACCTGTTTACTGAAATACAACTACTTACCAGGAGATGCAGTTGGAAACAAAACAGGCACATCTCCTACTCCCCAAATTATTTACTTACAAGTTGATAGTTCTGCAATGGAAGAGTACAAGAAGGGGAGAACTTGTCTACAACAAGGATTTGGAAAGGTACGCCTAAAGAAATAATATTTATGCTGAGACCTACAAGGGTCAATCAGATTTTAAAAAGACTAGAAGGCCATCCAGGCAAAGAAAGAACATTTACCAGCACTCTTCAGTAAAATAGAGTTTAGTCATTTCAAAGCATTAAAGGTCAGTGTGGCAGATAAACACAGCAAGGAGATACCAGATGAGGTTAGGGAGATGGATGGGGGAAATGATCATACACGAGTTGCAGATAACCAAATTTATATTCTTTCTCAAATTTTAAGAATTTAAGGCTAGATGTGGTGGCTCATGCCTATAATTCCAGCATTTTGGGAGGCCAAGGCGCAAGGATCACCTGAGTCCGGGAGTTCAAGACCACCACAGGTAACACGGCAAACCCTCCTCTACAAATACAACAAAACTAGCTGGGGTAGTAGGGTGCACCTGTAGTGCTTGAGCCTGGGAGGTCGAGACTGCAGTGAGCCATGATCCCATCACTGTACTTCAGCCTGGGTGACAGAGCAAGACCCTGCCTCAAAAACATATGTTTATTATTTTTATTCTATGCTGATATGGGGCTTCTGAACCAACAACTCAAAGTGCTGCAGGATTTTCAAGAACTGACTTGATCTCATGGTATTTCTAGCAATGTAATAACCAGTTATGTTAAAGGGTCCTATTTCATAAGCACAAAGACTAAAGCATTCTGCTTATAATCTTATCTGATGATATAAATCTAATCTCATCTGACAATATGTGACACATGGAAACAATCTAAAAAAAGAATTTAAAAAGGAGTTCAGCACTCCTCTCCAGCTTAAAACATTTTTTGTTAAACATGTCTTCTGAAAAAAAATTATCTCACTTTGAACTTGAATAAGAGAAAGGAAAAATATTGGCATAGATTTCAATGTAGGATAGGCATATGAAACTAATGGGATATTCCTTTAGAAAATGCTTTTTTGTTGTCTTTTCTAGCCTGAATTTTACGTGGCAACCTTATAGCTACACTAGCCCACACATTCCCTCACACGCATACACCTTCTCGTAAAAGGAATACACAAGTTACTCCAAAATGAGATCTACTCTAGCTCCCATTATTCTTTTTACTTCTTCTTCTCTCCTTCTTAGCGCTTTTAGAGCACTTTCCATTTCCCTATCTACATAAGAGCCCAGCATCCCAGACTTGAAAATTTCCTGCTAGAGTAAACATCGAAGTCCCAAAGTAAGATTTCAAACAGACTGAACCTCAAATGAACCACATTTTAAACATTTCTCCCACCTAGATTGGCCCAAAAAACCCAGATTACTACTACACACTGTTCGCAACAGTAAAATGCATACAATGTTTATGGTTCATGAATACGTAAAAATTACCTTGTTTTCTCCAGTATAAGAAATACAAAAATAGGGGACTACAAGCAGCAGCGATGGGAGGCTCCCACTGAGAAAACCAAAACAGCATGCTAATCCTGCCCCTGTAACCAAGGTATCCAGGTTCTGTCAACAGAACTGACTAGGCAGTTGGGGGGTAACTAACCCACAGAGAGGAGGGATGAGCAAGTTGCTACGTCGGCCCACCTGAGAGCCATATGGGGCAGGGGAGCCCCTATTCCCAGCCAAGGGAGGCAGTGGGTATCCCTCAAGGTCAAAATCTCCAGAGAAAGGAAGAGGTACTCATCTCTACTGTTCTCCAGCCTCCTCAGGTGACATCTCCAGGTGCGGGAGCAACCTAGATTAACAGGGCCTGAAGTGAACGCCCAGCAAACCACAGCAGCCCCACAGAAGAGGGACCTGACTATTGAAAGAAAAACAAACAGAAGGCAACAACAGTATCAACAAAAACAGTCCCCACAGAAACTTCATCCAAGGGTCGGCAGCCTCAAAGATCAAAACTAGACAAACTCACAAAGATGAGAAAGAATCAAAGAAAGAACACCGAAAACGCAAAAGGCTTTGTGCCTCTTTTCCTCCAAATGATCACAACACCTCTCCAGGAAGGGCACAGAACTGGATGGAGAATGAGATGGACGAACGGACAGAGTAGGCTTCAGAAGGCGGGTAACAACAAACTTTGCTGAGGTAAAGAAGCATGTTCTACCCCAATCCAAAGAAGGTAAGAACCATGATAAAAGGCTACAGGAGTTGCTAACTAGAATAACCAGTTGAGAGAGGAACATAAATGACATGATGGAGCTGAAAAACATAGCACAAGAATTCTGTGAATCATACAAGTATCAATAGCCAAATCAATCAAGCAAAAGAAAGACTATCAGAGCTTGAAGACTATCTTGCTGAAATAAGGCAGGCAGAGAAAAAAGAACGAAAATGAATGAAAAAAACTATGGGACTATGTAAAAAGAAGAAACCTGAAAGAGACAGACAGAGTGGAACCAAGTTGAAAAACTCACTTCAGGATATCATCCAGGAGAATTTCCCCAACCTAGCAAGATAGGCCAACATTCAAATTCAGGAAATACAGAGAACACCAGTAAGATACTCCTCAAGATGATCAACCCCAAGACACATACTCATTAGATCAGATCCTCCAAGGTCAAAATTAAGGAAAAAATATAAAGGGCAGTCAGAAAGAAAGGCCAGGTCACCTACAAAGGGAAGCCCATCAGACTAACAGCAGATCTCTCTACAAAACCCTACAAATCAGAAGAGAGTAGGGGCCAATATTCAACATTCTTAAAGAAAAGAGTTTTCAACCCAGAATTTCGTATCTGGCCAAACTAAACCTCATAAACGAAGGAGAAATAAAATCCTTTTCAGATAAGCAAAAATGCTGAGGGAATTTGTCACTACCAAGCCTGCCTTACAAGAGCTCCTGAGGGAAACACTAAATATGAAAAGAAAAACTGGTAATAGCCACTGAAAAAACACACCAAAATAAAAAGACCAAGAACACTATGAAGAATCCACATCAACTAGTATGCAAAATAACCAGCTAGCATCATGATGACAGGATCAAATTCATGCATAACAATATTAACTTTAATGTAAATGGACTAAATGCCCCAGTTAAAAGCCACAGACTGCCAAATTGGATAAAGAGTCAAGTCCCATCAGTGTGCTATACTCAAGAAACCTATCTCATGTGCAAAGACACACATAGCCTCAAAATAAAGGGATGGAGGAAAATTTACCAAGCAAATGGAAAGAAAAAAAAAGCAGGGTTTGCAATCCTAGTTTCTGACAAAACAGACTTTAAACAAACAAAGATGCAAAAAGACAATGAAGGGCATAACACAATGGTAAAGGGAACAATTCAACACAAAGGGCTATCCTAAATATATATGCACCCAATGCAGGAGCACCCAGATTCACGAAATGAGTTCTTAGAGATCTATAAAGAGACTTAGACTCCCACACAGTACACACAGTAATAATGGCAAACTTTAAAACCCCATGTCAATATTATTGGATCAATGAGACAGAAAATTAACAAGGATATTCAGGACTTGAACTCAGCTCTGAATCAAGGGGATCCAATAGGTATCTATAGAACTCTCCATCCCAAAACAACAGAATATACATTCTTCTAGTGCCACACAGCACTTACTCTAAAATCGATCACATAATTGAAAGAAAAGCACTCCTCAGCAAATACAAAAGAACTGAAATCATAATAGTCTTATAGACCACATTGCAATCAAATTAGAACTCAAAATTAAGAAACTCACTCAAAACCACACAACTACATAGAAAGTAAACAACCTGCTCTTGAATGACTCCTGTTTAAATAATAAAATTAAGGCAGAAATCAAGAAATTCTTTGCAACCAATGAGAGCAAAGAGCCAACATACCAGAATCTCTGGGAAGCAGTAAGAGCAGTGTTAAGAGGGAAATTTATAGCACTAAATGCCCACATCAGAAAGCTAGAAAGATCTCAAATTGACACCCTAACATGATGACAACCAAAAGAACTAGAGAAGCAAGAGCAAACAAACCCAAAAGCTAGCATAAAACAAGAAATCCCTAAAATCAGAGTGGAACTGAAGGAGATAGACACAAAAAATCCTTCAAAAAAATCAATGAATCCAGGAGCTGGTCTTCATAAAAACTTAATAAAATAGATAGACTGCTAGCTAGACTAATAAAGAAGAAGAGAGAAGAATCAAACAGACACAATAAAAATAACAAAGGGATATCACCACTGACCCCACAAAAATACAAACTACCATCAAAGAATACTATAAACACTTTTACACAAGCAAACTAGAAAATCTGGAAGAAATGGATAAATTCTTGGACATATACACCCTCCTAACATTAAACCAGAAAGAAGTCAAATCCATGATTAGACCAATAACAAGTTGTAAAATTGGGGCAGGAAAAAAATAACCAACCAAAGAAAACCCAGGATCAGACAGATTCACAGCCAAATTCTACTAGAGGTACACAAAGGAGCTGGTACCATTACTTCTGAAACTAATCCAAATAACTGAAAAGGAGGGACTCCTCCCTAACTCATTTTATGAGGCTAGCATCATCCTGTTACCAAAACCTGGCAGAGACACAACAAAAAAAAATAAAACTTCAGGCCAGTATCCCTGATGAACATTGATGTGAAAATCTTCAGTAAAATATTGGCAAACCAAATCCAGCAGCACACCAAAAAGCTTATCCAGGCTGGGTGCCATGGCTCATGCCTGTAATCCCAGTGCTTTGGGAGGCCGAGGTGGTAGATCACCTGAGGTCAGTAGTTCAAGACCAGTCTAGTCAACAAAGCAAAACCAAAATCCCGTCTCTACTAAAATAAAAAATTCAGCCAGGCATGCTGGCACATGCCTGTAGTCCCAGCTACCTGGGAAGCTGAGGCAGGAGAATCCCTTGAACCCGGGAGGTGGAGGCTACAGAGAGCCGAGATCGCACCACTGCACTGTACTCCAGCATGGGCCTGGGTGAGAGAATGAAACTCTATCTCAAAAAAAAAAGGCTTATTCACCACAATCAAGTCAGCTTCATCCCTGGGATGCAAAGCTGGTTCAACATACGTAAATCAATAAATATAATCCAACACATAAACATACCCAATGACAAAAACCACATGATTATCTCAATAGAATGATGCAGAAGAGGCCTTCAATAAAATCCAACATCCCTTCATGTTAAAAACTCTCAATAAACTACATATTGATGGAATATATCTCAAAACAATAAGAGCTATTTATGACAAACCCATAGCCAATGTCATACTGAATGACAGGGAAAGCTGGAAGCATTCCCTTTGAAAACTGGCACAAGAGAAGGTTGCCCTCTCTCACCACTCCTATTCAACATATTATTGGAAGTTCTAGCCAGGGCAATCAGGCAAGATAAAAAGATAAAGGGTAATTAGATAGCAAGAGACAAAGCCAAATTGTCTCTACAGACAACATGACCTCACAATCTAGAAAACCCCATCATCTCAGTCCAAAAACTCCTTAAACTGTGAAGCAATTGCAGTAATGTCTCACAATCCAAAATCAATGTGCAAAAATCACAAACATACCTATAAAACAACAACAGAAAAGCAGAGAGCCAAATCATGCCATTCACAATTGCTAAAAAGAGAATAAAATACCAAGGAATACAGTTAACAAGAGATGTGAAGGACTTCTTCAAAAAGAAGTACAGGAGACACTTGCAACATGGCCCTTTAGGAGCAGCTCAGGATTGCAGCTCCCAATGAAAGCGCAGAGGGTGAGTGGACGCTGCATTTCCAGATGGATCTTTATCGCCCACAGACCAGGAGATTCCCAGGCGGAGGAGCCCCACGGGTCACCAGCGCGGCTGTTTTGGCCAGCACAGCTGTTTCGGCTGGCGCAGCTGTTTTGCCAGCGCCCTGGCACGGCAGCTCTCCGTACAAAATACACTGGTCTGGTTGCCCTTTTAAGCTGGCAATTGGAGCCCCTGGAAGGCAGATTAGCTCATTCATCTGAATAAATGGGATGGAAACAGAGAGACAGACCAGGAGATTCCTGGGCAGTGCCGTTGTGTCAGCCAGCGCAGTGGGTCATCACACGAAAAATCACATAGATCCTGGTGCCCTTTCAGCAGGTGACTGGAACACCTGGGAGAGAGTCAACCGTTCAACTTAAAAAAAAGGCTCTGAGGCAGGGAGCCAGGTGATCAGGCTCGGCAGGTCCCACCCCCACAAAAAAAAAAAAAAACAGCAATTGGAAACACTTGGGGTTGAGAGTTTCACGGCAAGCAGAGCTGAACCCAGGACAGTGCAGCTCAGTGGGGGCAAAGGGTCCGCCATTACTGAAGCATTCCACCTCTACGGAGGTAGTCCACCATTGCTGAGGCAGCCTGCTGTTGCTGAGGCAACCTGCCATAACAGAGAGAGTCCACCATTACAGAGGCGGGCCACCACTGCCGAGGCAGTTCTAACCACACCCATATAAACAGGACTGCAGCAGAGCTGGCAGCAGGGCGGAGCCCACAGCAGCTCAGCAAAGCCTCTGCAGGCAGGGAGTGACTAGGCTGCTTCTTGCTGGGCAGGGCAGCCCTAAACAAAACAAAACAAAAACAAAGGCAGCAGCACAACAGATACTCATAAATAAAGCCCTAACTCCCTGACAGAGCACCTGGGGAAAAAAAGGGGGTTTATGAGTTCTGCTGCAGCAGACTTCAATGGACCTGCCTAGGAGCTCTGAATGAACAACGGAGCTCACAGCTCAGCACTTGAGCTCCTATAAAGAGCAGACCATCTCCTCAAGCAGCTCCCTGACCCCTGTATATCCAAAGAGTCACCTCAAAAAGGACTGATCAGACTGACATTTGGTGGGCATCATTCTGGGACAAAGATAGCAGAAGAAACTGGTAGCAACCCTTACTGTTCTGCAGCTGCTGCAGGTGATCCCCAGGCAAGAAGGGCCTGGAGCGGACCTCAGCAGTCCTACAGCGGAGGGGCCAGACTGTTAGAAGGAAAACTAAGAAGCAGAAATAATTTCATCATCAACAATCTGGACATCCACTCAGAGACCCAATCTGAAAATCAGCAACTGCACAGATGACAGGTGAATAAATGCACAAGAATGGGGAAAAAACCAGCGCAAAAGGAAGAAAACACCCGAAACCAGAACATCTCTCCTCCAAGGGATCACAACTCCTCACCAGCAAGGGAACAAAGCTAGATGGAGAATGAGTGTCGTGAAATAACAGAATCAGACTTCAGAAAGTGGGTAATGAGAAACTTCTCTGAGCTAAAAGAACATGTTCTAACTCAATGCAAAGAAACTAAGAACCTTGAAAAAAGATTTGACGAAATGATAACAAGAATGGACAACTTAGAGAGGAATATGAATGAATTGAAGGAGCTGAAAAACACAACACGAGAACTTCGCAAAGCATGCACAAGTTTCAACAGCCGAATTGACCAAGCAGAAGAAAGAACATCAGAAGTCGAAGATCAACTCAATGAAATAAAATGAAAACCAAGATTAGAGAAAAAAGTGCAAAAACGAATGAACAAAGTCTCCAAGAAATGTAGAACTATAAGAAGAGACCTAATCTACGTTTGATAGGTGTACCTGAATGTGATGAAGAGAATGAATCCAAGCTGGAAAATACTCTTCAGGATATTATCCATGAAAACTTCCCCAACCTAGCAAAGCAAGCCAATATTCAAGTCCAGGAAATACAGAAAATACCACAAAGATATTCCTCAAGAAGAGCTACCCCAAGGCAAATAATCATCAGATTCACCAGGGTTGAAATGAAGGAGAAAATGCTAAGGGCAGCCAGAGAGAAAGGTCGGGTTACCCACAAAGGGAAACCCATCAGACTCACAGCAGATCTCTCGGCAGAAACCCTACAAGCCAGAAGAGAGTTGGGGCCAATATTCAACATCCTTAAAGAAAAGAACTTTCAACCCAGAATTTCATATCCAGCCAAACTAAGCTTCATAAATGAAGGAAAAATAAAATCCTTTACGAACAAGCAAGTACTCAGAGATTTTGTCACCACCAGGCCTGCTTTACAAGAGCTCCTGAAAGAGGCACTACACATAGAAAGGAACAACCAGTACCAGCCATTCTAAAATAATACCAAATGCTAAAGAGCATCAACAAAATGAAGAATCTGTATCAACTAATGGGCAAAACAGCCAGCTAGCATCAAAATGGCAGTATCAAATTCACACATAACAATATTAACCCTAAATGTAAATGGACTAAATGCACCAATCAAAAGACACAAACTGGAAAATTGGATAAAAAGCCAAAACCCATCGGTGTGCTGTATCCAGGAAACCCATCTCACATGCAAGGATACACAAAGGCTCAAAATAAAGGGATGGAGGAAGATTTACCAAGCAAATGGAGAGCAATAAAAAGGGAGTTGCAATTCTCGTCTCTGATAAAACAGACTTTAAAGCAACAAAGATCAAAAGAGACAAAGAAGATCATCACGTAATGGTAAAAGGATCGATACAACAAGAGCTAACGATCCTAAATATATACACACCCAATACAGGAGCACCCAGATACATAAGGCAAGTTCTTAATGACTTACAAAGAGATTAAGACTCCCACACAATAATAGTGGGAGACTTTAACACTCCACTGTCAATATTAGACAGATCAACCAGACAGAAAATTAACAAGGATATCCATGACTTGAACTCAGACCTGGAACATGCAAACCTGATAGACATTTACAGAACTCTCCACCCCAAATCCACAGAATATACATTCTTCTCAGCACCACATCACACCTACTCTAAAACTGACCACAATATTGTAAGTAAAGCACTCCTCAGCAAACGCAAAAGAACAGAAATCATAACAAACAGTCTCTCAGACCACAGTGCAATCATGTTACAACTCAGAATTCAGAAACGAACTCAGAACCCCACAGCTTCATGGAAACTGAAGAACTCACTCTTGAATGTTGACTGGATAAACAATGAAATGAAGGCAGAAATAAAGAAGTTCTTTGAAACCAACGCGAATGAAGACACAACATATCAGAATCTCTGGGACACATTTAAAGCGGTCTCTAGAGGAAAATATATAGCAGTAAATGCCCACATGAAAAGAGTGGAGAGACCCAAAATTGACACCCTATTGTCAAAATTGAAAGAGCTAGAGGAGCAAGATCAAAAAAACTGAAAACCTAGCAGAAGACAAGAAATAACTAAGATAAGAGCAGAAATGAAGGAAATAGAGACACAAAAAATCCTTCAAAATATCAATAAATCCAGGAGCTGATTTTTCGAAAAGATCAACAAAATAGACCACTAGCCAGATTAATAAAAAAGAAAAGAGAGAATAACCAAATAGATGCAATAAAAAATGATAAAAAGAAATCACCACAAAACCCACAGAAATTCAAACCATCATCAGAGAATATTACAAACAACTCTATGCACACAAACTAGTAAACCTGAAAAAAATGAATAAATTCCTGGACACTTGCATCCTCCCAAGCCTAAACCAGGAAGAAGTCAAAACCATGAATAGACCAATAACAAGATCTGAAGTTGAGGCAGCAATTAAGAGCCTACCACACAAAAAAAGCCCAGGTCCAGATGGGTTCACAGCCGAATTCTACCAGACACATAAAGAGGAACTGGGGCCGGGAGCAGTGGCTCAAGCCTGTAATCCCAGCACTTTGGGAGGCCGAGGCAGGTGGATCACGAGGTCAAGAGATCGAGACCATCCTGGTCAACATGGTGAAACCCCGTCTCTACTAAAAATACAAAAAATTAGCTGAGCATGGTGTCACGTGCCTGTAATCCCAGCTACTGGGGAGGCTGAGGCAGGAGAATTGCCTGAACCTGGTAGGCGGAGGTTGCGGTGAGCCGAGATCGCGCCATTGCACTCCAGTCTGGGTAAGAAGAGTGAAACTCCGTCTCAAAAAAAAAAAAAAAAAGAGGAACTGTTACCATTCCTCTTGATACTATTCCAAATAATCCAAAAAGAGGGAATCCTTCCCAAATCATTTTATGAGACCAACATCATCCTGATACCAAAACCTGGCAGAGACACAACAAGAAAAGAAAACTTCAGGCCAATATCCACGATGAGCAGAGATGCAAAATCTTCAATAAAATACTGGCAAGCCATTTGCAACAGCACATCAAAAAGCTTATCCACCATGATCAAGTAGGATTCATCCCGGGGATGCAAGGCTGGTTCAACATATGCAAGTCTATAAACGTAATTCACCACATAAACAGAACCAAAAACAAAAACCACATGATTATCTCAATTGATGCAGAGAAGGCCTCTGACAAAAATAAAACAGCCCTTTATGCTAAAAACCCTCAATAAACTTGGTATTGATGGAACGTATCTCAAAATAATAAAAGCTATTTATGACAAACCAACAGCCAATATCATACTGAATGGGCAAAAACTGGAAGCATTCCCTTTGAAACCTGGCACTAGACAAGGATGCCCTCTCTCACCACTCCTATTCAATATAGTACTGGAAGTTCTAGCCAGAGCAATCAGGCAAGAAAAAGAAACAAAGGGTATTCAAATAGGAAAGGAGGAAGTCAAATTGTCTCTATTTGCAGACAATATGATAGTATATCCAGAAGACCCCATCGTCTCAGCGCAAAATCTCCTGAAACTGATAAGCAACTTCAGCAGAGTCTCAGGATACAAAATTAATGTGCAGAAATCACAAGCATTCCTATACACCAAAAACAGACTTAAAAGAGAGGCAAATCAAGAACGAACTGCCATTCACAATTACTACAAAGAGAATAAAATACCTAGAAATACAACTAACAAGGAACGTAAAGGACCTCTTCAAGGAGAACGACAAACTGCTGCTCAACAAAATAACAGAGGACACAAACAGATGGAGAAACATTCCATGTTCATGGTTAGGAAGAATCAATATGGTGAAAATGGCAATACTGCCCAAAGTAATTTACAGATTCAATGCTATCCCCATCAAGCTACCAATGACCTTCTTCACAGAACTGGAAAAAACTACCTTAAACTTCATATGGAACCAAAAGAGAGCCCGCATAGCCAAGTCCATTCTAAGTAAAAAGAACACAGTGGGAGGCATCACACTACCAGACTTCAAACTATACTACAAGGCTACAGTACTCAAAACAGCATGGTGCTGGTACCAAAACAGAGATATTGACAATGCAATAGAACAGAGGCATCGGAGGCAACACAACATATCTACAACCATACAATCTTGGATAAACCTGACAAAAACAAGGAATGGGGAAAGGATTCCCTGTTTAATAAATGGTGTTGGGAAAACTGGCTAGCTATGTGCAGAAGGCAGAAACTGGACCCCTTCCTGACACCTTACACTAAAATTAACTCCAGATGGATTAAAGATTTAAACATAAGACCCTAGAAGAAAATCTAGGCAAAACCATTCAGGACATAGGAGTAGGCAACGACTTCATGACCAAAACACCAAAAGCATTGGCAACAAAAGCCAAAATAGACAAATGGGACCTAATCAAATTCCACAGCTTCTGCACGGCAAAAGAAACAGTCATTAGAGTGAATCGGCAACCAACAGAACGGGAACGAATTTTTGCAGTTTACCCATCTGACAAAGGGCTGATATCCAGAATTTACAAAGAACTCAAACAGATTTACAAGAAAAAAATAAGCCCATTCAAAAGTGGGCAAAGGTATCAACAGACACTTTACAAAACAAGACATACATGAGGCCAACAAACATAGGAAAAAATGCTCATCATCACTGGTCATTAGAGAAATGCAAATCAAAACTACATTGAGATACCATCTCACGCCAGTTAGAATGGCAATTATTAAAAAATCTGGAGACAACAGATGCTGGAGAGGATGTGGAGAAATAGGAACAATTTTACACTGCTGGTGGGAGTGTAAATTAGTTCAACTATTGTGGAAGACAGTGTGGCGATTCCTCAAGGACCTAGAAATAGAAATTCCATTTGACACAGCAATCCCATTACTGGGTATATATCCAAAGGATTATAAATCGTTCTACTATAAGGACACATGCACACAAATGTTCATTGCAGCACTGTTTACAAAAGCAAAGACCTGGAATCAACCCAAATGCCCATCGACGATAGACTGGACAGGGAAAATGTGGCACATATACACCATGGAATATTATGCAGCCATCAAAAATGATGAGTTCGTGTCCTTTGTAGGGACATGGATGAACCTGGAGAACATCATTCTCAGCAAACTGACACAAGAACAGAAAATGAAATACCGCATGTTCTCACTCATAGGTGGGTGTTGAACAATGAGAACACATGGACACAGGGAGGGGAGCACTACACACTGGGGTCTGTACTGGGGAATAGGGGACGGACAGCGCGGGGTGTGGAGCTGGGGAGAGATAGCATGGGGAGAAACGCTAGATGTGGGTTAAGGGGAGGAAGACAGCAAATCACACTGCCACGTGTGTACCTATGCAACTATCTTGCATGTTCTTCACATGTACCCCAAAACCTAAAATGCAATAAAATAAAATAAAATAATAAATGAAAATAAAATAAAAATAAACAGAGGGTAATCATTAAAAAAAAAAAATTCCTTCATTATCTTGTCATGTTTCAAGGCCTAGGAAAAGGCTAGGCAAACCTCTCAGTGGGCTTTTGTTACCTGCCAGCCTCTGTATAAGGCCACTGGCTCGATCATCTTTTTTTTTTTTTTGAGATAGCATCTTGCTCTGTCACCCAGGCTGGATACAGTGGCATGATCTCAGCTCACTGCAATCTCAGCTCACTGTAACCTCTACCTCCAGGGTCAAGTGAATCTCCCACCTCAGCCTCCTGAGTAGCTGGGAGTACAGGCACCTGCCACCATGTCCAGCTAATTTTTATATTTTTGGTAGAGACGGGATTTCACCATGTTGGCCACGCTGGTCAAACTCCTGACCTCAAGTGATCCGCCTGCCTCAGCTTCCCAAAGTGCTGGAATTACAAGTGTGAGCCACCGCATCCAGCCTTCTAACAACTTTTAATATTTAACTTATCCACTCAGTCAGTACTGAAACAGTTGTCGTGGAGGACTGCCTGTTCAGCTATTAGTGACACCTGGCCTGCCACAGCACAGTTTAAAATTGTGATGTTTCATGACAGTAAAAGAGTGCTATGACAAAGAATAAGGGGAAGAAGATATAGTTTAGATGATGGTTGTGTGTTTTTCAGAAAAGGCCTCTCGGAGGAGATGGTGTTTAAAATGACATATTTATAAACTATGCTTAAATACTGAAATACTTGTATATTAATAATTCTAAAATAATATAATTATTACCCTTTGAAAGTTGTAGTTAATAGTAGAAAATACATTTATTTTAATACTTATGCATAGTTTTCTTATCATTTTTTAAAAGTAAATTGCAGATATAAGTGAATACTTCCATATATGCTTTAGTTATAAAATTTAAGAAACTACTATTTGATTATCTTCATATCACTTGGAATAAGCCATGACAATTACTGATTTTTACAGATAAAATATCTCTTGTTTTGTGAAGGATTTTTTTTATATTTCCCAATTAACTGTTTCTATATATATAATAAAAATTATCTTCTCAACAAAAAAACAAAAAGAAGTACAAACCACTGTTCAAGGAAATGAGGGGACACAAACAAATAGAAAAACATTCCATCTTCATGGATAGGAAGAATCAATATTGTGCAAATGGACATACTGCCCAAAGTAATTTACAGATTCAAATGCTATTCCCACCAAACTACCATTGACATTCTTCGCAGAATTAGAAAAAAACTACCTTAAAATTCATATAGAACCAAAAAAGAGCCTATATAGCCAAGACAATCCTACGCAAAAAGAACAAAGCTGGAGGCATCATACTACCTGACTTCAAACTATACTGCAAGGCTACAGTAACTAAAACAGCATGGTCCTGGTACCAAAACAGACACACAGACCAATGGAACAGAATAGAGACCTCAGAAATAAGACCACACATCTACAACCATCTGATCTTTGACAAAGCTGGCAAAAACAAGCAATGGGGAGAGAATTCCCTATTTAATAAATGATACTGGGAAAACTGGCTAGTCATATGCAGAAAACTGAAACTGGACCCCTTTCTTATACCTTCTACAAAAATTAACTCAAGATAGATTAAAGACTTATATGTAAAACCCAAAACCATAAAAGCCCTAGAAGAAAATCTAGACAATACCATTTCAGGACATAGGTATAGGCAAAGATTTTATGACAAAATTGCCAAAGCAATTGCAACAAAAGCCAAAATTGACAAAAGGGATCTAGTTAAACTAAAGAGCTTCTAAACCTCAAAAGAAACTATCATGCGAGTGAACAGGCAATCTACAGAATAGGAGAAAATTTTTGCAATCTACCCATCTAACAAAGGTCTACTATCCAGAATTTACATGGAAACTTAAACAAATTTACAAGAAAAAAAAAAAAACCCCATCAAAAAGTGGGCAAAGAACATGAACAGACACTTCTCAAAAGAAGACATTTATGAGGCTAACGTATGAAAAAAGTTCAACATCACTGATCATTATAGAAATGCAAATCAAAACCACAATGAGATACCATCTCACTCCAGTCAGAATAATTATTAAAAAGTCAAGAAACAACATATGCTGATGAGGCTGTGGAGAAATAGAAACACTTTTACAATGTTGGTGGGAATGTAAATTAGTTGAACCATTGTGGATGACAGTGTGGTGATTCCTCAAGGACCTAGAACCAGAAATATCATTTGGCCCAGCAATCCCATTACTGGGTATATACTCAAAGGAATACAAATCATTCTATTATAAAGATACATGCACATGTATGTTTATTGCAGCACTATTCACAATAGCAAAGACATGAAACCAACCCAAATGCCCACTGATAAGAGACTGGATAAAGAAAATGTGGTACATATACATCATGGAATACTATGCAGCCATAAAAAGAAATGAGATTATGTCCTTTGCAGGGACATGGATGAGTTGGAAGCCATTATCCTCAGTAAACTAATGCAGGAACAGAAAACCAAACACCACATGTTCTCACTCATAAGCAGAAGCTGAACAATGAAGAGATGTGGATACAGGGAGGGGAACAACACATACAGGGGCCTCTTGCAGGGGTGAGAGGAGGGAGAGCATCAGGACAAATAGCTAAGGCATGCGGAGCTTAATATCTAGGTGATGGGTTGACAGGTGCAGCAAACCCCATGGCACATGTATACATATGTAACAAACCTGCATGTTCTGCACCTGTATCTCATAACTTAAATTAAAAATATACACAAGAAAAATGTTTACAAGAAAAAAACATATATATATGTACAAAAATTAAAAAGGGTCCCTTTTTTCCTCTCATGATCAATCCCAAGTCTTTTCCTTCATCTAGTAAATCTGGAGGACTGAATTTTAGAACTGATAATACTCAGTATAATTAATAAGTTGATCCTGATGGCATGCATTCATCTAGGCCTAAGATTCTTTGAAGCAGACTGACGAGAAAAAGAATTAGGCCAAGATATAGTAGAAGATCTCTTTAACAAAAGGCAGCAAAAATGAGACTAATAACAGTGCTTATCTCACAGGTTTGGAGGACTAAGAGTTAGTGCCATGTAACTTCTGGTAAACAGCTGTTTTTAACATTACCGGTTTTCATTATATCCTTTTAAAATATATGTCCAAGTTCCAATCCCAGTACCTATAAATGACCTTATTTGGAAATAGAGTCTTCACAAATTCTTAATTTAGAATCTTGGTATGAGACCAAGATTGGATTTCATTTGTTAATAATTTGAAATATTCAAATTATATTTGAATATTCAAACTGGTATTGAATATTCAAATACCAATCTTGGTATGAGACCATGCTGGATTTAGAATGGGCCCTAAATCCACTGATTGGTATTCTTGTAAGAGAAAGGAGGAAGATTTAGGATACAGAGACACAGCAGAGAAGACCATATGAAGATGTAGACAGAGACTAGAGTGATGTTTCTGCAAGCCAAAGAACATTGTCAGCAACCATCAGAAGCAGCTTGGAGAAAGGCATGAAATGGTTTCTCCTTCAGGACCTCCAAAAGGAACCAAATCTGTATATGTTTCAGACATCTGGCCTCCAGATCTATAAGAATACATTTGTGGTAAGGTGTGGTGGCACATGCCTGTAATCCCAGCTACTCAGTAGACTGAGGCAGGAGAATCACTTGAGCCCAGAAGTTCTAGGCCAGCCTGGGAAACATAACGAGACTCTTAATTCAAAAAAAAGTGTTGTGAGCCCTAGAAAACTAATATTAATAGTAATCAATTCAATGATACCCAAGTAAACCTATTTGGAAAGAGTATGGAAAAGTCTGGAAATTATTTGTCTCTTTTGCTATACTGATATAAAGAACCTCAAGACAGAACAGACTTAGGGTGTATTTAAATCAACAATGTTACCAGTCACTCATTTTTCCCAAAGATATTTCAAATTATTAACAAATGAAAGGCCATACAAGATAAAAAGGGAAAGGTTTGACTTTTTTGCAAAAGATTCAAAGGGAAAATCAAGTTATTCTTTCACTGTAATGGTAACAAACACATATCATACCTGGTATATTAGAAACCTTTTTAGAGAAAGGGATACACAAAGACCCTTACCCTAGTGGAAAGGTATTATCTAGATATATAAAGCAATTAAACCCACAATATGGTGGTTACTAACCAATCAAGCAATCCTCTGTTTAGCACTTGATTTTCTAAAGAAACTTTATTTTTCATAGTAAACTAATAAATTTTCATCGTAGTTTTATACATTGTTTTCTGAGAATGATTAATATGAAAATGATCTCAGAAAAATGAATCCCTTCTCAATTTGTTGACAAATCAGATTTGAATTATTAAAGCTTTTACCAGTCTTAATGACAACATTAGAAATCCATATAAATTATTAAGAGGTAAAATAAGGAGAACTGGATATCATTCACCTCCCACAGAGTAACTATTAAATATAAACAGGCAGGCCAGACATGGTGGCTCACACCTGTAATCCCAGCACTTTGGGAGGCCGTGGGTGACTTGCTTGAGCTCAGGAGTTCAAGACAAGCCTAGCCAACATGGTGAAACCCCGTCTCTTCAAAAAATACACACATAAAAAAAATTAGCCAGGTGTAGTGGCACATGCCTGACAAGTCTCAGCTACTTGAGAGGCTGAGGTGGGGGGATTTCTCGAGCCCAGGAGGCAGAGGTTGCAGCAAGCTAAGATCCCATGACTACACTCCAGCCTGGGTGACAGAGTAAGCCCTGTCTAAAAAAAACACACACACACAAACAGACAGCACCCAATTTACATGGTCTAGGAAACAATGACGTAATCCTGACTATAGTCTAAATAAGGATCTTCCAAATTATTCTGGACTTATTTCTGGCCTTTGCAACTGACACAGAATTGGCCCCTAAATGATGACTGCTTTTTATATAGCAAGTAAAAAGTCATACATGTAGCTATCAACAGGTGATGCTGAGTAAAAGCAGCCAGACAGAGTATATATTATATGGTTCTTGAGAAACAAAACAGATCAGTGGTTTCCTGGCTGGGAGGAAGACAGCAGAGTGGGGGAAACAGGGACTGTTTTTGTTTCAGGAAATAAATGTTCCCTAATAGTATAACATATACGGGTAAGCCACAAAAATCTACTTTAATTGAATTTAAAGATCTTTTCAATTACTTTCCTCTATCTTTGCTGCCTTCTGAAATCAAGCTTCTTGATTACAACAAACAGAATCTTGTTTGTTACTCATTTTGAAGTTACTCATTTCCCACACTCTTTTTTTCTTCCTCTTACTACCTTTTCCTGAGTATCCCTGAAGGCTTTTATCTGGATCTCTTAGAATTGTTCCTTCTTACAATGAAAGAGATAATACTTGTCATAGTGCTTTATTGTTTACAAAAGTATTTCCATCCTTTTTTCAAACCAATCCTGAAAAATAGGCTCTTGTGGAGTACATATTTTCAGCATATATATTCTACAGATTTAAAAAACGAAGGCTGCAAATATATATAAGTTGCTCAAGATTACAAATAAATGATCAAAATCTAAGTCAAATACAAGCCTACAGACTCCAAATACATGTTGTCTCCTCCCAACCTGTCCAACTTGCCACTCTTTATTTCCATCATCATCTACCATACTTCAAGAGACAAGGTCTTGTTAAGTAGCCCAGGCTGGAGAGCAGTAGCTCTCTGCACAGGCATGGTCCCACTAAAGACCAGCACAAGAGTTTTGACGAGTTCTGTCTCTGACCTCGGACAATTCATTGTTCCTTAGGCAACCTGGTGGTCCCCCATTCCCATACTGATGGATGTCAATATTGTTGATGTTGGACTTAGCAGAGACACTTTATCAGTGGAGCATACTACAATACAGCCCAGAACCCCCAAGCTCAACTGATCCCCCCACCTTAGGCTCCCAAGTAGCTGGGACAGTAGGCACACACCACCACACCTAGCAGTCCATACTTTTTGCCCTCTCTGTTCACCATCTTTGTATATGTGTAAAAATTTCTTGGAAATCTAGAAAGATTTAAAAAATAACCAAAAATGTCACAAACAGAATTGAACATGCTTTCCACTTTAAGTGTCCCTTCTTTTCAGTAGTTTCAGAGTTCTAGATGGGAGTGTAGCTTTACATGCTCCATGTTATCTTTTGCTTCCCCTCTCCTTAGTCTCCTTTGTACCTCCTGTATTGTAACTGATTTGCCATAAGAGACATTTGGCCTTTGCTTCTGGGAGGTAATGTATTATCATACCTGTTAGGATGTTTTCATTTAGGGGAGAGGCTGCCCATACCCAATAGTATGTGGCCAGAGGCTGGCCACATCAGAAACACCAACTATGTGTTTTAGGGTGGGGACTTTGGGTCACAAAGTAATAGTCAACCTAGGACTGATGTCAAACGTGGGCAATCAATCAATCATGCCCAAGAACTGAAGCACTAGTAAAAACCCTTGTCTGGGTTAGCTTCCCCAGTTTGCAATAATTAGTGCATATTGTCATACATTGTTGCAGGTAGCACATGTCCTGAGGCCAATAGAAGCTTATTTTTGAAACCCACACAGATTTTGTGTCAGCTTCCTTTGACCAATTTTAATCTGTATTCTGTCCCTGTAACAAACTGCAACTGAGTTTGACAACTTTCAGTGAATTCTGTGAGTCCTTCCAATAACCTACTAAACCTGATGACAGTTTTGGGAAACCCCCAACTTGCAGTTAGTGTGAGAAGTAAGGGCAGTCTTGTGGACTTTGCCCTCAAACCTCAGTCTGGCTAACTCCAGGAACATACCTAATTTGTCATAAAGTCTTACCAATTATTCTCCCATAAAGATTCAACTTAACACCTCGACCTGATATTCATAGACAGTAGAACAATCAAGCAATATTTTCTAACTGTAGCTGCCAGGGCCAGGGATTTCTCAAGAGGCGGCTCTGGGAATGAGAGTGCAGGGTAGTGGGGTCTTAGAAATGTCATGGTTCGATATGAAAACCACTGGTCCAATGAAGTGGACACAAGCTTTGGAATCTGCCACTCACTTATGAAGTGACCTCAGGCAAATAATTTAATCTTCCTAAGCCTTGCTGTTAAAACTGCAAACAGCAATATCTACCTTCCAAAATAGTCATGAGAATTAAGATATAAAAGATAGGGAAAGCCTAATCCAGTGCCTGCCATACAGACGATCCACATTAACTTATAAATAATCTCCCCAGTTACTGATGAATATAAAAGACCATACTGACCTTCTATAGTTTCTCCCATTCAAGTCCACGCTGCCAGACTGGTCATGCCCATATACATTTTTTCATGCTATCACTGCATTTAAAAACAATAGTTCTCAATCACATCTAGATCAAATCAGGTAGCCTGACTGGGAATTAAGAGGCATGGCTATATTTCCTGCTTCTGAAACAGTCCTGGGCAGAAAAGTTGGATCAACTGAGTCCCCTAAATTTTTCCTAACATTCTCTTGATTCTCACCAAGGTACCTCTGTTCTATCTAAAGTGCCTACTTTACTTCTCAGTTCTCTCTTTCTCTCCTCACTCTGCCCCCTTATCTGGATTGCCTCCTGTCAGGTAATCCGGACACATTAATCCCTTTGGGACAGGGTATCCTAATTCACAGCTTCCTAACCAGAATGCAACTGCTTTGAATGGTTCACAGGTATGCCTGAGATACTGATCCCTCTGCTCTCCAGGCAGCAGGGGCAGGGCTTGAGACATTGGAGAAAGTGCACACTGATGCCTTTTGGCAATGAGCAGTTTATGTTAATGAATACACAATTAACATTTTCTATGTATGTCATGATGTGAAAAAGATATTGACCAGTACCCTCACCTCACCCTACACAACTTTGCTTCTTAGTCATCATCTTGATGGCATAATTTCTCCCTTAGCTGTCCCTTTGGGTAGATGACAGTAAGCTAGAGGTAATGGGGATCATGGAACTTATGAGTTATTATGCCTACTCTAACTCTGTAACCTTGGACAAGTCACAACTGTTTTAAGACTCAGTGTCTTCATATATGCACATTTCTAAAGTTAGCGACAAGTCTCAACTCTATGAGCATACGAAAACTCAAAATGCTAGTTTATCACTATTAACAAATGTTCCTTGAGTTAACTGATTAATGATACGATCCTATACACTAAAAAGAATTCAAATGGAGAAATTTCAGTTTTTTTTTTTTTTTTTTGGTCAACCAAACTGATCTTTTATTTGTCCAACTCCATGTTTAAGTTGTCTACAGAAATGTAATACGAAGTACATTCCTGAAAAACCAATATCAGCAGCTAATTTTTCCAACACTGTGCCTAAATATGAAGAAGTTTTCCAGGGCTTGATTTACTATACACCATCTTTCCAGGTATGAAAAAATTCCAAAGTTTCACCCTACCTTTTAATTTACTCTCAAGATTTACACGGGCTCTGTCAACATCTGATTACCTATTTACAATCCGTAAATCCTCCTTGTGAGATTCTTCCTGTGAAAATTTCCCAGAGGGCATATTTACTAAAGTGCTAATACATTATTTTGACCTGAGGACCCTCAGAAATGACGCGAAGTCAAAAGGTAATGTGTGGGGCGTACTACATAACATTCCGGAACTGTCGATTACTAGACAGTAACTGGTTTTTAAAAAAGACCCTTTGGAAGAATCAATAAATCAGCAAGTTATGGGTCAGTGTGATCACACGGGGTTCAAAGAAGTCTACAAGGGGAATGAGATTCTTAGAAACACTATCACCATATTATGAAATTGCCTTACCTCTCCCAGGTCATCTGCCACCTACTGCCTCTCCTGGTCCCATCCCTTTGTTCCAACCAGATTGAACTTTCTGCTGTACACCATATGCTTCCACAATTATTTGCCCTGGCTCACACTGTTCTTCTATCTCCATACCCTTCCATTCCTCTTCACCTGGCAAACACCTACAACTCTTTCAAGGACTGCAAGTTCCCTGAGAGTAGAAACCATAGAGTTTTGTTCACAGCTGTTATATCTTCAGCGTCTAACATAGTTAGTAGGCGCTCAATAATTAATGGAAGAATGGAGGCTCAAAGAAACTTAAAGCATCTCTTAGCTGAGAGCATAAGCATCTCTGCTTCACTCCTTTCCAACATACACACTTGGCTGGCTGCCCCCTTTTCTGTGCTCCCATGATTTCTGTGACTATTTCTACCATACATTTTTCACTTGTACCATAATTCTCCGTGAACTCTATGAGGGCGAGGATAGTAAGATATCTTCGTTTATCCCTAGAACTTTGTACAGTGCTTGAGACACAGTGAGGAGACAATAAATGTTCCCTGAACAACTGAAAGGGGATGTCAGAGCAGCCTAAGGATATATAAGCACGCGTCCCATCCTCGTAGCCTCTGCGATCCTTGCGCCCGCACCCGGCCGGGGTTTCCTCCTCCAAAGGCGGCCGCGGAGCCTTCCTTTGCAACTCCCAGCAGACGCAGCCCCTGTCTCCTCCGGCCAAGTCCAACTGCTGCCGCCGCTCCTTCGGCGGACCCCGAGCCCCAAGTCGGGCTCGGGCTCAACCTTGTGGAGGGAGGCTTGACTACAGATCCGCGCCGGCGACGCGGCGGGAAGGCGGGAAGGCTGGAAGGCTGCTCCTCTGCTCCGCGGCTGCGCGAGGCGCGCCAAAGCCGGCACGCTGAGACCCCCACCTTCCCGGGAACCACTAAAGCCACGGTCCGCGCGCGTGCCGCCGGCGTCCGCGCATTCCGGGTGGCGAGCCCTCGGCCTGGCCCCCGTCCCCTCCACCCGCAGCCTCCAAGCCAGGCTCCGCAGCCCATGCACACTCCGGCCCGAGCCTGGGGTGTGCAGCCCAGACCAGTGTCCCGGTCCCCGGCTAGGGGCGGAGGTAGGGGCTGGGAGTCTGGGGACACGGGCCCGCGACCCTGCGGCCTCCGCCGCTGTCCTCGGCCCTCGGTCTCCAGACCCCCGCCTCCAGCCGGGTTCCCAGGGCGGCGGAGTGCGGGCCCGCGGCGCAGAGCGCACTGACCTGGAAGTGCAGCGCCATCTTCCCGGGAGGCGGCGCCGGCCGGCCAGTTTGCACCAAGCGTCCTAAGAGAGGGAGCGGGGGCGGGCGCCGCGGAAGCCCCAGCCGCCTGCGGGGTCCCTGCGCCGCTCGCCGCTCGCCGGCTCGCGCTCGCTCGCTCCTCGTAGCCTTAGCCGCCTTGGGAGTCCGCGTTGGAAGCGCTGGAGGGGCGGGGCTGGGAGGGACGGGGCGGGGCGACGGGGGCGGCACGCGGGGCGGGGCAGATAGGGGCGTGTCCTCCGGGAATCTGAACCACCCCTTGCACTCAAGTTTCAGCTGCTGCGTGTTGGTGGATCATCACCTCCAACCTCTGCCTTTTGACACAACTACCACGAGTCAGCAGTGGACGCTGACTCATAAGTCTTCCCAAGGCTCTCTTGACTCCTGACCCTCAAAATACAACTATCGCCCATGGCTCCCGACTCCTGCATCTCCACAGATTTTTTGTCTCCTAGCAGCCACTTACCATGGACACACACAACCCATAACCTTTGACTACCACATGCCAGCTGCTGCCCTTGACCCCTGACTCCTGGGACTCAACTTCCATTGCTGCTTAACAACATTTTTAGCTTCATTTTGGTTAAAATTAAACTGACCATGTCTACATGCTCTTAAGTTGTAAAATTCAAATTTACCTCTTAATCCTTGTCTGCATTCCATTTATATTTTACACCAAATGATTCCATTGCAATGTGAATTTATTGAAGCAGAAGTGAGTCAAAGTAACTGCTTTCTGATGTTGTTTTTTCTTCAAGTTCAACAGTTCCATTTGGGAGCACTGTACTTTAGTATTTAAGGGGGAAACTCCTTTAAGTAATTCTTATATTCAGTTCTGCTAGCAACAACGTCTCTCAGCTTTTGTTAACATAAAATCATCTTATTTCACCTTCATTTCTTAAAGTATAGTTTTGCTGGGTATAAAATTTCACATTGGCTTTTTTTTTTTAATCTGTCAGTATCTTAAAGATGTCTTTTCGTTGTCTTCTGGTTGTCATTGTTTCTCCTGAGAAATCAGCCATCAGTCTAATTGTTGCTCCTGTCTTCTCCCATCCTCAGCTTCTTGAAAATTTTTCTCTTTTTTTCTTTTTTGTTGTCAGCACTTTGAGTTTGATGTCACAAAGTTTGTATGTCTGTGTGTGTGTGTGTGTGTGTGTGTGTGTGTGCTGTATTCATACTGCTTGGGATTCGTAAAGCTCTTTAAGTGTGAATCTGATCTTTTTCATCGGGTTTTGAAAAATCTTGATCAGTGTTTATTTAAATATTGCATCTGTCCCCTTCTCTATCTTTCCGTTCTGGAACTCCAGTTACATGTATGCTAGAACAGTTTGCTATATTCCTTATTTCTCTTTTGTATTTTTTCTATTTGCCTGCTGCGCATTCCATAGAAACTCTGTTCATGCTGTGTCTGAACTGCTATACATCTCCTCTATTAAATTCTTAGTTTTAGTTATGATATTTTCAGTTCTAGAATTTTCATTTAGAAAATTGAAATTTTCATGCTTCCTCCTGTCCCATTTTAAAATTAGATTCCAAGGCTTTGAAGAAATTCTTTATTTTCTTAAACATTTTAGCTATATTATTTAAAGCCCTTATTTATCTGATAACTCCAATATCTGAATCATCAAGTCCTCCTAGGTCTTTGGTGTTTGGCCCCCCTTTTTTTTAATAGCATATCTCATGATTTCTTGTTGAATTCAAATGATATAAAAGAAAATTTGTAGAGGCTCTAGTTGATAACAGGTTTCTCCAAAGAGGGCTAAGTTTTCTTGTTGTAATAGGTGGATAGGCATACTGGTAGATCATTGAGTCTTTTTAATTCTGGTTAACTTTAGTTTTGACCTTACTCCTTGGCCATGGTCCTTACTAGGTCTTACGACTAAAAGCCTAGAATGTGGCTGGGTGTGGAGGCTCATGCCTGTAATCCCAGCACACTGGAAGGCCAGAGAGGGTGGCCAACTGAGTTCAGGAGTTTGAGACCAGCCTGACAACATGGTGAAAACCCATCTCTACAAAAAATTAGTTTGGTGTAGTAGCATGCATCCATAGTCCCAGCTACTCAGTAGGCTGAGGTGGGAAGATCACTTGGGCCCAGAAGTTAGAAGGTGCAGTGAGCCATGATTGCACAACTGACCACTGTGCAACTGACCACTGCACTCCAGGGTAGGCAACAGAGCAAGAATGTGTCAAAAAAAAAAAGCTTGGAATGTTTACCAAGATCCTTCCACCTTGTGGGGCTTGAACTCTAGTTGCTGTCTCCCTAGCCCTGTGTAGCTGCTGAAATCTTTGTTGAGCTCTTTAGGTGGTGTTCTTCTGCTGGATTTCTTTGAGTCTCTCCATGTGCGTGTGTATCTTAGGAACTGACACAGATTTGGGGGCTCATATCTCTGTAGTGTCTTTCTTTCCAGAATTTTGTCCCTCAATTCTCAGTTGCTCTTGTTCCCAAACTCCAGCCATTGCTCCTAGCCTATTGAGACTGCTGCTTTTTATTTAGCTGCTACTCTGGGGAAAGTGCTCTGGGGTGGTGGCAGGAAGGAGCAGATGGGGAATCTAAGGTAAATTTGAATCTTACCTCCTGTATGCTTTCCTTCTTTAAAGATTTTTGGCCACTTAAATTCTCCCTTTTCTATTGCCTTTAGTTGTTAAAGATATTTATCTGTAGTGCGTATGTGTGCGTGTTGCTGTTAAATTCATACTTACTCATAGTTTTATGTACATTTAATATACGTGATAGAATTGTCACACACACACACACACACACACACACACACACGTGTCCTATCTTTATAATTGTTTTCAGTGGGAGATCTAATCCAACATAAGACACTCCATTATTTCAAGCCTGTTTGCAACTTCCATTCTTGATCCTTGGTTTTCATAGCTCATCCACTGTCCATAAATCTGCATTTCCACAACTGAACTCCTATAAATCTTAAAATTGTCAACACCATTCCCCTGCCATTTTTCACTCCTGCATCCCAAAGTTCCTGATTCCCATAGTCATAACTTCCATTTCCATGTCTCAAGACTTTTGTTATCTAATCTCAACTGTGATTCCTACATCCCAATATATCTGATACGCACATCCCAAACACCCATTATGATTTCTGACCTAAGATGTCTGCTGCACAATACCCCATTATTTTAACTGCCTGTTGCTTTTGCCTGACTTCTAAAACCCAACCACCTTTTAAAACTATTGTTTTAAAATGGCATTTTTATCACCTCAAGTTTTAGGTCCTTGAGGGAGAAACCATTATTTGAGTTTTGAATCATTTAATTTTATTTTCTCACCCCAGGATATTGTCAGCAGAATCATAAGGTTGTGATAACAACAATGGAGGTTGCCAAATACTCTGTGGATTCACCAGGCAATTTTGGAAACAAGAAGCCAACAGTTTTCTCCCTTTTAAATTTTAAGATTTCTGTTTTCAATTAACACTCTTTTCCATGAGGGTCTATCAACAAAATATGCATATAACTCCATCCCTTTTATGTCAGTTAATAAAATTTAAGATAGAATTATGTCACTACAGCTATTAAAATTAGCACAGAAGATGATTCAGGACATCAAATAATTCATTTCTATCACAAAACTCAATTAAAGGAAGGACATTTATAAATTATAAAATTATCTTCCTTTATGGAAACCAGACTAAAAAAGACAAATGGATCTTTGATCTTTGTACTTTTCAGGAGATTCAATTAACATTTGTAATTCTCGTACCTTAGAAAATTCATCTAACATCTCTGAGTTTTGATGTGTTATTTCTAAGATCAGGATGACAGTAAGTCTGTAATTCAAATAATTTTCTCAACAATAACATGAGATGAAGCAGGAGAGCACAGTGGTTAGGAAAACAGAGTCTAGATTTGGATGTCAGATGCATCCCTTACCAGCTGGCAAACTTGAAGTCACTTCACCTCTCTATGGTTTCATTTCCTCATCTGAGAAATGGAGATGTAATACTACTTATCTCATAGGTTGCTGTGATGATGAAATGAGTTGATATATGTAAAGTATTTGGAAGGTACTTGGCAAATAATGAGTGCTATATAAATAATAATTATTATCAAGTACATTTATATTATTTTCTGAATATAATGTTTAAAATTATATTTTGATAGCTTGGGATTATAATTTCAATCAAACAGACTAAGTTACTCCATTTTTTTTTTTAATTTGTAAATTTACCAAACTGGATATTTCCTCATTGCCCTACTACCACTTCACCCAGCTTCTCTAGCCAGAAATATTTCAAAAGATTATGACATTATTTACATTACCTTTCTGTATGAAACGGAAAGGCTGTTAACATTAATATTTTCATAAATTGTGAGACTGAAACGGAAAGTGTCTATCAGTACTTAAAAAGTAAAATATATGATCATTTATTTTAGTAGCACTTTTAAACAAAGTGCACTAATGTTTTAGTGTACAACTCCCTTAGCTTATTCTACAATTGCAGTTTGATTAAGTACATTTAACAAGATTGCTTAATAACTCCGTGAGCTGTGGGAATCCAGCAGAGGGCAGGTAGGCGAGAGAAACAGGAGGGGAATGTATCCCTGGAATTCAAATTTACATCAAACCCTCCCAAAACACAACAGTTACACATTAATAAAATATTCACCAGTGTGTTTTTTTATGCTGGTTAATTTTTGTTTTGTCAAGTGTTTGACCTTAAACATAATTACTTAAATATCCAGTGCAAAACGAGAGTACAATAATAATAAATTCTTCTCCACTGTTAACATGAATACGAGTTATTTCATAATCTTGATTATTACATAAATACTAAAAAATATACATTCTTTTCATTAGATGGTTTTACATTTTTAACCTACTGGCAATAGTAAAAGTATAATGCTCTGTATTAATAATGCCAGTACTGGCCAGGTGCCATGGCTCACATCTATAATCCCAGCATTTTGGGAGGTCAAGGTGAGTGGATCATGTGGTCAGGCATTCAAGACCAGCCTGCCCAATGTAGTAAAACCCCATCTCTACTAAAAAAAATAAATAAAAAATTACTTGGGTGTGGTAGCCGGTGCCTGTAATCCCAGCTACTCAGGAGTAGGGCAGGAGAATCGCTTGAACCTGGAAGACAGAGGTTGCAGTGAGCTGGGATCACTGCCACTATACTCCAGCCCAGGCAACCATGGGAGATTCCATCTCAAAAATAATAATAATAATGTCAGTCTTGACAAGTAAAACTTAAATATTTCTCATTCTGTATGTTATCTTATTTGCATATTAGTGCTTCCATATAATAATAAGTAGTTTAAGGAATTGATTATGCATGCAAGAAAGTAATATTATTTTAGTAAGTGTCCTTAGAGTTACTGCTAAGCAAGCGTATGATAAAATATCACCTGACAGTCAATGCTATTGGACAAATAAAGCAGTAAAAGCTTTATGAAAATCAATCAATCAGAAACTTTAAAATTGTACATCCTGGCTGGATGCGGTGGCTCATGCTTGTAATCCCAACACTTTGGGAGGCCGAGGTGGGTGTATCACCTGAGGTCAGCAGTTCAAGACCAGCCTGGTCAACATGGCAAAAACCCATCTCTACTAAAAATACAAAAATTAGCTGGGTGTGGTGGCAGGCACCTGTAATCCCAGCTACTCGGGAGACAGGAGAATCACTTGAACCTGAGAGGCGGAGGTTGCAATGAGCCAAGATCATGCCACTGCACTCCAGCCTGAACAACAGAGTGAGACTCCGTCTCAAATAATAATAATAAATAATAAAAAGTACATCATCTCCACTCAGCTTCCAGAAAATGATCCTAAGAAATCATTTAAATTGCAAAAAATAAAATATGTGAAGATATTTATTACAGCTGATTTATAATAAATGTTGAAAAGGCTAAGTGACAGTACAGCATATGGAAAAATTTCATATAGTCACTAAGGATTACATTTATGTTGTGCTAAGTGAAGTAGGCTAGGCACAGAAAGACAAATACCTCATGTTCTCACTTACATGTGGAATCAACAACTCACAGAAGCAGGGAGTAGAATGGTGTTTACAGAGTCTAGGGAATAAGGAAAATGGGGAGATGATTGTCGAAGCGTACAAAATCTCAATTAGGCAGGTGCAATAGGTGGAACAGTGTAGTGAATATACTTAATAATAGTTTATTGTACATTTCAAAATTGCTGAGAGAAAATTTCAAGTGTTCTCACCACAAAACCAATTTATATTTGAGGTGAAGGATATGTTAGTTAGCTTGATGGAATTATTCCACATTGTATTCATAAATTACAACATCACTTTGTACCTCATAAATATATACAACTATAAATTGTCAATTTACAATGCAATTTAAAAATAATTTTTATGCATATGGACTGTTTTGTAAAATCACAAAAAGATGCCATGTTACAAAGTTAAGTGCAAAATGCAAAATTTGAGTCAGTGGAAAAAAGGTGTAGAAAAAATTAATGGAACAGAATACAAACAAATGTTAACATTGCTATCTTGCGGATGGTAATGTGGAATCAACAAGTGATTTTTTTCTTCTTCATAATGTTTCTATACTGTCAAGATTCCCTAAAATGTACATTATTCATTTTTATAATAAGAGAAAAACTGTGGTGTATCGAAAAGGCAGATCTAAACAGATTACCTAATGCTCATTTAAAAAGTACTTATTTAAGAAACATTAATGGAAGATGTGTAGAGGGCAAGGTCAATCAGAAAAGGTGAACTTAACCAGGTAGCTGGTATTGCCACATTTTTTTTTTGTTTGTTTGTTTCTTTTGTTTTTGAGATGGAGTGACAGAATCTCGCTCTGTTGCCCAGGCTGAAGTACAGTGGTGTGACCTTGGCTCACTGCAACCTCCGCCTCCTGGGTTGCCAACTTAGACAGAATCCTATTATTGATTTTGCCAATGATTCTGATTAAAAAAAAAAAACTGGGATTTATATGAAAGAAATGCTTTTGTAATGGTGAAAAAAATTAAAAGTTTGGTTAAGTACAAAATATTTACAGTCTCACAATAACTCCTCACAAAATACTTATTCATTATAAAATAAAATAAAGTAATTTTCGATATGAAATTCTGGCATATACAGCCATAATTGAGTGATTAATGTGGATACCATTGGTAATGGGACAAGTCTAAACCACGTACCGTCTGATAGGATGCAGTAAGAACACAACACTAGAAGAAAATCTAGGCAAAACCATTCAGGACATAGGAGTAGGCAACGACTTCATGACCAAAACACCAAAAGCATTGGCAACAAAAGCCAAAATAGACAAATGAGACCTAATCAAACTCCACAACTTCTGCACGGCAAAAGAAACAGTCACTAGAGTGAATCGGCAACCAACAGAATGGGAAAAAATTTTTGCAGTTTACCCATCTGACAAAGGGCTGATATCCAGAATTTACAAAGAACTCAAACAGATTTACAGGAAAAAACAAACAAGCCCATTCAAAAATGGGCAGAGGATATGTACAGACACTTTACAAAACAAGACACACATGAGGCCAACAAACATAAAAAAAAATGCTCATCATCACTGGTCATTAGAGAGATGCAAATCAAAACCACATTGAGATACCATCTCACGCCAGTTAGAATGGCGATCATTAAAAAATCTGGAGACAACAGATGCTGGAGAGGATGTGGAGAAATAGGAACACTTTTACACTGTTGATGGGAGTGTAAATTAGTTCAACCATTGTGAAAGACAGTGTGGCGATTCCTCAAGGACCTAGAAATAGAAATTCCCTTTGACCCAGCAATCCCATTACTGGGTATATATCCAAAGGACTATAAATCGTTCTACTATAAAGGCACATGCACACGAATGTTCATTGCAGCACTGTTTACAATAGCAAAGACCTGGAAGCAACCCAAATGCCCATCGATGATAGACTGGACTGGGAAAATGTGGCACATATACACCATGGAATATTATGCAGCAATCAAAAATGATGAGTTCGTGTCCTTGGTAGGGACATGGATGAATCTGGAGAACATCATTCTCAGCAAACTGACACAAGAACAGAAAATGAAATACCACATATTCTCACTCATAGGCGGGTGATGAAAAATGAGAACACATGGACACAGGGAAGGGAGTACTACACACTGGGATCTATTGGGAGGGACAGCGGGGGGCGGGGAGCTGGGGAGGGATAGCCTGGGGAGAAATGCCAAATGTGGGTGAAGGGGAGGAAGGCAGCAAAACACACTGCCATGTGTGTACCTATGCAACTACCTTGCATGTTCTTCACATGTACCCCAAAACCTAAAATGCAATAAAAAAAAGAACACCACACCACCTTGTTGATAGTTCATCAAAAGATGCACATCCTGAATCTAATCTTGAGGAAACATCAAACTAAAATTGAGAGATATTCTACAAAATTACTGGCCTACACTGTTCACAAGTGTCAAGGTGACAAAAGGAAAGACTAAGGAACTATCTCAGGATAATGAAAGTAAAGAGACATGACAATGCAGGGCACAGTTCTGAACTGAATTATTTTCAATAAAGGATGTTTTGGGGATACTTGGGAAAATTTGAATGAGATCTGAGGATTAGAAAGCAGTAATATATCAGTATTAATTTCCTAATTTTATGGTCATATTGTAGTTATGCAAGAGAATTCCCTTGTTTGTAGGAAATACATACTGATATTTTTGGAAATTATGGTCATCAGATTGGCAAATTACTTTCCAATGTAATTAGAACTTTTCTGTAAGTTTGTGATTGTTTCCCAAAGATAATTCTAAAACACAAGAAATATACCAGAACAATCAACATAAACTAGATTGTTTAGAAGACTGGATATTATCATCATCCAACTTAAAAGTAGGTTTAATAATTAAATACTTCTTCAAACACATATTTACCTAATATCACACCAAGGTATTAATATGTTACCCAAAGTGATAGTAAATCTTTGCTTTGGTGGAATGGAAGGATTTATCATCCATAATAGGAATTTATGAAACTGTCACTGTTAGGTCTAATGGGGACCTTCTTAGAATGTTTTACAAGGAATTTTACTTTCACAGCTGGACTTGCATTCTGAATCCTCTTTATCCTACGTAACCCAAGGAAAAATTACTTAATCTCTGGGATCCTTAGGAATGTAATGCCAAGCACACTGCAAGATTGTTTTAAACAGCTGATACAATGTGAAAGTTGAAAGTGTCCCGCACACAATAGTTAATGCCATATCTTATTGATTCCAGAAGCACAGCATCATTTTTCACATTTTCTGATTTCTGAGGTCAGAATGTACCTTCCCATGGAAGTCCTTTCACAGTTTTGAACAGCCAGAGAGAGGCCAGAAGTACTACTCACTGTCTACATGTTTGCAAAGTTGCATATAAGCACTGGCAGCCTAGCTGGAAAACTACAACCCTTCTGTATTTCAGTCAACTAACTCTTTTAGGTTCATTTAAGGATGGAACATTTGTATTGGTTGTAGAAACCTTTTTTTTGGCCTCTTCTGGTAAGATCAAGAAAGCGCTGCCCTGAGAACTTGCAGAATGAGAGTCAGTGGCTGTGGTGGAGCCCTCTTTTCAAAACATGCTATGTCCCAAGAGGACATTACTAATTGAAAACAGATGGACACCAACAATTCTGAGTTGAGGTGACTTGGAAGATACAAATTCCATGTGCAAAGAAGTTTTAGGGATATCTTAATCAGTTAATTTCACTTCTGTTTTTTTGTTATGCACCTATAAGAATGAATGAAGGTGGCCAGGCACTGTGGCTCACTCCTGTAATCCCAGCGCTTTGGGAGGCCAAAGTAGGTGGATCGCCTGAGGTCAGGAGTTTAAGACCAGCCAGACCAAGAAGGCGAAACCCTGTCTCTACTGAAAATACAAAAATGAGCCAGGTGTGGTGGTGATGCCTGCAATACCAGCTACTCAGGAGGCTGAGACAGGAGAATCACTTGAACCTGGGAGGCGGAGGTTTCAGTGAGCCAAGACGGCGCCACTGCATTCCAGTCTGAGAGACGCAGTAAGACTTCATCTCAAAAAGAAACAAACAAAATGTATAACGGTAAAATCCAGGTCTAACTAAGTCTAAAAGATATCTGTCAATAAGTACTTAGTAAGAATTCTATGTTATGTTTATGTAGCTCAAGTGTCAGAGTTTTTCTTTCTTCATCTATATAAAATAATTAGGCTTACTACAATTGATATGTGCCTTAGATTTGAAGAAAATCAGTCAGTGGTAATTTTTATTATCCTTGAAATGGCACCACTTAAGTAGTTGCCACACATAGATAATAATCTGTGAAAACATGCCAAGGTCCCTGGGATTGTTTCCTTGTTATGGCAGAATTCATTTGGAAAAAATATATAACCTCTGAGAGACTGTCTTTACCTAGGAGAGCCAAAGTGGTGCCCATCCTGTCTGCATCATTAGGAATGTTTTTGAATTGCTGTTTTATATAGAAAAAAATGAAGATATACTCTAGGCACATGTAATATTCACCATCAATTAACTAATAGGGTCCCACTAAGTGGTTAACTGAGAAGTCAAAATATTGGCCTCCAGGGACCAGGAAAATCTGTGCAAATATGGGTGTATTAACATAACCAAATTTTAGAGTGTTAAAGGATGCCATGGCTGGTTAATCCATTGGTCAAGTGACTAAGAAGGGAATTCATGTCGTGATAAAAAAGACATGGAACCACTCTGTGGACTGATCTATAACTGGCCACTCTGTATAATAATATTGAAACCTCCTCTGGAGGAATTCACTGACAAGGTGATGCTAGAATCCATCTCGACAGTGTTTTTTATTTCTGGATGGTTTACCACAACCAGCATATTTGAGACTGGGAAAGAAGGTATGGTATTTTTAAAGTCCCCATTTGAAACCAGATCATTTGAATGTAGGCTAAAGCAGAGGCACTTTGCCAAGGGGCTACCATTGGCCTGACACTTTCAGCAAGGACCCAGCATTGGCCATTTTGCATTTGCCTAGCACTGGACATTTCCCGTGCAGGACCTCTTGGACTACCTCACCTGCAATCAATCTGATATTGACTGTTTTACAAAAGAGATACCAGAATTTCAAAAATAGGCAAGGCAAATGCATATCTTAAATGAGCTATCCTAGCATTTCTGCTGATCCACACCCCTCCCCACAAACAGTTTAGACAATCTGTTTAAAAACTGGATTACTTATGCCATTTTATATCTGTCTCTGCTGCCATGTTGACTGTAGATTAAGTAACCTCAGTCATTTCACAAACTGCATAATCTTCTGATCATTTGCTGAGGGTGGTCTGTGGGCAACATTTTACAAATATCCAATTGCAAATGATTTTATTGATTCTTAGAGTGTTTAAAGATTGCTGTGTTAAACTATTTGTGAAATAGAGGATTAAACTCATTTAAATGTTAATCTTCTTCAGTGCATGAATCATGCATTCAGCCTGTTTTAGTTCCTCCATGATAGTTGTCAGAAAGTTTAGCAAGAAAAGTACTTACAGTATCATTGAATTATTCTTGTCAACTAAAGTGATATTTGGTCATCATGTGAGTAAGACAGGCTCTCACATTGAGTGAATACTATTAAAAAACTAGATCTTATTTTTTCTGGAAAGAATAATTGTACTTAACATTTTGATAGGAAACTTTGACTTTCTAAAAAACTATCATAAGTATATAAGTAAATATACATGACATTTTAAGTGGAATTTCTATAGTCATATAAATTTGTTTCCTTTCTTATAGTCAACAGGTTCATATTATTCCTCTTCAATATAGTCTTGAAACTTTTTTCTTTTTTTTTTTTTTGCTTTTTGAGATGGAGTCTCACTCTGCTGCCCAGGCTGGAATGTAGTGGCATAATCTCGGATCACTGCAACCTCTGCCTCCTGGGTTTGAGCAATTCTCCAATTCTCCTGCCTCATCCTCCCGAGTAGCTGGGATTGCAGGAACCCACCACCATGGTCAGCTAATTTTTTGTATTTTTAGTAAAGATGGGGTTTCACCATGTTGGCCAAGCTGGGCTTTAACTCCTGACCTCGTTCTCCCAAAGAGCTGGAATTACAGGCGTGAGCCACCGCACCCAGCCTGTTCAATGCAGTCTTCGTAATCTTTATTATTCTTTGTGACTCAGTTCCATGCAGGAATTCGATATGTGAACGAACAGCCTATACATCCAATAGAATAGAGGCGACATAAGTGAAAGATACAGTGTATTTCATAATGTGCTGCACTTAGAGGTTTACTCTCAGGCCAACAGTTATGAAATAGTGCTACCCCACTATTTCCTTACTCTGTGTTGCAGATTGAACGTTTGTATTCCTCCAAAATACATATGTTGAAGCCTTAACCCTCAAGTTGCTGTGTTTGGAGATACGACTTGTGAGGAGGTGATAAGGGTTAAATAAAGTGGGTCCTACTCCAGTATAGCTGGTGTCCTTATAAAATGAGGAAGAGATAATAGAGCTCTCTCTTCCCACCATGTGAGGACACAGTGAGACGGTAGCCATCTCCAAGCCAGGAAGAGAACCCTCACCAGAAATCAAACAAATCAAACACTGCTGAACCTTGATCTTGAACATTCCAGCATCCAGAACTATGAGAAAATAAATTTCTGTGGTTTAAGCCATGCAGTCTGTGATATTTCTTTATGGTAGCCCAAGCAGACTAAGGCACTTCTATTTGGACTTTCCTCCCCCAGTACACACATCCTTATAAATGTACTGGTATTTATCAAGACCCCAAATTATACTAGGTCCATGCCATGATTTGATTACTTTATATTATTACTGTGTGTTTCAAAGCATTTGAGTTCAATATTCCCCAGACAAATCACATTGTTTACCTTTATTTGATATACAAAGAACCTAAGAGCAAATAAATTTGTATTATTAAGTGGCCAAGTTTTTCTCTGCCTTTTCAGTTCTAGAATCTATGAAGACCATTTCAAATTATTCACAAGTTATCTTGGTTAATTCTAAGTTGCCATTCAGTCTTGCATTAGAGTGGCAATATCAATTAGCTAATATTTGAATCTCTATTCTCTGCAAGTCATTCCACTATATATTTGGGCAACACAAAGTTTAAGACCATCTTTCTTTGAAGAGGCTTATAGTGCAATGAAGAAACAAAGCATAAGCTGTTAAAGGCTCAGTTTTGCTTCAGATATGAGTAAAATAATAACAAAAAAGATATCACAAAGTAAGTCACAGGTCGACTGAAAGGTCACAAATGTGGAGGAGTATTAGTATTCCTGAATAGAAGCATGAATGCATACTAACGTAAATATTTCACAGAAGTATTCTTAAAGAAGGGAAATGACATGGATTGCATCATTCAAAGGACTGGGGTAAATCAGTATTGTTTGCAGAGAGGACATGAGAAGGTAAATAGTTGATAGAAGCTTGAAGAGGTTGGCTGAAGCAAGATAATGGAGGAACATCAAAACCAGCCCAGGGTCTATGGACTGTTCTTCTGCAGGTAATGGGAAAAAACAGAATGGAAATGACATCAAAAGATGACTGTGGTTATAATATTCAGGACCAAGTGAAGGGGAAGGCCCAGAAGGTAGGTACCACAGCCAGGGGGCTTTTGTAGGAACTGAAAGGATCAGGTGCAAAAGACAGGCAGAGTAGAAGTTAAAGGAAGATCATACTGAAAGGTGGATGCCATTTTCTCTTGAAACATTAACTTTGAAAAGACAAAAGTAGTATTCCATGGTGCATATATGCCACAGTTTCTTCATCCACTCCTTGATTCATGGGCATATGTGTTGGTTCTATGTTTTTGTGATTGCAAATTGTGCTGCTATAAACATGCATGTATATCTTTTTCACATAGTGACTTCTTTTCCTCTGGGTAGATACCCAGTAGTGGAATTGATGGATCAAATGATAGTTGAATGAATTAATGGCATTCATAGTGACCTGGATGAGACTGGAGACTATTATTCTAAGTAAAGTAACTCAGTAGTGGAAAACCAAATATTATCTGTTCTCACTCACATGTGAGAGGTAAGCTATGAGGATACAAAGGCATAAGAAAGACACGTTGGACTTTGGGGACTCACAGGGAAAGGGTGAGGAGGAAATGAGGGATAAAACACCACAAATTGGGTGCAGTGTACACTGCTGAGGTGACGAGTGCACCATAACGTCACAAATCACCACCAAACAACTTACTCATGTAACCAAACACCACTGTTTCCCAATGACCTCTGGAAATATGTAAATTTAATATAAAAGACAAAAGTAATAAACATTCATTAAACAAGTTTAGAGTATTTATTTATTAAAAATTAGTGTTGAATTAAAGGTTAAATATCTCTCATTATCCCTTCTCATGCTGTGGGGAAGAAACTACATTTAAAAGTACAACAGGATCTTTCCAGGATTTTTCCTGTTTTTGCCTTAATTTGAAGTAAAAAACTACTTACCAAGACTGGTGACTTTTTGTCTTGCGTGTGCATAGGCTGTATCATATTCATCACTGGTGTGGCAAGCATCAATTACATTCATCTGTTTTCCTGATTCCTTAAATTTGCAGTCAACACATCAGATCATACTTCAGAGGTCCACCTCTAATCTGTTAGAAAAATTTTCCTTCAGCAGTTACTTATTCATTTATGCATTGGACATTTTAAACACATATAAAAGAAGAGAGAATAATGTAATTAACCCTCACATACCTTCACCCACAATATACATAGACCAGTCTTTTTTAAATCTCTTATCCTCTCCTTAGGATCTACCCCCTACTAGCTATTGTAAAGCAGTTCTTAGGCATTATACTTTAGGATGGGTCTCTATGAGATAAGGATTCTTTTTTTTTTAAGTGTAAACACAATTCTAGTATGGCCCTTAAAATTTTCTTAACAAAGATTTACAAGAAAAAAACAAACAAGCCCGTTCAAAAATGGGCAAAGGATATGAACAGACACTTTACAAAAAAAGACATACATGAAGCCAACAAACATATGAAAAAATGCTCATCATCTCTGGCCATTAGAGAAACGCAAATCAAAACTACATTGAGATACCATCTCATGCCAGTTAGAATGGCGATCATTAAAAAATCTGGAGACAGCAGATGCTGGAGAGGATATGGAGAAATAGGTACACTGTTACACTGCTGGTGGGAATGTAAATTAGTTCAACCATTGTGGAAGACAGTGTGGCAATTCCTCAAGGACCTAGAACTAGAAATTCCATTTGACTCAGCAATCCCATTACTGGGCATATATCCAAAGGACTATAAATCATTCTACTATAAGGACACATGCACACGAATGTTCATTGCAGCACTGTTTACAATAGCAAAGACCGGGAACCAACCCGAATGCCCATCGATGATAGACTGGACTGGGAAAATGTGGCACATATATACCATGGAATATGATGCAGCAATCAAAAATGATGAGTTTGTGTCCTTTGTAGGGACATGGATGAATCTGGAGAACATCATTCTCAGCAAACTGACACAAGAGCAGAAAATGAAATACCGCATATTCTCACTCATAGGTGGGTGATGAACAATGAGAACACATGGACACAGGGAGGGGAGCACTACACACTGGGTCTGTTGGGGGGAATAAGGGAGGGACAGCAAAGGGGGGAGTTGGGGAGGGATAGCATGGGGAGAAATGCCAGATGTGGGTGAAGGGGAGGAAGGCAACAAATCACACTGCCACATGTGCACCTATGCAACTATCTTGCATGTTCTGCATAGGTACCCCAAAACCTAAAATGCAATAAAAAAATTTTTATTAACAATTCCTTAAAATCATCCAATGGCCAGTCAGTATCCACATTGATTCAATTAGTTCACATATATCTTTACATATAATTTGTTTGAAGCCAGAGCCAGAGAAGGTCCACACATTGCATTTGGTTGATGCGATTTTCTTTTCTTTTTCTTTTTTCTATTTTGAGACAGGGTCTGTCTCTGTTGCCAAGGCTGAAGTGCAGTGTCACAATGATGACTCTATGCAATCTTTGCCTCCTGGGCTTAAGCAATCCTCCCACCTCAACCTCCCAAATAACTGAGGCTACAGACATGTGCCACCATGCTAGCTAATTTCTGTAGCTTTTGCAGAGACAAGGTCTAACCATGTTGCCCAGGCTAGTCTCAAACACCTGAGCTCAAGTGGTCCTCCTGCCTCATTGCCTCCCAAAGTACTAGGATTACAGGCAAGACCCCCACACATACCAGGCTGATATGATTTTCAAGTTTCTTGTAATCTATATTAGTTTACTTCCCGCTTTTATAATTTTCTTGCCATTGGTTTATTGAAGAAAGCAACTTATTTGTCCTGTCAAATATCCTGAATTTTGGATTTGGCTGATTGCATCCCTGTGGTATCATTTCGCATGTTTCTCTAACGCTGTGTTAGTATTTTTAGAAATACTTGAGTTTTCAACTTATCTGATGTATTACAATCTATGCTAGCCATTATGTTTTCTGATGTTTGCATTGTGTTTCTTTGGCCAGTGGGAGTCCCATCAAGTTGGTTCCTGTGTAGTGTAGAGGAGATGCCAGTGGAATGGTAATTCCCTTACTTTCTGGTATGACAAGATGTTCAGACTCAACCTATGCATTTGCTGCCTCAGACCTGGAATCAGCCATTTCTCTAAGGAGCCTCCCTTCCTCTTAGTGGAAAATTATATTGAGAAACCATAATCTTGGTGCTGCAGGTGCTCTTGACTGCAGGGTTGGCTATAACTTCTGGGCCTTTTCATTGCTCAGAGCTGGGAAATGGTTTTGTTTTGTTTCAAAAATAAAATTATATCCCGGATTTATGTTGATATTTTCTATTCAAATTTAAGGTTACAGAGTTTTCACTTATCTTCTTTCTCATATTAGTACTTCTTTTCTTTGATGCTAAAAATCTTGGTTCCTAATGGTGCTAACATAATTACTATTTGGCTTACCATACAATATATATTTATTTGTTTCAAAATTGTAATTCTGGTAATTTTACTAACAGGTAAATGATCACGCTGCCCCTAAGGAAGACCACAGACAAAATCCAGACTATGGAGTATTCTGCATGAACAAAGCACCTGGTTTCTGCCATAAGCCAATGACATAAAAACAAGGATGAGGAAGAGTACTTTTCTAGATTAAAGAGACTTAAGAAACCTAGTGACCAACTATGATGTGTGAACTGTTTGAAGTGTAATTCAGAGAACCAACTGTAAAAAGATTTTTCAAAGAAAATCGGGGTGTGACTATGGACAGGTTGATAGATGATGCCAAGAAAGTATCGTTAATTTTTTAGGTATGTTATGGCATTTTGTTTATGTAAGAAAGTGCAATATATTCTGTAGAGGCATACTGAGCTATGCAGGGTGATGTCACAGGAAAGCAGGAGATTGCTTTAAGACATTTTGGCAAAGAAAAAAGTAAAACAAAAAAGGACGGATGAATAAATGTGACAAAACATTGATCATTATTGAATCTGGGTGGTGGGTATAGAGGGCTTCGTTATACTGTTCTTCTACTTTTGAGGATGCTTGAAACTTCTTATAATAAAAATAGTCTTTCTATGATTCATGGCTCACTGAGAAAAATCCAACCTCTGTACCCTATTGGATCTTCTTATCTAATCCGATCCTACTTTTCCAGATTTGCCTGTGAACGCTGCCACTCATGCACACTGCACAGCTGTAGTGAATGACTTGTGTAACCTGACTGTCCTTGCTGCTTTGCTTATACTGTTTCCTCCACTTACGAGTCCTCTCCACCCATTATTCTGAGAAGAATGCCCCAGAGATATGGTTAAAAACACTGCTTATAGTAACTACCATTTACTGAGTGTTTACACTTGGCAATGGAATGCACTGGGTAATGATTCATATTCTTTTCTTTTTTTTATACTTTTTATTTTTGAGACAGAGTCTTCCACTGTCGCCCAGGCTGGAGTGCAGTGGTGCAATCTCAGCTCACTGCAAACTTCGCCTCCCAGGTTTGAGTGATTTTCATGCGCCACCACATCTGGTTAATTTTTGTATTTTTTAGTAGAGATGGTGTTTCGTCATGTTGGCCAGGCTGGTGTTGGAATCCTGGCCTCAAGTGATCCACCCACCATGGCCTCCCACAGTGCCGGGATTACAGGTATAAGTCACCACAACTGGTCAATGTTCATTTCTAAACAATCCTGAGATATACCTGAGAAAGAGAGGAAACCAGATCAAAGAGGTGAAGGTGAAGTAATCTGCTCATAGTGCATTTCATTCTGAGGCATATTATGCCATTTGTTTGTTCGTTTAACTGTATCAGTGGTTGTCAAATTTTGGAGTGACATTAGGTCATCTGGAACAGTTATTTTCACACACAGATTCAAGAGGCATACCTTCTGGATCCTGACTTTTTCCAGCTGCACTGGAGTCCTGCAGCTGATCTTTTCACCAGGGTGTCAAGAGGGTGCTGTGACTTGTGGTCTTTAAACCACACTTTGAGAAATACTGCAATATACCACACTATAACCTCTTTTCATTCTTTCTGTCACCACCTGCAGACCCCAGGTCCTATTAATGAGATCATATATGTAAAATGATTTTGTATATCTTCTATTACCTTGAATATGGAAGGTATTATTATATTGCCTTATATGGTTACAAGGGAAACATTTTAATATTTCAAATTTGGATTGTAAAATGCAATCTGGGAAAGAGAATTCATTAATGTCATCAACAAATATATTGAGCGGCTCTGTGTGTTGTGCAAAAGATTCATGTACCTGAATTGAAATGCACGTATCATCATCGGGAAGAAATGTTTTATCTGCCTTTGCCTTCCACTCCAGATGTTTTATGGGGTAGGCTGAATTTTCACAAACAAAAATGACATTATTTCCAGTGAAACTCTCTGTATTTTTAGGAGGCGAAGAAATAACAGTAGCTACAAAAGAAGTGAGAAATCTGTGCCCAAAATGGCTCCCATACAGTTTGGAGGCTCCTCAAAAAATGAAAAATAGAGCTTGCATATGGTCCAGCAATCCCACTGCTGGGTATATATCCCACTGAAAGGAAATCAGTATATTTAAGAGATATCTGCACTCCCAAGTTTACTGCAGAGCTGTTCACAATAGCCAAGATTTGGAAGCAACCTAAGTGTCCATCAACAGATGAATGGATAAAGAAAATGTGAGACTTACACACAATAGAGTACTATTCAGACATAAAAAGAAACAAAAGGCCAGGCACGGTGGCTCACACCTGTAATCCCAGCACTTTTTGGGAGGCTAAGGTGGGCGGATCACAAGGTCAAGAGATTGAGACCATCCTGGGCAACATGGTGAAACCCTGTCTCTACTAAAAATACAAAAATTAGCTGGGTGTGGTGGTGGGCGCCTGTAGTCCCAGCTACTTGGGAGGTTGAGGCAGGAGAATCTCTTGAACCCAGGAGGCAGAGATTACAGTAAGCTGAGGTTGCGCCACTGCACTCCAGCCTGGTAGCATAGCGAGCCTCCATCTCAAAGAAACAAAAAACAAACTAACAACAACAAAAAAAACCAAAAAAACTCTGTCATTTCCAATAATAAGGATGGAACTGGAGATCATTGTGTTAAATGAAGTAACCCAGGCACAGAAAGGCAAAGATCACATGTTCTCACATATCTGTGAGATCTAAAAATCAAAACGATTGAACTCATGAACACAGAAAGTAACAGGATGGTTACCAGAGTCTGGGAAGGGAAGTTGAGGGATAGTGGGGGATGTGGGGATGATTGATAAGTACAAAAAAATATAAAGTTAGAAAGAATGAATAAGACATACTATTTGATTGCACAGCAGGTTGATTATAGTCAACAATAACTTAAGTGTACATATTAAAATAAATAAAAGAGTGAAATTGGATTATTTGTAACACAAAGGACAAATGCTTGAGGGGATGGATATCCCATTCCCCATGATGTGGTTATTTCACATTGCATGTCTGTATCAAAACATCTCACGTGCCCCACAAATATATATACCCACTATGTACCCACAAAAATTAAAAATAAAAATTTTTTTGTAAATGTCTCCAGTGTCTAAGGAAATATTTCTGGAAATAATTTGTGCATATGTAAATGCAACTGGGGCCGGGTGCGGTGGCTCACACCTGTAATTCCAGCACTCTGGGAGGCTGAGGCAGACCGATCACCTGAGGTCAGGAGTTCGAGACCAGCGTGGCCAACATGGTATAACCCTGTCTCTACTAAAAATACAAAAATTAGTCAGGCCTGGTGGAATGTGCTTGTAATCCAAGCTACTCAGGAGGCTGAGGCAGGAGAATTGTTTGAACCTAGGAGGTAGAGGCTGCAGTGAGCCAAGATTGTGCCACTGCACTCCAGCTTGGGCAGCAAAGTAAGACTCCATCTCAATAAAAATAAAAATAAATAAATGCAACTGGAACAAATAATTAGATCTTTTTTCAGTACTCACATAGTCAGTAGACTTTAAGTCAAAATTTCTGCAAAAATCTGTATAGTATTTATGCAGCATGAAAAAGGGAATCCACTAGCAAAAAAACTTTGCTTAGAAACTCATTCAGAGCTCCCTCTCATTTAGTTGAATATGGACTTTTTTTTTTTTTTTTTCAGACAGAGTGTGTATCTGTTGCTCAGGCTGGAGTGCAGTGGTGTGATCTCAATTCCCTGCAACCTCCACCTCCTGGGTTCCAGCAATTCTCCTGCCTCAGCCACCTGATTAGCTAGGACCACAGGTATAGGCCACCATCCCTGGCTAAATTTTGTATTTTTAGTAGAGACAGGGTTTCAACATGTTAGCCAGACTGGTCTCGAACTCCTGACCTCAAGTGATCTGCTTGCCTCAGTCTCCCAAAGTGCTGGGATTACAGGAGTGAGTCACTGTGGCCAGTCAAATATGGACTATTTAGAATGGGAAAAAGCTTCTGTCAAAATTTCCAAAAGACCTGGTGAAAATGGAAGCTGTGAAGAGTGTTTGCTAAGTTGGGTGGGGGATGTTGAAGAAGAAAAAGTAGGAAAATAATGTGGAAAAAGAAATGATGTATCTGTTAAGGAGCTCATATCTAAAATACATAAATATTATAATTCAATAAAAATAAAAATAACACAATGAAAAACTGACAAACCACCTGAATAGACATTCCTTCAAAGACGATATACTAAAGGCCAATAGGCACATGAAAAATTGACAACGGATCTGAATACACATTTCTCCAAAGGCAATATACAAAAGGTCAATAGGCACATGAACAGATGCTCAGCTTCGTGAGCCAACTGGGAAAAGTAAATCAAAATTACAATGAGACAGCCCTTCACACACACACTAGCAGGGCTCCAGTCAAAAATACAGATGGTAACAAGAGGTGATGAGCACCTGGAGAAACCAAAACCCTCACATATTGCTGGTAGGAATGTAAATATTGTAGAAGAAAACCAATCCAGAAGTAACAAAGAGTTATCTTGTAAGGCAGCAATTCTACCCATAGCTACATACCTAAAAGAAATGAAAATATGTCCACCAAAAAACTCCATGAATTTTCATAACAGCATTATTCCTAGTAGCCAAGAACTGGGAACAACCCAAATGTCATCAACTGATGGATGGGTAAATAAAATGTGATATGTCCATGCAATGCAGTATTCTTCAGCAATAAAAAGGAATGAAGGACTGACCCATGCTACAATGTGGATGAAGCTGGAAACCCTTTTGTTAAGTATAAGAAGTGAGTCACAAAGGACCACATATTATATGTCCAGAAAAGGAAGCCTCTGGAGACTAAAATAGATTAGTGATAGTCCAGGGCTCGGCAGGATAGAGGACTGGAGAGTGAGGGCTTATAGGAATGAGGTTTCTTTGGGGTAATAAAAATATCCTAAAATGGATTGTGGTGATGGATGCAGAAGCCTGTGAATCTACTAGGGTCATTGCATCATACCCTTTAAATGGGTGAATTGTATGGCATGTGAATTATGTCTCAATAAAGCTGTTAACAAAAAAGGACCATATCAAAAAATATGAAAGATGTTCTTGATACTACAACATGTGGAACAAAAACAGCCATTACTCTAAGATCTCATTTTCACTGTAAGAAAGTGAAAATGAGAGAGAGAAAAAATTTGTTTAATTCCTATGCAACAAGCTTTATGTAATTCTTATTTAACATGGCCAGCTGGCAAGACAGGTATTTTCCAATTTTACAGATTACTTCAAAGAAGCAGGTCAGTTGTATTCTTAAGTGACAGAGTACATATTTAAACAAGGTTTGTCTGTCTACAAAATATTTTGTTTTTGAGACAGAGTCTTGCTCTGTTGCCAGGCTGGAGTGCAGTGGTGCAATCTCGGCTCACCCCAACCTCCGCCTCCTGGGTTCAAGTGATTCTTCCGCCTCAGCCTCCAGAGTAGCTGGGACCACAGGTACGTGCCACCATGCCAGGCTAGTTTTTGTACTTTTAGTAGAGACGGGGTTTCACCATGTTGGCCAGGATGGTCTCAATCTCTTGACCTCGTGATCAGCCCATCTTGGCTTCCCAAAGTATTGGGATTACAGGTGTGAGCCACCATGCCTGGCCAAAGTAAATATTTTTTCAATTACACCATTTGGTCTCTGTATTTCAGCTAGTTTTACAATTTTATTTTGATAATGGAGCTAAATGTAAAACAGGGCCTTTATTCTATTTGTGTTATTTTTACTTTTTAAAATTTATATAAAAATGGGCCGGGCTCGGTGGCTCACACCTGTAATCCCAGAACTTTGGAAGGCCAAGGCGGGTGGATCATTTGAGGTCAGGAGTTCAAGACCAACCTGGCCAACATAGTGAAACTCCACCTCTACTAAAAATATAAAAATTAACTGGGCGTGGTGTCACGAGCCTGTAATCCCAGCTACTCAGGAGGTTAAGACAGGAGAATCTCTTGAACCGGGAAGGCGGAGGTTGCAGTTGAGACTGCATCATTGCACTCCACGCTGCCTGGGTGACACAGTAAGACTCCATCTTGAAAAAAAAAAGTTTATATCTATATATAGTCAGTGTTAGGGAGTACATATATATACAAATGTCCTAAACTTCTACCAGTTGACTCAGGGCACATCTTTTATTCATTTAGAAGATAAAACTAAAAGTGCATGCATATGTGGCTGGGCACGGTGGCTCATGCCTGTAACCTCAGCACTTTGTGGGGCCTAGGGGGTTGAATAATTTGACGTCAGGAGTTTGAGACCAGCTGGGCCAACATGGTGAAAACCTGTCTCTATTAAAAATACAAAAATTAGCCAGACAGTGTGGCTCACACCTGTATTCCCAGCTATTTGGGAGGCTGAGGGAGGAGAATCGCTTGAACTCCAGAGGTGGAGGTTGCAGCGAGCTGAGATCTCACCACTGCACTCCAGTCTGGGCAAGAAGAGCAAGACTCCATCTCAAAAAAAAAAGTATATGAATATGCATATCTTTTATTATATATACTAAAATTTCCTCCTGAAAAATAATGTAATGTCATTGTTACATAGCTCAGTTTTATCTTAAGTGATACAGCATCTTGGAAAATTGACTTTGTTATGACCCAGGGTAAAATAATCAAGACTTTTTAATCTAGCTATGTGAATTATCTCACTCACTTTTTAAAAATTATTTATTTGTTGTAGTCTACATAGCAATTGATGTTAAGACTGTATAATTATTTCATGGCTGATGAGGTTCTATAAAGGTTGATAGATTTTATAAATTTTATATTCTATGGCTTATATTTCTCAATATTAAGTATCTTTTTCATTAGTAGTAATCTCAGGATCTAAGAACATGTTCAGTCAATTTAACATTAATTTTTCTTTTTGTCCTGAGAAAGCGGAAATGTCAGTGCCAAAGGCACACAGTGAAAAAACAGAAATCACATAAATTCCCCCTTTCAAGGGCAAAAAAGTAGTGCATGTGGTCCTTGGACACATTAACTTGTCCACATCAAATCAAAAATAAATGAGATAAGAAAAAAAAAGTGGACTAGTGTGAAATTGTTGCTTGTCAACATTAGGGAGTACATTTTATATCAAGAAACTCATAAAGAATAGATGGTAGCTTAGCTCTCTTAACCACCAAAATTTTTGTTTTAGCTGGTGGTAAGAGCTCTCAATATTTGGAAATAGTTTTTTCCCCTTCTCTTTTGGTGGTATGCTTTGATGTTTAATGATAGTAGCTTTTTCTTGGGCTTAAATGAATCAAATCAGTTTGTTTTTATCCTGAATTGCCCACAAATCAATTATGTATTTTTGACAAAAGGGCACTCTGATACTGACTCCATCATTCCAGCTAATGTCATGTTTTAATCAGGAAGGCTAGCCCTTTAATTTCCCTGTATATTACAAATGTAATAGACTCACAGTAGGCCGTGCTAAAATCACTCATGATAAATCTATCTGTCTTGTCTATAAAAGGTCTCACAGACTTTCCATATCCCCAGCATGACCAAAGTTCAAATTCAATTTATCATATTATATGCCAAAACCCCAAAGAAAATTACACCCAATGGACTGTTAAACCATATTAGGTTTGTATTATTTATCTCAAGAACATTGAATCAGATTTAAGTAAGGTGCAGCCTTGAAAGTAGTTTAATGGATTTTGGCTTGTTGTTGCTGATAAGTGTGTATGTGCGTGTATACATGTATACACGCACATATATAAAACAGTGTGTTTATATATGCGGGAAAATCATAATTGTGTTGGTAAATTGGTCATTTTGCAAAACGTGAATTCAGACCATTACAGGAAGCTATTAACATATTATGAATCAACAGAATAATGGTTAATTATGTTTTTGTAAATGTGATTTTTTTTAAAGGCTTGTCATGAAATTCTGAAGGAATCCTACTCACTGAATTCATTTTCCTCCACGTTAACTTCAAATAGTGCTACTAATATCCATGTAGACATTAGAGTATGGAAGGGGTAACCAAATCAAGAATGGTAAGATTCCATACTCTTGAATAACTGATGCCATCAGTCCTTTAGACCCGTATTCTCAGCCCAAGAAACTCACAAATTATACTGAGTCGTGAATAAATAATTAGAAGTGATGTCGAAGATCTGAAAACTAGCTTTGATGACTTCAAATATGATACTAGAAGAGGTACGCTGTTAAATTAGTTTTCTTTAAAAACTAAAGAAAAAATGGACACTGGAAGGAAAACTTAGTCTTATAATCATTAATAATAATTATAATGATAGGCCAGGCACAGTGGCTCATGTCTGTAATCCCAGCACTTTGGGAGGCCACGGTGGGAGGATCACTTGAGCCCAGGAGTTCAAGACAACATGATAAAACCTGTTTCTACCAAAAATCCAAAAAGTTAGCTGGGTGTCATGATGCATGCCTGTAGTCCCAGCTATTTGGGAGGCTGAGATATGAGGATCACTTGTGCTCAGGAGGTCAAGGTTGCAGTGAGTACTGATTGCACCACTGCACTCCAGCCTGGACAACAGAGTGAGACTTCATCTCAAAATAATAATAATAAGTATTATTATTATTATTATTATCATATCAGTCTTACTTCAAGTGTCACTATAGTTCTATTATTCTGGAGAAAATGACTCTAGTTTCTCATTTCAAACAGAATGCACATATAATAATAGGCTAAAGTGGATGGGAGAAATTCTTTTCAACACCTGGATCTTAGGCAAAAGCATTCTCTTTGCTAAACTTGTGGAATCCTCAGGAGTCTTGGATTTCAGGACATTCGGTACTGCAAATGCTCTGCACACCTTGTGCATTTGCATTTGTGATTCTAGCACTGTGTTAGAATGGGTTGACATCGTCACAGTGGGGGACATCGCTGGCTAACCCTTATTTTATTCTGAGAATCTGCCTCTTGAGATCTCAAATATTTACTTGTAAGAAACAAATGTAACAGGGAAAATTATACCAATGGACTTTTGAAAACTAATTGCAGTAATCAGACATGAAATACACCTGTCTAGAGTGTGCCCATGCAATAAAGTGGATTCTGGGCACTGAGGAAACTGTTGCACTTACACTGTTTTATGAATAGCTATTTCCAGATGTATGTTTTGAAGTATTTAATAAGCCATTTAGAACTCCAGAGAGCATGCATTAGGACATTGGAAAATCTGTAAGAAATTGGAGCAACTTGTTTCTGAAGGCTGATTTATCTTAACATGGAGATGTAAAACTACCTTTGTGAAAGTTGCTGTTGTGATTGCTTTATTTTTCTTCATCTTTCCCAACAAGTAGAGTAGTTTTCTGTCTACATTGGCTTATTTCTCCTATCAAGAACATTGTAGCCTTGTGAGAACTATATTTGTCTTCTTATGGTTCTTCAGTGTACCAAAATAAATGCAAATGAATGAAATGTTTCATTAACATTGGAAGTCTTTTCTACTTCTTTATCAAGTAATGTGGATCTACAGTGTATTTTCATTCTTTCAGAGGATGTAAGTTTTGACTCTCACACCGAAACATAATTTCATCCAATTAATTAACCCAATCACATTTTTAAATATGCTGAGTTCATCAAAGATATAATTTGTAGTTATTAAGGCATTTACCCTTCATTGCTTCTTATTAGTTTTAATTCCATTTTGACATCACTAAATAAAAATTCTCTTACTATTATAAAATAAACAGAAACATTTGCTATTACTCTTGAAGTCACATAGTTAAACTCTACACTTCCTAATTTTTTGATTCTTGAGTAGTTTGAATATGGAGTACTAAATCAAGCCCTGGACAACTATCTCTACATACTTGAGTTTTTTTAGATCTGCTGGAGGTCAAATGATCTAGACATTAAATCAGATTGTGACCATAAAACAGATTCTAGGCCCTTATGTCATCTCAACACATACAGTCAAGGTCAGAAATAGAAAAACACATGCAGAGATCTATATCTTTTATCCTTTAATAAGAATCGAATCTTTTATTCTTTAATAAGAAACGAAAAGATCTGTATCTTTTATTCTTTAATAAGAATTGAATTGAGTGCAGATTCCGTATTACCTGAATTACAAGGGCCTTTATGTTTCATGCCACTATTGGCGTTCGCCTGAAAGTTTAGCTTCCTGAACTGGCAGACATTTTTGCAGTTTTTTTCCTGATTCACACAGAAACACTGTGGCTCAGTGATTCTCCATCTGTCAGCACCTCTGCATCCAGGACCATGCCATTTTGTTCACACACTGATCACAGAAATGGCTGTTTGACCAGGTGCAGTCGCTCACACCTGTAATCCCATAACTTTGAGAGGCTGAGGCAGGTGGATCACTTGAGGTCAGGAGTTTGAGACCAGCATGGCCAACATTGTGAAATCCCATCTCTACTAGAAATAAAAAAATTATCCAGGCCTGGTAGTGGGTACTTGCAATCCCAGCTACTCAGGAGGCTGAGGCAGGAGAATCACTTGAACCCCAGAGGTGGAGACTGCAGTGAGCCAAGATGGTACCACTGTACTCCAGCCTGGGCAACATAGCAAGACTCCATCTCAAAAAAAAAAAAAAGTGTTTCTGCCCATATGCCATCCTTCCAAGTAGAGCTGCATCGATCCAACACAGTCCTGGACAGGAAGCGTGCAGTCTGGGAGCAGAGTTCTAAATCACATTTTACACAGCTGTCATCTCCTCTGAATAACCTCAGCCAGCATTCGTGACACAAAGGGAGGAGACTCTGCAAACCATGTAAAGGTTGTAGCAGGGCTGCAAGCACTCCTATGCTCACCAGAGGCTTCATTCCAAGCCATTCATTCATGCCAACTTTGAATCTCTGGTTCTAAACCGAAAGGAAAAAAAAGTCTCCATTTTTCATCTTGTTTTTCCCTCTTTCTCCTCCAGGAAAATTATAAATCTGCCACAGATGATTTCAAGCCAACATTGACATCAGATTCCAAGTCTAGAGAGGATAAATAGGATATTTAAAAATCCACAAATGCTCTTCTGGGATGCAATTTTTTAAAAGACAGCTTTTGGGTTTAAAACAAACTATAATCTTGACAGCAGAATTGTAGTTTTTGCCTCCTGATTGGTTCTGGAAGCTAAACCCTAAGAGAGCTATTGTATGAGAGTAAAATTGTTTTATAGTGAAGTCCAAGAAGTATTAATAAAGAAAAAGTATAAAGTTTATTATCATATGTGATTTAAAAATTGTTAGGGAATTATTTTCCATTCTTTTTTTTTTTTTAACCTCCTTCCCTCTCTCTTTCTTCCTGCTTCCTTCCTTTATTTCTTCTTAGTCATAAGACTAACATGTCAAATTCATTTAGGCTACTATTTTATGAAATACTAGAAAGTATCTATGGCCCAACTAAATTGGCTTTTGTTCATTTGGGGGTCAAGTGAGGTTCTGGGCATTATTTAACGTACGATGACTGTAACATAACTACTAAGCGAACAAGTGTGGTGACTCAGACCTGTAATCCCAGCACTTCGGGAGGCCAAGGCGGGCCTGAGGTCAGGAGTTTGAGACCAGCCTGTCCAACATTGTGAAACCCCGCTCTACTAAAAATAAAAAAAAATTAGCCAGGTGTGGTGATGGGCACCTGTAATCCCTGCTACTCTGGAGGCTGAGGCAGGAGAATCACTTGAACCCGGGAAGCGGAGGTTGCAGTGAGCTGAGATTGCACTGCTGCACTCCAGCCTGGGCAACAGAGCAAGACTTTGTCTCAAAAAGAAAAAAAAAGTAAAAATTAAAAAAAATAAAATAACTATTAGGCAGTAATAAAGCATAGGACTTCTTGTTAAACATGGTCAAAGAGTTCTCACATGAATTATGGTTTTCTCCTCAAACTCCCCTAAATTGATACTGAAGAAATTTTAAAAACACAAACTGACAAAGGCAAAGAGAACAGGAGAGGGCTCCATGGCAAATGGGGAAACTCAACACAATGTTTGGAAGCTGGAAGGCAAACAAGGTAGTAACTGATTTAGCACAGCAGAGACAGGGTAGACCTAGATATCCATAGGGGGGGAAGATGACAAGAGGCCAGCCACGTTGCACTGCAGAACTTCAGAATATCAAGACTTGAAAGCAATATGAGCCCCTGGAGGCAGGGCTGTGGACTAGGCCTGAAATCGGATGTTTTGAAAATTGCTATATAGAAAAGTAAGTCTTGTAGGTAACTTGTTCAAGAGAAAAAGAAAAAAAAAAAAGGCAAGGAGTTTAATTTCTTGTAGGATTTGCTCAGTTGTGGCCAGGGATAAGCTGCTGGACCAGGAGATTAAGAGGAAGTCAGTGGACTGAACAAGGAGATCTCAGGCCATTTCCCTAGGGGCTCCCAGAATGCTGGCAGCCAGGTCTACATCTTCCAAGTGAGAAACTGGGGTATCCTTCTATGGGGAAACTGACCTATCTGGGAGATATTACCTTCAGATGGTGCACATGTTACTTGTTTAAGCATAAGTTTTAAATAATTAAAAGCAACAGTAACAAAACACAATCAGACAATCACTTATGGCTTTGTTTGAATCCTGACTTGCCTGTCACTAACTTGTGACCTTGGGTAATTTTACCGACTTAATCTTAAAATTTCCTTAAAATTGAAAAACCTTTCACTGAGTTGTGATAAGGATGAAATGTGATACACATGTAAAAGCTTCTAGGGGATACAAAGGCACTTAATAAATAGCAATGTTTTTTTCTTCATTCGTTCATAGTGATCAATAATTATAGTAAAAGTAAGTCCTCTTGGAATAATTAACCTACTCTGGCACAGTAACCTTTGGCCGAATATTACTCTGGGCAGAATGTTATACTGGCTTGCTTTAGACTCTTGCTAAGTGGCTTGGCTGTTGCCTGAGAAACAGTGATTTAAACTAGACATATGGATTTCTGTCTAAGTATGATAGATGAGGCGAGATAACAGTGAGAAAAGGGGAGCTTGAAGAAGAGGAGACAAGAGAATTGATTTTGGTTGCCTTCAAAGGGCTGGCGTCATTTTTCTTAGATTTGTCATCATGTCTTGTTTGATCACTTGATACCTAGGTGTCAAATACTACTGCATGGTTCACAAAAGCAGCAGGTTTTATAAAGGAATTGGAAAGGTTTGCAAATAAAGAGGAAAGGAAGTGATGGTGTTAGACTCTAGGTGATGTCCTGGAGAAAGACAGGTACCCCAGGACAGGGTGTGTTGAGAGATCCCTGCACAGGAAGTAGAATTAGAGAAACAGGCTGATGTGTGTATGGAGGGGACACAGATCAAAGGCCTTCTAGTTTTCAAGTATTGGCCATTCAGTTTTCTCGAAACCTTCCCAACCTTCATCCAAATAGCTAGCTCATGATGCCATAGCATATCCCGTTTGACATATGAGAAAACAAGCAAAGAGACTAAGTAATTTGCCCAAGATTGACTTCTTAGCAGAGGCAAGATTTGTACCTACATCAATTTCACTCCAAAGTACATCTACCTTTTAATAAAAAAAAAAACTCCATTATTCCATCTCTTTTCAGACATGAACTTATTTTTATGAAATAAGTACATACAAGCCCTTTGTAAGGCATAAAGTATTCCATAAGCTCAGGACATTTTAGCTATCATTTAACATTTGAAAGGCAAATGACACATGAAAATCCAAGGTGCAGTTGTGCTTATGTAACACTCAATGGATTTAGTTTGCCTTCTGCTTGCGGAGCAGGTTGAAATAGGAGATGGGAATAGGACGCTGAAATGGAGACGAAGTGGAGATAGAAATAAGAGCTGATGGGTTTTAGTATTTCAAGAGAAAAAGAATAATAGAATTATTTTTGTGGTAGTAGAAGTTGCTCAGCTTAAACATTTGTCTCTCTTGCATTACAAAATTATATAATTACAATGTGGATTTTCTTGGTGTAAAATTAAAGAGGGATTATTTTGAGGCTGATCCACAAAAAGTCTAGGTTCTTGCTACTGAAAGTGTGGCCTGGGACCAAGTTTTGGCTCCTCCTGGGAGCATGTTGGAAATGCAGAATCTGGGCCCCACCTGAGTCAGACCATGCACAGATCCCCAGGTGATGTGTGTGCACATCGTGGTCCCTGAAGCACTGTTTTAGGTCAAAAGCTAAAGGTCGTGGATGAAGAGAAAAGGCATGAAGTTGGACAAGGGCTTTTGAGGGTTACAGATTTTCAATAAGAATAAGGATTTTCAGGAAGTACTCTGAGTATTTTTTAAATGAATAAACAGACTATGAACACATCATCCCAATTGTCACAAAAGTGACTGGACTCTGACCTGAAAGGGGGGTTGTGGCAGGCATGTGTTATAAAATGAAACTCATTAAACAACAACAAAAGTTTAGGTATTAACAGAGATCAGAACATTCAGTGCAGCCTCCTGTTTACCAGCGACATTTAATTACCCAAAGAAGATATGAGTGAAATCATGAAATGTTAGCTTAAAAAACTCCCTTTAATATGTAATGTAAGTTACAATAAAACAAATGTGGATTTCTCTCTTGTCAAAGCAATTCAGTATTTTATAACGCTAAGGAGGAAGAAAAGAGATATCCAATATCTAACACCTTGAAGAAACTAGCAGAGGGTAAGTCTATGGTGCCCTTAGGTGTCCTGAGTTCCTGCTGGGGACCAGATCCTATTTCCTGGCAGTCGGTTCTCATCATTTGTGACCTTGCAGTCTGCAGAGCATGATGCTGGGAGCCACTGGTGGGGGATGTGAGGCAGAAATACAGTGATTCAAGGATTCCCAGGGAGAGCTACAGGTCACTGACCTAAATAAAATTACAATTCCTCAGGTCCTCAGAGAGTAAATTAAGAATTTACATTCTTTCATTCAATTTATCAGCATGTATTTAGTAAACGTATACTTCTTGAACAGCTCTGTACAGGAAGGTTTATACCAGAGCACAAGCCTTAATTCTTTTCTTCCAGGATTTTTAAACCTGCCCAAAATGGCAGAGTGTTTTATGAAGGGGTAGATGACGTCTGTTGGGATAGGAGAGAGCACTGTAATAATTCACTGCCTGTTTGTAGGACTAAACAGTGGACAAAGCACATTCAGAGTCAGAGGGAAGTAAGCAGTTTTCCCATTTTAGAGCCATGGAGCATATTGGGAGAGGTTTAATAACCCAAGGTCACTCCTTGCTACAAATTGACAGAGCTGGAAATGAAATCTAGGCCTTCCATCATTTAATTCTATGAGGAAAGAATAATCCAGATGATGATCATGATGATGGTGGTGGTGGTGATGACGATGGTGGCTATGGTGGTGGTGGTGATGATAGTGGTGGTGACGGTGATATGGAAGGGTGAAAGACGGGAAAGGCAGTGCTAGGGACTCTCCTCCTTAAATAAAGAACAGTACTGCTAGCCCTTCTACTAGTGTTTGTTTTGGCTGAAAGAGAAAAGTAGGTGGCTTCAACAGACTGAAACTAGGACAAACAGAGGGACGGGGGTATCCCAATGTGATCTTAGCACATATGGGGATTCCCAGAGCTCCATGAAGTGGATGTAACTGAAGAATCCTCATTGTAACCCACAACCACGGTTAAAAAAATCAGGAGCTTCACTAAATGTATCTGGCAAGCATTTCGTCTTCCCTTAAATAAAATAAATTCCCTTAATAAAGCCAATGGAGGCAGGGTTGGTGGTGGGGGTGGGAGGTGGAGAGGGTATGTGTGATTTATTACAGAGCAAGAGGACAGCCTTGATGGCTCCGAACTATCTATTTAGAACTGCTGGCTCGAAAACCAAGTTGTACCCTGGTTTCTCTTTTTGTGCCAATCTTACTTTTTTAAAAAAATATAACTTTTATGAATATCATTATTAGTGCTATAAGCACAGGGAAGTATAAGTTAATTCTACAGTAAAGTGATTATTAAATCCATTAGTCATATACAGGGAATCCATAATTAACTTATTCTCCAGCATCAAGTAAATGATTCTACTGTGTGCTTTAAGAAAGCAATTGTTCACTAATGTGCAAAATACAGCAGAACTATTAGATCATAAAGCCATGCAATCTTATAATTAAATTATAAATTTTACATATTTTAATAATGCGCTTTATATACTTTAATTGTTTTCTATGCAAGATTAAAAGGAGGTGCCATGGTTTTTCTCAGACATATTATGTCTTGACCTGAACTGTGCAATACTTAATAATAATTGATGAGCATCTACCAGGGATGACAGCAGTCTTCCAGTAGCATCAGATATTTCTTTGGATTATTGCTGAGGACTAAAATGAAGATATGCATTAGTCTTAAGTGGAGTTGCAGCTATACCGTGAGCCGTCTTTTTTTCCCCCTTTTTGCTGTTATGACAACCATGGGCTTCCATGTTCTTTCTTCCCAGGCCATGAGAAGGCACTGGCCCCGTTCACACTGCCTTGGTTGTATACATGGGTAGAGGCAGCATGCACATTAAATTCTCTGCAGGGGACTTATGTGCCCAAATGGGCAATCTATTGTGGTTATTGTATTTTGGATTAAATAATGATGCCATTTTTTTCCTTGTGCAGAATTAAATGTGTTTGAAAGACCTGGGAAACACTACAGATCTGGGCTGCGGGGATTGCTTCTGTAACCTGTTTCTCCAAATCCTGATTGCTGCTGGGGGACCTGGAGAGCTGGTTTCCTTTTCTCCCCCTCAGAGGGAGCTAACCTTTCTCTTTGATGGTTACGTTATTTCAGCCTGCTGTTTAGTGGTCATCACATGGGGTGAAGGTCTTCTCACAAAGTAGCAAAGATAGCTGCCACAACTCCTGGCTGACATCATCCTCTTGAGGATGCTGTAACTGGCTCTTATCCTATCAGTTTGGTCACATGATTTTCTGTGAAGTTATCATGTTGGCCAATGGATGGAGCAAGCTGACCGTCCAGGCCTGGATCAGCTGTCCTCCTCTGGAGCCAAGCGGGAGCAGAGGTAGGATCAGCCCCATCAAACTACATGGATAGAATGGGAAGAGGGAGAATCCACCATGGGAAAGTGGGGGAGCATGATGGTTAATTTTGTGTGTCAATGTGACTGCACCACAGGATGCCCAGTTGGATTGCTAAACACAATTGCTGAGTGTGCCTGTGATGGTGTTTCTGGGAGATGTTAGCATCTGAATTGGTGGACTGAGTAAAGCAGATGGCCTTCACCAACATGGGTGGGCATCATCCATCCTCTTGAAGGCCTGAGTAGAAGAGAAAGGTAAATTATCTCTCTGCCAGATTGCTTGAACTGGGACATCGATATTCTCCTGCCCTCAGCACTCCTGGCTCTGAGACCTTCAGACTCAGACTGGAACCTGCACCATAGGGTCTCTAGCTCTCAGGCCACTGAACTATACCACAAGGGTTTCTAGGTCACCAGCTTGCAAATGGCAGCTTGTGGGACTTCTCAGCCTGGATAATTATATGAGCCAATACCTTATAATACACGTCTTTCTAGAGAGAGAGCTATATAAACATCCTATTGGTCTGTTTCTCTGGATGACCCTAATTCAGGTAATATCTGCCCCAGGAGATAGAAACAGAAGTCTAAAGGTGGTAGTAGCCTTTAAAGAGGCCTCTGCTTACCCCTGCCTCCTGCTAGTCACACCATTGTGTATTCCCCTCCCACACTGAACCAGCGTTGATCTCTGTGATGTGACTGCAGAATACAGCAGAAGCAATCATGTGTCACTTCCAAGATTATTAAAAACATGGTGGTTCCCAAAAATAAAAAATAAAAAATAAAAAAGAGGCCGGGCACAATGGTTCATGCCTGTAATCTCAGCACTTTGGGAGGCTGAGGTGGGCGGATCACCTGAGGTCAGGAATTTGAGACCAGCCTGGCCATTATGGTGAAACCCTGTCTCTACTTACAATACAAAAATTAGCTGGGTGTGGTGGTGGGTGCCTGTAATCCCAGCTATTTGGGAGGTTGAAGCAGGAGAATCCCTTAAGACTGGGAGGTGGAGGTTGCAGTGAGCCAAGATGGTGCCATTGCACTCCAGCCTGGGGGACAAGAGCAAAACTTCATCTCAAAACAAAACAAAACACAACATAACACAACAAAACAAAAAAAAAGACAAAACTCTTATAGGAGGGTTTGATACATTGTTAATGTTATGTCAATCTCAACCAATTAGAAGTCCATTCCTGTATCTGGAATTATAATCTAATGTGTTCTTTCACTTTAATTAAAGGAGGCAAAATTGGTTTCCTTGACTCTGGTCTCTATTCTTTTGTCTTCTAACTAAAGCTGTAGAAAGACATAGCAAATTAACATTGTATTTTATTCTGTTTTAGAGAAGTAATGAAATATGAGTGAAAGTTTTTCTATTTTTAAACATCCTGGTTTTAAACGTTCTGTTACCAGAAAGGGGTCCTGATCCAGACTGCGAGAGAGGGTTCTTGGACCTTGTAGAAGAAAGAATTTGGGGTGTGTCCATAGAGTAAAGTAAAATCAAGTGTATTAGGAAAGAAATCAGCTGGGCACAGTGGCTCACACCTGTAATCCCAGCACTTTGGGAAGGCCAAGGCAGGTGGATCACTTGAGGTCAGGGGTTTGAGACCAGCCTGGACAACACGGTGAAACCCCGTTTCTACTAAAAATAAAAAAGTTAGCAGGGCGTGGTGGCACGTGCCTGTAACACCAGCTACTCAGGAGGCTGAGGCACAAGAATCACTTGAACCTCGGAGGAAGAGGTTGCAGTGAGCCAAGATTGCGCTGTTGCACTCCATCCTGGGTGACAGAGCAAAACTCCACCTCAGGGGGGCTGGGGGAGGGGGGAAGGAAAGGGGAGGCATAACAAAATGGCTACTTCTCCAGCTACTCCATAGGCAGAGCAGCAGCATGGGCTGCTCAACTGAATATACTTATGGTTACTTCTTGATTATATGCTAAACAAGGGGTTTATTATTCGTGAGTTATCTGGGAAAGGGGTAGGCAGTTTCTGGAACTGAAATTCCCTCCCCTTTTTAGACCGTATAGAGTAATTTCTGAACATTGCTGTGGCATTTATAAATGATCATTGTGCTGGTGGGAGTGTCTTTTAGTATGCTAATGTATTATAATTAGTATATAATGAGCAATGAGGACAACCAGAGGTCACTGTTATTGCCATCTTGGTTTTGGTGTGTTTTGACTGTTTTTTGTTTTTTTAACTATATATCTTGTTTTATCAGCAAGGTCTTTGTGACCTGTATCTTGTGCTAACCTCCTATCTCATACTGTGACTAAGAATGCTTAACTTCCTGGGAATGCAGCCCAGTAGGTCTCAGCCTTATTATCCAACCCCTATTCAAGATGGAGTTGCTCTGATTTGAATACCTCCGATACTTCTCTATTTACAAATTTAGGCTTGAAAACAATGATCTTGACTTGAGCTCAGATCATCACACATGTATTAGGTGACTATCATGTTCCAGGCCCTCAAATAGAATATATGAAAAGATTAATAGTAGGTAATCTTTGCCCTTAAAAGTAAATTCTATTGATGGTTTCACACTGTTTATAGCAGTTTCTCAAGGTGTGATCCACTGACCTCCAATCAGCATTTCTGGTATGGACTAGAACTACAGTGGACAGGCTGGGCATGGTGACCTATACCTGTAATCCCAGATCTTTGGATTCTAAGGATTGACTAGCTGAGGTGGGTGGGTCACTTGAGCTCAGGAGTTCAAGACCAGCCTGGGCAACATGGCAAAACCCTGTCTCTATTAAAAATACAAAAATTAGCTGGGTGTGGTTGTGCATGCCTATAATTCCAGCTACTTGGGAGGCTGAAGTGGGAGGATCACCTGAGCATGGAGGTCAGGGCTATGAGTAGAGATTGCACCACTGCAACAGAGTGAGACTCTATTTCAAAAACAATAACTGGGCTGGGTGTGTTGGCTCACTCCTGTAATCCCAGCACTTTGGGAGACTGAGGTGGCTGGATCACCTGAGGTCAGGAGTTTGAGACCAGCCTCACCATGGCAAAACCCCACGTCTACTAAAAGTACAAAAATTATTGGGGTGTGGTGAGGTATGTCTGTATCCCACCTACTTGGGAGACTTAGCCATGAGAATTGCTTGAACCCGGGAGGCAGAGGTCGTAGTGAGCCAAGACTGTGCCACTGTACTCCAGACTGGGTGACAGAATGAGACTCCATCTCAAAAACAACAACAACAACAACGACAACTGGCCAGACACAGTGGCTCACACCTGTAATCCCAATATTTTGTGAGGCTGATGGACCACTTGAGATCAAAGTTTGAGACCAGCTGGCCAATATGGTGAAACTCCGTCTCTACCAAAAATGCAAAAATTAACGCATGCCTGTAATCTCAGCTACTCAGGAGGCTGAGGCAGGAGAATCTCTTGAACCCAGGAAGCAGAGGTTGCAGTAAGCTGAGATTGTGCTACTGCACTCCAGTCTGGGCGACAGAGCAAGACTCCATCTCAAAACAAACAAACAAACAAACAAAAAACCCAAAACAACAACAACAATCGAAACAAAAAAGAACTAAGGTAGACCAGGCAGGTGTGAGAGAGTAGAGTGACAGCAACACAGGGAAGCTGCTCAGGGGAGACGAGGTTCCTATTTGGTGCTGGAAGTTGTCGATGAAAAGAGTCAAATTCTGTAAAATATTTGGAGATTTATCCTTACCCAAATGTGAGGACCATGACCCTGCAACAGCCCCAGGAATTCCTGAGAACCTGTGCCTAAGGTGTTCAGGCTACAGCCTGGTGTTACATTTTTTTATGGAGACATAAGACAGCAATCAATATATGTAAAATGTACATTGGTTCAGTCCAGAAAAGTGGGATATCTCAAAGCAGGTTGTTAGGGGCAGGGGTTCCAGGTCATAGACCAATTCAAAGATTTCCTGATTGGTGGTGGGCGCCTGTAACCCCAGCTACTTGGGAGGCTGAGGCCTGAGAATTGCTTGAATCCTGGAGGCAGAGGTTGCAGTGAGCTGAGATCATGCCACTGCACTCCAACCTGGGTGACAGAGCGAGACTCTGTCTCAAAAAAAAAAAAAAAAAAAGCCAGACTGTTAGTTAATTCACTCCTGGACCAGGAGAAAAACCTGGAAGATGAAGGGGAGTCTCTACAGAATATAGATTTTCCCCACAAGAGACAGCAGTGCAGGGCCATTTCAAAATATGTCAAAGAAATGAATTTGGGGTTAAAATAGTTAAATTTCTTTCAGGGCCTGCGAGCTGTCATGCTGGTATCTTATTGCTACAGGGTCTGTTTTAACATTAATGTTGGTCAGTTGAGCCTGAATCCCAAATGCAGGAGAGTATAATGAGGCATGCCTGACTCCCCCTTCACATCGTGGCCTGAATTAGGTTTTCAGGTTTCTTTGGAGTGCCCTTGGCTGAGGGAGTGTCCATTAGTCACTTGGGGGTCTTAGAATTTTATTTTTAGTTTTCAAAGTCCAGGGCTTGACTCTGACACAAAGGTGTGAAGAAAGCTATGGAAAAAGGGGTAGGAGGTGGACAGTGGTTGCTCCAGTGTTCTTTCTAAAGAATTGGTCACATTTAATACCATGAAAGAGAAACACTGAGGCTGAGGGAGGTCTAAGCTTTTGGCAAAAGGGAAATACATGAGAAATTCAGGCCCCATTGGGCCTCCTTACTTAGACCCTCCTACACTGTGGCTGCCCAAACCAAACTTGGCTTCCCAGAATTGGCTGACAGAGAAAGAGCTTGTTTAATTTTGAGTACTGTATGCCAAATCATTCTTTGTGGCAGCTCTGATATTGGCAGATGGGAGATTTAGCTCTGTCCTGTTTATATAACAGCAGTTGATAGATAGTGACTTCATAGTTGGATATTTATGAGAGGTTTCATTTCAAATAATATAGTTTTGGCCCGTGGCAATGCTAAGGCTCTTACCCATTATTACTGAGAAGCTAAATCTTTAGGATATTGTAACTATAACTGCAGGGTCCGTTTGATCTACCCGGAAGAACTGCAAAAGTTAATAATTTTTGAAGTGATGAAAGCTTTATTATAAAAAGTCTCATTAGGAAGTTATCTGTCCCTAAAACATATAGACTATCAGAAGGTCAGGTCTATAAAAAGGCAACTTTTCATATTTTTCTTTCACCCTGTGACTTCCATCACATAACAAGGTGATTAAAAAGAAAAAAAAAGTATCCTTCTTTCCATTACAGAATCCAAACTCCTTTCCATTGACAGAGCAGGAGCATTGCCATCATGGACAAGCACCTCATTTTAAAATTCACCTTAATCAAAAACTGCCTAAATCCAAGGAGCATCAGCCTAATGGCTAAGGTCAGCATGACCATAAATCACAAATAACATCTCCAATCAGAAACATTCCAAACTCCTTCCTGACCAGAGACATGCTAGCCCCAAGATACCCCACCATGGGCTGGGAAGATGCCAGCCTTGTGATAACTCTGCTCTGGCTGGAAAGATGTCAGCCCCAAGATAACCTCCCCTCTGTCCAGAAACATTCCAACCCCACCATAAACTTCTCCCCCACACAGAAACATTCCAAGCTTGTGATAAGCCCCCTCACCCCCAAACCAATATACACTCTTAGTCTGCAAGAGAAAGTGCTCCTGAATGAAATCAGCCAGGAGCCCCTCTCAGGTTTATCTCTGTAAAATAAACCTGTCTTTTACTGTTAAGCCGGGATTTATGTTTCTTCCCTCTTTCTTTAACTCTTACAGCTGTGCCCTCCAGCCAGGTCCTGGTTCTGAGGGAAGTAGGTGAAATCCATCTTCACTGTTTTAGGACAATAACCATGGCTGTGTTAGGCACTGAGCTTGTTCCCAGTCTTGTAAAGTGTCATCAGACTGTGAGTGCCATGTGTTTTCCCAGTTGTGAAAGAAGATTATCCCCATTATAACACTACTGGGGAAGATCTTTGGGATTCTATGGATTTTAAATCTTTATTCAGTGATAGCAGACCCTTTGCAGCAGAGGAAGAAGCAGGATCTGAAAAGGATGATTGTGTTGAGTGGTACAAAGACTCTTTAAGGATGGGTGCTGGGAATCCATGGAGAAGCATGATGCTGCTCAACTGTTCCCAAAAGGAAGGTAGATGGCACTGGAGGACATTAGTCATGGAGGCTCTCTTGGTTTGTGGGAGACAGAGTAAGAGCTAAAATGGTTGGAGAAAAATTGGGCAAGAAATGATGGTGATGGATAACTTAGCAGAGGGCTTAAATTTTTCCTTTTTGTTTCGTGATGCAGGAAATTGAAAAGGACACACAGTAATCCCTCACTCTTTGAGGAAGCCAGTGAGAGGAGTCAGAGCTGGTTTTATGGGTTGAATTGTGTCATTTCCAACTCTCTCCATTCCTTCCCCAAAATTCATATGCTGAAGTCCTAACCCCTAGGACCTCAGAATGTGACTGTATTTGGAGATAGGGCCTTTAGAGAGGTAATTAAGTTAAAATGAGGTCATTTGGGAAAAGCCTAATCCTTTATGACTGGTGTTCTTATAAGAAGAAAAAATTTGGACAGGGACAGAGCAAAGGACCATGTGAAGACATCAAGAGAATGACCACTTATAAGCTAAGGAGAGAAGTCTCAGAAGGCAACCCTGCTGATACCTCAGACTTCTGGCCTCCAGAACTGTGAGAAACTTAATATCTGTTGTTTAAGCCACCTAGTCTGCGGCACTTTGTTATGGCAGTACTAGCAAACAAATATACCTGGTTAGATTATTTGTGGGGCGAAGGAGAAAGGCAAACTCTAATTTGTAACTAAGCATATCACCAGGCACACCTGTGAATGTGGAGTTCAGCCTTATCTTGTGCCTGGCCCTTTCTGCAATCTCCCATGCTTAAGCTGGTACTTTGCTGTCAGATGCTACAAGGGGTCTGGTACCTCAACCTAAGTAAAACATTGGGCTTTAAAAAATTAAGGCTAGGCTGGGTGTGGTGGCTCATACCTGTTATCCCAGCACTTTGGGAGGCTGAGTTGGGTGGATCACTTGAGGCCGGAAGTTCAAGAGCAGCCTGGCCAACACAGTGAAACCCCATCTCTACTAAAAACACAAAATTAAGCCAGGGCATGGTGGTGCATGCCAGTAGTCCCAGGTACTCAGGAAGCTGAGGCAGGAGAATCACTTGAACCTGGGAGGCAGAGATTGCAGTGAGGTGAGATTGCACACCACTGCACTCCAGTCTAGGTGATGAAGTGATGGAGCATGTCTCAATAAATAAATAAATAAAAACTTAAGACTAGATCTTCTTTTCGTGTATTTTATGTCTCTTATATTTTAAGAAAGAGTTATTCTCTTGAATAGTATTTCTTCAATCTATAATTTTGAAAAACACTTTCCTCCCAAATTTTGTTTCTTTTTCTGTTTTATTTTGAGACAGGTCTGTCACCCAGGCTGGAGAGGACTGGCATGATTATGGCTCACTGCAACATCCGCCTCCAGCCTCAAGCAACCCTCCCGCCTCAGCCTCCTGAGTAGCTGGGACTACAGGTACACACCACCACGCCAGCTAATTTTTATACTTTTTGTAGAGACAGGGTTTTGCCATTGCCCAGGCTGGTCTGGAACTCCTGAGCTCAAGTGATCTGCCCACCTTGTTCTCCCAAAGTGCTGAAATTATAGGGGTGAGCCACTACCCCTGGCCTCTTGTTATTTTTCTGCTAAAGAATAAAATCCAGCATTTCCCAAAATGTGTTCCATAAACTATCTATGAGCTATGCTAATATAATTTACTCACAAGTAGGATTCTATCATTAGATAAATTTTGGAAACACTGTATATGATGTCCCCCCTTAGACATTCAAAATGCACATTAGTATTTTGAAAGTTCTGACAAGTCTTGAAAGAGGCAGCCTTTTAACTTTAATTCAGTATTTTCCAGAATTGTTGGATTAAAAATGCCTTTTTATCCCCAGATCATCTGGCCAAAGTGGTGTTGGTAAGAATCATCATAACAGGAGGATATATTTTCTCAGGGATTGTTATGTATAGGGCATTGCTTTAAGCAATGTATATGTTTTAATTCATTTTATCTATGTAATAACCCAGTGAAGTAAGAACTATTATTATCCCCAGTTGACAGATGAGGCACAGTGAGAGGAATTAATTTGACTAAGACCATACAGCTAATAAGTATCATAGATAGCCAAGACTCAAACCCAGGCTTTCTGACTTCAAGGACTCTTGGGGAAACACTGCTGTAGTCTCCAGGACAGAACTTGGTTTAATATTTCTGGACTCAATGAATATATGTATTAACTCTACAAATGTTTATTAGATTCTTTTTATGTGCAGTCACTATGCTAGGCACTGTGGGGGCCCAGGGGATAAAAGCAGACAGAGTCCTTGCCTTTATGAAGTCTGAATCTCAGGGAAAGAGAGACAGTGAACAATGAATGATTTGGATAGGTGTAAAATCACAGCTGTGAACACAGTGATGGGGCTTTTAATGAAAGGCATGTACTGCTATAGTCTATGAAACACAGGACTTGATCTTTTCGGAGAGGAAAGAAAGACTTCCCTGGGAAGTAAATATTAAGCCTAAGAGTAGTTCTGTAAGGACCCAGCCAAAGTCTTACTTTAGTTTTACTTATCAGAAACTATGAATTTTAAACTTTAATGCTAAACTTCATGTTGAGTGCCTGATTTCTAAGTTACTTATGATGTTAGGCACCCGATGGCTTCATTTTCCTTTCCCACTTCCCTGCCCAGATGTTTTCCATTCTTTATTAATTCCAAGGTAAATGTTTTAATATGCTTTCTTTCTAAGAGGACGTCCTCATTTCCTCTTGGATTAAGCCATAAATGGAAAGACCGAAGGTCCAGTAGAGAGTTTCCCTTAGCAGGAGACCTACACACATGTGGTCCCTATGTCAGCTCTATATGTTGACAGGCTGCTATTTTATTTTCAATAATATTATTTAGAACAATTTTTCTTTTTGAGACATAGTTTCGCTCTCGTTGCCTATGCTGGTGTGCAAAGATGTGATCTTGGCTCACTACAACCTCTGCTTCCTTAGTTCAAATGATTCTCCAGCCCAGCCAAGTAGCTGGGATTACAGGCATCTGCCACCAAACCCAGCCAATTTGTGTATTTTTAGTAGAGAAGGGGTTTCACTCTGTTGGTCAGGTTGGTCTTGAACTCCTGAACTCGTGATCTACCTGTCTAAGCTTCCCAAAGTGCTGGGATTACAGGCATGAGCCACCACACCAGGCCTAGAACAATTTTTTAAAAGAATAGTTTGGAAATGGTGGAAATGACAGCTAAAATTTTATTATGTAAAAATAGAAAGGGGAGAGATATGGAGTTTAGGGACTGACCCATTCATTATAAATTCTAGAGATTTAACTTCACATTTTTAGCAGCACTGATTTCCTACTTACACTTGCAGGAAAAATAAAATGGGCTTTGATTTGGGCTGTCTGACTAGACTTTAGTTTTAGCTGAGCTCAAAAAAGAGCAAATAGAAACTCAGTGCTTGATAGCCACTCTTTGTTTTTAAGGCTCTCTTAAATCAAGAGGTGTACAGCCATTAGGAGCCAACAAAAACCAGTTAAGCCAGAAACCATGAATTTTGTTCTGTTTCACCAATAGTGTGTCTTTTATTTTTATATAGCAACCTCACAGCAAACGTTCCAATAAAAAAGAGATAACATTTATGGAGCATGCAACCATCGGCCAGGAACTGTAAGTGTTCTGCACGCTTGGTATCATTGTGTGCACTGCACACATGGCATCATTGGAGCAATGAGGACATTTTTTCTGTTTTACAGAGAAGGAAATAAGGTTCAAAGAGGTTAAGTCAGGTCAATAGCTAACTGGTAACAGGCAGAGCCAGGGCAGAAACTCACGTTGACCCAGGTCAAAGCCATCCTCTTAAGCTCTCTGGTATACTCCTTGAATTCTTCACAGGGTCAGTTTGTTTCTTCTCACCACCCTTATGAGTTAGTGACTTTGGAGATGGAAAGTTTGGTGATCATTTCTAAGGTGGGAAAGCAAAAGGGGCATGATCTTATCCTGGTTTGCATTTCTTTCATTCCTATTATTGTCTAACTTGGATCCAGATTCTGGAGACTTCTAACAACTTGGAAGAGTGAGGCAGTATGGTATAGTGGCTGAAGTACAGCTTTTTTTTTGGCAGAGTTTCTTTCTTGTTGCCCAGGCTGGAGTGCAGTGGTACAATCTCAGCTCACTGCCACCTCTGCCTCCTGGGTTCAAGTGATTCTCCTGCCTCAGCCTCCCAGATAGCTGGGACTACAGGCATGGGCCACAACGCCTGGCCAATTTTTGTATTTTCAGTAGAGATGGGGTTTCACCATGTTGGCTAGGCTGGTCTTGAACTACTGATCTCAGGTGATTTGCCTGGCTCGGCCTCCCAAAGTGCTGGGATTACAGGCATGAGCCACCGCATTCGTCCCAAGCACAAGTTCTTGAGGTCAAATAGACTTGGGTTCAAATGGAAGCTCTGCCACTTCCCAACTATAACCTTGAACCAGCCATTGAATCTCATTAAATCACTGTGTTCCCCTCTGCAAAATGGGTTAATATTATCTACCTCATAGGACTATCGTCAGGATGAGAGATAGGGTAGATGAGGTGCTTAGTACATAGTTGGCACATAAAAAACTGTAGATATTAACTAGTATTTACACACCATGGACTCCTGCCCTTTCATGCGACTTGTAACATCAAGTCTATCTATCTGAGAAAAAGCAAAATAAACACCTTCGGTGGACTGCACTGTGGTGATTATTCTTAATATTTTCCCCCCACAAACTGCATAAAAGTTACTTTACTTTTGTGTTCTATTTAGAAAACATTATAAAACTTTGAGCAGACATCGGTGCTGCGACAGCACCGTGCTTACCAAAGCACAGTATGCTTTTCCGATAAAGATGTAACTTTATTGCCCTTTATGTACTCTCTTTGTTAATATAGTAAGCAAATGGCAGATAATTTGAAATACCTTTACTACCATTTATAGTTTCAGAACATACAAGTTACCTTTAAAAATGTGAAAGATTCATTGCAATGGAAGGCATTGTATATACATACAAATGCATTTTTAAAACAATCACCAGTGTAGTGCTGAGAGGAAACATGAACTGAGATCTCTCACCTTTGTAGAGATGAAATAGGATGCTCTTGTTAACTGTGTTCTTGGAGGAGCAAGCCAAGCTGCTCCAATATGTATTGTGGGCAGGATGCCAGCTTTTGTGATCTCTTTTGCAGGAACTTTTAGACGGAAGAGGCAAAAAGCAGGGTCCTCTAGGCTAACAAATGACTTTACAAGTCCTTTCTGGGGAAGAATAATCTGATTTGGTGGGAAAGATTCCAGAGATGCCCCTGCCTCAAATTTCTGGGGGGTGGAACAGTCCTGGCCGACTGGGACAGATTGTCAAGACACAGGCCCCAGATAATGCCATTAAATCTTTATGAGGTCACAGCTTGCTGTTGTATGGTAGATGCTGTAATCTTGCAGCACTGCTTCTGCATATGCTGAGCATGAAGCTGAGTGCACAGAATCCTTTGAGGAAGCCCTGGGATCAGTGAAAAGATGCTAGGCTTAGGAGATGTGGCTTCTAGTCTTGGCTGTGCCCTGTGTTTGATCTCGGATGCATCCTGTGTCATCTCCCACCCTTATCTACTAACATGCCATATAAGCTGGTTGCACTTCACAATGTCCCAGCTACTGATTTTCTGGGGTTATGTAATATGTGTGTAATCATGTATCAAATTAATTAGGACCCATTTGTGTGACTGATAATATATGTCCAAAATACTTTCACATTTATAATCTCAATTTTTAACCACACCGCAAACCTGTGAGATAGAAAGCGTGAATATTTTTGTTCCCTTTGATATATTAGAAAACTTAGGCAAGTAGAGATTCAGTTAATAGTAGAGTCGAGGTCTCTTGACTCTCATTCTTGGGTTCCTACACTAAATTAAACTGAATTAGTCTTTTGGGATAAGTCTGAAATGGAATGCAACTAGATTTTTTGTGGAAAAACTAACATAATAAATTACATTAAATTCCTAAAGGAGTAGATAAAAAAACAAAGTTGGATTTCCCTTGTTGAGGATTTGCCTTTGAATCCCTCTGTAAAATGAATTAGAATCTTTTGTTAGGATGTAAGAAATATACAAACTCAGAAAAAGCACATCTCACATATTTTTAAATGGATAATTTCTCCTGGGACTTCTTTACATTCTGAAAATTCACTTTATTTTGCGTTCTAAGGTTTGTGGTTTTAAATGCCATGGCATCTGGGTCTGACTTCTACTGATGATATTCGACAGTTTCCACTGTCACCCTCCCCCATTTCCTTTGTTTTGTTCCATAGATATGATTTGATTTATAAATGAGGGCTTTTTGATCCTTTGAGATACATTTTTGTGAATTGGTTCAATAATTTGTTATTGAAAAGCAAAATCCATCGGAGACATATTTGCCTACTTCCTCTAAAAAGAAATCTTTCATGGAGACCAACTGTCTATTCATCATTCATGCCTTGCCTCTGTATGTTATAAGGACATAGCTACATTTCTTGTTTGCTAAATGTGTCCATAGAAGTATTCAACCTGAAAGCCCAGCTTCAAGACTTCTAAAATTTGGAAATTACATAAATGTCTTAGTCCACAAAGAAATACACACAGTGTAAATCAGATCTGCAGGCCTCTGCCTTGGGTGCAGACACAGATTAAGTTGGCAGGCCAGACTTAAAGAGGCCCTAAGAAGGGGAAAGAAGTCTGAGTTAGAGTTGCCTTTTTTTTTTTTTTTTTTTTTGAGATGGAGTCTTGCTCTGTTGTGCCTAGGCTGGAATGCAGTGGCACAATCTTGGCTCACTGTAACCTCTACTCCCTGGTTCAAGCAATTCTCCTGCCTCAGCCTCCCAGGTAGCTGGGATTACAGGCATGCACCACCATGCCCAGATAATTTTTTTTGTATTTTTAGTAGAGACAGGGTTTCACCATGTTGGCCAGGATGGTCTCTATCTCCTGACCTCGTGATCCACCCGCCTTGGCTTCCCAAAGTGTTGAGATTACAGGCATGAGCCACTGTGCCTGGCCAGAGTTGCCTTTTTATGTCACAACTCTGATGATCATGTATGTCTCAGCTGAGAGCTCCCTCCTTTTATTACCGTTGAGTGCTCTTAGTGAAGCTTTTGACTCATACCCCTGACCTTCAGAGCTACCTATGAAGTAACATTCAAGCCAGCTGCCCCCTCCTACCCATTACAGAAAGCAGGCTCTTTGGTTGCATGTAGTCTGACTTTTTGCATTCCTGTGAAGGTTTTTAGATACATAAATTCAAATTAACTTTAACTAAGGTTAAAGTTTAGTGCCTCAAAAACTGGGAGTTGCAACAAAGAACTGCTGTATCCATGTACACCTGCATCACTCTTCAGCCACAAAGTTATAACTGAATGCTTTTTTGTCATGTTACGGCCACATCAGAAATATATGTTGTACTTGTTTATTCTTGCTTTGCTGTAAAGAACTACCTCAGACTGGGTAATTTACAAAGAAAGGAGGTTTAACTGGCTCATGGTTCCACATGCTATACAGGATGCGTGGCTGGGGAGGCCTCAGGAAACTTTCAATTATGGCAGAAGGGAAAGGGGAAGCAGGCTCGTCTTACATGGCTGGAACAGAAGGAAGAGAGAAAAGGAGGAGGTGCTACACACTTTTAAACAACCAGATCTCATGAGAACTCATCATCACAGGAATAACAAGGGGGAAGTCCTCTCCTATGATCCAATTACCTCTCACCAGGCCCATCCTCCAACATCTGGGATTGCAATTTGACATGAGATTTGGGTGGGGACACAAATCCAAACCATATCAGATGTCCTGTTCCTTCTTGGCACTAACACAGGAGATTCAATGAAACAGAGGTATAAATTTGCATTCTGCATGCTCTACATATTATTCATATTCAATAGGTATGCCCTATTGGACTTTTCCATGTGGTGGACACACTCTTATTTCACCATCCTGAAAATACAGTTTTCATGAAGTTGTCTTTTCCACCAAAGCATGTGGCATCTGGCTTCACATCTGGAGAGCTTTGAAAAATATGGGTCTTGAGTCCATAAGTCTGAGTTGAGACTCTGGGGTCTGTTGCCATGACTCTTATGATTAGTCAGATTCAGGAATGACTGCGCCAAAGTCTGGTGTCCAGAATCCCCACAACCACCGGCTAGGTTTGATGATTTACTAGGAGAATTCACAGGACTTGGTATATAGTTGTACTCATGGCTACAATGTATTACAGCAAAAAGATACACAACATTGCCTGACTCCACAACCCTTTAACCCTTGGCTCTCATCTTCACTGAGAGAGGAATAGCTAACTAGCTTGTAAATGCAGATGTCCTCAAAGATCACAGAGACATTGGACCAGCAGATAGCTATTTATTCGCTTTTTATGTTATTTTCTCTTTTCTAGTTTTCCAAATGGGATTGCATTTTCCTTAATGTCTGGGAAGGCACAGTTATAAGTAATGAGATTGGATGGTCAAGTCTCATATCATAACCAAGTCACTGACAGTGAATCACGTGACTCCACTTCAGATCCCCCGAAAGAAATCATAATTTTGAAGCTCAACCTTGTGGGCCACCAGGAATATTCTTAGGCATTCGTTTTATGTCAGCAATACTTTGTATGACACTTTAATTTTCTGCAGCCAGAGGCATCTCCCTGTGTCTACAACTTCCCAAGATTACCTGGTAAAATAGAGCTGTCTGCTTTCAGGCAGGTGGATGGCAAAATTAAAGGAAGCGATGATTCTTTATTCCCATGGGAAATTTCCAGATGGAAAATCTGAGCATTTCATTATTCAACCTGCACATTTTCTTCTTTCTAAACAATTAGGCTTTCTCTTAAGTGCGTTTATATGTATTTACTTGTATCCAGTTCACTTATTCAGGTGAATAGTGGAACAGCATGTCCCTTGCACAAAATTTTTCTTGAACCTAATAATGACAGTCATTCATTCAGCTTACTTTTCAAGGTACAAAAGCTCCTTCTTGTTGGACTTGTTTCCTATTATTTAAATCATTTCTGTCATGCTTCTCTCTTTCCCCATTTTTGTACATCCCTAGAAGTATGGGCCAAAACTGAACTCAATGTTTTTCAACCCAAATATACTACAGTCTGATATATATTTAAATTCTTTACAAAACTGTTGAAAATTATATGTAATTTAATATATATTTTTAATATTAAGAAATAGATTAAACCTGTTTTCAGTGTTTTCTTTTAAAAAGTCATTGGTATTACACATCACTTACTTTGACCATGTATTGTAGTGTAATTCCTGGTCTGTTAAGAGACAATTTAAAAAATGTATATGTTTTAAAAAGCAAGGAACTTTGGCAGTAAATAAACTGATAAACATTCACTTTGGGCCAGCATCTGAAAACTGCTAAAAAAGTATCTTGATGTCAAACTCCTGCTAACTGCAGATCTCTATGATTCTCACTGTACTTGCTTGGTGTATTAATTCACTTTCACACTTCAGTAAAGATATTACCTGAGATTGGGTAATTTATAAACAAAAAAAGTTTAATTGACTCACAATTCTGCATGGCTTGGGAGGCCTCAGAAAACTTACAATCATGGTGGGAGGCAAACGAGAAGCAAGGCATGTCTTACATGGCAGCAGGAGAGAGAGCAAGGAAATGCCACACTGTAAAACCATCAGCTCTCCTGAGAACTCACTCACTCTCATGAGAACAGCATGGGGGAAACCACCCCCACGATCCAATCATCTCCCACCAGGTCCTTCTGTTGACATGTGGGGATTACAACTCAAGATGAGATTTGCGCAGAAACACAGAGCCAAACCATATCACCTGGCACTGAAAGCCATACTGTACTTCAAAGGGAACTCCCCTGCATTGCCTGGTCATTTCCAGTTTGAGGTCTGCTGTAATCTCCAGCCCTTTTCTGCTATGTTCATCTCTCTCTCTTTTTCTCTTTCTTTTGACAGAGTTTCATTCTTGTTGCCCAGGCTGGAGTGAAGTGACACAATCTTGGTTCACTGCAACCTCTGCCTCCTGGGTTCAAGTGATTCTCCTGCCTCAGCCTCCCAAGTAGCTGAGATTACCAGCATGCACCACCACACCTGGCTAATTTTTTTTGTATTTTTAGTAGAGACAGGGTTTCACCATGTTGCCCAGGCAGGTCTTGAACTGCTGATCTCAAGTGATCCACCCGTCTCAGCCTCCCAAAGTACTGGAATTACAGGTGTGAGCCACTGCACCCCACCCTCATTTCTACCTTTCATTTGAAAGAAACCATCTACCATTAAGTTGCCATTGAGTGTCTTCCTATATTTGTATTATTTCTTATATAGAGACTATTGCTAGTCTCAATAGCAAGGTAACTAATAATTATATTTCCATGACTTAGAATATTCCCAACCTTAGCTAATTTCATATTCTTAGGAAATTTGGTGAGGTTGTTCTTGATATTTTCACCCAAGAAGTAAACATTTTGAACATCCTGAGCCCTGGGACTGCTCTGGGTGGAGGATATGAGGGACAACTCTAGAATATTAGGAGCTTTTACTGAGAACACTAAAGTAGTAGCTATATAAAGTGCAGAGTGATACAAAAATCCAAGAGTCGATGTTCCCCCCCAAGTGTATTCTCAAACTATAAAAACATTCAACAAAAACAGAAGAGAATTCCAAACAATAAAGAATGCTTAGAAGGAAATGTGTGACATCATTTGAGAAGTGACTCTTTAAATATCACCAGGCTCAATTGTTTAACTGCAAGGCAAGTGTTGTGGTACAGTGATGTCAAAGAAACACTGGCTGTGTCACAGCACTTACTGTTTGCTAGGTAGAAGATATTAACAGTAGGATTAGTGTGTGTGTAGTGAGCATATATGTGTACTGTCTGGGGTCTGGGGAAAAGGAGGATAGAAGAATGTGAGCCTATTGGGTTTGCACTGTGATACATATTTTCTCCAAATTGGATCTTATAACACTCATTCTATAGATGACCACTTGATTTGGTGGGTAGCTGATAAGGTATATTTATCTCACAGTTTCACATCTTTATCATTGTTTTCATATAATGCTTAAGTGGGGTTTAAGAACAGGTATTCCCTTTTAAACTTTTATAAAATTTTTATTTATTTATTTATTTTGAGATGGCGTCTCACTCTCACCCAGGCTGGGGGGCAGTAGCACAATCTTGGGTCACTACAACCTCTGCCTCCTGGGTTCAAGTGATTCTCTTGCCTCAGCCTCCCAAGTAGCTGAAACTACAGGCACCCACCACCATGCCTGGCCAATTTTGTATTTTTAGTAGAGACAGGGTTTCACCATGTTGGCTTGGTTAGTTTTGAAATCTTGACCTCATGATTTGCCTGCCTTGGCCTCCCAAAGTGCTGGGATTACAGGCATGAGCCACTGTGCCTGGCCTAAGCTTTTTTTTTTTTTTTCAATCACAAATATGATTGAATCATACAACCACATTTCACCTTATTTATTTATTTATTTTATCATACTTTAAGTTCTGGGGTACATGCGCAGAACATGCAGATTTGTTACATAGTTATACTTGTGCCATGGTGGTTTGCTCTATCCATCACACATTTCACCTTTTTAAACCAGCCCTCCCATTCTTATTAGAAATAATCTGTTAAAAAAAAAATCAGGTGATCAATGTCATAGAAACTAAATTGTGAGACGTATAATGGGAAAGGAATGAGAACCTGTGGATATAGGGAGTTACAGAAGAGAAATCATCTTTTAGAGCCATGGTTTATTTCTGAAAGGAAGGGTAAAGCCATGGATTAATTAGAACAGGAAGCTAAGAAATTAAAGATGGCGAGATTGTCGAAAATAACAGAGGCCGAACTGGAAGCCTTTACCCTGGCACACTTTTGGTGCTGTTGGCTGAGTCTAGCCAAAGAGCAGGGAGAGATGCACACGTGTGCTTCTTATGAGACTGTCTGGATTTGGAGAGAACAGCTCACCTGCAACCTGAACACAGGTTCTGTAACATATCTCACTGTTACTCAGAAAGTTTGGTACTCAGGTCCAGCATGCTCCTGCTCATGCAGGGTAAGCCACTCAGAGTAGACCAGCTGGAAGGATCGGGGATCTGAGCAAAGCCAAGCTTACTTAAGCTAAGCCACTTGTTCCTGGGTGATGCAGTTTGTTTTCTAATAAGCATCATTTCTGATCATTAGAGCAAAAGGATGAATGCTCCTCTTAGAATGAATGACATAGGGGATCTGCCACTGGGAAAGTGCTGCTCAGTGTTAGAGTAGCAGCAATGACAGAATGACAGCGAGTCTCTGAGTCAAACCAGCACTTTTAGTACCCCATCAGTATGTGAATAAAGGCAGCTAGAAAATGGACTCAATTCTGCAAGCCTTCATGACAACAGCCCATATTAAGACTTCTAGAATAAGTAAAAAAAAAAATTCTTCTATTTCCATCCATGACATGGGAAAAGGGCTTTAGTATTGTTTAGGATGTATGTATGTATAATAATAAATTGATAAGCTATATATAATGGGGGAATAAAGCTTCAGAATCCTTCCGGTGTGGGGAATCCATTTTATCTTAGAACCAAGGGATTTATTTAGGTCATTGATCTACTATTTCTTCACTTACATGTGAATTTTCAATGATAGAACTTATTGGAAGCTGGGGATAATTCTGTGGTATTAAATAATATTCACTATTTAAAAACTCATCTTGGTATTGAGTTAGTGCACTGACATCCAGTGAATTCACATAAGCCCGCATTTCGTTTTAACCAGAAACAAAAACTAGAAAATGTTACCCCCTAAATAGGTATCAATGTATTTTATAAGCACTGCAGATATTTGGTAAATAACATGTATGATTACTTTAGAAACAACTTCTGACACTTGAGGGCTACCCAATGGTTTCCTTTCCATTCTTTACATGAGGTAAATGCAAACCAGGGAGCCACCGAATAAATAGCCCTGAGTACATTTGTAACCTTGGGCTCCATGGGGATGTCTTTGGTTAAGATGACAGAGGAATGGACTGATGTTTCTATTACAAGATCCTGTAATGCTAGGACTTCTACACAGCTTAGAACAATGGTTGGGGGTTCATTCTTAGAGGAGAAAGGCCAAAATATTATTTTAGTCACTTGCAGCACTGTTGAATGTGGGTGCACACTTGGCCTAGAATACCATTTACATCATTATCTTGTCCTGTTGAAGACATATTACATGCAAGAAATTTAACATCAACTCAAAAATACATGTAGTATGCCCAGTAAAATACATTGGCTAGCATAAAAATCAAAGGAAACAGTAGTTTGGAATACCGATCAACATTACTGGGATTTTGAATTGTGAAATAATCAACGATTCTGCCCATCTTTTCTCGGAAGACAAACTTGAACTTGTCTCTGGTTTTCATCGTCAAGTCACTGTAGTCAACCTTGTCGCTGGAAATTTCAATGCTGGCAAAGCTGATCTTCCGTTTAAAGCTGGAGATGGAGCTGTTGATGATGTTAGTAATACTGACTTCTTCCACTGCCTTCGTTGTCCCCTAGTTCATAGACAATGAAGTTAGCTTAAAAGACTTGACTCAGCAAAATAAATAAGTAGGTAATGACCTAATAAAAAGGTTAGAAGCCTAAGTATAGAATAATTAGGCTTAATAGAGAGTGGCATTGAGTGCTTCAGAAATTGGCCAATAAGCCAGACTTGGAGTCCTGTTACTCTGTTTGGAGACATTTATTTGTAGGTCACCTAACAGAAGGAGTAACCATGACCCACTGTGGATATGCTGAGCGGTGTGTCAGATGCGAAATGCCCAGGCTTTGAAGTTAGCGAACCTGGGTTCAATTCCATTCAGCCTCTCACTATCGTGAAACTAGTCACCTCAACCCCTATAAGACTTGGTTTCTTTGCCTGCCAAATGGTGATTGGTATTACCATCCTGAGACTGATGGGAAGATCAAATGGTAAAAAACGGAAAGCATCTGGTAGGTGTTTGATGAATTCCGTCCTGTTCCAGGGAAAAGGGAGTAACTGATTCTGTGAGAAAATAGAAATCAGCTGTGTCTTAAAGGCTTTGCCACAAAAGCAGAAATAGTGACGCTCCCTGCAATTGCAAGGAGTTGTCATTCTCCAACATGGCTGGGGTCAACTCTGAAGAATGTGGGAGTGTAGTGTAGTCAGAGAGTGTGGTTTGGACCCTTGGCCGGGCCACTTGCTAGGTGTGGGGTCTCATGGGAGTTACCATATCACTGCATAGGACAATGAAATGAGTACCATTATTATCCCAATTTTACTCTTGAGAAATCTGCCACTCCCTGATGTGGTTGTTAGATGAACTAAAGGAGATGTTGATGGGTGTTTAGGTCACAGTGGGTACTTTGTAGTGCAGCGATTATCATATACACAGCAAAATAAGGACTTTCTGGTATCGTCAGAGGAGGCTGTCTGTATTTCACCAATCTCCATTTTGTCAATCTAGCAAATCTAGATTTTTCTGGGGTTTGGGGAGGTAATTCAACTTCCTTCCTTCCTCATAAGGAAGCAAAAGAAACACAAGCCATGTTCCTCTTTGTCTGGCACACGTGGTCATTTGCCTTTGGTGCTTGGATGACATGACTGTGAAACATTGCTCACTGTAGCCAAACATAAGGGAAAAAGCAACTGGGTCTTTGGGTCATTCTGATTCCCCGTTCTTCACTATTAGACCCTTTAGCACTTTGCTAAAGGTGGGCATCTCTTCTGAACTGGATCCCTATCATTTTCTTGCTTGTAGCATGAAACTTAGTATGCCAATATCTATCAAATTTGGCTTCCAAGTATCACTAGGGGTCCATGGACCTGTAAAGAGTGGTAGTTAAGAGCATGGTCCAATGCCCATTGCAAGTGGAAATAATGAATAAGTGCCAGGCTTTAGCACCAAGTATTTAGGTTGGTGGGTTTAGGTTGGAATCCCAGCTCTACCTGTTACTATCTGTATCCCCTGGGGTAAGTCCCTTTCCCTTCTTATTCTCAGATTTCATAAATTTAAAAAGGGAGATAACCTTATTGGGTTCTTATGTGCATTTAAAATGATGTAATACTTGGAAAAGGCTTATTACTGTGTCTGGCACATGTAAATGCTTGACAAATAATGGCTATTATTATTATTTAGAGAGCTGGACTACAGTGTTCCACTGTTAGACCAAATAATGACAGTTTTTCTCAATTAGCAGAAAAATATGCTAACCAAGAAATTTGTCACAATCTAATATTTTCCACACATTTTTTCAGTAAACCATTACTTGTATAATTTAAGAATACAATAATGCAACAAAATAATTAAATAGTAAATATATATTAATCTGAAACTTGCAAGCAGCGGATCATGTTTTGTTTCATATTGGATTCTTCACGGATGCTTGCTCCTGTGGTTGTGATTTTATGGTGCATACAGATCACACATTTTCTGCTGGAAAATTGAACATATTAATATCTCATTATATTTGGTGAAAAGAATGGTCTTTTTCAAGGGGCACCATGACTTCCAGCTGCTCCCACCTGAATGAGGATAAGACTCACTGGAGCACAGGGAATCACTGGGGGTGGGTGGGGATAGGAGCCAGGTCCAGGCCATGTCCACAGAGCCAGCACATGGCACCAGTGATGGATCGTACACAGGGCCCTCAAGACTCTTACCCTATCTTTGGCTGCCATCTGCTGTAAGGAGCTGTAGTGAGCAACTGCATATTCCAGCAAGGCCCCAAACACAAAGCTAAAGCAGATCCCCAGGTACACATCAATGGCCTTTATGAAGCAGTTGGTGTTGGGAAGAGAAGTGCGGGACCCAATCATCAGTGTGGTCATTGATAACACCGTTGTCACTCCTGGGAAAACAGGCAGGGAATGTTCCTACAAAGTGACTAATTAGCCTTTCACCATAGCCTGGCAGAATGTCCCCATTCAAAACTGGCAGGTTGAGGACAAGACCCAGAAATGGAATGCATCTCATTTTGAAAAGTCTGTGACCTTCTAGAACAGGGTTGATGTGTTCATTTTGTACAAAAATGGGTGATGTGCTTTTTAAACAATGTTTCATGTTCTGTCTTCTGGGAGGGGGTGGTCACTATGCAAAATAATTGACAATAGACCATCTAAGCACAATGATCCCTTACTTGTCACTGTAAAACATAAGTTTAAAAATGTATCACTCCAGCAGGGTGTGGTGGGTCACCCCTATAATCCCAGGCTAAGGTGGGCGGATCATTCCCTTGAGGTCAGGAGTTCAGGACCAGGCTGGGCAACATGGTGAAACCCCCATCTCTACTAAAAATATAAAAATAAGCCAGGCATGATGGCGCACGCCTGTAGTCCCAGCTACCAGGGAGGCTGAGGCAGGAGAACTGCTTGAACCCGGAAGGTGGTTGCAGTGAGCTGAGATGGAACCACTGCACTCCAGCCTGGGTGACAAGAGTAAAATTCTGTCTCAACAACAACACTACTCCTGAAGTAGTCTGTTTCTGTCTCTCTCTTTCTTTCTCCATAGAAGAATTTCCCAGGAAACTAACTCTTGGAACTGCCTTAGGAATGTCAATGAAGACAATGGTAAAAGGAAAAAAAGGAGGTACCTGATAAGCCAGTTCTTAGAAATCTCCTGTTGGAACTACTTACCAATGCAGGTTCTTGCAGGGACTGAATCGAGGGAGATCCAAAATGAAACCCAGGACAACACCACCAGGAAAGTGGAAGGAACATAGGTTTCCAAAATGAAATACAGAACATTCCTCCGAAGCTCAAATTGTAAGACCAATCTGGTGTAATTTCCTGTTAGGGTAAACAATGGATAGGAAATCATGTCTGTTCATGTAGCAAGTGGTTTCTCTATGGGATGCTTAACTCAGCTATATGCACATTAGGCCCTCTGTCATTGATCAAAATCTAGTTATGTATGAACTGTCATTATGATTTCCACAGGAGACATTGCTCTTGCATTGAATGGCATTTATAGGGGCTCTGGTCCCCGTCATGTCTATCTTGGGCTTTTCTGTATCATAGTATTCCTACAGCAGTGCAATCAATACTGGTTTTCTTGATGTCTGCCTCACTAGACAGTGAGTCCCTTGGGGGCAAACACTGAATCCTTCAGTTCTGCACTCACAAAGTAGTTGTTCAATAAATACCTATCTAATGAAGATTACCTGGGACCATCTGTTCCTTAAGGAATGCTATTGAGTAGACCTAATGGGCCTATTAAATATAAATGAATTTTTGATGATTTCAGAGGCACCCCAGATTTTACACTACTTCAGGGCCATCCTTAGGGAACTAGCAGTGTATTCTAGATGTGGGAAAGGCATGTGATGGAGGGCTATCATTAACAGAATTCTGTGTGGCAAATAGGCTACTGTAGCATACATATATCCATGGGTTAGAGTCCCATCCCAAGCTCTGGTCCTGCTGTGCTTCTATTATGTGGAGGTGAGCAGTAGTGGCCAGCATTGGGGTGGATGGATGAACAAAGAGGTTATTACCCTCTGGGAACAGAAAAAGTCTGGCTTAGATGGCACTGGGGAAAACAGGACAGTGAATGGGATCTGCTCCAACCTCATGTCACTCCCAAATTAAAGCCTAAAATTAGAAATTATACCATTAATTAGCTAAACAACAGACATATGCCTGGAGAATATGTAGAAAATAAAAATATGTACTTTTAGAGCTTGATGGGACCCTAGAGATTACTTATTATTTTACTTTATGGATGGGTAAATTGAGACACAGGGAGTTTTAGTAATTTGAAAAGGACCTTGAGTTGATGTTAGAAGAAAGAATAAAAACCAGGTCTTTTGTCCATTGATCCAAGGGCATTTTATCAATCTACGCTGCCTGCTTTATTTCCTTGATTTTGGAAGTCAATGTTTTAAAAACAAACAAGCAAACCTTAGAATCAATATTTGACTAAATGATGACCCTCTTTAGTACCTAAAGTGGATCTTTTGTGCCTAAAGAGAGTCATTACATGGTACATGAGATTAAATAATTTTGAAAACTGAAGCCATTTTTTCATATGAATTCAATTTGGGAATCCAGATTTGATAAACTGTGACAGCATAGACCTAATTTACAAACATGTCTTTAAAACTAAAGTGTATTTATTTGCCCATTATAAAAATAATACATGATAATTATTTAAAATTTGGAAAATAAGGCCAGGCGTGGTGGCTCATGTCTGTAATCCCAGCACTTTGGCAGGCAGATTGCTGGAGCTCAGGAGTTCGAGACCAGCCTGGGAAACTTGGTGAAACCTCATCTCTACAAAGAATACAAAAAATTACCCAGGCGTGATGGCACACACCTGTAGTCCCAGCTACCAGGGAGACTGAGGTGGGAGGATCAATTGAGGCCAGAAGGTGGAGGTTGCAGTGAGCTGAGATTGTGCCACTGTACTCCAGCCTACGTGACACTAGAGTGAGACACTGTCTGAAAAAAAAGAAAGAAAGAAGAATGAAAACAAAAATTTGGAAAATAAGAAAAATAGGGGGAAATCATCTTTCCTTCCATTCAAGTCTTTTCTCCATGCATAACCTTGAATTTCTAATTTTCACGTAGCCATGATCTTGGTGTGACATACGATTTTTAATGTCATCTTGGCTCAACTAAAATATACAGTAGGCTGGGTGCTGTGGCTCACGCCTGTAATCCCAACATTTTGGGAGGCCAAGGTGGGCAGATCACTTAAGGCCAGGAGTTTGAGACCAGTCTGGCCAATATGACGAAACCCCATCTCTACCAAAAATACAAAAATTAGCCAGGCGTGGTGGTGCATGCCTGTAATCCCAGCTACTTAGGAGGATGAAGCGCAAGAATTCCTTGAACCTGGGAGGCGAAGGTTGCAGTAAACTGAGATCACGCCATTGCATTCCAGCCTGGACAACAAAGTAAGACTCTGTCTCAAATAAATAAATAAATAAAATAAAACACACAGTAATTTGCTAAGGTGCAAATATTGATGAGACTAAGCATTCTTAATATTATCATAAGGAAGTGAGAAGAAAATGTCAGCTGCTTATATATTACATCACATCTTTCAACAAATATCTATCTAAAATCACTAAAGACCAAGAGATGCATTTCTGGTAAATGAAATGAATAAATAATACTTCCTGCCACCTTTGCAATAATTAGGGTGTTCATGCTCTCGTTGGGCATTACTGCTGTCTTCTTCATCTTTGAGTTGTATTCTTATTTGTACTCTTCAGTGTCAGAGAACCAGTGCTCCGGTTAGAAACAGGAATAAATTTTATGCATAGAATTTAAGCAATCATTAGAAAATATCTGGAGGTACATAGTGCAAGGCTTCAGAGCTGGATCAGAGGTCTGTTCTTCAGTGGACCATTTTAATACTGTGTGTGAAGCAGGTGGAATTGCTCAGCCCAAATTCTACTGTCCCTCCCCACTGCATCCCATAGAGGTAAAGTGAGAAGAAGATATTTCTGACTCAGAGAGCAACCCTACACCTTGGTTCACTTATTTTTATTTGATACAGTTTGTCACATGAGTTACCTGTCTCCTGCTGCGATCTGGTGACTAAGGTGAAATACCGCTGTATGGTGTACTGAGCGAGTCGCAGGTGTTCCAGCCCACGCACAGAGTCGTTCCCTCTCAGCCAGGTGAACTCAACGTCATTTCCATCATAGCCCCCTGGCAAATAAAATGGAGGCCTGGTCAGTGTAAGGGTGTTCCAGATTGAACTGGTCTGGAAAATGCTATAATGTGGAGACAGCATGAGCTCTCTCTTCATGGTGATAAGTCCAAGAACAATCCCATGCAAAACTTGTCATGATTTCTGAAGTGTAATTGCAATGTCTGCTCTGAATGAAGTGACCTTCTAGGACGGTTGAGAACTGGTCCTGTGTTGGGTGCATTATGTAGATCTGGTGGATGATAAGCCATTAGACATGGCCTTCCTCATTATTTAAATTATATTTCTTAAACACATGTCTGTGAACACACAAAGATACTGCCTTTCAAGACTGTATAATAGCTGTGATGATATTTTCAGGAACTTAAGAACTGATCTGTTCATATTTCCATACTGGCATAAATACAAAACCAAAAAATCTGCTTTATTAAAGTCTGTAAACACTTATGTTAGATAAATCTCAAAGCAGTTTCATTAATATAGTTGATAATAGTAGCAATAGTTACCTTTTGAATATTTATAGGTACTTCATACATTTGTCATTAATGTTATTGTAAACTTGCAAGTTAGCCATTTCCATATTTCTTCAGTTCTAAGATGGACATTTCTTTACATTTTATGAAATTGAAATGGATGTTACAATTGATTTATATATATATATATAATATACATAATAGTGTTTATACATATTTATATATATAGTAGAGCTTATATTTTTTCCTAAAATGTTATTATTCAATAAATGCTGTTCCACAGAACTGAGTAACTATGATTTTCCCACATTATTCTTGAAAACTCTTATATTCAGAGGGGTTGCATAACTTTCTCAGGATAACAAAGTGAGCAAGAAACAAAGTGACCTTAGGAAAATTTAATCCCAAATCTGTGAGTGATGATGATAATATCTATCATTTAATAAGCAATTGCATTTCCAAGTGCTTTAAACACTATCATCTCATTTAACCCTCACTATAACTCTTTAAGAAGATATATGAATGGTTCGTAAGCAAACAAAAAGATGCTCAGCATCACTAGTCATTAGAGAAATGCAAATCAAAACCACAATAAAACACCTCACACCCATTAGGATGGATGTAGTAAGAAAGACAGACAATAACAAAGGCCAGCACATGGAGAAGCTGAAATATTAGCTAGCGGGAATGTAAAGTGGTACAACCACTTTGGGAAACAGTAACAGGGTGATAATTTCTTAAAAACTTAAATCTAAATTTGCCATTTGACCCAGCATTCCACTCCTAGGTACCTGTTCAAGAGAAATGAAATCATGTCCACACAAAGAGTGGCACACCAGTGTTCATAGCAGCAGTACTCATAGTAACCAAAAGGTGGAACCCAAATGTCCATCAACTGATGAATCGATAAAGAAAATGTGACATATATATATCCGACATGAATATATATATATATATATATACATATATAAGCATACAAAGAAACAACTACTCAGTAATAAAAAGAATGAAGCACTGATGCATGCCATAACATGCTAAGTGAAAGAAACCAGATGCATAAGACCACATAGGGCTAGGCGTGGTGGCTCATGCCTGTAATCCCAGCATTTTGGGAGGCTGAGGCAAGTGGATCACCTGAGGTCAGGAGTTTGAGACCAGCCTGGCCAACATGGTGAAACCCTGTCTCTACTAAAACTACAAAAATTAGCTGGGTGTGGTGTCATGCCCCAACTACTGGGGATGCTGAGGTAGGAGGATCACTTGAACCTGGGAGGTGGAGGTTGCAGTGACCCTAAATCACGCCATTGCACTCCAGCCTGGGCAACAAAAGCAAAACTCTATCTCAAACAATAACAACAACAAAACAACAGAAAACCACATAGTGCGTAATTCCATTCATATAATATCAAGAAAAGGCAAATTAAACAGACAGGAAGTAGGTTAGTCATTGCCTGGGAGCTGGTGATGGGGAAGAGGTGTGGCTGCGGTGGGGCACAAGGGGTGTCTTTGAGGAAATGAAAATGTTCTAACAATGACATGTGGTGATAGGTGCACTACTTGGAACTGTACTAAAAATCTTTGACTTGGACGCTTAAAATGGGTGAACTTTATGGTATATAAGTTATACCTGAATAAAGCAGTTAAAAAACAACTCTGAGTCAGATACTATTATCCTTCCCACTTTACTGATAGGAAACTGAGATACAGAGACATTGGTTACTCACCTGGAGTCACAGTGATGGCAAAACCCAGTGACTTCAGTACTTGTGATCTTAAACACAAAGCTGAAAGGCTACCGGGAAATGTGATGCCAGTGTTGGAACCAACATTTTGTTAAGTCTCACTGTATGGTATCCATTGTCTAGCAAGGGTTATCTCTCTCTCCCCAGGGAAGAGAAATATAGTCATGAACTCTTAGGGAATTTCGAGCTAAAAGTTGTCTGTGGACTTTCCCTTGGAAGCATCCAAACATGTACTAAAGCCAGCTGTCTAAATACGGCTACCACCCCACATTAAAAAAAAATCTATGAAAGTGGGTAGCACAAATTTCTACCTGGACACTCTGCCTTTACAACTAGTAAATGCTCACAATCATTACATTATGGTCTCTCTGTCCCGAGGTAAATAAGGAAAACTGTGGGATGTTATCAGTTCTTTTCTAGAGATGGCACTTAGAAAAAAACCCATAGTGAGGTTTCTGTACCCAAACACTGCTAATAAACATGCAGAGAAAGCTCCCTCTCCTCACTGGGGATGATATTTGTGAAACAGAGGCTAAAGTTTCCAGGGGAATCTCTCACCTGGGATTTGAGTTGAGCCCAACCACGATATACGAAGGGTAATTGTTTTTTCCATGTGGGACTGAAAATGAGTTCTCTTTTTGATAACCTCAAGTTTTATTCTGCCACCAAACAGCTGTATTGCTTCAAGAAGGTTCTGCATGCATTTAATCAATAAGATAATTAATCTGTTTGTCTGAGTCTTTAATTAAATGTCTGCTTCTGAAAAATGGCTTCTGCCTCATAATGGTTGTGCTTCTCAGACGTTGCCCACTTGTGACCTTAGGTAAGGAGTGTCCACTGCTCTCCACAGCTTGACTATCCTTTCCCCCTTCACACACAAACCCTCCCTCAATGCCTTAACAAATCATAGCTGCAATGTTGTTTGCCTATCACAAGGTGCCCAAGTTTGGCTGGCATTTTGGAGTGGTTTACTAAGGGACAATAGGGATTGCTTAACAATACTAGGGAGTTCATTCATCACACATCAACTTAGAGTTAAATCCTCATTCTTCATCACAGGCAAATCCCCAGATTATAGCTTAGATGCACATTTACTGGCATGATTGTATGAGTTTTATCTATCAAGCAATTTCTTTTAAAAGTTGGAAGCATGAGTGATAAATGTCAAGGATGGTTTTGCATATTTGCCATTTCTTCTGCTGTGTTCCTTCTTGTACATAATCTGCATCTTAGCAGATTCTGAGTCCCACTCCTTGTCCCCTTGGTTCATTCTAGTGGATTACCTATGTCTTATTCCAAATGACATTTTCCCTAGGAAAACTCTGACACCCCATTACTTTTCATTGTTGTAACTCATTCTGTTATAATTATTTAAAATCCCATACCCTCTACTAGACTGTAGAGTTCTTGAAGACTGGAACATTGCTTTTTTTTAATTTTGAGACAGAGTCTCGCTCTGTCATCCAGGCCAGAGTGCAGTGGCACGATCTCGGCTCACTGCAACATCTGCCTCCTGGATTCAAGCAATACTCTTGCCTCAGCCTCCCAAGTAGCTGGGATTACAGGCACTTGCCACCGTGCCTGGCTGATTTTATTGTATTTTTAGTAGAGATGGGTTTTCACCATGTTGGCCAGGCTGGTCTCAAACTCCTAACCTCATGATTCACCAGCCTCAGACTCCCAAAGTTCTGGGATTACAGGTGTGAGCCACTGTGCCATGCCCATTGCTTTTGTCTGTGTATTGCAAACATCTACCACAGTACTTCAGATAGAATAGTCATTTAATGGTTGAATGGATGTATTGAATGTATTTAAACAAGGATAGACAGATGGAACCTAACCAGCCATCCAGACTAGCTGGAGATTTTCATGGGACAATATATAAAACTAAAGTGTTAAAATGAGAAAAAAGACTTTCCTTAGCATACACAGGAAAGGATGAACAGTGGTGTTGGTCCTGAGTAATGCAAGGGAACTGGCACAGGGATACGTCAGGGACCACTGTGTGGTAATCAGGTTGCAATTCAGTTGAACATTCTGGCAGGATTTGGGGAATCCAACAAAAGCATCACTTAATGACTCAATTTGGGGAACAATGATGATAATAAATGGACACTGGAGAAACTGGAAAGGAGTTATTAAAAGATTTTCATTATCCCCATATTACTGTTTAAAAGCACTTTATGTATACTCAGGAAAAATAAGCAGCTCAGATCACTAACAAACCACGGGAACAAACTCCCTATGCGACTCTCCAGCCCAGTGGAAGGGCTACTAGAGTTCAGGGAACTTTGGACCTTTGAACCCAGGTAGAATGTCTACCTGGGTTCAAGTCCCAGTGTGGCTACTTAACTTTCTCTTGGGAAAATTACCAAATCCTAATAAGCCTCAATTTCTGTATCTGCAAGATGGGAAAAACAAATTATATCTCTCAGGATTGTTTGGAAGGTTTCCATATAGTGTCAGACATGGATTAAGCAATTGGTAAATGGATGCTGCAGTATTTATTGGGAAAATCATTTTTATTACTTTTTTTTTTTTCCTTTTGAGATGGAGTCTTGCTCTTGTAGCCCAGGCTGGAGTGCAGTGGCATGATCTTGGCTCACTGCAACCTCCACCTTCCGGGTTCAAGTGATTCTCCTGCCTCAGCCTCCCAAGTGGCTGAGATTACAGGCATGTGCCAACATACCTGACTAATTTTTGTATTTTTAGTAGAGATGGAGTTTTATCATGTTGGCTAGGCTGGTCTTGAACTTCTGAGCTCAATTGATCCATCCATCTTGGCCTCCCAAAGTTCTGGGATTACAGGTGTAGGCCACTGTGCCCGGCCCATTTATTACTATTATTATTAATAAAAAAGTTGTTTGGTCAAGGAGACTGGGGCAACAGCAGATTGAGGTCATAAAGCACATTTTTTTACCTTCTTCAGGAAGTCTTTCCCCAGTAGCCTCTCTACCTCCTTTGCAATGGAGAGTGAGGTTTTTCTTGTTACCACAGTGCTTTGCATAGAAAAAAGAAAAAATAAAGCCTTTGAGGCTTTCTAGACTTAAAAAAGGTAGCCCTGGACATATTTGCCGACAAACAAAGAGTATATTGATGAAAATTCCATGACTTTTTTCATCAGCTTCTACAGGGACCTGTGGCTGATTTGATGCTGGAGAGTAAGGGCGGGTGGGTGGCAAAGGACATGGCCATAAAACTCATCTGGAATCATAGACCCTTTGAGAGTTAGTAGCCAGATGGATGACATAAATTAAATGGTAAAAGTTTAGGTCTCAGGGGCTAGTGTAGATGTGTTGTTACCAAAATGTTTTTTATAAAATGATTGTCCCACAAAACACTCATGAAAGAAGATTCCATGGTTTAAAACGTTTGGGAAGTGCTACCACTCCTTCTTGGAATTTCACATGGAAGTAGCTTATTCGAGTCTGTTAAAAGCTCTGCAGCAAAGAAGACTGTTAATACTTCAGGCTTTAGGAGTCATCTGGTCTCTATCACAAATACTCAGCTCTGGCACTGCAGTGCAAAAGTAGCTATAGACAATATGTAAGTGCATGGGCATGACTGTGCTTTAGTAAAACTTCCTTTGCAGAAACAGGTGATGGGCTTGATTTGGCAACCGGCTGTTGTTTGCTGAGCCCTGGCCTAGACCACCAACTACTTTAAAGAATTTCCTTTGGTTTTCTTGTCCACTCACAGTAGGAGGTATTTGGTACTAATGCATAATGGTTCTTCCCCAAAGATATTAGACACGTCTTTGAGAAGTCTCTAAATCTGTCTGGAAGCATAGTCAGAAGGGTTGAATCCATAGTGAATCAACATTAAGAAAAGAAAGGTCACTATGTATGAGATACTTTTCATGAATACACAGACCTAAGTCACCCAGGAAATCATCTCAGGAGTCTGTAGAATGTATACTTACAGCTTTCCAGCTGCAACTTGCATGTCTGTGTGTCCATGGGGTATTTAGACAGATCCATATTACATGCAACAGTTGTTGTGATCCTAAGAGGGAAAAATGGGTTCAAAAACAGTATTATGAGGGAGCTATAGAAAGTTCACATTCCCTTCCAAGGCCCACTCAAAGAGGACTTCCACTTGGACTCTTACAATGAACATGTAGCTTAGAGCCTGCATCTAAAGCATCCTTGAGGTTCTGTGTGCTAAAGAATGCCCATGAGGCTTGGTTAAAACTGGGTCCAGAGTGGAGGAGGTTGGAATGTTGGTCATTCAAGAGGCAAAACTTCTGAGAGTATCACAGAACAGATGGATGCAATGGCTCCAGATGCTTTAGCATCCAGCTTTTACATTTAATCTTCGTGACAGACCTGTGTAAGCCTAGGACTGTGCTCACAGTCACTATTGTCACCACTTGACAGCAGCTGTCGGGACTTGCATAGGCTCACATGGCTCTGAGTGGCAGAACTGAGGCTGGAGCCCAGGTCTCCTGGCTGTGCTCTTCTCACAAGACCCTGCCTCCTCATGGGAACCAGGATCCAGAGGCAGTGGGGGCCCCAGGCACGTGGCTTTTGGGGCTTAACCCCAGAGACGTTCAACTAAATGTCAGTTAAGCTCTCATGGTGGAGATTGCATTCGCCGGGCCTTTATCTTCCTTTATTCTTCAGTGTCATACATTTTTTATTCAACACTCTTATTTATTAAGCACTGTGCTAGGTACTTGGCAGAAATGAAGGTGATTAAAGAATGGTGCTGTGTGCCATAATGTAGACAGACACACATGTATACACAAATGCATGCACATGCCTACACACACACACACACCTCCAGGAAGCTCACACTCCCTTTAGGGAGACAGAGACTAACAACAGCTATGGTTTACTGAGTGCTTACTGCGAGCCAGTCCCTGGGCTGAATGCTTTGCATGCATTACCCCTTTGAGAAGCTCTACTAGGTAGGAAATATATTAATTCTCATTTTACTGTTGATGAAACTGAGGCTCTGAAAGTCAAGTAACTTGCTTAAGGTCACAGAGCTGCTGAGGGACAGAGCAGGGACTTTGTGATTCTAGAGCCAGGCTATTAAAACATCCCTCATTATTTGTAATCCTTACACAATATTGATTGCGCTGTGTGCCATAATATAGACAGACACACATGTATACACAAATGCATGCACATGCCTACACACACACACACACACACATGTGCTGTGGGAACATGGAGAAGGCGGATGTTAATAATGATTGGAATTGAGGTCAAAAGAGAAGTCTAGTTATGTTTCATGAAATAAGAATTGGGCTTTGAGGTGGTCTTTGCAAAAGTCAGTACAGTTGAGGCATGTCCAGAAATTCAGTTTATAGGTTAACTCAATCCTTGATTTATAACTTCAGACTCTCACTTAAGATTAAAGGTCAGCCCCATGAATTGGTTCCTGGCCACCTCCCCAAGGCCTCTGGCAGCTTTGGGTTTGTACAGTCCTTGCACAGGCAGGGACGAGTCCTGTCCATCCTGGCTCCATGAACGATTGGGTGAAAAGAACTTCAGCTTCAGGGATTTGGGGAGAGGACAAAGGGGAGCCCATGGCTGCAGGTGGCAGAGGCTTTGGGGCACTGTACCTTGGTTTTCTGTACGAACATGACTCAGACAAGTAGAGCTGTGTTCAGGGGCTGCTGCAGCTTCACTGAGCCCCACAAAAGGAAAATTCCTTGCATCCACCTCTCTGTTGGCTCTTGCTGTTGCCCTTACTTCTTCCCTTGCTAACTTCCCTTTATCCTTTAAGACTCAGCTCAGAATCCTGTGAAAACATCCTCTGACATCACCCCCAAACCACTCACCTACTCCCCAACTTGGGCCCCAGAATTAGGGACTTCCTTTGTTTCCAGGTCCATGACCTTGAGGACAGAGCAATGTCTTATTCAGCTCTATCTTGTGTCCAGCATGGGGCTGCACACAGAGAAGGGATTCGGTAGATGAACTGAGAGAGGGACCTTCTATTATGGGGGCAAAGATCTAAGAAGACATAGAACCTCACAGTGGCTCTTTGAGTTCTGGTCACAAGTATCCAAGACACATCTGCATGTTTTCTCCCAGCTGCTGCCCTCCAGCCTGGAGGTCACAGGTGTCTGCGTACCTGAGGGCATAAAGGACCGTGCCATTGGAGAAGAGGCGGATAAGCCTGTTTCCCACAGTGACTTCATGGAGAAAGGACTTCTTGGACTCCACAATGTAAGTGTCTGGCACCCAGAGGAACTCTACGAGGCGGGCATCCAGAGTGAAGCTCTTGTTGCCTTCAAACACCAGCCGCTGGTCCATCCAGCGCTGTCGGAGGTATATGGTGGCTGTGTAGTCCTGGGAAGGGAAGGCAGGGTATGGAAATGGATAGGGGTGGTGGGTGAGAAAACCCCACCAAACAGGAGAAAAGTGGTCAAGCTTTACTCCACTCCCAACCTCCACTTTAGAGCAAGAGCACACAGACATTGGTGAATAAAGTTGTTATTCTTATTGCAATATGCCATTACTCAAGATTGGGGTAACTGGTAAGAAGTCACCTGCTGGGTAAGTTACCCCAGTTATCCCAGTCTTGGGGTAGTGGCATATTGCAATAATAGAACAAATTGCCTTATTTTTTTTCTAGATAATAGCTCCCATTGCCAAAAGGGAATCCCATGTTTGAGACTTCAACTTACTTGGCATGACAGCTCACATTGCAGTAGATCACCAAGGCTCCACCAAATTGCTGAAGTTCTTGGTGGGCTAAGTGCTTAGGATGTCGGGAATGCACAGCATGCCACTTGGCAAGCTGCCTTTAGTTTGCCCTTATCTTGAATGTGTGTGTGTGTGTTTTTTTTTGAGACTGAGTTTTACTCTTGTCACCGAGGCTGGAGTGCAATGGCACAATCTCAGCTCATTGCAACCTCTGCCTCCTGGTTCAAGTGATTCTCCTGCCTCAGCCTCTCAAGCAGCTGGGATTACAGGCATGCACCACCAAGCCTGGCTAATTTTGTATTTTTAGTAGAGATGGAGTGTCTCCATATTGATCAGGCTGGTGTCGAACTCCCAACCTCAGGTGATCCACCTACCTTGGCTTCCCAAAGTTTTGGGATTATAGGCGCGAGCCACCATGACTGGCCATTGAGTGTGTTCTCTTAAGGGAGAGGGTCATTGCAGCAGTCAGCTGTCAGTTTTCCTCAGGTTGTCTCCCCCACTATAAAAGACCATATGTGATCTGCAGCCTTGCTTACTACACTTTTACTCCTTTCCCCAAATTTTATCCATCACCAAGTGTATCCACTTGATTCCCTGGTTTCTCTCTTCCTGGCCCTTGAATGGATCTTCTTCCTGATACTCAGAAAATCTGTTCAACAAGAATCTTTCACTGTCTTGAGTTTGGAGATAGCACTCCAGCTTCTGCCGTTCTAAATGGAGGAGGGCCGTGAGCCATTCTTTTTTTTTTTCTTTTTGAGTAGCTAGAAAGGGTATCCCCATTACACACATGGACAGGGACTCCTTGGGTGGAGTACAAAGGAACAACACTTACCATGTTACTCTCTGAAATGCTGGAGATACTTGCAATGTCTAGAGTCAGCGCTATCTGAACTGGTTCTCCTAAGATGAACAAAACCCAAGACAAACATGGAAACACAAACATGAGATTTCCCAGTACTACATTAGCGCATTCTAAAAAAGATTAAAATTATAAAAGTCGAGCTTGTTTGATAGAAATATTTAAATAATCTATACATATAAAAAGAAAAAGTTAAATTTTCTTATCCCCTCTCAAGAGTAACGACTGTGTATGGTGTGCCTCCCTTTGATATGAAAAATATGCACAAATATATAGGTATTTTAATACATGAGAGACCACACTGTGTAATGAATGCATATTTTAAGGAACATAGTGCTGAGATATTTGCCACTTCTTACATGGAGGGTTTTTCCTATGGCATTTGCAAGGAACTAATCATTTAGAAAGTAACAGATTAGGTAATCTGATTGTGCACAGATGTCGTTTTTTTCCCCCTTGGCTAAATAAATTTACCACAAGAGGCATTCAAGATCCATGGCTGAGCTTTTGCTGACCTCCAGACACTTTGCTTCTCTTCCTTCACTCTCCCGGAACCCTAAACATTTTAGAATTTCAGAACCTCTGCACTTGGTCCAGGGTGCAGACCGTTGGGCCTCAATCCTGGAGGCTCAGCAGCCAGATTGAACTTCAGAGAGAGACAGTTCTATCTCTAGAGACTGAGGTGTCAGAGCTACCTTCAAGAAGCCAGGCCAGGCCAGGAAGTTTACTCCTCTTTATGTGGAGATGTGGAATAATGTACCTAGGTCCCAGATCTGTCACCTCCCAGTTCTTTATACTGGGAAAAGTTAACAAATCTTTCAGAGCTGCAGTTCTCTTACCTGCAATTGGAGATCATGTTGACCTCATAGGGTCAAGGAAAGGTTTAAAGGAGATTAGGCATGTGACAGTGTCTTTGTGGCGGGGCAGCAATGGGGAATGTAAGAGAAGTGCCTGCCCAGCCGGACATCCTGAAGGTGTTCGTCACTGGTTGTCTGTACAAAGCTCCCAGAATCATGTCCATCAGTCACATGATAATAGGCGCTCAATAAATGGCATTTCCTTCCCTTCCCTTCCCCCTCTCTTCCGTAATCTTAGCTAATTTTGGAAAAGAGACAACTTCATTCACTAGGCTAATAGATGCAATAGCATTCACTTGCAATAAAAAAAACCCCAGGGGTGCCTCAGGGGACTGTGAAAATGCATTAACCAGGAAGAGGCCAGGCGGAATTCAAAAGAAGCTTAAAAACATCTGATTGGTAGGAAAAGGGCAAAGCAACCGATTTATTAATCTAAGAAAACTAAGCCATAGGATATAGGTAGGAATTTGGAAATAAAGTGTTAGAGCCAATGCAATTAAACAATACTTGAATGTTAATGTTGATATCTGGTGGAAAAGGATGATATATATATATAGAGAGAGAGACAGAGTCTTGCTGTGTTGCCCAGCTGTAGTGCAGTGGCATGATCTCAGTTCACTGTAACCTCCGCCGCCCAGGGTTCAAGTGATTCCTCTGCCTCAGCCTCCCAACTAGCTGAGATTACAGATGCGCGCCACCACACCTGGCTAATTTTTTGTATTTTAGTAGAGACGGGGTTTCATTATGTTGGCCAGGATGGTCTCAATATCCTGACCTTGTGATCCACCTGCCTCAGCCTCCCAAAGTGCTGGGATTACAGGCATGAGCCACCGCACCCCTTCAGGGTGAGATCTTTGAGGGCAGACCCTGGAAGGTGCTGAAGCAGTATGGTGCTAAGTGGCTTTCTACTCTTTCTACAGGCAGCAAGGTGCAGCTCTGAGACTGGAAGCCTGGAGTCAGAAAAAGGTATATGAATTCCATTCAGGCCACTTAACAGCAGATTTCAAATCTGTCTGTGCTGCACTTTCTTTTCTTTCTTTCTTTCTTTTTTTTTGAGATGGAGTCTCACTCTTGTCACCCAAACTGGAGGGTGCAGTAGTACGATCTTGGCTTACTGCAACCTCTGCCTCCTGGGTTCAAGTGATTCTCCTGCCTCAGCCTCCAGAGTAGCTGGGATCACATCTACCACCATGCCCAGCTAATTTTTGCATTTTTAGCAAAAATTACCACCATGTTGGCCAGGCTGGTCTTGAACTCCTGACCTCAGGTAATCCACACACCTCTGCCTCCCAAAGTGCAGGGATTACAGGCGTGAGCCACTGTGCCCACACTGAGCTGCAGTTTCACGCCCCTAAAATAGAGCTACTAGAGCCACTGTGGTTTGAATGTGTGTCCCCTCCAACACTCATGTTGACATTTAATTGCCATCGTAAGAGTGTTAAGAGGTAGGACCCTTAAGAGGTAGAATTGGTGCCATCATAAAAGGGCAAGTTGAACTCCCTCCTGTTCTCTCTCTTACCACCATCTGATGACGAAGCTAGAAGGCCCTTGCCAAATTCCAGCACCTTGATATTGGACTTCTCAGACTCTAGAACTGTGAGCCAAGAAACTTCTGCTCATTATGAATACTCAGACTCAGGTATTCTGTTATAGATCACGAAACAGACTAAAACAAGTGCTGGCCATCGAGGGTTGGGTTGCGACGGTTACGGCATCTACTTTAAGCGCCGTAGATCGGTGTTAGTCGCCCTCCCTGAAGAATACAGGGATTGGAAAAGACACAAGAATTCCAGTCCCACTGTGCTTTCTGTCCAGTTTATTTCTACACAGTCTAGTCTAAGCTTTGTCTCAGTTGGCTTTTTTACTGGACCAGAGCTTGCTTTCTTCCCCTTGAGTTACAAGAGCAAGCTGTGCCACCAGAGGGCAGCTTTCTCCTAGGAACGAGGTCAAAGCCAGCACCTGCGTAGTGTTCACTAGTGCCAGCTTACAAACCTTTGCTTTGTCCAGCTCTGTCCCTGAGAAATCCTATGAAGATCTTGTCTCTTTTGGACCTCAGGGTCCTGGAAACTGGATGCACAGATATTACGAGAGCAATGGCCCTCCATGGGCCTCCAGGCTGCCATGCAAGTATAGGGATTTTCAGGAGTAAAGTGCCAAAAGGCACAAAACAAGGTGTGGAGCTATGCTGTTCCCCTTTTTTAACTGAAGACCCCATGCCCTGCTTTTACCCCAGGTGGGACAAGACATCACATCCCTTTAGGCCTACCCTAGGCTCCCTGTTCTCAGAATGAACTCCCTGCCCAAGGACCCTGCACTTTGTTGGCCAGTGAGTAGGCAAACAAGAAGGGCTGCGTGCTGGCTTAATTGTTTGGGGTTTGGGATGCAAGAGAAATTGTTGAGTGGCATTAACCAAGGCTACATGCTTGTCATTCATGCTCAGTAGGGCCTGGAAAAACTAGGGAATGTTGAAGCCTCTCTAGGCTCCTTAATGTAAGGATCACATCTTAATTGTGTCTCAAATCTGAATGAAAATGCATCTCTTCCATCTCCAACTGAGCAGATGTGATCGACTGAGGGCCCCGGCTTCTATGCTTTGGAATCTAATACCATGCTTGCTCTGAGGCCACACTTCTCATGGGCAACAGCCAACCACAGACCGAACACAGTGGGGATACAAAGGCAGGCCTGTTCCTGGGAGGCACAGGGATGGGAGACTCCTCTGATAGTACCTCTAGCTCAAGGACTCCCTGGTGGGTCATTCCAAACACACTGAGGACTGCCCTGCCATCTAAGACACTTCCACCCAACCTCCCTTCCTTCCCTCTCTCCTTCTCTGGAGCCAGACCTGCAGGTCTGACAACTCTCCTAGCTTTTATCTCCCCAACTCCCCATTCTCCCTTCTAGACATAGTCCCTCTAAATAGCTTAAAGAACTCATCTGCTCTTGGCATCTGCTCTTCAGAAGATCTGGACTACCACATGAATCCTAGATCAAACCAGGAAGGGATGAAAATAACTCATCCTCTGTTGATGGTTGTGCAGGCACTGTGCCTCAGGCTTACATACTTCACTTCATTCAGTCCTCCCTGTGAGATAGATGGGATGTTCCCATTTTACAGAAAGGGAAAGTGAGGCACAGAAGGTTAAAGTACTTGCCAAGCAGGAGAGTTAGGAGCCAAACTCAGGTTTGTTCAATGCCAAGGCTCTTTCTGTTGCTTTCTGCTATGAAGAGCTGTGTAGTTGGTCTCGCTCCCTCCCTCCTTGCTTTATTCTTGCAACAGATATTAATCAGCAATTTGTTATATGTCATGCACTGACTTTCTATGGGGGATAGTGAGGGAACTGAAGTCAGACTCCTCTAAGGGCTGCCTGGAGGAATCAGGGGAGGCTTCTCAGAGAAGGCAGCATTTGCTCTGAGACATGACGGAAAATTGACATTTTTCTAGGGAGTCACGTTCAAAGAAGCAATTCCACGAAGATAGCCTCTGTAAAGGCACCAAGGCAGGGGAGGGCAAGGATGTTAGGGAATGTTCGGGGAGCATTTAGGAGCATTGTAGGAGGGGAAGGAGGGTGGACTTGGGCAGATGAGAATGACAGAGAGACAAAGGCTGGGCTGCGAAGGACCTGGTGTGCTTGGACTCTATGCGAAGATGCTGAGGCATGTACAGGTGTTCCAATGGGCAATCACCCAGGAGGCATCTGGATGTCAGTGTGAGGTGTCAGCTGAGAGGGGGCAGGCTGGAGGGGGAAGACCAGATGGGGTAGCCTGGTGGCATCTGGTCATTATTCAATGAATAATGACCCTGGAAGTGGGGGCAAGAGCAGGACAGTGTGTGATTGTTAGGAGGCTCTCGGAACCTCCTCAGCGAGGAATAGTATTGCTTTATCTTGCAGGCAGAGAGGCAAGGTGCCTTTTTCCAGGCAATGTGAAAAGTCATTGGTAGCCATCCTCATCCATCATTGCCAATCCTTAACAGGTTGCGTATCAGAAAATGGAGTCAACTAAGACCTCCCGAAACCCTCCACTGCTTATTGTCTCTGTTTCCATCCCTTTGAATTGATGTCTTGGGCACAGAGGATGACCTACCACCAAAATTGGGCCTGAGAAATTTGTTATATCCTGCTGTGAGGTTCTCAAAGCCAGGCAGGGAAAGCTTGTCACTTCTGCCAACCTCGACGTTGAACTGATTGCCCTGGACACACATCCTGGAAAAGAAATGGGTTTTATTGTGCATGCTTGCTTATGTGAACCAACATGTGTACACACCCTTGAGCTGTGTTTGCCCATGTGTGTGTGGGTGTATGTGCCTCGTCCGTGTACCGGCAGGGATATTCCTAAAGACAAATCTCTTAATTTTCAGCTATTGAGTTAGTATCTCCATTTTTACCCACTTGTCATAGATCAAAATATCATGGTAATCTTGACAGAAGATTGATAATTTGATTGATAATTTTGATAGAAGAAGACACACCCTCCAAGTGTCTTCTTGAAAAATACAAGGGTTCATCCATCTATGACCATATGGGAAGCTTGTGTTCTGTAAATGGAGTAAATAGCAGGAATTTTCACTGGTGCTCCAGGGAAGTGACTGGACCAGGTTTTGCCTTACTTGTGGGTGAGTAGGAAGAGCTTCCCCCTCCCACCACATGCCCCAACTCAGATGGAGGCCATTCTGGGGGTAGCAAAGCTCACCTTTCAGTGAAGAGAATCAGACACATGAAGGCCAAGTGGAGGCTGTAGTTCATGTTGAGGAGCTGTTCACATGGAGGGGTTGAAATAGGAATCACCTGGGAAACAGAGGGGGCAAGGTGAGCGACAGGCAGCCCAACAGGCTCACCAGCTCCTGGTCAGCCTCTCTCCAGTGGGTGGTTGGCTTAGCATTTTCTCAGCATGCGTGGGAGGTGGCCTCTTTCCATACTTTTCAGTTACAGCTCCTTCTCTCTGTGTTCCTGACAGGAATGACTTCATTTTGGAGGATTATGTTTTTTTAAATGTAATTATTATTTTTCTTGAAACAGGATCTCACTCTGTCACCCAGACTGGAGTGCAGTGGAGTGATCTCAGTTTACTGCAGCTCAACTTCCAGCGATTCTCCTACCTTAGCCTCCTGAGTAGCTGCAATTACAGGCATGTGCCACCACACCTGGCTAATTGTTTTGTATTTTTGGTAGAGATGGGTTTTTGTCATGTTTCCCAGGCTGGTCTTAAACTCTGAGCTCAAGTGATCCATCTGCCTTGGCCTCCCAAAGCGCTGGGATTACAAACATAGGCCCCGTGCCTGGCCCAGGATATGTTTTAAATCCACCCAAAATTAAGACTGAGACCTTGTTTGGAGCATGGTTCATCAGCACCAGAAATACAGCCAGTTTATCTTCTGGGCTGCATCTGTTGGGAGCCAAGACTATCCTTGCCCTGTCCTTGTCCCAGCTTTGCCAGGAAGCACACTCCCAACTTTACACTCACCTTGACCAAGCCAGACATTCTCTTATTTATCCCTGGGTCTAGGCTTGTGGGGCCAGTCACGTAAACAGGAAACAAAAACCTCCTAGGAGCCTCCTGTTAGGAAGTCATGAGTTAGGTGCTGTCCCACAGAGCTCACTCCATCCTCACAGTGACCTTGTGTGGTGGGCGGGTTAATCCTTGTATTATGATGAGGAAGCAGGTGCATGGGAAGGACACCATGCTTGTGAGTGACAGGGGAGGCTTTGAATCCAGGGCAGGCTGTCTCCCCAGTACTCTCTTCCTTCAGAGCAGGCTGGGGTCTTGGCCTTAGATAGCCCAAGGATCCTTGCTGCTAGCGTGACTTTGCAGGTCTGGTCCCTGGGTTTCCTGAAGCCTTCCAGCTGGAGTGTGCATGAGGACCATTGTTGTGGGTGGGGGTGGTGCATGGCTCAGAGGCCCAGCCTCCTTAGATTCAGGAGCTGCTGTCAGGCATCCTTCTGAGACAGCAGGGGGCTGCAAGGCAGGCCAGCCTGTGACCTGTCACGCTGGTGATAGCAGAATGGGGGTGCTCAGGCTCAAGCCTCATTCCCAGGCAGCCCTGGGTAGATCACCTTCTCCATGGCAACATCTGTGAGACAAGCCACTTTCTAGAATCTAGTCTTTCTGGAGCTTAGGGTGTGGTTCAGCCATTCATTAATATTACTTTACTTTCAAAGCCAATACATGTTCATTGTAGAAATGGCAAGAAGACAGAAATTAAAAGTGTAAGTCCCAATCATGTGTCAATATGGGTTCATCAATGAAAACAAACATGCCGCTCTGGTGTGAGATGTTGACACTAAAGAAGGTTGTACATGTAGGGAAGGCTCAATTTTGCTGTGACTCAAAATCGCTCTAATAAAAGAAGTCTATTTAAAAAAACAAAACCTAAGCGAAAAAAGTCCCTTCTTCATTTCTTCTCTCTCATTTCATACTTCAGAAATAACCACTGATAACAGTTGTTTTGTCCACATATGCACAGATATATATTTATATGCATATGTATCTCTGTACAAAAAAATTAAAAAGCAAAATTGGGGCAATAGCATGCTTTTTTACTGCGTGCCTTTTTAAGCTTAGTAATCAGAGCAAACATTTATTGAATACTTAATGCATGCTTACAACTGCACCACGCCTGTCTAGGATACTCACAACTCTTTCAAGTAGGGACTACCGTTCTCTTCATTTTATAGGTGAGAATACTGAGGATTAGAGAGGACGAGAAATGTTCCCAGGGTTCAGTAGCACATGAGGGGTAGAAAAGTGAATCTAAGCAAGCTGACCCCAGTCCTCTTAATGAGTGCAACATGAAACATGCTGTTTCCCACTATCAGTGACACCTTCCATGTCAGATCCTATAGACCCGCCTATTCTTTCTAATGGCTGAAGGTATCTCATGGTGTGAATGTACCAACATTTCTAGAACACATCTCCTACTGTGAATGCTGTTATTTCCAAAGTGTTTACAGTTACAAAATCAGTAAAGAACGTCTTTGCACACAGGTAAACCCTCATAATTCTGCTCTCTGTTGTGTTAGCTCTTTTGTTCTCACTCATTGAAAATACCAGCTATAAAATCAACGTTATAAATCTACCGATGATCATACTCACATTCTCTTCCTTTAGTCCATCTCCCCAGTCCCTGTCCCTCCCAGTCCAAGCATTGAGTTTAAGGGGGTCCCTGGAGCAGCTCCCATGTCCTCCATTGCCTCTTTCAATTTTCCAAAAGTTTATCGAGCTCTCCTATGAACAGGCATGTGAAAGGCACCACCAGAACACCCATCTAGTGAGGGAGAGACACATGTGCATGGTGAATGGGTGTTCCCTATAGCCCTCCTATAACAGGAGCAGAGGCCAGGGGATACTTGGTATGCAAAGGAGCAGGGAGGATGGGCAGTGTCAAAAGGGAAGTCACAGAGAAGGACATTTGATTCTTGGTGAGTGTGTTGCATTTGCCAGGTACACAAGGGGGAGTGGGGACCCTCCACATGTTGGACAGAGAAGTGGAGGCTTGCCCATGGCCTCTCTCACACACAATTACCAGCCTCTTTCTGCCAGCCCTTGGCTGTCTGTGTCTTTCTCCTGGTCTGGCCTGAATGAACATGGTTCTACTTTGGCATATTCCTCAATTCCTCCTCCTCCCATAGGAAACTGCTCTTGATCAAGCGAGTTGGGGAACCATCCAGTCTTCAGGTCCAGGACTCCTATTGAATAATGCCTTCCTGGTCACTACAAAGATGTAACATTTGGCCCTGGGCCTCTCAATTTCCTTTAAGTAGTCTTATGATCTGAGAAGCTTTGCCCAGGCTAGAGCCAGAAATGTAATCCCATCCTACCCTGTTTGCTTGGTTAGGTTGCTAAACAGGTCTCATTTTATAAGGGAAGAAAAGAGAAGCAGAAAAAAGCCTTCTAAATGCCCATGAATTGTGAGAAGCCCTGTCTGGTGCTTAATTTCATTTAATTCTCATGACCATTGGCCCAGTAGGTGTTAATTTTTAGAGTCAAATCTCAGATTTGCAAAGGGATTTGGCTGAGGTCACACAGATATTAAGCGGCATAGTTTAAATCTGTTTTCCAAGCCCCTTTTCTTTGCCCTGCATCTAGCAGGAGGGCCTCCAGTGCTCCCAAGCTGAACTGGATTCCACTTCAATCTTGTCCTTTTTACACCAAACCCATCTGGGGGATGGAGTGTGGCATCCGCAGCACATCCCAAGTGACAAGTGCAGCTAATGGCATCACTCCCTGTGGCAGAGGAGCCAACCATTAAGTGGCTATGTATGTGTTGGCCAGCCTGAATGGAGGCTCAGGCCACCAGTTCCGGTACAGAGGCTGGAGATGGCATTTAGTGTAGAGGTACTGAGCCACCAGGGGGCAGTGTCCTAGGGATTGTCCCCGAAGCTGCAACACAAATGTTGACTGGAACTACCTAGCTTTCTGCATCTGCACAGGCATGGTAACTCAGACATGGTACTCAGGCGGGACCTAGGAGGCTCCGGAGTAGGGGCAGCCTATGCATTATCCTGCCTTGAGGGCATCTCTGGACAAGCTCCCATTTCCACTTGTAGAGGAGACCTTGAGCTCTGGATTCTGACACACCTGAGTCATTCTACCTCTCAGAGCCTCAGTTTTCCCATCTGACCAATGGGAATAGAAAACACTCAGTAAACATTAGTTTTCATTCTCCTCTACCTTCCTCGTCTTCCATGTGAAGTCAGTGATTCCACTATGACTAACAGAACCCAAAGCTCAAGCTCTTTCTTTCTTTTCGAGATGGAATTTCACTCTTGTTACCCCAGGCTGGAATGCAATGGTGTGATTGGCTCACTGCAACGTCTGCCTCCCAGGTTCAAGCTATCCTCCTACCTCAGCCTCCGGAGTAGCTGGGATTATAGGCGTCTACCATCACGCCTGGCTAATTTTTGTATTTTTAGTAGAGACGGAGTTTCACCATGTTGGCCAGGCTGATCTAGAATTGCTGACCTCAGGTGATCCACCTGCCTCGGCCTCCCAAAGTGCTGTGATTACAGGCATGAGTCACTGCGCCCACCTGCTCAAGCTCTTTCTAAAACATCCCAGATGCCACTCAGAGTCTGAACTAAGTGGCATCATCTCAGGAAGGACAGGATCAGGCACAGGGCATTAGAGTCACATAGGGAACTGATGGCATCTTTTTCTGGACCAGAAATCCAGCCCAGTGCTTCCCAGTCTCCTCCGCCTTTTCCTGGGTTGGCCTGCTGGGCCTCTATACTCCTTGCTTTTGGCCTATATATCTCTTGTTGAAACTTCCCAGGCTGGAAGCAGAAGTAATTCCAATATGTGCAAGTTTCTATTCCTGTTCCCAGAATATCTACCATGCAAACACAGTGATGCCGAACTTGTCACCTCTAGCTTCCTTCCTATGCAGGCACTGTCTTCCTATCCTCATCACTTCGGCATAGACAGAATAGTTTGTTGGAAAGCAGGAGTGGAGCCCAAATTAGGTTGAGATGAGGAAAGGCATTATTGCCATGGGATCTCCTTAAGAAAATCCCAGAAGATAAAGTGGTGCGGGCGTGCCCTGTGTCTGCTGGTCTTGGTTCTCAGAGGTGAACCACTGTGGCTGTAGTGAGGACAGCAGGGGCTCTAATCTCAGCTCTGTTGCTTGTCCTCCAGTGACGCTCCCTGACGCACATTAGGTGTTCATCAGAGTCCAGACCTGCCCCCTCCCTTGGTCCCAGCAGGGCTTGCGTTTAGATCTCCTTCCCTCCCCTCTCTCCAGGCACCTTACCAGCAGCTGATGAGACTCCGTCAGGGCAAGTCCTTCAGGCCTACAGGCAGGAGGTCTGGGAGAGGCACGGTCTTTTGTGTCCCCAGGGTTCTCCCCATCCTCAGCCCTGTCCCCTCATAAGTGGGCACGCAGCCACCCTCTGATACAGTGGCTCTCTGGGAAGAATGGAGCTGCCGAACCTGCTGCGCAGAAACAGAGGTAGGCGGAGCCTCTTGTAGCCCCGTCCTTGGGGGCACTGACTGGTCCTGAGTGTCTGGGAATCGTCAGCTCCTGCTACAGCTGCTGCCTCCAGGGGTTTGATTCTGAGATCGTGTCTCAGTCATGCTCCCAGACCTCTGTCAGAAAAGACCCCTGAGATCAAGGACCCGTGAGTGTCAGGTAAAGTGGGTGACCCCACCCACTGTGCCAGGCTCCGTGTTTGGAGGAGAGCCCTCCATTCTGGTGCAATGGAATGACTATAGTGGCCACTTCACCACCATAGGCCTCAGCTTCCCATTCATAAAATGAGAACCTGATTGTTTGTTAAACTCTCGTTCCTTTTTGGCATTTTAAGAGCATCTTTGGGATCAGTAGAAAGCCTATTCTGCATCAAAAGAGACTTTCGTATTCCAGGACCTAGTGCTTTCCAGCTGGGAAGTCTCAAAAAGAGCCATAGAGGCCGAGAGCACAGAGAACAGGGGCCCAGGAGGCCAGCACAGGGGAGACTGGGAGACACTGGGCTGAATTTCTCCAACCCTCCACCTTCCCCCACCCTGCCCTCACACAGAATTCTTGAACTCCCCACAAAGTCCCTTCAGGAGCATCCCAGAGAGGGAGGCTTTTGTCCTTCCTGGCCAACTGAACCTCCTAACAGAATGGCTCTGGCAGTGCTCACTGAGCCCTGGATCATCCTCTCATCATAGCCAGTGGCCCCAAATGCACTATTGGCTCCAGCCATGCCAGTAGGGAGAGGGGATTCCTTGGAGGCTTGGCCTTGCACTCCGAGGGAGCTGGGAGCCAGAAGGGAATCAGATGGAGGTGCAGGGAGAGGCCCAGAGGCATCTTCTTCCCTCCTGACATCATGGCAAAGCTCCTTCCCACCCAGTATAGGAGTGGTAAAGGGAGAGACCCAGAGAGAGAAAGGAAGGGGAGCAAATGGAGGGGCAGGAAAGGGAGGGCCTCAGCGTACAATTCACCATAGATGCCTTTGGCCCCAAACCAACTTCCTTAGTGAGCTTCTGGAGCCTGGCCAGGCTGGAAAACATTGCTCCACTGGTGGGTAAGGAGTGGGCACCTAAAGACACAGTGATTTCATTTCTCCTGAGAGGCCTCACTTTCACTTGGGAACCTTGTAGGGTGCTAGAGCAAGAATGGCTGAGGAGCCGGTTTCAGGTTCTCAAGGAATGAACAGTGATCTGGGGCTTTTCTCAAAAAGTCAAAGATGTTCTTACACAGAACAAAGACTCCAGGGTAACAAAAACAATTCAGAGCTGGGAGGTGGGGGTGGGAGGGTTTCCTCTGACTCAGGAACATGAGACTTAGATGAAGGAACAGGGGCTGCCTAGCTGCATGGCCCTGGGCAAGTCACTTGGCCTCTCTGGATCTCAATATCTTGTCTGACCAATGGAGCTGAAGCTTCCTTACAGGGTCACTGTAACGAGTCAGCAAAGACAGATGTGGTAGTGCATCTGAAAGCACCTGGCACCTTGACCTGGCACATTGTAGGAGCTCAACAAATTGTTCTTTTTCTCCTGATACTGTAGTGTCTTGTCACGTTTGTACTTACCTATCAACCCTCCATCCAAGTATCTATCCATCTATTTATCTATCTATCTATCTATCATCTATCTACCTATCTACCAACCTACCTACTTACCTACTTACCTTCATCACCATTATCTATCTACCCTGTGTTTAATGTTTCTGATCATATTGTTAGTACTTTCATCACAAGGGGCTTGAATTATACTTCTATGTAGACATCAGTAAATATGTTAAGAGACTAGCCCTGGTGGCCAGGGAAAGCCAGATCTCCCACTTTCAAACACTCTCTTAGAAGGTGTCCCAGAAAAACAAAGGCGAGAGTACACAGATATGTCTTGCCTTGTACCTCAATCACAATGCATACAGGATACTAAATCATAATAATACCATACATTTGTATAGCGTTTTGCAGTTTTCAGAGCTTTTGTGCATATGCTTTATCTCTGAGCCACATAATAATCCTGTGAAGCAGGCAGGGCTTTTTAAAAAAAGTGTCGTTTTGCAGATAAGGAAGCTATGCTTGTCAGCCAGCTACTAAGGGGTGGAGTCAGCATGGACTGGAATCTAGGTCTTTGAATTTCAAGTAAGTCCATTCAATAATGGTGGGGAGTACAGTGAAACAGTTCAACTAAAGCAGGGTACAGAGCAAACCTTTGGATCTTCCCCTTGCCTGGAATGCTGCAGTGAGATGAGATTACTTTTTGCACCTGCACTACCCTGGAAATACTGCCTGTCAGAACTGAATACCCCTCCGACCTGAAATCCCAGCTGGAAATTCTAGGACAATCTCCACCCTCTCATCTTCCATCTTCCCCCACCCTCAACACCTGATGGACCCTCACTCTTGATACCTCGTTCTATCTTATCTCCCAATATCTGGCTCACTATCTCCTAATCTTAGAAATGGGCATCTCCAAAAAGAGGCCTGAATGGCTCTGTGCTAGATGAGCCTTTGACTTATAGGGAGAAAATATCAGAACTTCTATGGCTTCAAACAATGGGAGAGACATTGCACTTTACTAATATTTGCTGTGTTCATGGATACTGGCTGCTCACCAGTGTGATGGGCAGACCGTCCAAGGTCATGTACAGCTGGGCCAAGCAACGTGAACTTGAGGATGGAGCTGGGCTTTACAACATGGAGGGCTTGGTCTTGCAATCCTTTGCTTTGGGGCCAGATTAAATGGATTGATGATTTGTTTTCACCAAATTAACCCTAAATTGATGTGTGGCTTAAAAAAGATTTTTACAAAAAGCAACTACTGAAAGAAGATAACACACATAATGCAACAGCAAGAAAATGGTAGCACTGACGCTTCACTCATCTTAACCTAACTCAACATTTCCAGATGAGTTTTCAAACTCCTGCTAAAAATATGAAAGTGATTGATCAACATCAGAGAAGATGGACATTTCCTAACTGAATTTAGACAAAATTTACATAATTGGTAAGATAGAAAAATTATTGTTTTAGCAAGCACAGCCAATGTAGTGCCTTTTCTATTTGGGTCTCTGCACTTTAGTAAGGAATCATTTTTTCAATTCTGTAACTGATTAGAACTAAATATTGAAATAATTTGAACTGAAATCTAGTCTTCTAAATATCCTAATGCAGAAGCTTAATATGAAAATAATACAGACATGATAAAATGTAACAACCACATAGCATTTACTACAAATATTAGTTTTCATAGTAATTTGTTTCTGGGTCTTCAAAAAGTCTACTGAGCCAATGAACAAATGCAATCAATGGCATCTGCACAGCTGGGTAAAGCAGTGTATTATGAGCTCCTTATATTTGCTTCTAATTTCTTTGTATGTTTTTGAGATGGAATCTCACTCTGTTGTCCAGGCTGGAGTGCAGTGGTGTGATCTCGGTTCACTGCAACCTCTGCTTCAGCAATTCTGCCCCAGCCTCCAGAGTAGCTGGGATTACAGGCGTGTGCCACTGTGCCCTGTTAATTTTTGTACTTTTAGTAGAGATGGGTTTTCACCATGTTGGCCAGGCTGGTCTTGAACTCCTGACTTCAGGTGACCCACCCACCTTGGCCTCCCAAAGTTCTGGGATTACAGGTGTGAGCCATTATGCCTGGCCTGCTTGTAATTTCTAATAATAATAAATACATACCTTCCTCTCCTTACACTGCACACCCCCCCTGGTCACACCCCCCAGCATTGCCCCAGCTCCAAGGCCTAAACCCTAGATTCTAGATATGCTTGAAGGACTAGAGAAAAAGGCAATGGCAGGGGGTGAAACTCATTTCTCAGCGATGTCTCTGCAGAGCAGACAAACTCTGCTGGTGACGCAGTGTTTTCCAAGGTGTGGTCTGCCCAGAGGTGCTTCTGTCAGAATCACCAGGGGTGTTTGTTAAACTGCACGTTCCTGAGTCTTTCCCCAGACCTATCAAATCAGAGTATCAAGAAATTACAAGAAATGAGGCCTAGGAATCTGAATTTCAATCAGCTCCCCAGATAATTTTTATTCATTCTAAAATTTGAGGACTATGGCTATAAGGTAAAGCTCTCATTTCATTCATCATTGATTCAGTTAATAAATATTACAGAATGCCTACTCATTCCAGACCAGGCACTGTGCTAAATGCTGGTGGAATACTGCCCCTTCAGTGGCACCTGGCCCTTCCTCTGAAACTTACAGTTTAGAGGCGGAGGCAGACAATACTTAAGAATCATATTTAGTCTGGGCACAGTGGCTCACACCTGTAATCCCAGTATTTTAGGAGGCCAAGGCAGTCAGATCACTTGAGGTCAGGAGTTTAGACCAGCCTGGCCAACATGGTAAAACCCTATCTCTACTAAAAATACGAAAATAATCCAGATGTGGTGGTGCGTGCCTGTAATCCCAGTTATTTGAGAGGCTGAGGCATGAGAATAGCTTGAACCTGAGAGGTGGAGGCTGAAGTAAGCAGAGATTGCATCACTGCAGTACAGCCTGGGTGACAGAGTGAGACTCTGTCTCAAAAAAAAAAGAAAAGAAAAGAAAAGAAAAGAAAAAAAGAAATAAACATATTTAAATACCAAGGGTAATAAGAGCTCTGAAATACAAAAAACGGAGCAGGGCTGGCTAGCTTAGATGGAGCGACCTAGGAATACCTCTTTGAGAGGTAACATTTAAGCTGATTTCTGGAGAGTGGGAAGGTGTCCGCCATGTGTTGAGGAGGGCAGGGGAGGCAGGGCAGGGCTGGGGGACAGAGTTCTCTCAGGGGTTGCAGGAAGGCTGGGCAGTGGCTGGGGACAGAGCTCTCTCAAGGGCTCAAGGAACACCCTGGGGGAACACCTAGCCCAGGCAAACAGGTCCTGACTGGAGAAGCAGAGGGCTGCTCTTCCGCTTCATTGCAGCCTTCCCATCTCAAACCCTGGGAAACTGGAATAGCTATGGTAACATAAACCCAGGTTTGACTTGGAATCTTTCACAGCTCTTGGGGTTCAGCCAGATTCCCACAGTCTGAGAACCCCTGAAGCCAGGCGAGGTCTCCACCCACTCTCTCCAAACCTTGGTGTGTGTTCTTTTTCCTCTCAGTCGGCCTTTTCTTCTGAGCTGCTAAATCACTGGCACCTTTAGAAGACTGTCAAAAGCTAAGGGTATGAAAGACCTCAAGCCACGTACACCATCACTGGCACTGTGGGCCACAAGGCAGGTGAGGGAAGGTGGGTTGGATCTACTGGAAGCAAGCTGAGTCCCTGCTGGGGACAGACTGTCCACACCCCTTACTGTGCACCCTGGGAAGTTGCTTCCAGGGAGGGGCGGCCTGGATGAAAGATTTGTGGCAGACACTGTAATCCCAGCTGTGGAGACTGGGGACCATTTCAGGAAAACAACCTCACCAAGTCCCCGGCATCACTTTACCCTCTGTAAAGAGCTCAAGTGAAGCACATTCAGCCTTACCACATTCCCACAACTCAAATAAATAATAGACAAATAAAGAAGAAAATAAATTTAAAAAATGAAAAAGCATTAATATCATTGCCTGAGGGTCAGACTATACATGTGTTAGTTTCATTTATCAAAATGATTCCCTGGTCAGTTTCTAAGGGTTCTTGATTCCAAATATTTTTCTGCATCTTCTACAACATGTTTTAGAGCTGAGTGGGGCTTCTTATTTCTCCATTTCATTCACCAAGTTGACTCTGCCCACCCTGGCTTGGCATTTTCCCTGGGAGTTAAAGGGTGCTGCTGGGTGAGGGGCTTTGTGGGTCTGTGTATCACAGGGGATGGAAAGTCTCTGTGGTGAGGTCAGCCGAGCTTGGGGCTCTGGGATGGTGGGTCTTGTTTGGCATTAGACATTTCAGTCTATGTTGCTGAGTGGAATAGGCATTTGAGTCAAACCTGGGTTATTAGCTGGACTCAGTGGCTCATGCCTGTAATCCTAGCACTTTGGGAGGCCGACGTGGGTGGATCACCTAGGTTAGAAGCTCAAGACCAGCTTGGCTAACATGGTGAAAACCCATCTCTACTAAAAATACAAAAAATAGCTAGGCTTGGTGGCATGCACCTGTAATCCCAGCTACTGGGGAGGCTGAGGTAGGAGAATTGCTTGAACCCAGGAGGTGGAGATTGCAGTGAGCCGAGATTGTACCACTGCACTCCAGCCTGGCCAACAAGAGTGGAACTCCATTTCAAAAAAACAAAACGAAGCAAAACAAAACAAAAACCCGGGTTCTGGTTTCTTGGCTCTGTGATCTTGGCAAATCACCAAGTTTCAGTTGTCAGTTTCAGTTTTTCTTCTGTAAACTGGGGATAACAATACCTACTTTGTATATTAGAAGGCTATCTTTCATTTTGCCTGGTACAGGGAGTGCTCAATAAGTATTTATTTTTATTTTTTATTTTGGAGTCTAGTTCTGTCATCTAGGCTGGAGTGCAGTGGCACGATCTTGGCTCATGGCAACGTCTTCCTCCCAGGTTGAAGTGACTCTCATGTCTCAGCTTGCTGAGTAGCCGGGATTATAGGTGCCCACTACCATGCCTGGCTACTTTTTGTATTTTTAGTAGAGACGGGGTTTCACCATGTTGCCCAGGCAGGTCTTCAACTCCTAACCTCAAGTGATCAGCCCACCTCAGCCTCCCAAAGTGCTGGGATTACAGGTATGAGCCACCATGCCCCACCCACAAAGTATTTTTTAATCTGTAATTTCAGGCCCATGGCCCTGAGTAGCCAGTTGCACCCTCCATGGAACCATTTGGTGTTGTAAGATGCTGGCATGACGCCCAGCGTCATAAGCCTACCAGCCCCAAGGTGCGAGGGTCAGCACACGCAAATGGGATCTTTGCAACACTGGGTTCTTGAAGTTCTACAGCAGCGTCAACCTGCTGGGTGGCTCCAGAGGCTTCCGATACAGATCTCATGGGCTGGGGCTCACTTTGCTGACCTTCACAATAGCTCAACACCATCCTCAGAGCCAACCCACGTCCCAGCTGCCAACCACTTCAGATAAAAACAGGCCCACAGCAAAGTTTTCCATTTCTTAAAAAGATAAAAATTTTATTATTTTTCCTTTCAACAAAATTTGAGAGCTGACTATGTGTCAGATGCTTTTCTAGGTTTTAGTGACACAGCTGTGAGCAAAATAGATTGAGTCTCTGCTTAAATGAAATGCATATCCTATAGAGAGGAGACCAGAAAATAAATAAATGTATACAGACGTAGATGCAATGTTGGGTAGAAATAAGCACTATAAGGAAATGTGAAGCTGGCTAATGGGGATGGGGCATGAAGAGGGTTCTATTTAGATGGGCTTACAATAGAATGCCTGTTTGAAGAGGTGACATTAAAAGGAAGGAATGCTGTCCTGTTCTCGCGTCCGTCTTCCACCCTCATTCTGCTCTCCAGCATTATTCCTGGAATTCTACTACAATCAGATCACTTCCCGGCTTAAAGATCCTTCAGAGGTTATTTTTCTTAACAAAGCTGGAACACCTTTTAGCATGGCATTCAAAAGCTTTCAGGATCCGGCCCCAAAGATCACTTAATCTGTCGCTCCCCAGTTTCAACCCACCCTGAACTACTCACAGTTTTCCAAATGCCGCCAGGTGGCTGACTCTGTCTCTTTTTATTTCAACCCCTACTTTCCCCTACCTAGTCTTTGCAGATGCTGTTTCCCTGCCTGGAACACCCTTTGTCTTCTGCCTCTTCTCCATCTTGCCAACCCCAGTAAGTTCCTTGGAGACCCTCCTGTCCAACCAGGTTTTCTCCCCCTCCTCTAGGCCAACCCCTTGGAAAGTACCCACCATACCATGAACCACAGGATCCTTAGTTTGTACCCTTGCCTGTCCCCCATACCAGACTATGAGCCCCTACAGAAATTATTTGCATCCATCCTTAATGCTTAGTAGAGAACCAAACACATAGTAGGTGTTGACTGGATTAATAAACAAGGGAAAATCATTCTGCTTATTCTCTGTCACTTGATTATGCCCTTTCCAGCATGGCTTATTCAAAAAAATCTATGGCACATAGTATATATATTTATAGGGTACATGAGATATTTTGATACGGGCATGCAATGAGTAAAAATTGCATCAGGGTAAATGGAGTTTCCATAACCTCATGCATTCATCATTTTCTGTGGTGCAAACATTCCAATTGTACTCCGTCAATTATTTGAAAATGCACAACAAATTATTGCTGTCTGTAGTCACCTTGTTGTGCTATCAATAACAGATCACATTCATTGTATTGCTTTCATTGCGTATTTTGTACCTGTTAATCATCCCCACATCCCCCATCCCTACTGCCCTTCCCAGCCTCCGTTGTTAATCATCAGTCTACTTTTCTATCCCTGTGAGTTAAAGTGCTTTAATTTTTAGCTCCCACAAATGAATGGGAACATGAGAAATTTGCCTTTCTGTGTCTGGCTTATTTAATTTAACATAATGTCTCCCTGTTCCATCCATGTTGGAAAAGACAGGATCTCATTTGCAAAATCAGCATTTCCCTAACTGCCTCTACATGTCAGCCACATTTCATATTCCAATATTTGCCATCGCAGTCATTCTGTCCCCTATATCCTGCTCTTTTCATTTTCCCCTACCGTAGCTCCTTCTAGCACCTTCCACAATTGAGTCATTTGTTATGTTTATTGTTTACTATTGATTGGTCTCCTCCCTGCAGAGCACAAGCTTCACATGGGTGGTGTCTTTCTCTGTTTTCTCCCTGCTCTATTTCAGTGCCTGGCACCTTGTGGGGGACACATTTGTTGAATGAATCACAGCAACTCAATGCTGCCAGCATTTCAACATTCATCCCTAGGGAACAGATAGCCAGGGAGGTAGCATGCCTTGCCCAAGGAGGCACAACCAGTGAGGCCGACGACAGGTTCGAGTCCCCTCCCAGCCTGAACTCTTGCAGCTCTGTGGGCCACTTCTCAGTGTTCTGCTCCACAACCAGATTGAAAAGTGAGCCTGCTGGCTCAGATGTGCCCTGGTTACAGCTAGTGCTCTACTTCCTGGTGGTGGTGGGTTTGTGCTGGATTTCCTCATGCTCAGCAATAGAGATTAGAGACACCTGGCTTAGGGTAGGGATTGTGGGTGGGAGGTTGGCAGGTGATTTGGCGGAGAGGCTTGGTTTGCACAGACCCTCCCACTTTGGCCTCCCAAAGTGCAGAGATTACAGGTGTGACCCACCTCGGCTGGCCAAGAACTCAGGTTGCTAATCCCTCTGGCATGCATTTGCTTTGTAAACACTGCTGCAGCCAGCTCAGGTGCAGCCCTGACTTGGCCTAACCAGGCCTCTTCCTGGGACTCCCCAGACGTGTTGCCCTGCTGCTGTTGCCATCTCTTCAAAACTCTGGCAAGCCCACCTCAAATTCTAAAGGGGTGCTGAGGGTTCCAATGAGGCCCATTTACTCTGGCCCCCAAACTGAGTCCTCGCCTTCTCCCATCCCCGCCCTACTTCTCCTCTCCACTCCCCACCCACACCCCTGCCCCACACATCCACACATGCCAGGCTTAGTCACACCTCTGTCTGTACACACTCTGCCTGCCTGTTCCTCTTCCTGGAAGGCTTGCCTCCTCTTATTTTTCCACCTACTGAGCTCCTCCTCCTGCTACAAGAGCCAGACCCAGGGGTGGCCTCTCTGGGAGGCCTTCCTGCTACCCGACCCTCTACAAACACACACTTGCACAAAGATACTTTGTATACACACATACCTTGTATACACACATGCATATGCAAAGGCACAAACACATCACCCAGATTCTTCACACACAGACGTGCACTTGTACACACAGACAAGACACACACATGTACCATATACACTATTCACACAGTCACATGCATATAACATATGCACATACACCCATAAACCCTTTCCCCTCCACATGCACACACACTCGTATTCCCTCCCGAATACCCCTACTCACATACACAGATGTGCCCCACTGCCTCTCCTTCCCCACACCCATCACACACTCGCCATCAGCCTTGTATTCCCTCCCCTTGACAGCAGCTGCTCACCGTTTATCTATGCTGCTGGGCCTGGCTCTCTTTCAGCACATCCTGCCCTGTGACATAGTGTGTTCATTCTCTGTCCCTCAATCATTGATTGAGAGCCCTGTCTGAGCCCCAGTCCTTAATCCTGGCATCTGGCACACAGGAGGAAAAATTGACTGGGAGGTGAATGAATGAATCCAAGCAAACTCAGGCATGAAGGGTGGGGCTGAAATGAGCCCTAGAAATGATTCAGGTCAGGTGTAACAACCAGGAGAGTGCAACCCTGAGCATCAGGAGAACTGGGGCAGGACAAGGAGAATAAACAAAGAAGAAACAAAACAGTAAAACAGCTCCCCATGTGGCTCTCATGTACATCCTGGGTTGAGAACCACTGATGAGGACCACCAGCCCCCTTTTTTCACACACACGGGAGAAGCAGATGGTTCCACCTCACACAGCAGGGTCAGGACCTGACCCAGGCATGGTGGTGTTGACTGCTGCCTCACAGAGCTCATGAAGCGTACAGGCTGTGGGATGATCACTTCATAGGCAGAAGGAGGACAGGAGGGCCTATCTGCACCAGCTCCGGACTGCTGGGGGTGGGATCCAAAATGCCTTTGTTTGGGGAGGTAGCAGGGTGCAGAGCAGTGGCTGTAGGTCAGGGGTGGTTTTGCCCGCAGTGGACATATGGTCCCAAGTAGTCTGGGGACATTTTTGATGATCCCAATTAGGGGGCAGGTGCTATTTGTATCTGGGGGTAGATACCAAGGTTGTTGCTAAACATCTTGTGATGCACAGCCAGCCTCTGTAACAAAGAACCATCCAGCAAACAAGTTAGTAGTGCTACGGTTGAGAACTCCTGGTGTAGACAGAGGAACATGGGCTTTTGAGAACCTCAGTTTTCTCATTTGCAAGGGGTGATAATCATGTCTACGTCACAGCATTATTGTGAGAATCAGCTTTCACTGCAAATCACCTAGCCCTACACAGGGGACATGGAAAGTGCTCAGTAAATAGTGGCCTTCTCAAGCAGCCTCTGCATCCATGGTTTCCACCTTCCTTTTCTTTTCTTCCTTCACCTCTGCCGAGACTTTTCAGGATCTGCCTCCTAGCATCTCCCTGATCTCTCGGCTTTGGAGGTAACCCTGCTCTGCCTGGGCCTTCCTTTGAACTTCATGTGCATCTCAGACATAGGGCACGTGTGTGTGTGTGTGTCTGTGTGTGTGTGTGTGTGTATGTGTCCACTAATGAGCATATTTACACTTTCCTCTCTTGTCTGGTTTTCAGCAGGATGATGACAGGGCATTGCTGATTTGTGGGCACAGCATTTCATCTGTAAACATGTCTGAATGTGTCTCCTTAGGTGTACTCACCATCTGAAAATTAGAAAAGCCTACAATCGCAATAGAAACTTTCCTTTTCTCCAGGATTGCTCGGCCTTACTTTAGGTTTTTGAGGAATCTGCCACCCTTGCTGGCCAGAACAATGTAAAGGAACTCCAGAAGGAGATTGAGAAGGCTGCTTCCCAGTTTCTAGGCCTTGATGCTTTCTTGTCTGCCTCAGGAGTCTAATACCACCGTGAGGGCTCTCCAGATAGGCCACCAAAGAGCCAGTTCCAGAAGAGAAGTCCCATGGAGAGCACTCAGCCCAGCCTATCACTCTTCACTGGATGAGCTGATCTCTTCTCTGTAGGTGAAAACCTATAGCAGGGGCCACTGCCCCAGGCTGCTCTGAGCATGCTCTCCTTCAAAGCTGCCAGGGTCTCAGAGGCTGGATGATCAGGTCATTGTGCTCTGTCTCACTATCCTGCTCTGGAGCACCACTCTTTGCCCTCCATTGGCAGCCAGCTCTGGCAGCTGACACGCTCACTTCCCTGTCCCCCAGCCCTCTGCTACTGAGCAAGGCTGGGCTGCAGCAGCCTTTGTGCTCACCCCATCCACTCATTACCTGCTGTCTCCTTACCTGAGCAGGTCCTCTACCTGCCCAGGATGAATCTTTCCATCGCTCACTCTGAGAGGCCTCTAGGCCAAACAGCCCTGTCTGCTATCTGCCCTGGCCAGTGGGCAGCCTGCTTCAGAAGACATCTTAAGGCAGATGCAGAAATGCCCAACCAAAACAACTGGCCAAAAATCTGGCTTGAGCTATCTTCACACAAAAGAGACACTAAATGAACTGGAAGGGGTGGATGAAAGCCTCTCTCATCTTTTTTTTTAAATTGCATTTTAGGTTTTGGGGTACATGTGCAGAACATGCAAGATAGTTGCATAGGTACACAGGTGGCAGTGCGATTTGCTGCCTTCCTCCCCTTCACCCTCATCTGGCATTTCTCCCCAGGCTATCCCTCCCCAGCTCCCCGTCCCCCCCGCTGTCCCTCCCCATTCCTTCCAATAGACCCCAGTGTGTAGTGCTCCCCTCTCTGTGTCCATGTGTTCTCATTGTTCATCACCCGCCTATGAGTGAGAACATGCGGTATTTCATTTTCTCTTCTTGTGTCAGTTTGCTGAGAATGATGTTCTCCAGATTCATCCATGTCCCTACAAAGGACATGAACTCATTGTTTTTAATTGCTGCATAATATTCCATGGTGTATTTGTGCCACATTTTCCCTGTCCAGTCTATTATCAATGGGCATTTGGGTTGGCTCCAGGTCTTTGCTATTGTAAACAGTGCTGGAATGAACATTTGTGTGCATGTGTCCTTATAGTAGAACGATTTACAGTCCTTTGGATATATACCCAGTAATGGGATTGCTGGGTCAAATGGAATTTCTATTTCTAGGTCCTTGAGGAATCGCCACACTGTCTTCCACAACGGTTGAACTAATTTACACTCCCACCAGCAGTGTAGAAGTGTTCCTGTTTCTCCACATCCTCTTCAGCATCTGCTGTCTCCAGATTTTTTAATGATCGCCATTCTAACTGGCGTGAGATGGTATCTCAATGTGGTTTTGATTTGCATCTCTCTGATGACCAGTGACGATGAGCATTTTTTCATATGATTGTTGGCCTCATATACGTCTTCTTTTGTAAAGTGTCTGTTCATATCCTTTGCCCATTTTTGAATGGGCTTGTTTACTTTTTTCTTGTAAATCTGTTTGAGTTCTTTGTAAATTCTGGATATCAGCCCTTTGTCAGATGGGTAAACTGCAAAAATTGGTTCCTGTTCTGTTGGTTGCCGATTCACTCTAATGACTGTTTCTTTTGCCGTGCAGAAGCTGTGGAGTTTGATTAGGTCCCATTTGTCTATTTTGGCTTTTGTTGCCAATGCTTTTGGTGTTTTGGTCATGAAGTCCTTGCCTATTCTATGTCCTGAATGGTTTTGCCTAGATTTTCTTCTAGGGTTTTTATGGTGTTAGGTCTTTTGTTTAAGTCTTTAATCATCTGGAGTTAATTTTAGTGTAAGGTGTCAGGAAGGGGTCCAGTTTCTGCTTTCTGCACATGGCTAGCCAGTTTTCCCAACACCATTTATTAAACAGGGAATTCTTTCCCCATTGCTTGTTTTTGTCAGGTTTATCAAAGATTGTATGGTAGTAGGTATGTTGTGTTGCCTCTGACGCCTCTGTTCTGTTCCATTGGTCTGTATCTCTGTTTTGGTACCAGCACCATGCTGTTTTGATTACTGTAGCCTTGTAGTATAGTTTGAAGTCCGGTAGTGTGATGCCTCCTGCTGTGTTCTTTTTGCTTAGAATTGACTTGGCTATGCGGGCTTTCTTTTGGTTCCATATGAAGTTTAAGGTAGTTTTTTCCAGTTCTGTGAAGAAGGTCATTGGTAGCTTGATGGGGATAGCATTGGGTCTGTAAATTACTTTGGGCAGTATGGCCATTTTCACCATATTGATTATTCCTAACCATGAACATGGAATGTTTCTCCATCTGTTTGTGTCCTCTCTTATTTCGTTGAGCAGTGGTTTGTAGTTCTCCTTGAAAAGGTCCTTTACGTTCCTTGTTAGTTTTATTCCCAGGTATTTTATTCTCTTTGTAGCAATTGTGAATGGCAGTTCATTCTTGATTTGGCTTTCTTTAAGTCTGTTATTGGTGTATAGCAATGCTTGTGATTTTTGCACATTGATTTTGTATCCTGAGACTTTGCTGAAGTTGCTTACCAGTTTCAGGTGTTTTTGGGCTGAGACGATGGGGTCTTCTAGATATACTATCATGTCATCTGCAAATAGAGACAATTTGACTTCCTCCTTTCCTATTTGAATACCCTTTATTTCTTTTCCTTGCCTGATTGCTCTGGCTAGAACTTCCAGTACTATATTGAATAGGAGTGGTGAGAGAGGGCATCCTTGTCTAGTGCCAGATTTCAAAGGGAATGCTTCCAGTTTTTGCCCATTCAGTATGATATTGGCTGTTGGTTTGTTATAAATAGCTTTTATTATTTTGTGATATGTTCCATCAATACCAAGTTTATTGAGGGTTTTTAGCATAAAGGGCTGTTGAATTTTGTCAAAGGTCTTTTCTGCATCAATTGAGATAATCATGTGGTTTTTGTTTTTGGTTCTGTTTATGTGGTAAATTATGTTTATAGACTTGCATATGTTGAACCAGCCTTGCATCCCCGGGATGAATCCTACTTGATTATGATGGATAAGCTTTTTGATGTGCTGTTGCAATTGGTTTGCCAGTATTTTATTTAAGATTTTTGCATCTATGTTCATCATGGATATTGGCTTGAAGTTTTCTTTTCTTGTTGAGTCTCTGACAGATTTTGGTATCAGAATGATGTTGGTCTCATAAAATGATTTGGGAAGGATTCCCTCTTTTTGGATTATTTGGAATAGTTTCAGAAGGAATGGTAACAGTTCCTCTTTGTGTGCCTGGTAGAATTCGGCTGTGAACCCATCTGGACCTGGGCTTTTTCTGTGTGGTAGGCTCTTAATTGCTGCCTCAACTTCAGACCTTGTTATTGGTCTATTCACAGTTTTGGCTTCCTCCTGGTTTAGGCTTGGGAGGACACAAGTGTCCAGGAATTTATCCATTTCTTCCAGGTTTACTAGTTTATGTGCATAGAGTTGTTTGTAATATTCTCTGATGATGGTTTGAATTTCTGTGGAATCTGTGGTGATTTCCCCTTTATCATTTTTTATTGCATCTATTTGGTTATTCTCTTTTTTCTTTTTCATCAAACTGGCTAGTGTTCTGTCTATTTTGTTGATCTTTTCAAAAAACCAGCTCTTGGATTTATTGATTTTTTTGAAGGGTTTTTTGTGTCTCTATCTCCTTCAGTATTGCTCTGATCTTAGTTATTTCTTGGCTTCTGCTAGGTTTTGAGTTTGTTTGATCTTGCTCCTCTAGCTCTTTAAATTTTGACAATAGGGTGTCAATTTTGGATCTCTCCACTCTTCTCATGTGGGCACTTATTGCTATATATTTTCCTCTAGGGACTGATTTAAATGTGTCCCAGAGATTCTGGTATGTTGTGTCTTCGTTCTCAGTTTCAAAGAACTTCTTTATTTCTGCCTTCATTTCATTGTTTATCCAGTCAACATTCAAGAGTGAGTTGTTCAGTTTCCATGAAGCTGTGTGGTTCTGAGTTAGTTTCTGAATTCAGAGTTCTAACTTGATTGCACTGTGGTCTGAGAGACTGTTTGTTATGATTTCAGTTGTTTTGCATTTGCTGAGGAGTGAAGCCTCTCTCATCTGAAAAGGTCACCTCCTTTTACCAGGTCACCAACGCATCCACTAATTGCAATTCCCACTTCTCCCTGTTGGAGTCTTTCGAGAGCTCTTGAAGCTAGGTTCTCTTGCTTTCCTCCATTTGCTCCCCTGTATTACACACTGCCCCATCCTCTTTCTAAAATGCAAATCCCATCATGTCACTCCCTTCCTCAAAAGCCATCAGTGGCTCCCCATTGCCTCTAATTGAAGTTCTAAATTTCAAATCATCCTTGTTCAGGCCCTTCATGGTCTCTCCCGCTGCCTTTCCTAGCCCTTATTCCCACTCCAGGCTTGCTGTCAGCATGCTTTTACCCACTCCTCAGACACGCAAAGCAAGCAAGTTCTGCCTTCTTTGCCATTGTACTTTTCTTTCTTTTACCTGGAGTAATACCCTTCCTTTCCCATTTCCTCGATCTTGAAATCTTACTCGTCCTTCAAGACACACTTCAAATTGCTGTTCCTTTTCAGAACCTCCTAGCTCAAGTGAGTCTCTCTGTCCCATAGCACTTCATCCCAATAATATAGCCAAGTGCTAGAGTTGATTGAATGCACATTTGTCTTCCCCAGTAGTAAAAGCTCCTTGAAGTCACGGACTATGTGTTATTAACCACTGTGGTCAGCACCCCCTGTCCTGCATCACATTGCTAGACATAGGCTAGGGACTAGATAAATTATGAAATTGAAGGGTTTTCTACAAGCTCTTTTAGGAACCATGAAGGCTGTCAGATAGGGGTGTGGGCTCAGTGACTGTCAGAAATCCAGGCAAATAGGAGTGTGGGCAGAGTAGTCAGCTTGGAGAATAACCAGGAAAGATGCTGGGATTTCCTGGAGGCATGCTCCAGTGGTCGGGAAGCCCGATGCTCATGATGACATGTTATTTTCCCATCTGTCAGAACTAGTCGGCTTCTTTCCTTCCTCAGCCTCTTCCTCTTCTCTCCAGCTCCCATCTCTGGCTGTTCTCCGGGGGAAATGTGTGTCTCTAATGGTGGAATAATTAGCTCCCAAACCTGGCATGCATTAACCATGAATTGATGATGTCAGCTAATGAGAGAGGGAGCAGGAGGGCTTGGGAATTACAGCAAATCTAACTGCATTCCTTTTTCTGGGGCCTGGCTTGACCTGATTGGCTTCTGAACCCTGAGAAAGTCCTTGCGGGTGTTTTCACTCCCAGGTAAGAGACATTGTTGCAGGGTTTCCCACGTTCCATGTCCAACATCGGTCATTATTTTAGTCAAATATTCCCCAAACCCCAAGTAAATGAAACAGTATATTTCTTCCCACAATGCTATTCTTACCTGTGGACCTCCAGTTGCTCTGGCAACAGTGAGATACCCTGTTAGTATGTTACCCTTACTTACTAACGGTGTACACGTGGACTAGCTTCTTGGTTTATTTGAGTCTCCGTTTTCTTAACTGTAACATGGAGCTAATTATAGTATCTACTTTATAGGGCTATTGTATGAATCAAATAACCTACTGTATACAGATATTCAGTCTATAACATGAGCTGTTATGATTATTACTTAATCCAGGTGAGCACCATGACACTGCATGTTCTCCAGGCCTCAGTTTCCCTTGCTCTAAAATAGGGAGTGGGACTCGGCCATCAGTAAATCTTACCTGGAATGTTAAGATGGGACTGTTCTTAGGTTTTCCCACCATCCTGTCTATGTACCCAATCCTCCTGCTATTTTTTTATCACCTAAAATCTTGCTTGATTTGTTCCATTCAGTGATGTAAAAAATTTTTAAAATGTCTCCAAGAATAGTTGTAACAGTCCTAGCAATTCGACGATTGAGAGAAGTGATTTCCCTTAAGAGCTCCAATTAAAGCTGCTTTCTTCAGTTCGGGAAAGCTACTACACCATCACCAGCTGCTTCCTGATGGTTTTTGTCTCTGGCAATCAACCCTGTCAGTTCACATTATAATCCTTACATCAGCATAGTATTTTACAGTTTAGAGGGCTTTTCAATCTCTGTGGTCTCAATTCACCCTACCAATAATCCCGTGGCAGAGCTGGTATAAATAATATCACTCCCGTTTGATGGATGGGAATGTTTATTCATTCCTCTGCTCATTCATTCCATGAACGTTTATGGAATGTGTTTTGTGCTAGATGCTGCAGCTCGGATGCTTGGCATATGTGGCTGTGGTGTCACTGCTGTAGGTAAGGGGTAACTCTGGGTCAGGGTTCCAGGCCTCTTTGTGCTGTATTCAGTGTGTCTGCACCCCCAACACTGCTCTCTTGCAGTCTGTGCCAATTGCTACCCCTGAATCCTGATACTGAAGGCTGCATCCAAGAGAGCGTTTCGGCTGAGGCACACCCTTGGGTTCCTCTGCTCAACCTTAGCCACCTGCTGACCTGTTGCTCACCCTTCAGCCCTAGCTCCTCTTCTGTGAACCCTTCCCCACCTTGCCCTGCTGTCCACCTCCCTCATTTGTGCCTGTGGATCCATCCCCACTATCACATTTATCTCATAATATTGTAATAGGTTATGTACATCCCTGCATGTCTGCACCTGTTCTTCCACCCCTCCTCATACATCCCACCTATATACGAAGCCACCAGACAGGAAATTTGGGCCCCTCATATGATCCCTGCATCTCCAGAGGCAAGCCCAGTGCCCAGGACGGGCTCAGTAGATGTTGAATGGACAGAGTCATTTTGAGTTGGGCCTTCCTCCCTGAATAATATTTGGTATCTCATACCCTCTGGGTGCGGGTGAATGAGAAAGGGGACAGGGAGAGGAAGTGGGGAGGAGCGAGAGTTATGAAATATGGAAGCTGGAGACCTCACCTGGTACCTCTCTGCTTCTCAGGGCAGATTGTTTTAATACGGGATGCCTCTTGTTGATAGATGTTCAATAGCTGTTAAAGGCTTGTGCATAAGAAACCTTCCACTCCACCCTTACTCATCTCCCACAGACCCTGGGTCAGGAAATTAGAAAGACAAAAAGCAGCTGGGTGACCTGCTTAGAGGAAATGAAAAGGAATTCATGCTGACTGTGGCTCAAGTGCCTCGGCTGCCTTGTTACTAGGTAATATCCTCACGTAAGGAGAGTCAGTGGTCCCAAAGTTCAAATAACTTGCCCATGTTCGCACTGCTGGCGGAGGTGAAATCTGACCCAAGATCCCCTGGCCCTTGTTGAGGCCCCTGCTTTTTCTCCACTGCATACCTCAAAAGAGTGTGGAGAAAGATCTAGAGGGAGTCTGGGATGGACCCATGAGGAAGTGAGATGAGGGAGCTGAAGGCGCAGATGCACACAGGAGCAATGCCAATGACCCCAGGCTCCATCTGTACCAGGCAGAAGGGTCTCAGAGTAAAAACCAAAACCCCAAATTACATGATGACACTTACTAGAGCACAGTAAGGAAGACTTTCTTCAGGACCATTGCAACAGGTAGAAGAATTACAGCAATGGGGTTTTGCAGTGTGGGTTTTGCAAAAGAGATTGGTTCAATCTGAATACTTCATGGGAAAGGAAGAGTTTATATAGCCAGGGAACAGGGTGGGGTCAGTGGGTAGAAAATGACTAAGAGACTTCCACCACAGCTGCCATTGGACAGTGACAGCCATGACTGCGCTACCCTGTGGCTGTGGGCCTCAACAAGGGCCACAAGGTGACCAAGAACACGAGCAAGCTTAGGCACAGCCGCAGCCTCAGGCGTCTGACCAAACACACCAAGTTCATGTGGGACACCATCCGGGAGGTGTGTGGCTTTGCCCTGAACGAGCAGCGCGCCATGGAGTTAGTAAAGGTCTTCAAGGACAAACGGGCTCTCAAGTTCATCAAGAAAAGAGTGGGGATGCACATCCGCGCCAAGAGGAAGTGGGAGGAGCTGAGCAACATCCTGGCCACCATGAAGAAATCTGCTGCCAAGAAAGACTGAGCCCCTCCTCTGCCCTCCCCCTGAAATAAAGAACAGCTTGATAGGAAAAAACAAAGGAAAAGAAAAGAAAATGACTAAAAGGAACTATCAGGAGTGAGGAGGATTCTGGCTAAACCCACCTAAAAGATTTTTGTTGAAGGCAGGCCTGGGCCATAAGACCTCACCTAGGGGAGGGCGGAAGGTACCGGAAGCTGAGCAGATATCAAAGGTGTGGGGGGAGGGGGTCTTGCTAAAACTGGGTTTGACAAGAAAATTCATAGATGGACCTAGGGGATGGTCCAGGAGCCTGGAAAAGGTTTGATCAAGCAAAGAACCTTGGTCATTAGATACAAATTAGACAGGTCAGGAGGTAGGAATGGGTGACGTCTGGAAAAGGTTGTGTTGACCCTGGGGAGTGGTAGAGGTCTCTGTAGGTAGCCTCTGCCTAGTGTTTGTCTGTGGTTACCTTACCTGCAAAGCATCCCTGAGCTCAAGAAGATGGGCCAGGAGGTGAAGCAGTCCGGCCCATTTATCTTGAAGGGACCACCAAGGAGGAGCAGATAGGAACCAGTGACAATCCTCTGAAGGGTCCCTGAAGCCAGAACCCCACAGCTCTTGTGAGCGAGAGAGTTGCTCAGCTGGGGTGTGTGTGTGTGTGTGTGTACACATGTGTGAAAGTGGAGGTTGTCTGACTGAGGAGTGTAAACTGAGCCCTGTCCAGTGTGATTCCCTGGGCTGTTGTCCCTGGTGTCACCGACAGTGCCATCTGCAGTAAATCTCCCTCCACCTCAGCTGACCCATATGACCATTTGGGCCATGTCCCCCAACCCCTACAGGGGCCCCTGCCAGACCAGCTCTCAGGCAAGACAATTAACTCGTTTTTCCAGACAATGACTCATGAGAAAATATCTCTGATTTGTGGGAACATGATGGATCTGGGAGCTGGCAAATGGCCACAGGGGAGGGACAGCCACATGAGCACAGAGTGCCAGTTCCCTCCCGGCTATAATTTTGCTCAGCAGCAATTCCCCTGTAGAGGCTCAGGCTGAACTTTAGCTGTTCTCCCCAGCCTCTACCAGGATGACCCCAGCACCATGGGCCCTGATAAAAAGACCTGGAGCCAGGTGCTTGAAGGACTCAGGGGCTGAGAAGCAGAGGCCCCGCCCGTGACTTGCCTCCTGAAATAGTGTTGACATTGTTCTGTACTCGCACTCCACAGTGACTTGTCCCTTCTAGCTAGTGAGATCATGGTGTGTGTAGGACTCTTCAGAGATTATGAACTGCCTTGTTCAACCATAGCTTACAGGCTGGGGAAATACTTGAATTATATGTGGCTTTTTCACTCATTAATTCAACATTTGCTAGGACCTGCTCTGGACTAAGTCTTATGCTAGGTCCTGAACACTCAAAGATGTGTAAGAAATGGTGTATAAGACCCCTCTGGAGGGGTTCACAGTCAACTGGAAGAGAGAAAGTTGTAAACAAGCAACCCACGATATAGGGTGGGAAGTGCCATTATAGAGAAAGGGTCCTGAGGAGGTGGGAGAAGAGAGGCAGGAGGGCATGACTACCTGGGACTCTGAACAGACTCAGCAGGGAGGCAACACCTGAACTCGTTCTTGAGGATGAGCAGCAGGGCCCTTCTAGGTAGAGGGGACAGTCCGTGCAAAGGCCAGAGGTTGTGACGGGGAGAAGGAGTCTTAGGAAGACATCATGGTAGGGGACATAAAGAGGACTATCAAGAGCTGGGCCTGTGACCCATTAGGAGAAGCCAACAAGTTTGGACTTCATCACATAAACAATGGAGAGCCAACCAAAGATTTAATTGGGAAGCTGCTCAGTGGGCGTCTATAGCATGGGACAGGGCTCATCTGCTAGAGAAGAGTTCCAGGGTGGAGGTCATGTGCTCGGTGTCTGGAGAGGCAGTGAGATTTAGGTGGAGAAACCTTCTTGATAGGGCTGCAGACCAACTGTGCTGCCCACCTTGCTAATCAACACTGCAGACCTGGTAAGAAAGTAGAGACGACTCAACAAACTTCAGTCCCTACAGCTGATTGCAGAGCAGTGCAGAACGTACATCTTGTCCCATTAAGGGCAGTGCACAGTCATTCACAGTAGATCATGCTCCAGCCAATATATAAATGTGGACACAAACTCATAGAAGTTTAGAGCAGGAAGGTTCTTATACCATCTTTTCATTAAGTTTTGTTTTTCCGTTGAGTTCTGAGACTAATAATCCTCCTCCTTTTCCCCTTTTCTAATGATCAAAGACCTTCCTTTATTTTAAAGATGGGAAAATTGAGATCCTGAAAATGTACATGAATTGCCCCAGATCCCAGTTGTGGTCAATGGCAGCGTTAGAATGACTGAAGACACACGTGGGCCTGCGACTTTTTCCGATTATGAAATGACACCACTGAGAAACACCTATAGGTGGGGATAGACTGATACGATTGCTTAGGAAACTTAGGGAGGAAAACAAAAACCACTCTCTTCTTCTTGAATTATCTCCATCCCCAGGCCAGAGGTTATTGATTTGTCAGCCATGTTTTCTCAGTTTCTGCAAGATTGGCCTTCACTTCCTGGGAAGAGACAACAGGGCAGTGAGAGGGTAGACAAACATCTCCCGTCTTTCATTGCTCCTTGTTCCATTCAGGGAGCCTGTGCGACTCCAAACTTCCCATCTTTAAAATAAAGGAAGGTCCAAAAGCAGCCTTGTCCTCTGAGCACTTAACAGAGATTTCAGTAGAGGATACTATATTAAATAATGCAGCCCCTCCTTCTTTCTTCTATGCCAGAGAAGTTTACAAAACAAGAAGGAAGCCTTCCTACCCGTCACAGCCAGCAGTCGCTGCTCTGGCTCTCGGCTGCTGCCTTAGCGTAAATCTGTTGCTATGGTCACTGGGGTGTCTCTGCAGGTATGTATTTTACATGTAACTCATTAGGAAGGATGAATTCAAAATTTTCTCTTTCACTCCTATCTAGGGCTGCTATGTTTAGCAAATAAAAACACAGGACGTCCAGTTAAATTTGAACTTAAGATAAACAGTGAATACTTTGTTAATATGAGTATGTCCTAAATATTGTATCATTTGGTGTTTATCTGAAACTTAAATTTAACTGGGCATCCTAGTATTTTATGTGACAACTATATCCCTAATATAAGGAAAACGGCCCGTATCCATTTTCTCTGCCTAGAGAGCAATTGCTTATACTTGTCTTTGCTGAGATGCTCTGCTTGACTTGTTAAAATAATTGGTCAAAATACCCATGTGCCTGGGGAGTTCAGATGCCTGCATTTCTAGAATAGTGTGAGAAATGGAATCCAAATAGCAATACTTCTGATGATGAATCATCAGCAGTGTGTATGTGCCTGCTGCCAGTTCCTTCTTTGACTGGACTGGAAGGTCAGATGAGTGAAAAACAATAGCCAACCACTGACTTCTACCAGAGCCCATGCCATTAAGCACCTTTGCTTTTCAATGGGCTTTTTGGTGTTGGTAACCATTATGGTTAATGTGTAATTAGACCATGGAAAACACCTGCTTGAGGCCACGGCTTGTCCCTGCTCTTTAAACCGTGTCTTTACTGATTAATAATCCGCTCATACCAGAGAGAAGAGTCATTCCTCCCCACCTCAGTCATTTAGAACTAATGTAACCCTTTAAAAGTCACAGAGTAAAATTCACACACAGTGAAGGAAAAAAATCGTCTGTGGAAATTATGCAAGATGATGGCAAAAGAGTTTTGGGAATGCCCCAAACTCTAATTGAGGTGGCCTGGGCAATGTCTTGGCAGAGAGCAGTTGTAACTAAGACTGACACGTCTTCAGTAGAATTTCATGGTCACTGAAAAAGAGCAGAGTTTGCTGGTGGGAATCGTCAGCCTGGAGCCTTGAGATAGGAAACTCACAGAACAAGAATTTGGTAGTGTTTTTCCAGGGAAAAGGGAAAGAGGCTGGAATCTTCCAGAAATGTTTTAGGACATTGGAAAGGTTGTCGCTGATGGAGAAAGGGTAGTTCCTGAGACCTCAGTGCAGGTCTGGGTGACAGCCCCTCTATGCCTCCACCAACCTCCTTTTCCTTGGCTTTTATTTCAGCTCAAGAAGTGATGTTCTTTTAATACTTTAGCTTCCCTTTTGAATTTGTTTATGGGGTTACCAGCACTGACTTTGTAGCATAGCCCTCCCTTCCTTCCTTCCCTCCCTCCCTCTTTCCTTCCTTCATTCTTTCCTCCCTCCCCTCCTGCCTTCCTTCCTCCCTTCCCTCCTTCCTCCTTTTTTCTCTTTTTCTTCCTCCTTCCCCAGTTTCTTGTTCTTTTCCTCTTGCTGTATTCTCAGAATACATTAGTCAAGTGGAGTTAATTCTGATTTGTACAAGAGCCTCTTGTAACTTTCTTGTATGAGCCGGTTCCCTCTAAGGCTGGGTAACTCTCAGAGCTCCAGCAAAATCGAGCTCCTGGGCTTGGCATGCTGGAGGCCAGGTGCTGGAACAGAGCAGTCACACCCAGGCCTTCTGCCTGCCTGGCAACACCTCTGCGCTCTCTAGAACTTGGTTAAGAAAACATATGGGTCAACTCTGCAGTTTTGTGTTTTATAACCAATCCTGTTTTGTTCCACTTTATATGAACTCTTATAGAATTACATAAGGATCTTCTGTGAAAACAGGTATAAACAAGCAAACGAATGTACCAGTGAATATCAGGTGGATCACACCTGGATGTGGTGGATCATATTCAGTTAAATATTATTCTTAAAATAAAAAAATTCAGCCCTCCTAGGAGAACTGAGGCAAGGGGATGCAGTGTCTCTGTGGCTGATGAATTTGGGAACCAGCACCACAGATTCGGCACTTCAGTTTGCCTGCTGGACATTCCTTTCTCTCAGCCATCTGAAAAATGGGCCTCACAGCATTTACATTAAATAGCTATTCATTGCCAGGCTTTTCTTGGCAAGATGCCAATTGGCCAAACTTTTTGCATGGCTGTAGAAAAGGGGAGTAGCTGTTTGCAATTATAAGTGCATATGGAGGAGGTACACCTTTTAATCACCTTATACATTGTATATGATCTGTGAGGAAGCTGTGCACAGAGGCCGGGGTTCTTACCCCAGGGAAGTCTGGCTGGCATATCCAAAGCCATCACCACTTTATATGAACTCTTATAGAATAATAAGCACTGCTCTGGAGATTGTGTTTGCCATTTGGATGCCGAGCCAAAAGAAATGTCTGGGGTGATATCTCAGGTTTCCCTCTTTTTGGTTATATTTTTAGGTCTTATTGCCCAGGTGGCTGACTTTAATAATATAAGAAGGAGGTGATGAATTTCAGGCTTATTCATCCATTCATGAAATAAATATTAACAGAGTACCTGCTATGTGCCCAGCGCTATGACCCCTTTCAGCCTAACTGGAACATCTTAATGTTCCTAAATGTGAGAAACAAACATCTTGTTTTCTGGTTTAGAGGTAAACAGCATGAGTTTTGGTAGCCTGGACTGATATCTTGTTGGGTATATTAGAACTGCATATCACCATGAGGTCCTGAAGTTGGGAGTCGAGCCCATGCTAGGACAAAGCTGGGAGGGCAGGACAGGAGAGACATCCAGACCTAGGCAAGGATACAGGATTCCCCCCAACATCCAAATCCAAGGCCTCAGACAGAGTACTTGAGTCTTATTATCTACATCACATGGTTTGAGCCAGGAAAACAGCTGACAAGGTAAGTGGTTACAATACTGGGTATGGTGTCAGGAACTAGAAAAGTTGTAAGAATGAGAGGTGAAGCATCAGATAAAACTGCCGGGATGACACAAGAGAAATATCTCTCCATCCATTCATCCATCCATCCATCCACCCATCCAACCATCCATCCACCCACCCACCCATCTACCTATGTACCCACCCATTTATCCACCCATCCACCCATCCATCCACCCATTCATCCATCCACCCACCTGTCCACCCATCCACTCCCCCATTCATCCATCCATCCATCCATCTATCCATCTATCCACCCATTCATCCATCCACCCATTCATCCATCCACCCACCTGTCCACCCATCCACTCACCCATTCATCCATCCATCCATCCACCCACCCACTCATCCATCTGTCCATCCATCCATCCAAACGTTCATCCACGCATCCATCCAGCCAGCCAGCATGTACTCATCAGTATCCATTCTGTGAAATACAAAGATAAGTAAAAACATACTGCCTATGCTTAAGGAGCTTAGAGCACAGTAGGGGAGAAAAGCAAGTAATAATGATTACAAATACTAGCTGAGCCTTGCTATGTTCAATGCATTTTTGGTTCCAGTTTCCCAAACCCTTATTCCCATGGGGTGGCACAAAGAGGGCCAGGTGTCGTCTGTAACTGCTGTGGGTTGCATTACAGGAGAGGAGCCCTAAGCCTAGGGAACCCAAGTATTTCATAATGGAGAGTAAGCCTACCTGCTCTTTGCATTGAAGGGAGATACTATGGCTTCTGAGGCTATTTGCTTCACACACATTCCTGAAAAAACTGTAACCAAAGCAGTGTCTCTACTCACAAGATGTGCAGAAACACAGAAGGCTCTTGGAAAAATGCTTCCCGACAACGAGAGGTTTTATCTCTTAGGATGACAGTGTTTTGGAAACAGTGAGTAAAAGATACTGAGAGCAGTCCCTAGCCTGGGTATCCAGAGAGCCTTTTACCTTCCTCTGCTAGGACTCAATCCTGGGGTGGATTACCCTAGACAAGGCCAGTAAAACAGGTAAGTCCAGAAGAGGGAACAGGGGGAGGCAGCACTGGACACTCTCTCTCCTAATGGTGAATCAAAGGCTTTACTTTATGAAAAACATGGATTCATCCTATCAGCATCTTGGAGCAAGTATCTAAATAGAAAAATACGCTGCCCTGGATAGGCATGTGGGGTAGAGGAAGATATGTTGTCTACATTTCAATGTGACAGTCTGAGGGAAGGAAGGACATTAAAATCTGTTGAGAAACTATAATATACCAGGCCGTGCAATCATTTCTACAACTTTCATTTCATTTAATGTCATAGGAACTTTTAAAAAATTGTGACAAATGTCACACCATAAAATTTACCATTGAAATCATATTAAAGTGTACAGTTCAGTGGCATGAAGTTCATTCATGAGGTTGTGCAACCATCGCCATGATCTCGTGCCAGAACATTTCATCACCCCAAACCAGAAACCTTGTACCCATCAAGCAGTTGCTCCCCATTCCTCCTGCCCCAGCCCTGGAAAACTTTCATCCGTTTCTGTCTCTTTGGCTTTGCCTGAAGTCATCATCAGCTCTTACTCCCATTTTACAGATGAGGAAGCTGCAGGTCAGAGAAGCTCACCTCCTGTCCAAGGTTGCAGAGAAGGCAGGGGGTTGATGTGATGGGTCTGTAAGAGCTCCCCAGGTGGAAGAGGAAGGTCAGTCAGTCATGTCACCCTCAGGTCACCCTCAGGAGCACACTCACTCGCTGTTACTGCATTCAGGGAAGAGGAGGGGGAGTAGGAGTCCTGCCCACTGGGCTTGAATCAGAGGAGACAGGAAGGAGAGGGGCTCCAGGTGGAGAGGGTCCAGGCTGTGGGTAGGAGAGGCCAGTCAGCAGCAGGGCCAGGCCCCATGGAGGTTGGAGACTCTCATGCTAGAGTGGTGCCTGAGGTCAGGCAGCACCCACAGTGCAGAGGGAGCTTCTAGTGCAGAGGGCTTCAGCCCACACACCCGCATTGAACAGCTTTGTTTACTTGGATAAGCCCCCCAAGCAGACATTCTGGGAAGGCAGCCAGTTCAGGTTTCTTTTTCTCCAGGGAAACCAGATCTGTCTTTGGCTGAAAGTCTCTCTGGGCTGCTGCCAAGACCTCCAGGCTGTCTGGGGGGCTGAGTGCCTGAGTGAGAGTTCATGAATGGCCTCGGGTCAGAGGCAGCTGCCAACGGATGAGCTGAGGGAGCCTTTTGTTAATTTCCTGGGAACCTACGAGAAGCTGGGGCAGGGTGCTGCCCATCCACTGCAGGCTGGGACCTCAACATTCCCTCCTCCTTAAGCCTCATGGGAATCACTTTCTGGGCCTTTACCCAAGCTGCTGGAACTCGGGGAGCCCCTTTTCTTTCTGGGGGGTGCATGGTAGGTGTTCTGGGGTGTTCCTTCACAGATTTCTAAAACTCAAGAGGCTCACCATCTCTCCTCTGTGAAATGTGAGCCTTCCCTACCCTCGATCTCTCTGGGAAGCAGGGTGGGGAGGAAAATGTGGGCCCGTCCCGGGTGTCCTAACTCATCTTCTATAGAGGGACCCTTCCTCCTTGAGCATCTCCTTCACCCAGGGTGTGGTGTCCCTTGGCCCCGAGGGTCCTCAGAGGGTTAAACAGTGAATAAAAAGAGCCCTTCCAGATGGGCTGTGTCATAGCAGCTGTTGTGAAGGGCCCCGCTGGTCCCCACAGGCCTCTGGACACAATCATAACTGTATCTGGCTGTGCCTGACTCCAATCAGATGAGCTTCGATGTAAGGCATGTGGCTTCCTCCTGGCAATAGGCTGTCTGGGGTGAATGTGACTCCCACAGATGTCTGTCTGCCTGCCTCCCTCTCACCGGGCCTCTCTGTAAGGAATTTCTAATAGCCGCCTGACCCCATGGGTGAGCGTGATCCCTGGCATCAGGATGGTGACCCTACAGAGCCTACTGAGGGGGACACATGGACACGGGAAACACCTGAATGCCTGCAGAGATGGATCCTGGGATGAGTACCCTATTCTCACTTGAAGCATGGCAGGCACAGAGGCAGAACAGGCCTGGTTCACCCAACCCTATCACAGGCAGCCATGTAAACCTGAATAAATAAACCCCTCTGCCTCGATGAACCCCTTCTCATCTGTAAAAGGGGATAATACGTTGCTGAGTTGCCGTGAGTCTTAAATGGAGAATGCATGTGAAATAGCTGGAAAATACATAACAAATATACGTAGTTATTTCAGACATTGACCCTTCCATCTGACATCAACCTATTCTAAAAAAATAAACAGGTTTGACTGGACCCGGTGACTCACGCCTGTAACCCCAGTACTTTGAGAGGCCAAGGTGGGTGGATCACCTGAGGTCAGGAGTTCAAGATCAGCCTGACCAACATGTGGAAGCCCCATCTCCACCAAAAATACAAAATTAGCCAGGCCTGGTGGTGCATGCCTATAATCCCAGCTACTTGGGAGGCTGAGGCAGGAGAATCACTTGAACCTGGGAGATAGAGGTTGCAGTGAGCTGAGATCGCACCACTGCTCCCTAGCCTGGGCAACAAGTGAGAAACTCTGTCTCAAAATAAATAAATAAACAGGTTTACTCAGGGCCCAGTATCTCTGGGTGAATCCTGAGCCTGTCCCAGCCTTTCTTGGGCCATTTCTTTGATGCATCCCCTGGTCTGGCCTCTGTTTGACTCAGCAGGGTACTCCTCGCTCTGTTTCTGATTCCCAGTCTTCTCTCTGGGAAGCAGCCCCTCAAGCGAGTGCATGGCTCTGTCACTAACGGCTGCAAGTTGTGTTTCAGATTCCTGAGTGAGCACAGCTGGTGTCCGCTCTCCTTCTTGAGCCTGTTGGACTCCTCACCCTCTCTGCTTAGCTACTTTTGCTTAGAAAGATTGAGCGTGGACGTCTGATCACTACTGTTCTGTGGCTCAGGAGACAGAGTAGTAGCATAGTGCTACTAGTGTGCTTTGAACCTAGATGGATGGTTTGGATTCAAGTGGTGGCTCCACATCAGCTCACTCCACTGATGACATGGGGTAGGTGTCTTTGGCTCTCTGCCTAATTTTACCCTTTCTGAGATGCGGACGTGATCATCTTGCCTATCCACTTCAGGGCTATGGGGAAGATGAGATGAACTATAGACACACAGAGGACCTAGAACAGAGCATGGAAAAGGGAAAGGGATTCATGGCTTTTAGTTGTTAGCAAGACCTTAAATCCTGTGGATCTTCCTAGAAACCATCTGGGCTCAGGGCAAAGCCTGGGTGAGGGTGTTATTCTAGTTTCTAGATATGAGAGCTGGGGTGACAGTAGGAGACAGGAAGAAAATGAACATTCTTTGGTGCCTGTTGGGTGTCAACCTCCTAGGTGTTTGCCCTGTTTATTCATTTCCCTTGACGAGAACCTTGTGGGGCCAAGGATGTGTTTTGATTCTACAGCCAAGGAGGAAGCTGGATAAGGGAGCTGAGACACCTTTCCCAGTCTCAGTTAGCACATGATGAGTCAGGGTTCAATACCAGGTATGTCTAAAAAGCCTATTCTTCCCACATTACCGTTCATGTCTTCCATGGCTGAAACTGTCAGTTCTGAAACAGAAGGGGGACTGTTATTGAAGACCTATCCACTGCCTCCTTGTTTGGGCATATTTTAAGAGCTCCCTAAGCGATTACGTGATAATCGATGAAGACTAAATACAAGTTGCTCATCGCAAACGTCCCAAACTGCCCTGGCAGCTTTCAGGTCAGGTTGCTAACCTGCTGAGGGAGGTTCTGCCAGCGATCTGTCCCTTAGTTGACCTGGGGACTTGACTGTATATGTCTATCACTCGTGGCCACAACAAAGTTAGAAACGCTCGTGACTGGCTCTATGACATGTGCCACTTAACATTAACCTGAGCTCTCATTAAAAAGTGTTCCTTACAAGTGAAGACCACTCTCTTTCACAATAAAAGCCGTCTCAAAGCGTCTTATGTTTTCTGGGACTTATACATCTTCAAAAACAATGAATACTGCAGTTTTCACGAATAGCGGTTCCCCAGGCTTGGGTAGACAAAAGCCTCTAGTAGTTGAGGCTGGAGAAATGGGAGCTTGGAAGACAGGGAGCTGGCCCAGGTGGTAAGTGGGAGATGCCGTGGGAGTGGGCGCCTTCTGCTATAGAAATCCCAGGAGGCGTGCAGCACGGGGCAGTCCAGGAAGGCAGTCCAGGTCAGCTCGTCCTTCAGACATAAAGAGAGGAGTTAGGTGGCTGACACCCCACAGTGGTTGAGAGCAAGCTCCTCCTGTGAGTGGAGAATGAAATCTGGGGAGCAGAGGGATTCAGAGGAAAGTGGAGACCCAGGCCCCTCCCTGGGGAGCTCTCTGGAGGAGGACTGATGTCAGAGAACGCCACTGGAAAGAAAGCCTCTGTGTTTGGTTCCACAGATCAGGGCGCTTCTTCTGGAGGAAGACAGAGGAAGGGGAAAGCAACCTTTTATTGAAATGGGGAAACTTCCCCAGGTGCTCATCAATTACCAGGCCAAAGAAGGTGGAAATGGCCCCCCTTACCTTCCCTCTGCAAACCATCATTCCCGCAGGTTTGGAGCAGGCTTTAGAGTCAAGCAGCCCTGCACACGCCTTCTGGCTCCATCACACAAGAGCTGTGGGCCTGGGAACAAACTGAGATGGAAGTAAAGTACTAGGTATGGTGGTTTGTATGTAGTAGGTGCTCAGTAAATATTAGTTCCTGATCTCATTCCCCTCCCTAGAGAAGGCCACCGGCGGTCCTGCAGCATAAGAAGGGATAGAAAAAACAAGCAGATGTAACTACAGGGTGGGGGTGTTGTTCTCAGTGGAGCTGTTTCCTAGAACTGTCCAGAGAATCAGAGAAACAATGCCCCAGACTGGCCCCACCTTCAGGTCAGAGCTGGTCTGCTCAGGGCATGGGGGCTGGTTATCATTGAGACCCTGGCCCCGCATCATGATTAAATGGTCTGATCTCACTCTAGAGATCCATCTCCAGGCAGGGGCGGGGGGTATCAAGAGGCATCCAACCTGCTCCTGGAAGTAATCCAGGAATCCCTTGAAGAACACTGTGCAGGGCCTGGGACCACAGCCAGTGGGAAGTGAAAGCTTTTCTGGATAGTTTTAAAGACCTGCTTTCTCTTGTCTCCTGTGTGTATGAGCCTAAGTCTGGGGGAAGGTTGGCTCTAGGGAAGGCCCAGTTATCCTCCTGGGGGAAGGAAAGGTGCCAGGTACTGGCCATTCTGTTTAGCTCTATTGTGATGTCCATGGTAAATGCACTTTTCTATGCTGTTAAAATCTCAAGAATGTTGGCCAGAGATGTGGTTATTCAGCAAAGAATTCCTGAGTGCCTGTATGCACAGGTGTTGTGAAGCGCCAGACCGATGTCAGGGAGACGAAAATGACATGAGCCTTCCCCTTAAGGAGCCCCTGATTCTGGAGGACACAGACACAGAAACAGCGGAACAGGTGCTCGGATGCAGAATGTACAACATGCAGGGGAGGTGCCACGTACAGGGGAGTCAGCCACCCTCAAGTTAGGGAGGCTGCTCAGAAGTGGTGACAGTTACATAGGTTCTTGAAGGGTGACTTGATGTCTGCCTCTGGGCAAGGTGGAAAGAAGATTTCAAGAAGAGGGAACAGTGTGTGCAACAGCAGGAACACAGGAAATGCTACTCAAACCCCAGGGAGCTGCGTGTGGTGTGGTTTAGCTGAATATAGAATTCCGGGCAGGAAGAATCCGCAGATGCAGATGGGCAGAGGGAGGGGCAGGCTGTGCATGGCCTGGTGTGTCTTGCTAAGTAGTGGGACTTCATTATAAGGATCATGTGGGACCCTTGTGGAGCACGACAGGATAGGACAATAATAGTAATTATAATAATAATTATTATTCTATTTTTTATAAGCGAGTGCTTGCTATAAGCCAGTCACTTTTTTAAGGGCTTTACTTGAATTAATGTATTAATCCTTAACACAATCCACTGTGATAGGTGTTCTTAGCCTCCTTTACAGATGAGGAAACTGAGATACAGGAAGACAGTAAATCGCTGAGTTTGAACCCAAGGGGACACTGTCCTTGGAGGCACACTTGTCACTGCTTTTTGCTTTTTGTGTAGTGAAGAAGAACAATGGTATGAAGCCCAGCAATGGACTGGATGCCCTGCTCATCTCAGGGACTCTGTAACTCCTGCCCTTGCCCTGCCTCTGGGATTTGGTTTTACCTAGTGTTTTTGTGTTTGTTGTTGTGAGGAGAAATACATGAGGCTTTCAAAGATTCCAAGATCGCGAAACAAAAGATTTTTGTCTCTTAGATCCAGATTTCAAATAGGTTTGCAGTCTTTGCATGGTTGATGTGACCTGGTTAATGTCACTACTCATTTTCACTGTCAGCTTTCATTCCTGAGAGGCTGCCCAGTGACAGCAGGAATGCCCCCGGTGACAGCAGGAATGCTTCTGCATGGGTGGCTCTGCAGGCATCGGATTAGCCTGGGTGCTGGGGCAGGCGCCAGGCCAGGTCCTGGGTGGCGTCTGTAGTGAAATGCAGCTCTGGCTACCTCCAGCCTCCATCTCTCTTGGGAGATTGAGACTCAATCACGTCAATCTCAAACATACTAGAGGGTGGCGTCTGTAGTGAAATGCAGCTCTGGCTACCTCCAGCCTCCATCTTTCTTGGGAGATTGAGACTCAATCACATCAATCTCAAACATACTAGAACATCCCAGACAGGAAGTTATTTTGTTTTTCTCCTTTTAAGACAGGGTCTCACTCTGTCATCCAGGCTGGAATGCAGTGACGAGATCACGGCTCACTGCAGCCTTGACCCCCTGGGTTCAAGCAATCCTCCTGCCTCAGCCTCCTAAGAAGCTGGGAAAGCAGATGCACACCACCATGCCCAGCTAATTTACATTTTTGTAGAGTTGAGGTTTAAGTTGCCCAGGCTGGTCTAGAACTCCTGGACTCGAGCAATCCTGCCTTGGCCTCCCAAAGTGCTGGGATTATAGGCGTGAGCCACCATGTCCAGCTGGCAGGAGGTCTTGACATCCCTGTTTTTCAGACGAGAAAACTGAGGATTGGAGAAGTGAAGGCTTGCTCAAGATCATACAGTGAATAAAGGACAGAGCTGGAGTCTGAAACCAGTCTGACCAACTGTAAAACTCACGTGCTGTCCTGACACCATTCAATCCTGTGAGGTAAGCATTATCATCCCTGTTTCATAGATGAGGGGACAGAGGCTCAGAGAGGGAGAGTTGTGCTCTTGAGGTCACACAGCAAGTCCATTGCAGCAGTGGGGCTGAAGTCCAGCCTCTCGGAATCCAAGGGCTCCAGGACAACCTTTCATCCTGGTTCAGCCAAGCGACTGCCCTCTGAGGAGGGCACAGGCCCTGGGATGAGGGGAACCTTCTGTTCTCTGGTCTCTGATTCCGGACCCCAGTGCTGGCTTCCAGCTCTGTGGAGCTGGCAGATGAAGGAATGAGGGACACACTGCCTTTCCAACCCCTTTGTCCAGTGTTCAGGGCCCCTGACTGTGCAATACCAGGGTGATTGCTGACTTGAAAATTAGGAGGCTGGGCCACGTCTTTGTGTCACTCTCTTGACCTTGGGCAAGTCACTAATTTTTAAAGTGGGGCAGTGAGGACACGGTGAGGGGAAGGCTTTGGCGCCAGCTTGGGTTGTATGACCACATGGGGCAATACGACTATTATTATTTTTCTGTTGTCTTCCTCCTGCTCAGTGGCCTGCCCTCAGCGCACCTGCTTGTCTGCAGCCCCAACCAGTGTGGAAGGCCACCTAGCAGGCTGCTCTGGACCAGACCCTCAGTGGACCGCCCCCAGGTGGCTGGTCTGGCCTGCTAGACCACATTTCTCACGGCTCTTCTGCCCTCCAGCCCTCCCCTCACTGAGCACTCTGCCCCGACCCTGCTTAGAGGAGAGTCTATGACCCCCAGAATTGGCTTCTGTACTTCATCCCCCAGGGGGAGATTCCAGAGCAGACAGCTCAGCTGCCTATGTGACTGAAGCCGAGAGTAAATGAAGGGATATTTATGGAGTCTCTGCAACTTGCCAGGTGCTTTCAATATGCAACCCTCCCCGCAGCAGCCTGGAGAATGTGATCTTGAGTTTACTTTTGATGAAAGCAAGGCTCAGAGGGGCCACTCGCCTAAGGGCATGCAGCTGGAATGCAGGGAGCCAGGGCTCCAGCTCTGGTCTGTCTCATTCACTCGGAAACCAGGCCCCTTTCCTCCTCCCACTCTGCATGCAAGAGCTCCATGGGGCCAGGGGCCGGGGTGGGGGGGGCGGTGGAGAGTGGGCTGCTGATCACCAGATCCTTCTGACCACCGGTGCCTGTGGCTGGCTGTCCAGAAGGCGGAGGCAGGACTGGCAGCTTGGGCTCTGAGGACTGCCTTTTCCTCCCGGCTGCCAGGGAGTTTCCAATCATCAGAAGAAACAGACTCTGGGAACAGCTCTGCCACCTGTCCCAGTTCTGTCCCAGCCTGTGAGCTACTGGAGCCCAGATGCCCTGGCCCAGCCTAAGCTATCCCCAAGCACAGGTGGGCCTGAAGGAGGCTCCCTGCTGGGTGTAGGTGAGGGTCTTTGCCTTCTGGGCAGCAATCTGCCTGCCAGGGGACAGCTTCTTAGGTGGGTGGGAAAAAGCTCTGTACTTGGGGTCACAAATGTGGCTTCTAGCTCTGCACCAGCAAGGACCAACGAGTGATTCTGGATAGGTCTCTTCGCCTCTGTAAGCCTTAGTTTCTTGGTCTATCAAATGGGACCCTAACCTCTCCTCACTGCAGTGTGGGAGGGAAAGTGAGTCAAGGCGTGCAAGTGCTGGAGACCGAAAGCCCTGGGCAGGACCTGCTCCATAATTTGCCGAGTTCAGTGCAAACATGAAAAGGTGGGGCTGGGTCTCCTGGCTCACACCTGTAATCCCAGCACTTTGGGAGACTGAGGCAGGTAGATCACTTGAGATCAGAAATTGGATACTCGTCTGGCCAATGTGGGGAAACCTGTCTGTACAAAAAATACAAAAATTAGTTGGGTGTGGCGATGCCGCCTGTAGTCCCAGCTACACGGGAGGCTGAGGTGGGAGGATAGCTTGACTTGGGAGATGGAGGCTGCAATGAGCTATGATCCCCCACAGCACTCCAGCCTGGGTGACAGAGCCGTTCAAAAATACATAATAACGAGCTGGGCGCGGTGACTCACACCTGTAATCCCAGCACTTTGGGAGGCCGAGGTTGGTGGATCACGAGGTCAAGACATCGAGACCATCCTGGTCAACATGGTGAAACCCTGTCTCTACTAAAAATACAAAAAATTAGCTGGGCATGGTGGCGCTGGCCTGTAATCCCAGCTACTCAGGAGGCTGAGGCAGGAGAACTGCCTGAACCCAGGAGGCGGAGGTTGCGGTGAGCCGAGATAGCGCCATTGCACGCCAGCCGGGGTAACGAGAGCGAAACTCCGTCTCAAAACAAAAACAAAAACAAAAACATAATAACATAACATACATAAAATAAATACAATAAAATGTAAATAAAAAATAAAAATGAAAAAGTGGGTCCCCTTGTTCACAAATTGTGAATTTCAAGGCCATGATGGCAGAGGGTTAAACCAACCTCAGGGTCGCACGCCCTGAAGCCGGCGCTTCGCTGGGGTCCGGAGCCGTGGAGGGTCCTCGCTGAGCCGCTGCTTTGGCCCTCCGGGCCGGGTCCTGAGAGCCACGCGGCGGATCCCGGTGCATTCGGCGGGCGCCGGCTCCATCTAGCGGTCCGATGGCGAACAGCACGCGCCGCTCAAACGGAGGTGGCCTTGGGGAGGCTTGGACACACCCACAGGTCGTTTTTCATCCGTCTCCATCGGTCACCACGTTCTCTCCAAGGTCTTCCAGGGTCTCTCACATTGCTCCTGCTCTGTCGTGAGTACTTTGGTCTACTCAGTCACCCACTCCCCTTGTGGTGGTCCCTCAGGGCGGTGCGGTTCTCTGAGGTTCCTACGGTCCCTCCTGAGCTATTCTCTTGGGGTCTCTCCAGGCACCCAGCCTGCAGCCCCTTTTCAGCCTGCAGCGCCATCTCACAGCACCACCTCCTCGGAGCCCTCCTGTGGCTCTCTGCCTTGCCAGGCAGGCCCGTTTCCTTCCTCTGGCATCCCAGCCCACCTGTCCCACCCTGTGGCGTCCCCTTTCGGTCCTGGCCCTGCTCCGGCCGCCCCCCCACCACCACTCTGCCAGCCTTTCCTTCTCCTGCCTGCCTTCCTCCCGGCCCACCTCTGACAGGAAGCCTTCCAGGATTACCAGAACCCCCTCCCTTTGTGTGAACAGCAGTGGGGAGGTGTGGGAGACAAAACACCTCTGTTGGAGGTAGCCACCTTAGGGGTGCACAGAGAATGGGCTTTGGGATTGGACCTGCTGACCTGAAACCTGTCTCTATCACTTCTGAGTAGGTTTCCTTGTGGATAAAGTGGGGATACCAAATGAAACAGTATTTTTTTCTTGGTGAGAATTACATTAGATAATTTATATTAGGCATTCAGAGTGGTGTCTGGTTCATTATAAGCACTGAATAAACGTTGCTATGATCATTATTATTATCATTATTAAGTTCTGTACCCATTAATTACGGGCTGTGCGACCTCAGTCTGGTGATTTTACCTTATTGAGCTCTCCTTGTCTGGAAAAGGGGGAGATATTTCTATTCCTATGTCAGAGGGTGGTCGTGATAGTACATGGGGTGCTGTTCGTAGGTGCTGGCAGGAGGATTTTTTTCAGAAATGCTGTCCCTCTCTCCACCCTGCTCTAACCACTCATCAGAGTGTCCTTGCACAGTCCTTGGTTTTCCAGGATTATCTAATTTTGGTACAGCTTTATTTTTTATTTTATTTTATTTTGAGACAGAGTCTCATACTCTGTCGCCCAGGCTGGAGCACAGTGGTGAGATCATGGCTCACAGCAGCCTTTACCTCCTGGGCTCAAGCCATTCTTCTACCTCAGCCTCCCGAGTAGCTAGGACTACAGGTGTGTACCACCACACCTAGCTAATTTTCTTCATTTTTTGTGGAGACAGTGTCTCACTATGTTGCCCAGGCTGGTCTAGAAATCCTGGGCTAAAGTAATCCTCTCATTGTGGCCTCCCAAAGTGCTGGGATTACAGGCATTAGCCACTGTGGCCAGCATGATATAATTGTTAAACTTCTGTGTTTCCTCAACCAAACATTAACACCCTGAAGGACATATATTTTTTGTTTGTTTTTGAGATGGGTCTTGCTCTATTGCCAGGCTGGAGTGCAGTGGTGCAATCTCAGCTCACTGCAACATCTGCCTCCTGGGTTCAAGCGGTTCTCCTGCCTCAGCCTCCCAAGTAGCTGGGACTACAGGTGTGCACCACCACACCCAGCTAATTTTTATATTTTTAGTAGAGACGGGGTTTCACTATGTTGGCCAGGATGATCTCGATCTCCTGACATCATGATCCACCCACCTCGGCCTCCCAAAGTGCTGGGATTACAGGCATGAGCCACTTTGACTGGTCCATATTTTAGTTTTAATGAGTATATCAGTCAAGGGTCTCCAGAGAAACAGAACAGTGTGTGTGTGTGTGTGTGTGTGTGTGTGTGTGTGTGAGAGAGAGAGAGAGAGAGAGAGAGAGTAGAAAGAGACAGATGGACAGACAGACACATCCACAGACTGATTTATTTTAAGGAATGGGTTCATGTGATTGTGGGAACTGGCAAGTCTAAAATTGAGATCCAGGGAAGAATTGATGTTGCGGTCCAGAGTCATGTGGCAGCCTGGAGGGAGAATTCTCCCTTCCCTGGGGGACTTCTGTCCTCTCAGTTGAGGCCTTCAACTGATTGGAGGATGGCTTCCTGTCCTCAGAGTCTTGGATTTAAATGTTAATCTCAGCTGAAAAATACCTCCACAACAATGCTAAACGGACTGATGTTTGACCAAAAACTGGTTACTATGGCCTTGCCACGTTAATGCATAAAATTCGCCATCATAGTGGGCTGGCATTTACTACAAAAGAACTTTATCTCCTTTATTCATCCCTCCTCTGCCTCCCCTTCCAACTCCCTGCTTCCTTCTTTCCACCTTTTACTTTCTTTCTTGACCACAGCAAGTTTAGTGCCCTCTCTTGCTCTTCTGCATAGAATCCACAATAGTCTGTTTTTCCCGGGCACTCCCCCAGCACTTGCCTATTCTGTCATTGTGGACAGTGAGGGGCTGGGCAGGCAGTGGGTTGGGGTGGACTGCATACTCTCCATTCCTAAACCCCTGCCTCAAAATCCTTGCCCACCTTGAGGCATTCTCATGAACACCAGCCGAATATGAAGGGTGACACAGGATTGCAGTCCTCCATCTCTCGCCTGCACTAGTCTGGAAAGGGGTCCTGACTGGGCTTTGGGATGAGGGCAGAAGGGGTAGACTGGAGTTGGCAGGCTTCCTGCTGGAAATAGAGAGGGATGAGATGTAGTCAGAGAAACGTGGCTGGAAATAAAGTGGCCAGAAGAAACACCAGAGGGTTGGATGATGGGGCTTATTAACGGAAAGTGTCAGGTTGCAAGTTACAGAAAGTCCAACTAGAACTGACTTTAAAAAATTAATTTCGGCCTGGCGTGGTGGTGCACACCTGTAATCCCAGCACTTTGGGAGGCCAAGGTGGTCAGATCACCTGAGGTCTGGATGATACCAGCTTGGCCAACATGGTGAAACCGTATCTGTACTAAAAATACAAACATGGGCCAGGCATGGTGGCGCACACCTGTAATCCCAGCTACTTGGGAGACTGAGGCAAGAAAATTGCTTGAACTTGGGAGGCGGAGGTTGCAGTGAACTGAGATTGCACCATTGCCCTCCAGCCTGGGCAACAGAGCGGGACTCTGTCTCAAAAAAAAAAAAAAAGTGAATTTCTTGATATTTATGGATACGTGCAATGAGCACTAGACGTAAGTGAAACTTCCGATGAAGCTTGATCAGCAGTTCAGGGACATCAGCAACCCATTCTGTCATCCCTGTGCCTTGATCACTGTGGTCTCTTAGGACATTTCTAGCTTGGCTTCCCTGCAGATTACATAATGGCAGCCTACAGGTTGCAGGGCTCTGTGGTTTTCATTCATGTCCAGCAGGACAATGAGCAACTTTCATTGTTCTCAGTAAAAGCCCTAACATTCCATGCTATTTGCATGAGCTTAGGTTTTAAGCCTATTCCTAAAACTTCACTGTGGCCAGAGGCAATGGCGGGTAATGATTGGCTTAGCCTGGGTCCCTATGTTTTATTCTAGAACTGGGACCCGTAGCATCTCATGGGTCTTCAGAATCCTACCTAGTGGGACTGGCTGCCTCTAGGGCTCCCCCTACTGTTCGAGTTCTGAGCTTTGTTGGTCACCATAAGGCAATGGAGCAGAGTGCAGGGCTAGCTGAGGTCTGCCAGTTAGGTTGAGCCTCATTTTGATGTGGAAGGACATGCTTATTTCCGCTCCTCTAAGAAACCCATATGGCCATCTTTGCACATGTTGTTGGCATGATTCCTTTTACAGGAGGAGTAATTTGGCTCAGATTCGTGGGTTTGTTTTCATTGGTTTTTACTAATAGTTTTCAGGCATCTGCTTCCTAACAGCTTCTGGTGTTTGTATATCATCAGAGCCAGTTTTCGGAATAGGTGGAGAACAGTCTTTATGTGCTATAAGAAATAAAGCTGGGCATGGATTTGGGAGCTTGGCAGACTTTTAGGCCCACTTCCAGCTGTGTATGTAAGTCTATGACTCTGGGCATCCTTTTTTTTTCATCTGAAAAATAGGTGCCTTGGATACCTGCCCCACAGGGTTGTCATGAGGCTGGAGAAAGATGTCTGTAGAGAATACCCTGATCCAAGTCATGTCAAACTCAGTGGTCTGCTCTTCAGGGAAGCCTTACTCTCCACCCCTCCAAAGTAGCTCACAGCCACCCTGGACACTCTTTATCATGTCACACATTTATTCATGTCATTTCATCTAAAATCATTTCATTTCATGTCCATTTCCTCTTGCTAGAATACGAAGTTTATGAAGGCAGGACATGTGTCTCTCTTATTCATCATAAGTTAATGTTGTGAGCAACTGGGACTCAGTCCCCCCAGGGAAGTCTAGGAGATGGTACAGAAGAGACCTCAAAGTTCTTCCTACTGAGAGGGATCTAAGGTATTTTTCCATGAACTCTCATCAGTCATTGGTCAAGGACTTCTCCTAGGAGGTGTTGATGACTTGATTCTTTGATCTGACATATCCACGGCAGAATGGGCCTGTGTCTTAGTTCACTTGTGTAGATAAAGAATACCCAAGGCCAAGTACTTTATAAAGAAAAAAAGACTCATTTGGCTCATATTTCTGGTGGCTGGAAAGTTCAACTGGGCATCTGCATCTGGAGAGGCCTTCAGGCTGCTTCCACTTGTAGTGGAAGGTGAAAGGAGGCCGGGTGTGTGGAGACCACATGGTGAGAGAGGAAGTGAGGGTGGTGTCAGGCTCTTTAACAGCCACCTCTTGAAGGAATTAACAGGGTAAGAACTCACTCAGCCCTGAGGGAGGGCCTTCATCTCATCCTGGGGGATCTGCCCCCGTGACCCAAACACCTTCTCTTAGGCCCTACTTCCAACACTGGAGATCAAATGTCAACGTGAGGCTTAGAGAGTCAAATACCTAAAATGTAGTGGGCTTTCATGGACAGATTCGGTGATTCTTAGAGTTATAGACAAAATCTCTCGGGTGATTGCAGTTGGCAGCACTTGAGTCTACCTGCATGGTGATGGTGGGCACCAAGGGGATTGGGCAAAGTGGCCGTAGCACCTGCTGCACAGTTGAGTCCCCATCAGCAGGCATGACGGTAAAAATTTGTTGGATGGTTCAAGAGGAGCAGGGTCCCTCCAGGAAGACAAGTTTGAGATGAGGCCAATGCCCTCTCATTGCCGCAACATGTCCTTTCCCCGCTGCTCGTCAGGGCAACCATCTCTTTTCCTGTTGTTTATCTATCTGAGGACTAGTTTTAAAACTTCCTTCCACAATGCATCCTCTCTGAATATCCCAGCTGCTGATTTTCCTCTCAGTGTTAAGTGCCAGGACTAATGCTGGTGTATTACTCATGGGCTGGTTAGCACAGGGAGAGGGGTACCAGGCCTTCCTCTATTCTAGAGCCGGGGTTTGCAGCCCTAGGTGTACATTGGAATCGATGAGAGTTGTTTCATCAGGGCTCCACCTCCAGATGCTCTGATGCAGTTCATTCGGGATAAGGCACAGGCATTTGGCACTTCAAAAAAATTCCCATTCTCTGCTCCCCAGGTGATTCTGACATGCAGGCCTTACATAGGCACTGTAAGGGAACCACTGACCTAGACTTTACATACGCACCTAACACAGGCATCTGAAGAGGTCAGAGGTATGTCTAGCTTCAGAAGCAGCTAATCTAGCAGATAAATGATGTCATCAAGGGCTCAGTTTCTGCTTGTTTTGTTGTTTTTTTTTTTCTTCTCTCTGTCTTGCTTTATATGATGTCTGACTTATTAACCCTCTGATTATTAGATAAACTCTCATAATTCCTAAATAGTTACCAGCAGGTCCTAGGGCTATGTGCGTTCTCATTCATGTCTGGTAAAGGAGAATATCTTTGTCTCATTATTCCCGGCACAAGTTTGGAGATTCATACCATTTGAACTAGTGTGGGTCTCAAGCCTATCCCTGAATTGATCCTTGTGGCCAGGGGGATGGTTCAGACCATGTACTTCATGCCCAGCTCTAGATGTGTCAGTTCCCCACTTAGCCCTGTGTGCCCAATACACTCACCTGGGTGGCTTCTAAAGAATTCTGATGCTGAGGTCCCACCTTCAGGGATGTTCCTTCAATTGGTCTGCCATGGCACTCAGGTGCTAGCAGTTTTCAAAGTTCCCAGGTGATTCTGATGTGCGGCCAGGGCAGAGAACACTGGCATAGACATCATACAGCCTCAAGATGCAGGTTAAGACCCCATATGGGAAGAATCATGAGGACAGATCCTCTCCTGGGCCTAAGTTGATGCCTTGCTGGGGACAAGTCACATGCTCAAAGCCTTAGGGGACCACCTGGCTACATGCAGGAAGCCCAGAGGAACAGATCTGAACTATCCAACAAATCCTCATCATCGCACTTACAATTTCCAACCATGAGAGACAGCATCTGAGTGGGATGTGCCATGAATGCAGGAGGTTTGGTGGCCTGCCCCTACCAGTGACCATGGCTGCCTGAGATATTCCCCTTTTCTACATCTGTTTCCCCATCTATTACACAGGCTCAAAGGATAGTGATGCCTCTCTGAATTGACTTCAGAAGAATGAGATTTGTGGGAGGTATCCTGATCCTTGGGGTGAGGCAGAATCCCCTTGTAGGAAGGGTCTATGATAGAGGGAGAAGAGTTTAGTCTCCCTGTAGAGTCACTATCGGCTGTGCTGTCTTACGCAAGTCCTCCTTACCTCTCTGAGTTTCAGCAACCTCATCAGTACAACCAGGACTCTAACCATCTGGAATGCTTCACAGGAGTATAATTAAGATAATGTATATAAGGCCCCTAGTGCAGCACCTGGCACAAAATAGGGTTTCAGTAAATTGCTTTCTTTCCAAGAATGCTACTGTTAGCTTTTAATCTTTTAAATGTGATGTCAAATGGTGAAACCAAGACCACAGTGTTCAATATGAGTAATCACTTGCTGGTTATAGGCTGAAACCACTTGATCATCCTCTAGACCCTAAAATCTTTCAGCAGGAGGCCCTGCCATCCTCTTCATCTCTGCACTCCGGCCCATACCACAGGGGCTCCAGACTTTCCATATCAGAGGGTCTTATATCTTTTTGGAAGCAAGGTGTTGAGAAGGGTCTTGTCTTGAAGTTGCATTTGCATTTGTTACAGTATTTGCACTTGGATTGGATGTTTGTTGAGGATGACCTGCGGGCTGGGGAGGATGAAGTCACTGCCTGGCACAGGCCTGGCACGACGTAAGTACAGTTGACCCTCCGACAACACGAGTTTAAATGGAATGGGTTCACTCTCATGTAGATTGTTTTCAACCAAACATGATAGAAAATGCAGTATTTATAGGATGTGAAGCCTGCATATATGGAGGCCCAATTTTTTTGTAAACATGGGTTCCTCAGGGCTGACTGTGGGACTTGAGCATCTACAGATTTTGGTATGGGGAGTTTTGGAACCAGTCCCTCACACATACGGAGGGACAACTGCACTAAAAACTGGATGTCAAATGAATGTACTAGCCTTCCCTTTTCACAGCTTACCTCTCCTACCTAACAGAGTCATGAAGAAGTGATTGAGCGTGTAAGAAATACTTCTGTTTATTGGTTAGAACATGGTATAAAATTACAGCAATTTGCAGGCATTCTGGGCTTCTTGGGAGGGACATGCAGCGCTGGGCTCAAGCAGGGGATGGGGTGGAGATATGGACCACTGGGCAATGGCTCCCTTCCTGGGCATGTTAAAGGACTTGCAATACCAGCACAAATGCTAGTGTGAGAGAATTATTGGTCCTTGTTTCTGGAAACAAATGATATGGGCAGTTTGGGTCATCAGACAATGCCATGCTTAATAATTCAGTCCTATCCCACATATGTTAGGTGCTGGCTCTCCCAATCTGGTCATGACAGATCCTAATTGTTCTGGATAACTCTCATTCTTCCCACTAAAGGAAGAGAAACAGGCACATTGGTTTGGGAGGCCATCAGAGGATGGTGTGCATCTGGCTCTAGTCCTCTTGCTTCCATTTTCACCAAGGTCTGCTTGACTTGGAGACAGTGGGCTGGGGGCACATAAGCAGAATGTTGTGCACTACTGTTTAAGCTCAAGCAGAGGGACCTTCTGTAGGGCAGCAGTGTGAAGAGATGAGCATGCTTCCAAAACAAACTCAAATTTCATCTTGTCTCTCTCAAGAAGAGGAAGGAGGAAGAGTTGGCAATCAGAGACTGAGCCACATGATGCTGGGTTCCACAGAAAGTCTTCAGTAGAGAATTCTTCCAAAGTGTAAAAGGTGTTTCTGTCCCAAGAGTTGGAGTGTAAAGTCAGAACGAGGGCAGATCAGGGTGTTAAGGTGGTCGTTTAGTACAGTGTCTCTGAGAGCTGGAATGGCTGAGTGTCACCAGTTACATGACATTTTGAAACAGCTGGAGAGACCTCATGATGTTGTCATCCTGGGAAAGGAGGAGGGGAAGAGGATGGTTAGAACTCTGAGACTCCTCCCTGAGAGCTCTGTAACTCTGGTGAACAAATCTCAAGCATGGGTTTCCTGTATGGAGAAAACTCTACAAGGGTATGAAAAATTAGATGTAAGGGTGGGAACCTAGAAAGTAATCAGCTCAAAGTAAGAAGCACCACCTGTAGGCTTAAAGAAGAATTCAGAAGAAAGAAATCATCTAGTAAAATACTGAGTTGCTTCTTTTAAGAAGCTCTGAACAACTGCATTTCATAAAATTATTTTTGTACATCCACTGAGATGATTATATTTTTCTCTCTTTATTCTATTAATATGACAAATCACACTGACCAATTATTGAATGTTAAACCAACCTTGCATTCCTGGAATACTGTTTTCGATGCTACAAATTTTGATATGTCATATTTTCATTTTTTTAAATTTAAGATATTTTCTTATCTCAACCATGAATTAGAAGTTTATTGCTTAATACCCAACATTTGAGAATTTTTCTACATTCAATACTATAACTCAGAGAAGATATAATAGAAAAATGTAAAATACAGAACATGCAATAGAGACATACAATAAGAAAACTCCCCAAAGCTCTCTCAAAAATAAATCAATAAAGTAGATAAATGCTTATTAAGACTGCTTTTCAGATTATCAGTATCAGAAATGAAAGGTTAATGTCAGTATAGGTTTATTTGGTTCAGTATTTGGTGGCTGGAAAGTTCAGTCAGGCATCTCCATCTGGTGCATGTTTCAGGCTGCTTCCACTCACAGTGGAAAGTGAAGGGAATCTGGGTGTGCAGAGATCCCATGGTTAGAGAGGAAGCAAGGTTGCGGGTGGGGAAAGTGCTAGACTGTTTTACAACCAGCTCTCCAGGGAATTAACAGAGTGAGAACTCACCCCCAAGAGAGTCAGTGTTCATTCCATTCTAGTTGTTAAATATCTTGAGTATCACACTGTATATAGGACATCTACATAACAGGGCAGCTGCGATGTTTGTGTATGTGCTTGAAACTCAGTAGGGGCTCAGTACGTGCTAGCAACTTCTCCCCTGCTTTCTTACGTTTCTATTCTTCTTGGCTGCAGCTCAGAGTAACTGTACATTTCTAAAATAATGTGGGGGTACAAATGCATTTCCCAAAAGTAGATGAAGCAATTATTTTCGGTTCAGTCTCTAGTAGTGACTCTGGGGCCAGTTTACTAGTTAGACTTAGTGAAAGTTGTGTTCTCAGGACCAGCATCACCAGTGTGACTGAGGAGAATGTGAGAAAAGTAACATCTCAGGCCCCACCCCAGACCTAGGGAATTAGAATCTGCATTTTAACAAGACCTTCTCAAGGATATTGTCTCATACATTAAAGTTTTAGAAGCATTCGAAACAGAAATCCAAATACTGCATGTTCTTACTTGTAAATGGGAGCTAAATGATGAGAACATATGGACACATAAATAGGAGTATCACACACTTGGGTGTATCAGAAGACGGTGGGGGTAGGAGGAGGGAGAGAACCAGGAAAAACAACGAATGGGTACTAGGCTTAATACCTGAGTGCTGTACTAATCTGTATAACAAACCCCATGACACAAGTTTACCTGTGTAACAAACCTGCACATGTACCCCTGAACTTAAGAGTAAAAAAAAAAAAATGTTTTAGAAGCTTTGGTCTAGGGCCTTTGTGTTAAAGTGACCCAGATCTATAGTCTCTGAGATTGAGGCCTAGAAATATACATTTTCAGAATCATTCCAGGCAATTTTTATATATACTCTGGTTTGAGAATCACACAATTGTACAGTCTTTCCCCCTAGCTGCTCCCTTGCAGTCTGGGGAATGAGGCATCAAGCCAGAGGCAGGCTAAAAAATAATGGTGTTGCCTTTTTGGGAAGTCTATCTTCAGAGAGACCCCCTCTGAGTTTTCACATCCCCACAGACTCCTACTTAGGGTCTCCATTCAGTCCTGTGCTTAGCCAAGACCAACCACAAGCCAGGCTGAGGAGTGGAACCACAGTTGTTGCTGGTGTCATTGGCTCTGATGGGCGGGGTTGCAGCTATGTGCAGGTTTCTCATCACCTTCCTTCTGCAGGTCCTCAAGCCCCAGATTTCCTTTCCCAGATGTAGAATTACTGTGACCTGAGATCTCTCCTTACCTCCTGACATGATTCAAGAAATTCATCTAAAGTCACGATGCCATCTTTATTTTTGTCCATTTTCTGAAAGACATAACAGAAAGCACTTTACGGAATCCGGTGACCTTCCTTCCAAAGCTTGCTCCCCTGCTTTCTTGCGCGAGCTCAGAGTAATGAGCTCAGCTCAAATGAGCTGGAGCTCATTTCATTAACCAACTTTGCCTTGAGAATGAGAGTTGTCTTTCACTGGCCAGACAATTCCAATTACGCCCTAATTACAACACTTTGACCCCATGAGCTTCCTTAAATTGAAAGACTTGCTCTGGACACTCATCACCTCACTGCTGGCTTATTCTGCTTCTTCTGTAGACTCCCTACTACCCTGTCCATCTGGCAGAACACTGGGTACAAGAGGTTCTGATTCTGGCCTTTACTTGTCATATAAACTTGCTCAAGGCCCGAAAGGACTCTCTTTTCCTATCTGAAAAGTGGGAGGTCGGACTAGAATGAGCTCTGATACTGTCTGATAGTCCACTGCTAGATTAATTTTTTCCTAAAATGCCCCAATGATCACACCACTCCCCTAGTCAAGGATCAGCAGTAGCTGCCCATCCTGTACCAGGGCAAGGCAGGATGAGACCTTCATTTAAAGGTCTCACAATCTGGCCCTATCCTAGTTTCCAATCTTATTTCCAATTACTGACCAGACACAAATGCTTAACACCTCCACAAATGTAATTAATGAGGTCTTCCGTGCTTACTCTAATTCCCCAATTTTTATGGATTTAGAGTTCATACTATACCGCTAACATTTAATGATACACTTTCTTGTTCTCTTCTGTCGTGTACACTTGCAACTTAAGGAGACCATCTGTTTCTTGAGGACAGTGTATCTTACAATTCCTTTCTGTTTCCAGCCATGGTTAGTACAGGGTTGGACACAAATCACTTGCTTAGATGCTCCTGGGTTGACTTGATCTAGGTTGGGCTTACAGTTCATGTGCAGGGTGTGTGCACTTACCTGGAAGAAGACGTCCACGTGCTGCCGTGGAGTGTCCTCTTTGAGCACGGGGTATGTGTATTTCCCCATCATGTCATAGATTGCTTTGACAATGTCCATCATCTCCTGGAGCAGGGACATAAAAGCACAGTGTGGGAACCATGAGGTCAAGCTCTTTCTAGATGACAGTGTTTGGAGCTCCTTATGCCCCTTGCCAATGAAAGGGATTAAAAGGTGAGGTCCTTCTTTAGCGGGTGTGAGGGAGTTAGATGGTAGATAATTCTTAAAGCCCTCAGAAGTTCACGGGTGGGTTACTTCATTATGGGCATTGTCTTCAGTGAGGGGTGATGTGTGGGATCCCCATTCACAGACTGGAGGCAAATAAAATATTATTCTGAATTTTAAAAAAGTTAATGTTCTAGCCTAGAGATTAAAAAATTCCCCTAGGGTCTGCCACTGTTTTAAGTTAAGGAAAATGAACCAACAGCTAAGAATATCCACAGGGCACGTGAGGCCAATAGTTCCACAGACTGAGGCCCTTACTAAAAAGGTGGGTTCTCAAGTCCACCCCAAACCTACTGAATTAGAACACCTTAGGGCTAGGTCCTGGGAGTTTCCATGTCTATCAAGGCACATTAGGAACCATTATTCTGATCATTCTGGCCCAAGTCGGAATGGGGATAAAGGAGTGTTTGGGATGTTTGATGTGGTTTCTACAGAGACCCAGGGGACAGTCTTATTCCATATGCTTATTTTATTGTTTTTTTTGTTGTTTCATTTTCACCTATTATTAATAATTTTAGACTTACAGAAAAGTTACAAAATAGTATGGAGTTCATGATACCTTTCACCCAGTTTCCTCTCATGTTACCAACCTGCATAACCAGAGCACAATGATCAAATCTAGGAAATTAACATGCTACACTATTACTAACTAAACTACAGGGCTTATTCAAATTTTATCAGCTTTTCAACGAATATCTTTTTTCCTTTCAATGATTCTACATTGCATGTGTTTGTTGTGTCTCCTTAGTCTCTTCTAATCTGCATTAGTTTCTCATTCTTTTTTTTTTGAGATAGAGTCTTGCTCTGTCACCCAATGCTGGAGTGCAGTGGCACTATCAGGGCTCACTGCAGCCTCAACCTCCTGGGTTCAAGTGATCCTCCCACCTCAGCATCTCAAGTAGCTGGGACTCCAGGCACATACCACCATTCCTGGCTAATTTTTGTAGAGATGGGGTTTTGCTATGTTGCCCAGGCTGGTCTCAAACTCTTGGACTCAAGTGATCTTCCTGTCTTTGCTTCCCAAAGTGCTGGGATTATAGGCATGAGCCACCATTCCCAGCCTGAGTTTCTTCCTTGTTGTTCAGGATCTCACACTTTTGATATGAGTATAGGTCAGTTGTTTTGTGAAATGTCTCTCAATTTGAGTTGCTCCCTGGTTTACTTATGATTAGATTGAAGTTATGCATTTTTGGCAAGAATACCACAGGAGTGATGTTATAACCTTCTCAATGCATCATATCAGGGAGTTACATAGCGTTGAGATGTCTTAGTATTGATAACGTTGACCTTGATCACTTGATTAAGGTGGTGTCTGTTAAGTTTCCTTACTGATTTAGTATCTTTCAGTGGATCTTGCCTTCAGAAAGTATTACTGTAGTGTTTGCCTAACAGCAATTTTGTATTTCCTTTATTCCTTCTATATTTATTAATTAAACATCTTCTGTAAGGAAGAGATGCCCTCTCTCCTGCATTTATTTATGTATTTAGTTGTTTATTTACATTAACATGGACTCCTGGACATTCACCATATTTTACAGGTTATAATCCAATACTTAATAATTTTAAATTTTGCTCAAATTGCTCTCATTCTGGCTATTGTGAGCTCCTTCAGGTTGACTCCTGCAGTTTTCTTTTATTTTTTAGTACTTTCATATCTTCCAGCATGATAAAGTACTCCAGGCTCATCTTATATTTACTTTTCTCCAATCTTGGAATCAACTATTCTCCAAGAAGACTGGTTCTTTCTATTGAAGAATGGTATTTAGAAATCAAGGTCTAGGTGCTAGGTATGCTCACTGCTACAGGAATGTCATTGCTCTGAGGGGCCCTCAACAGATAGAACCAGGAAATATATGTCTCTATCCATGTATTTATTTTAAAGTGTGTGCTTTACAAGCCCTTCACATTTACATGGCCATTGATGCTTTTCCGGTCTGATTTTTTTTCGTAATCACAGGAAGGACTTAAAGAGCAATTTTGTTGCTCTTTCAGGATTTTCACTGCCTACAACTTGGATGAGACTATCTCCAAATGATTGCCAGGAGAAGAGCCTGCTATCTTTTCTAAGAAGCTACTTATCCATACTTTCTTTTTCTTTTAAGGGATACTTTATTAATTCTGCCCTCCAGAGAGATCTGATGGATTAATGGGGACAATTCTGTCTAGTTTGTGGATTACAAAAAAGGAGCAGGAGCTAGTAAGGTTATTCAGTGATGAAACAGTGAGTGAACCAAAGTTGAAGACCAAGTAGTACAAATCCCCTTTCTGCATTTTTTTCTTTATATATTTTTGCAAGGCAGTATTTGAATACTTTAGAGTATCATATATTTGCATGTGTATACAAGCATTTAGTTGTTTATAAAATTGAGATATCATACATACTACTTTATTAAGTGATTTGAAAATGTAATGTTTTGTACTAATATTTATTTTACAGTACTATTTCATGATTTTAAGTGGCCACCTGCTATTCCATTAAATGTATTTACTGGAATTCATTTTACGAATCTGCTGTTAGTGGATATTACATTATCACATTTTGGGGGACTATTACCTGAAGACTCTTCTTACTTTTAAGTCTTTGTCTCTAATTTTTATTTCCTTGGGACATATACCAAGATGTGGTTTATAAGGAGAATGGGATGCATACCTTTCGATGCTTTTGATACATATTCCTCAAATACCTTTTAGAAAGTTTGTATCAGAACACTCTCAGCAACTGTGTATGAAAAACCACTTTTACCAACCTTCAACAATTACAAAATCTTCGCAATGTAATAGATAAGTGATAATTCATTGTTTTAAAAGATATACATTACCTTCTTAGTGAGGTTTCTGATGTATGTGTTGACTATTTTTATTTATTTTCTCATGAACTATTTGTTCCTCTGCTTTGCTCATTGTGTTTCTCTATTTCTGACTGGATTGTGAGAGCTCTTTATATATTTGGGTGATTTATGAAATTGTTAAAATCTCTTAATAGATTTTTAAATTTATGTAAAAGATATTTTAATGCATCTACCATGTGCTAGATATTGTGTCAAAGAAATACAAAGATAAGCATGATAAATACGACTCTTGGCTTTGTTAAAATGAATGCCTACTGAGAAATATCAATCCTTTCTGTCATCATAAATTGCAGATATTTTTTAACAAGTTTGTCACTTGCTTTTCAATTTTGTTTATGATATTTTTTGATATACAGAATTTAAAAATATTTACAGTATAAAGCCATCAACAATTTAAAAAATTATTTCCAACTTTGATTTTATGCTTTGTTCATTCTATGATCAGATATTTACATAAGACTTTTAGTTAAAAATCAACTATATATATCTATAGTGACTTTGGATTTATAGTACTAAGAACATTTACTTACCTGTTGCCAAAATAGCTAACCAGTTTTCCCAGAATCATTTAATTATTCATTACCTATCTATTCTCTATTCAATATGCTCCCTCTATTATAAACCAAGATGTTATTTGTACCTGGGCTTTCTAGTCTGTTTCATTGATCTACCTGTTCTTTCTCTGATATTATAATATTTTAATAGTTTCAGCCTTATTATATGTTTCAGTATCTGGTAGAACAAATCCCATTTTTCTCTTTTTGAAAATTATCTTTGCTATTCTTATCTCATTAATCTTCCGATGAAACTTTATAACAATTGTGCCACATTCCCTCCCCAAATAACACTTTCATTTTGATTCAAAATGAAATAAATGTAAAGTTAATTAGAGAAGAATTGCCATCATTACAATATTGCTATCTTTATATGTATACTCCTTCAGAAAATGGTATGTTTCTCTACTTATCAAATTTTTCTTTCTCTTCATCTAAATTATGAATTTTTAAAATGCCCATGTGCCTTAAATTTTATTGTGATTACAATTAGAATATTTTTGTTACAATTTTCTAGCTAGTCACAGCTGCTATATTGGCTATACAATTTCTTTTTGTGTATGTATTTTATTACCAGTCATTTTGCCAGCTTTTTAAAAGTTCTAATAGTTGTAAATGGATTTTCTTGCTGTCTTTTTTCTCAGATAGAAAATCGTGTCTTTAACAAGGAATGTTGTAATTTTTCATATTTAGATCTCATTTCTTTTTCTGTTTGACTGTATTTGAAGAACTTCAGGAAATGTTAAATGGTGGTGATGTTTGACAGTGTGCACTCTTGTCTCATCTTCCCTTTAGTGAGAATCTCCGCATCTTACCATCAAGTATGAAGCTGTGTACTAGGATGGGGTATTTTCCATCATGCTGAAGAATTATTTTATTCCTAATTAACTGAATCTTGAAAATTATTATGAATAAATGGTAAATTATATCAAATGTGATTTTAGCATCAGTTTAGTCTTTTGATATATTAATTTGATGAATTATTTAATAGATGTTCTCTACTCTTGGACTATTCCTGCATTCCTGGAATAAACCTTATCTTAGTCATGTGCTTTTCTTTATTTTATTATTATTATTATTTTTTGAGGAAGAATCTTGCTCTGCTGTCCAGGCTGGAGTGCAGTGGAGTGATCATTGCTCGGGGCAGTCTTGAACTCCTGGGCTCAAGCTATCCTCCTGCTTCAGCCTCTGGAGTAGCTAGGAGCACAGGCATGTGCCACTACACCCAGGTAATTTTTAAATTTTTCTTTTGAAGAGACAGGCTCTCTCTGTGTTGACGAGGCTGGTCTTGAACTCCTGTGGTCAACCCATCCTCCTGCCTCATTCTCCCAAAGTGTTGGAATTACAGGCAAGAGCCTTTGAACAGAGCACTGGGATTAATTTCCTAGTATCTCATTAAAGATTTGTAATCTATAGTTTGAATGAGATTGGGTTCTTATTTTCTCTTATCTCCTTTATTTCACAGGATTTTCTCCTTCAACACATTTTTTTTTTTAAATATCTTCTATCAGTTTGGCACTTCCTGCTTACACCAAGTTAAAAAAAAATCAAATTTATTTATAACAAATTCGCCCATTTTAACTGTACTGTTTGATGGATTTTGACAAGTATATCTACCCATGTAACCTCCACCACACTCAAGATACAGAACATTTTTGTAACCAAAAGACATTCCTTCATACTTCTTTGCAATGAGTGCCTCTCAACCTTTGTCACTAGGCCATCACAGATCTAATTTCTGTTACTATAGATTAATTTGCATTTTCTAAAATCTCATGTAAATAGAGTCAAACAGTATAAACACTCTTTTGAGTCTGGCTTCATTCACTCAGCATGAGGTTTATGAGCTTCATGCACATTGCTGCATGGAACTGTATCATTTCCTTTTACTGCTGAGTAATATTCCATTGAATGAATAAATGATGATGTATTTACCCATTATCCTGTTGACAGACATTTGGGTCATTTAAGTTTTGGGATTACTATGAATAAAGCTGCTATGAACATCTTTGTACAGGTCTTCATGGAATCATATATTTTTATTTTTGGGAGGTTAATACTTCTTTTCTTTCTTTTCTTTTTTTTGAGACAGGGTCTTGCTCTGTCACCCAGGCTGGAGTGCTGTGGGGCGATCTCAGCTCACTATAACCTTCACTCCCCAAGGTTAAGCAATTCTCCTACCTTGGACTCCTGAGTAGCTGGGACCACAGGTACTCACCAATACGTCTGACTTTTTCTTTTTCTTTTTTTTCTAATACGTCTGACTTTTTCTTTTGTTGTATTTTTAGTAACGACAGGGTCTTACCATGTTGCCTAGGCTGGTCTTGAACTCCTGAGCTCAAATGATCCACCTGCCTAAGCCTCCCAAAGTGCTGGGATTACAGGTGTGAGCCACCATCCTGACCGGAATGGGATTTCTGGGTTGTATGTTAAGTGTGTTGAGCTTTATCAAAGATGCCAAAGTGTTTTCCAAAGTGTTTGCATCATTTACATTTCTGCCAGCTACATATGAGAGTTTCTATTGTTACACATCTTTGCCAGTGCTTGGTATTGTCAGTCTTTTTAATTGAGGCCATTCTGTGCAATTATATTTCATTATAGTTATAATTTGCATTTCTTTGAAGGTCAGTGATTGGAGCAAACTTTCATGGGCTTACTGGCCATTCACATATCTTCTTTTCTTAAGTATCTCTTCAAATCTTTTACCTATTTTCAATTAAATTGTTTATCTTTGTATTAAAATGTAAATGTTCCTTATATATTTTGGATACCAGTCTTTATATTGGATTGGTATCTTGGTATCTTTATATGTCTAGTATATAATTTGCTAACAGTTTTTCCAAGTCCATGGCTTGCATTCCCATTTTCTTAAAGATGTCTTTTAAGGCATAGAAATTTTAACTTTGATAAATTCAAATTTATCTACTTTAAAAATGATTCTTTATTCTTTCCTACTCCAAAGTTGTGAGACTGTTTCTCCTATGTATTCCTCAAGGAAACAGCTTTTGTTTTAATATTTAAGTCTATAATGCAGTCCAAGTTGATTTTTATGTTTGGCATGAGGTTAAGGTTAAGGTTCATTTTTGTTTCCAAATGGATATACAGCTGTTACAAAACCACTTGTTGAGAGCACAGTTCTTTCCACTTTGAAATGTTCTAAACTCATTTTATAAATTTGATATTATTTTATATTAATAAATTAATTCAAAGATATATATTATTAATTATTAATATAATATTAATTTATTGTTTTATATCATATCGTTCTGATTTTTTGATCCCACAGATAAGAGAGAACATGGCATGTTTGTCTTTCTGTGCCTGGTTTATTTTGCTTAAAATAATAACTTCCAGTTCCATTATTACTGTTGCATTGACATATGGGTGGGCCTATCTCTATTTAAAAAAATTTTTTTAATTTTTAATTTTTGTGGGCACATAGTAGGTGTATATATTCATGGGATATATGACAAGTTTGGATACAAGCATGCAATGTGTAATAATCACATCATGAGAAATGGGCATCCATCTCTTCAAGCATTTATCCTTGTGTTACAAACAAACCAATATACTCTTTTAGTTAAAATGTGCAATTAAGTTATTATTGACTACAGTCACCTTGCTGTGCTATCAAATACCAGGCCTTATCCATTCATTCTATTTTTTTGCACCCATTAACTATCCCAGCTTCCCCCACAGTCCCCCTATTATCCTTCCCAGCCTCTGGTAACCATCCTTCTACCCTCTATCTTCATATTGTTTTGAATTTTAGATATCAAAAATATAAGAGACATTGGGATGTTTGTATTTCTGTGCCTGGTTTATTTCATTTAACATAATGACCTCTGGTTCCATCCACATTGTTGTAGATGACTAAATCTCATTCTATTTTATGGATGAATAGTACTCCATTGTGTATAAGTACCACATTTTCCTTATCTGTTCATCTGTTGATGAACACATAGGTTGCTTCCAAATCTTGGCTATTATAAGTGGATCTGCAACAAACATATGAGTGCAGATATCTCTTTGATACACTGATTTTCTTTATTTTGGCTATATACCCAGCAGTGGGATTGTTGGATCATCTGGTAGCTCTACTTCTAGTTTTTTTTGACTCTCTATTTTGATCCATTAATCTATATGTCCATCCTTATGCCAATTCCCTGCCATCTTGACTACTGCACCTTTTCACTAAGTCTTGAAGTAAGGTAGGTTTAGTTCTTCAACTTTGTTCTTTTTGCAATTGTTTTGGTTATTTTAGGTTTTTTTTTGCATTCCCATATCAAGTGCTACAGCATAACTGCTGGGATTTTTATTGAGATTGCACTAAACCTATAAATAAAATTTGGAGAATCTACATCTTAACTATATTGGGCCTTCCAACCCATGAGCCTGATATATCTCTGTATTTATTTAGTTATTCACTTTATCTCAGCAATATTTTATAATTTTCAGTTTATGAGTCTTGCACCTATTTTGTTGAATTTTTCTCAAAGTATTTTCTGCTTTTTGATATTTTTTCTTAATTTAATTTTCTGATTGTTGCATGTAGAATTATAAGTGACTTTTCATAAATAGAACTCATGTCTTCACTTTGTTAAATTCACTTACTATTTTCGGCAGCTTGTTTGTAGACTCTCAGGGTTTTCTAGTCATACAATTATACCATGTACAAATAAAGGCAGTGTTAATTCTTCCTTTCCAGTCTATATCCCTTTGGTTTCTTTAAATATAGTGAATTATACTGATTGCTTTTTGAATGTTAAACCAACCTTGCATTCCTAGGAAAAACTCACACAGGTGTAGTGTATCATCCTTTCTATGTATTGCTGGATTGACTTTGCTAATATTTAGTGAAAACTTTTTGTATCTGTGCTCATGAGGGAGAATGGTTTGTAGTTGTTTTCTCTCATAAGAGCTTTTTTTCCCCTCTGGTTTGGGTATCAGGGTACTCTTGGATTTATAAAACAAGTTGGGAAATGTTCCATGCTTCCCTACTTTCTAAAAATTTTTTTGTAGGACTGGTATTAGAATTCACCAGTCTACCACCTGGGTCTATGATTTTATTTGGGAATGGTTCTTAACTGTGAATATAATTTCTCTAAATGATACAGAGCTAGTCAGTTTTTCTAATTCCCTTTGAGTCTGTTTTTGCCCTTTGTGTCTTTCGAAAACCATGTTCATCTAACAGCCTCCCAGGGGAATATGGATGGGCCCCTTACCCTAGCCCTCCACCATCTGACTCTGCTGACCTGTCAGCCTCATCCCGCACTGGTCTTTGCCTTCACACCTTCATCGGCAGCCATCTGAAGTCTTTCTGTTTTTGAAACATATGAAGCTCTATCTTGTCTCAAAGCCTCTCTAGTGACTGTTCCTTCTGCCTGGAACACTTCTCCTGGCTTTTTGTATAACTGGTTTCAGTATGACAACACCTCCTTTGAGAGGCCTTTGCTAACCTTCCCTGCCAAAATATCTTCTACCTGTTAATTCTTTCTTGACCAGTTTATTGTCCATCTCTCTATACTGCGTCACCTCTTTGCCTCCAGCACCTAGAACCTAGAAGGCTTATTAGCCTTCAAATGTGTGTTAATTAAAAACACGACTGAATGAATGAGAAATGAAAGTTGGATAAACTCTCTGAGCTTTAGCTTCTCTCTGTAAGGAGAGAAGCTTTCATGGCTGTGGTGCAGATTAACACTGATATCTCTACCTTCAGGCACTGTGCCTGGCACATGGGAGCTCAGAAAGTGGAGTGTTATAGGAAGCCAAATTCCAGCTGCCACTGAGATGCCAGGATACAGTGGATACCAAAAGTGAGTTTTGAGATAGACCAGAGGGTATTTCACTGGCTAGAGACATGTCCTCTGAGGTTCTAATAGTGCAAAGTGGTGAAGATTCATAAATTATTTCTGATAATTGCTTTAAAGACAGCCATACCTTCCATTACCCCCTCGGAGGTTGTCTTAGTAGGCAAAATAGGTTAAGGCCAATGTGACCCAACCTAGGTTCCTCTTCCTTAAAAACATTTCTTTTCTCTTCTAGGTGCTGCCTACAACTCCACCATTTCAACTTTCAGCTTTAACTTGTGGCTGCTAACCTTCCCAAATGCGGGTTCTCTATGGAAGAGTAACTCTTTCCACTGAAACAAGTCATATTTACCCACTGTGTAATGTCTACTGGATCTAGGTGACCCAGTGAGAATGAATTTGTTTAATCTTTTCTGGGTGCTTGGGAATAGAGCAGGGTAGGGCAATGAAGGAGGCCTTCTTTATCTTGCCAGGAACCAGCTCTGTTAGCCCCAAAGCAGAGCCTGCCTCATTCAGACAGCACTATACTCATGTCTGGAGCTGTTTTCTGTTGGGTTAGTTACCTTCACTGGGGCTGTCTCACACCCCTGGCCCCGGCTCACTTACCTCTTTGTTTATATATCCATCCTTATTGATGTCATACAAATTAAATGTCCACCTTAGTTTCTCATGGACAGTTCCTCTCAGTAAAATCGACAGAGCAGTTACAAAGTCCTGAGAAGGGGAAAAGGCAGGAGTGACATTAACCATCAAGCCATCAGGCAGGGTGAAGCTGTGTCTTTGGGTCAGACTGTGATACTCTCAGAGTGGTGCCTCCTGCATCCCCTTCTCTGCCTGGAGGTTGCAGCTATGCTCAGTAAAGAGCTCCCACCTTCCGTCCCTATCCCACCCCAGTTTTTAGGCAACATGCCCCCTTGAGGAAGAATGAAGCTCTGAGAGACACAGATCAACACAGCCAGCCCTGTTATTGCTTTATCCATGGCAGTAGCAGTGCAATGGTCTGTCTATCATCCCAGTGGCCATATGGTCTAGTGGCTGAGGATGTGGACTGCAGGAACAGTCTGTATTGAGGGTCACACTGCCTCCATTCAAATCCCTCCTTTATCATTTGTGCGCTCTTTGACCTTGGGAAAACTACTGTGTCTCCCTTTGCCTTACTCTCCTCTTCTGTAAAAGGATAATAAATAATAGAACCCTATCCTATAGGGTTATTGTGGGGATTAGAGTAAATGAATTAATAAACATGAAGCCTTAAGTACAGGGTCTGCCACCTGGGAAGCAGTGTCCCCAGGAGCTCATACACTGTTGTTATTAGTCCCCCGAGCCTCTGAGTTCCTGCAGGCCAGGGGTAGTTTCTGCTGCTTCTCCCCATGTTCAGGAAATACTTATGAATGGATAAATGTGTCTTTGGTCTTGACTGAGATCTTTTGATGGTCCAACCCTTCCCTCAATGCCTTGAGGTTTAGAGGGGGAGGTGATGTAGAACCAGGGGATCCCCTAGAGTGGACCCCAGATGAGCATACCTCGAACTTCACGGAGCCTGTCTGGGTGGTGTCGAAGGCATTGAAGAGGTAATGAGCATACATGCTGGCATCTACAAGGCAGAAAGGGAGGGGAGGTGATGGCAGCAGGAATTCCACACAGGGGGAACTTCCAAACAAGACAGGGTTTTGACAAGAAAGAGAGGAGAGTGGTGCTGGGGTGATGGAAAGGAGAAAATTATGGAGTAGGGCCCGTTGACTCAACTCTTTGGATGTGGGTGGGAAGTGAGATCTAGCAAAAGGTAAGATGAACCCTTGTTCCGCCCTCTAGCCATCGTGAGAAAACCATACTCCTGCCTGTCAATGTATGGAATCTTAGTGTATGAATGATGCAGTGACTGCATGACGATGTTGTGAGCAGCCGTGCAGTGCCTGGGATGAGCACTTACTTCAGAGTAAACAGACTTGAACTTGGATACCGCTGTACTACATAAGCTGTGTGACTGTGGGCATCAAACATGACCTCTCTGAGCTTCCCTCTCCTACCTCTCTACAATGGGATGAAAGAAAGATCTCTTGAAATTGTTTAAAAAGTATGTTAAGCTAGAGCTGTGCCTTGCATATAGTGAGAACTCAATAAACAGTGGCTCAATGGAACTCAGAAAACTGCAATTCTGGGACCTGCAGGGGACAAAACTGCCTCCCCACCTGATGTAGGTAGGGACCCCACACACTAGGAAGACATCTGTCTGCTGCCAAAAAGGCCCAGGAGAAACAGGGCACAGGAAATGTGTGGAATGCTTGGATTTCCATTTTGTCAGGATCCAGGGAGGTGTCTTGCAGGAGACAGCTCTTGGGGACAGAATGCAAAGTGACATGTGACACACGGAGGCCACAGAAGGAGCCACTGGTGTGGTCCCAGGCCCATGGGGACAGAGCAAGTTCCTACAGGAGTCGAGCAGGGCACCAGAGCAGCTGCTGTGGGCCTGGCATACTTGTAACCAGGCTGAATAAGCAGAGCTTCATGCTCCCCACCATTTTTTGGATTAGTTTATTTTTATAGTCTTCGGTATTTACTGAAGTTCTTTTACAAAATTCCAGCTTGTCTGAGCTCTTTGAAGGAAAAGAATCGAAAGTGCTCTGCACAATGGTGGTGCCAGCATGGCAAAACTCTGCTTCAGACCGTTATGGGATCCAGTCTTGGTCTGCCATCCACTAACTATGCAATCTTGAGTACATTGCTTATCCTCTCTGAAACTCAGTTACCCCATCTGGGGTTACAATACCTGCTTTCTAGAGCTGTTCTGAGACTTTGTGATGTTGCATTATCAGCCCTTCTTCCCTTTCCAGGGTGGGTTTGTTTTGAGAGTTCTTTCGTGCTAAAGCTTTGCAGACTCCCACATCTCATGATGAGGGAGGTGTCCTGCTCTTCCTCGAGATGGAAGCAGATGATAAGGAAGAGTGGACTTGGAGGAAGGGGAGGCTGCTCACCAGACAGGGAGCTGGGCAAGATAGTTTTCAAGGTCAGACTCACCTCCGTGAGGGAAAAACTGAGCATAGATCTGCTTGAATGTGTCTTCGTTGACCACACCACTGGGACACTCCTGTGGGAAAGAGAGAGAGTCAGCAGGAGGCATCTGGGGCCCACACTAGGAGGAGATGCCTGGGCCCAGCTTTGGTGTCTGGGTTTCCTCATGACCCCCAGGGGCAGGGATGGGGCAAGCACCTGTGCCTTTCCTCTTCTCCAAAGTAGCCCCATCTCAGGACTGAAGCTGCTTTGCAAAATGATGAGACATTATCAGAGAATGGGCACTGTGAAGTGGAGAGAGTTGGCGCTTTAGGATTGGAAAAATCTGGGTTTAAATCCTGGCTCAGCCAATACTAAACTTTGTGACTTTGGCCAAGCCAGTCTCTGATCCTCAATATCCTTTCCTGTAAAATGGGGCTAACAATACCTTCCCAAAGGGTATTTTATGAACGTATGTTAGGTGGTACTGAGTCCATGGTAGATACCAAGTAATGTCAATTTCTTCTCTTTTCTGGATGCTGTTCTCTCTGAGCCTAGTGCCTGCCTGGGAAACTTTCCCACAGGATCCTGCTCCAATTGGGCTGCCTGCTGCCAATGCTGCCTCTTCAAGCTCAGAAGGAAAGAAGCCCTAATGGCAGGAAACCATGCACTTTGTATGTGCAGTCAAGGCTAGTGTGGAAGGAAGAGGCATCCCAGCACCTGTCAGATAACTCCCAGGAGGGGCTGGAATCCCTGTGGGTCAGCACTTTGGAGAACATTGAGGCTATAGTCAGTTTGGAATTGACCCAGCTCAGCTCTACCTACAGACTGCACCTGGAGGGAGGGTGACCAGGTGTACCTTGCTCTAGCCTACCCAATTCCACACCACCCTGGGATTTGGGAATAAGATTGTATTCTGAAAGTTAAACTTAAAAAACAAATGGCCGGGCATGGTGGCTCACACCTGTAATCCCAGAACTTTGGGAGGCTGAGGCGGGTGGATCATGAGGTCAAGAGATGGAGACCATCCTGGCCAACATGGTGAAAACCCATCTCTACTAAAAATACAAAGATTAGCTGGATGTGGTGGCACACGCCTGTAATCCCAGCTACTTGGGAGGCTGAGACAGGAGAATTGCTTGAACCCAGGAGGTGGAGGTTGCAGTGAGCTGAGATGGAGCCACTGCACTCCAGCCTGGTGACAGAGAGAGACTTCATTTCAAAAATAAATAAATAAATAAATAAAATAAACTAATATCCAGGATTGCATCTGAGAGCTCTCAAACTGGCCTGAGAATGCAGGAACGTATTAATGTATTTGAAGTAGCAACTAAACAATGAACCTCCTGTTCTCTGGCTCCACTTTTGATTATAAGCTGGCTTCCACATGGCTTATAAGGAGAGCAGGTCCCAGGGAGGGGAGAGGAGTGTCTGGTCCCACTGTCAGTTCCACTTCCCATGGTAAATTAATACACTGACATTTGTCTTACACATGGGTCTTGGTGAGCCTGGTTAGCATAAGTCAGCAGGCCTAAATCCCATTATTGTGGGGGCACCACCAAGTTGGAAGACACTACTATGTTAAGGGCTAAGGCTGGACCCTGGGCCAGGGTGAATTCCCCGAGGTTGTGCCACCCTGTGAAGTTTCTGGGCAGTTGGCCGTTTCCTATCTCCTGAGGTTGCTCCATCCTCACCTGGAGCCTTCCTTTCTAACCAGGTGATCTCCCTCTCATGTCCCCTTTATAGAGCTGGACTTCCTTGTACAGCCTCACATATGGGAAACTGCCTTATGAGTTCCCTTAGCATTGGGGAGAGCTTAGCCTCACGTGGGAAACCCACCCAGGCCCTCAGAGCCTGCTCTGGTCTTACATTTTTGAAGCCCCGATAAAGGACCTGCAGTTCCCTCTTGGTGAAGTTGGTCTGGGCCTCGAGCTGCTCCAGTCCCTCGGGCCGATGGCAAACCATGGTCATCTCCAGCTCATCTTCAATCTTATCTGGAACCAGAGGAAATGGCATTGGAGCGGTTGAGTTTGGGGTTGCTCTTGCTAGGTAACAATCTGGGTTGTCAAAAGGGTGTTGTCACAACCCGGGATCTAGGGCTGTGGGTGGGGGTCTCAATGCCAATGGCCTTCCTGTCTTAAAACCCACTTCCCTGCCCTGTCAGCCTCTGTGTCCGACACCACATAGGGAGGGGGCTTCAGCATTGGAGAGAAACATGCTCTCCCAGTGGAGGCGAAGGCAGAGTGCTCAAAATAAATCCATATGAAAACACTTTCCTTGCTTTAAAAATAACTTCTTTGCATATTCAAATTGTTTCCCATGGAAACTTCTGAATATTCCAGAGACACAGGTAAGTAGGCAGAATGATAACCATCCTCTAGACAGCAAAAGGAAACAAAATTATTTTAAAAAACAGTAAACTCTCACCATTAGGAATGGATAGTATGATTAAGTAGAAAGTTCCAATTACACCATGTTAGGTATTAATGATAAAAATCTGAATGTATTTATAGTGTATTATTTCATAATGTCTGCTAGGTATCCTTACATACTTGGAAAATATCTTAAATGGGAGTTAATTTGTATAAACCATTTGAAGGGCTCTAAAACGAGTTGTTGTAAGTAGTAGTTTAAATATGCCTCCCATATGGACTATAATGTAATGTAAGATTGCATTAGTTATTTAGAAAGTGTCAATTAAATTAAGAAATCTGTCCTTCTCCCACTGAAGGATCACAAAGTTCAAATCAGTGGAATTTTCAACGTTTTACCATCACAGAGGGTAGGTGAATGATTTCCTTTGGGCCCTGCTAGAATGCTTTCTATAAATGTACACCAATCAAGAATCAATTGCCATCTAACTTTCTCTGTCTGTCGTTGTCATGCAGATGTTACCAAATCCATATATTGAACGACTGTAAATCTGGGCTGGCAAGAATAGTGATGAGCTGAGCGGCTGCTGGGAACATGCACGGACCACGTCTCACCCCGTGGCAATCCACAGCACGCACAGGCTGTTTCCACGTCGGAGACCAAGGCGAGCAGGTGCATGAAATCGTGTGCATTTCTCTAATCAGTGCTGGTTTCATGGCACCAGATTTTCTCTGCAGTTGTCACTTTCCCTTTTGAGACTTTGATCCCAATATAAAAGGAATCCATCAAATTAAGTTTGTATCTTGTACATATCCCCAAAGGTGATGGGTGTTTGTGTGAGGCTCCAGTAACTTGGTAACAATTCCTAATTGCCATCTTTCTCCTGTGCGGGGCCATACATATCACCTTATCCTGCTGGGACTAAGGCAGTTGATTTATTACAAATAAGATACTGTTTACACCACAGAGAGACAAGTGGCCAATTTCCTCAGAATTCATAATTCTTACAGAGCCTTTACTTATTGTTATGTTTGTAGCTAACAAGATAAGTAGCAATTATCTAAAAGCTAGCATTTCTATGTAAATGAAAAGGCTTATTCTCAAAAAGAAAGAAAGAAAAGGAGAAAAATTCACATAAGTCTAATTCAGAATGCTTATATATTTAATATTTTGCATCTATTTTAACCCATTTTAACATAAAAATTGTTTATTTAAATTTCCTAGCATTAGATCTAAAAGCATTTTTATTTTTAAAATCCTCATCTATTTAATTGTGCATAGATTCACAATAAACTTCTGAAGGGGCTGCAGAGGTTTTCACATTCCTCCTTTTGCTCCTTAGGAATTCCCTGGTTACTGCCCAGGTGGCTTGAGTAAAGAAAGGAGATGAAGCAAAAATCACATTAAAATGCAAATAAACAAAATGGGAATATTGTATTTTTTGAGTAAATGAGGTATTCTTGAAGACATCCAGCATACTGTTAGATTTATCTTAGTCGGAAGCATGAAAAGATTTTTTACAGTACTCTTAATTCCTTGATCTTCCTGTGACTGAATTCCTCACAAGCTCAGGGAAATTTCTTTGCAGGAGCTTGAGAGACCCTTTCTGACTCAGAAACAGCACTTGCTTCCCAGCACCTTCATAAAAAATGCACTAAGTAATTATTGATATATCAACTATTAAACCCACTTCATTAAGGAGGAACTGACTTTATTACTAAATGAGTTGTTTGCTGTCTGGGCAGCAGGATCAATTTCCATATCAGACAGGTTCTGTAATATCTGCATATTTGGATACTGACTGCCAAGCTATTGTTTTGCTTTTCGTTTTCATCATTGGCTAAGTGTCAGGCTTCAGTAATATCAATTGTGGAAGGAAATTTACTTCTCGTGGGCTCAAGATGCTGGGATGTAGCCTGCCTGTGGATGATAGGGGTTTAAACCAGTGGCCCTCTCTTTCTTTTTTCTTTCTTTTACTGTATTTTATAGTAAGAACTATACTTTATGCCACAATCCAGTATACACATGTATATAAGCAAAATGTTAATGAAATATTTTAAAACAGAACTCCATGAAATAATCCCGTCCTTCACTTATGTGAGCTGTGCTCCGGTCTCAGTTTTAATGTATTCCTTTGTAAACACGTGCTGATTGGGACTCTCACGGATCATGACTTTTGACTGGACAGCACTGATTTAGCTTGTCTACAGCTGCGGCAGCCCAGTTCCCTGGGTGCAGGAGGGAGCGTGAACCTATGGGGAGCCTCCTTGACAGTTTCCTCTGAGGTTTGTTCAAAGTCTTCGATGCCAGATGCTGCTAGTTATTATTTTTGCTATAAAAAATAATGATAAGCCAGTTACTAAGTCAGACTTGAGTTTGGATGGTTTAGATAAAAATTAACCTTGAGAGGTAATGCTGTGGTGATAATTATATAAGAAGAATAAATTAGAGCACCTTCTGTTTGTAAAGTACCTTTAAGCCATTCAACGTTCTTATGGCTGTTACTCCATAACCTTATGTGTGATGGAAGCGAGGGGACCACTGCCCTGCCTGTGTGATATTAAGAAGCGATTTTCTAACTGAATGCCTCACACAGTGATGAATACCTGTCACTCAGGGCAAAGAGAGATAGAATCACCACCTCTAGAGGATGCTACATAGGAAATTCTCAGATCAAATAGCAGGTGATTTAGATTAAGTGATCCTTAGTGTTTTGGGATCATAGACTCTTCTGAGTGTGGAATGAAGGCTTTAGAGTCTCTCAAAAACATGCACAGTCACTGCACTTTTGCCTATTCAGTCACGTGTCACTTAGCAACAGGGGTATGCTCTGAGAAATGTGTTGTTAGGCAGTTTTGTCATTGTGTGCACATTGTGGTGTGTACTTACACACACACCTAGATGGGGTAGCCTACTACACACCTAGGCTGAATGATATGGCCTGCTGTTCCCAGGCTATAAACCCGCACAGCATATTACTGTGCTGAATACTGAAGGCAATTGTGTATCTAAACATACTAAATATAGAGAAGGTCCAGTAAAACTATGGTGCAAAAAATAAAAAGATGGTACAACTAGGAGGGCAATTACCATGAGCGGAAGTTACAGGACTGGAAGTTGCTCGGGGTGAGTCAGTGAGTGATGGTGAGTGAATGTGAAGCCTAGGATATTAGCAAACATGATTTAGACTTTATACATACTGTACACTTAGGCCTATGCTAAATTAATATTCATTATTAATTAATTAATAATATAGAGCTATACTAACTTAATTAATATACTAAATTAATAAAAGTGTTCGGTAATAAATTAACCTTAGCTCCCTGTCACTTTATTTTACAAACTAATTGATTTTTTCAAACTTTTGGACTCTTTTGTGATAACACTTAGCTTAAAATACACATTACCTAGCTGCACAAAAATAGTTTTCTTTATTTTCTTATTTTATAAGCTTTTCATCTATTTAAAATTATTATTATTATTTTTTTACCTTTTAAACTTTTGTTAGTTAAAAATGAAGACACAAACATCACATTAGCCTGAGCCTACACAGGGTCAGGACCTAGGCGACAGGAATTTTTCTTCTCTGTTATAATCTTATGGGACCGCCATCGTGTATGTTCTGTTGTTAATGGAAACGTTGTTATGCGGCTCATGACTGTACTTTCAGTGAGTTTCTGTGTCTTTTCAACATGTCCAGCCCATGCTAAGGTATTCTAGCATAGGAGATCTAAACCTTGTCACTAACTGGCTTTGTCTGAATCCTAAGTTATTGGGCAGTGGGTGATAAAGCTGGACCTAGAATCCAGCCAGTCCAGGCCCCTTTCATTATATCTGGTCTCCACAGTGGCTTCTGCTTCTCTCAAGCCCAAATTGCAAATTGGCTTGTAGCCAGTCTTGCAGCACCCCTGCTCCTAAGAGGCTGTGTGCCAGTTAGATCCAGACTGTGAGCAGTGGGAGGACCCATACCTTTGGTCTTCTCCCCAGTGAGGTGTCCTCTTGGTCAGGCTAAGGATAGTGACCATGACCATCTCCTCCCTTGACTGCCCAATAGTGCCTCTCTCATGGTGTCTCTAGTTTGGATTTAATACTTACCCATCTAGCTTTGAGGTTACAAAATAGTGATCCTTGGCCTGAATGTGGCCCACAGATATGTCTTGTTTGACCTGTAAAATGTGTCTTCATTATTTTGGAATTAGTTGTCCATGTTTAAAGAAAAGAGATCCATGTACAAATTTGGAAGTCTGATTTGTCTTGGAAAATGGGATTATCTGACCACATTGGTCTCAAATTCTGACATGGCAGCAGCCCACTAGAGCTGAGCAGTGGCTGTTACCTCTGGGCAGCCGCAGCCTCTAGGATGCCCTCTTGTTCACCCCTGGCTCACAGAATTCATTCTTGCTGCCTGCCTGGGGCAACAGGTGTTGAGTTTTTGGTTTTTGATCTATACCAACCACACAGTCTACCCCTCACTGTTTATTTAAACACATGCCACTTTGTTGCATAAAGAAGTTGAAGCTGATTATAGGAAATAAATATGAAGTAAAAAGAGATAAAATAATAAGAAAAACTGCCCCAGTAAATGTTGATTAGATTAGGAGGTCAAGACCATGGGGAAAAAAGAACACAGAAATTCAGGCCATTTGTTTGAAGCAATTGTTACACTTGAGCTGCATACAGACTCTTAGCTTTTACAAATGTCTGTGAAAGGAAAACATAACCATTTTGTAGGGGGAGCAAAGCTTTTCCTATAACTTGTCTATATACGTGAGGCTTGCTAACAAGGGGCACAGAAAGCTGGTGAATGAGAAGACTAATCACAAAACATGAACTTGATTAAGAAGCTCTGCCTTTGCAGTCATGTGACCCAAGTCAAGTTAGTGTAAACTGTTTTTTACCTCTCTGATACTGGTAATACCACCAGGCGATGTCTAGGAAAGAGTGAGAAGACATTTTACCAAATCCATTCATCAAAAAGCAAAACACACTTTTATTGTCAATGGAGAGAGGCCACTCTGAGGGTGTTCACGTTGCTGTCTAGCTTGACATGTGCAAAGAGCCTCTCGATAGCAGAGCTGGAGCTGAGCTCCCTATCCTTTTCCCATGGCCAGAACAGGCAAGAGCAGTGGGTTGCCTCCCAGTGCCCATGGCTCCCTCAGGGACTCACTGAACATGCCCTCAGCCATGCAGTCATGCAGCCTGCAGAGATGGGATGGCATGTGGCAGAGATGTGTGATGTTGGATGAGTCCTTGGAAACACCCCCGTGTTTGACTGAGGAGTGGCTTATACGATGCCCTCCACAATCAGGAGGCCCCCATTCCCGCACTCTGCTTCTTTGTGATTGGAAGCTGCATATCCTGTAAGATTATTTGTTTGCTCACTCAACAACTGTCAATGAAATATCTACTAGGAACATGTCAGCGAATAAAACAGCTCTGTTCTCTGCTCTGTTGAGGCTTACATCTACAGGTCTTTGCTTCTTTCTTCCCCTTTTAAACTTAATTAGTAACCAGATGCATAAGAAGACAAGGGCAGTTGCAGAAGAGGATTAGAACATTAGGGTGTATGGCAGAGTGGATGCCGGCCAAGTCCTCCATTATGCTGAATATAAAATATAAGACAAAACACCAGACCTGCAAAGTTATCCATGGCACAGTGGAGCTGGGTGAGTTCAAGGTCCCAGGGAGCTCTGCTAGATACTCTCCTGCTGGCCTTTGTGTGTCTATTTGGTGGTCGGCCTGGTTTACCTCTGTAGGCTCTTATTTGAACTTCCTCTTATCTTGCCAGCACCCCTGACCACGAGTGTGTAAGGCAGCCCAGCCACCATCTTGAGTGTGTTTTAGTGTCTCTCCTGTCCCCCAACCTGCAACCCCAGACGGCAGCTCTTCCAAGTGATAGAATAGGTGAGCATCCATTGTATTGTTTTCACTCGTCTCCTGACCTGTATCCCATGGGAGAAACTTATTTTGCTGAATTTAGTTACCCCTTTGATCATTCTGGTTAGGTGGCATTTGTATTTATTTATTTTTGCAAATATACTTTATTTTTAGAGTTGTTTTAGATTATAGAAAAATTGCACAGAAAATATAGAGAGTTTCCGTATCCACCCTCACAGTTTCCCCTATTATTCACATCTGCAGTGGTGTGTTATATTTGTTGCAATTAATGAACCAGCATTGATATGTAAATATTAACTAAAGCCCATAGTTTACATTAGTGTTCACTCTTTGTGTTGTACAGTTCTGTGGGTTTTGACAAATGCATGATGCCCTGTATTCACTATTACAGAAGTATATAGAATAGTTTCACTGCCCTGAATGCTTCGGTAGCATTTTAGTATAGATATGTTTACAAATATGCATTGACATGCTCTGGTATGCCAGGAATGTCATAGGTACATGGAGAGAGATGAAAACACTTATCATGTGTTCACATGGTATCTCAGACTGGTAAGGAGGCATACACATAGACCACAGATTGGAAACTCAAATGTCAGTAGTCATTGGCAGGTAATTCAACTGTGTACAACTATGGAGAATGGTGGGAACTGAGAACTGGAGAGTAACTGCTCCATGAAAGGGAAACGGTTATTACCCAACAAGTTATTATCATGCAGTAATTTAAGCCCAGTGAGTCCAGATCTTTAGATTTTTCAAGCGATGTCATAATTAACAATGGTTCTTGGCTGTTATCAATGAATTTGACTAAAACATATAATATATACCATACATAACACACTTTGGAAAGGGCATTGTGGGCTGCTGGTCTGGAATTTTTCATTGGCAAATCATTTCAAAACAGTGTTGACATGGTTAAGAACAGGGAGCTGAGGGGAGGAAGCTCTTACTGCCTCCTGGGTGGCATGGGACCAGAAGGGATGTCAGAGAAGGCTTCACCGGGAGGCAATACTTCAGTTGAATGTTGAAGAATGAGGGGACAAGGGAACAGCATATACAAAGGCACAGAAGCTGAAGATCCCAGGAGTGGTGAGATCTCCTATGCAGGGTTAGAATCCCTTGAGAACAACCAGAAAGAAAAAGGATTTAAAAAAAAAAGAAAAAACCTCATCATTTTTGAAGGCTTTGGAGAGCTACCAAGGCAGATTGCATGAAAACAGCTCAGTCCATGTTTGGATTAAGTGTATCTGCCTTTGCTCTATTACCTCTTGGAAGTTGAAGACTCAGCCAGACAGATGATAGTTTTTATTCCAATGTGCACCCTTCAGTAAATATTTATCAGGCATATTAAGAGACAAGACCAAGAAAAAATAGAATATAGTAATAGATCTACAGCTGATCTAGATAATTTGATTAATCATAGCTGAGTTTTAAAATAATGGTGAACATATGCTCAAGAAAATATGTAAAAAGCTAGAGAATTTCACCAGAGAACAAGAATATATACAAAAAAGTCAATTAAAAATTATAGAAATGAAAAACATATGATCCAAAATTAATAATTAAGCAGACAAATTTAAAAGTAGGTTTGACACAGATGAAGCAAAGACTGATAGAATTAAAAGGATAAATAACAAATTCACTGTCATAATTCGAGCAATTTTTAAATACCTCTTTTAGTAGCTGATAAACAGCCAAAAAATCAAGAGGTGTAGAAGATCTGAGCAACATAATTAGCAAACATGTCTCATTGAGACTGATGGAGCTCTGTACTCAGCAATCATAAAATACTATACTGTTGTTCAAGTGCACATAGAATAGTTACCAAAAGTGACAATTTCCTGAGCCATAAAGCCAAGCCAATATAAAAAATATTTAAAGAATTGAAGTTATTTAGACTGTTTTTGTCCAGAGTGGAATTAAGTTAGATATCAATAACCAAAAGAAAACTAGGAAATCATAAAAATATTTGGAAGTCAAGCAATATAGTTTAATTTCTTTTTTTGAGACAGGGTCTCACTATGTTGCCCAGCATGAAGTGCAGTGGTGAGATTTCTACTCACTGCAACCTCTGCCTCCCAGGCTCAAACAAGTCTCCCAGCTCAGCCTCTAGAGTAGCTGGAACTATAGGCCTGTGTCACCAGGCCCGGCTAATTTTTTTGTATTTTTTTTTAGAGACAAAGTCATTATATTGCCTAGGCTGGTCTTGAACTCCTGGACTCAATCAGTCCTCCTGCCTTGTCCTCCTAAAGTGCCAGGATTACAAGTGGGAGCCACTGTGCCTGGCCTAATTCAATTTCTAAGTAACTCATGTATCAAAAAAGCAACCTCATGGTAATTAAATCAAGGTAATTTTGGACTAAATGATGATGAAAATATGACATATCAACACTTGTAGAAAGTTGTTCAAGTTATACCCAGGGGAAAATTTAAAAGAACATCGCATACTTAAGCTGCAAATAATTTACAGAACTGTGTGCATAAAAACACAGAATGCTGTGCTTCCTCTTGAAATTGTATTCCTAGTATTTCCAGTGGTTCATTTTCAATGTTGCCTGAACTATATTGGCTACATTAGACACTGTATTAGTGATGGCATGCCGGCATTTGAAAATGTAATCTTTCCTTCTTTTTAAACATGGTTGATTGGATTGTTCTAGATGAGTTTGGCATTATCTTTTTAATTGACAGCATTTCCTAATATAATCGGGGGTAAAAATCTTCGTTGGTGTATGCTTGGAGCCGAGGGGGATAGCGTAGAAAGTCTTATTTGGTCCTTCAGCTTTAAGGCTTAGATTCTTCCAGGCTTGGAGGTGACTCATAAGCCCACTCAGACCCAGGCAGTGCACACAACTCATCAGTTCTGAGTTTTATAAACTTAACAATGAGCCCTGGGAGTGCTAAGCTAAGCCTTGATAAAGATTTTCTGAGTGTTCCATGTATTTTTTTCAGTCTTCTCGGTTCAATAAAACTCAAATCATGTTTTGCTTCAAGCATTTGTTCTCTTAATCTTGGAACCCCTCCTGCTCCTTTTAAGCAAAATTGAATTTATACATTTCTCATTCATTTATATACCTCAGTCCTGAAAATGTCCTGGAAAAAGGAGTTCTACCATATATATATATATATATGTACACACACACACACACACACACACACACACACATATATATATATATATATGCTTTCTACTTCCATTAGACAGTTTTCAAGATCAAATGACTTGGAAATTCTTCAATACATAGTGTATTTCAGTAAACTGCTCTTTCTCTCCAAATGAGGATGTGTTTTTAATGTGGCCTTCAGGTCAGCACAAATGTTGAGTGGGGCAGGGAGGGGAGTGTCAAATGATCTTTGCAGCTTCTCAGGAACAAGGCGATGGTGGAAATTAACTGTCAGAAATGTAACACAATTGTTAAAAGTCCACAACATCACTACACAGAATGTGACATGAGTCATAATTTTGTTTGTGTGTGACAGCATTGCATTCAGATATTTTTCAAGACTGAAAAAAACAAATGGCTGGGAAAGGAATTACCCAGATTCCAGTATTAGAGAAGGCAGCAGCTCTAAAAGACGTTTCAGAACGAGGAGCAAGGACATGAACATTAGGACTCTCATGTACCCTCACCTTTATAGCAGCATTTTGGTCCAGCTAAGCCCATGGCCAGGCTGCAAAGTAGAAATGTCAATTTCACTGCAGCAGCTCAGCCATAAGCACAGATCTCTAGATGATGTTTTAAGTGGACCTTTTTGTCTGGAAAAAGTGCCCTGGGATGATTTTTTTTTTTTTTTTTTTTTTTTTTTTATGATTTACTCAGGTAGTTCCAGCAGTCTCTGTAGCTCTAGGGGGCAATTAGTCAAATGAGGTTCCAATCCTGCCACAGCTAGCATTCAGGTGGTGGTGGAGAAACCTACCACTGTTTCTCCTTTGAACCCAGCTGGACACCACCCTGAAGTTCCAGTACGTGGAGTTAGCCAGTAAATGAACAATTGATGACCTGGGTTGAAGAGAGAGGGTATGTTGCCCCGGGGAAATGGGTCTAGAATGTTTCTGTGGGAAATAAGAGGATTAACATGGGTGGGATTTTATTACTCCTCTTGACTGAGGGACAATTCATTGCAAATGAGGAGTGTCCAGGGAGAAAGGGCACTTTGGTTCTAAGAGAAAAATGAAGGGGCAGAGAGAGGTTGAAGGAATTGCTCAAAGGAAAAGTGAAATCACCACAAGAATAGTATTATCTCAGGTTAGCATAGAATTTTCTTACTGATGGAAACTCATTGGGTCTAGATCAGGCTAAGATGTGAACAGCATATCTTTCAGCCTGCTTTTTGAAGAAGGGGAGTTCATTGCTCTGCAGATAATTTGACAACTTGCTAAGTAATGGTTTCTGATTAGACAGCTAGCTTTGGTGAGCTTGTAAATATCTGACAACTGGCTCCTGGGGAGGGTGGAAAAGCCTGATTGACACAATTTCCAATTTCCTTGGTGTAAATATTCCCTTCGTGGCCTAGTTCAGGCTGTTAGTAAGAAGTTGTTGAAAAGTGATCATAGTTTGGGAAGCACAGTATGACCGTCTCTAACACATTACTGTTACTGTTTTAGAATAGCTGGTATATGTTTAACTGTCCCAAATAAGTGTGCTAAAGACCTCAAATGCAATTTCATAGGGTAGGCTTAGGCCCTGTAATCCATGCAAATAAACCCTTTTTTTGTTGTTTGTATGAACATAAATTTCTGGGCATGATACAGAATAATCACAAACAGGAACATAATGGAAGCTGTCCATGTGAGCTTTTGCTGGATTCAGTATTAATGTATCCTTGTATTACATGCCTGTCTTGGTGAGCTCAGAGAGCATGGTAATAGTTTTAGAATTGATCTAATTATCTCACTGTCTCTAGGAGGTATATGGTTATTACACTAATACAAGCTAGAATCATACCCACCTTGTAGCTGTAAATCTTAATGAGATAAGGTATGTAAAATGCTCTATACACATAGTAGGTGATCAAAAATGTTATTTCCATCTTGTATATTTTGACTGTAATTTTAAGGGTCATTCTTAGTAACAGAATCCAGTAGTCATGTCTGTTAAACACTGTCTCAATCATAATTGTGCCTTTCCTGATGGATCTAATTAATTAAATATGCTTCTCTTCAGTATAGGAAGATTTCCTTGTTCTGTTATTTACCGTCAGAGACCCACCTCAGTTGTCAGTTGAGGGTGGACATGAACAGGCTAAAGTAAATGTGATCTTTTTTTTTTTTTTGAGACAGATTCTTGCTGTAGCCCAAGCTGAAGTGCAATGGCACCATCTTGGCTCACTGCAACCTCCACCTCCCGTGTTCAAGCGATTCTCCTGCCACAGACTCTTGAGTAGCTGGGATTACAGGGATGTACCACCACACCCAGCTAATTTTTGTATTTTTAGTAGAGACAGGGTTTCATCATGTTAGTCAGGCTGGCCTTGAACTCTTGACCTCGTGATCTGTCCGACTTGGCCTCCCAAAGTGCTGGGATGACAGTCATGAGCCACCATACCTGGCCATGATCATTTTATGTTAAAGGTAATGACCACTAGCAAACACAACCCTCTGGATGAAAGAGCATTGACCATCTCGGTCCATGGAACAGGGCAGGGGGTCTGTGGGTGATATATACCAGAAGCACAGGGCCTGGAACGTTAGTAAACAGACATAACAACTGACAGCCACTGAGGACATTTCTTGGCTCTGTGTCCTCTGCCCTTAAGAATCCAGACAGTCCATGCACACTGTTATGGGCCATCTCTTAGCTAGAGAAGTCAACTGGGCATTACCCTCCACTGGAACATGAACTTCCAGATGCAGGGAGTGCAGTCAGTTCATCTGAGAATGTATATCTGCCTGCCCAGAGGCAGGGAGAAGATGGCAAGGTGCTATCCTCTCCAGGACTCAGCTCCGAAGCCTCTTAACTGTGCACTTAATAAATGAAGCCTTGGCAGACACACCTTGAATTATTAATGAAGTTATTCAGCTTTGATTGTTTCCTTCTTTTGGGGAAAGGTTATTCACTCAAATGCCTTTGATTAGACTACACAATACATCACAATTGGGCATATTTTATGTGCAACTTTATGGCGATAATAGTTCTGTCTCATTTAGAAGCAAATCAGACATTATGAACTTCGTGATTTATTAATGTATTGATTTCTATAAATGTCAGCGCATCTCACATCCCGCCAGAGAGCCCGGGAGCAATCAGTGAAGGGCCAATAAAAATGTAAAATGAAACCATCATAAAAAGAGGAAATACTGCCTGTTTCAAAGCCCTGCTGCCTCTCTGAATTGTTTCAGGGTCTACATCAGTACCATGAAGGCATCTCCCCACCCCCAAGGAAACAGCCTTGGTTGGGGGCCTCTGTCCGGCTTAAATATATTTTAAATTATAAAAAGAGGTTTTGTCACAGGAGAAATAAAAAAAACAAGAGGTGAAGAATGGGACTTGGAGGGGCCCCAGGGCCAGTGCCAGATTCCTCATCCTGGAGAAAGCAGGAGGAAGAGGAAGAGGAGTCCCTTTCCATCAGATTCATCCCATGACAACCTCCGACCTCCCTGTTGAGGAACCTTCAAGACAGCCCAGATTTTCCTGTTGGTGCTGAATGGTCCACACTAAGGTCCTGATCTACCTTTCCAGCATGGTTCCCCAACACTCCCTGTCACGAGTCCTCTGCAATAGCCCCAGAATTCACTGGTGCACAGACCCCTCTCTACCAGAGCACGTGATCAGTTGGTTCTAATCCTATCTACCCTTAAAACATGGCTTAAGTGCCATCTCCTCTGGACAGCTCTCTCAGACCACTGCAAAAAAAGCTCTCTTTGTCCAAATTCCCAAAGTCACTTGCAATTACCCGGAAGGTATCAAAATCTACCTTTGGTGTCACAGTTTTCATATACAAGGGTGGGGTGGGGGGAGATTGTGTCTTGTGCTTATTTTTGTCTTTGGTATCTTACTCCCTCCATGATGGCTAATGTCTGCTTTGCACATAGAAGGTGCCTAGTAAGTGCTCATTATTTGCTAAAAGTGTGTAGCACTACAAAGAGCTAATTGGAAAATATGTTAGGTGCTCCAAGACAGTGGCCCAGGAAATATCTGGAAAGTATTCAGCTAATTTAGTGGCTAATTTTGTAATCTGACAGTTTAGTTCAGAAATCACAATCTGGCAGGCCATGGGGTACTGTTGCTTTATTTCTTTTATTTTAAAATTATTATTATTATTATTATTATTATTCTAGAGATGGGGTCTCACTGTGTTGCCCAGACTGGTCTTGAACTCCTGGCCTCAAGTGATCCTCCTGCCTTGGCCTCTTAAAGCACTGGAATTACATATGTAAACCACCACTCCTGGTCTGTTTCACTTCATTTAAGTGTGGATTTTATCAACATTTATTTCACATAAAAATATCAACTTTTGGCTTTCCTTTAGAAATCTGAAACTATGGCCATGCCAGGCCCACAATCCTACATGGCAGCAATTAAACCACAGTCCCCACTACTCCCTATTACATTTCCAACACTAAGAGTCATTGTTATTCATCATCACTCATGTATATACCTAAGTCTACAATCCCTGTTTAACAATTTCTTTCCTCTGCCTCCTACCATGTTTTCCCAAGTGACTTTTTGTGATGGTTTAGAGACATGACAGAACTTCATTTTGGGGGGTCCCAAGCAACATGGCGAAGACGGGATGCCCTGTGATGAAAGAATCAGGCCGTGCCCTTAAATGTACTCTGCTGCTAATATCACATGTGTCGAGCATGGGGCCGACCTACAGGTTCTGAGCTGAGTACATTTCAGCCTTTTGCTTAACAGAGTACTTTCGCATTGCTTAGCTCCTGTGAGGTATGCAGAATATGATTCCCATTTTATAGGGGAGAAGAGTGAGGCTCAGAGAAGAAAGAGAAAAGGTGACACTTCTGAGCACTGCCTATTTGCAGAGCACTGTAATGTGTACTTTGCTTACATGATCTCACTTAATTCTCTCATAGCTTTTAAGTATTCTTGTTAAATCTTCACTGTTGATTTCTTATTAGCTAATTATTGTTCCCATTTTATCAGGAGAAATGGAATCAGCAATTTCAGGAGGCATTCTTGAGGTTGCAGAGACTAATTGCATCATCTGCTTGATGGGCAGATGCTTTGGAACCTCAAGGGACTACCCTAAGGGTCTCTGCTGGGCCCACTCTGTGTCTTTATGTTTGTGTCTCTATAACAAGTCAGGGACCAAATTCCACTATCCTAAGTCTTCTTCACTTTCTATACTTGAAAATTTGTACTGTGGGGGCAGGAGGGAAGACATCAAGTAGTTTCAGGAGTCCCCTTCCCATCTCCTTGCCCCCTCAAGCTCTCTGCTATCCATTTAGCATTTCTAAGTTTGGTTCTTTTATTCTGAGCATCAAAGCAGTCTCCACTCTGGGCAACAAGTTATGTAAATCACAGAGCAACTGGATTTTCTCTTGCTCTCTAAATGTACAAATGTGGCTACTGGGGCCCAGGGAGGGAACTGGCCTTGTCCAAGGCCACACACTGGATTCCCAGCATAGCAGGATTAAACTCAGGTGAATCCTTCTGGTAATCCAGCGTTCTTTTCACAACGCTATTCACTCATTTGACAAATAGTTACTGAGTGCCTACTAGGTACCAGACACTCTTCTAGGCATTGGGGATAAAGCCGTGAACAAAAGACATAAAGGTGGGGATGGAGTTATGAATGGAAACAGAGCAGACATGGAGGAGACTGGAGGGACATGGGTCACGGAGGTGCTGTTTTTATTTTTATTTCCATAGATTTTGGGGGGAACCGATGGTGTTTGATTACATGAATAGATTCTTTAGTGGTGATTTCGGGAGGTGCTGTTTTATATAGGTTAATGAAGGAAGGCTCAAGGAAGATGAGCCCACTTGAGCATCAGCGAGAGGGGAGTGATGGTGAGCTTTGAAGTCAAACACAGGCTCCTGTCGCAGCTCCGCAGCTGAGCAGGTGGTGGGCCCGCACAAGTCACTTCCATCCTCTGAGACTCAGTTGTCAACAATAGGAAAAAGGGCAAAGTAACATCATCTCTCAAAGAACCCTGCAGATGGAGCGCTGGCATATAGAAGGCACTCGTGAGTTTCCTCCCCACTCATGGGGGAGCCCTGGGGCTCAGCTTCCTAATGAGTGCCTTTGCTTGGCTGCGAGTGGGGTGCAACCTACAGAGAGCCCACATAACACTCCATTAGCCAGGGCAGCAAGCCGGAGGGCCAGCTGGAAGACTTGTGTAGTTTTAGAGGATGAATGAGCTGGGATTAATTAGCTGAGTAAGTTTGTAAGTACATTAGCAGGTTACAGGGCTCTGAGGTTGTTTAGTCTGATGAGTGGTGGGTGGCACACGCTGAGCCTGGAGTGATGCTTTGATGGAACTTTCCAGATCAGAGCTCTGGCTTGGAACTCCCAGCCCTTCCGAATTTCTCTCTGTGAGATAGCAGTGCTTCTCATCATTTAAGTCCCAAGGTGATTTACCATAAAGCTTACATTGGATCAGAGGAGTCTTTGAAAATTAGATCTCGCATAAAAGAAAGAGTTTGAAATCATGTCTTCTATGGGAAGCCTTCTCAGACCTCCAGCCTGCATCTCAAGTCCTGAAACCCTATTAGTCTATAAGGATAACGTCTTGGGACTGTGGGGTAGGGAAGTTGGGAGGAGGAGGCACACTTTTTAACCCTTTATCACTGGTTGAAATATTTTTTAAGCTGTGGGTTTAAATTGCTTGTAGAATTTTAATGTTTTGGATAAAAACATGACATTTTGAGAGGGGTAATGATTTCACTGTGCAGATAGGTCTGGAAAGTCGGTTCTATCGCAACCAGTGTTTTGTTGTTGTGTATATTGTAATGTTTTTGTGGAATAAAGTGCTTTCCAAACAAAATATATTGGGGTGGTCATTTGTGCTTGTCACCAACAATTTCTGGTCCTCCTCCTTGCAGGTGCATGTTGGGTGTGCCTTCTGCCCCTTTGAAATGAGGTGGGACTATGTGACTGGCACTGGCTGGGAAAATGGGAACATTCTGTGTGTGTCCCAGGTGTCCCAGGAGTCAAGTGTGCCTCAGGTGTTCGGCAAGGCACAGCCTGCTCTGTGCTCAGGTAGCCTGGCTCCAGAGCCAGTGCTTATAAATCAGAATTCCACACATGCACAACCTCTGCCTTTACAGAGGTATCAGTCCTGTGGTGGCAGCAGATATTAAATGAATAATTTTTTTTGAGACAGGGTCTCACCGTGTTGCCTAGAGTAGAGTAAGATGGGCCAATCATGGCTCACTGCAGCCTCAACCTCCCAGGTTCAAGTGATCCTTTCATCTCTGCTTCCTGAGTAGCGGGGACCACAGGCACATGCCACTATGCCCAGCTAATTTTTATTTTGTAGAGATGAGATTTCCCAGGCTGGAGTGATTTTTTAAAAATAATGTTTGATTACAGTTGAGCAAAGTAGGATGGAGGAAAGGTAAGGGTTACCATGATAACTTAGGAAGAACAAAACATAACCACAAGGCTTCTCTGTGGTGGCCTTGACACTGAGCCAGGAAGGAGAAGTAGGTGACTGACAGGTGAGGAGTGAGGGAGGGCATTCTGGTCAGAGGGCACATCCTCTGTAAGGACCCCGCAGGGGAAGAAGATAGACCTGCTCTAGAGATGAGAGGAGGCAGGTGTGTCTGCAGGCTGGAATGAGGGGAACAAGACCCAGAGAAGTGGGAGGCAGGTGTGGACCACATTGTGGCAGGCTGGGAGCCTGGGTTAACAGTTTTAGGGACAGCAAACAGCAAAGAAAGTACAGTTTTGTTGTTATTTTAGGAGAACCGAAACAAACTTGATCCTTCCTGTTTGCTGGGGCTTCACGGAGGATGGCTCTGCAGGGCCAGCTCTCTGCCTGCTGGCTTAGTGTCCTTCTCCTTGCTGTCTCATGACAATCGAGGGCCTGCATTCGTGACATAGGGCTGAGACCCTAGACTCCCTGCAAATGACAGGAAGGGGAAGGAAGTCTGTTTCTCCTTATCAGTTACTAGAGCCTACAAATTGGGATGTTTGAGGTTTCAGCTAGAACACTAGGGGGCCTGGCAATTCCCGTTTAGAATACCAAGGGCTGAGTTGGGCTAAGCTGCAGACCTAACTCTATGGCATCAAGAATATGATAAGGCTGGAGAAAATCTCCTGGGACTGTTAAGACTTTTTTCTCTAGCTGATAAGTAACTTTCTCCTTTATTTTAATTTTAGTTATTTCATGACCCTGCACTGGGAAACAGGTCTTGGTAGTTGTAATTAAAAGGGGGAAGATTAAACATTTGAAGGAGATGTGATAATTATTGAAGCAAAGTTCAAGAAGATGGAGGCAATGGGATGAGGATCAGAGACATGGAGATCCTGTGCAGATTTCAGATTAGTTCTCAGAAGCATTTCTAGAAGTGCAAGCAAAAGCAAGAGTCATAAAACAGTAAATATCTATCATGTACCCATCTTCCCTGTGTCAATATGTCTCATATCTGTCTACATCATCTCACTCCTAGATAATAAACATTTTAATAGTGGTGATCTTTGAGTTAGGGTTATGGATGGCTGTTACGTTCTTTTTTGCTTATGTGTATTTTCTAAATTTACTGAAATGAGTAAGTACAAATTTTGCATGTGAAGAAATTCATAAAGATTATTTTAAAATCACTTTAAAGGGCAAATGTGCAGAACTCTTCAGTCCTCAGTGGCCCTGGGATAGATGTGGAAGGGTGGAGCCTGGAGCTCAGCACTGCCTTGGGGGTCTCTTTTCTGCAGAGAGGTCTGGGAAGTGAGGGTGGAGATCCTCCAGCTTGGAGATCTTCATGTAGCCATGACAACATGTCATGCTTATCAATTTCAGTTTCAACATCTGGGAAATGATAGGAATAATCCCTACTCTACAAAGCTCTTGTCAGATTTAAATGAGAGAATGAATGGCTGTGCAATTAGTTCAGCAGTATATACTCAATAAATATTAAACAATGACCAACAATCCTTTTCTACCTTGTGAAGAAAGACAGCTTGGCTAGAAGCAGTGGGTTAGACAGGATGTCTTCATTCTGGAGGAGGCATTTCTGAGACAGTGGTGGGTGGGATGGGGTGGTGCAGTTGGGAGTATCGGGGATGGGGTCTTGCAGTGATCAGAATGGCAGCTGACAATTTAGAAGCATTTTTAGTGTCTAGGGCTTCATGTGCTCTCTCTCATGTGATCTTCCTAAAACCTGGTGAGCTACACTCTGCCGCCCTTGCATAGACAAAGAACTGGAGGCTTAAGGATGTAAGGTCATTTGCCCAGGGCCACAGACAGCAGAGGTAAGGCTCAAATCCAGGTCAGCCTGATGCCAAAGCCCATGTTCTTAATTGCAGCATTACATTGCATGAACTTTAGAGCCACATAGAACTGGGTTAGGGTCCCAACTTTGCCACTTGATACCTGGTGGCCATGGGTAAGTCACTGTCTCTCTCTAAGCCTCAGTTTGCTCATTTAGACAGTGGCTGCGATCTAACCGCTGTCTCACTGTCCCTGTGAGGATCAAATGTGGCAAGGCATGTGATACCTGGATACCAAGCAGTGCTTATCACGTGGCAATTTTCTGGCTCCCTCTTCCAGGTCCTGGAGAGGGCATTCCCATAGCACTCGGGTCTTCTGAGGCAGCATCACAAAGCTGTGCTGCTGAGAAGGCAATTTTTTGTTCTAGCTTGTATGGATAGATTTTTAATATTTAATTAGGAAGAGCTTCCGCTTGGAGAAAGGGCAGGACTTGTTATTAAATCCCTGCTGCTTGGTCTCCCTCACTTGCCCATGGGATTATTCATTCATTTCCAGTCACACAATTTAATATTGCAACAGCTAATGGGGAGATGTTGATAATTTGTAAAAACTGGTTGGTCTCGAGGCCATTGGAGAAGCTCCACGTCCAGGCCTGCTGTGGGGGCCAAAGAAGATTCTCAGGAGATGAGGGCTCCTGAGAGCTTTGTGTTTATTATCTGCAAACATTCATCTTGCACCTTCTGAGTCCTGGATGCCATGCTGGGAGCCATGAGGATTAGAAAGAAGTTCGAGGCACAGTGCCATCCTCAAGGACCTAGGACTCCTGATTGCATTAGAGGGCTGGGCTCTGCAGGCAGACAGATGGGGTTTAAAATGCTTCCTTGGACATTTCCTAGCTGGGGCACTGGGCATTAACCTCTTCAGGACTCAATTTCACGTACTCACCATCTCTTCCTGAGATGACTGCAAAGTATCCGCCTATAGGCTCAATCCTACCAATGGGATCTCTGCAAGAACAGCTAGAAGGAACACATCACTACTAAGTATCTAATATGTGAAAGGCACTTTGGCAAGCAGTGTGACGATTACAG